>NC_086059.1:2500000-3750000 GCF_947568885.1 Cydia strobilella
GGTCTGATACCCGGCATCTCAGCAGTTCTGGATAGCCAGCTCACTATTGCACTAGAATACACACAGTTCTGTCTTCTAGAACGAAAATTGGCAGAGTTTTGACAGACTGTCCGAAAATTGTCTCAAAATCGAGAAATTGCTTAGTTATGAGCTAGCATCCCAGCCAATGCAGGTCTTACACCCAGCATCTCAGCAGTTCTGGATAGCTAGAACCCTAGTGCATTAGAATACAGACAGTTCTATCTTCTAGATGGAAATTTGACAGAGTTTTGATAGGCAAAGTCCGAAAACAGTCGCGAAATCGAGTAATTGCTAAGTTCTGAGCATAGCATCCCAGCCAATGCTGATCTGATACCCGGCATCTCAGCAGTTCTAAATAGCCAGCTCACTAGTGCACTAGAATACACACAGTTCTGTCTTCTAGAACGAAAATTGGCAGAGTTTTGACAGACTGTCCGAAAATTGTCTCAAAATCGAGAAATTGCTAAGTTCTGAGCTGGCATCCCAGCCAATGCAGGTCTGATACCCGGCATTTCAGCAGTTCTGGATAGCCACCTCACTAATGCACTAGAATACACACAGTTTCATCTTCTAGAACAAAATTTTATGGAGTTTTGATAGACTATGTCCGAAAATAGTCTCAAAGTCGAGTAAATGCTATGTTCTTAGATTAGCATCCCAGCCAATGCAGGTCTTACAACCAGCATCTCAGCAGTTCTGGATAGCTAGAACCCTAGTGCACTAGAATACACACAGTTCTATCTTCTAGAAGGAAATTTGACACAGTTTTGATAGACAATGTCCAAAAACAGTCGCGAAATCGAGTAATTGCTAAGTTCTGAGCATAGCATCCCAGCCAATGCTGATCTGATACCCGGCATCTCAGCAGTTCTAAATAGCCAGCTCACTAGTGCACTAGAATACACACAGTTCTGTCTTCTAGAACGAAAATTGGCAGAGTTTTGACAGACTGTCCAAAAATAGTCTCAAAATCGAGTAAATGCTATGTTCTTAGATTAGCATCCCAGCCAATGCAGGTCTTACAACCAGCATCTCAGCAGTTCTGGATAGCTAGAACCCTAGTGCACTAGAATACACACAGTTCTATCTTCTAGAAGGAAATTTGACATAGTTTTGATAGACAATGTCCGAAAACAGTCGCGAAATCGAGTAATTGCTAAGTTCTGGGCATAGCATCCCAGCCAATGCTGATCTGATACCCGGCATCTCAGCAGTTCTAAATAGCCAGCTCACTAGTGCACTAGAATACACACAGTTCTGTCTTCTAGAACGAAAATTGGCAGAGTTTTGACAGACTGTCCGAAAATTGTCTCAAAATCGAGAAATTGCTTAGTTGTGAGCTAGCATCCCAGCCAATGCAGGTCTTACACCCAGCATCTCAGCAGTTCTGGATAGCTAGAACCCTAGTGCACTAGAATACACACAGTTCTATCTTCTAGAAGGAAATTTGACAGAGTTTTGATAGACAATGTCCAAAAACAGTCGCGAAATCGAGTAATTGCTAAGTTCTGGGCATAGCATCCCAGGCAATGCTGATCTGATACCCGGCATCTCAGCAGTTCTAAATAGCCAGCTTACTAGTGCACTAGAATACACACAGTTCTATCTTCTAGACGTAAATTTGACAGTTTTGATAGACTATGTCCGAAAATAGTCGCAAAATCAAGAAATTGCTAAGTTCTGAGCTAGCATCCCAGCCAATGCAGGTCTTACAACCAGCATCTCAGCAGTTCTGGATAGCCAGCTCACTATTGCACTAGAATACACACAGTTCTGTCTTCTAGAACGAAAATTGGCAGAGTTTTGACAGACTGTCCAAAAATTGTCTCAAAATCGAGAAATTGCTTAGTTATGAGCTAGCATCCCAGCCAATGCAGGTCTTACACCCAGCATCTCAGCAGTTCTGGATAGCTAGAACCCTAGTGCATTAGAATACAGACAGTTCTATCTTCTAGATGGAAATTTGACAGAGTTTTGATAGACAATGTCCGAAAACAGTCGCGAAATTGAGTAATTGCTAAGTTCTGAGCATAGCATCCCAGCCAATGCTGATCTGATACCCGGCATCTCAGCAGTTCTAAATAGCCAGCTCACTAGTGCACTAGAATACACACAGTTCTGTCTTCTAGAACGAAAATTGGCAGAGTTTTGACAGACTGTCCGAAAATTGTCTCAAAATCGAGAAATTGCTAAGTTCTGAGCTGGCATCCCAGCCAATGCAGGTCTGATACCCGGCATTTCAGCAGTTCTGGATAGCCACCTCACTAATGCACTAGAATACACACAGTTTCATCTTCTAGAACAAAATTTTATGGAGTTTTGATAGACTATGTCCGAAAATAGTCTCAAAGTCGAGTAAATGCTATGTTCTTAGATTAGCATCCCAGCCAATGCAGGTCTTACAACCAGCATCTCAGCAGTTCTGGATAGCTAGAACCCTAGTGCACTAGAATACACACAGTTCTATCTTCTAGAAGGAAATTTGACACAGTTTTGATAGACAATGTCCAAAAACAGTCGCGAAATCGAGTAATTGCTAAGTTCTGGGCATAGCATCCCAGGCAATGCCGATCTGTTACCCGGCATCTCAGCAGTTCTAATTAGCCAGCTCACTAGTGCACTAGAATACACCCAGTTCTGTCTTCTAGAACGAAAATTGGCAGAGTTTTGACAGACTGTCCGAAAATTGTCTCAAAATCGAGAAATTGCTAAGTTCTGAGCTGGCATCCCAGCCAATGCAGGTCTGATACCCGGCATCTCAGCAGTTCTGGATAGCCAGCTCACTATTGCACTAGAATACACACAGTTCTGTCTTCTAGAACGAAAATTGGCAGAGTTTTGACAGACTGTCCGAAAATTGTCTCAAAATCGAGAAATTGCTTAGTTATGAGCTAGCATCCCAGCCAATGCAGGTCTTACACCCAGCATCTCAGCAGTTCTGGATAGCTAGAACCCTAGTGCATTAGAATACAGACAGTTCTATCTTCTAGATGGAAATTTGACAGAGTTTTGATAGGCAAAGTCCGAAAACAGTCGCGAAATCGAGTAATTGCTAAGTTCTGAGCATAGCATCCCAGCCAATGCTGATCTGATACCCGGCATCTCAGCAGTTCTAAATAGCCAGCTCACTAGTGCACTAGAATACACACAGTTCTGTCTTCTAGAACGAAAATTGGCAGAGTTTTGACAGACTGTCCGAAAATTGTCTCAAAATCGAGAAATTGCTAAGTTCTGAGCTGGCATCCCAGCCAATGCAGGTCTGATACCCGGCATTTCAGCAGTTCTGGATAGCCACCTCACTAATGCACTAGAATACACACAGTTTCATCTTCTAGAACAAAATTTTATGGAGTTTTGATAGACTATGTCCGAAAATAGTCTCAAAGTCGAGTAAATGCTATGTTCTTAGATTAGCATCCCAGCCAATGCAGGTCTTACAACCAGCATCTCAGCAGTTCTGGATAGCTAGAACCCTAGTGCACTAGAATACACACAGTTCTATCTTCTAGAAGGAAATTTGACACAGTTTTGATAGACAATGTCCAAAAACAGTCGCGAAATCGAGTAATTGCTAAGTTCTGAGCATAGCATCCCAGCCAATGCTGATCTGATACCCGGCATCTCAGCAGTTCTAAATAGCCAGCTCACTAGTGCACTAGAATACACACAGTTCTGTCTTCTAGAACGAAAATTGGCAGAGTTTTGACAGACTGTCCAAAAATAGTCTCAAAATCGAGTAAATGCTATGTTCTTAGATTAGCATCCCAGCCAATGCAGGTCTTACAACCAGCATCTCAGCAGTTCTGGATAGCTAGAACCCTAGTGCACTAGAATACACACAGTTCTATCTTCTAGAAGGAAATTTGACATAGTTTTGATAGACAATGTCCGAAAACAGTCGCGAAATCGAGTAATTGCTAAGTTCTGGGCATAGCATCCCAGCCAATGCTGATCTGATACCCGGCATCTCAGCAGTTCTAAATAGCCAGCTCACTAGTGCACTAGAATACACACAGTTCTGTCTTCTAGAACGAAAATTGGCAGAGTTTTGACAGACTGTCCGAAAATTGTCTCAAAATCGAGAAATTGCTTAGTTGTGAGCTAGCATCCCAGCCAATGCAGGTCTTACACCCAGCATCTCAGCAGTTCTGGATAGCTAGAACCCTAGTGCACTAGAATACACACAGTTCTATCTTCTAGAAGGAAATTTGACAGAGTTTTGATAGACTATGTCTGAAAATAGTCTCAAAATCGAGTAAATGCTATGTTCTTAGATTAGCATCCCAGCCAATGCAGGTCTTACAACCAGCATCTCAGCAGTTCTGGATAGCTAGAACCCTAGTGCACTAGAATACACACAGTTCTATCTTCTAGAAGGAAATTTGACAGAGTTTTGATAGACAATGTCCAAAAACAGTCGCGAAATCGAGTAATTGCTAAGTTCTGGGCATAGCATCCCAGGCAATGCTGATCTGATACCCGGCATCTCAGCAGTTCTAAATAGCCAGCTTACTAGTGCACAAGAATACACACAGTTCTATCTTCTAGACGTAAATTTGACAGTTTTGATAAACTATGTCCGAAAATAGTCGCAAAATCAAGAAATTGCTAAGTTCTGAGCTAGCATCCCAGCCAATGCAGGTCTTACAACCAGCATCTCAGCAGTTCTGGATAGCCAGCTCACTAGTGCACTAGAATACACACAGTTCTGTCTTCTAGAACGAAAATTGGCAGAGTTTTGACAGACTGTCCGAAAATTGTCTCAAAATCGAGAAATTGCTTAGTTGTGAGCTAGCATCCCAGCCAATGCAGGTCTTACACCCAGCATCTCAGCAGTTCTGGATAGCCAGCTCCCTATTCCACTAGAATACACACAGTTCTATCTTCTAGAAGGAAATTTTACAGAGTTTTGATAAACTATATCCGAAAATAGTCGCTAAATCGAGTAATTGCTAAGTTCTGAGCTAGCATTCCAGCCAATGCAGGTCTTATACACAGCATCTCAGCAGTTCTGGATAGCCAGCTCCCTAGTGCACTAGAAAACACACAGTTCTATCTTCTATCACGAAATTTGACCGAGTTTTGATGGGCTGTCCGAAAATAGTCTCAAAATCGAGAAATTGCTAAGTTCTGAGCTGGCATCCCAGCCAATGCAGGTCTGATACCCGGCATCTCAGCAGTTCTGGATAGCGACCTCAATAATGCACTAGAATACACACAGTTCTATCTTCTAGAACAAAATTTTATGGAGTTTTGATAGACTATGTCCGAAAATAGTCTCAAAATCGAGTAAATGCTATGTTCTTAGATTAGCATCCCAGCCAATGCAGGTCTTACAAATAGCATCTCAGCAGTTCTGGATAGCTAGAACCCTAGTGCACTAGAATACACACAGTTCTATCTTCTAGAAGGAAATTTGACAGAGTTTTGATAGACAATGTCCAAAAACAGTCGCGAAATCGAGTAATTGCTAAGTTCTGGGCATAGCATCCCAGGCAATGCTGATCTGATACCCGGCATCTCAGCAGTTCTAAATAGCCAGCTCACTAGTGCACTAGAATACACACAGTTCTATCTTCTAGACGTAAATTTGACAGTTTTGATAGACTATGTCCGAAAATAGTCGCAAAATCAAGAAATTGCTAAGTTCTGAGCTAGCATCCCAGCCAACGCAGGTCTTACAACCAGCATCTCAGCAGTTCTGGATAGGCAGCTCACTAGTGCACTAGAATACACACAGTTCTGTCTTCTAGAACGAAAATTGGCAGAGTTTTGACAGACTGTCCGAAAATTGTCTCAAAATCGAGAAATTGCTTAGTTGTGAGCTAACATCCCAGCCAATGCAGGTCTTACACCCAGCATCTCAGCAGTTCTGGATAGCTAGAATCCTAGTGCACTAGAATACACACAGTTCTATCTTCTAGAAGGAAATTTGACAGAGTTTTGATAGACTATGTCCGAAAATAGTCTCAAAATCGAGTAAATGCTATGTTCTTAGATTAGCATCCCAGCCAATGCAGGTCTTACAACCAGCATCTCAGCAGTTCTGGATAGCTAGAACCCTAGTGCACTAGAATACACACAGTTCTATCTTCTAGAAGGAAATTTGACATAGTTTTGATAGACAATGTCCGAAAACAGTCGCGAAATCGAGTAATTGCTAAGTTCTGGGCATAGCATCCCAGCCAATGCTGATCTGATACCCGGAATCTCTGCAGTTCTAAATAGCCAGCTCACTAGTGCACTAGAATACACCCAGTTCTGTCTTCTAGAACGAAAATTGGCAGAGTTTTGACAGACTGTCCGAAAATTGTCTCAAAATAGAGAAATTGCTAAGTTCTGAGCTGGCATCCCAGCCAATGCAGGTCTGATACCCGGCATCTCAGCAGTTCTGGATAGCCAGCTCACTAGTCCACTAGAATACACACAGTTCTGTCTTCTAGAACGAAAATAGGCAGAGTTTTGACAGACTGTCCGAAAATTGTCTCAAAATCGAGAAATTGCTTAGTTGTGAGCTAGCATCCCAGCCAATGCAGGTCTTACACCAAGCATCTCAGCAGTTCTGGATAGCTAGAACACTAGTGCACTAGAATACACACAGTTCTATCTTCTAGAAGGAAATTTGACAGAGTTTTGATAGACAATGTCCAAAAACAGTCGCGAAATCGAGTAATTGCTAAGTTCTGGGCATAGCATCCCAGGCAATGCTGATCTGATACCCGGCATCTCAGCAGTTCTAAATAGCCAGCTCACTAGTGCACTAGAATACACACAGTTCTATCTTCTAGACGGAAATTTGACAGAGTTTTGATAGACTATGTCCGAAAATAGTCGCAAAATCAAGAAATAGCTAAGTTCTGAGCTAGCATCCCAGCCAATGCAGGTCTTACAACCAGCATCTCAGCAGTTCTGGATAGCTAGAATCCTAGTGCACTAGAATACGGACAGTTCTGTCTTCTAGAATGAAAATTGGCAGAGTTTTGATAGACTGTCCGAAAATTGTCTCAAAATCGAGAAATTGCTTAGTTGTGAGCTAGCATCCCCGCCACTGCAGGTCTTACTCCCAGCATCTCAGCAGTTCTGGATAGCCAGCTCCCTATTCCACTAGAATACACACAGTTCTATCTTCTAGAAGGAAATTTTACAGAGTTTTGATAAACTATATCCGAAAATAGTTGCTAAATCGAGTAATTGCTAAGTTCTGAGCTAGCATTCCAGCCAATGCAGGTCTTATACACAGCATCTCAGCAGTTCTGGATAGCCAGATCCCTAGTGCACTAGAAAACACACAGTTCTATCTTCTATCACGAAATTTGACATAGTTTTGATAGACAATGTCCGAAAACAGTCGCGAAATCGAGTAATTGCTAAGTTCTGGGCATAGCATCCCAGCCAATGCTGATCTGATACCCGGCATCTCAGCAGTTCTAAATAGCCAGCTTACTAGTGCACTAGAATACACCCAGTTCTGTCTTCTAGAACGAAAATTGGCAGAGTTTTGACAGACTGTCCGAAAATTGTCTCAAAATCGAGAAATTGCTTAGTTCTGAGCTAGCATCCCAGCCAATACAGGTCTTACACACAGCATCTCAGCAGTTCTGGATAGCCATCTCCCTATTGCACTAGAATACACACATTTCTGTCTTCTAGAACGAAAATTGGCAGAGTTTTGACAGACTATCCGAAAATTGTCTCAAAATCGAGAAATTGCTAAGTTCTGAGCTAGCATTCCAGCCAATGCAGGTCTTACACCCAGCATCTCAGCAGTTCTGGATAGCCAGCTCCCTACTGCACTAGAATACACACAGTTTGGTCTTCTAGAACGAAATTTGACACAGTTTTGATAGACTATGTCCGAATAGTCACAAAATCGAGTAATTGCTAAGTTCTGGGCATAGCATCCCAGCCAATGCTGATCTAATCATTTTGATTCTGACGTAAAATTCTGTTTTGCATTTGCTTGCACATATGCATTCTTGCATTCTTTAAAAATATGCCTTTTGTGCCGCTCAAGGGTTTAATGTTTTCGCACAGTAAAACTCAAAAAGAAAACATATGACAAATTCCTAGACAAATTATTGTTCACATCAAGGTATTCGAAAAGGGAACTTTTCTTCCCTGCTAGGAGGGATCAAAGTGGCACTTTTCTGTTCAGGGACATTTTATTGCCAGTTTAAAATATTATA
The DNA here is from genome assembly GCF_947568885.1 of Cydia strobilella. NCBI lineage: Eukaryota > Metazoa > Arthropoda > Insecta > Lepidoptera > Tortricidae > Cydia > Cydia strobilella. Next base: position 2,508,208 of record NC_086059.1, read on the forward strand.
ATATGTTATAATCGATAACGTGCATACTATTTTTCTAAGTTAAATAATATTTTTCCCCGCACTAGCTCGGAAAGCCGTCTTTTATCCTTTAAAACAAGCGAGGAAAAACGCATTTTATCCACTAGTGGGGAAAGTAATTTGACCTTGGGATGGAGCGTGTTTAAGTAGCTTGACAGATAACAAAACGTAAAAAGCTCATAATAATGGTTCGTTCGATATTAATTATCATTAAATAAATGGTTTGAGAATTTAATAAAAAATACCAAATTTAGCTTTATTAATGATTTTAAGTCATAAACCTTAAATTCGATAACAAACATTTCTTTTTTTAAATGATGTTGTATGTAATTCTGAACGCACAAGTTGCAATTCGAGTCGATGCAATTTCAAAACTCATCGTCAAAAATGTCAACATTGTCAACAAAAAATTTCTCACCGACTCCGACACCTAAAAATACACAACTTCCAGTTTTCTGTTATAATATCGTATTATCGTTAAAAAATTAGTGATTCCAGTGATGAAGATGATCTAACGCCTGTGGATGTTGCACTTTCCTCGCTATAGTGAGGGGAAAGTTTTGTGTTACACACGGGTGCAAGTGTATTTTACTTCTCGTGTGTTAAAACACTCGCTACGCTCGCTTACTCGTGTTTCAATTCCACACTCGCGGGTAAAATACAACTTTGCACCCTTGTATAACAAATAACTATTGTTGTAATTGTAAACAATAAATGTAATTAGCGTATTTTAAATTAATTAATAGCATATTTAAATGAAGTAAATTAATTAATTAGCGTAATATTTACAAAGAAACGTAAAAAAACATTAGTTTAATAATTTATTTTTATTTTGACATTTTAGGTCTCCTTAAACGCATCCATACTTGTCTATGCAATTTAAAAAGTTGATATTTAAAAAGTTTTTTACAAATATTTCACAAAGCAGAATTATGCGGTTCTGTATTGTGTATAAATTTCTAAATAAATACTTAGTTTAAATCAATAACTTTATAATAATAAATATAAGTAATATCAGTCTTCATAGTGTTCTTCCGAAGATTTGGTTTAAAGGGGTAAGAGCTAATTTGTTACCAGAAAAATCCACAAAAATAATGTACTTGATTTTTATTGTATCATTTTAGGTGTTTGCTGCTGTCTTTGAAAAGATATTAGGTACATAATTATGAGCTGTAGGTACTTTTAATTTGTCAGTACAGTCACGTCTGAAAATATCGATACGGACAAAGTGCCAGAGGTATGTACCTATACTAAGGTCGTGTATACATATATTTGGCACTTGTCCGTATCGATCTTTGCTTAAAATACAAATGTTTTGAGACCTAATAAACCTAATATGTAATTTCCTCATAGGTGATGTGAAAAGCACTATGTGTCTGGGGTGTCACATGGTAGCAAAATTATTTTCACCTTGGGCGTTAACACATGAATCCCTCACTACGCTCAGGATTCTATTATAGAAGCCTTCGCTTCGTTTAGGATTCAATTGTACGCCCTCGCCGTAAATATGTCATTTTGCTCCCTTGTGACAGTTGTGACACAATCTACTATTGTACCAACTAAACTAACTAATATAGTTACTTTATTAATTTGTTTTATGCAAATTATAAATTTAATAAGTACTTGCATTTTTTTAATTAAATGCAAGTATCTAATAAATTTCCAATTAAAAACTAAAATCATTTTACAGGCAATGGTACGGGCAACTTAACGGCCTGATTTTGTTAAATTATGTTTTATCCCTTTCTTACAAATGCATAAGTCAAAATGACAGATAAAGACAAACAATTCATAGCTAATTCAGGGAAGTAACGCGTTTAAGAAAAAAACCGGCCAAGTGCGAGTCGGACTCGCGCACCGAGGGTTCCGTACTTTTTAGTATTTGTTGTTATAGCGACAACAGAAATACATCATCTGTGAAAATTTCAACTGTCTAGCTATCACAGTTCATGAGATACAGCCTGGTGACAGACGGACAGCGGAGTCTTAGTAATAGGGTCCCGATTTTACCCTTTGGGTACGGAACCCTAATAACGCCATTAGTATTATTAGTAGTAGTGGTATTTTTAGTCGTATAAGTATGATTTTGGCTCCGCTATAAATATTTCTTAGTTACATACATACATACATATAATCACGCCTATTTCCCGGAGGGGTAGGCAGAGACCACGGATTTCCACTTGCTACGATCCTGACATACCTCTTTCGCTTCCTTCACTTTCATAACATTCCTCATACACGCTCGCCGGTTTAGGGTGCTCTTGACCTGGCCTTTCTTCAGGATTTCCCCGATCTGATCAGAGAAAGTCCGCCGAGGTCTGCCCCTTCCAACTCCCGTTTCTACCTCTCCCTTATATACTCTCTTTGTTAGCCTTTCTTAGTTAACCCTTAAATATGCAATAAACTTGCAAAATTTTCCTAGATATACAATAATAATGTAATGAACTAAATTTGTAATTATGTTAATTTGTTACTGTATATGCCCAGTCAAACAAACCTATTTGTAATTGATGAACCTTCATAAACCAAATATTCACCCTACAATAATGACTTGTAAAATGTATTTTATTTTACCAATAAAGATCTGTATATCTGTAATATAACCGACTCTCTCTTACCTACAATGATACAATGCATATCGTCAAGTAAATTCTCCCTAAGCTATGGGACCTTTTTTACAAATAAGTACTTAGAGCGTAAAATTGGTCGATCTTATATTATAAACGAGACCAATTACATATTATAGTATTTTATACAATCGTGATATAATAGAGAGCTTTTCAGTCCAGTACCGTGTTTAAGCAACGAAGCTTGCTGAGTTGCTTAAATTAAGGTACGAGATTGAAAAGCTTGATTATATCACTATTGTATATAATACTTTTTCTACGAGACAAAAAAATAATACTTTCAACTAGTAGAATCATATAGGTAAACAAACCAAAAGTATACAGCTAAGATACGCAAGCTGCCGCAGCCCGCGATACCTTCATACAGTTCATACCGATGCCCCGGCCGCCGGGCCCGGCGCCCCCGGCGGGTTGGTCAACGACACCTCCTCGTAACTCATGAGGCCCTGGTACCGGCTCCGCGCTAAATTCAATTTTAAGACAGTTTTTTTCTCGATTTTGGCCACCGTAGCCTATGGAGACTAACAAGCAACGCTAAGTGGTTTTCGTAGGGTATGGATGTTGCTATATAAAGGGTGTCACATGCGCGTTTCTGACTTATGAAGAAATTGTTTCTACTACAACATAAAATAAAATGTTTTTGTTGGCCAACCAATCACAAAGCAGATGCATTGAATCGAGTCTCCTCGAAATGTATGAAGTTCTATTTTCAAAATTTTATAATTGACTAAACCGTATCGATAAAATTCTTATGCTCGAGTCGGAAGTGCCATAGCCTATCCAACGTTGAAAAGAGTAAGGTTGTAGTGTTGCATGTGAAGTTGTAATACGCAGATTATACTCGACGAGTAGAAAAAATATATTAATAACGGGTCACTCACGTATTTTAAGTCGAAAAACGCTCCCCCCCCGCATCCGACCCGTTAGTGACCCGTTATTAATATATTTAATATGTCTGTGTCTCACGGAAGTTATGAGACCAATTACCTTGCTTGTTTAATGAAATAATGAATGAGACACCAAAATACGTATAAGCATATATTATGCTTCTGTAAAAGGATGTAATAAAATAAAACGTATCAATATGTAGAGTCCACATTAAAAATATGTAAACGTTATTATTGTGCGTAGTGACACATAGTTTGCAAAAAAAATCCCTTATGAAAATCCTGTCTAAACTAATTTAAATTTATATTTACTTGAAAAATTCAATCAGATTCAGATGGCTCACCGCGAAAATCGGAGTTTGTTATCTGCGTCTCTATCGCTCCATTATGCAAGTGCGATAAAGAGGCAGATAACTTTCGTTTGTAGCGACAGGCCCTCCGAGTACCCTTATTTGAGTTGAAGGCGAACTTAAACTTTAGTGATCACGTTAACTCACTCGCAGTCCGGCTCGCTCGCACCAACATAGTGTGAGCAAGAGGCAAGAGTACAGGGCTATAACCATTTACCTCGGCGAACCTTTTCATTGTTTCTAATATCTGCTCTAGTATCTTATCTCTGCCCCTTGTCACAGAAAGCCAATTATAATATAAAATAAAGCAATCAGTCGCACACTGCATCTCGTTGTTGTCGCTACTACTCCCTAACTCGCTATACGCTCTCTGAAAATTCTGACGACCCTTGGCTATTCATCTTGGACTCTGGTGATTTCCCTGATATTGACCCTGGCTTGTTTTTGAATTCCGATTCCGCTTTTATACCGCTAAACGCTATCCGTTTGGATAACTTTGGTTCGAATAAATCTTGGTTTCTACACCAATATAAATCTGTGTTTGTATTCTGCGTTTCTTTCTGTTCGAATATTGATTGTATTAACAATTATTTCGTACAATTTGCAATATAAACAAATAAATAAAACTATAAGTCAAAATAAGGTCGTTTGGTTTTGTTGTAATAAATAAATCGAAGTCAAAATCGATTGGTCGTTTCGTTTATGTCTATTTGTTTGTTGCTGTCCGAAAAATTTAAAAAAAAAAAGTTCTATTACTTGGAACTGTTAAGTGGGATTGGAGCGGTCATGCCTTACGATAAGGATAAATTGGGGGAATTTTTACTTAACGACGTAGAATGTCGAACCGTCGACGAACATGGTTCCATACCTCTGCCGATTATTCAACAGTCTTTCAAAACTCTGCCAAATTTCGTTCAAGAAAATAAAACTGTGTGTATTTTAGTGAACTAGGGAGCTGGCTATCCAGAACTGCTGCGATTCTGGGTGTAAGACCTGCATTGGCTGGGATGCTAGCTCAGAACATAGCAATTACTCGATCTCACGGCTGTTTTCGGACATAGTTTATCAAAACTCTGTAAAATTTCGTTCTACAAGATAGAACTGTGTGTATTCTAGTGCACTAGGGTTCTAGCTATCCAGAACTGCTGGGATGCTGGTTGTAAGACCTGCATTGGCTGGGATGCTAATCTAAGAACATAGCATTTACTCGATTTTGAGACAATTTTCGGACAGTCTGTCAAAACTCTGCCAATTTTCGTTCTAGAAGACAGAACTGTATGTATTCTAGTGCACTAGTGAGCTGGCTATCCAGAACTGCTGAGATGCCGGGTATCAGACCTGCATTGGCTGGGATGCCAGCTCAGAACTTAGCAATTTCTCGATTTTGAGACAATTTTCGGACAGTCTGTCAAAACTCTGCCAATTTTCGTTCTAGAAGACAGAACTGTGTGTATTCTAGTGCACTAGTGAGATGGCTATTTAGAACTGCTGAGATGCCGGGTATCAGATCAGCATTGGCTGGGATGCTATGCTCAGAACTTAGCAATTACTCGATTTCGCGACTGTTTTCGGACATTGTCTATCAAAACTCTGTCAAATTTCCTTCTAGAAGATAGAACTGTCTGTATTCTAATGCACTAGGGTTCTAGCTATCCAGAACTGCTGAGATGCTGGGTGTAAGACCTGCATTGGCTGGGATGCTAGCTCACAACTAAGCAATTTCTCGATTTTGAGACAATTTTCGGACAGTCTGTCAAAAAGTCTGCCAATTTTCGTTCTAGAAGACAGAACTGTGTGTATTCTAGTGCACTAGTGAGCTGGCTATCCAGAACTGCTGAGATGCCGGGTATCAGACCTGCATTGGCTGGGATGCCAGCTCAGAACTTAGCAATTTCTCGATTTAGAGACAATTTTCGGACAGTCTGTCAAAACTCTGCCAATTTTCGTTCTAGAAGACAGAACTGTGTGTATTCTAGTGCACTAGTAAGATGGCTATTTAGAACTGCTGAGATGCCGGGTATCAGATCAGCATTGGCTGGGATGCTATGCTCAGAACTTAGCAATTACTCGATTTCGCGACTGTTTTCGGACATTGTCTATCAAAACTCTGTCAAATTTCCTTCTAGAAGATAGAACTGTCTGTATTCTAATGCACTAGGGTACTAGCTATCCAGAACTGCTGAGATGCTGGGTGTAAGACCTGCATTGGCTGGGATGCTAGCTCACAACTAAGCAATTTCTCGATTATGAGACAATTTTCGGACAGTCTGTCAAAACTCTGCCAATTTTCGTTCTAGAAGACAGAACTGTGTGTATTCTAGTGCACTAGTGAGCTGGCTATCCAGAACTGCTGAGATGCTGGTTGTAAGACCTGCGTTGGCTGGGATGCTAGCTCAGAACTTAGCAATTTCTTGATTTTGCGACTATTTTCAGACATAGTCTATCAAAACTGTCAAATTTACGTCTAGAAGATAGAACTGTGTGTATTCTAGTGCACTAGTGAGCTGGCTATTTAGAACTGCAGAGATGCCGGGTATCAGATCAGCATTGCCTGGGATGCTATGCCCAGAACTTAGCAATTACTCGATTTCGCGACTGTTTTTGGACATTGTCTATCAAAACTCTGTCAAATTTCCTTCTAGAAGATAGAACTGTGTGTATTCTAGTGCACTAGGGTTCTAGCTATCCAGAACTGCTGAGATGCTGGTTGTAAGACCTGCATTGGCTGGGATGCTAATCTAAGAACATAGCATTTACTCGATTTTGAGACTATTTTCGGACATAGTCTATCAAAACTCTGTCAAATTTCCTTCTAGAAGATAGAACTGTGTGTATTCTAGTGCACTAGGGTTCTAGCTATCCAGAACTGCTGAGATGCTGGGTGTAAGACCTGCATTGGCTGGGATGCTAGCTCACAACTAAGCAATTTCTCGATTTTGAGACAATTTTCGGACAGTCTGTCAAAACTCTGCCAATTTTCGTTCTAGAAGACAGAACTGTGTGTATTGTAGTGCACTAGTGAGCTGGCTATCCAGAACTGCTGAGATGCTGGTTGTAAGACCTGCGTTGGCTGGGATGCTAGCTCAGAACTTAGCAATTTCTTGATTTTGCGACTATTTTCGGACATAGTCTATCAAAACTGTCAAATTTACGTCTAGAAGATAGAACTGTGTGTATTCTAGTGCACTAGTGAGCTGGCTATTTAGAACTGCTGAGATGCCGGGTATCAGATCAGCATTGCCTGGGATGCTATGCCCAGAACTTAGCAATTACTCGATTTCGCGACTGTTTTTGGACTTTGTCTATCAAAACTCTGTCAAATTTCCTTCTAGAAGATAGAACTGTGTGTATTCTAGTGCACTAGGGTTCTAGCTATCCAGAACTGCTGAGATGCTGGTTGTAAGACCTGCATTGGCTGGGATGCTAATCTAAGAACATAGCATTTACTCGATTTTGAGACTATTTTCGGACATAGTCTATCAAAACTCTGTCAAATTTCCTTCTAGAAGATAGAACTGTGTGTATTCTAATGCACTAGGGTTCTAGCTATCCAGAACTGCTGAGATGCTGGGTGTAAGACCTGCATTGGCTGGGATGCTAGCTCACAACTAAGCAATTTCTCGATTTTGAGACAATTTTCGGACAGTCTGTCAAAACTCTGCCAATTTTCGTTCTAGAAGACAGAACTGTGTGTATTCTAGTGCACTAGTGAGCTGGCTATCCAGAACTGCTGAGATGCTGGTTGTAAGACCTGCGTTGGCTGGGATGCTAGCTCAGAACTTAGCAATTTCTTGATTTTGCGACTATTTTCAGACATAGTCTATCAAAACTGTCAAATTTACGTCTAGAAGATAGAACTGTGTGTATTCTAGTGCACTAGTAAGCTGGCTATTTAGAACTGCTGAGATGCCGGGTATCAGATCAGCATTGCCTGGGATGCTATGCCCAGAACTTAGCAATTACTCGATTTCGCGACTGTTTTTGGACATTGTCTATCAAAACTCTGTCAAATTTCCTTCTAGAAGATAGAACTGTGTGTATTCTAGTGCACTAGGGTTCTAGCTATCCAGAACTGCTGAGATGCTGGTTGTAAGACCTGCATTGGCTGGGATGCTAATCTAAGAACATAGCATTTACTCGATTTTGAGACTATTTTCGGACATAGTCTATCAAAACTCTGTCAAATTTCCTTCTAGAAGATAGAACTGTGTGTATTCTAGTGCACTAGGGTTCTAGCTATCCAGAACTGCTGAGATGCTGGGTGTAAGACCTGCATTGGCTGGGATGCTAGCTCACAACTAAGCAATTTCTCGATTTTGAGACAATTTTCGGACAGTCTGTCAAAACTCTGCCAATTTTCGTTCTAGAAGACAGAACTGTGTGTATTGTAGTGCACTAGTGAGCTGGCTATCCAGAACTGCTGAGATGCTGGTTGTAAGACCTGCGTTGGCTGGGATGCTAGCTCAGAACTTAGCAATTTCTTGATTTTGCGACTATTTTCGGACATAGTCTATCAAAACTGTCAAATTTACGTCTAGAAGATAGAACTGTGTGTATTCTAGTGCACTAGTGAGCTGGCTATTTAGAACTGCTGAGATGCCGGGTATCAGATCAGCATTGCCTGGGATGCTATGCCCAGAACTTAGCAATTACTCGATTTCGCGACTGTTTTTGGACTTTGTCTATCAAAACTCTGTCAAATTTCCTTCTAGAAGATAGAACTGTGTGTATTCTAGTGCACTAGGGTTCTAGCTATCCAGAACTGCTGAGATGCTGGTTGTAAGACCTGCATTGGCTGGGATGCTAATCTAAGAACATAGCATTTACTCGATTTTGAGACTATTTTCGGACATAGTCTATCAAAACTCTGTCAAATTTCCTTCTAGAAGATAGAACTGTGTGTATTCTAATGCACTTGGGTTCTAGCTATCCAGAACTGCTGAGATGCTGGGTGTAAGACCTGCATTGGCTGGGATGCTAGCTCACAACTAAGCAATTTCTCGATTTTGAGACAATTTTCGGACAGTCTGTCAAAACTCTGCCAATTTTCGTTCTAGAAGACAGAACTGTGTGTATTCTAGTGCACTAGTGAGCTGGCTATCCAGAACTGCTGAGATGCTGGTTGTAAGACCTGCGTTGGCTGGGATGCTAGCTCAGAACTTAGCAATTTCTTGATTTTGCGACTATTTTCAGACATAGTCTATCAAAACTGTCAAATTTACGTCTAGAAGATAGAACTGTGTGTATTCTAGTGCACTAGTGAGCTGGCTATTTAGAACTGCAGAGATGCCGGGTATCAGATCAGCATTGCCTGGGATGCTATGCCCAGAACTTAGCAATTACTCGATTTCGCGACTGTTTTTGGACATTGTCTATCAAAACTCTGTCAAATTTCCTTCTAGAAGATAGAACTGTTTGTATTCTAGTGCACTAGGGTTCTAGCTATCCAGAACTGCTGAGATGCTGGTTGTAAGACCTGCATTGGCTGGGATGCTAATCTAAGAACATAGCATTTACTCGATTTTGAGACTATTTTCGGACATAGTCTATCAAAACTCTGTCAAATTTCCTTCTAGAAGATAGAACTGTGTGTATTCTAATGCACTAGGGTTCTAGCTATCCAGAACTGCTGAGATGCTGGGTGTAAGACCTGCATTGGCTGGGATGCTAGCTCACAACTAAGCAATTTCTCGATTTTGAGACAATTTTCGGACAGTCTGTCAAAACTCTGCCAATTTTCGTTCTAGAAGACAGAACTGTGTGTATTCTAGTGCACTAGTGAGCTGGCTATCCAGAAATGCTGAGATGCTGGTTGTAAGACCTGCGTTGGCTGGGATGCTAGCTCAGAACTTAGCAATTTCTTGATTTTGCGACTATTTTCAGACATAGTCTATCAAAACTGTCAAATTTACGTCTAGAAGATAGAACTGTGTGTATTCTAGTGCACTAGTGAGCTGGCTATTTAGAACTGCAGAGATGCCGGGTATCAGATCAGCATTGCCTGGGATGCTATGCCCAGAACATAGCAATTACTCGATTTCGCGACTGTTTTTGGACATTGTCTATCAAAACTCTGTCAAATTTCCTTCTAGAAGATAGAACTGTGTGTATTCTAGTGCACTAGGGTTCTAGCTATCCAGAACTGCTGAGATGCTATTTGTAAGACCTGCATTGGCTGGGATGCTAATCTAAGAACATAGCATTTACTCGATTTTGAGACTATTTTCGGACATAGTCTATCAAAACTCCATAAAATTTTGTTCTAGAAGATAGAACTGTGTGTATTCTAGTGCATTAGTGAGGTGGCTATCCAGAACTGCTGAGATGCCGGGTATCAGACCTGCATTGGCTGGGATGCCAGCTCAGAACTTAGCAATTTCTCGATTTTGAGACAATTTTCGGACAGTCTGTCAAAACTCTGCCAATTTTCGTTCTAGAAGACAGAACTGTGTGTATTCTAGTGCACTAGTGAGCTGGCTATTTAGAACTGCTGAGATGCCGGGTATCAGATCAGCATTGGCTGGGATGCTATGCTCAGAACTTAGCAATTACTCGATTTCGCGACTGTTTTCGGACATTGTCTATCAAAACTCTGTCAAATTTCTATCTAGAAGATAGAACTGTCTGTATTCTAATGCACTAGGGTTCTAGCTATCCAGAACTGCTGAGATGCTGGGTGTAAGACCTGCATTGGCTGGGATGCTAGCTCATAACTAAGCAATTTCTCGATTTTGAGACAATTTTCGGACAGCCTGTCAAAACTCTGCCAATTTTCGTTCTAGAAGACAGAACTGTGTGTATTCTAGTGCAATAGTGAGCTGGCTATCCAGAACTGCTGAGATGCCGGGTATCAGACCTGCATTGGCTGGGATGCCAGCTCAGAACTTAGCAATTTCTCGATTTTGAGACAATTTTCGGACAGTCTGTCAAAACTCTGCCAATTTTCGTTCTAGAAGACAGAACTGGGTGTATTCTAGTGCACTAGTGAGCTGGCTAATTAGAACTGCTGAGATGCCGGGTATCAGATCGGCATTGCCTGGGATGCTATGCCCAGAACTTAGCAATTACTCGATTTCGCGACTGTTTTCGGACATTGTCTATCAAAACTATGTCAAATTTCCTTCTAGAAGATAGAACTGTGTGTATTCTAGTGCACTAGGGTTCTAGCTATCCAGAACTGCTGAGATGCTGGTTGTAAGACCTGCATTGGCTGGGATGCTAATCTAAGAACATAGCATTTACTCGATTTTGAGACTATTTTCGGACATAGTCTATCAAAACTCCATAAAATTTAGTTCTAAAAGATAGAACTGTGTGTATTCTAGTGCATTAGTGAGGTGGCTATCCAGAACTGCTGAGATGCCGGGTATCAGACCTGCATTGGCTGGGATGCCAGCTCAGAACTTAGCAATTTCTCGATTTTGAGACTATTTTCGGACAGCCCATCAAAACTCGGTCAAATTTCGTGATAGAAGATAGAACTGTGTGTTTTCTAGTGCACTAGGGAGCTGGCTATCCAGAACTGCTGAGATGCTGTGTATAAGACCTGCATTGGCTGGAATGCTAGCTCAGAACTTAGCAATTACTCGATTTAGCGACTATTTTCGGATATAGTTTATCAAAACTCTGTAAAATTTCCTTCTAGAAGATAGAACTGTGTGTATTCTAGTGGAATAGGGAGCTGGCTATCCAGAACTGCTGAGATGCTGGGAGTAAGACCTGCAGTGGCGGGGATGCTAGCTCACAACTAAGCAATTTCTCGATTTTGAGACAATTTTCGGTCAGTCTGTCAAAACTCTGCCAATTTTCGTTCTAGAAGACAGAACTGTGTGTATTCTAGTGCACTAGTGAGCTGGCTATCCAGAACTGCTGAGATGCTGGTTGTAAGACCTGCATTGGCTGGGATGCTAGCTCAGAACTTAGCAATTTCTTGATTTTGCGACTATTTTCGGACATAGTCTATCAAAACTGTCAAATTTACGTCTAGAAGATAGAACTGTGTGTATTCTAGTGCACTAGTAAGCTGGCTATTTAGAACTGCTGAGATGCCGGGTATCAGATCAGCATTGGCTGAGATGCTATGCCCAGAACTTAGCAATTACTCGATTTCGCGATTATTTTCGGATATAGTTTATCAAAACTCTGTAAAATTTCCTTCTAGAAGATAGAACTGTCTGTATTCTAGTGCACTAGGGTTCTAGCTATCCAGAACTGCTGAGATGCTGGTTGTAAGATCTGCATTGGCTGGGATGCTAGCTCAGAACTTAGCTATTTCTTGATTTTGCGACTATTTTCGAACATAGTCTATCAAAACTCTGTCAAATTTCCGTCTAGAAGATAGAACTGTGTGTATTCTAGTGCACTAGTGAGCTGGCTATTTAGAACTGCTGAGATGCCGGGTATCAGAACAGCATTGCCTGGGATGCTATGCCCAGAACTTAGCAATTACTCGATTTCGCGACTGTTTTTGGACATTGTCTATCAAAACTCTGTCAAATTTCCTTCTAGAAGATAGAACTGTGTGTATTCTAGTGCACTAGGGTTCTAGCTATCCAACACTGCTGAGATGCTGGTTGTAAGACCTGCATTGGCTGGGATGCTAATCTAAGAACATAGCATTTACTCGATTTTTTGACTATTTTCGGACATAGTCCATCAAAACTCCATAAAATTTAGTTCTAAAAGATAGAACTGTGTGTATTCTAGTGCATTAGTGAGGTGGCTATCCAGAACTGCTGAGATGCCGGGTATCAGACCTGCATTGGCTGGGATGCCAGCTCAGAACTTAGCAATTTCTCGATTTTGAGACAATTTTCGGACAGTCTCTCAAAACTCTGCCAATTTTCGTTCTAGAAGACAGAACTGTGTGTATTCCAGTGCACTAGTGAGCTGGCTATTTAGAACTGCTGAGATGCTGGGTGTAAGACCTGCATTGGCTCGGATGCTAGCTCACAACTAAGCAATTTCTCGATTTTGAGACAATTTTCGGACAGTCTGTCAAAACTCTGCCAATTTTCGTTCTAGAAGACAGAACTGTGTGTATTCTAGTGCACTAGTGAGCTGGCTATTTAGTACTGCTGAGATGCCGGGTATCAGATCAGCATTGGCTGGGATGCTAGCTCAGAACTTAGCAATTACTCGATTTTGAGACAATTTTCGGATATAGTTTATCAAAACTCTGTAAAATTTCCTTCTAGATGATAGAACTGTCTGTATTCTAGTGCACTAGGGTTCTAGCTATCCAGAACTGCTGAGATGCTGGTTGTAAGACCTGCATTTGCTGGGATGCTAGCTCAGAACTTAGCAATTTCTTGATTTTGCGACTATTTTCGGACATAGTCTATCAAAACTCTGTCAAATTTCCGTCTAGAAGATAGAACTGTGTGTATTCTAGTGCACTAGTGAGCTGGCTATTTAGAACTGCTGAGATGCCGGGTATCAGATCAGCATTGCCTGGGATGCTGTGCCCAGAACTTAGCAATTACTCGTTTTCGCGACTGTTTTCGGACATTGTCTATCAAAACTCTGTCAAATTTCCGTCTAGAAGATAGAACTGTGTGTATTCTAGTGCACTGGTGAGCTGGCTATTTAGAACTGCTGAGATGCCGGGTATGAGATCAGCATTGGCTGGGATGCTATGCCCAGAACTTAGCAATTACTCGATTTCGCGACTATTTTCGGATATAGTTTATCAAAACTCTGTAAAATTTGCTTCTAGAAGATAGAACTGTCTGTAGTCTAGTGCACTAGGGTTCTAGCTATCCAGAACTGCTGAGATGCTGGTTGTAAGACCTGCATTGGCTGGGATGCTAGCTCAGAACTTAGCAATTTCTTGATTTTGCGACTATTTTCGGACATAGTCTATCAAAACTCTGTCAAATTTCCGTCTAGAAGATAGAACTGTGTGTATTCTAGTGCACTAGTATGCTGGCTATTTAGAACTGCTGAGATGCCGGGTATCAGATCAGCATTGCCTGGGATGCTATGCCCAGAACTTAGCAATTACTCGATTTCGCGACTGTTTTCGGACATTGTCTAACAAAACTCTGTCAAATTTCCTTCTAGAAGATAGAACTGTGTGTATTCTAGTGCACTGGGGTTCTAGCTATCCAGAACTGCTGAGATGCTGGTTGTAAGACCTGCATTGGCTGGGATGCTAATCTAAGAACATAGCATTTACTCGATTTTAAGACTATTTTTGGACATAGTCTATCAAAACTTCATAAAATTTTGTTCTAGAAGATAGAACTGTGTGTATTCTAGTGCATTAGTGAGGTGGCTATCCAGAACTGCTGAGATGCCGGGTATCAGACCTGCATTGACTGGGATGCCAGCTCAGAACTTAGCAATTTCTCGATTTTGAGACTATTTTCGGACAGCCTATCAAAACTCGGTCAAATTTGGTGATAGAAGATAGAACTGTGTGTATTCTAGTGCACTAGGGAGCTGGCTATCCAGAACTGCTGAGATGCTGTGTATAAGACCTGCATTGGCTGGAATGCTAGCTCAGAACTTAGCAATTACTCGATTTAGCGACGATTTTCGGATATAGTTCATCAAAACTCTATCAAATTTTCTTTCTAGAAGATAGAACTGTGTGTATTCTAGTGCAATAGGGAGCTGGCTATCCAGAACTGCTGAGATGCTGGGTGTAAGACCTGCATTGGCTGGGATGCTAGTTCACAACTAAGTAATTTCTCGATTTTGAGACAATTTTCGGACAGTCTGTCAAAACTCTGCCAATTTTCGTTCTAGAAGACAGAACTGTGTGTATTCTAGTGCACTAGTGAGCTGGCTATTTAGAACTGCTGAGATGCCGGGTATCAGATCAGCATTGGCTGGGATGCTAGCTCAGAACTTAGCAATTACTCGATTTTGAGACAATTTTCGGACAGTCTGTCAAAACTCTGCCAATTTTCGTTCTAGAAGACAGAACTGTGTGTATTCTAGTGCACTAGTGAGCTGGCTATTTAGAACTGCTGAGATGCCGGGTATCAAATCAGCATTGGCTGGGATGCTATGCTCAGAACTTAGCAATTTCTCTAATGCGAGACTATTTTCGGACATAGTCTTTCAAAACTCTGCCAAATTTCGTTCTAGAAGACAGAACTGTGTGTATTCTAGTGCACTAGAGACCTGACTAACCAGAACTGCTGAGATGCTGGGTACCAGACCCGCATTGGCTGGGATGCTAATCTAAGAACATAGCATTTACTCGATTTTGTGACTATTTTCGGACATAATCTATCAAAACTCTATCAAATTTCGTTCTAGAAGATAGAACTGTGTGTATTTTAGTGCACTAGTGAGCTGGCTATCCAGAACTGCTGAGATGCCTGGTATCAGATCTGCATTGGCTGAGATGCTATGCCCAGAACTTAGCAATTACTCGATTTCGCGACTATTTTCGGATATAGTTTATCAAAACTCTGTAAAATTTCCTTCTAGAAGATACAACTGTGTGTATTCTAGTGCACTAGGCATCTGGCTATCCGGAACTGCTGAGATGCTAGCTGTCAAATTTGGGATTTTAGCTCAAACTTAGCTTTAATCAGAATATACCTACAATTTCTTTTGATGTTCGTGTCCCATACATATATGGAAAAAAAATTTTTTACAGTTTTGACTAGAACTCGTTATATATCGTCTAGAAATGTTAGTATCTTACGTTTGAATGCTATTTTGAGGCTGTGGAGTGGATAACGGCTGGGATGCTGGAGTGTCAAAATGTGAAGTTAGCATCTCATTTTCAAATTTCATTTTTTTCGCGAAAATGAGCAGAACTATGAAAAAAAACCACCTAGAACTGTAGAACTATTAGGGATGCTACTAGAACTCTTAAAAAAGATTGAGATGCTAGCACTTGATATGCTAGGTTCACAGACACCATCCTTCCATAGAAAATTTGATCTCGTGCCTTTGTTTACTGACAAAGTGGGTTTGCCAGAGTATATATTGACCCGACAATTACCAAAAGGTCACGAATTGGAATCTCGCTCGATTCGGTAAATTTTTTCATATTATTTTCAGCCGTGACAAAATTTTTGGTAGTAAATACATGACCCTCAACTCGTGACCTGCTCCGTTTCCGTGGGTGTTTTGCGTGGTGCCGAAATGTACAGAATGCCATGCGATGGTATCGGAGATGGCTCGCGGTGGTACAGTCGATGTTGGTAAACATGTAAATCTTGGAAGTTTCGTTGTAGGAAGGGTTAGTACAATGAATTGTGGTTCCTGTTCCGTTCTGTACAAGGTCGTGGAAAATTTTTCGCTCTAAGGGCCACTTGCACCATCCCACTAACTAAAAAAAATATGAATGAATTATACAAGACCTCAGGACCTCAGGTTACGTCACAGATTAGGTATCCAACATTACTCGATACGGGAAACAAACCGCGTTGCACAATGAGTATGCGACGCCCTTGCGGTCTCGGTTCGGTTTCATCTCGACGCGGATCTGGGTGCGTGTGAGGTTTCTTTTATAAACACGAATCAACTATGTGCAAAACCCGTTGGCCATTTTGTAAACTAGTAAATTCATTATTTCTTAAACTTAATTAGTAAACCTCTGTTAAATTTGTATCTTTCTAACAAAAAAAAGTCGAAATGAGTGATTAATATTTAATAACGTCCATTTGGATTTGATTCATAATGGATTACAAATAATAACGTTAGTTCTAACTATACACGGTAGCTAAAAAATTAGGAACTTTTACTATGGGACCAACCCCGAAATCGCGAAAGAAAATTTGGCTGTTTCATACATTTTGGCTGGTCCATTTTCTATGGGAGGGTAAATATTTTTTTCGCGATTTCGTAGTTGGTCCCAAAGTAAAAACCTCCCTGGCAACGGGAATGCACTTATTTTTTAGCCAACCTGTATATTACTGATATTTGTCACCTCAGCGTTGTCTTCTTCTTTGACCATTGCATAAAAGTAGCGTGTTTTTCGTGTGCTCCAATTTTTTTTTTCTCCCATATTTATATTCAACATACTGTTCACTTCTTCTATCTAACTGTGGCTTCTCTCCAAAGACGCTGGTACAGTCGCCACCATATCGGAGTTGCCAAAGTGCTCTAAAATATCTGAACACGCACTCTAGCGCCTTGACAATAGAGGCGTGTTCAGATATTTGTGAGCACCTCGGCCGCTCCCATATATCTGATGGCGACTGTACGATTTTAACCTCGGGCACTTTCGGGCACACAGTATTCGTAAGAATTTTCCACACACACACGCATTAGTTCAATATAAACTTTCTCGTGTCCATTTTCGCGACAACCAGCCGTCGGAAGCAGATATCGTCGCAATCGCACCTAATCGGGGGCGAGATGGACAGCCCAGGTTATGGGCCGTGCGCGGGGTGAATAGAGATGAGATTGTAAGGATTAGTTTGGCAGTGTAATGTTGATGATACTGGTGACTAATCTATAGTTTGGCAAACCAAATTTATCAGCACATAAGAACAATAAAAACTATACTCATCCCTTTCTTTTGGGTGTTAGTACTAGCGTAAGACAAAGACAGTATGATTCTCTCTTTCTATGTTTGAAATGAGACAGTCCTTGGCCAAACTATATTTCATTAAAACAGAAGACATTATTTATGCGATGTATTTCGGAACTTATGTACGAAATATCAGTCGCTTTTCGGTGAAGGAAAATATCGTGAGAAAATCGAAGGTTAGACGGCAGTCGCTTTGAAAAACTAGTGCCTGCGCCAATTCTTAAAATTAGTTTTCAAGCGCACCCCAGCCTCTCATTACCGTGGCAATTAGGTCAACAACGAGAAAGACGAAGAAGAATCTCTAGTAATGTTATAAACGCGAAATGTACTCTGTCTGTCTGTCTGTTACCTCTTTAAGTCTTCACACTTAAATCGCTGAACTGATTTAGATGAAATCTGGTATGGAGATAGTTTGAGGCCCGAGGAAGGACATAGCAAGTAAGTATTGGTAGGTACTAGGTATAATAATATGTGGTATTTTCTATAAAAAGGGACCTTATTGTCGATAGCGCTTACGACATTATTAAAGATGCTCCGACATAAATACAATGCCGCGCGGCGCTGTGCAGCGTAAGCGCCATCGGCAATAAGGTCCCTTTTCATAGAAAATGCCCCATATGTTTAAACGCAACTAACTAATTTCTTGCCTCTACGCGTTCGCTCCGCGCTTATCACTTGCATCACAATGCATTATCAGTTGCAACACTGGACGGCGTTATGCAACAGCGATAATGCAGACATTGTGCGGTTTATGCACTTTATACAAGGGTCTAATCCGACTGCAATATAACGAGTTCAGGACGTTTAGTTCCGTCTGCATTTAAAAGTACTTTAAGAAACTATTTAGGTATCATCTTACATGTAAAAATAGTCAAAAATAAGCTTCTATTGTTTGTATTCCTCTGTATTATGAAACAGTAAGCTACTGGAAATATCTCTCCAGAAACTACCTGCCTCGCGCAGCTAAACTGTGAAATGAACTGTCTGCCTGCGGTATTCCTGGACAGATACGACCTTCAAAACTAACTTAAAAAATGATTCCTAAATACTTTTGCAATTATATTTTATATTACCTATAGTTAAATGTATCACGGTGATGGTACCGAGTATACCGATGCGGTAAGCTACTTCTTTCCTTGATGATTAACGTAAATAGAATCACTTACTCAATGAAGCAGCACTAACGACATACGTATTAATTCACTTTCCACACAAACACCAGTTATCCCGTAAAACACCATAACCTCGTTGTTTTAAGTCGGTCAAGCCTACGTACTAATTGTTCATTGTTTCGCCACATTCCCATGCTTAGAGCTAATCACTATGGCGAAACTGAACCAACAGTGACGTTGGCAATTATCGGGAGAGATCAAGTGGAAATAATCGCCAAGTAGTTGGGTCAATAAGGCCTCTGAAATCTTAGTTCTTGGTTAGGTTTGACTCACACAAATTTAATAATGTCGCAAATACCACGATTTGTATTAAAACCAAGCGTGCCGACTTTTTCATACAAAATTTACGCATAATATCATTTTGAAATTACTTATCTGTGATAGGAAATATGTTCGTGCCTTTGGGTGCTTGCAATTTTTGGGCTGTTGCAGTTAATTATCATGCAACGAAGCATTTTTTAAGTTTTTACGGACGTCCGGCTGCAACAACTGACTCGCGTGGACTGTAAAGAGCGACGGTCAACCCCGACGCTTGGTCGGGGTTCGGACATGCGAAGTAGATGCATTTGCGTCTTCTAGTGGTTTGAATAGTGTTGTTTTGAAGGAAGAAATATATCATCAGTAATACAAACTTATATTGATTTTAAATCTGATCTCAGATACTAGACCAATGGTTTTAGACTTCTTTATGAATCCCTAACACTGAAAAAGATTAAATACTGGCAAACCAGTTATTCTTAGCTATTACCTAATTTTATATTAGGGCATTGAAAAACCGTTCATAAGTAGCATTACGATGGTTTACTAATGTATTGCCAAAAATCGTTTCCCAAAATATTACTTCCCAAACTATTTTACGCAAATTATCATTTGGCAAAATTTCATTTCGCAAATTTTCATAATCCAACCTAACCTAACCCAACCTAGTACGTCGTTTTCATTTCGCAAGTATGGGGTTGGGAAATGAAATGGTTGCGAAGTAAAAAACTTGCTAAAATTTCATTTGGGAAATGAAACTGATGCCATAAGTTTGTTGGGAAGTGAAATTTGGCGAAAAATATTTTGGCTAAACGGCGGTATCCCCATTACGATGAGTAAAATTCATGTTTTGTCTTTTTCCAAATAAAATATGGAAAGGAAAACCTTATACTTATACTTGTGTTAGTTACTACAACTTGTAGCTACACATGTTGGTTTACCAACACATCTTTGATACAATCTATATAAAATGTTTTCTAATATAACACTGTTTCCCTCTTCTGCAGGCCTCCACTCCGACCTCTCCATCTCATCTCTGGACGGCGACGAAGCCTCCACCCTCCGCCGCGGCGCCCTACTCGCCGCCTGCGCCGACGCCGTGGCCGCGTACGCAACGTTAGAGGGATCCAGAGTGCGCGACTCCATCGCCGCGCATGCGCGTAGAGCGTTAGAAAGAGAGAGGCAGATTGATGAAAAGAATGAGTTGATTGCGGATCTATCGTCTAAGGTGAGTTTTCATTGTAAACTAACGGATCATTAACTGTAGGCAAGGACTTTTATATGTATTTCCTTGTTCAAGTCTGTACGGACGCCGTCGCCGCGTACGCAACGCTGGATCTAGTGCGCGACTCCATTGCCGCGCATGCGTATAGAGAGTTTGAAAAATAGAGTCAGATCGATGAAAATAAAAGATGTCAGATTTCATTGACATAATTTGTCTTCGGCCCTTCGTTTCGTGTAGAGTGTAGAGAGCAAGCATAAAAAACCGGCCAAGTACGAGTCGGACTCGCGCACGAAGGGTCCCGTACCATTACGGAAAAAAACAGCAAAAAAATCACGTTTTTTGTATGGGAGTCCCATTTAAATATTTATATTATTCTGTTTTTAGTATTTGTTGTTATAGCGGCGACAGTAATACATCATCTGTGAAAATTTCAACCGTCTAGCTATCACGGTTCATGAGATACAGCCTGGTGACAGACAGACAGACAGACGGACAGCGGAGTCTTAGTAATAGGGTCCCGTTTTTACCCTTTGGGTACGGAACCCTAAAAAGTAACTGGTCATTAATTAAAAGTGGGTAAGGACATACCTTTCCTCATCGTTGCTTAATTGACAGCATCAACCTTGGCCTTCCGGCCAATATGTCGCATCATCATTAACAGAGTTAATAATAAATAATAAAATAATAATAAGTTATTCTCTTGTCGGTGGAGTATCTTCCAGCTTTCCCTATCCTGCGCCAGCTCTTTGACTTTTTGATACGACACGACCCCTACTTTTACTTTTGTGCGTTCGTGCTTTGCAATTGCGAATTCATAATCAAATTCATGATATTTACGAGTAAATGCTTTTCCTGGCTAGAGTTAAGATACTGTATTTAGATACAGATAATTCAACTGCAATTCAACATCAACAAGAGGTGTAGATTAGATTAGATGATTTATTTCATGAAAGACAATTTACATAATAAGTTTGCATTAATGTCAAAAATATAAGAATTTCTATCATGATCGTCAAAATAAAAATAAAAATGAAAATAATAACAATACTGATGAAAATAAAATTATAGCTCCAATAAGGATTGTCAACACAATTACAATAAGAGTAAGTAGATAAATACTTACAAATCCAAAATATAAGTAGATTTACAATGTCAATGTAAGTATAACGGTTTAGTAATCTAACTTTAATATATATATTTTTTTATTTAGGCAACAAACAGTCATATACAAAAATGATGTAATAATAAGCAATGTGTTAATAGACCTTGAGTGCCCTACCATAATTAAATAATTTCTAATCTAAAGTAGCTAGTGTAGGAGCAGTAAGCGGAAAACAAAGTTATCTTAATATGTATGCACGGGCAGGTTGCTTACTCGTACATACATCCACACGGGGTACACAAAGAAAGTTATAAATTATTTGTGCATAAGTTACCTATTACAATGTTAAATTATAGAAGTTGTTACAAAAGTTTAATTATACCTACTTAAATAAACAGTTTGTTATTGTTTACAATTTCGATTTGAAGTGAGTAATAATTTGTTCTTTAAAACTTTCACAGGTTTTATACGAAAAAAGATCAATGTGGGATACATGTATATTATAATAATTGAGTAATAATAATTTTGCAAATGCATTGTTTCATTCGTTTTTTACAATTGATTACATCATCGATGTCACGTTGCAAATAAATCTGATGTCAAGAACGTCGCCAGTGTCGCCACCGTGTGAAAATTAACGATAGTCCGACGATTCTTATCGACTCGGTATCGAATCGATTGCGATTATTGCGATTGCTAACGATGTTTCAAGCACCACGGAAACCGAATTCTGGTACTTACTCGATATTTCATTTAATGCTTTCGCTGTAGGCTTACCACTTCTATTTTAGTTTAGGCGAAGTAGTATGATCCTTCACACGTATTAATTTGCTGTTTTATACTAGTTAGCATATATATGCTACACCTACGTAGGTAGGTACCTATTTTTACTACGAGTTTTTCAATAATGATAACAGTTGAAATCGTTTGGTTGCCTCTTCGTTAAAATTTAACAATTTTGTGTATAAAATAATCATCTTAACATCGTTTCGTTTCTGTCTTTCCTTTGTTTAGGTACCTCCTACACCTGTTAGGCTGTTACAAATTATGTCGAAATCATTAAAGCCTTTTCCGTAGTCTATATTACTAAATTTACTAAGGAGCAAAGTCTGTAACACGAAATGTTTAATAGTTCTTTATTGTACAGTCAGCTGCAGAGAAAAGGTACCACCCCTGCATACAAATTTATATGGTGGGGTGGATGATGATTATGATTATGATTTTTTATCTTATCTTATCTTGCTCGCTCAAGACAAAGATCTATATTCTTCAATTTGGCACATAACAATGCAATTAATATTGTCAAAAACTACCACAGAAAAGAGGAGTATAAAATCAAAACTATTTTGATCTACAAATAAGTTTGACTAGGTATCACTAATGTAGTTACAAGCCGTGTGATATTTGACCTAAAACCTAAGGCAGATAAACACTCAATCGAACAATACAAACAATAATCGCACTTAAACTATCGTGAGACATATTTCAAAATATTTATCAGTACGGTTTTTACTCACTATTATTTTTAGTCGCTTTTGGCGACATGTTATGATAATAGTGAGTAAAAACCGTACTGATAAATATTTTGAATACAAACAATGTTATTGCATGTTATGACAGAACAATAGTACATTGTAACAATAACAAAACCTATGGGTTGATATTTTTGTTACAAATACTCATAACAACATTAACAATACCTTGTGAATGCCCATTTTCTCGTACATTCGAACAGCAGTTCAATAAATCTTTCGTCGTCGACACGCAACTTTATTATCCTACTTAAGCTATCCACTGATATCACTTAGTTTAAGTTTAATTTGGGCTGTATTGCCAACTTATCAAGTTCTTTTTTTACAATTATTCTTACAAAAATGGCGCTTTAAATTGGGATCGCAAGGTGAACTGGCAAATTCGCAAAACGTGAGCCACAGCTTAAGGAGATTACGCAGTCGATCTTTGTTAATCTGGCCGTCCAGTTAATCCGTATTAGGGAAACATTGTGAGTATTGTGACACATATTTAACAAAAAATTAAATCAAGTCAGTCAACTAGGACTCTTGCAGTGTGTTCTATCCCTCATTACAATAATGTTAAAACTTATAATATCTACAAGGTGTTTCTGACTATGAGGCTTTAAATTCAGGGCTCGATTCTACTCGCTAAACTGAGATATTTTTATTATGGGACCAACCCCGAAATCGAGAAAAAAAACATGGCTTTTTCATACATTTTGGCTGATCAGATGTCAAAGTTTTCTATGGAAAAGCCAAGAAATACATGATATCCGTGCAAAAGGCAGAAAGCTTTGTCAGCTATAAAAAAATGTATCAAAAAAACTAAGTAACTTGTATCTACGCCAAGACGGACGCATTTGTAAAAAAAAAAATAACTCGAGTAACATAACAACGCTGTTTTGGCAAATCGGGTTATAAAGGCTGACTCAGCTTCACCCACGCCGCCTCCGTTGTGGTCACCATCATGGACAGTAACGACTGGCCGCCATATTTGACCATAGACTATGGAGCGAACCGAACAAAGACTGTGGAGAGTTTTGCGTTCATGGCAATAATTTCGGAATTTGAAATATTTATAAGGTGGAATTTTGTGAATGGAGAATGGAGAACCTACATTTTTAAATTAGGTGTAGACAGAAATTTAAGAACATAGGTACTAAGTACTTACTTAACGAAAAGTATTTTTTTCTGTAACTTCTGTAATTAATTAATAATTATACACAGCAGCAGCAAAAGTAGGAGGCCAACATGAATGAAAAATCCTGAAAGTAAGTACTACTGACTACTAAAAGGAAATAACCAAACTGAGACGAATTGTCTGTAATTTTCTGAACAAGTCTGCCGATTTTTGCGGGGTAGGGGAACGTCAAATGTATACGTAACGTCAAAATAGCCATGTCAGATTAACGTCAGTCCATACATTGTGTATGACCATTGGCCGACTATTTTCGACAGAGGGGAACGCCTGTTAATGACTATTCTGTTTGGTTATATCCTCTAAGACTGACTATGTCCAAATTTGAGCACTTCTTTCACATAATAACAGAGGCGCTAATTGACGTTTTTCATTCTAGTATGTCAGTCAGAATCAAAAAATAAAAACCTATATTTCGAAATAGGTACCTATTGTAATAATGCCTAACAACTCCCAAGGTCCGGTGTCAAACGTAACATACCTACGAGTAGGTTAATACGTTCGTTAAACCGATTGTATGTGTTTTTTTACAATAGAGTATTCTCCTCCTAGTCAAATCAGTTTCTTTTTCAGAACTGTCATAGGTAACGATTTGCTAAAATGGAATTTATATGAAACATTACACAATGACGTCATCACGGTCAACTCACCTACTTTTCATACTACAATCCGATTGATTAAATAGAAATTGTGTTTAAAAATAACTGCTATCTATATTTTTCTAATAATTATCTGGTGCTTTATTTCATGCATGGTGTGAAATAATTTATTTTAAATACAGTGTAATACCCTATTATGGCACCGATTGTATAAGTTGGCGTTTTTCATATTTTATACATTATAAATTATATTACAAAAAAATAGAGTGAGTAAACGTTTTACATACAAAACTTGTCGGGGTAGTATCCATTCGGTATGAAATTCTATTAACTACTTATTTTATTCTGTGGGAAATAGTTGTTTAAAATAAGTATCGACAGGCGTTTCTCTTATTCTAGAAGCCATATTTAGCAGCCGTAAAGGAAGTTAACGTCGCTATTAAACCTCGTTGGATATAGCAAACGGTTGGGAACAAACGCTTCCTTTATCACCGGGGCTATTTCTTCATTCAAAATGGTAGCTGTGACGTCAAAGGTTATATTGACGTGTGTTAGTGAAGAACTAGTAGCTGTATTAAAAGGTGTATTAAAAAGTAAAGCTGTATTAAAAAGTAGTTGGATTTAGGTATTTAATGTGATTTAATATGTGTTCAAAACGCGAAAGTTTTAAATGTTATAATGAGGGCTATCGTTTTTTTGCTCACCAGTTGGCGCCTCTGTTGATGGTGGTCCAAAAAACTAAAGAACAGCTGTCAGTCATTGAAGTGACAAGTGACATTTGACATTTCGAACTTTGCGAAGACCACCATCTACACTAGCGCTCCTAGCGGCGAATTCATACGCGTTAGCCCTCATTAATGACTGGCTGGGAAAATGCATGAATTACAAAAGATCATAATATCATAAACAAAAGAAGAAATTCCCATTTTATTTTTTTCCCTCGCGCAGTTAAACGTCAGTCGTATTTTTGTAATTTTCTGACAAAGATTCGTTACTTCGTAACAAGAATTGCAAGCACTTACTTTATACTCTTGCCACTCTTGGTTACTTTAAAACAACGTTTCTTTACAATCCTCGTAACTCGTAACACAATAACAAAAGCCTATCGTCAGTAGCCAATAAAGTTATTGCAGAATGTGTGTCGTTGGCGTACGTGTCGCCATTATTTTTTAGATTAAGCCAGGTCCCCACAGAAAACCAGCGCCACGGTTTGCCGCGGCACTATGCTGAGTAGGGATCCTTTTTGGCGTCCAAATGTTTTTTTGTCTGCATGCTTTTCTTTTTTATGTACTATGTTGTGGCGTCAAATAAATGTATTTTCTTTCTTCTTCTTCTTTCTTTCAGAACGAATTTAAAGTGTTATTAGATGTCATTGTAGCAAACTGGATTTACTATTCATCGGTCATTTCACTAAACGAATTAACCAAGTAATCTTTTAGGTACTAATCAAATAATTTCCTTAAATATCAGAATATCACTTTCTTGTAGGAATTAATTTTGAATCCCAAGCTCTATTATAAATGGTACTACTAGGAGAGGCTCGCAGAACAACGGACGGAGTGGCGGAAAGGCGTTTTGGAGGGTCGCAAGTATTGTGATGAGACCTGGTTCGCCGCACTCGCTGACAAGAGGCAAAAACGACGTCAAGACGTTTCAGTACCGTTTTCCGCAAGCTTCTCTTGTCAGGCCTGCGGTAGGCCATGTCGGTATCGCATCGGTCTTTTTAGCCATCAAAAACGGTGTCTCTCCGGTGTTACACCATAAATCGTCTGCAACAGACGATAAGGCCAATGATGATGATGACGTAGACGTAGGACGCACTATATACTTCATTTATGGCAAATGTAAAGGATAAAGGAATACTTAGTTGCTTTCATTACCTTTCAAATGAAAGCATTTAAATCCAAGCTAGTTACACAAATAGGATTTTTCTCCACACGTCACTATTATTGGACTAACTATAAATACGATAGAACGGTACTGCCAAGGGCAAAGCCTTAAACGTGAAAAAACGCCCTCGCTTCATTGGGTTACTTTTTAAATTTACCCGCTCGAATCCCATCTACATCCATTACTTATGGCCTATTTTGCATATTCTTTGGGTTTAAGTTGTAGTTTTAACCTTAACTATTACAAAACAAGGTTCTTATTTGATCAACTGAATAAAAAACACGAACTGCAGAGTTCAGGCGAATAGCCTTGGTTAGTGACACAAAGTTAAAGTACTACATTACAAGGTTGAAACTTTCACGAAAATGCTGACTAATTAATATAAAACACTTGAAAAAGTAAAAAAAACTGCGGGAAAATTGACGTTCAAGTCATAGACATAGACCCGAAATGCCAATTTTATATTTTTTATTATACGATTATGTAACTCGAATGTGAGTCATTCGCATTAAAATATTATTAATTCAGAGAATTCAGACTAACTAACCCCGGTCAAACAACTTTGTCAATAGAAAAAGGTGCGAAATTCAAATTACCCCTTCGCGGACCATACCCCTTCGCGCCTAATTTTTTTTAATTTGCCGCTTTTCTACTCACGGAAATGGCTTGACAGACTATAAGTAAATTACTGCCTGACACTCTTTGATAGAGAAAGATAGTCTTATTGCGATTCCTATAAGAGGAAAGAGAAAATAGTGCCATAGGCGATGGAGAAATACAGAAATTTATAAGAGTGAAAGAGAAAAAATCCTATTCTGCCCAAATTTTATATGAATATTCTTTCTCTTACCCCCGGTCGCTCGGTGGCGCGTCTATAACTACCAAGGGCCTGACACTCTTTGATAGAGAAAGATAGTCTTATTGCGATTCCTATAAGAGGAAAGGGAAAATAGTGCCATGCTTTGTCCTTATCACCGACCGGGTTTTTTTTTTCATGGTCGGGTTATGGCAGCATAGGTAGGCGATGGCGAACTACCGAAATTTATAAGTGAAAGAGAAAAAGGATTATGCTGCCATACATTAACCTGTCAATACATGAATATGTCTTTCTCTTACCCCTGGTCGCTCGGTTTCATGTCTATAACTACTATACTATGTCTATGGGTTTATGCATTTCTTTATAACTGGCAAAGAGAATCAAGTTCAGCCAAACAACTTATATTGGTCATAGACCACCGATTATTTTTGTTTGTTTATGATAGAGACGTCCTACAGTTATCGATTAATTCTATGTTCGATTCAACCGATGGATCGTATCGCTCTGGTTGGCAAGAACACGGGTCGCTTGCCATTCAGGGTTCGGGGTGAAAGCGGATGGGTGACCTCGGGATTATGTCATTAGGAACGGCTTTTGTTTCTTATATTACAACTTTCTTTGTGTTTGTTTTGAACATAGACATAGTATATACAAGTAGTTATAGACGCGCCACCGAGCGACCGGGGGTAAGAGAAAGAATATTCATATAAAATTTGGGCAGCATAGGATTTTTTCTCTTTCACTCTTATAAATTTCGGTATTTCACCATCGCCTCCTACCTATGATGCCACCCGGTCGGTGATAAGGACAAAGCATGGCACTATTTTCTCTTTCCTCTTAATCGCAATAAGACTATTTTTCTCTTTCAAAGAGTGTCAGGCCCTTGGTTTTGAATGACTCGGTATGTTATTATGGAAAATGGCGTGGAGTCAAACTATGCCAAATCTCATGGCATTTTCAATGACAAAGTGAGCCAATGTATATGTATCAGCGAGTGGCATGCTCTCACCAACAATGGCCACGCGCTCACCAACAGTGGGCACGCAGAAAAGGAACAAAGGTTTTCTTCTGTCTTTGGCGAAAAAATCATTTGAGAAGATGCAGAACATTACGTCAGGCGGGTCATGCAACCCTCGCACGGTTACAGATTTAACGTACTAACAGTAACACTTAACTGAGGGTAGGTAGACCTTATCTCATTGCAATAAAGTTTACAAGTGGTCCATTATGTATGTCGAGTTTGTCGACGATGGAATAGAATCTTTGTTTGACCCTCGTTACTCGTTATTTGCAGTTCCGTAGGTATCACTTTATTACCTATATTGTAAATTGCAACCTGCTTTGTGGCATATACTTAACTGGTTAGGTTCAATCCATTTTTTACATATCCAATTAAAACATAGTGTATGTAGTCTACAATGGTATCGAAAATTAATAGAATTCAAAAGTGATAGGATCATGAAGTAAGTATAGTTAACATAACAACAATGCGAGTCAGGGGTCGGAAACCGGTATTTGCTCCATACAAAAATACCGGTATTATTACGTTAATTTTCGTTCTTTTGTTTATAATTTCATTTTTAATGGGACGTTTTAATAATGCAAAATTGTTTCCTAAATACATGATTCAGTCCTACGTAATAAGCATAAAATAATTCAAAATATTGGGCTATTTCGGGGTTTTTTAAAAATTCCGGTTCCGAGCCCTGATGCGAGTAATCTCGCTATAAGCTTGAGTAAAAATCTAATACCTACTACTTGATATTCATGAAACTGCTTAGAAACCGCGCCATTAGCCCATCATAATTGAACGTCTAAATAGCCAAAAAACTAGGTTCACTTTTTATTTTAATCGAGCATAGAGTTCTCACAAGTCGTTTACAATGCTCAACGGGCATAGAGCACGCAACGCTCTACTTTCTTTTTCTTTCCGCGACTCTGGGCACCGATCTGTCTAAGAGATTGCTGCATGTGAAAGGTCATTATATTATTAGGTGTGCATGATGGAATGGATTTTCTGATTAGAGAATTTGTAATGGTTGACCTATTAGACCACAGACGGCAGAAAAAAATTATTTTTACTACTGTTTTACTTCTGAATTCTGAATCGAATGCATCTGATTAATTACGAGTTATGGCTATTGCTACCGCATTTCCAATTGCATTGCTCATTTATGTATCTACGCCAAGAAACTATAAATTATTCAAATCGTGATCAAAGTTATTTTTATACTTGATTAATAAAATGTATCATTATATAAGTGTAGCAACTAACAACATGTACATATGAGTTATGCAATTAATTAAAATTAATTAATTCCAGAAATTATATATCCATCATATTAAATCTAATTAAGTGATAAAATACACACTCTTAAAACACACACTCACACAACATTATTTTTGAATAAACATAAGTTATTAATTATAATGTAATAGTTATATAAAATAAAAGGACATATTTTACTATAATTACAGATATTTGAGATTGTCAACGACTCGACGAATCCTTACATTCTAAAAGCATTAACCTAAAATAATTACAATAAAATCAACTATTACAATGTAAAATAAAAATTTACGATAAATCGCAACTGGCAACATTGAAATTAAAACAATATTAAAAGGCGAATCTCGCACGAGATATTACTACCATAAACTACATAATTGACAATAAGAATATCTTTTTATTTCTCACGATCTTACTTCCGCAGAGGAAAGGAAAGTATGAACAATGTTTGTTACGTCTCAAATAAGGTCGCATAATCTTCATTGTTTTTAAAATGGGGTTTTGCAATGTTCAATAAACACACACATTAACCTGGCATTAGTATTTATAAGCTGTTCCACTCAGATTACTCTGTAAGCGGTTTATCTAATATTTGATTTGTAAACCCTGGCCTAGCCTAGAGATTAGGGATGATTCGTAGCAACCCTCAATCAGGGATCAAAAACGGAAACAAACATTTACTCTGTTCCTGTTAGGAAAAGTGAATGGAAAAGCTTAGAAGAATTCGAAATTCAAGTCATTAATCTGATTAATCCCTAGGTTAAGTAACTTGGAAAGCGCAAAGGTGATGAGGAGGTCCATTTAGATCTTGGGTTCTGAAAGGCAGTAACTTAATGGTAACGAATTCTTGCATGGCAGTCAGTCAATAGGGAATATTACGCGAAAATCTGCGCAGGGGGCGCCACTACTACAATCTGAGGGTCTATCGCAAAACAAGAAAATCGAAATTTCGTTATCTAACATCTCTGTCACATTTGCATATTCGAGCGATAAAGAGGCAGATAGCAAAATTTCGGATTCGCGTTTCCCGGTAGGTCCTCTGTAAACAAACCGCCTTGGTGCATCAATGTCTTATTTTATTATCTCTGAAAACTTCAAAAGGCACAGTATGTATAAGTTACTCTATGGTTTGCTAAACGGGCTAGTGGTGCACTCTGGTGGCAGATCATTGCAGTAATACCCCCTATTTATTGTACCAACAATCGGCATACAGAAATGGATTAGGAAGTAAAATCTATTTTCGGAAGATGCACTAGTTAGTCTCAAGACAATTGCTAGACAATCGCACTAAACAATAGCAAGTAAATATGCGGCACACCGCACACCTTACAATAGTAATTGGGTCACCCAACGCGGAATGAAGTTGTTTCTGCAAACGACGATTGGTTTTCATTATTTATTGCGTGGGACTTTGTGAATCGAATGTAATCGCTTTTGTAGGCAATTATTGAATGCTTGTTAGTAACGCTTTGTTACCGTGGCGATGACATGTCTCAACTTCAAACTTAGTAAAACTGGATATTGATGATAAAAAAAGTAAAAACTGTAATAGATGTCATATATTAAAGAAAAAGTGACGAAGCCCTCCAGTGGTGGTTAATATATGACATCTATTACAGTTTTTAATTTATATATAGTAGTGTGACTACTTAAAAAACACAAATCAAAATATTTAATAAAATAATTTGATTTGTTCCCAAACTTGTTCATAAAAAAAGCAGTTAATCTTCTTTGTTTCTCCAAAATTAAAGATCCCAAAACATAAATGCGCTCACGAAGCTGAGAACCGTAAGTGCGAAGACGATGCACACATTTTTCGCGCTTCAAATTCACGCCCTGTGCCCAATTTTTTGTCGTTTTTGCGACAAAGATACCTATCGTAAAATTTACTCATGATCAATGCAATACAATACAAGTACTCTTTATTGCACACCTCAATAAAAAAACAATATAGAAAGAAAACAGCAATAGAAGTAGAGGAAGTGATATTGGTTTGTGAACACAGTCTGGTCTGTGTCTGTATCTCGGGCACTAAGTCCGAAAATAAAGCTGATCCACAAATATCTATTGAACTACATAATATATCTATTATGAGATATCGAGTTAACTGGCAAATCTGTTTGATTTCAGTTATCCGTGGCCGAAGTAGAGCTGCGCGCTGCGGCTGAAGAAAGAGACAAACTGCTCAACGACGCCAACTACAGTAGCCTCCAGAACGACGAGGCCGTCACTCAGGCCAGGCGGGAGAGGGATGAAGCGATAGAGAGGAAGAAGACAGCTGAGGTAAGCACTTGTTCAAATAAAACTACATGGAGAGACAAGCCTTTAAGAAGACTCCAAAACCTTCAGGGTGCATGGGGCTAGGTTTTCTCCCTATCTCCCACAGAGGTATCTTTGTCGTGTCCGTCTGTTAAGTCGGATATAGTAAGCTACTTACCTACATTTATAGCACACTAAGCTTATTATAGAATATGAGTAAGACAGTTACTAATATTAAATAAATTAAGCACAATGACTCAACTATTTGAGTAATTTTCATACAACTGCTAAACTCCAAAACTGTTCTCGTGTCATTTAAAAACCAAAGACCATAAAATCCCACTGGTACGGGCATTAAAACCATTATGTCAACTTGGAAATATATTAACAATCTCGGTATTTTCAAACCAATGCTTTAATTTCTGAAAAAGTGAGGTGGCCAGTCTGCAGTAAAACAAATTTTCAAATTTTGAACCAAAATAAATCCGCTAATCATTTCATGTGTGGTATTTCAGGTATCGCTCGCCAAGACCCGAGTGGAGCTGATGCAGGCCAACAGCCAGCTGTACGAGGCGGTGCGGCAGAAGGTGGACCTGGGCCAGCAGCTCGAACAGTGGCAGGTTAGTACAGCAACATAAAAGCGCTACCATTTTAGGCCCGCTGTGGAGTTTTGCTGCCAACCCGTCATCAAAACTGATATCTGTTGATTGAGAATCAATTTATAACTTTCGGCCGACAATTTTCACACGCCAAAATTTTGGTCATAGTGTTGAATATAACTTAGTTTAATGTCTGAATACATCACTGTAGATAACATTACCCCAAGTCAAGACAACCCTGTAATGGACGCCGAGAAGATATTGAAAAAACCGTACCGCTTATAGATGGATGGAAAGCAACAATGATTCCGGTGCATAATTTTTTAACTACTAAATATCTTAGAATAGGTATTACAAACAAAGCAAAGCCAATTCAACCAAATAAATATTTGCAAGCCAACGCTTTAGTTTCACAAGAACTTAAACGCTAACCGGGAAACGGCCACACTTACAGTGTCTGTAAATACTTGATTCTAAAAGCAGAAATAATTCCAGATGGACATGCAAGAGCTGATCGAGGAGCAGATGAAGCACAAGCTGACGTCGGAGAAGCGCCGCAAGCTGCCGGAGCCGCCGGCGCCGGCGCCGACGCGCGCGGCGCGACTCCTCGGATTTTTTCAACGGTGATCTGTTGCACGCTCTTGGGACCTCAAGCCATACACAAAACCATATCAACTATCACATTGTTCATCGTCAAACAATACGACCCGTTCACTTTTAATTTCATCGCCGCTTTCGGCCTGACCTTTTACGACAGAAATTTGATTTTCATTCTCGCCGCCATCTTGAAAGATGGCGCCGTTTTGGAATTTTTAGGGTGCGTTCTGATTTTATTTTCCAAACCGTGTGATGTGTACACCGTGGCAGTGATAGTTAGTGTCTTAATTAGGTTTTTAATTGTAACTGTACACATTATTTTTAAATTACCGAGTGTAGAGTGTATTTGCACGTTAATGCAATTATTTTATTTATAAACGACATGCTGTATTATTTCTTAGCGAATCGAATGTGAGTTTTGGAATGGTAGGTGGTTTTGGTACAACAGATTCAGCTGAATACGGACTGAGCCGAGAGAACTGACATATTTACGTCCGTATAAAAATAATTTACTAGTACTATAGTATCATTAAAATAATATTTTCAATTTCTAATATTTTAGATCTTTAGTCACGTCCACTTAACTTCACATAACTGCTTGTTTTTTATAATAAACCTTTATAAAAGAGCGTTTGATTTACCTTTCCAAGGTTGTCCAGTAATGACAATTTTAAGTAAGAAAATCATGTCGCTGATGCATTTAAAAAGTTGCACTTTTTAATTATAATAAAAACATTTATTTAATACCTTAATTCGCCATTCCTTAACTAACATTCCCATTAAATTTAATGTGTATATAACTGAATTTAAAATATGTTTAACAAATTGTATTTATGAATATTTTTCAGACGATCTCTTTTAAGGACAGTACACTTTAATATACCTACTTAGTTAAAACAAAATAATGTTTAGTAGCGCCTCTAGTGGAATATGAATGAACTAAATAGACACATTTAGTTTACTCTAGGTCCCAATTTTATACCACTGACATGTATTTCGTTAAAAGAAAATGATTTTCGTACACTAGTCCAGTAAAGTTGATCGTCTCAAAAATATCTGTAGTATTTTATCTTTTTGAGATTGTACGTACTATTCCTACGTATAGTTTTAACGTTTCACACAAAGTGAAAACAGGTGCACCCATAGTGTAGTAAAATGATTAAAATAAAATAATTATGTGAAACGAGAGGGGCGGCGTTTTTAAATGTATTTTGTCATATTTTATTAGAAATGCACGACATTCGATTTTTTTTTATTTCAGATGAAATTTCAATACTTCATCAAATTACCATATAAGTAATTACATAATTAAGGTGTCAAATGGTATGCTTTGAAACAAAAAATGTTTAGTACAATATTTTTGCCGCCCCGATCCACTATTTTGAAATAGCCATATTATTATTTACAGAAACAATACAGAATACGAATTACATGATCTGCTGCAATTTTAGAATAAAATAAATTAATCACTAGTTTAAAATAATATGTATTAATTTTAAAATTAGATAATTTCACGAGTAATTTAATAATATACACACAGTATGTGAAATTGTTTTGCAATGCAGACGAGGATGTACCTAATTACATATATTTGAACTGTGCCTTAATTAAGTACCTGGCCTTTGGTGCCTTTTTTCTTCATTAGTAAACATTTTACCCGTACTTAAACATTGATTTTTTAAAAAAAAAAAAAAAACCATTACTTAGGTATTGTTTTATTACCAATGATAAATTGATACAAATGTTAACATGCTTTACTGTCACTTAATTTGTAGAAGAACATTTTATATCTTCATATCCGTATGTTAAACATAATTTTATTGTATTGCAAGAAGTTAGAAATATGATGGCTAAACTATAAGTACACCAACTAGGATCCGTGGCAAATTCTGTAGATTATAATTTTTATAAATTTTTGTCTTGGTATGGCCTCTTGCCTGTCAAATAACCAAATTTCCAGGGCTCGGAACCGGTATTTTTTTAAAACCCCGAAATAGCCCAATATTTTGAATTATTTTATGCTCATTACGTAGGACTGAATCATGTATTTAGGAAACAATTTTGCATTATTAAAACGTCCTATTAAAAATGAAATTATAAACAAAAGAACGTAATAATACCGGTATTTTTGTATGGAGCAAATACCGGTTTCCGACCCCTGCAAATTTCATAGCCAATTCTTATACCACTACGTATACTGAATATACATTGAGTGTTTTGATGGTTGGTGGCGCCACTGTCAAATAATATTATAGCAATAAATAATACTTCACTAGCGCCACCTGTCGAAACTCCAGCAGATACAAAACGTGTCTCAATAGGTTATATAGGCGATTATTTTGATCTCCAATCTTGCCATTATTGGTAAGAGGATTTTTTAAATAATTGTTTTTGAGACACAATGTACCTAAGCATTTTTTTAAATATGTATATAAAAATAGGACCATAAAACACAGGTTAATTTATTGCTATAATTAAAATATTTTTTTTTTAAATACGCAGGAAATTTTAAACCAATCTTTGAATTTTTTTAAGTAGGTTTTTTTTACAAAGAATGAGATAAAAATCGTGAATATCAAAACTAGCTAATACTTTTTGAGATTATAAAAACAACGGCACAGTCAATTTTGATTTTTTATAGATTAAGTACATTTTATTATTTTTAATTAAAAAGACATTTCGCAATATATTTTTTATTAATTTATTGTTAAGACTGAATTGAAATGTAAAAATATGAAATGTGCTAACATTTGACTTTATACGGAGTCTGTTGTTCAATATGAAATTTAATGGCCTTAATATCATAAGTACATATATCAATGTTTACTTTAAGTGTAAGGCCTGAGTGGACGCTCGTGTTGAGCGTGCAGCGGGGCGGGGCGTGCGGCGTGCATGTTAAACAAATGCAAACGTATAGGAGCGGCCTTAGTGCACGCTGCTCACATCACTTGTGAGTCCGACGCCACGCTGCACGCCGCGCCGAACGCTCCGCTTCGAGCGTCCACTCAGGCCTTACACTTAGAGGTGTCAAACTATACTACCCAGGGACCCTAGGTATCTTATATGTACTTACTCAAGGAGGTGATTTAGCAACAAAAGAGTACAATCATCAAAAGTAGCGTATCAGGCTATGGGTCAAAAGTATCTCTGATAGCTTATCAAAGAGAGATATGTCTCTGTATATATAACAATTAAACTGTTGCCGATACTTTTGAATGCAAACTGTCGAGATATCTTTATTAGAAAAGTAATCGAGGGTGGCTTATCTTATCTTATAATTTCGGGAGCCCTTGCGGACACATTTCGACCCATAGGAAATAATCCGTCAACTACTCAAGAGCTTTTTCGGCACATAGCCTGCTCCAAATTCCTTCATTCTTTGTCTGTCTTGAATGTCTTGATACTTTTGGCGCGTTGTTTCATACGCTAGTATTGATTCTGACTGTACCACTTCTTGCAACAGGGACATACTACCGGGCCCTGTATACCTTGTAGGGCGCTTTTTGTAATATCCACTTTCACGTAACACTTCGATATATTTTTTTTATACGTCAGGGTGACGCTCATAACTATAAAATATTCTAGCCGTAAGAGTACCACTGACTGAAGTCGTATAACTACTTAATTATCGCTACAGGCTTTTATTACAAGTCTTACTTTTCTAAAATAGCTGCATTTAGTATTAATTAAGACATCAACCGTGTTTGGTACCTTATGTCTTGCAGGTTGTAAATAGGAACAGTAGACTCCTATAAGATTTAATAATTATGTACATGTGTGCAAAACAACCGTGAATGTTAACAATAGTTTTTATATTTAATTTCTTAAGCACAAACTTAATTTCTTTGGCGAGTATAACTTCATAGTCATTCCATTTTATCGAATCATTGTGATTGTATCGTTATGAGTCATTTCTGTGGGATGACAAGGTAAAATTGTGGCCCTATGATGCCTCCTTGTGGTACACCTTTAAAAAATCATATGGTGCTGATGTAAGCCTATGATACACGGGATTTAGTCGATAAAAGAAAATGCATTAACTACTCTCTCGCTCTATTATTCACTTCTCAGAAAGAGACCCACGAATTCCATGATTTACTCGTAAGTACCTAGCGATAACTGTTATTACAACGTCTCGAAAGCCTTTATGTGATCCAAACGATATAATTTTAAAATAGTATTAGTGTTCACAGATCATCTGAATCAGTGCAAACGTACTTAATGTCACTTCATCGTAACTTAAGATTTTAATAAATCATGTACTTACTCAAGGAGGTGATTTAGCAACAAAAGAGTACAATCATCAAAAGTAGCGTATCAGGCTATGGGTCAAAAGTATCTCTGATAGCTTAGCAAAGAGAGATATGTCTCTGTATATATAACAATTAAACTGTTGCCGATACTTTTGAATGCATACTGTCGAGATATCTTTATTAGAAAAGTAATCGAGGGTGGCTTATCTTATCTTATAATTTCGGGAGCCCTTGCGGACACATTTCGACCCATAGGACCCATCCGTCAACTACTCAAGAGCTTTTTCGGCACATAGCCTGCTCCAAATTCCTTCATTCTTTGTCTGTCTTGAATGTCTTGATACCTTTGGCGCGTTGTTTCATACGCTAGTATTGATTCTGACTGTACCACTTCTTGCAACAGGGACATACTACCGGGCCCTGTATACCTTGTAGGGCGCTTTTTGTAATATCCACTTTCACGTAACACTTCGATATATTTTTTTTATACGTCAGGGTGACGCTCATAACTATAAAATATTCTAGCCGTAAGAGTACCACTGACTGAAGTCGTATAACTACTTAATTATCGCTACAGGCTTTTATTACAAGTCTTACTTTTCTAAAATAGCTGCATTTAGTATTAATTAAGACATCAACCGTGTTTGGTACCTTATGTCTTGCAGGTTGTAAATAGGAACAGTAGACTCCTATAAGATTTAATAATTATGTACATGTGTGCAAAACAACCGTGAATGTTAACAATAGTTTTTATATTTAATTTCTTAAGCACAAACTTAATTTCTTTGGCGAGTATAACTTCATAGTCATTCCATTTTATCGAATCATTGTGATTGTATCGTTATGAGTCATTTCTGTGGGATGACAAGGTAAAATTGTGGCCCTATGATGCCTCCTTGTGGTACACCTTTAAAAAATCATATGGTGCTGATGTAAGCCTATGATACACGGGATTTAGTCGATAAAAGAAAATGCATTAACTACTCTCTCGCTCTATTATTCACTTCTCAGAAAGAGACCCACGAATTCCATGATTTACTCGTAAGTACCTAGCGATAACTGTTATTACAACGTCTCGAAAGCCTTTATGTGATCCAAACGATATAATTTTAAAATAGTATTAGTGTTCACAGATCATCTGAATCAGTGCAAACGTACTTAATGTCACTTCATCGTAACTTAAGATTTTAATAAATCATGTACTTACATAATCTACCTTCATTTGTTTGTGGAATTTAAATAAAGCATGAAATTTTACGTACCGTGGTGTTTTAATGTTCTTCCTATACATATAGTTCCTAGAGTTAGACCAAGATAAGGGTCGGTTGCACCAAACTGTTTGTCATCGTTAAAGAGTTCGCTAAATTTTATTGTTAAGAAAGTTTCATAGTAAACCGCCGCGGCGCGCCGGGTGACGTTGATCAGTGTCAAGTGCGGATGGTGCAACTGGCACTTAGTCTGCAACGATTTTGATAGCACACGCAGTGCAAGTGTTATTTTTATTATAGAATATAAGTTTGACGTTTAAAATAACGCACTGCGTGTGCTATTAAAATCGTTCCAGACTTTTCTTGGTCTAACTACACCCACCGTCCACCCTTCCACACTCTTTCTATTTCTGAACATCGACATAGATGTAGAGCGATCTTTTTATCAACGAAAACTCATTTAACTCATGGCGAAAAGCAAATCACGCCATTCAAAAATGACAAACTGAAAATTCTTCTGTCAGTGTGTATTTACGTTCTTTCAGACGAATATTTTTCGCTGTTCATATTATTATTATTTTGAGATTATACGTTTATCACAATGCCACAGCAAGTGGAACAGAAGACTATTGACCCAGAAGCGGAGCTCAGCAATGTGCAGCGCATGGTAAGTACAAATATAAGTTTCCAATGTTATTTGTCCTACCTTTTATCACTGGACCTTGGACCGTCAGAAACTTGGTTGGTTTGGTCACCGTATTATGGCTACTCCCATTCTATACTATATAAAGCCTATTCAGCTTCTAGTCTATAAGAGGCGGGGCAGGAACTTTTCTGATGTGAATTTCTCTTCCACCAAATGTTCTCGTCGTGTGCGTTATACACAAAAACCTTTTCTCATTGGTATAATTCCTCTAAGGAGAGAAAGCTACTGCAAAATCCGGTGTGAATGAGGTGCTCTTGGAGAGAACCCTGTTCCCCAAAGATGATTGTAGTACTAGAATAAACTCAGGTATTTTTGGAGAAAACTCTGCCCTGGTACTTCCCTGGGTCATCTCTATACCTTACTGTGAGGAATGATAGACAGACAAAAATCCTATTTTTTAGTTTAAGAAGCTCGCGCCGATGTGCAGCGTGGAGAAGCGCGCCGGCGGCGAGCCACAGCTCGCTCCTCAGGAGAAGCAGCTCGGCATATTGGCTTATGAGCTTAAGGAAACCCTGCTTTGCATCAACGTAAGTAAAGGGACTTCGACTTGCTAGTTCTTACTGTCATTACTGTAGATAATCAGATAGGCTAAGAAAATATCGATGAACTAAATACTGATTCATAATGAAATAGCGAGTTACAATACTCGTACTTACAATGAGATACAGAGTTAGAGATAGAGTAAGTAACTACCTACACAAAATCATTTTGTCGATAACTTCTTTGCGGAGTAATACAGTTTTTCTTTTAACACTGTAATCCCCTTAAGTGCATCCAGTTCAAATATGGCCACCGACAGCGCTTTGCAGTGCACTTTACATCCTACTTGCGTACGTACGTAATTCAGGCGACGCGAGCACTTCGTAAACAGGCGCATCTATCAGCTTTGGACACACCATTCTGAAAAAGAAGCACGCTTCCTAAATTTGCTGTGGTACGTGCGAAAAGGGATATGAATGGCTCATTTGATTCACCTTTTTACAGCTAGCAAGAAAAGGTCAACACGGCCTCCGCGACCGATTGACGAAGAAAAGCACAAAACATTCGATCATGGAGTACGAACACTTGGACTTGGAAGTGAGAGATGAGCGCAATCAGCAGACCGAGCTGGACTGTCTTAACTACCTCGCCACCAAGCAGATGCAGGAGTTTCTGAAGAAAGTGCCTACCGAAGCTGATGTAAGTAATTTCTTCACTCTTCGCAACAAAATGGTGAAATATCCCTTGGTTTGTTATGGGACTATGGGTACAAAACATGCATTGAGAAACTAAACCTGCTATTTATTTTTCACCTCAGCAGCTCGAACAAGCCTACTTTCGTCACTCCCTGGAGTTAGGAAAGTGCGACTTTCGTCACTCCAGGGAGTGAACCAAAGTAGCTTTTTAATTTAGTGAAGGCCATGAACTGCCACTTCATACTTCGGGGTCTATTACAAATTCGAAATACATTTTAACCTTTATATAATATGTTATCACTACTGAGGTGAAAAATTATATGTGTCACACGAAAGCATCTCGTGTTTTTGAGTCCCTCGCTACGCTCAAGATTCTAACTTAAAATCAATCGCTTCGCTCGTGTCAATTATAGAATATTTCGCTTACTCGGGACTCAAAATCAACACTCGCAAGAAAAACCAACTCAATTATAGAATATTTAATCAAATATAGAATATTTGGCTTACTCGGGACTCAAAATCAACACTCGCAAGAAAAACCAACTTTCCTCTCTTGTTGCACAAATAACTATTGATTAAGCCCTTAAATTAGGGAACGATTTTGCCGAAACGTACGCTGATCCTTAACTTTCGGAAATGGAAGCGATAATTTTTGTTTTTCTACGTATTATTGAGTAGCCTCCATATGCAGGAGCTGGCTATGATCGAGGATGCATCAGCCCGTCTCCGGCGCATGGAGAACCGACTCGATTTGGCCACCAAACGATTCTGCGTCGTCAACTCTGACAACAAGCATGTCCGTGAAGAAATCCACCGGCTGATGGTTGAGAGGTAATTTGCCTTCTTACCGTCTAGCCACCCAGGGGCCTATAAAATGGCATTCCAATCTATTGTATTTTGAGTTTTTATTTTGATATCAGAAAGGCATATTTTAGTTTGGATTTTTTGGTGGAATTGGCAGTTTGGATTTGTGGTTCCTTCTTAGATTCCAAGGTGCCATGGTGAATGTACCGAAGTACCGACAGGACCTCAACTAACCGGCAGCTACCTTCAAAACTGCATATACTCCAGCATGCTGCGGGCTGATGGTGTTGCATGATTATCAGGGTCAGTTGGGGTCAGTGTCGAATATTAAGGCCCAGTAAGTTCGTGTTCTTCTCTCACTCACTGAGCGTAAGCGTGAGCGAGATGGAAGTGCGTGCGCGGATAACATGTTTATTTTTAATTGTTTGTCTGTTTAAATAAATAAAAAAGTAATCGATACGTTCCCCCAAACATGATATTGCCGATTTTTAGCAATTTTCATATTTTTAGATTTGTGTATAATTTGCTACAATTTTATAGTGCAGTTTAGATCAATCCTTTTTTTTTCGTCTATCGAGTGAAAGTCAAAACTCAGGATTCGAATCGATACAGTCCCTTGAGAAATAAGGCCTCAATATTGCTATTATGGTAGCCGTATTGTGATCCAAACAAGCGCTACGACCTTTTAAAAACTCAGTTTTCTGAACCTACTGCACCTTAACTTAAGGTATCGGTTAGAATCCACCCTTAGGCACAGTAGGCCTCTATGTCACTAGTAGTGACATAGAGGCCAGCACAGCACGGTAGTGACTCACTACCATGCTGTGCTGTTCGGAAATTCACGAAAAAATAACTCGTCTATTTATCCAATCTATTTCCGTTTACAGGAACAGCTTCAACATCCAATGGAACCGCACCATCGGCAAGCTGGTAAAGGGCAAGGAATACCTCATGGACATCTTTGAGATCGCCGCCCTCGCTTTTGGGGACAGGGACGAGTGCATCAGGAAGGTGGAGGCGTTGAAGTGGAAAGGGCTGTTCCAGCTGAACAGGGATATTGCGGTTCGAATTTGGAATTATCATTAAGTACAGTACAGTAAATGTACATATAACCTATAGGAAAAGTCCGTGAAGTCCGTAAGGCAGCACCCTTGTTTACTGACGTTAAAAGGTGGAGCGTTAGTGTCAAATTTAAATTTTCCAATTTAGGCCACGAGAGCTCAAGAAGAAACAAAATGTAGACAGACAAGAAGTCACTTTAATACCATTGGCGCTGCCCTTGAGCTCCATCATCCGACACATGGAGATGAACGAAAAAGCTCTTGAGGTGCATTCCACGAGAATGTCCCGCACGAAACGCCGTTCTTGTAATAGTAATGGAAAGACTGAGAAAATGATATTAGGTCTGGTAATATTTCAACTCTTCGCTAACAAATTGGCAGTATATTCTCGAGCTTTACGGATTTGATTAAATTAGCTGCATACAAGGCAAAAACATTTCGTAGGGGACATTCTCGTGGAGTGCCCCTTGAGTAGGCGATTACACAAAAGATATCGATGGGTCGAAGTCGTATACAATTCGACTCATCGGAACCCAAAGGCCCCCGATACAATAAGATAACACCATTGGGGTTCCCAGACAAACTAATTTTTCACTGGAAGTTAACATTAGTGGAGTAAGTATATTAATTCTGTTACAGGAAATGCAATCCTACGAAGGCGAGATCAACCACCTAGCTAAACTGGAGGAGTACTTGCGCGTAAAAGGCTCTCGCAGAATTTGCGAAGCGGATGAGATGGAAGAAATTAAGAGACAGGAGGAGATCCAGCGATGCGAGAGCGAGATCTCGAGACACGACGCGCTGCTGAATGAGATCTTTGTACGTTTACCATCATAGAGATAGGCCAATTTACCCTCTCTTTCCGCCCTTTTTGCAGTTTTAAATTTGGAACCTTTTTTTAGGGTTCTGTATCCAAAGGGTAAAAACGGGACCCTATTATTAGGGTTCCGTACCCAAAGGGTAAAAACGGGACCCTATTACTAAGACCGCTGTCCGTCTGTCTGTCACCAGGCTGTATCTCATGAACCGTGATAGTTAGACAGTTGAAATTTTCACAGATGATGTATTTCTGTTGCCGCTATAACAACAAATACTAAAAACAGAATAAAATAAATATTTAAGTGGAGATCCCATACAACAAACATGATTTTTTTGGCGTTTTTTGCGTAATGGTGCGCGAGTCCGACTAGCACTTGGCCGGTTTTTCCATTACAGTTCAAGATTCTGTTTGATTATGTCCTTTTAAAAGGAAAGAGGAGATTAAAAATCTCTTTAGGTGTGGACTTTTTATTATTTTTATTAATTATCATAAATTCAAATTTCTTATCATTTCCTTTATATGTTTTTTATTGAGCTATCATCCACGCAGATTGAGCTTTGATCGATTGGCGTTGATCTACAATCAATCCGTTAGTGTTTTACATCCATCGCTTATTAGTCGCTTAAGTTGCTTACGGACAGTTGGTCGTATAATGTGGACAGCGCGAAAATCTAAAAATCGACTTCCAGCAATACGCGGGCACCAGCCGCGTGCTCAGCGTCGTGAACAACTTCGTGGCGCACGAGATGCAAAACTTCCAGTGCTTTGTGCTGCTGTGCGAGGTGCTGCAGGAGTCCATCTTCCTGCGGCGGGAGCTGAACAGGGCGAGGCAGCTCATATGTGAGACTCCTATATTTATATTTAGCTGCTTGCTGAGCGTCGTGGACAACTTCGTAGCGAATTAGATGCAAAACTCTCAGTGCTTCATGCTGCTGTGCGAGGTGCTGCAGGACTTCCAGTGCTTTGTGATGCTGTGTGAGGTGCTGCAGGGGTCCATCTTCCTGCGGCAGGAGCTGAGCAGGGCGAGGCAGCTCTTATGTGAGACTCCTGTATTTATATTTAGCTGCTTGCAGAGCGTCGTGGACAACTTCGTAGCGAATTAGATGCAAAACTCTCAGTGCTTCATGCTGCTGTGCGAGGTGCTGCAGGACTTCCAGTGCTTTGTGATGCTGTGTGAGGTGCTGCAGGGGTCCATCTTCCTGCGGCAGGAGCTGA
The DNA here is from genome assembly GCF_947568885.1 of Cydia strobilella. Taxonomy (NCBI): domain Eukaryota; kingdom Metazoa; phylum Arthropoda; class Insecta; order Lepidoptera; family Tortricidae; genus Cydia; species Cydia strobilella. Next base: position 2,552,359 of record NC_086059.1, read on the forward strand.
GCAGGGCGAGGCAGCTCTTATGTGAGACTCCTGTATTTATATTTAGCTGCTTGCTGAGCGTCGTGGACAACTTCGTAGCGAATTAGATGCAATCTCTCAGTGCTTCATGCTGCTGTGCGAGGTGCTGCAGGAGTCCATCTTCTTGCGGCGGGAGCTGAACAGGGCGAGGCAGCTCATATGTGAGACTCCTGTATTTATTATATTTAGCTGGTTGCGTAGCTTCGTGAACAACTTCGTAGCGAATTAGATGCAGAACTTTTAATGCTTTGTGCTGCTGTGCGAGGTGCTGCACTGCAGGGGTCCATCTTCCTGCGGCGGGAGCTGAACAGGGTGAGGCAGCTCATATATGAGACTCCTATAGAGTTCTTCTAAGCTAACTTTGCTGTAGGCCTAGCAGGAGTGGCGCGACAGTATCTTTCCCGCGAGATAGAGTACCCGCCCTTTTCTAACTGTATTAATTAAAGAGCCCGGCTGAGACCTCAAGGTGTGACATTTTAAACGCCATATTTTCATTAAAAAAACTGTCATTAATGATGACATGGCCATACTTTGTCATTGCAAATGCCATGCAGAGTTAACTTGGTCCGACACTATATTTATTATTTTTACTATGTTTAAATATTCCCCGAATATAACTCGGATACATGCTGGGATAAGGCCATTTAGTGGCACTTTCTTCTTTATACGGTTTTTCTTATGTGTGTTTTGTGTCGTTTGTGTTTACGAATAAACTATTTCTTTTCTATTCGTACTTTCTTATGACACATTTTTACCCAGTGGACCAGCGTGACATCAACGAGGCTCGAGAGGAGATGCAAACCAAACGTCTGGTCAGCATGAGACTAGCATTAGACCAGCAGAGAGCCAAGGTGCAGGAGAAACGAGACCTGGATGTAGCCGCGGATAACACCATCATCAAGGTGCTGAAAGGTATCGACGACTTAGTCAGGTATGTGAGATCAGCAGAGTCAAGGTACTCTAGATAGTAGTTAATGCATTTTCTTTTATCGACAAAACCCCGTGTATCATGATTTTTTAAAGGTGTACCTCAAGGAGGCATCATAGGGCCATAATTTTACCTTTTCATCCCAAACACAGAAATGACCCATAACGATACAATCACAATGATTTGATAAAATGGAATGACTATGAAGTTATACTCGCCATAGAAATTAAGTTTGAAAGGCACCGACGATTTAGTCAGGTATTTGGGATCAGCAGAATCGATAAGGCTCGAGGCGAGATGCAAACCAAACGTCTGGTCAGCATAGGGCAGCAGCAGAGAACCAAGGTGTAGGAAAAGCGGGATTTGGATGCAGCCGCTGACTACACCATCGTCAAAGTGCTGCGTGGCATCGAGGCATCGACCACGTAATTCCGCGGCGCCACTCCATAGTCCATATCCACTACATATCATGTCAAGTCGAGCTTGATGTATAAATTAGGACAACTTTTGAACAGAATTGCTAGTAGATACTGACTGACTGTACCATTACCACCACTACCATTACCACGGTAGTGATACTGGAATATTATTCAAATTGCCAAGCTATGATGAACCAGATTAACAAGATGAATTACCTACGCCGTCGAAGCAGCGATGCGATAACCCTATTTTCACATATTGAATTTTATACTTAGTTTTATTTATTTTTGTAAACCTGTGTTGTGTACAATAAAGTGATTACTATTACTACTACTACTACTACTACTACTATTACTACTACTACTACTACTACTACTAATGGATAGAAAACACAATTTTAATGGGTTACTAACAGTTCGATTGAAAATAACGTTAAACTTTTTTATGGCCATGTTTACAGGCTAGCTAAATGCGACACCACGCCTCTCCTGTCGCTGCTCGGCAACCACCGGGAGACCACCAAGTGGAACGTCACAAAGTTTCTGCGGATCCTCGAGGCTGAAGTCAAGGGCCTCATTGAAGTTTGCTACGGTGCCGTCAAGGTCTGAATTTTTTGTTTTTTCATCATCCCACGATTGCGTGTGCGTATAAGTCGTTTAACCCCTTACCTAAAATGTCTGCTTTAGTTTTTTGCCTGGCTACATCATTCACCAGTTACATAACAGTTGTCAATAGACACAAAGCTAAAATGCAAACTTGTATATATGGAGATTTTCAGTTTTCTAAAATTAATTGTCTCTGGGCTATCAATAACACAATAAAGAAAATACAGTTTGTTGGACAAAATACATCACAGAATATATTCACACATTCCTGCATTATCTACCTGAACACAACTGGCAACAACATCTTATCACGACAGTTCTAGGGTGGATCAATATTGTACCTCTCTATATCACATCAGCATCTTCCCAGTATTGTCAGTTTAATGCGAGTCTATACCTGTTGAAATATGTGTTTCAGCCCCCAGCTCCGACTCCCAAAGGGCGTAAAGCAGCGGAGGCCAGCGTCAAGCTAGTAGCAGATCCCTACGTTGTGGCCCTGCGTCCTAACAGGATTGAGAAACTTGTGCCATACCAGCCGTGCGCTTAGTAAGTCTTCTTCGTCTTCTATTACTTTGAATCAGGGATGTTGCGGATGCGGATTTTTAAAGGCTCACATCCGCGGATGCGGATCCGGATGTCGAGATTAGGCACATAAAAAACGTGAAATATTACACTTTAGTAATTTTTATTTTAAAAAAAACGAAACCATTAGTATTTGAACAAGAATATAGGTGCCCCACAATCGCATTACTATATATACGTGATATATACTAAAGTCCAAATAAAAGAAACTTTTCACTTCTTGTCGCTGTCCGTCATAGGCTAAAGTACTCGATCGACGAATCACAAAAACGAAACGAGATTCCTATTGGCTAATGACTAAGTTTCAAAGACATTCAAAGTTTGAATTGTGGAATGGTATCTTTATTTTTTCACTTGCTTCGGTCCTGCGCTATTAGGGCAACCTACGCCTGCCCCACCCCCAACCCACCAGTCTTTATTCCACGGAAAGGCGCTAAGCAAATTTAGGGCGTCCATCAGGTACTTATTGAATTTTAACCCACATTTGGACTTCGTGACAGCAACACTATCTGGACCTAACTTATATCTTTACGAAATTGCCAAAAAAATGCCTTTTTTTGGTTTGCCAGTAAATAATGTGGATAATTCACACGTGCTATCGTACCTAGCTACGACGGTATCCAAAAAGTTAAGCTTTACATGCCATAAGCTACATCAAAATTGGTCAGTTTTGCCATTCCTTACAGATTTCTTATAGATATTTAACCAACCTTCCTTTATCTTAGCTGCGTGGAAGACTACATCATGAACCTGATCTTCGAGAATCTAGCCGTGCCCGCCGACCGCGATTATGTGGAGACCATCTTCCATCTCGAGGCCATCAACACCAAGTTCGGCATATACACGCTAACCAACCCCGCGTAAGTATACTTTATTTCCCTTTATGACATAAAAGTAAACTGTAGAGGGAGCACAGTGGCCTCCTATTTATAGTATTTTATTAACCCTTTTCCAGGCAATATTCAGTCAATCAAAAGGGTACTTTATTGTCGGTTGTCAATAAGGCGCTATGTCCATATAGCTTCAATTTGAAATCAACCTTATTGACAAGCGACAATGTGGTACCTCTTAGTTGAAAATGTCACATTTATCGACCACATATTGTTAATTAGATTGCACTTTCATATAATGTGAAACTGTTTGTTTTCAAATAAATCATCAAAGCTGGATTTATTGGAATATATTTGTTTTTTTTTTAAAAAAACCTTGTAGATTGGTGTGGCCTGGAAAAGGGCTTAAAATTGTAGACTTTACAACTTTAAGGAGTTATTTGATCTTTGCCGGAAATTTTCTGTTATCTAGCTTGCTACTTTCTCTGTCCCTCTCAGTAGCTAGTGACCGGCGATCGATATAGATTTAGCACAGATTTAGCAAGTACCTCTAAGGTTAGAAAACACTGTGGCAAGAGAAACTTGTAGGAATCCCCATACTGTATATCTCTTGCCTAGTAACCCCGGGCAAAATAAACTTCTCCCATATGACCTTATAAGTAGGCCACAAAGTGGGTAGCCGACTCTCTAACCTTGTTGTTTCTATTGCCTCAATTCTTGTTACACCTACGCCTCTGGATGAAGTTGTGGTTAAAAATTCGAATAAAATGAGTACAATATACGGATAGGTTATCATTGTGAACAGTTGAGCTACCAGAGGTTTTACTAATTACTTTTTTCTTTACAGAAAACGTCATCCATACAGGCAGAGTAAAGGAGAATAGTTGATTTTTCTCTACACGGCAAAATAATATCTAAATATTAGATTACGTAAAGTGTCTGTAGATTCAGAGTTTTGATATAGAATTAAAATGTGAGTATTTAATTTAATAAATCTTTATTAAAACTCGGCGTTTTTATCATTCAGAAAAAACCTAAACACGTCGGTGGACTCGATATCTGTTCGTAGTCGCTTTTCTCCACAAAACGGGAAAGCTCTTCAATCGGCTACGAGCGTAGCGCTACGAAAACGTTAGCAGTGAATGCGTTAATATGTACCTAGTTGCATGTCCTTCTCAGCAGAAGCTTTTGGAGACCGAATAGAAATAACCCCCTTTGTTTTAATTGACTAGGCTAAGCACTATTGGCAGCATATTGGCAGTGTCAATGTGAGCCCTGCCATACTTGACGTAAAACTTTACGGGTATCTAAGTGTAAATACTAATACTCGCAATAAATTACATTACTCCTTAGCCATGCTAACAGCCTTCATAATGACCGGAGCTACCCTCTTGAAGAACCGAGCTCGCTCATTCTCATGAGTTTTAGCATGCCTCTTCAAATCGCACTTCTGAACACACGCGTAATCACACAGTTCACATTTAAACCTCTTATCCCCTATATGCCTTTTGATATGTCTGTCCAAATGATTCTTACTAGCAGCCTGATATTCACACCACAAACATTTATAAGGTTTAACTCCCTTATGCGAATTCATGTGTTTGGTTAAACTACATAGTTCGGTGAATCCTTTGTTGCATTGTTTGCATTTGTATGGACGCTCTTTAGTGTGTACACGAAGGTGGCACACTAATCTACTTTTTGTAGCACATTGGTAATCACAGACAGCGCATATGACGAATCCTGAGTGTTTCTTCCTATGGTACGTTAGTCTCTTTTTGTGCAGGGTTTGGTAGTGGCATTTGTTGCAGTGATACAATTTATTTTCTGGTTTTTGCTTTGGGATTTCTGGCTTATTATCATCACATTTAACACTCGATACCTTCTTTATTGTTCTACCATCTACCTTACACTTTTTTATAAAATTGTACTCCTTGACATCTTTGCTTGAGTTTGAAGCTAAAATATCTTTTAGATTGTTTTTATCATCGTTTATTTGACTAAATTCAGTGTCAATGGGTTGGTTAATTTCTTCATCAATTTCCAGTAAACTTTCATCATCTTCAGATTTTACATTTCTTAATAATTTTCCTGCATCAATTTGGATATACGGCGTCTCTTTAAGTTTTACCGTTTCTATATATATAGTGTGACTCGTTGATGGCTCCACGTTACCAGTCACTTCAGAACTCTGCGTTACTCCAGGCTCAATCTTAACCATGTGACACAGACTCGGTTCTTCAGTGTCTTGTATTTTACCAGGCTCGATCCAGGCCGTGATATTATTACTAGGATTTTCTGGAGTTTTGTCAGGTTCTGTTTTAACTACGACATGTTTCAGATCTTCAATATTTTGAGTTTTATTAAGTTCCATCCTAAGCACGGCTTCGTCCGTTGGATTTTCTGTACCTTGCCTTTTACCAGACTTTGTATTAAGCGTGGCATTATCTGTCGGACCTTCAAGCTTTTGGGTCTCCCAAGGTTCAGTATTAGAGTCTGTCTTATTCTTGATACCTTCCGACTTTTCTACCTCACTGGGCCTCATAGTCTCCAGTGTGAAGGTTGGAAGGGTGTCAACTAAGTTGTGCTGCTGTCGATCGACTGCGGCAATGGCGTCTTCAGTGAGCTGTGAATTATGAAGTTTTGATTAGAGATAGTGATTATAGGTAGCTTCTGAGTAGAAAAAATGCAAAATTTTCCGATTCTAACACAAAAGTTGCACAACTTTAAATATAAATGCTTAACTAGGTACCTGGTTCTGATGCAGCAACCGGTTCAGGATGCCTTCTGAGATGGCACATTTCTCCTGCAGTCTGCAGCACTTGTCCAGGGTCTCCAAACAGGGGGCACAGAGAGCGTGTGGCTTGATGCGGTCTGCCATCTGGAATTAAATATTGCACGTTTCGGTAAAACGATGGAGGTAACATGTCGCAACTTCGAAATTATGTTGCGACATGTTTAGAGAGTCATGCACAACTCTAGTAACATGTCGCAACATCATGTCGCTCAGACGCATAGTTTCCGAGATATAATCGAAGAACCGAAAAACTGAACCTTCAAACCCCCCTCTCCCCAGGGTTACGGTCGGAGACTTTTGATATGTTCATCTCCTAAAACACCGAAGTCAAAAATTGTGTTCCTAGCGTTTCCCCCTCTATACCTTCTTTTTTTATGTGATAGCCAGCAAACGAGCAGACGATTAGATTACCTTCTTATTGCTTGGCCTATCTAGTGTTATTTTTTTTTTTTTTTTTTTTATTATAAACTGATCGGCGATATTTCAGTTATTTGGCTGCGTTTTTCTGTAAGGTGGTTGAGGTGGTGGGTCATGAAAGTCATGATACGGGACCTGCTTCGTACGAGTAAGCAGAGGGTCACTATCGACTAGGCTTGGATGTAGTTAACACAGTAGGTACAGTCAACCAATTTGATTATTTAAATATTGTTCGCTTAAGAAAAAAAATTTTTTTTCAATCTTTCTAATGGTAGTAATGGTACACCACATGATATTTACAATTAAAAAATAAATTCAGCATACCCCTCTCAACCCCCTAAATTTCCCTTGAAAAAAGAAATATGCAGTTTTCATTTCAATCAATCACTCAATCAATCAATCAAACATTTATTCAGCAAGTAGGCCACAGGGGAACTTTTACATGTCAATTTTTACAAACAATAAAATTAACCCAAAATTACAAAAAATAATTACATAAATATAAATGTTAAATTACACAAGAAAAAAAAAACTAATAAAAACTATACAAAGAACAGAAGTACTAAAATTGTTTAGAGATGTAAAAGTCTCTAGGTGTCAGAGATTAAATGTATATATATAATAATAAAAAAGATCATCAAATTATCCAAAGATGTAAAGGGTCGCCAAGACTTGAATTGTTATATAATTAATAAAAAGACAAGATATTAAATCAGACAAACAGACAAGAACCGAATGAAATGCCTCACGTCAATGCCACTCAAAAGTAAAGTTACATTGGTAAAATGAAGCCCGTGTAAACTTAAAAAGACCGGTCTCCACAAACAGCACATTTTTAGTGGTATTTATTTACACTATTAGTGGTGGATCGGTCGGAGTGGCGAGCCTTGGGGGAGGCCTATGTCCAGCAGTGGACGTCTATCGGCTGACATGATGATGATGATGATGATGATTAGTGGTACAGTCGTCATCAGATATATCGGAGCGGCCGAGGTGCTCAAATATATCTGAACAGTGAACACGCATTTTAACGCCCTGAAAATAGAGGCATGTTCAGATATTTTTGAGCACCTTGGCCGCTCCGATATATCTGACGGCGACTATAGTAGTTGCTATAACTGTTCCCAATTTTAAGCCCCCTCCACACTTGTGCGCGAATCGCGGTGCGAAGCCGCGAACTCGAGTGTGGATTCTAGTTCGCTAATCAGCGTAGTGGAGCGGGCTTTAGGTATACGTCAAACGGTCTCCGAGAAAATTGCATTTAACCGATTTCCAAGACCGAAGTGATCCCATAAGAGCTCCATGAGCAAAGTTTTGTACGGAGCTCTAAAAATACTTACTAAGATACGTGAAATATCTAGCATAGTCGCCATCAAATGTATCGGAGCGGCCAATGTGTCCACAAATATCTGAACACGCTATTGTCAAGGCCAAAGAGTAAAGGTCAAGGCGTTGAGAGTGCGTGTTCAGATATTTCTGAGCACCTGGGCCGCTCCGATATATCTGATGACAGTGATGACCAAAGAGTAAAGTAAGTTATAGGTGATGACTGTCGCCGCCACAGTTCCAATAGATGGCGTTGCCGAGTTAGCTACTTCACGCCTTAAAATAGGTATAAAATGAATTTTACATACCGATATAGCTGCCATTCTCTCAAACGCCTGTTCATATCTCGTTCGTAATATATTGTAAACAGGAACTCTGCACGCCAAACATGCTCGACATGCTAGCAAATCCGGCATTTTATTTATTTTCTTCGCTCTAGTTTATTTTCGCTACGCGCGCTATGACTATGACGAAAGCTAAGCTTCAAACTGCCAAACAGACTGAGGAAAATGACCCCCGCATTAGTGCCCGCATGCTTGCCCGCATCTGTTCTTCCATCCCTTTCTATAGCATTATACTTGGTGCAACTAACTCGCTCTAACGGGCGACCGTTATCGACTGTGACGATTTCCCCTCTCCTATCGTCGTCGGGCTTCGGAAATACGAGCTTGCATACGCCGCATGTCATATAGAGTTGTTACAACATGATTTGATGTATTATGTACCTCTATGATGACTTTTCCTTACTAGTGCGAAAGTGACGTGCGTTTCGTTCGCTACGGAGCGTTAACCTCGTTAACGATTGCACGTTGTCTACCGTAACGGACGGTTACAGTTTTACTGTTCAATTTGTACTGGTTAATGGTTAATTGCATTAACGTTTCGGCCAACACTGTTGGCTACGCACCCTGGCGTCATCTATAAAAAAAACCGGCCAAGTGCGAGTCGGCCTCGCGTTCCAAGGGTTCCGTACATTACACAATTTAAACAATGTATTTTTATGTGAAATGTCTTTAAAAAACCCGTAGGGGTCGGATCAAAAACTAAGTAATTAAGTCCGACTCACGCTTGACTGCACGTTTCTAATAGGTTTTCCGGTGATCTATAGGTAAAGATCTATTTTGTGTATTTTTTTCACAATTTTTGACCCAGTAGTTTCGGAGATAAAGGGGGGGGGGGGGGGAATGGTCATTTTTTACGTATTTTCTTGAATAACTTCTAAACTATTTATCTTAAAATTATATGTATAAGAAATATATTTGAGATTCTAACAATGAGCTCTTTCATTTGATATGTAACACGATAAAGTTTGAAAAACTTTTTTTTTAATTTTCTCATTTACCCCCCAAAAGTGGCCCCCGTGGGTAAAATTAATTTGTTTACGTTACATGTCCATCTTTGGGTCACAAACTTACATATGAGTACCAAATTTCAACTTAATTGGTCCAGTAGTTTCGGAGAAAATAGGCAGTGACAGACAGACAGACAGATAAGGGTTCCGTTTTTTCCTTTTGAGGTACGGAACCCTAAAAAACCTTTGAAAATAGGGCAGATGGCGCCCGCATAGGTTTTACCTATCACTCCTTGTCAAAAAGCCGTAACAAACTACCGAAAAAGAGAGAAAGAGATCTCTTTCTCGCTCTCACCAAGGTCGCGCGGTAGTCTGTCATGGCTTTTTTTATGATATAGGAGGCAAACGAGCAGACAGATCACCTGATGGTAAGCGATTACCGCCGCCCATGGACACCCGCAACACCAGAGACGTTGTAAGTGCGTTGCCGGCCTTTAAGATGGGAGAAAAGTAGGTACTTTAAGAAAAGTACCAAATTCTTGTTTTTGAGACAGAAAATGAAAATAATCCCCGCAGCATCCAGTCCACCCGGATGACCCGGATCATTGGAAATGAAAAGTACATTTTTATGCTCTTTTTTCTTTTATCGGTAATAGCTGCTCTCTGTTAGATATTAACCATTAACAGTGTTGCAGTGGATACAGAAGTTAACAAAAAAGCAAAAGAATATGAAATTATATTATATTATATTTCAATACTATCATCCTATATCCTATTTCAATTTAATCTACAATTATTACAATAATAAATACATATAATGACAGTCTGAGTGACAGTCACAGCATGACACTGACACTGACATTAGTTGCTGTGTTTTCAGATCTAAAAATTACGTGTTCCTTAATTGTTTTTACATTTTACGATTTTTTTCTGAATATTTGCAGCCTTTCCTTTTAGCACTTTTTTTTTATGTGATATTCAGCAAACGAGCAGACGAACCGCCTGATGGGAAGCAGTCATCGTCGCCCATGGACGTAAGCAACATCACAGGAGCCACTTAAGCATTGCCGACCCTTGAGAACCCTAAATACCCGCTTCTTGAAGAATCCCATGTCGTAGCACAAAGGAAATACCTCAGGAGGCAACTCATTCCACATTCCACTTATAATACATATCAGTTTATCAATGGTTTTTATAAAAAAGATGGTAAGTAACCGATAAAAACTTAAAAAGAATAAAATTATGATTGGTTTGAATCATATTCGAATGATTGGATCTTTTAAGGCAACACTGCTATTTCAATTTTTTACAGCTGCAACACTAAGCAGAATTAGTGATACCAGAGCTGAATTTTACCCGACATATGGGTAATATTAGGCTAAAAAAACATGTGTCACCCGTTGACCACGAACGCTGTAAAGGGTTCGAAACGTCGGGATGTAGTATAAATTCAATATACGCGACATAATCCGTTTTCATAGTTTTATTTCATGAGTAACTATCGCGGTAACCGAAGACAATACTAAAAAAACATTTAAAAAAAGTGATTCATTCTTATCGGAAGCAATTATTATTTTGGTACAAAGTGTAGTTAACTATTGACATTAAGAATACGTGTGGATTTTATTGTTACCAAAATTAAAAAATTTAACATAAATTAAACAAAAAAAAACCCCAATAAAATCCTAATTGAAAAATAGATAATCTTTTGTCTCAATTTTTAACCAAAAAGACACTGTTTATATCGTATGCATATGATTTGGATTATTTTTAAACTAACCTGCAGCACAATAAGTTTTTTTTTACAATTATTCGGGAGTCGACATTTTTGTAGCTGGGAACACCGATGATGTGTTTCTTTTGTTTGCGTGTGTGAGTGATGTCTCCGCCATTGGAACTCATTTAAGCCGAGAACTGAAATAGGTTGTACCTTTCATAAATCGGCAAAAATCTTTACAATCTTCTTTTCTTTACTTGTAATATTTAGTCATATTCCGTGCACAAACATTCTATCCGATGGCAGACAGAGACACAGATGAGTTAAACATCGACAATGTTATAAAAAAATTACTAAAAGGTAATGTTGATATACCAGGAAATAAATGAAACCGTCAGTGTTTTTCGTAAATATAAAGTGATAAACAATAAGTGTGTATTTGTTTAGCGGTTTGTGTGTGAAAGTGCAGTGTATTTCGTGTTATTTAGCTAAAATGGTTCCGTGTTTATATTTCGTTATTGTTTTCAGTCCGCGGCGAGAAGCCTGGCATGAATGTACAGTTAACGGAAATCGAGATCAAAGGGCTATGCTTAAAATCGCGGGAAATATTCTTATCACAGCCCATATTACTTGAGTTGGAAGCCCCTCTAAAAATATGCGGTGAGTAAAGCCTTTGCATAAACAAAACCATGTATAATTTGATCGGCAACTCTAGCCTAGCACTAGCATAAGTAACAGCATTATAGTTTCTACTTTCATAAACTATACTTTCCCAATGGCTGCTCTAAGTTAATATTTAGATTTCATCAATAATACAGCATTACTGTTTACTTTTTGCATATGATTTTATAAGGGAACTTGTAGGTACTTTTGTCTTTTCACTAGTAATTTTATAAAATCAGTTACAGGATGTAGAACATTTGAATTTTAATCCGGTGAAAGCATACAACTTTGAGATATTACTTTTCTGCTTAGAGTGCTTATCCATTTGATCTAATAAAATATAAATATTTTGGCTTAAAATATTAGAATTGACATGAAAATGATTTATATAAATGTCTGGAATAGTGTGTTTAATTATACAAAAAATACTTTATTTAACAAGGTTTCCTTGTTTTCTATGTGTATGTTATGCTGTATAAATTGTGATCCCTTGAAATTACAATCAAGTAAACCTTAAAATTAAATTAATAAGTTATTTGGCGAGTTTTAGTTGTTTTATCAAATTCATTATACAAGTGTAAACAATAACATACAACACAAGGTGCATTTTATTGATTTTGATTATTCCAATCAAAGCCCTAGATTTATCCATACGAAATTGTTTAAGGTTTGGTCTGAATTTATTTAAGTACATTTTCTATTCAGTAGTATTCACCTTTTAGTATTTATTTTAAATATAATTCTCTTTTATACATGTTTTTTAATATCAAGCAGATATGTTTGCAAGCGATACTACAAATTTTTAAATTAAAGGACCTTCCGATTGTGACGGTTTACGGTTCAATTTGTACTGGTTAATGGTTAATTGCAATTAACGTTTGACCAACACTGCTTGCGATCTTTGAACTTGCCGTAAGCCGTGATGTTTCCCTTTATTTTTATAATTTAAGCATCATTACCAAAGAACCTACTATTTTAATGAACCAATTCCATTCAAATTACGTCTAAACTATGACAACACTAAATTTGTCACATATTCGCCTATACCTGTAACTTGAGACTTACCCGACACTCTCCAACAGGTGACATCCACGGACAATACTATGACTTGCTCCGGCTCTTTGAGTATGGAGGCTTCCCACCCGAGTCCAACTACCTGTTTCTCGGAGACTATGTGGACCGTGGGAAGCAGTCGCTGGAGACCATCTGCTTGTTGCTAGCGTACAAGATCAAATATCCGGAGAACTTCTTCTTATTACGGGGGAACCATGAGTGTGCTAGCATTAATAGGATTTATGGGTGAGTGCTTAATTTTTTCTATAATAGACTTGATGACAAATTTTTATTAATGGTATCAATCGATCAGGTTTGTTTTTGGGATCAAATGTCTATATGCGATCCATTGCATTAAAGCAATACAAAAGTCAGAAATGATAGTCAAAGTCTGGCAGTTGTACACAGTGGTCGGAAACCGGTATTTGCTCCATACAAAAATACCGGTATTATTACGTTCTTTTTCGTTCTTTTGTTTATAATTTCATTTTTAATGGAACGTTTTAATAATGCTAAATTGTTTCCTAAATACATGATTCAGTCCTACGTAATGAGCATTAAAAAATTCAAAATATTGGGCTATTTCGGGGTTTTTAAAAAATACCGGTTCCGAGCCCTGGTTGTACAACTTCACTCGCGAAACACTCCTAACAAAACGATAAGAATGTGACGTCAAGGTCACTGAGAGCCCATCTTGAATGTATGGATAATAAGTAAAATTGCGATTTTGTCCGTGAAATATTGCGTTGCGTATATTTTTTTGGATAAAATGCAAGAATCGACTGGTATTTGCAAGTTAAAAAAAACTTTAAATTTTGAAACTTCTTATCTATTTTACTAGATTTTGATTTACAATTTGATACCTAAAACCTTTTACATATGAACAACATTATTGAATGTAAATGTGAAGGAGCTGCTACAGTTTTATAACATATTATTAGTGTTCTCTTAGTTATTAGAGTGAGGCATCCTTATTTGCTGCCTATTATAATGATGCACCTATAAACAGTATGTTTTCGGCAACAGAAATACATCTGTGAAAATTTCAACTGTCTATCATGGTTCATGAGATACAGCCTGGTGACAGACAGACAGACGGACAGACAGATAGACGGACAGTGGAGTCTTACTAATAGGGTCCCGTTTTTACCCTTTGGGTACGGAACCCTAAAACTGAAATGTTAAGAAGCAACCAAATGTCTGTCACACCTAATTACTCTCATGACACTGATATATGACATTATCTGTCATCTATATCATGTTAATAGCTGGAGAAAATCTCCCAGACTCTACTGAAAGAGTTTATTAATTAGCCATAAATTAAATAGTGTGTGAAGAACAGAGTGAAAGCAAATTCTTATGCTACATAGAGTCATGTGTGGCAATGTCTTAATTAATTGTAGATTTCTATGAAAATATGACGTTCATAATGACACTCCCTCATTTTGTACTATTCAATTCAGTGCACGTTTTACTTGCAGACATGTTCGCAGCATTAATTCGCTCACTAGCTTTTCGCGGGCAAATTTTTGTACTTTTTATTTATAATTTTAAGTAATTAAATGGTAATTTAAAAACGGAAATGCATTTGTAACATGATATAACGGTAACAAACATCCGAATAAAACATATTTCGTTCAAATATAAACTTCATGCATGAGGCTAATTCGTGCGCGAGTCAGACTCACACTTGGCCGGTTTTTTGCTACATAATAGTACATAATGTCATTGTCAAAACAGTAAAATACATCACTATTACATTTAACAGTCATGGGAGCTGAACACAAAACCGTAGTTATCCTTTAGACACGCATCACTGCCTTAATGGAAGTAATGTAACCCATCCTTAACGCATGCTTGGCCTTGGATAGCAGTTTACTAATATATTTTTTTCTTAGCTTAAAAATCATATATTTTTATTTAACAACTAGCGACCCGCCCCGGCAACGCACGGGTAGTTTAACTAATTTACACAAAACCTTTACAAATTATACATATGTGACATTTTCAACCAAAAGGTACTATATTGTCGCTTGTCAACAAGGTTGATTTTCAATTGAAGCTATATGGAAATAGAGCCTTATTGACAACCGACAATAAGTACCCTTTTGATTGAGAATGGCACATATAAACCTTCCTCTTGAATCACTATCTATTAAAAAAAGGCGCATCAAAATCCGTTGCGTAGTTTTAAAGATCTAAGGATACATAGGGACAGACATACCTACAGACAGCGGAAAGCGACTTTGTTTTATACTATGTAGTGATACAAAACTACTTTTGATGTACTATTTCTTAAAACATACAAAAGATAGTCCAGACCAGCGTTTAAAGATAGTGTGCAGTAACAGCTCAAGAAAGATCAATAGGTATATAGAACAAAAACGGCAAAAAAATCACGTTTGTTGTATGGGAGCCCCACTTAAATATTTATTTTATTCTGTATTTAGTATTTCTTGTTATAGCGGCAACAGAAATACCTCATCTGTGAAAATTTCAACTGTCTAGCTATCACGATTCATGAGACACAGCCTGGTGACAGACAGACGGACAGTAGTCTTAGTAATGGGCTCCCGTTTTTACCCTTTGGGTACCGAACCCTAATAACTTTAAAGTTTAAAGAATAATGATTTGATCTAAACATTTTTTAATCAGTGCGAGGCCGGTCCTTTTTCAATGTTGGGTACAGTCACCTTAAAACTTCCCAAATTATCACCAATTACCGAAATCAAGGTAATTATCTGATAAAACGCACATTGTACTAAGATGACGCAACCCATACATAGCGAACATGAAACAGTTGAAACTCTCGACCTCGCTCGTGATTCAGAGATGTGACTCACGCACTTGCGTTTCCTAGTCTGCACTTTATGGGCAGACCTATTGTTTTGATTACTATCAAAACACTCACTCAGTCAACTGTACTCACTGCACTCAGTCAAACTGTACTCAGTCAACGAATTTACTTTCAGTACCATTTCGTACCATGTCACAGTGACAATATGAAAGTCGCAAGGGACCTCATACTATCCTCATACATCACTGTGAAAAGGTACGAAATGGTACTGAAATTAAATTACTTGACCGTACTAATAAAATAAACACTTTAATTATCAATCAAATGTCGAAAAAGGTGACATACATACGTAGGTCTGGGCTGAATCAAAACTTTCTTAATGTATGGCCATTTTTTGCCGAAAAAAACATCTCTAATAGTTGAATAATTACAGATGTTATATTTCCTGACTTTTGGATGTTTTCTATGTTTTTTTTACACACTTTTATTTAGCTTCACTGCGTAATATACCTTTGTATATATAGTGCTTTAAATCTTGTAACTAAAATTTGAACCACTTCCCGGTATCTGATTCAGTTGAAATTTGAAGTACTGTCGTAATTCCGGTGACAATGCAATAATATGCTAACATGGAGACGTTTTTAAATGTTCCCTGTTTATATCATACTAGCTTTTGCCCGCGACTTCGTCTGCGTGGAATTAGTAATTTGGGTACCTTAATTCCTAAACAAATTTGCTTTTTAATACATCCTTTTTTCACCCCCAAATTGGTCCACACTATACATTTCCACCCCATTTTTTACACCCTCAAGGGATGATTTCGGGGATCAAATTATTCTATATCATTTCCCACAGCTTAAACTATCCCCATACCAAGTTTCATCTAAATCGGTTCAGCGGTTATTGATTCCCCGTACAAATTTCCACCCCCCTTTTCACCCCCTTGAGGGGCGAGTTCTGGGATAAAAAGTATCCTATGTCCTTCCCCGGGACTCGAAACTATCTGTATACCAAATTTCAACAAAATCGGTTCAGCGGTTTAAGCGTGAAGAGGTAACACACAGACAGACAGACAGACTTTCGCATTTATAATATTAGTATGGATTGTAAAAGTAGTCTTACCATGTTAATAAAATACAAATTCGTAAAAACTACCTTTAGCACGTACGTATGAGATCGATCATCGATATTACCTATGCCTAGAATGACTCAATGTTTAGGTCATTACGATCTTATCAAAGGTATTTTCATGTTCGCTTTATGCCATTTTTATGTTAAAACGCTGGTATTATATACCTTTGGCCATTCAATGTGTTCATGTTACATGTTACAGATAAAAGGTTGATAAGATTCGTCACTGCGCTATCTCGCGTAAATTTTTGGGTTTTATCACTTTGACGTGATTGTTGATATTGATAGATATTTTTTTTTCTATGGCACTAGTTTTTAATATTGCGACGTAACGTATAAAACAAAGGAAACTCGGAAATCGTATTTAGGTACAACAATTAATTATTTTATTAAAACGTTTAAAAAACTAACCCGATTTAATTATTGTAAGCACATTTTTTTACTCTTTTGGTTGCTGTAGGAAATAATTGGTTATAAGAATAAGAATATTTATTTTAAAGAAAAAACCTTAATAACATTAGATATTATCCTGTGGCCCCACACTAGGCTATGCCTGTCACGTGGTAGCCGGATTCGCAATATACAACCAAAGGTTAAGTAAAAAACCGGCCTAGTGCGAGTCGGACTCGCGCACCGAGGGTTCCGTACATTTTAGTATTTGTTGTAATAGCGGCAACAGAAATACATCATCTGTGTAAATTTCAACTGTCTAGCTATCACGGATCATGAGTTACAGCCTGGTGACAGACAGACAGACAGACGGACAGCGGAGTCTTAGTAATAGGGTCCCGTTTTTACCCTTTGGGTACGGAACCCTAAAAACTAGGTGACATTAATTGAAGTAATAATTAAAGAAATTAAGTAATTTAAAGAAAGAAAAATTAAAGAAAAAGTTTCTCTCTCTCTCTCTCTCTCTGTGTGTGTGTGTGTGTGTGTGTGTGTGTGTGTGTGTGTGTGTGTGTGTGTGTGTGTGTGTGTGTGTGTGTGTGTGTGTGTGTGTGTGTGTGTGTGTGTGTGTGTGTGCGTGCGTGCGTGCGTGCGTGCGTGCGTGCGTGCGTGCGTGCGTGCGTGCGTGCGTGCGTGCGTGCGTGCGTGTGTGTGTGTGCGCATGTAAGGCTACAGAGATTGTTAGCATACGTAAGTGATTAGGTGACGACCTTCAGCAGCATTTCAGTTTGACTGTAGTTAAGACCTTTCAACCAGTTCTTAATTACGACTTTTGCTTCAAGAGGAGACTTTTTAGATATGTTGCAGGCCTTTACCACTGTATTGTAGATATACGAATGCAAGGAGTTAGGCAAACGCGTCGCGAATACGGATTTTGTGATGGGAGTAGGAATTTTGAAGATTCGATTACGGATTAGGGTAAGATATTCTCGGAATTTATAGTTTTTCGATGCACGTGAGTTGCAACTCGTAGGATCAATAATTGCCTCACACTAAGAACATCCGCGTCTTTATAAAGGGTGACCGTTGAAAACCACCGAGGCTTCCCAAGCATGACCTTGAGCACAAACCTTTGGGCCCTTTCGAGAGGCAGTAGTGCAGACTGCAGAGCTAGTGGAGCCACCCCACACGCCAATGCAGTAAGACAGGATGTTATTACCTTTATTTTTAAAATCGCTACGATCAAAATGTAATCTCAGACATATGAATGCTTAGTACTGATAATATATAATTTCTTAAATACATACCAATCATTTAGAACTTCATACATAATACCCGAGTAGTTTCGTCATAATATAAATCTTTATTTGGCGATTATTTTACTCAGATCGACCCAGCCCCAAACTAAGCAAAGCTTGTACTATGGGTACTAGGCGATGATAGACATACTTGAATAGATAAATACGTACTTATACATAGGAAACATTCATAACTCAGGAACTATTCGTGATAAACTCACAGATAAAATCGTCAGATGACAACCAACACTCACTAATTACTGCCACAAGTTAATAGCCATAGTGAAACATATTAATACCTAAATAAGGTTTAATATTTTTGACGTGACGAAATGTCCTTATAAATTATTTTACACCATGCATGAAATAAAGCACCAAAAGATTAATAGAGAAACGTAGAAAGCAGTTATTTTTAGACATCACTTCTATTTTAAAACCCGTATAAAACTATGAAGGGTAGGTAATTTGATTGTGACGTCACATGTTAGTGTTTCATATAAATTTCTTAGTAGCAGAATCGTTTTGACAGCTCGAAAAAGAAACTGATTTGACTAGTAGTCAAATACCCTATTAGGCATTGTTTTGACTTTAATTTAGTCGGTTCTAGTTAAATTTATTGAAAGATTGTAAGAACATGTTTGCAGTCAGTTTAAATAATAATTCACATTCACAGTTAGACGTGACATTATTAATTTCAAGTAAGCAGGTTGTTATTGTTGACAAAATAATCGTATTTAAGTTCGTTGCCTTATTGTTGACAAAATAATCCTATTAAAGTTCGTTGCCGGCGCCGGTCTTAACTTGAAATTACTTCTGAACCAATTAAACTCGCATGATTGATAAGGTTGGCATAACACATTAAACTCTCGCGTTTTGTACACATAATTAATGTCATTAACGGGTCTAACGAGATTAAATTTCATTATTTTACCTTTTTTCCGACGTTTCAACTAGGTCGCACTTGCTGTCACGGAAGACTGACGTCCCAGCAAAATGTCAATTGAGATATTGGTAAACATCACACTACCCGACATTAGTTTATATAAATGTTCGGTGTGGACAAATAAATTTATTTACCCGTTTCTTTTTAATGTTTGTTGTCCACGGCACGACACGCGACACTCAACATACGTAGCAGGGCATTATATAATTGTTTTTCTTTTTGGTAGATTCGTAAGATATATCGTATACCAAGAGTCAATACAATTGTCTATCGATTAAAAGCTTATTTTATTAGATTTTTACACGAGAAAAATAAATAATTTTCCTTACTACTCCTGCCCTTTCTTCAGGATTTTTAAGGTCAGATTACAATCTAAAATACTTTACCCAAATCCTGTAGATGGTGTAGATTAACTAAATGAATTGCCCTCACCTACTAACAGCCTAAAGTTCGGTCATTTTATATAATAAACAAAATGTCAACGACCCACAATAATCGCGAGTAATAACAGCAACGTTTATTGTTGACCACCGGTGGACCTTATCGTCATCACAATAAGGTTGAAGAATTGTCAGTGAGTGCACGCAATAACAGTAATGGCCGCCGAGCAGACTGATGTTCGGTAATTTGAGTAAAGCCTTTTATTATACTGGAAGTGTCTAGAAATGAAACGATAGGAGGTCGACGACTTTGATTTCATTAGAATCATTATACAGGGTGGAAAAAAAAATGGGCCCTGGAGGGAAAGTGCCTTAAAACCTTAAGTTAGCTCATTTTACTTAAAGGAAACATTCTTTTATTTTTAAAAAGAAACAAAACTGCATTCAATGATTTTTCATTTTTTTTTTCAATTTTGCTTGTCTAAAAAAAATCTTGAATACTAAATATTCGATTTTATGGATATTTTGTGCGACAGATGAGTGTAAGACCTGTGAGCGTCAGGATCTGTTCCTGATTCTATCTATATTCTAGGTTATTTAGCATTTTATAGATATCCACGAGTTTACATATCGCCGCTATACTTACTCAATCTCGTATCTGCAACACTCATTTAATGACAAAAACACCCGTATTCCGAATGAAAGAAAAGCGACATTTCCAATAAATGATTGTTGCAGATATGAGGTTGAATAAGTATAGCGACGATATGTGTCAAGCCAGTCAAGCGCGATCACCGCTTTTAGATTTTTCCATTATGTGCTTTGCACATCCGATATAATAGATGATCAAACGAACTTCTCAAGCGAAGTTCGATCACTATTATATGAGTCGTTTCATTCGAAGATATTACATTTACCAGGTAGTCCTTTAAACCTACAGGCGACTTTTGCACTATATTAAGAGACAGTCAATTGACTATTGAACTGATTTTTAGTTCATTCATTCATTTCCCTACCCTTCCCGTTCGTTCCACCCTCATAGTTGCTCATTATCTTTAGAGAAAACGCAAAACTTTTAAAATTTGGGGTCATATTAGGGTGGGAGGGTTATTATATCTTCGAATGAAACGACTCATATAATAGTGATCGAACTTCGCTTGAGAAGTTCGTTTGATCATCTATTATATTTCGTTCGTTTCATTCTTCAGATATTACATTTACCAGGTAGATGTTTAGAGTCTTAAAGTTTTGCTTAGGTGGAATGAAACTATAGATATATGTAAACACAAAATCATATATTTATTTTCACCTTTGACGTGACCTCAGTGGTCAGTCAGTCAGATCAGATATTAACATTTATTCATATTAATAAATCAACTAGTTATGATCGATAATCTTATCTAAGGATTGTCACTCGTACTCGACAAGCAAACAGATCTCGCAAAGAGTCCTTCATCCGATAGTGGCCTATTATAGAACCGCGCGAACGACGTAGACGCCGCGGTCCAGCCTGCGGTGCGGCGGATAGTGATAGTGTCGACGCTGGCGCCGGCGTGGCGCGCACTGTGCGGTGTGCGCGGTACACTGTAATGTCAATGCCACTTTTCGACAAAACATTTTTAATCCATCTGCTGATGGTCTGAGAAGTTGCAGGTCTATGTGGAGGTTTGTATGTCAATAACAAATTTCCTATACTATCAACTCTCTTATTTTTTGTTACTAAAATATAATCTCTAAAAGTTGTAGCAGGGCATATAGACACATTGTCTTTAAAATATGGAAGGAAGAGAACGGGTTGTTTTCTTCCGGCAGCTAATGTTTTAATTATGTCAGTAATTCCAATTTTGACACCGTTTGTGGAAATAACAATATTTTCGATTTTTATAAGCACTAATGTTTGAACCCTATGCGCTGTGCATATGGCCATTAATGTCACTAATTTTTTCGACAGTTTTTCCAGGCTTATACTTGTATTGGGATACCAGTGAGAGACACGATTTAAAACGACCCGAGGGTCTCATGTATGGTTATACTTGGGGCCGTTCGATCTTTGTTTGTACGCACCTTTGAGTAGGCGTTTTACGCAATCGTCCGAACCGACATTGTCTCCCAATAACAAAGATAAGGCTGAACGGTGACTATTCAGTGTGCCGTATGCACAATTTTTGTTAAATTGTTCTGTTAAAAAATAAAAATATTGACGATTTTGGGGGATTTAAAATTTCAATAGAATTAACGGTGCAAAATTGCCACCAGAGCTTATATGTAACTTCGTATTGTTGTATTGTATTGTCGGAGAGTGATGCCAACATCAGTGTTATAGCCTCTGGCGGAGAGCCTCTTCGACTGAAGGACTGTTGCAGAGCTTCGCGACCCCCAGGGTAAGCCCCTTGTGTAGGGGATGGCAGTCCCTGTAATGGGAATGCAGCAAGTTTTTATTCGGATTGCAAAACATCATCTTCGAACTAAGAACCGCGGTTGCGATGGCCAATAAGGAAACACTATGATTCTATTTGGTTGATCGTCTAAGATCTTTCTAAGGCATTTTAAGATTAACGAAAAAAGGGGGAAAGTCATGAAAATATTTTTCACCCCCGTTAATCGTAAATGCGTCAACCGCTATCGCATCTGGGTCGGGTTTCCATGAAACGAAATTTTTGCAATTGGCATTGAAACGAGAAGCGAATAAATCTATTGTTGGTTTACCAAAACGTTGTACTATAGATTCAGACGCTCTGTCTGACAGTTCCCATTCGGTATCAAGGTTAACTATTTTGCTAGACTAGATCCGCAATCTTTTCTTTTGTATTTATATAATATGATGCGAAGATTAATATATTTCGCTTGTCGCACCATTGCCAAAATGTACAAGACACATCGTTTAGGTGTGGAAACTGTATGCCCCCATGCGGTTCATATAACTTATGGCGGTCGTGCTATCAACTCGCAACAAAATTCAAAGCTCTTTAATCCAAGGTAAACCGCCAGCAATTCCAAATGATTGATATGAGAATCCCGTTCCGAAGATTTCCACGTGCCGTTAACCTTACTATTTTTTTTTTTTTTTTTTTTTCAAACGGCACTCCAACCTGAGTTGGATGTGTCACTGTAAATTTCGAGTTGAAAACTGGGATATCTCATGTAATTATTTGATGTATAAACATCTAATATGGAACTAGAGGGTTTCATTTTGGCGTCAAAATTATCGTTATTTTCTAATAACTCGAAATATTTTAGCCTTTTTAAGGTTTTTGTATAAACCCAACCGTATTTTACAGCGGAACAGGCTGACACTAAAACTCCGATGAGTTTTGAACACTACCATTCGAGATGGTACATTTAGACAGACCTAGAAATTTACGAACCAATTGTGCGATTTTATTTCGTTTATCCTTATCGTTTAGGTAAGGCCATGGTAAAATTGTGGGTGTGAAAGTTAAACCCTAAAAATTTACAAGTGTGTTCTGGATGTAAGGAACCCTTATCGTAATTTATAACATATCCTAAACATTGCAATAGCTTTAAGGTTTCTTTAACATTATATAAGACATTCTTGAAAGGTATTTCCTATGCACAGAATGTTGTCCAAATAAATGACAGATTTGAGACCTCGAGATCTCAAATTAGATAACACTTTTTTCATTAATGTTTATAGATATAAGCAGATATGGTTTTGTCGAATCTATTGTGGCTAAAAAACCATTTTTAGGAATGAGTTTTGAGGCCGCCTTTTAAATTTAGGATAAAACGCTTTCCTCGGTTAGGTTTTAGGGTAAGAAAAACCTTATAGATATGTATTGGTTTTTGACTTTAGGGCACTCAGATATGGCTCCTAAATCTAACAGTTTTTGTATAGCTAATTTCATATCAGCTATTTCACTTTGTTCAAGCGTGTTTGATAGAACAAATATTTGTTTTACCTCCGAGTTAAATAGCCATATCTGACCCAATCTAAAACCATGTCGTTTTAGCCAACAGTAATAAAAATGATCGGCCGGCATGTACCTGCGTTACGGTGCCTGGGCACGTGTCTTGGCCGGTTGTGGAGCTGGAAACGTCCGCCTGGTGTAATTCGTCTGCCTGCGAGCACCTCTCCGCCCCCCCCTGTTCGAAGCATAACGAGGGGGCGCTGACCAGTTTCCCGAGTACGAAGCTCGACTTGTCGACGGCTGTGCCGGCGCAGGTTTCTTAGGGGACGTTTTCTTGAGTTGGAGACCTTGTTTTTCAATGGTCTTCGCTGCCTTAATGTTTTCGGACAATTTATTACCAAATAGGGTGTCATCACGTTCTGTGTCTTGAATAACTTGCAAGAACGTCTTATCGAGACTAGGTGTGATGAGTTTTATGCGGCTCTGAGTAGATGACGCATGGAGGTCACACAGAATACGGCAGCCGTTGCTGAGGTGTTTCATAGCTTCGATTCCGTTGGTATCGACACATTTAATTAGAATATCCATGGCCCTGTTGACGGCAGCGATCCCGTGGCCGAGTTGTTGCTGCGTTGCAGCCAGATTTTTGTCTCGGTTCCGGACCATATCGGGTACGGCTGCTGAAATCTCCACGTTTAATTTTGGTGCTTGTAACAATCGACAGTTGTCGGGAACCAAATAGCCTTTTTGGATTTTATCTTTGGCTTCATTGGTCATACCTTTTTTTTGAGTAACGGTAACCAAAGTTTGGATAAATTATCGTGGATTTTTTCGGCATACTCGGGGGTATCCTCGGTCGATTCCCCGAGAGCCAGCAGCATATCCGGGTCGAGCTCGGATTGAGCTGACGACATGGGCAAATCTGCCTGATTTTCAGGTACAGGAACCCCGTTATTATGGTCCGGCATCGGCACATCACTATTATGTTCCGGTATTACGGGATCGATGTTTGGTTGTGGTTCCTGTATAATAGGATCATGAGCCGGTATGGAACCATCTACATTTTGTTCCATTACAACCTCTAAAACAAAAGAGAAGTGATTATTACATTTTATGAAAAATATTTTCTCTTGGGGGTAGGTTGAGAAAATATTTGTGTCGCAGAGTAACGCGCATCTACTGAAGACTGCGCGCATTGTTCTGCTTGTTAACATCGTTGGAGACTCGCAGTCAACCCCGATGGTTATATGATCATAGTTAGAGACTCGCAGTCAATCCCTATGTCGGCTCATTTTAATCACTTCTCAACACCAAATAATAAAACAAACAACTTACCTTCATCTTCCGATGAAGACGAATCATAAATTATCCGGTATCGTCTTTTATGATCTTCAAGACGTTTAATTTTTTCACGGTAATATTTTAACTTGTCTTTAGCTGTGCGCTTCGACATTTCTGTAGGTAATAATGTCGTAGCCGAGAAGCTAAAGGGCGCGTGCGCTCGTCGCCGTGCACGAAAAAAGAATGAGCAACTATGAGGGTGGAACGAACGGGAAGGGTAGGGAAATGAATGAATGAACTAAAAATCAGTTCAATAGTCAATTGACTGTCTCTTAATATAGTGCAAAAGTCGCCTGTAGGTTTAAAGGACTACCTGGTAAATGTAATATCTGAAGAATGAAACGAACGAAATATAATCCCTTCTCACTCCTTAACAATTAAACAAAGATGGATAAATTATCACCAGAATGACCCGGAAATTGCAAACTGCATTGCACGTTTTCCTTATCTTAACTTGTACAGTACATTATCATTATCATGCTCATTATCACGCATTTTACATAATAAACTGTGTTTTTATACTCCCATGTTTGCATATGCGAATTCACGATTTCCTGTGAGTTGTAATTGATTTGAGTTGTTTTGTTTACAAATATTTGTGTCGTTTGCTTTAACCGGTTACTCGCATAAAGATACAAGCAAATCTCGTCCTTTTGGCACAGAATAAGTAACAGTATTATCATACAGAACGGCCACGCACCGCCCCGCCCCGATTCTAATTACCTCGCCCCGCGACAGCAGATTGGCGACCTTTTGCCGGCCGCTCAGTACTGTTTTTATAAGCAACACACAATGACGCATGCCGCGTGTACAGACGTGCCGTTTGACACATAGAAACGCAAGTGATTTTTGATGTATAGCGTGTCCGCCCCGTGCTCATGGTAAGCGGCAAAGTCTCTGGGACCTTTGACCAGACTTCGACGTATTTGATGATACTTAACGTTGTTTATAACTTATAAGCATCTTACCATTGTTTAAAGTAATAGATTACGAGTAACTCGGAAGTAGGTATGTGCTTTTCTGTTGCCTTTCCACGGCAAAACTATTTTAACTGATGTCCACAGTGGTACTTGCTTCTGCCCAATTCGTATGATTGGGATGATGATTTTGATTAATAAAAACTATACTACTTATATCTCAGGCCTCATACTACGAGTATCTCCATAGTCCATACCGAATTTCATCTCAATCGTTTCAGTGGTTCAAGCGTCGCAGGTGTAGAAATTATTTAAGAGCTCGGTTCTCCATACAAACGTAGTTACGCTCTCATTTTAAAACGACTAGCTAGATTGCTCTTAAAACTTTGTACTTACAATAAGATAAGGTATATCTAGGTCTGTAATTAGTTTATGTAGCTTCAGATTCTATAATTAAAAAAAATACAGCGAATTTAGGTTTACATACAAAACTTGTTCTGCTTCGTTTGTTTCATGTCATTGTATATGCAAAGTTTCGTTACAATCCAACACGTAGTTTTAAAATAAGAACGAAACTCCGATTGTATGGGTAGGTGAAATTCGGTCGAGCTTGCCGGGGAATTTTTGATTTTATTTATAACGTCAATATACGTTTACAGCCAAAATAACACTGATTTCAAGATGGAAATGTTTCTTGCGGCCTATATTAGTCAGCCTTGATTAGTCAGTCGTATCAATCTTTAACCGCAATAGGTATGAAATTTAGTTCAAGACTGTTTACTTTATAAGAAACGGGTCAAGTGCGAGCTATGTTTACATGTAGATCGACACCTAATTAATAGCAATGTCTACGTAAACATAAGTTACATTAGTAGTACTATATATATAAAACCGGCCAAGTGCGAGTCGAAGTCGCGTACGAAGGGTTCCTTACCATAACGCAAAAAAACTGCAAAAAAATCACGTTTATTGAATGGGAGCCCCACTTAAATATTTATTTTATTCTGTTTTTAGTATTTGTTGTTATAGCGGCAACAGAAATACATCACCTGTGAAAATTTCAACTGTCTAGCTATCACGGTTCATCAAATACAGCCCGGTGACAGACGGACAGACAGCGCAGTCTTAGTAATAGGGTACCGTTTTTACCCTTCGGGTACGGAACCTTGTAAATTTAAGAGTCCTTTCTTGGCGTAAGAAAGCACACAATTGACGCAATGATAGAAAGTCTATTTTTATTTAAATACGAATTATTAACTAATTTAATGTAAATACAATAAGGATGGATTCGTGATTGTTCATAAAATTATTTACAAATAACTATTTACAATTACTAACGGTCAAGAGTAGAACACTTAACGCCACTTGCACCATCCCACTAACTCGGGGCTAAGCGGTTAAACCGTTAATCCAGTGTCAAATACTACTGGTAACTCCAGATTTAACCGGTTAACCCCGGGTTAGTTTAATGGTGCCAATGGCGCTTATGTAGTGATAAATTCTTTTTAGCTAATTCAATTCCATATCAAATCACAAGATTTTAAATATGTTTACTTTACCTACACATTCTATGCCTCTTGCCATTGAAACGTTTAGCTTTCCTTATACTTGTCCTTCAATTTTACACGATAACGTAGGCGTGTTTTTGCGTACTGTGTTTACGCCATCCGTCAGCTTACGGCACGGATCACTAGCTAGATAGAGCATGTGAGACGGCTCGAGGTCACCACAAAATTTCCTCCCTTGTAGCCCGTCTACGCGAAGTTTGCACATGCTTGCAAGTGGCAAAGTATGATTTCGTCGTGATTAACTGGTTGCAGATTGCAGATAACTGCCTCTTTGGCATTGAAATATTTAGCAGAGTCCTTCCATTTTACGCGATAACGTAGGCGTGTTTTTGCGTACTGTGTTTACGCCATCTGTCAGCTTACGGCACGGATCACTAGCTAGATAGAGCATGTGAGACGGCTCGAGGTCACCACAGAACTTCCTCCCTTGTAGCCCGTCTACGCGAAGTTGGCACACACTTGCAAGTGGCAAAGTATCATTTCGTCGTGCTTAACTGGTTGCAGATTGCAGATAACTGCCTCTTTGGCATTGAAATATTTAGCAGAGTCCTTCCATTTTACGCGATAACGTAGGCGTGTTTTTGCATGTCTACTGTGTTTACGCCATCCGTCAGCTTGCAGCACAGACCACTTGCTAGATAAAGCATGTAAGACAGCTTGAGGTCACCACACGACGCTCCCATACTGAACTCCGACTACGCGAAGCTTGTACTTCGCCAGTCGCCATGATCGCGTCATAATTAACTGAGTTAAATATGACATTTTTCTAAACTGCCTCGCTCCTGGCATTAAAAGTGCTTAAACTTGTCCTTCCAATATACACGATAACGTAGGTGCGTTTTGCACGACTACAGTGTTTACGCCATCTGTCAGCTTGCGGCACAGACCAGCGGCAGACAATGGGCCGCGGACTGTGTCCTGTTTATCAAAAGCTTGTAGCTTGTAATACAAGCGGAACTCACTTTTTGACAGATTTTGTTAGAAAGGGACTTCCACTTGTATTACAAGCTACAAGTTTTTGATAAACAGGGCACTGGACGCGGCGCGGCGAGCGGCAAATCAAGGCCGTTCATTGCGCTCGACGAAAATATTGAACATTACTTGCTTGAACGTTAGCTTGGTCAGACTCTATTAACCAGTGCTTATAAGAGCGCGAGTTATCTGTATGCTTCACCTAATAGATAAGTGTTCTGTGACGGCCTGTTATTGATGCGATGTGCACTATCTTTATTATGCCACTGTTTACATTCGTGGTATTTTTACATTCTTCCATTAAGAACCGCCTACCTAGACTAGAGAATCGTGTTGTAGCTAGAATAGAGAGAACAAGAACAGAGATGAATTTTGTTGCAACCGCCCCCTAGTCGATGAAAATTGGCTTCTAATATCATTATTCCCTTGTCCGCAGATTCTACGACGAGTGCAAACGGAGGTATAACATCAAGCTTTGGAAAACGTTTACAGACTGTTTCAACTGCTTACCTGTCGCAGCTATAGGTATGTATATGTAGTATGTAGACATATAATGTTTATAGCAGTGGTTCATATCCTGCGTGTCCAGTTCAATAACTTCAGGATGCTGTTGGGGCTACCACGCTTTTGCAGTGCATCAGGCATGTTTGCGGAAGCACGAATGGACGATTTTCATGCCATAATCAGAAAAAGAATCGCCTCTCAAATGTATCGCCTGCGGGGTAGCACCAACAGCTTGCTGGTAGATATAGCCGAGAGGTGGGATTGTCCGTTTTTTAGCCACTGGGCGTCGGCTCATCGTCCTGTTTACCGGGACCCCAAATAAGTTTGAAAAAACTGTAATACCTAGGTTAAGATGTACTAACTCTAATATTATAAGTCTGTATATAACTAACAATCTATGGACAATTTGGCCTGAAATAATTTATTATTGTAACCTCCCCTAGGACTGCGTCGTATCCTTATATCAGGCTAAACCCTGCATTATGAAGTGTTTACGTAGAGTACAGCCAGAACCAAATAGATAGTGACTCTCTAATCTCTCTATGCTTTATATTGTGATTGAGGTAATATTATGTGGTCTAACTAAAAGGTGCCTATTAATAAGTTTAGCTTGATCGACCAAACTGCCAAAGTTTATGGAAAGTAGGCCGACCTTAATTGTCTGGGTAACTAAATACTATAGGGTAGGTCAAACTAGTCAATACTCAATTTTAACTTGCTGGTATAGATCAGCAAGTTAAAATCGAGAGTTGGGTCTATACCAAAACATGCGTCAAATCAGGGATCGAATACCGGTATATTTTTCATACAAATTAAACGGTATTCAATTTCGGTATCTCTGTTGTTTATGTATATTTTTCCATTTCATTTAGGTGATCTGATAACTCATTGTCCTTACCTAAATACCATTCTACAATATCAAAAAAATATTTCGAATGCTACGTGATATTTTGATTTTAAGTTAAACCGGTAATGATCCCTGCGTCAAATCGGTTCGACGAAGAATTTTAAATAACTGGCCAATGTTAAATAATTTTGTTGTAAGTACTAAAATGTCATTAAAACTTTTAACACTTTCAAGATTCTTACAAATATTTGTTAGTGGATAAATTAAAATTCTTTTTATCGATGTTTAGGACATAGGTTATGTAAAACGAAATTATACAGTAAGAAGTATTGGTCTGAGAGGAAGGAGATGACATCATCACAATTATAATATTTTTATAATCGATGTCACGTTGTTATGTTTAACCTAATCTTATTTACATAAAAGCACCCACGTGTCGTTTAACAGAATAAAAAAGAAGTTGTACTCGTAAAAATGTGTTACGTCGAATTTTAATCACACGCACACTAAAATATCGACAACTTAAATAACAACTCAACAATTGGCAAATATAATTTACAAAGTTTATGGAAATTCAGGAGTTGAGACGAAAGTGGAGGACCCTCGCGTAATTGCCTTTTCATACACGTAGTCTTCATTTTCCTTTTTGGGTATTAACATTACTGAAAATATTTTGACACAATTTGTTGGATATCAATCACAGCTATGCCCCTACGTTTTTTACGCACTTACGATTTTTTTTTTTTCAATTTTTTTATTATTATACGAGTTAGGAGCATTTAAAAAACTTGTATGAAATCTGTTTTTCGCTCCAAATTTTTACCATAATAAAAAAAATCGAAAAAAGTCAGACGTAGCTATGGTTATATACATCTAATTATGTAAAAATATTTTCCGTAATGTCAATATCCAGGGAGGAAAATGGGGACTACGTTTGTATGGAGAAACGGGCGTCCCCTTTCCTCTTAAAAATCACCATCCTAGCCGCCGCCATACAATCGAATTTGCGCTCTCATTTTTAATCGACGTAACAACATTTAGTATAGACAACTAGTACCACCAGACAGCGATGGGCTATTTTATTTTAATTTGTACTACTATTTTTTTTTATTTGGGGTTTTTTATGTTATTTCTACTCAGAATCACACGTTCTTTTGATCCTAATAAGAGAAAATAGTGTCCTAAAATTTTTATATCCATCTCGTTACCATTTTAAATAAACTTTGTATGGTGGTAACGGAGAAGAAACGAAAATTGTATGGCAATTTTGAGCCTTTTTTAGAGCATAATTTTGAAAGTGGATGCTTTTAATAGACCTTTTTTTAGCCATTGTTTTCTTCGTATTTACTGTTATTTTATCTTCCATTACTTTTTATTAGCCCACCAGTAGGTATTATTGTCTTGCTTCACGTTCAAAGTGTTATTGCTGCAAATTATTGGTTCGAAGGTATCCAGTTTCAATTTGTTTAGTCTTTAACTCGTCGAACGCTAAGAACTTAAAGCGTCATAAGTTGTTGTACTTATTGTACCAATAACGCTTACGCAATCAAAGTATGCCATGCTTTGTAAGGTTTAAGTACTAATCGTAGGTAGTAGGTTATATTAACTAACCTTATTTAGTACCAATGGTGGCAATTTTGGATATTTAAAATTGTTCATTCCACGCCATGCACATGCACTTGACACTTTACTTGCTTATAACATGAGTTACATGAGATATCGTTATTATCTTCCTCATTTAGAGCAACAACATGGAATGTAACATTCTGGGTTTTCCCACACATCTTTACTTGTGCGATTGAACTGCATTCGGGCATTCGTTTTTATAAGTCTTCGTAAGGACAAGTGCATTGTTATATTTTATTCTGCATGAGTCAGCCCCTCGGACCTGTTAATACCCGGTGACTCAGACGGCAAAAAAACTTAGGGGAACACATGATTTATATGGTTTTGACGACAACACTATACATATACTATCGAAACATATTATTGATCATTTTTTATAAGCCTTTGTGGTAAGGGCTTCAAATGAGCTCTTTCGTGTATACCAGGAGTTTGTATAAAGAATTTAATTTCCGACCCATTTCGTACCTTGCCACAGTGATAATCAATATGAAAATTGCTAGAGGCCTCATACTAATGTCACTGTGACAAAGTAAAAAATAGGTAGAAAATTGAATTATTTGACTGTTTGTACTGAATATAGGGAAAAATTAAAACGACGGTTCAACTTGTATCGTTATATGGTTCAAATATTTATAGGTCACAAGTGGTTGTTGCGTAAACTTTGAGTCAAAAACAAATTGTCGCACGTTTTTAGGGTTGCCGCTATAACAACAAATACTAAAAAGTGCGGAACCCTCGGTGCGGGAGTCCGACTCGCACTTGGCCGGTTTTTTAGAAACTATTACGTGAACATATTATCTGGATTTCTTGATCCTGACCTGCACGGTTACAACTAAACCCAAACTGGTTTATCGCGTATCCAACAAGACGTAGATTTTCACATCCGCAAGACCTAGATAGTCTAAACATGGCCGGGGAAAGTTGAGGGCCCTTACACTAGTTGCTGTGCTTGAAACATTTTTAAACGCTGGAACACTTTCAACTAAGTTGAATATTTCTACTGACTTGGTATACTTAACACTGATTTAAACTTTCACGATTTTTACTCATTATTATTTACAACGACGGGACTTAATCGCGTAAAATAAGTTTTAAATTTACCTCCGACGTTTCGATAACGGCGTTGTCCCCGTGGTCTCGGAGAAGACTGGCTAAAGTTGACATCAACATCTTCTAGGCGCGCGAGTTTTTCGAACTACCCGCACTTGGTCTTGTTTACTTAGTTAGTATAGTTGGTCTTGTTTACTTAGTTAGTATAGTTGTTTACTTGGTTGGTATACTTAGTTGAAATTTTGTACGTCTTTACGAACTTTTTTAGAACTTTTTGGAATAAATTTGTTTTACTGAGAAACGGAATCACGCGGAATAGATAGGAATAATTTGAGAAAGTACCTAGTTTTAATTTAAACTAACAAAAACCCATATAACACAATAGCATCAACATACATGATTAAAGTTTTTTTTACTCTTTGGTATACATGTGTACAACTACAAACCGACTGATAGAAAAACTCCTCAAAAGAACCTACCCCCCGTACCTACCTTACCTACCTACCTACCTTACCTACTTGGTTTATTTACTCCGGGTTATTTCGGTTTGCGATCTAATTTCATCAATATACCGTGTAGGTAGACTAGGTGGACCGAGGTGCATACCTACTGATTAAATAAATACGAGAATATTATTTGTAAACAAGAACATCTTTACAGCTTACTAAGAAGAGACTATTTGAGATATCTTTTAATGTGAGATGTTTTCTATTATGTATAGGTAGTCATAACTTTAAGTGAGCAAGGCCCAGTGTAAATCTGATCGGGCTGATGGAAAACATTTTTGCCGGCCGTACCTCGTTAGGGCATTGCTCAGTGGCTCGTTTGATTAGCCACCCGACCATCCGAAATGGGCCGGAGTACTAATTTACTATGCTGACCATTTACTCCGTTTAGGTACCGAAATAGTACCTATACATACCTATACATATAATCACGACTATTTCCCGGAGGGGTAGGCAGAGACCACGGATTTCCATTTGCTACGATCCTGACATACCTCTTTCGCTTCCTTCACTTTCATAACATTCTTCATACACGCTCGCCGGTTTAAGGTGCTCTTGACCTGGCCAGGATTTCCTCGATCTGATCAGAGAAAGTCCGCCGAGGTCTACCCCTTCCAACTCTTCTACTTCTCCCTTATACACTCTCTTTGCTAGCCTGCTTTCACTCATTCTCTCCACGTGTCCAAACCATCTGAACATACCTTTCTCAATTTTTGTCACTACATCTTCGTTCAGTCCACACTTTTCCCTTATCACACTGTTCCTAATTCTATCTTGCAATCTCACACCACACACACTTTTCAACGCTCTCATTTCCACTGCATTAACTTGGCTCTGATGCCTCTTCTGCCATACTTAATAGCTTTATGCAAACATTCGTCTAGTTTTTCTATCATGTGCACCACCTATGTGTGGGTGTGCTATCCAATCACTTTATAAAGGCTACTTTGTCATAGACTTATTGAATTTTAGGCAGGGATTGTTACCGGTATAACTTAAAATCAAAATATCACGTAGCCTTCGAAATATTTCTTTGATATTGTAGAATGGTATTTGGGTAAGTACAGTGAGTTATCAGATTACCTAAATGTTATGGAAATATATACTTAAATAACCGAGATACCGAAATTGAATACCGGTTAATTTGTATGAAAAATATACCGGTATTCGATCCCTGATTTTAGGTGATCTGGACGGCGTTACCGTTAGTCATCTTTAGTCAGTCTTTAGGGTTCCGTACCCAAAGGGTAAAAACGGGACCCTATTACTAAGACTTCGCTGTCCGTCTGTCTGTCACCAGACTGTATCTCATGAACCGTGATAGCTAGACAGTTGAAATTTTTACAGATGATGTATTTCTGTTGCCGCTATAACAACAAATACTAAAAAGTACGGAACCCTCACCTTTAGTCAGTCTTTAGGGTTCCGTACCCAAAAGGTAAAAACGGGACCCTATTACTAAGACTTCGCTGTCCGTCTGTATGTCACCAGACTGTATCTCATGAACCGTGATAGCTAGACAGTTTAAATTTTCACAGATGATGTATTTCTGTTGCTGCTATAACAACAAATACTAAAAAGTACGGAACCCTCGGTGCGCGAGTCCGACTCGCACTTGGCCGGTTTTTTTAACATCCAATCATCTTTATTATTAGTATACTAATTGTGTAATTTTAGACCAAATTTTAGTAAAAATTCTCTTCCGTTCTCATTACACAGGAAGTTACCGATAAATTCGTTGAAGAAAGAAAAATCGAAATTACCTTTTAGAGGGTTCGTATAAAATAAAGTAACTTATGAATGATGAAACCTTTCGAACCAATCTCGATGAAGAATTTCATTTCAAATTTAATATCACGACTCCGTCCTAAAACGGTTTCTTTGTTATAATTCTCGCGTTCAGTTTCTAGATATTTTAGGGTTCCGTACCCAAAGGGTAAAAACGGATCCTATTACTAAGTCTTCACTTTCCGTATGTCCGTCTGTCAGTCATCAGGCTGCATCCCATGAACCGTGATAGCTAAACAGTTGAAATTTTCACAGATGATGTATTTCTGTTGCCGCTAATAACAAATACTAAAAACAGAATAAAATAAATATTTAAGTGGGGCTCCCATACAACAAACGTGATTTTTTTTGCCATTTTTTGCGTAATGGTACGGAACCATTCGTGCGCGAGTCCGACTTTATTTATTAAAGTTTTATATAAGACTAGGTTTTGCCCGCGACTTCGTCCGCGTGGAGTTAGTAATTTGGGTAGCTTATTTTTCATCAAATCTGCAATTTATATAACCCCCTTAAAGGATGACTTCTGGGATAAAAACTACCCTTTGTACTTCCCCGGGACTCAAACTATCTCTATACCAAATTTTAACTAAATCGGTTCAGTGGTTTAACCGTGAAGAGGTAGCAGACAGACAGACACACTTTTTCGCATTTATAATATTAGTATGAATATTATAAATATATCGTGTACTTGTAACTCTTGTTTCAAGTTCACGCTTACCGCAATGCGAAGGTCGGGCCAGATGTTACTATATTTAAATTAAAACGTAGACGGTGTACGATACTGTATTTATAACGGATTTATTTGGTTTAAAATCTTATCATCATCATATATTTAAGAGTAAGTCTCTTGTCGGTGGAGCAATTTCCATGTTTCGCGGTCCTCTGCCTTCTCTTTGACAGCCTGATACGACACGACGTTGAGTTTTTCCTTTATTTGATGCATGTACGCTCTCCTTGGTCTTCCCTTCTTCCTCTTTTGCTTCAACTTTCCCTTCTATGTTTTGGATAAATTCGTCGTGTCGTATCAGGTGCCCAAGCATATTTAGAATAAGAATAAGAATAAGAAAACATTTATTGCCACACAACAGAAGAGAAATTACAGGAAACGAATAACATAAAAAATTGGCATGCGCGACAAAAGGAGCGGGCTCAGCATATGCTGCGCCAGCCACTTCACCAGGAATTGACCGCACAGCGCTGATTTCCAGTCCGCCCCCTTACTGAACCACATTGATATGTGCGCGGGATATTATTTTTACAGATATATATATATATATGTGTGTATGCAGGTTAAAATTTAGAATAGTTATATTTCCTCTTCTATTATCAGTTCTTAACAAACTCATCTTCTCTGCTACTATACATAACCTCTTCGTTGGTTATCTTTTCTGTCCAACTAAAATCTAATCTTATGATGTTTATGAAATGCGTGAATACATTCAATAAACAAATTACCATTCAACACCGAACTGACTGTGTTATTCATTTACATGAATTCGAAACATACGATTACGAAATATTTCACATCTCATTATAACTGACATGAAACAGACAATCTGACAAGCAACAAATGCCTAATATAATTTTACTAAGAGAATATATTGGCTTATAAATTGCTAGACATAATGCTGCATTGTCAGCCTTTCATCTTTCGACAAATCTAAAGAATGTTGTCCGTAGAAAACGCCAACCTCTTAAGGCGAGATTCCACCAATTTTTTTTAAATTATTGACTACACAGTTTGGTCGCCATAGTGACCAGCGACTGCATTTTTATGAGAAGATTGGTGACGTGGCCATAATTATACTTTAATTATGGAATCTCGACCACCGCGACATTTCACCAGTGTGCGGCACAAGCATTTTTGTACTGAATATGCTTGTGCCGCACACTGGTGTAATCCCGCCTTTACAAGAGCTATGATCATGAGGAGCCCATACATTATTAGATAGAGAGATGTATGCGATTTCATCCCCAATGATGAAGGCCGGTGAAAGTGTAATCTTTTTTATGCCAAATTACTTAGGGAAAGAAATAGAACAATGGTTCTTAACCAGAACCCGTTATATATAAAACCAGCAACAACGTCAATTTACTCCTAATTAAAAATACTACCATATAAATAAAATGACTCACTTGAAAACACATGACAACTTTCAACTGAACACTGAACTATGATGTAATTAGTTAAATTTCTGCTTTAAACTAAACCAACGTGTCACACGTGTCTGACGCCAGCAAAGTTAAATCTCACTTAAACTCTTACGCAATTAAATTCCCAAAAGACTGTTCATTCCAAGCTTTAATTTAACTAAGCCAGTACATCACGGGAAACGTTCTACACAAATTAAAGTGGGATCCGTCGTCCTCGTCGTCCTTTGGGGGTCGGGCGAGAAGTAAAGAAAAGTACTGCTTATATGCTGGTTAGGGGCATTTGGGTTTTGCTAGTAATGGGTTTTAAGAAGTACTTGGTACTTTTAAAAGCCCAGTTGTTACACATTTATGTGCATATTGCGCATATCTCTGTTCATCACGTATTCTCCAATGTTAAAACATAAATCGTCTGCAATAAACAAGTGCCAATTGAAAAGAAGTTTTATCGGCATTTTGTCTTCCTCTGGCTGAAGCCATCCATATTAGCCATCCAATTTGAGAAACTGATAAATATCTAGAGTAAGAAGCGAAAGTTATTAAGCAAGCAGTGTTTAAAATTTGCGTACGCTCTAGCTCTCTTTGAGAAAGAAATCATCATTTTGACTATGTCACTTTTACATCATTGTCTATTTGTAAGGTGGCAGATGGGTGGCAGAGACGGACACATTGCATTTCTTTCTTATAAGTCTTATAACTGTCCACACAAGAATCTTCATAGTGTCATGACATGTCGGAATAATTTGTCGATACAAGCGTCCATAATTTTCACAGCGACATATTTAACTGACCATTGGTAAACCTTATCTCTTTGCAATAAGGATTAAGTACATATATTCGGTTACCTGAATCAAATATGGACTGATAGAGGCTTCAATGAGCTTGAGTGTTAGTACCGGAAGCGAATACTAGTTTCCTAAGCCGAGCTTAACCTCTCGCCTGTTATTTAATCGCGACGCTTAAAATATTCTTGTTTGTACAGTGAAAGTGAATGAATCCGCATATTCTTACATAACCCGTCCGGAGTTAAGTCACGATTGTGCGCGTGCATTTCAAACCAATCTTACATCTTACTACAAATGTACGTTTTGCACCCAATGTGTTTTCACGTAAGATTTATTTTCGACTAGCACAGGGGTGTTATACTAGTTGTTATACCGTGCGCGTGTGAGACGATTGCTCAGACAATTTAGTGTAAGGTCTTGGTCTCCGGTTGTCGCCGTGCGATGTGTATATAAATGGAAGGCAGATCCAGAGACCAGCGGTGTCAGCATGGTTGCATTTTTATCACCTGTCACTATGCCTGTCACTTTCGCACTTACATACTTGTTAGAACGTGACAGGCGATAAAAATGCTACCGTGCTTAGCCCACAGGGCCTGAGAGGGCCTGCCTCACTATCGCAAAGAATACCTATGCAAGAGCGGTAGAGGATAGAGGGGCCGATAACTATTTTTGATGTTGGCGGTAGGCGGCCGAACGTTTTTTTTATTTTATTTATTTATTATTAAAAAGAGAAGTACATCAATTATTGCTACTTATCTGCCAAACTGCATAGCAGTTAAATGGTTTTATTCGTCATGAATATTTTCATAAAAGTGGATGGTTGAATATTTTTTTCATACTGCTGTCAGCTTATTTATATAAAGACTTCCACTGCTGGACATATAGGCCTCACCCAGGGATCTCCACAACGACCGGTCTTGCGCCGCTTTCATCCATCGGCTTCCCGCGACCTTAACCAGATCGTCAAACCATCATGTTGTGGGTCTTTTCCTGCTGCGTTTTCCGGTTCGCGGACTATTGGTTGACCTGATCTTTTCCACTATAAAGAATTAGCTTAGAGTCAAATTTCTCAAAGATATTGGATTATTATTGTCGTCTCAGAAAACCATACGATGTGATAAGGCAAGCCCATTTCTACTAATGGTACTAACGCGATTTCCGTTTTCCGAAAATCATCTGTTTTTTTTTTATCTTGACAAGATAAAATAAGAGGGGGGATAAGCTTTGATTTTCAGGCATCCCACTTTATTGGTTACCTCTAGTCTTTCTGTACTTATACGATATCGTAGGTTTAGTGATAATGACTCTAATAACGTAGTAATAAGAGTGTTATTTACATGTTTTAACCATAGCGTGGTTTTGCTTTTTTGCAAACATGCGAACGCGCGTTAACTTTGTAAAGTTTAATTAACTTTTCACCTCTGGCTAACATATGCTAATGCTATATAAATGTCGGAGTAATTTGTTCAGTTCACGCTTTATTTGGTTTGTTATGACGGCTCTTGAAGTCACGTGGGGTTTCAAGAATTTCATTACTGAGGAATGATGTAACATAATGGCGGTCTAATTGATTAACGCCGATTATGTATAGTATTGTGTTTATGTATATTGTTGCCATACAATATATTTTTTAATAAAATGTAAGGAATTGAATTATATCGGTAGGTACATCAGGTCCAGCTGCCTTTGTCCCAAAGGCCACTGACACACGTATTCGATACACGTTTTTGGCAATGAGTTTGTCCCAAACAAATGATACATTCTCTTTACGACCGATCCTTTATCTTTATTTACTTTATCTTCAAAGATATTTGACAAGTTCGTATTTGGCTGCCAGTATATTACGACACATTATCTTAAAGGTTATTGACATTTATTGATGGGTGTGTTGAAACACATGATACTTCGTTTTGTCATTTATGATGACACTTATGTACCTATTTTGTCTGACAATGCATCCATTTTACGACGTCGTTTTCAGTACATAAGTTTAGTTGTTTACTTGAAAATATATCAGTTGTCTAATTTACTCCGCCCGCCGCGACCGTAGCTTCTCCAAATGTAAAATCGCACATTTGACAGGATAAGTAAGACATATGCTAAATTGCTAATGTGACGCTTCATCTGCTGTTGGTTTTTAGATAAAAAATAACTTGCTGTCTTTTGCCCAAGTTTCTTACATGTTTTTTGTTAAAAAAAATTAC
The DNA here is from genome assembly GCF_947568885.1 of Cydia strobilella. NCBI lineage: Eukaryota > Metazoa > Arthropoda > Insecta > Lepidoptera > Tortricidae > Cydia > Cydia strobilella. The sequence goes on from NC_086059.1 coordinate 2,592,070, forward strand.
ATATGTATTAACATAAATCAACGACCGTGTGACCAATTATGTTCACGATATGTCTACAGAAATCAGGCCGATTATCGGTCTCGCTCGGATCACCAACCCCTATGCATATGCACATGTTTTCCCCTCATTAGCAACATACGCCCGTGCATAAAGTATGCACGTGCGATACCGCATTGGGGTTTATTGTTACGCTTATTGACAAGCGGGAGCGGTTTAGAGGTCGCTCGTGATGCCCGCTACTTACGGTTAAAATTAACGCTTATGTGACAAACCAAGGTAAGCTTTAAAGATTAGATTGATCGCTTAAGATCTAGCGGGACATCGAACACTTCGTTTACATTGATGATGATAAAGCCAATCTGAAGGAACGATAACAATATATAAACCTTAATATATAAAAGAAAAAGGAAATTTTGCTTTTGATCCTGTCAAAACGCAGATGGCGGAATATTTACGAAAGGTCACCGAAAAGTCGAGAATTTTCAGAAGCAACGCGGAAAATGGAAACTGAATGGCTTTTTAACGTTTCTTTCCTTTTTAATGTGCCATATAACTGACTTAAGCTCAACTTTACGACAAAACCTCGTAAAGAGTAAGGCTAATTTTATAAAGACATCTGAAATATCCAGACAGAAGTCCGCCAGAGAAATAGGTATAAATATATGTTTGTACTACAAAATGAGAATTGTATCTTTGCTTTGTCGACGTAATAACGTTCGTGTGTAAGCACAGAGTAGTAATTTTGTTTTATTTTCGCTGCAAAATATCATTAAATCCCTAAGCAATATCAACAAGACTGAACAAACCAAACAGCAAACAGTGTTATAATTAATAATATATTAGATTAGAGCAATGCTGGACTTGCTAGAATGATTTATGTTAGCGATACCGCTAGATAACCCTGAGGCCTAATTTAGGCTGTGATATCTATTCGAGACCACACCAATGACATTGAAAACATGCAAGTTACGATAGAGAAATCTGTGACAGTATGTAAGCAAACTGCATTAGTTTGCTATCTTAGGCACTTCGTACCGCTAACATCCATAATCAATTGGTTATCTGTTATCTGCCTCTATGGCTTTAATATGCAAGATCGATAGAGAGGCATGTAACGAAATATATTCGCTTTAGTAGTTCAAATCTCATCAAATGTGCCTTACACTTTTTAATTGCGGAGACGCGCTGGGGAGCACATGTGAACGCGACTGGAGTCAACTAATGACTAAATTTTGATACCAAGCGGTAACTGTTCTTAATTGTGAACTACCCTAATTTGTAAAATGAATGTGGGACTGGTTCAATGTGTAAATTGATATAGTGACTCCGCTTCGTGACAAGTAGTAGATAATAATAAAAAACACGCACCTGCAGTCAATCTCACCGAGAATCGCGCTCTGAAAATAATTCAATACATTCTCACCTTAACCGTCTCCATAGCAACCATACGTATGCAAGCACTGCAATACCACCTTAGCCGTTTAGCTGTGTAACTCGCGGTCGGCGACCCCCTTTCCCAGCATTGCCATCTGAAATAACACGCAAAACGAATTCGTTTCATGTCAAGAACACGGGTAGTTAGTGTCTTGTTACGTGTTAACAGCTCAATAAACATGTCACTGGTAAATTAGCAGATTCTAATGATTGTGAACACATTAGAATGGCAACTAATGAGCCAAGACTTTTCCCACTGTTCTTATGTATCTCTATCCTGTTCTCTTTTCTTCTCGTTCACTGTTTAAACCAATTTTCCCTGTCTAGTAAGTAAAGTATTTATAACTAAAGTAAATATTATTAGAGTTAATTTCGCACGCCATGTACTTTACGCAGTTTCTATCTGTGGAAACTTGTAATTGGCTCACTGTTTCAATGTTATTACTTAACTTGGTACTCTAGCTGTAAGTTTTCCCAACAAATAAAATAAAAATATAACACTTCAGACACAAGCTCTCAATGTAGAATTGTAGAGCTGTAATTATTCTATGACATTTTGTCCGCGAAATATCTTTAGTTGCCTCTCTATCACTTATATCATATTCGAGCGATAGAGAGGCAGATAACGGAATTTAGATTTTTGTGTTTCGCGGTAGGCGATCAGTAACACGTAGCTACTCAAAATGGTCTGTAACGTCATTTTGCGCAGTGCGATCACTTTTGCTAACTAAGATAAGCGCTTAGCTAAGATATAGTGATACTTTGATAAGAGTTTTATTTAAAAAGTCGTTACTTTGTATCACTTAGTATCATGATCTAGTAACTTTAAATTTATACAAAGATATCGGCTTTCATCTAACGAGTCCAGTGAACTTCTTAAATAAACGAACCATTACTTACACCTAGAAAAAACCTAAAGAATAACCGAATTATTCAAAATTTACGAATTATTGCCGTATTTTTCTTAAACTTACTCATTCGTACATGAATTGATGACCTGAATTTCGCTCTTTTACCAGTATTTTTCTTGTATAACCGCATTCTAAGTTCTTTGAAATATTAATGAAGTTACAGAGAAGTCTGTCTTTCATTGCTTGATTAATGGCCGACTCAACCAAACTGGATTACATCGATATGATATTAAACAATGCTGTATTATTTATGTTTATTAATTAAAATCGTTAACATTGTTGAGTAGTTATCATAAAAACGTCCTGGTAACTACATTTATGTATGCTACCAAAGAGAATACTGCCATCTATCGACACAGGATTAAAACTAAAAATGAAAATGTATAATAATATCAACAAATGTATATATGAATAAATGATTTTTTAGAATGCCATATAGGCCAAAGGTGTGGCGCCATCTATTCGAGTATAACTTTTTCCTGATATTCCGAGGCACGTTTTTTTCTTAGACTTTATTTATTTTATACGTAGTTACATATATCTTTGTTGCTACGGACTACTGTAAGCATCATTTTAAAACGTTGTACAGTCGCCATCGGATATATCGGAGCGGCCAAGGTGTTCACAATATCTGAACACGCACTCTAACGCCCAGACAATAGAGGCGTGATCAGATATTTGTGAGCGCCTTAGCCGCTCCGATATATCTGATGGCGACTGTACACTGTATGATGACACACAAAGAAGGAAGTCTCACTGCGACAGTTAACCTTTCGTATGCGCATATCAAAAAATTGCCATATAAATAGCAATCGTGACAACTTCATGTTTAAGTTGAAAATATATGGAGCAGATCTGCTCCTAAGCATACGAAAGGTTAAGTATCGGAAATTATGTCAAAGCCCTACTTTGCGAACGCTATACTGATTCCACGCGTATGAATGTTTTATTTTGTCTTATACATCGTGAGTATCGTGCCATGAGAAAGATATTATAATCATAATCATAATCATTTATTTGCACATAAAAAGCTAAGGAAACTTATCGTCGTAGGAGATCCATCTCAAAATAAAATGTTTGAAATACTCGAACAGAAACGAAGTGTTCTTGTGAATCTCAAGGTGCTCTCAAGTCATCGTCCGATATTGCCGACGAAAATAATTACCAATCGCTTTCCGTTTTCGATAAACGAATGATATTATATCGGTCGTTATTGGATATCGTAATCTTACGGTTCAAGTATTTAAACGGCAAAATACTTATGAAAATGGACTAGTAGAGAGATTTAACCGCTCTGTCACTTGCATGTCTACATTGTCTACTCGTGTCAATTTCGATATAAGTTTAAATCAAGTCTAAATCAAGGTTCTTTCTGCAACTCACGACTTGTCAGCAGTATGTGACGTGTATTGTGTTCGTGTGTTCCCTATAAAATATATTTTACGGTAATGAATCTCTTTGAAGTTTCTGAAGGCTTTTACCGTCGGTTAACCGTTTCGTCCTTTCTACGAACAATCCATTAAAACGGTTGGTTACGGTTATTAAGGAACACGCGTCACGTGTGGTTGACGTGTTCATATGCTGCCAACCCCCGTAGCCCGTAGCCTGTTTATGACACGAGACATTGTTTATAGCAAGGTTTGATGTTTCTACACGCACGTATTGTAGTAATTATGTCATGATCTAGCAATTCTACCACTTCCAAGTCGTGCTGTTGAACGAAATCTCATTTTTATTGTAGAAAAATAACTTTGGTACAAATTAGGAAATGTGAATGAGCAGCTGTAGTTGATTACACGCTTTACGATAATGATAACAACCTATTTTATAGCAGCCAACGGGTGCAATTGAGAGTAAAACCCGCTTAAATAGATTCTCAACTCGTATCAACCGTGAAAAAAAAATTATGAAAACAAGTTACGTTACACTGGTGACAGTGTAAAAAAGGCATATTAAACGTGATCATATTAAGCTGGTTCTACTGTAAAGCCCAATGTAATTCAGCGGTCTCAGACCAATAGACTGTAGGCTGAGAGCCTGACTCGACTCCTACGAGTAAATTGTCAACAGCCTCTGCATAATATCTCAAACTTGTGTCTGGGGTATAGACCTACGTACTGTAGATTGAGGCTTAAAACTTGACGTTTGTACTTAATAATTAAAATTTTCATAATATTTTTGTAAACACGACATTTATATAAAGTATTTTCCTTTGACATGCATGAACTGTGTCAATACAAATAATTTTCACATGCCTTAGGCCGAACATATCATGGGTCAATAATGTACACTTAATAATATCTACTGTACCATATGTTCTCGTGAATAAACTTTCATTTCATTTATAAATTGCCTGGACAGATGTCTCGTCCCAATTAGGCCTTCATTTATTTTTATTTATTTATTTTTTATAATATTTACGACGAGACGCTTGTAATGTAATTAATACTTCTATCTATATTTATATTAATACAGTTAACTGTACATAATAAAGCATTAACACTCGTGTGATCGTATTATGAAACTAGCGTCGCTCGTTTCATAATCCCGCACTCGTATTTTAATGCCTTTCATTAAGTAGCAGTCACATAAAGTACTATTATGGATTGGTTTGCGTAACTTACAGTCGCCATTAGATCAGATATATCAGAGCGGCCAAGGTGTTCACAATATCTGAACGCGCCCTCTAACGCCTTTACAATAGAGGCGTGTTCAGATATTTGTGAGCACCTTGGCCGCTCTGATATATCTGATGGCGACTGTACAACCGGAAAGCGTTACGAATCAACAACAATTATTCATTGTTATCTGTGACTTCCTCTACTCGTTTACCTTCATCACACATGCATAAACTTCCACCCTTCGCTCCGGTATACCTGTAGGCATAACAAAAGAACGAATTCATAAAACTCTCCCTTATAAGTACTATATCGTAAGGCCAGTATACTAGTAGCCTTACCACGACTGCCCTAACAGTGTCAAACTGACAAATTCGCTAACGTCTGCGTAACTTACTTTCCATTTCCATACATCTCGCTCGCACTAATATGCCAGTACTAGCGAGATGCATAGAAAGTAAGTTACGCACACGCCAGCTAATGGGTGAATCAAGTTTTAGAAGTTTTAAAACACTTAATTTCGTGTCCCTATAGACTCCTAGCAAAGAAAAATCGATTTTTCTAATGTATTTTTTCACTTTATTGTTTACGTTACCGTACTGCTTTGCGTAGTTGCTGCGTTACCGTACAAAATGTAACTTTTATCTGATCAAGTTGTTAATTTTAATGTAATAATGCCCGTGTAAACAAAAAAGTAAAAAAATTAACATTGTTTTTGAAAATCGATTTTTCTTTGCTAGGGAGTCTAAAACACGAAATCAGTGTTCTAAAAGTTGATTCACCCATATGTCAGTGTCAAATTGGTAGTAGCCGTACTGGACAGCCACCTTCTTTTCATGTTATTTATCGTTTGTTAATAAATACGTTCTGTTTGTTTCAGGTAAGTGTCATATCATCATGTTACTAAGATAGCTGATGAGAGATTTCGTAAGTATTTGACATGTAAAATCTGACAAACAACGAAACACCATCTAGTGAGCTCTTAGAAAACGTTAAGCCTTTATAAGGCAGAGGAAATACATTTCCCACATGATTTTGAACTTTGTTTCAAAGCGTAAGGGTTCAATTTTACATAATTTCTGACACCCTTATAAAGGGTTACCTAGATCATAGATATCTATGCGTTGCTATGTCAAAGACATGAGACTTTTCTTAATGGAATCCGGTTCGAAGGACCATATGTAGCCGCCGTGCAGATCTCGACGACAAATAAAAAGACTTCGATTTGAAGTAAACTTATAATTAATAGGTGCTGGTTACTTTACAAGGTACAGCTGACGTAAACGGTTAAAGGTGTAGAAGTGGTAGTAATAGTATGGAGGCTGATGCGAAAGTGATTTAGCTAATCTTGAATGGTAAAATGTAGTCTAAATTTAGGTGCCTCTAATTGGCCGCGATACAGGTTATGTGGAGCGCTCCTATTGGTGCATTTAAATAAGTCTCCTCATAGTAAGCGAGCCCGACGGCTGCGTTTAGCTACTGCATTACAAATAAGAGGTTGCGTTCGCAACAGAACCATCTTAACGATAAGATTTATAAGCCACGCTACTTGCAATAGTCTATTATTACTGCTTGCGCCAACAAGGGTACATAGGCTTTATGTGGGTGTATAAGCTTTAGGTTGACATAGGCGTGTTTACGGCCGCGGTTCAAGGGCAACTGTCACGGCCGATTTAACTCCACTACCATTTTCCACTTCAGGAACCAACTGCTACCCTTAAGCCTATATGCGAAAGAGCTAAAATAGCATAATCTTTAAAATGCCAACGCAATCCTTTTGGCACATAACATTGGCAGAAATGTTACCCTATTATCGAAATTTATGGTAGTTTTCTTGTAGTGTTCGAAATTTCTTTAAAGTTAGTGTGTTGTAGAATTGTTTATAGCAAAACGCAAGATGAAGTGTGACCTCATTTTTAACCGACTTCAATTTCATAGAAGGAGGAGGTTCTGTATTCGGTTGTGGCTATTTTTTTTTTCTTTTATGTATGTTCACCGATTATTCTGAGACCCGTGGTCCGATTTGAGTAATTCTTTTTTTGTTCGAAAGGAGCTACTTCCAAGTTGGTCCCATATTAATCTGGTTCTGATCTGATGATGGGATCCCTGAGGAATTGAGGGAACTCCTCAATTTTTAAAGGCACATGTGGTGATTTGGTCGTTTTCTGAAGCAATTTGAGCATTCTTTCTCGAAACCACCAATTTGATGAAGTGGACCTGATGATGATGATTGTTTTGATGATAATGATTTCAGCTATTACTTCCAACCCATGATCCGATTTGAGTTATTCTTTTTCTGTTGGAAAGAAGTTCCCTCTTCAAGATGTTTTCGTAATATTTTTGGTTTTGATCTGATGATGGAATCCGTGAGGAATTGAGGGAACTCCTCAATTTTTAAAGGCACGTGTATGGTAATTTCGGTGTTTTCTAAAGTAACTCATGCATTTCCTCCCCAAAACCACCAATTTGATGTAGTGCAACTATAGCCTAACCACGAGTTTGACACTAAATATTCTTCGTAACTTACTTTGTACACTAATATGCCAGTACGAGCGAGATGCATAAACAGTAAGTTACGCACACGATAGCGAATATATCAATGTCAAACTCGTGGTAAGGCTACTGATAACTTCCCTCGTATGTGTATTATGATTTTTGATGTAGGTAGTGTTGGAAACAACCAAAGAGACTGAGAGGTGAAGGTAGAGGGTATTAGTGTTTGGGGGGTTTGAGATTGGGGGTTGAGGGGAGGTGAGTTGATGGGTCGGGGACTGAGGGGTTGGGAGTTAAGGGATTGGGGGCTAGGGTTAGGAGTTAAGGGGTCTGGGGTTAGGGGTCGGGGAATGGCGGTTGAAGGGTTGGTGGTTTAGGGTCGAGGGGTTCAGTGATCAGGGGTTGATGTGCTGTGAGGTTGAGTGATCGGGGGTGTGAGGGATTGGGTCAGTAGCGGGGCGGAGAATGGATTTAGTGACAATAATGATTTCCCAGACGGACTCGAGGAAAATTCTGATTATTTAATAAAGTTTACGAATTTACAGTTAAACATGATTATGTTTTTCATTCATGCGTCACGCTCTTAACAATTTCTTAAAACTAAAAATGGAAAAATAAAAACTTATAAAAAAAAGATAAACCGACTTCAAAAAGGATGAAATAAAATATTATCCTTTTTAGGGTTCCGTGTTTAAGTATATGCGTTACCAACTGATATGTTTGAAGTCGGTGCCAACCCAAGTACTCCAAGTAATAACAATACAAGTCAAAAATAATCAGCTTTATGTCTATAAATCCCATTACAACTGTACAAATATTATAAACGTGAAAGCAATTATGTCTGCCTCTTTGTTACCTTTTCATGGCTTAACAACTGAACCGCTTTAGCTGAAATTTAGCATGAAGGTTCCTTGAATTGTTTTATATTTTGAAATGTAGTCCTCTGGATAAGCGACAGAAAATAACTCAGTCCCAATCCCACACTTGCGTGCTATGACTGTTCAAGAATTAGTAAGAAATGCTCTTTAAAAAAATACGACGACAAAACGTATTAGATTTACACTAACGTGCAAGCATGGTACGAACTGCGCCAAGAAGGTTCAACCGTGTGTTCTGTTCTGAGGTGTACAGAAAGTTCGTTTATTGTCGTCGTGTAACGCTGCGTCTTACATATAGGTATCAAAGGATTAATTAAGGCGCCGTGCCGCGCCGCTTTGCATTCGCGTGTTGTTCGCCTACGTAGTACGCTGCGTTAGGTAATCCAACGTACATACTTATATAGCCGCATCTTTATCGAATTGCACCAAAATCACTATGAATATATGGTTTAAAATTTGGCTTGGCACCGACTTCAAACATATCAGTTGGTAACGCATATACTTAAACACGGAACCCTAAAAAGGATAATATTTTATTTCATCCTTTTTGAAGTAGGTTTATCTTTTTTTTATAAAAGTTTTTATCATTGGAAGTTGCCTTTACAAGAATGACAAGTTCTCTACCGGTCTTGCTAGTTTTATCAACAAGGTGCAAATTTCTAGAAACCTAGCAGGTGCAACTATGTATATATTATATTCGTACAAATCGAACAATCGATTCTCTCCTCTATTAATATTTTTTATTTATTTGGCTCACATAACAAGTTACAGACAATTGCAGGAATTAATACAGTATTAGCATACAGTTCAGATCTAGACTTTAACTCTAAACATGTGTGCACAGAAGGATAAGAAGATTTAATTAGGAGGTGAGATGTCATTTCTACACAAGACTATGGACAAAATATCCGCACAAAAACTACGTTGAGGTCGAATTTCTGATACATTTCGTTTTCTGAACTTTAAATTGTCATTAAAATGATCACATACTAAAAATAATAATTATTTAAATTGTAGCTACATTAAAATAGCGATGCAAAAATACCAACTTTTTATATTTTTCAGTAACACGTGGCTTTTTTGGTCGCTTTCTGCATGAATATATATATATATATATATATATTTTTTTTTTTTTTTTCCACACTTACAACTATTTTTACAGGTAAACCTAAGACAATAGTGTAACTATTAATAACTTATATCTAGAGTATGTCATCACGTCTATAACATAATATATACAATGCTGATTTTGTGAATTCATTCAGAGAACATGAGAATATGTCAATATTTTCCGCCGTTATGTTGAGGGTCCGCACAGCGCGCGTCAACGGCGCCAGACCGAGCAAGTTGGTGCGCCCGCGCGGCTCGGCCAGTAGTCGCGGCCGAAGCCGGCGCCACACATACCTGTCGGGCACATAGACACTCACATAACTCAACACCTGACTGTTGTACAATTTGCCCCTGAGTAGCTTAAAAATATATGTTACCAGGCATAGTTCCCTGCGCACCCGCAGCTCGTTGTATCCCACCATACCAATAAATACGTTTACGACGTTTTCTGCATAACTACGGTCATAATAGAGTTATATAGAGGCAGCTACCACCTGGAAAACGTACATTCCCGCTTATAAAATTTGTGTAAAGGACTTAATTTTAACCCCTTCCCCCCGAGGTATTTTATTTTTTACAATAATTACGTAATAAACGTGCATTCCCTAACCACAATATCCCAGTCAGTTAGTATTACCGCAACGAAGCCAAATTAGGTCAATTGCAATATAGTGTATCTTTATTACGCCATATTCTGTTACCCTTTATTGTTCTGGATAAATGTTTACCGCACCTGCTCGTAAACGTTACGTCTGTGGCCGTGATAGGTTGCCCTATTGTTGCCTTTTTGCTGACGCATTCGGAGAAAAGGTTACTTAACCAAAATGTAGCTGGCACCTTTTTCTTTCCTCGGCCGAAACTAAAATGTGAAAAATCTAAATTTAAGATTGGTCTGAAAGATAAGGTAGCGTCCTTTTGTTTTCAAACAAGATCCATTTTGCCTGTCATGAATTTAGTTAATACTTTCTAGAGCATTAAAAACAGAGGGCCTACCGCGGAAATCGAATTTTCATCTGCCTCTCTATCACTCGAATACGCAAGTGATAGAGAGGCAGAAAACAAAACTTCGATTCTCGCGATATGGCCACTTTAGTATGGATATTTTGACTCTAGCTACCCATTTTATTGCTCTTGTTGTGTTTATATTTCTTGTACCTAAAATAAAGTTCGTAAATTTACCACTGAATTATTTGTCTCCGACTTATTCATTGAAATTACAACTGCGTTACCATACAATCAGAGGTCTTCCTCTATCACACATTTTTCACAAATTATTTAAAATCATCGTTTGTTGTTCATCTAAAAATATTAAATAAGCTTAGTGTTAGCTATGTATACAGAGTGGCTAAAAAATAAGTGCATTCCCGTTGCCAGGGAGGTTTTGGGATTATACTAAACAACTTTTACTATGAGACCAACCCCGAAATCGCGAAAAATTTTTGTCTTTTTCATACATTTTGGCTGGTCCATTTTCTATGGGAGGGTAAATTTTGTTTTCGCGTTTTTGTGGTTGGTCCCATAGTAAAAGTTGCTCAGAATCCCAAAACCTCCCTGGCAACGGGAATGCACTTGTTTTTTAGCCACCCTGTATAGCTAACCGTTTTGTCAAGAACTACACAAAACGCCAAGACAGATTATTTATGCGAATGGCTCAGACGAAATGTCCCGAATGAAAAGGGAAATATTACCACGATTCAGACATAAAGCAGCACTTACAAATTGCGGTCGGCGAAAAACGTGTAGCATTCAAACTGCGTCTAAAGATGTCGCCAAAGTCCACTGGAAATATTGTAGCCATTATAGGACATTCTTACACATAAATTGACTAAGCCCCACAGTAAGATCAAGAAGGCTTGTGTTGTGGGTACTCAGACAATGATATATATAATGTAATAGAAATACTTAAATAGATACATAGAAAACACTCGAGACTTGGTAACAAATATATGTGCTCATCACACAAACAAATGCCCTTACGTGGGATGCGAACCCAGGACCGTCGGTTTCTGAGGCATGGTGGCCTACCGACTACGGTAGGGAAGGTAGTGACCAGGCTTAAAAAAAATAATTGCCACTAACCAAACCGGGTAATAAGTCACTAGTCAAAAGTAGTGGTAATTATTCACGAGAGACTTATACCCGGTTTTTTAAGATTAGAATTTTTCTAACTTCAAAAGTAGTGGTAATTATTATTTTCTTCCTAGGTACATAGGGATATGATATCTAGTATTGCGAATATTACGATGCAATAATATGTAAACGGCACTATAATTCAGTGCACTCAGATTTAAAGGTGGAAAAAACTTGCCACTACTTTTGAGGATATAAAATTTCTAATCTAAAATAAATGAACCATAGACAGGTCGTCAAATTAATGCCGCCAAGGAAAGGACCCGGGTATGTCCTTATGGACCCGGGTATGTCCTTACACTGCGTCCGGACCCGGATATGTCCTTAAACTACGTCCAAAAGAGAGGTATGGGCACTGTGAATGACATCTCGCTTTGTGTGGTAGGGCACAGGACAGCGGATGTCATTCCAGATCTAGAGCAGAGCCCAACTGGGGAAGTACCTCCACCTTACAGAAAACCGCAGCCAAATAACACTAGACCCTACTCATAGTGTTGTGTTTCTGCCGGTAAGTAAGGTTGCCAGAGCTCAACGAGGGAGAGGTGTTAGGGTCGGCAACGCGCGTGTAATATCTCCGGTGTTGCAGGCGTCCATAGGCTACGGTAACTGCTTACCATCAGGCGGGCCGTATGCTTGATTGCCACCGACGTGGTATTAAAAAAAAAGTTATGCGGATCGCCTATAGCGTATCTCTAAAACGGTTCAAGGCCTGTGAAGGTTAGCGGCTGCTTCTATTTTGAGGAAGCACGTGCGTCGTCGGGCGGTCGCAACATAGCGGCTGTCAAAGACGAATTAAAGGATTACATTTGACCCTTATAGTCAATTAAAGGGTTAAAAGATTACATTTATAATTCAATCAATTTAGTATAACGCATCCCGTAGCACTAGAGCGGTCATTTGTGCCATTCTCAATCAAAAGGGAACTTATTGTCGGTTGTTAATAAGGCGCTATTTCCATATAGCTTCAATTTGAAATCAACCTTATCGACAACCGACAATGTGGTACCTTTTTGTTGAAAACGCCACATTTTGCCATCCTTCATACAAACAAGGATTTTGCGTCAAATGCACAAAACACTGACAATCAGGAAAAGGACTTAGTTGATATTTGATAACAAACAGGCAAAATTTGATGTCAAATGCAAGACACATTGTTACAATCAGGAAAATTCATCTCTTGCATGTGTTAACGGAATAATAAATCAACTTCAGACCACACCGTGTGCCGAATGCGGTGTTTAAAGGAAGAACACCGGAAAACACTCGCTGAGAATTTAAAATCACAGTACAGGAAATGTACCAAATCTGTCTAGTTGATTTACTGCCTCTTTGAACTTTACCTCTGCGTTACGTCACCCCTAAGTTTATGTCAAGGTCGTTACTAAAAGCCTTGTGTTTGAGGTTTATCGTAAACGATTGGCCACCTCTTTCTATACCTAAACTGTTACGAAATTTCTTTAGAAAGATAAAATTTAGCAATAGTTGCTAAGCGGGCGAGGTGTTCAAAATGATCTTGACGCGACTTTATTATTAAGAGAATAAGAGCGCGTCAAGGCAATTTTGAACACCTCGCCCGCTTAGCAACTTTCTGCTGGTGACTGTACGTTCCTTTATTCTCGGGTATCTCGGGTAATCTTAACGGCGGCATCTTTCCCTTCAACTATATAATATAAAGCCGCAACCCGACTGACTTTATAATAAGTATAAAGGTACAACTACTTGTTAAAAGAGAATTTCATCCTTAACTTTCACTCCAACCTCATTAGTTAATTAAAAGAGGCAAGTAAAATTTGCAATAATGCTAATCATGGCAAGTCTAATGTTGATATTAGGTAAAAATCTTTTGCCATTTCTCACGAATCTACTGATTTGATCTGCTCCTTATTACTTACGTCAATAGTAGACGGACTGTTTTCGGATTACTCGTTTGTAATAACGTTCTGTCATATCAAACGGCACATAGATATCTGTGGCCTTAGTGAGAAAGGGTACAAGTCTCACGCAGCTTAAGTGTAAAAGGGCACGCCGAACTTACAACCTTTTACACCTGCGCTACGCGAGACTTGTACCCTTTTTCACTATGGCCACAGATTGGGACGTTCACAAATAGGAATACTTTCATTGACTTATTTGATTAATTAATTAACTTCAGTTTTCATATGTATTTTTACAGCTACATATTTTTGGCAAATACGTATCAATTTTAAGTTTATGCCCTCTTCCAAAATTCAATCATTTTGACTTTACTATCGTCATAAGGATCGCTTACGTTGTAACATGGCATAAATCGCTGAATTAATAATGCAGAGTCCCTCGCTATGGGCAAACTAACCTGGCCGTCCGCCAAACATTATTTAATAATAGTTTACTATGCAGGTGTCGTGCGCGTTTTCACTATCGCGAGTCATTCGGTTCATCGTGCCACTCAATGTCCACGCACGTTGCATTTCGGCGACCTGACGACCTTGCCAACTTCAGTTTTCGCGGTTATAGCCCTGGTCACATTAGTAGGAACGATGTCAGCAGGCGTAATGTGGCTGTGCTTATCAGTATTATCACGCACGTAATTAGGTACATAACATAAGTGCTGATGGAGGTCATGCGCGATAACTCCCAAATAAAGTAAACCTGCAGGTGAAATAAGATTAGCAGCGATCGCCACAGAGTTATGTTCTGTATCTCTGAAGAATTTACCTTGAACTAAGCTACAAAAACACGACTAAGAAAAGGACTGCACATAATCACCTTCCAAGCGATCCCGGCTTTTTGCCACGGCTCACTAAAGGGGCCTCTCAGCCGGTATGATGTGACGCTGAATAGAATAGAATTTCTTTATTTGCCAGAATACACCCCACATACTCCACCGACCACCGATTAGGCTGAATCAGCAGAGCTATGCGAGCTTATAGTGCTATTTTGCCTCAACTTCGCCTCTTCCTAGTTCTTGCTGAAAGAAATGATGGCTGGAGCGCCTGGAGCTACCCCAAGAATCGGAATCAGGCTCAATAGAGCCTGGGGGCCCGCTTGGAAATCCTTGCACTATGTGCAAAATTTATGTCACTGTCATACGGTTATCAACTAAATATCACACCAAGGTTGAATGTACTCAACTTACCATTTAGCGTTCAAGGTAAATAGCTGAAGTAGTCGCAGGACATTGCTGCTCCGATAAATTATCATGTCATGACTTCACGACTATCCGTGAATCATATAAATCTTATCGAAAATACAGAGATAACGTCCGTGATAAATCTGTGCGGAAATTCGTAAACATTGTAATTTCCAAAGTGCTTCTAAATATAGTATATTAACCTCGATACTCGTAACGATGTTCCGTGCTTCGGCAAAAATTGACCGTAATTTATGAGTTAATACTCTGTTAGATTCTAATTCTATTATCTATTTAGACTAAATAGTTGAATGGACAGCTTATTAAATTTCCATCAGACTTAGTAGTTTAGTATTAAAGTTCGTTACAGAAAGCTATAGATAAGTCTAGCGCTGTGATAAGGGCGATTCTTTAGTTGTACATAAGTTTTTGGCACTTTTTCGTAAAATGCATATTTCAGAATACTTTGGCATGGGCATATATTACTTTCATTTTCTGTTTTGTGATGAAGAAAAGGCTTAATTAGGCTATCAATCCCGATAGCTTTGTTCAATAAATAACTACTGTAAATATTCTTAATCAGTAACTCAGTGGTCCTTGATTGTGCCAGATTTGTATGAAAAAGAAGGAGGCATTTGCCACTGCGTTACCATCTTTTTACATTAATCAATATGAATATATATATGAGATATACTTACAAATTAAGATTAGGTAAGCTAATTTTACGCTTTCACTCACGTGATTCTAGTCACTCGCGCGACATGTTTCGAAGAGGATAGGTCTCTATTTTCACAAACCAATAATTAATTAGTCATTTTCCATGTTAGTGCTTGAAAATGGAGACCTAGGCTCTCCGATACATGTCGCGCGAGTGACTAAAATCACGTGAGTGAAACCGTAAAATTAGCTTAATATTAATATATTAATTTTAGTCAACAAATTCCTATTATTTGATGCAATTATTATACACGAATAAAATATCATACTTTTTTCTGGCAATAGATTAATGGTCATGAAAAAATTTACTGACCCATATCTCATTTCGCTAAGAGATTTCACATTTACACAAGACGTTTTATTTATATCTTTGTTTACATGAGAAACGCTTTAAGCATTTAAAAGGTACTGTAGTAGAGCTATAAAATCATCCTATTACGTATCCCCAGGAGGCTCGCATCAGCATCACATCTCATATCATATGACAGTTCGTAGCGTTTGGCCCGAATCCATGTTTATTACACGTTTGTAATTGCTACAGTTAACTTATTGCCTTGTTTTGGTACGGCATTGTTAAATAAATGTAATCCCTGTGAAAAATTACGTTAGAACACTGACTGAGACGATTGACTGTGTGTACATATCGTCGGGAAAACCGCGTTAGCTGCTACGAACGTAGCGCTATGTAGCTTAACAGTGAATGAGTTTAAAAATACTCATGAAAACAATTATCTGTGCATAACGTAAAATAAACTCCAGACCTGTGATATTTCTCCCTTAGGAGAGTTTGACACGATTCCGCACTAGTATCAGTTGACCTGTTTTACAGCAAGCACAATACACACAAATTACAAACGATCGGTATGTACGTCGCTGAATAGTTGCGAATTTACGCGTTACGCGGCCTGGCGTAATTTGCTGACCGCCACAATGAGCGGTGGCGACCGACACGGTTCATCGGATAAACATAATGGGCTGCAACACAAATAAATCATGTCTATGGTCGACTGGTTATACCTGTAGATGTTGCAAATAGATAAAAGTTATTCGTAATTGACCTACTTATTTATAATTCAGTGGTAAACTAAATATTATTTAGTTTATTGACAATTAAAAAATCCCGATCGGATTTACTAATTTTATAGAGTTGTTTGTTCTGTTTTCAAAACACGAAAACGGAACAATTTTTTAACGTTTTTCCGGTCACACTTTAGTACCTGAATCGAACTTTTACGCAAGAAAATTAATCAAGTTTAGAAGAATATTCATCTGCCATTTTTTTCGTACGAGTAAATATGTAGATTTCTTGTTCAAAATGTGTATAAGCTTAACAATTATTAAATCATTTTACGGTTTAGACTCACTTGTTTTAGTCACTCGCGCGACATGTTTCGGAGAGCCTAGGTCTCCTTTCTCAAGCACTAATAGACCGTAAAATGATTTAATATTAGTATGTCTCACAACAGTTTAAATTAGCTTAACAATTATTAATAAAGTAGTATAACATCTATATAAGCGAAGCGCGCGTGAGTGTTAGCTCTAAATATCTCTCGAAGCCTATGTTACCTGTCGAAGAAAATGGCTTTATAACGCTCAAGAAACCAATATAGTGGAGAAACTCCAGATCATTTTCAGCAAAGATTGAATTTAATGTAGCCCATAAATTTCAACTGGCGCAATTTAGCGAAGGGCAAGGCTCGGAACCGGTTTATAAAATACCGGTACATACCGGTTTATTTCGGTTTTCCTCCGAACTGCCATAAGAACACGAATAGTTTTCCTCCGAACTGTCATAAGAACACGAATAGTTTAAGAACTTTATTTTAACCTAAATAAACCGGTTTATTCGACGAGTGACGATCCTGATGGTGTGCCACGTAAACATAGACACCGACAAGAAGAAACCTGCCAAGAACTTTATGGAAGTGTTCTCCTACAATCCGGTTTTGAAAAAACCGAAATTGACACCAAGGTTTTGCGCCAAGTACATGATAACGGTTTGGAAATTTAACCGGTTTCCGAGCCTTGGCGAACGGGATAAAATTACAAGCATTTTTCTCACGAACCGAGGATAAGCTCGTTTGATATTTGACTAGTCCTACGTTTATCCAAGGTCGCATTTGGGTGAAGGACAGGAGAGTTGACATACAATCAATTGAAAAGACTTAACTATCTCAAATCAAATTTGTTTGTGTTCCAAGCAAATAAGGATGTATTTTATGCAACACGTACAAGAGGGCCTATTGTCTTTCTTAGCGTGGACAATGAATAGGATGTTCTCAAAATATTACTTTCGGAAGGCAATTCATTGTAGCGATTCCGGCAATGCTAGCCAAGTGTTAGTGTTTCCTGTCAGATGGCCGGCGCGATGCGAAATTACGCCTGATGTTGTAAACTACTGTAAAGGCGTCCACTAGCTTGCGCGGGTCCACAGAGCGGGCGCACGCTCGAGGGTGCCGTTGTAGGTAAAAACCGTCGCACGCGTCCGCGCCAGTTAGCGTTGCTCATACTATTTTTCATTAACCCACTCACCCGCCAGCTACCTAGATACCCGCGAAATTACGCCTGATGTTGTAAAACGATTCGTAATGTTTCCGTCTCTATTTGCTCTAGGATATAAAGAAAGGAAGTTTAATCAAGATAAACGACATCATTGTATATTAGCTATTTCTTGAGAATATCAGTTTGTGTTATTCCGTACATGCACAAATGTGTCGTTTGACTTACATGCTGTATAACTTATAAGCGGGCCCTACTCTATCGAAATGACAACTTATGTCATTGTATCACAAGCTTGAGGCATTTAATGAATGACAAACTTCGCCCTATTTGCGGAAATATTCCCT
This sequence comes from Cydia strobilella, assembly GCF_947568885.1. NCBI lineage: Eukaryota > Metazoa > Arthropoda > Insecta > Lepidoptera > Tortricidae > Cydia > Cydia strobilella. The sequence continues at coordinate 2,610,316 of NC_086059.1, forward strand.
AATATGGGAAAAGAAATTGACGCCGCCATATTTACCCAAATACCACACCGAAAGGGGCGATACAATTGCCTCTTATTGCGTTACAAAACCAACCAACCTTGTGTCATGCAAAGCCAGCGGCTTGCGTCAAGCCCCACTTCACTAATGAAGTTTCAACAACACCCATAAACGCAAACAGTGTCTGCCACACCTGTCACTATTAAGCTCTGCTCCCAACTTTGAACAAGGCGTAACCTTACAAGGTTGCAAAGGTCGCATATCTAAATAGCCAGTCGCCCGCCGATTAGAAAAGCTTGTTATCAATCCACCAGGTACTAGGGGTACCATCTTCCACGCGGTTATAAACCTTGTTGCAAAGATATGTTCTACCAAAGGTCAGTTTTAGTTATTTGCCGCGAAGAGTGCTTCTTTGTGTTCCAAAAACTTCTCTTTTACCTTTTCACGGTCCGTGGATACGAAAATAGTGGATTGTAAGACGAGGCAGAGCGTTCTGATTTCATTCGCCCTCAGGAACCGTTTCAATTCGCCCCATTTACCTAAGTGTTTACTTAGGTCTCTACAAAGGAGGCTACAGCTTTGATTGTGCTGCCAGAACCCCGGACTGTTCTGAATCCAATATTTATCACTGTTTTGTTGTTTTAAGGTGAGATTATGTAACTATGGATTTAGATAATTTAATTGCACGATAACATAAAAAAACGTCTGCAGAAAATTTTATGGAAAATATACTAAATCGGACTAGGCATACGTAATTTAATTTAATGACAAAATATCTTCGGTTATAGTTCCTTAAATATTTTTTATTGCGGCGGTATCATGGTCGCATTTTTATCACTTGTCATGTCATGCGTCACTTTCGCACTTACATACTTGTTAGAACGTGACAGGCAAGATGACAGATGATAAAAAGCCGATCATCTTCGCCCTACTGGTGTGTTTTATCTTTCTTGATTGTCAGATCAAAAGATTTTGTTTTATACAATGTTCATTTCAGATATTATCTATCAGAAACAGATATACTGAACCAACACAGACGGAGCTTTTACATTTTCAACTCGGACAATAAGTTTGCGGGCGGGGTAACAGAATCTTTTTGCACGACATTATACGGCAACCTCTAAACGAAACGACGCTATATCATTGAGTCAATTGCTCAATTTAAAAGTCCGCGGACCTTTAATTACTTCCTCAGCCTTTGATGACCCGTTCGTGAGTGCTTTAATCTTGATCGTGAACAATGTTGTTGGACGAATTTAGACTATTGTCACTATTTATAGATTTATTTTATCGTTCGCTCGTGATGCGAATTCAAATCCATTGAGAGCATTTACTTAACGCATTAACAAGTTATTTCAGTGGAGCGACAATCCGTTATGCCGAGACCACACTAACGAGAAACGCCGTTAATTATCGCGATGATCCCAGTATGGCCGTATGAAAAATGTCCATCATCGCGATAATCAACGGCGTTTCCCGTTAGTGTGGCCCCGGCATTAGGATCGCAGGGAGTCATTGGATAAGGGCACCGAACGATTCTATGCCTGGTGGGCTACACTAACGGGAAACGCCGTTGATTATCGCGATGATCCCAGTGTGGCCGTATGAAAAACGTCCATCATCGCGATAATCAACGGCGTTTCCCGGTGCGGCCCCGGCATTAGGAAAGGTCGTTGGAAAGATTTTTAGCAAAGATCTTTCTATGAACGTCTTTCGGCTAATACGGTAATCATTTCTTTTCTTACTCAACCTAAGGGTTAGGTTAGGTTACAATCTACTGTTCTAATCGGAAACAAAACGAAGAAGACGTAATGTCATTGTCAAATCAAAGGATGTTTAATGATTTCACAAAATATAATTTGCATTGCACAAATGCAGTGTACAAATTTTTAAAGATAAGCAGCGTCAATTGATTGTGAAATTGTTGCGAAATCGATACTTCACAACCACCTGTGCCAAACAAACATGCTATTGGTAATCGAAAACATTTCTTAAATAACTTTGTCCCTTATTTAAGAAATGTGATTTGGTAATAAAACATTTCTTAATTAATCATCGCGATTCTTAAATTCTTAAAATCTGAGAGAATTATAGAGGAATGTGCCAAAACTTAGGCGCATTCAGTACTCGGCGGTATTTTACGAAATCTAAACCTTTCTAACATTGAGTCCCCCTTTCGTCAAAACCTCATTCCAACAAGACCTAGTTTCACTTAGGAGTGGCAAAGGCATTTGAAATGAAAGGCGCAAAAAGTTCCTTCTCGGCAGAGTCCTCAGACTTAAATTGGAGGAGTCCAACAGTATGTGGGTCACGTGTTGTCAACTGCGGAGCATTTGACGCAGCCGAGCCACCCCCGCGCCCACGTCATACGTTCATTACAGTTATGCAATTCGGACATTTGTTAGGTTAGTTCATAATTCTCGACTAAGTAAATTAATCTCATGATAGAGCATTAGCACTTAGACCTAGGTTAGCACTCCTAAATAACAATTTGAATTATTCACGGTTAGTTTCACTACAGCGGTATATCGGGAGCTCGAAAACAATACAAAAGGTAATCACAGTCCACATCCCGGTCAATATAAGTCCGAAACCAGACTATTAATAAACGTAAAAGCAATACAAGCAACCCATTAGATTTCAAAGTCTGAAGCCGTGTAAACATTTGATGGCTGGAGAAATTAAATTTTCGTGCTTTGCTGCGGCTAAACGTAGGTTATATTTAGCATTTCAGTGTCCTAATAAAGTACACGTAACGCGATGACGTCAAAGGATGTTTGCCCAAGTTGTTTCGGCGGACTTAATGTTTGCATGGGCGGAGGTTGGGAACTGCCGCAAAAAAAGCACCTGCCGATAATACATTACCTAAGTGCGCTGTTGTTCGTAAGAAACATTTGGGATAACAATTATAAACCTACAGGTCTTATTGTCGGTTCAAATAGGAGTCTAAGATCACTGCGTTTTATGCAGTGAACATATATTAGGAAATCTTAAAAACACATTTAAACAAAGGATGAAGGTGACAACTATATGTATATATGTTATCACTTTCTTACTCTAGTAAATCTTAACCAATCTCAAACGTCTGAAATCATAGAATTTAAAAAAAAGAAAGATGATTAATTTCAATAATCTAAAGTATCACATGTTCGAAAATGTATTTAGTAGGTTAAACAAGACTCCTTGACATTCTACACTTCCAAAACTATTTATGCCATCCAATATCCTGCCACGTCGGCGCCGGTTGTCGAAAGCTTGGAAATGGCAAACCCGTCTGCCACTGTCGCGTCGCGACCGCATTTTCAGCTTGTCACAAGTCACAATCATTTATAAAGGAAGGTCAAGGCCGGAAGAAACTAGAACTTAGATTTATTTATTTTTCTTGTGTTTGGTTTGGTTTTAGGCCCAATCACGGAAAAACGAAAACTAGGGAAGCGACTTAAGCCTGGGTTACTATTTACTATGTATAAGAACCGGTGTCGCCAAAACTTGGGCCATACTATCTTATAGCAAAAGAGATTATGAGCCATCGCCCGTCACACAGTAGGCTAATTAATATCAAGATTTGAAACAACCGATAACCAGAATAAACTGCTTGATCCTTTAGCGATTTCTGGGACACATGAAAGAAATGTATTTTGCACCAAGTATTCCGACATTTGTTTTTACATTTAACTATCTAAATATTTATCGTAGTATACTGGCAAATAGTTTTTATCTTCCTCGATTATACGTTACTCAATCGTTCGCATCAACGCGATAACAATATTTATATATGCTATCAGTAGCCAGATAAAACTAAATGTCACTTGTGCCATCTATTGTATCCCCTTGAATTATCTTCCAAGGTTTGAAAAAATGTCGCGGTTTTTAATACAATGTAATTATAGGTTTATCGTTGAGTCAACTTTGCCGACCTAAATAACAGACGCCGGAAGTGTTGCCATTTGTTTAAGGTTTAGCACTTTCACGTTCCTTTTCCTCTTGTTTGTGTAAATATACGTTAAAAGCGATGGTAACGCTGTTAATTATAGCTACATCTTCATTTATATCCACTTTGTATTCAGTTTTATTTAGGAAGTTTAGGAAATGGGATCAATTTTATGCTTTACTTTGTACGAGTATTAAATTGTGTATCTTCGTATTTTTAAAATACCGACGTTCCTAATAAATAGCATAATGTTTTAAACACGTCAAACTTTATTACGTATGACATCATAGTAATATCCTATCATAATATTCTTATATTAGTGCAACATTAGATTTTTATGCTCACGCATATTATAGATAGGTATAGGTACCAAAGGCCGTTGTCCCACCACACCACACACACACACACACCACACAGCGTGAAGCGAGTATAGCTGAGCATGTTTTTATTTTTATGACTTTTTTCGCACGTTGTACGTCTTTTGAGTGAGAAAATAGTCCAAAAAAATATATATAGTCGCTTCCTCGTTGTCGGGGGACAATTTTTCATGTATAGCCCATAAACATTCATTTCCCTCGCCCAAGGCTATTGCCAGGGTTGGAGTAAACGACGCCATGCTAGTCAACTAACCGCTATTTATTGCAGGCAAAGTTCTTGTAAACTTATAAGGGGGGTTCTTTGACAACAGCGTCATTTTGTCACGTTCGTTGCGGCAATTAGTATAACTCATAATAAACCAAACTTTGTATCAGGTCTTTCGGCCCAATGCCGCAGTGAGCGTGTTAAAAATATGGCCCAGAATGAATTACTTCTAAAGTAAATATTATAAATATTTCTATAAGAGTAATTGTATCCGACAACCTAATTCATAATCATAATCATGTATTTGTTGCAAACCATGGGATTACAGATGTTCTTAAAATTAAAAAAAAACGTACAGTCATGGACCCTACTAGGGGGGCGTTGCAACATGTTTATTCGTACACACTTTTCTATGGCACAGAAATTAAAAATTCTAGCAAGGCCTAATTTTTTCAATGGGTTTGTAAGTCTGGGGCAGCCGTAAAAATTTCGTAAATAAACAAGTGCCTCATTAAAATAAAAAAGTACTTTTTGCATCAAAGAAACAAATTAACTCACGGTACGAGGTTGTGCCAAAAAACCTTCTTTTAAACGTCTATTTACCAATTACTTCTAGAGACATTTTAATTATCCTAAACACCTCGTGGTTGCGTTTTTTGTAACGGATTTTTTATTGGACTAGAACATTTGAGTTATCCTAAACGTATAATAATAAATAACTCAATATTTACTTGTTATTATCTCTTCATTGTCAACGTAACAAAGATAAAACCCCTCAGCAGCTAAACAAAACACAACCTAGATCCGCCAGTGTCCCCGCAACTCATTGTTGCAAGACAAGTGCCTCAGACACCCTTCACAGGCCTACAAACACCCGTTATCACAGAGAGGGACAACGTATACACCCATCCGCCTCTTCCCCAAGGAACGGAACGCCATGTGCAAACAGCACGGATCTCTATTCAAACATCTCCAGCCTTAGGTGGATGACGTCACGTCTTTAGCGAATGATAGCCGAGTTTATATCAGGTCACCATGACATCGTCAAGAGAACTTACGTATGCAAGGCCACTCCTAAATCGGGGTGATGTAGTGGGAAAGGGAAGCTACCTCGCAAAATGGCAAACCGTCCTTGGACACTGCGTACACTTGATACTCGTACACTCAAGGGCAAAAGATACCTCTCCTGTTATTTTACGAATGATTTCGTTTTGAATGTTTAACTAAATGTAATCAACTCATCATTGTCGAAAGTTAAACAAAAACGCAAACACGAAGTTTAATTTTGTTTATCATATTTATTTACCACTGTGTGTTGTTGTCTAGAGATTATGGTGTCAAAGTTCGTGAAGGAATTGACGGTCCTTGAAAAATCCAAATAAAAATGTTTTCTTGGTCTACAATCTTGTTCTTCTGTACTATTTTAATTTAAAGATTCAGCATAAAGCTATTTTTTTTTACCACTTCGATGGCAAACAAGCATACGGCCCTGATGGTAAGCAGTCACCGTAGCCTATAAACGCCTGCAACACCAGAGATATTACATGCGCGTTGCCGACCCTGTAAGTGACATACGCAATTACACATGTTTAATTGTTTATGGTATGAAAAATGTTATAGCGTAGGTACCGAGAACTAGTCAACATTTCGCTGGAAAAAGTTTTTTCACATCACCAATTCGAAAAAGGGGTTTTTCTTCCCAGCTAGAAGGGATCATAGTGGCACTTTTCTTCCCTGCTAGGAGGGATCAAAGTGGCACTTTTCTTCCCTGCTAGGAGGGATGAAAATAACACTTTTCTGTTCTAGGACACTATTTTTTACATTTTTTTGCACATTATTTTTTTAGCTTAAATAATATTGTTCGTTGTAATTTCCGAATCGAAACATGTCGATTGGTAAAGGAAACAAATTTAGGTAAAAACCATCTAAGATTTATGTAAAGCTCATTTACACAGAAGATTGGTCTGCAGCGGGCAGCAGCCTCAATATTGGATTTAAGACGATCGATCCGTCGTGGAAATAACGTTCTTCGTCTATGTAATACTTATTCAGTTTGCTTTCTTTGTATACAATTTCACGCGCTGCGGGCAACCTCGCCAGCTGTAGCGCGTGAGTTTATTTTCGTTTCTTAATCTTCGATGCCCTGTTGACGCAAATTTATTTAAGCAACGATGGATTTATATGGGCGATGAGAAAAAATATCCCAATTGGCGAGTTTGCGAATCTTAGTGTAGCTAATTATGCCACCGGGCTTTACTGTGTAGGCACAGTAGGAACTACCGGGACGTTCACGAAATCACGATCCTTCTAGGATATCACGTGTACTTTTTCAAACCTGTTTGGAAAGACTGTTTCAATGTCTCAATTATGGCCACTGTCAATAGATCGCAAAAACCATTCTCAGAGCTTTAAATTGTCGCTGACAGCAATCAATCTCGAAACGGTGGTCATTACGCCGGATCGGGGAACAGTTACAGTTCTCACCATTTACGGAGACCATTAGACCGCCTCTTGTTTAATCGCAGCCAATGCGTTTGCGCACGTGTAGAGCTCACGTGGCGGAGCCGCATGCAACCACAGTTGACGTCGGCAAATAAAAACCACCATGATTTAAGGCAATCACAAAGATTTTGGTTTCAAACAGTTCAAAAACGTGATTAGAAAAAGAGGTTCTTGGATATCCCATGTAAGTAAGTAAACACTATTGTACGAAAAATAACGTATGCATAACTCCTACCTAATCAACTGCAAAAGATTATTCGGTCATGTCCTTCCGAGTGAAAATTCTCTAACTTCGTTCAAGGGGTCTCATTATTGCTATTCAGAAATATATGCCCTTCCACAAGCAATAAATAAAAATAACCGAGGAAAATACTCTTACTACCTAAGCATGTCTTCTTACGTCGTATACAAAATACTCTAGACCTTTAAGAAAAATCACTCTCTATCTTTTAAAAGATTAACGTCATTTTGTAAATCCTTTTCTAAGATATATGTGCTGTAAGATAAAAGACAGCTTCGCAACTTCAGATACTGTTGTTACAGTTTTAGATTAAACGTTTCTTTGCTGTAGCCTAACTTCACGACCGTTTAGTGCGTTTCTCGAGTTATGAATGGACGAATTTGGAAAGCATATTCCCGCTGATAGCTGCTATCATGCAGCTTCTTCAACAATACACAATATTTACTCGGCACCGGGCAAAGTTTACTGTTTACTCAAGATAATTAATTATGTTTACTGCTCGACTGGGTAGAAAGTACCTAATCTCAAGACAATTGTGTCTTTTGGGAATTAATTACAAGACCGCTCTATACTAAAGCTAAAACCTTATTAGACTCTTCTAGAAATATATCACTAATGATCTACAAACTACCAACATATTTTACTTGCCAAAAATGTTTCACTTACTTGGTACTTCTTTTCTCAAAAGATGAAACTGTCTATTAACTTTGATTTGAACTGTCGACACTTACTTTTAACATTATGCGACAAAGAGCCAAGTTGCTGTGTCGCTTTTTTGTTTTCATTAGACGTATCCAAAGACTGGTAAAGTCTAAGTTTAGGATCTTGTTGGATTAATTTGTACTTGTGTTACTCGTTGTGTGTGTGTTGTATCGTTTGTGTTACTTAAGCAATACAATATGTTCATTACAAACACATTAAACGATCCATAGCGTAGATACATATTATGCACACAATTACACGTAACCATCATATTATATGAGGTTAACTGTCCGTGCGTTAATGGTTAAATCATCAGTATCATCACGACGAATAATTGGCTCACGTCCAACTCTCATGTCGTCATAATCAACATTTGTTATTTCTGGACCAGTTATATATCCAAGTCTCAGCTTTTTTACTGTTTCGTCAAATTTGAAGAAAAATAATTTGTTAAAATCATGAACACTTGGCATCTGTTGTTATTAGGAACACCCTTCCTTTGTAGAAAACTTAAGTAAGAGCTTGATAAAACAATTCGATTGGGATTGTTTTCCCTTATCTTATATCTAAGACTTTACAACTTTGTAAAGATTGATCTTGTTTTTCTCGCGTCCCGCGATTCTGCAAAAATATTTTTCTTCAACTCCTAAAGTTTTCTCAACTTCCACTACTTCGATGTTGACTTTGCAAAATTCCAACAGTCCACAACTAATTTGTGACTTTAATTAATTCTAGCGTTCGCAACTTCGCAGTTTGAAAAGTCGAAGGTGTTTTTGCGGCCCGCTCGGAGTTTGATGAAGTGGCCCCAGCAACGTCGTGTTTCTTATTTTACGACGGAGGTAGCAAACAAATGGAACAGTATCATAAAATTATAAAATGGGATATGAATCCTTGCAATTCCTTTGATATATAGTCGGATCGCAAATTTTAAGTGTGAAATAAATTTTCCTTCGTATCGATTTCATGAACGTAACGTATTATTATCTAAATCCAATAATGTTTTATTAAACACACACTAAGGATTGTATTGAATTCCTTTAACATATATGATAGTAAAACAAACACAAGGAGTTCATTGTCTAACTTGGAAACATGACTCCAACTTCGAGCCAACAATCAATTGATGAGATACGGCGAACAATCCTAGTCGATTTCCCGCAGCAAACAACATTCAGTCTTCCGATAATCGAGTTAAGCTGATTGCACGGGTACCCCCCTAATCCGAAGTTCAGGCCATGATGCGCTTACAACCTTTTCTAATTACTACTAAATTTGTATTATTTGTATGCAAAACTTGTGATGCTGTTCGTGGTCTTATCTTACAAAGTGGTATTTTCTCTTGCAATACCTAACTTAAAGCTTAGTCAAATTTATTTTTGTTTCCATGTTTCGTGATTGAATTAAGATATTGTTCATAATATCCTAATATTTCCGATCGGTTGCATAAACGAGTGAACATTACATGTTGTTTCAAAAAGGGTATTGAAGTATTTCCTCCCAATTTCACCATTTTTATCTCAATATTATCGTAAATGACACTTGACATGGTGACTTAAAGATTAGGTACCTGAGGTTATCAGCTCGCGCGTCGTTTGATTGATCAATACATAGTGTATGTACACAGTTTTCGCTTTATAGTATTGTAAAATAGTAACCAACAACAATAAATGATTTAAACGCCTAGTAGGGTAAACTCGCATTATTTGGTGACACGCCTAATTCAGTGATACAAGTTTACCTCGGTTACACTAGCTTTCCTCGGTGTCATGCTTCAAAACTCGTATCACCGAATTAGGCGTGTCACCATTGTCACCAAATAATGCAAGTTTACCCTAGTAGGATGATAAAAAGCCGATCATTCATCTCGCGAGTAAAATGCGCTCTACGTTGATAATTTAGAGATAAAGAGAGACTAGCCATTATTATCTCAACTAAAAGCTTTCGGTTATAAAAGTAACAAAATTATAATTGCTTTAATAAAGCTCATCAATGCTAACGAAGTGCTACAGATACCAGCGATTTTTTAATTATTGGCTGGCTCGCCTTCGATTTGAATATGCTAATGGGTAAATTTGTACTATCGTGTTTAGAAAACACGTTTAGATGATACGATGCTGAAATTCAATTTAGATAAGCAATCTATTTTCCAAGCAAGTACTATTAAATTTAATCGCAAGAGCAAGAATTGAAAGTAACGATATTCATAGGTTAATAACGTCGTGATTTGATCATTGTGTATCTAACTGTTACATGACGTATCTCGAAGATCCTCGTCCGTTGACCTCTCGTTTTCCATAAAGGTCGCAGGTCGTATCTCTTAGAATGATACAATCTGCGCACGGCTGAAGCAGATAAGAGCCCGCTAAACTGGAACGTAATATTGATATGACATGTTTCCCCAAATAAGTGTGCCTTACTCGCCTCAGAACTGTACCCATGGCGTGGTAAATTTTAATCAAAGTGAATAGATAGTTCAGAGGGTTATTGTCAAAGTAAATTTTGAAGTCACAGTAAATTTACTGCCATCTATCAACACACAATTCAAACTAAAAATGAAAATGCATAAAATATCATGAAATGTATATATGTAATATAAATATACAAATGGATTTTTTTTAGAACGCCATATGACTGACCACTGATGTGTTAAAATCGTTAAATATCAAACGGTGTCGTCAACGCCATCTAGCCGAGTGTAGGCCAAAGGTGTGGCGCCATCTATTCGAGAACGACTTTTGCTTGATTTCCTAGGCACGTTTTTTATGCAAGTTAGTTACATGTGTCTTTGGTTTTATTTTTAATGTAAAAAATGTAAAGCCGAATTGCGGCGAATTGTCAGGTTTACCATCGGAGATAAACCTAAAGGCTAATTCGAATGTACATTTGAATATTAAAAATATATCATTTTGTTACTATTCATAATAACAAACAACGAACAAGTACAAGCAAAATGCAAGCGCGAATGATAGCTACATGGACATTATTTAGATACCAAAACGTACGTTCGAATTGGCCTCCGTCTCGCACTTCAAGTACTCTCTCGCTTCTGTCAATACAAGCTCATTTTGATAAAATCAACTTTCCCTTATTATTTTATAGATTAACGAGATTATAGATCTAGAAAGTACATTCTTATGCTTAGCTAGCGAACAGTCATTATTCAAAGTTCTTCCCAAGCAGTATATAAGTTTCGATGTGCGTAAAGGCACTTAGAGTATCCCGTATCGAAAACCCGGAAAAAGTAAAGACCCTGAATATAGATGGAAACTGAAACTCCGGCTTACAGTTCTCGGCTCGGTATAATCCGAGCCGAGAACTTAAACTCGTTAGTGGGCTGCGTCGGAAATGAGAGAAAAATTTGCTACTTCCATTTGGGAAAAGTTCTCTTTTATATTATATAACAAAGAAGCCTTAGGGTATTATGACGTAACGCATTTTAATCTAGATTTTTATACAAAGCTCCTTTGTGGTATTTTATACAAATTAGTTGAACTTACAATACACAAAAACATAAAAGGCTGAAAATACTTGTGTCGGGAAACCCCGCTCTTCCATTAGGAAATACGGTAAAAACCAACAAACTGTAACATAATTAATATACAATTTAATGCAAGATTGGGCAGATTTGTCTTACTTATTAAATATCTTAAAGTAAGTTAATCGGCAGAAATCGAGTTCTAAGAACGCCTCGCCACTGGTAGCTTTTAAGATTGCCTGACCACAATCAATAAAGTGATTGCTCGTGCAATTTGCATCACAAAACAGAGTCCAATCTATCACGGCATTCGAAAGTGTTCGACAATTAGTCTCTAGTCTATGTCAACAATACGGGTCCGGGCTTCTTGATGGATTCATACCGGATTGATATGTTTCCGGATAAATAACTTAGCATTTCTAGTCTTAAGTTTCTCACGCGTCTTGTATCGTGTGTCAATACACCGCTGACAAGCTGTAGAACTGTAAGAGTATTTTAAGTTATTCATCAACCAATTAAGCCTAGCGTATCTTCATTAGGGTTTTGTTGGCGAATTTTGGATTTGTTTCTTGTAGGGCTGTGACTTAGGAGGCTATTGAGGCCATTGATTCGTTGATTGAATGTAATTTAAATTTGAGCTTTCAAATTAAACCAGCCTTTGTCTTTGCAGTCTATCTGAAATGTAATTGCCTTTCGTATATTTAACAAAACGATTTTCTAGACTTACTTGTCAAGAATCATAGTTTGATAATAATGTTTACGCTCGTCGTGGCTTTCTATTTAATAAACAAAACGCCCTGCTTCCAAATTAAAAGCAACTATAAATTCAAAGCAATGTCTTATAAACCGGCCAAGTGCGAGTCGGACTTGCGCACGAAGGGTTCCGTACCATTACGCAAAAAACGGCAAAAAAATCACGTTTGTTGTATTTGAGCCCCACTTAAATATTAATTTTATTCTGTTTTTAGTATTTGTCCTTATGGCGGCAACAGATATACATCATCTGTGAAAATTTCAACTGTCTAGCTATCACGGTTCATGAGATACAGCCCGGTGACATCAGACGGACAGACAGACTGACAGCGGATTCTTAGTAATAGGGTCCCGTTTTTACGCTTTGGGTACGGAACCCTAAAAACCTTAAATTAAAGGACTTTCGCTCTTGGGCCGCGTTTCCGCCTGAGATAAGAGAGAGGATGCGTATATTGCGTATTTGAGGGATGTGTTTGTTAAGAACCAATAGAATATTGTTTACTAGAGCTGCGCTGAGCGAGGAATCGGTAAACGAAGTGATCCTATTTATTCTTAAATATTTCTAATGTTACATTTATCATCTACCCACTGGTAGTACATTTTGGAAAGCTTATTATTAATGTTCATCCGTCCTTTCGCCCGGAACGAGCCTACGCTTAATCCCCTCAACGCTTCCAGGCGTAGGGGTTTTATTTAGGTCAGACTTTATTATACATGCTCCTGAATACTAATATGTTTAAGGGAGGTTATCTTTATGTAGACAACATTAATATATTAAATTAAGTAAGGAAATGCAAACGGGAACGGTAAACCTAACACATACTTAAAAACTTTCGTTGACTGACCTACTTTTGTAGGTACGTTCTGGCGGAGTCTTAGTGATAGGGTCCCGTTTTTACCCTTTGGGTACGGAACCCTAAAAATGATTAATGTTATGCTCAACTCAGCGATTTCTTTTTTTGTTATTAAAACGCACAAAAAATTCAAATTCAAATTGAGGAAATGCAAACAGTATTCAGTTTACTGACCTACTTTTGTACGTTTTGTGTTCTGGCCTTTAATTAAACCGGGATTAAATACCTACTGGGGTTAGTCAATGCTTCATGTAAGGCTTGTTTAATTATATTGCCTTCGTTTCGTTCCACGAAAATGGAATCAATCAGGATTGAGGAAGCTCTAGACGAGGGGGTCCCATTGTTTGACATAATTATTGAAAGTCATAATTCTGAAACCGTTAACTATTCAGGATTTTCCTCAGGTTATCCTACAGATAGGTTAGGTTAGGTTTGTTTTATGGCAATCCTGAAAAGTTACGCGTTTCTGAGAAAAACCAAATTATGACTAATGAAAATGTGGACAAACAATACATTATGACTTTAAACTATATGGGAAACAATAGAGACCCTTAGACGAGACTGGCAACGAATTGATTTTATTTGTCTTGATACCATGTTGATCGCTTTATATGGAAACTGGTTCTAGCTATTGTCGATTCTTACAGTTTTTTTTAGAAGAAAAGTGCTTTCTCGCCTTAAATTCGCCATTACTAAACAGCTTTCTCTTCTATTCCAGTTGACGAGAAGATCTTCTGTTGCCACGGCGGTCTCTCACCGGACCTGCAGGCCATGGAGCAGATCCGGCGGATCATGCGGCCCACCGACGTGCCCGACCAGGGGCTGCTGTGCGACCTGCTGTGGTCCGACCCCGACAAGGACACTACGGGCTGGGGCGAGAACGACCGTGGCGTCAGCTTCACGTTCGGCACCGAGGTACGTCACAGTCTACTGTGGTCTGACGCCAAGTGTCGACGGAACCTGGATGACACTCTCCACATTCCACAGACTTGAAAAGCTTAAGTATCGCTCGACTTTAGGGCCTTAAGGCTCACAATCAACGAACTGGTAGACGTTAAATATGCCATCAACAGCTGTTATACCGTAGTAGATAGCTATCATGGAACACGCAAATTATAAAGAACTACGATGACATTGATAGACAGTTTGGTGCAAACAGCCCTTAATATTAAATTTCGAATCCGCGTTTATCTAACACTGTTTGTAACGTTACAGGTGGTTGGCAAATTCCTGTCGAAGCATGAGTTCGACCTGATCTGCCGCGCGCATCAAGTGGTCGAGGATGGTTACGAGTTCTTCGCCAAACGGCAACTTGTCACGCTGTTCTCCGCGCCCAACTACTGCGGCGAGTTCGACAACGCGGGTACGTGTCTGTAGATCTGTTATAGGTACCGTTGTGGTCGGGGATGGTTACGATTCATTCATATACAGAACGGCCACACACCGCCCCGCCCCGACTCGAATTACCTCGCCCCGCGACAGCAGATTGACGGCCGTTTACCGGCCGCTCAGTACTATTTTTAAGCAACTTACTCACACTATGACGCATGACGCGTGTACAGACGTGCCGTTCACACATAGAAACGCAAGTGATTTTTGATCATAGACCTAGCATTACATAGATGAGCTATATGCGTGCGTCCGTGAGGGACAAAACATACGCAATGCTACAATATGATTGGTCGAGTAGATTTGTAGCCCACCATAAACCACTAAATTTACGGTGGAGAATAAAAAAAATGTGAGACTGTGACAAGGACAAACAATAACAGCGCTTTCTCTGCTACTACTGAAAGACTATCCCGTTCGGTCATTTCCCCCTACCCCTCATGACCGATCCAGTTATACTAGATTCATGTTTTTGATGTATTAGCGTGTCCGCCCCGTGCCCACGTTGCCATACTAACTGCATAGAAAAGTGGATACTAAATGTTAGGGAACCGACTAACATAGCTCGCATCGCTAGCATTAGGTCGTTGAATAGTTTTTGTGTAATTGTGGGTATGTGAGATAATAATGTATTCGTGTGTTCCAGGCGCGCTGATGTCGGTGGACGAGACGCTGATGTGCTCGTTCCAGATCCTGAAGCCGGCCGACAAGCGCAAGCTCTACTCCGGCCTCAACATGGGCCGCCCCAACACCCCGCCGCGCGCGCAGCCCAAGAACAAGAAGAAGTGAGTACACGGACACACACACACACACAACATGTCTAATACTATACGCATAGAGTAACTTATACTAGAGCGGTACTGTCATAGTAAATTTTGTAACCCCAGTAAATTCACTGCCATCTGTCGACACACTTTAAAACTAAAAATAAATACTTATAAAAATACGATAAAATGTATTTAAATATGGATAAATGATGTTTTTTATTTGTATTAATTATTTTTATGATTTTGACCCATGTTCTTTCACTGATATGATATGCGTTAAAATTGTAAAATAACAAACGAAACGCCATCTATATGACAGTAGGCCAAAGCTAGTAGCGCCCTCTGAACGAGAATCAAATTTTCTTGATTTTCGAGGCACGTTTTTTCCTTAGACTGTATCCATCTATTACGGAGTTATATCTATCTTTGCTATACGCGACGCGGCGAATGGTGATGGCGAATGGTCCTCTATGACAGTTCCTCCAACTCGCTTTTGGCTAAAGTAAATCAATCTAAAAAAGAATTGAATAAACAGGTTTTTACCGTGTTTTTATTCCAAATTTTTACATTAATATAAAAGGCGTTAAAGTACCAACAAAAAGTCTAAAAACATTTGACGTTGACTGTTACTCCTTTACTCCTTCAACTGTCTAGCTATCACGGTTCGTGAGATACAGCCTGGTGACAGAAAGACGAACAGCGGAGTCTTAGTATTAGGGTCTCGTTTTTATCCTTTGGGTACGGAACCCTAAAAATGAACTATCATAGGAATCAACATTCGCCGCGTCAAGTATAGACTATAGGGAACCAGCACAGACCCCAGTTTATTCGCGCGAACTCTAACGTCAATGTGTGTGTAGCAGCATAGAGTAACTTATACTAGAGCGGTACTGTCATAGTAAATTTTGTAACCCCAGTAAATTCACTGCCATCTGTCGACAAACTTTAAAACTAAAATTGAAGATTTGTAAAAATACGATAAAATGTATTTAAATATAGATAAATGATTTTTTTATTTGCATTAATTATTTTGATGATTTTGACCCATGTTCTTTCACTGATATGCGTTAAAATTGTTAAATAACAAACGAAACCGTCAACGCCATCTATACGACTGTAGGCCAAAACTAGTAGCGCCCTCTGAACGAGAATCAAATTTTCTTGATTTTCGAGGCACGTTTTTTCCTTAGACTGTATCCATCTAGGAGTTATATCTTTGGTAGCAGTAACTAACGGGATCAGGCGGCCTAGCCAAAATGACGATCGCTTGCGCTCCGTCATCGAATCGCTTTGTGTCTCTCTATCACTCATCTTTATTAGTGTGAGAGTGACAGTTGCGTTTCGTTCGCTAGACACCCTGGTTATGCTTCGTGCTAGTTACTACACTACTCGTAAATACTCGTACAGTACAATCTTGCTAATCTAGCCTAATGGCTGACACGAGAGAGCCTGATTACTGGAAGTTAGAGCAAATCTGCATATTATTTTGTTCTGTTTTTAGTATCAACTAAAGCAACTTAGCCTATTCTTCTTAAATCCTTTTCGCTGATACATGAGCTGGCAAAGTAACTATCATTAAAACTCCTTTACACATTTTTTTTTTACTCTTACCAAAGAATCTTCGGAGTTATTTTGTTTTTTAGGGTTCCGTACCTCAAAAGAAAAAAACGGAACCCTTATAGGATCACTCGTCCGTCTGTCTGTCACAGCCTATTTTCTCCGAAACTACTGGACCAATTAAGTTGAAATTTGGTACACATATGTAAGTTTGTGACCCAAAGACGGACATGCAACGTAAACAAATGAATTTTAAACATGGGGGCCAGTTTTGTTTTGGGAATCAAATGAAAGAGCTCATTGTGAGAATCTCAAATATATATATTTTTTATAATTTTAGTAGGCAAAAACTGACACCCCCCCTCGTATCTCCGAAAGTATTGGGTCCAATTTTTTTTTTAAAATACACAAAATAGCTCTTTACCTATAGACGTCAGGAAAACCTATTAGAAATGTACAGTCAAGCGTAATTACTTGATCCGACCCCTACGGGTTTTTTAAAGACATTTTACTGTCGTTTCACATAAAAAAAACATTGTTTAAATTGTGTAAACCTTTAGTTCCCAGCTCATTAAACATGTTTTATATTATATGTTACAATTTAATTACGAAACATAACAAGTAACCCGACAATTGCTTGGTTCTCTTACTTTTTCTCATGAATCTCATGATCATTGTATTGTCCCCGCAGCTAACCGGCTGAGCCCGCATGGACCCGCTCCCTCCGTGTACTCTATTGGCATCCTGCGACCCCCGACCTGCGCCACACAACCCGCCAGGGTCTACACTCTACCTAGGCATTCACAAACAAAATCATCTACATACCACCCTGTATATACAGGATGACCGTCACCATATGCCATCCTGTATTATACACGGTGGCTGACACCTTTAAGTTATTTTATTTGTCAATGTCTACTACTTAGCTTCTTAGATATAACCTCGGATGACGATCCGATAGTTTATAAGCGTTAGGCCTAGCCTTAGAGCCTAAGTCTTTTCTAGCGGTGACTGTCTCGGCGTAGTTGAACCTCCTGCTGCGGTGTCAGCATGGTTGCATTTTTATCACCTGTCACTATGCCTGTCACTTTCACACTTATCTTGTTAGAACGTGACAGGCGATAAAAATGCTACCGTGCTAAGCCCGCAGGACTCATTCGTATTTCGAACCTTTAACCGTCAATAGAGTGCACCCTTTATTGTATTTTTTTCATTATGGACTATCCATTCTTTTTTTAAACGTTTTTAAAAATGAAATTTTAGCAATCAAGTCTTATTTTACAGTACTCGTAATCTGTTGCGTTGTTCTTTATTGTGATCGTCTTAAAGTTCATTATTGCTCGCATTGATCAACAATTACTGTCCGGCGTTTGGACATGAGCAATACGAGCTTGCAAATCGTCAGTGTTGCCATCCTTTCCGTATTTATTTGTCTTGTCTGTGGCGATTTGTGTAACGACTCTTTCTTGAAGGCTCTCTTTTCAAAGAGATTTTTTTACAATAAAGTTATACAGGCTGACATGGGACACGTGATCACGTATTGAAAAGGATTCGTTCGTTCGAAAGAAACTTATTTGTTAAGTTTCTGTTGTAAGGGCTAAAATGTTAAAATGATTTGTTCATGTTTAACTAAAGTAAAAACTGGTCACGTCTCAAATGTCACCCTGTATAACATAGCTAAGCCAGTGTCACGCGTAGTGATACATATATTAAAAAAGCAGTAATGTACGGCCCGGGTTTCCTGCTTAATTTTAAATGTGGAAGAATGTCTCGTGAATACAAAATAAAATGTAATTGTCTGTGCGTATGACTGCGTATGTATGTATTTAATATCCAACTGGTAAATGTAAGTTAGTGCGATCAACGTTGACACTGATATTCGTTATTCAACTGACTGAATACGTTATCCCTTTGAACGCCAAAGACGTCAAAAGACGCGCGCGGCTTCAGCCCAATATCAACCTTAATGCATTCAGATAAGGTTCTTTATGATGCGCCGCGCACGATAGGCGTCATATTCAAAGGGACAAAATTAATTTTAATGCTACGATGGTAGCAAACAAGTACAAGGTTCTCCTGATAGAAAGCTGTTACCGTAGCCTATGAACTAGTAGAACGGGGAATGTCACATAACATTATTATTTTGTTTAATTTTTGAACGCAAACCTTTGTTCATTTTTGTCTTTGTAAAATAACAAATGACACAACTATTATCAACGGCTTTTTAAATTGGACATACGTATATGAATAACGTTTTTGAGTATTACAACTATCGAATAATAAAAAGTTCTAAATGTACTTGTGGTCTGAATGAGAGTGTCACGATATAACGCACTGTGGAATGACGCCATACTTGTGGTGAGATGTGAATTCCGCTTTTTGATGATAACTTTTTTATGGTGTTGACAAAGAATCGTAAACTTTGGGCGAGATAGTCGTCAACGAATAGCGTGACGTGTCATTTTGTATGGGATTTTGAGTTTCCGAAACGTTCCGCTTGGCGCGCTGTTCAAAATACGATATAAGAATTGACAACCGCGACCGTACACACGACGAGAACTACAAAATTCACTGCATCGGACAACGGGGAGCAGCAGGTCAAATGAAGGGCACTCGCAACTGAATTGCCAAGCAAGTCTACAACAATCTACAAAGGCCCAGTCTACCACCCTGCTCACCCTGTATACATGAAGAACGATCGAGCTACGAGGCAAACATCGAGTTTTATCAATTTCGGAGGACTACAAGGACTATTTAAAAGGACAACACGGACTCACCGGGACCAGCCGGCCAGCAACGGATTACCAGCACCGCAGCATTGGTTCACCTAGATAAAAAGTGAGACCTGTCCATTTCTTTTCTTCTCTTCAATTATTACTTCGATCTGACTAGAATCGAGAACTTAGTTCTTTGCACTTGCTCTGGGCTGTCAAATTTACTTTCACGCAATTTTGCCACTTCAATCACATTATTCTAGCATCTTAGCTATCCATTTTAGCCATTATCACTTATATAAATTCACTATTTATCGAACATTTCTAGAATTAAACACGCAAAGTTAATTTATACCGTTATAGATCATAGCAAACGCTAAGCGCATACATAGCTAATCTATACGCGTACAAACGATAATTAAGAGATTTCCTATTGTAAAGTTCCAGTTGATAAACATAGGTTGGTTTGTTAATGTCTAAAACTGTAAATCACCCAAATGTTCTTATTTTATTGGTTGTTTTTATTGATTACAATGCCTGCTGTGAAGAAACCCAAAACACAATTAAGTCGAATAGAAGTACAGGGTTAGATAATACAAATACAAAACATAGCGCCAGAACTGAAACCAAAACGGATATATTGCAGAACAATAACGTGCGGACTCTATCTTCGGAAGTACCTACAGTAAAGAAAAGTTCTGAGAATTGTACTGACTCTGATCACAATAGCAATATACCAATTGATAAAGCTCAAGAATCTACCGCGATGAATATGAGTAAAGCAAATGTTGATATGGAAATAAACGATAATAAAAATTTGATTACAATATTTACAATGCTAGAGAATAAATTTGATGGAGCTGAGAAAACACATATAGATAACGGTTTACTGTTAGTGAACAAAATGGACATGTCGAATTCTGATACTGTTCACACTGATCACAACGATCTTATAGATGCTCTTCAAGATAATAGTAATTTAGGAATAAATGCGATAAAATCCTTTATTGCCTCTATGAACAATAATACCGATGAAAATAATGTAAAACATTCTGAAGTTGAGGCGTCTTCGACAGTAACGACGTATTTGAATACGCCTTACAAAACTGAGATTAAACAAATGGAGACAGTCATGACTTCTGACCATAATACAACTGAAATATTGACGTGCATTAAACCAGATCCTGATGTTACTTTAATTGATGATTCAGACAGCGATTCAGAATCAGTATTAATATTAGACACAGACTACGACATTGAAGAAATGATTGATACTAGCCGGTTAAATGAAAGTAACCAGGACGCTAATAGTGAAAATATAGTTATGGTTGAACAAAGCAAACCTAACAAAACAGCACTGAAATATACTTCCATCGAAATTAAAACCAATACGAATGCTGAAATTCATTTGGAAAGTGAAAAAACTTTAATCCAAGATAAAAAAGATGAAGTAAGAATTATAGAACCTTCTGTAGAAAACTAAATCAATTTTAATATTAAATACAAATGAAGAAGACTTACAGTCTGCTAAGGAAACTTGCCCAGTGAAATCAGATGAAGTAATAATTATTGAACCTACGGGCGTAAATTCAGAATCAGTATTAATATTAGACACAGACTACGATATTGAAGAAATGATTGATACTAGCCGGTTAAATGAAAGTAATCAGGACGCTAATAGTGAATGTTCACGCGAAACGGAACGGTGAACACGATTACCGGACGAGTAGAGCGACGTCACGGCCCAAGTGTCAAAAATAGCTCCACATCATCGTATATCTGTCATATACCTACTCATATCTCTACAAGACCGAATAACGAACTTTGCGTGTCATACACATTTTGTATTTTTTATATAATTTTAATTAAATATCTTCAAGTCTAAAACGTGACTTCTTATTGTTTGTCCCATCGTGGACCACTAACCTGTAACCAATAACCAGTACAAATTAAACCGTAAACCGTAACGGACAGTTCAATTGGTACTGGTTAATGGTTAATTGCATTAACGTTTCGGCCAAAACTGTTCCCAAGTACGGAACATTTTCATGTCCAATCACAAGTACGGCGTCGTTCCACAGTGTGACGTCACGAATGCCAGTGTCAATGTTGCCACGCGTCGGTCTGATCTCTTATACTAATCGGATTAGTGTCCCAACACAATGGAGATTATTTAGTTAACTAATGCCGCGGTTACACTCGTCCGTGCGCCGTATGCAATTATATACGATTACGAATGTCTGCGCGACATCGGTTCACATCAAGGACCTTTCTTAAAGTTGTTTCAGACGGGCGTACCGGACCGTGACCTTGGTCCGGTCAGCATATCTCTCGCTCTCACTTATAGCTGCGTCCTTAACGGACGGACCACACGATTGAACTGGCCTCGGGCCAAGGTCGCTGTCCGGTACACCAGTCTGTTACGACTTTTACGTTGAATTTGTTTCTTGGAAGCGATGGGATTTGTGTAAACGCGTCATTATCCGATAGTAACCGAGATCAGTATATAAAAGATCGATGACAGATATGTAATGAATAATGATAATATTGGAAATAATTGATAAAGTATAATAAGTAGTAAGCATAAATAATGTAAACGACGCATAGTTTGTTGAAGGCAGAACAAACCGTCCCCCGTATAGTGGTCGGACTTAGCAACTGATGTAGTGCTTTTAGCAATAAAACTCTTATACAACCTTAAGCTGTATAATTTCGTAATAGCTGATGTATATGTTTTTTTAGATAAAACATTAAGCCTCTTGTGACCAAAAGATGTTATTTACATAATTTGGTATGGTACTTCTAAAAAGTGATGCTTGCATAAGGGCCCTTTCGTTGGTAATGGTCAAATGCAAAAAATACCCATTGTAGACAGTTATTCGAAACATGTCACGATAGCCTTTAAGATTCATTGACGTTTACGATATTAACATTTGAGGCATGATGTGATAATTTTATTTAAAAAAACGTTTGTATTAAGCATCATTTTCTGTGCTGCAAATTAGTTTTATCTCGTTGAAGATATGGTGTTTACAGTACCTATAAGGTTGTAACCCTTTCACCGCCATTTGCCATTTAAGACATCACTCACACACTTTGCCACAGTGAAAGTGCCCATTTCTTGGTAATGTGGCCGAAACTTGACTATTTTAGGCATCCTTGGCGTTGAAAGGGTTAACCTTATCCACCGATTATCAAAGTTGTATAAGACGCGCTACAAGCTACTGAATGTCTTTTATTTTATGCGCTCAATTCAGGGCTACCTGCGATTTATGTATGAACAAGAACTGTATATTAATTTCTTAAATAAAACACTTTCCGAATTATAATGGTTTTATTTTGTGCTTTTCTATTACAATAATTGAGTCGCTCAACATCACCTCGGTACCTAAAGGTAATAGGGTAGACAATGTAGACATTTGCTGAGAGGGTCGAATGGATTTACCAGTTTGAAGGCGACACAATTTAACTCATGACTAGAGCTAGTCATCGTTGATTTTGTCTAGCAGTGTGTAGTAGGAGAAAGAAGTTTTGATTATCTGAAAAAAAAAGGTAAAATACTAAAATTGAAATTTTTATTTTGCAAAGAAGAAATCCTATTTTTAACCGATTACTGGGAATAGACATTTCTATTCCCATCTATGCCTGGCATACACCAACGGGAATACACCAAATACTGCACGTGGTCAATCTAGGGGCAAACAGGATTTCATAGTATTAGAAAATAATTGGCCACTATGGTAACCTCATCTGGTTAAAATGTGGTCTGAGAATAATATCTGTATCCATCGATGCATGCTTACAATAAGAAAAGTACGCAGATCCAGGGGCAGGTACCGGCCGGCGCGCACGATGAGCGGCCGCTTGTTGGCCAGCAGCAAGTGCAGCACCAGCCGCCGCAAGGGCACGCTCATGGCGGGCCACGCGCTCTGGTAAGCGGCGGTTGATACGCGACTCGCCTACACACGAACAGACAGGTTATTATCATTTTCACCACACCAGCTAGTAAAGGCTCTCTTGGTTGTTCAAGATCTGATAAATTGCATTTTATTCGCATGAGGCAAAGTAATCAAATAAATTAAATTTATTGTTTTGTTCGGGGAAGTGGGCCTTGGACTCCGGCCGCGGGCCGCTGGCATATAAAATAAAAGGTTCCTTGTACAGAGCGCCTGCGGTTGTGACTGGTCGTATCCCTATAGCCTAGTATTAAGCTCATTTTTCATTACAAAAACATAGAAGATGGGAAAATATACCTTTGTAAAACTGAAATCCTCTTCAGTCGCATATTTCGTTCATAATTCCACTAAATATTCTGACAGATGAAACTTGAAGCACTTAATTCCATGCTTTACTATTTAACACTAGTGTTCTCGTTAAATTAACCCTTGTTTTTAACTTAGAAATAACCAAAATAAACTTAAAAAAAAAGGTTCAATACAAAATTACGGAGACTGAAAGCTTGACAGGATGTCGAACTGACGTTTAGGTGCTCCTGGTACAATATGACATGCAATAACGTTTTTGATACTACATTCTGATCGTAAAACTTACGTGTAAAATATAGTTAAATCTTAATTTCCGGAAGTTGTTTTAAACATATTTGTTATTAATAAACGTAAAACACGTTGAAGTGAGCGAAGAATTCGGAAATAAACTAAAAATATCATAAAGTAAAATAATATATCAGATTCATACGTAATGGACTTCAGAACGCTCCTTCTTTTATTATTTGTTTGGGCTCCTCAAACTGAACTGCTATCTATGTGTGCGTGAAATGTGGATGTCGTTGTAAATGTCTCTGTCCTTCTGAAACATCGCATGCATGAAAGGGATAGATATCGGGGGAATCGACATTTAGTGATTGTAAACGTTAAGATATAGACCGTAAGGATTAGTAAACACAATTGGACATATGACCTTCTTCTTGAGTCGAGCGCCGTTATGTGCCATGGGGCGAACGACCTCCTTCTCAATTCTGGTATCCTGGTACTTTTTGGATAATGTTTGTCTTAATAAGTCGCCTGTCGCCTGTCGCCTGTCGCCTGTCGTTTGTCGCCTGTCGCCTGTCGCAAGTCGCCTGTCGCTACTAAAAGGTATAAAAGGCCGGAGCGGGCACGGGGGGATTCATTCATTCTTCAACCATCGGACTAGTCGTGACTCTGGCTTTTGGGCGTAATTTTCGTACTGGTAAGCGAAGTTTCTCTGCTACTTTTTCTGTGTTTGTTTTTACTTGGAATTATCTTGGTAAATTGAAACTTAGAATTTGTGTCTGCGTTTGGTTTTACGGGGACAATATCGTCGTAACGCTGAACCTAGACTATTGTGGAGATTCTTTGCTGCTATGTATGGGTTTTATTTTATTGTAAAGTTTTCGATACTGAGTTGTTCCGAGTGCCGCCACGTTATGCAGGGACAATATCGTTGCATAGCAAGGACTTGGAATTGGTCTGTGTTTGGTTTTACGGGGACAATATCGTCGTAACGCTAAACTTGGACTATGGTGGAGATTCTTTACTGATGTGTTGTGTGTAGTGTTGAGTGCCGTGAAGTGAAATTTTCTACACTGTATTGTTCTAAGTGCCGCCACGTTATGCAGGGACAATATCGTTGCATAGCAGGTACTTGGAATTGTGTCTAGGTTTAATTTTGCGAAAAGTAATTTTCGTAATGTTAAGCTTGGATAATGGTGCCTAAGGGAATTTCACTTCTTTATTTAGTTTGTTTGTTTTGTGAGTAATTATACTAGTAAAATTACTCTTAGTTATTTTAGTGTCTTTTTTATGGGGTCTTTTGCTATTTTTGAAGCCAGATCATTGCTTGGACTGACAGTTTGTTCAACTAAACATTCATCACGCCTGGCGGTGTTAAAGGTGATGGGTGGTTAGGAGTCTTTTAGTTCCAGGCTTGAGAGGGCCTGGCATCTCTTCTTTACCAACATAAGAGATGAACTATCTCCCAGGTCTCAAAGCCCAGCTGTTAGATGGAAGTGAGGGCATCACGTGCGTGCCATTCGGAGTAATCTGAGCTCACTAAAGTCGGCAGTAATTGGGATCTGGTCCCCTATTAAATATATTTATATATTTCGGTGCTCTGGCGCATGCTAGTGCTGATTGCGGGGAAGGATTCTGTCGTGATTATTATTATATACTTAGTCTTAGTTGCGGCAGGACTTCTCATGTGGTTGGTGCTGGTGTGTGCAAAGGGTTCCGATCCACTGATAGACACGGAATAGGGCGACTTACCTCCTAATTCTTTGGCTTGCGAGCATAGGAGGGGGAGTCAAATATACGGACCATTAGTTTTGCTAATCTCGGTTTGGTCTACCGAACTTTCCAGCTTCTAGTAGGGATACACTTGTGTATATTCCAAGGCACTAGGTCAATGGTAAGTGCGATCTGTGCTTTGGGTGTACATAGAGTAGGGCCAGAGGGTAGGATTATAAATAGGGTAGAGTCATACACTATTTGTCTGTAGGTATTTGTGTGTAGGGTCTCTTTTATGATTGGTCTAAGACTCTGATATGGTTGATATAAATTCTTCTTTTAAAGACTTAAAAATATGGCTTCATTAACCTAAAATATGTGTATTTAAAAGGTAAAGGATTCTTTTGCCTAAATCTTTCTAACTTTTAATTTATCTGGGGAAAATAAATTAAATTCCTATGAAATATTTATTTTTATCTATTAAATTTCTGGTTTTTGGAGTAAAGACGAGGTACTGAGTTTTGCAATCAGGTTTCTAAGGTATTTCCAAATAAATTCTTAAAATATCAAGCTGGTTTTAGGCATACAGATCGTTCTGGGATAGAAGAATGGTTTGTTTTAGGGACCCCTTGGCAGGCAAGAGCAGTCCAATGGGAATTTGAGTGGAATAATGCTCAACTTGATATTTCAGTCTCATAAAATATAGCAAATAACATTAGTACTTCGTTTATACATCTAAAAGACTAGAAATTTAGTCTATACTTTCAGTTCTGGGTATTGGGAAAAGGGATCAGTATCCCTAGCTTTTGAACCTAAAAAAAAATAAGTAATTTTGATTGATTGATGATACTTGGCGCTTCTTTCATCAGATCATCTAGGAATGCTTAGGTTGCGAAGCGTTGGTCATAGCCCGTCTGGCTACAATGTTAGGATAGGTGACCCGAATGATGTTTTAAAACGGGATAAGGCCTTCTGACCCGCATCGAGCATGCGAAGCAGTACGTGTGAACTCACACATCGTTTAGAAGGTGATAGTATAATTATAACTTTTCCTAAAAAGCTAGGGTGTAAATGGGCTTATCCTGGGAGTGCTGCTTCGTATGTTATCCCGAAGGCTTAATAGGCGTAGCGGGACTTCACCAAAAACATTTTTAAACTCATTTTTCCAATAACATTTTTAACCTCATATTAACCATATATGCTGCAATTACCTAAATAATGTCATATGTAGTAAGCCTTTAACAGCATTTACATTACACGAATAGATTTAACAAAATTGTAATATTGATTTCATCCCTACGCTCGGAATACTATTTTAGAATGCTTCGCTACGCTCAGCTTTCAATTATGGAATCATTTGCTTCGTTCTGGATTCGATGTGCGGCCTCACCGTAAATATGTCAATTTCCTCCCTAGCGACACAATCTACTATTTTTACTACTGTAACTATTAAAATATTCTTTAGTTTCATATTAATATATCTTCAGTACCATAAATATAAAAATTCTTTAATATATAGGTAATAATAGAATAATACCAGAGTCCAAAATTTAGTCGATACTCATTAAAGAATCTAGGGTTCCACGGTACACTTCGAGGGGTTCTAACTACTATCTAGACGATCACATGGCCAAATTTTAGGGGTAGATTCTTAAGAGGTGTTTAGCATAAGAGTAGTTTAATAGTATTAGTTGGGGGGGGTGACATTTTGGTGGAAGCCGTGACGCAGGATTTAATTTACCTGGGTTACTATGGGTTTTCAAAATATAGCTATGCAAAAGTAGCCTTTGGCTACATTTTGTTGGCGTGAAATGGAGTGGGTACATTTAATTTTGGACTCTGTTATTATTGTAGATTTAAATAAGTCTTGAAACATTGTTTATTATTCAATAGTTGTTATTTTTGTCGTGGTTTTGAATAAAAGTCATGAAACAAATATTTTTTATTCAAAAGTTTCCATGTACACATAGAAATAAAATAAAAATAAACTAGTTCTACTATTTTCATTTCTTTTCTAGCCGTAGGGTGGGGATTCCTTTTCATATTCACGAGCTAGTATGTGTGTCGTCATAAAAATCAATTGTAGATTCATTTTCTTGCGTTCTTGATATCTGAAAAACAAAATAGCATAATTAAAACTCATATAGTATAACTTTATCACTTAAAATGGCTATTTTAAGCAAAAGCTTTCACTTATTTCCCGCGCGTCATAGATTCGTTAAGAATTAGCTCCTTCGCAGGTACCAATAATAACAATGAAATAAATAAATAAATATTTCGGAACAGCTTCACATATCAATCTAACCTCAGTGTAAGCAAACGCGGACGGTCTATAGTGTTGGAGGGTCTGCCATCTAGTGGCCTGAATCGGAAACATAATATGCACATTGACAAAGAAAGTGCTACCATCTACCGTTCTCGTACGTTTTCTTTAGTATAGTGGGTGCCGCCACCTTGTGGGTTACATCGGAAGCATAAGCTTCACATTTACATTTCATGCCAAAAATCTGACTGCATATGTGCTGCCCCCTATATAATTGCATTGCCCTCTAGTTCATGCACGCCCCTATACTAGGCGGCGTAGTGCATACCTATATTGATAAAGTACATACATAAATAAATAAATAATATTCAAGACTTGGGAGCACATATTTGTGGTAAAATACACGTAGGTGCATGCCTCTGTCAGGCCACATTTATAGACAGGATCGCTACCGATTGAGCTAGGAGGCCGTTGCCAATAGTCTAGAAATAAGCTTACCTAAGATAACCTAGGCTAAGATAACTACTTGTGTAAGAAGTAGGTATGCTTTAGTTGAAAAATTATGGGGGCGTGTAATTGTCCACTTACACGCAAAAATATTAAAGAAGAGGGGGGCGTATTCTGTAACGCCGACAACGCATTTGCGATCCCTTTGGTTTTGCGGTGCGACGGTTATCACTTACATTCAAGTGGCTCGGCTGTTCTTTGCCTTCTATATTGGGAAAAAGGTAGCTATTCACAATTTATCATTTGAGCTTGGCTCTAAGAGACAATCACATATGTTGTTGGAACTAAGTTCACGTTGATTGGTATATGTAGGCATCATACATTTGCTACTGTAGAATATACGTGTATCTATGGATGTATGAACAAGGATTTGAGTGGGTACGGCTGACAAGCAGTTATCTAACGCACATGTCAGGAAATTTAGTCTAAAATATCAAGTAATAGTACATCATACAATTATTATTAGAAATTTAGTGGGACATACACATATGTATGGACATTTATCTATATACTCTTTAGTACGGAACCCTAAAAGTCTCAATATTTACCAAGAATAGTGTTGAAATGTGTATAGGTTACTGTTATAGTCATTACAATTGTATATTGGGCATCTGTGAGCTGCTATGTTCTCGCTCAAATAATTTCATGAAAATCGATTAATATATGTTACGCACTAAGGCATCTGGACGAACGGTGTGCATACATAAGCATAAGTTGTAGTATATGTATAATCATAGGTTGATTTAGGATTACAGTACTGTTCTGCTGACGGTATTTTTCAATCTTGTTCTGATTACAGTAAAAATAATAATATATAGTTGTTTAAGTTAGCGTTCTAAGTACCTAACATGGAGAAAGAACGGTAGGCTCATTTTTTCTGTAGTATGCAGTGTAGATGGCAGCTATTGTTGCAGCAAAATTCTTGAAATACGGCCTTTGAAGTATCAGTAGTCTTGGTAGGCTGAAATAAAATAGACAAGTGTTAGAAATCTCAGTTAATGAAGAGTAACAATAAGTAGCTTTAGAGTCAGTTTTAGCTCGGCAAAACAACAATATTTTTCTTCAGACATCCATTCGCGGGGGCGCGTCATTACTTTTAAGTCATGTGAAGTGTATTGAAATATGAGGCTACTTCAACAAAACCAGTCTGCATTTAGTCAGGTACGCAATCGCATGTACTCTCCCGGTTTTCGTCAATGTTATGATAATTTAATAAAAATATATACAAATACATCCATGGGAAATTTTAGATTTCATAGGCAGTGCTTAAATTTTTCAAAATCCAAGAAAGTTTGAGAATCTGCCTTACAGGACTCATTTCCAGGGTTAGGTCATAGATAAGCCAGATTAAGTGTATACTAAGTATAGCTAACTCTGTCTAGCATAAGGTATGTTAGGCTAAATAACAGTTTTCATCTCTGCTTTTTCACCGGGAAGTCACCGTTCAGTTTTGAAATATTAATGCCAGATTTGTCATGAGTTTTTTTGTAGCTTATGATAGGTTTCGTATTTATATAATGAGATAAGATACCTTTCATAAGAAGAAGCAGTCAGTAGATGTACATTGAAGTCAGCTGAATAAACAACGCTGTGGCTCAGACAGTCCTCCGAGAAGCACTGAAATTAAAAATGTTAAAAGTTAGTTCAAGTATGCTGTATTTATTAGTCTAATTAAGTGTTTATTATTCATAAGAGATAGGGTCTTCTCAGTTAAGTAAGAAAAGTAAGAATAAACAGTTCAGATTATTAACTTTTGAACAAGGAAAAACTTAAGTTTTTTATTTCTAAGTAGGTTTTGGTCTAAAAATTGCGTTCTAGGTGGCATAGTAGTTAGTTATAGTTGTACTTACTAGGGAATTGTCGAAACATTTGGAAGGACCCATGAAAGCAGCAATGGAAATTTTCTTCGCTCGACTTGAAATACCACGGTCGGCTGGCAACTAGATTGCTTGCTGAAAAATTCGGCATATAATGGTAAATTTATTGCAAAAGAGGAATAGTTATTACCAGTAAAATAAATAAGTAGATAGTTAACATTAAAATGATATTTAGTGACCACTCCGGAAAAATTGACGCGGTTATTCCAAATGGTTAAGTCACTCAGTTTAAAATTATCAATGCATAAGTAAATAAGAATAAATTGTGGGAACAGATAGTATAATTTAAGAATGTGTTTCTGAAAATTGCTTCCAATATTTAATTAATTCAGCAGGGAAAAAGAATACATGTCAGTAAGTGAGCAAGTATGTAATATTGATAAAGAGCCTTCTTGAATGAT
The DNA here is from genome assembly GCF_947568885.1 of Cydia strobilella. NCBI lineage: Eukaryota > Metazoa > Arthropoda > Insecta > Lepidoptera > Tortricidae > Cydia > Cydia strobilella. The sequence goes on from NC_086059.1 coordinate 2,641,031, forward strand.
AAATGGTTTGTGCTGACAGAAGGGTCTTAGGTCAACATACTTTGAGTTGTTAAACAATAACGGGTTGCTTGTTAAGAGAAAATACATATTCATTACTAGCAACCTGCCTCGACTTCGCAAGGGTTACGCGAGACCTCAACTAGTTATATGCCTAAACCTTTTTCAAAAATTACTCTACTCGTAGGCAAAAACCACATTAAAATCCGTACATTAAATTTTAGAGTTTGTTGCGAACATACATACACACAGACAGACACAGCGGGGACTCTGTTTTATAGTGTAGTGATAAATTGCCATTAACTGGCCAAGCAAAGCCTGTTTATTTTTAGCCCACGTTATCATACAATTATGATTTTTATAATATATTGCACTTTCAAGTTCGAAAAGCCTTATTTCAGAAAAAAAATTGCCAATTATCTTTTCTAGAGCAACAACATTTTTTTTTTTTAATTCCATATACAGTAGAACCAGCTAAGAGTATTTGAATGTTGACAGAGTACTTACTTTTAAAACCAGCAAAGGGAGTCCTCACAGCATAATTACAACTCCTGTCTTCAACAACAGTCATGTATGTTAAGCACCGGGAAACATTTCAATAGTTTTCAGTTTGCTGGAAAAAAAAATAACACTGATTTTTACTTTGATCCTTGTCGGTTTTCAATAAAAGAAAAGTCATGTTGTTGCACAAAGCATAACAATAAGGCAACATAACACGTCACGTCACACATAAGCATTTCAAGTAAAGTGATAGTGGTGGAATGGGAGATTCAAAAGCTAGGTTGTAACAGTTAAGATCAGTCCGAAAAGTAGATTAAGTGAAAAATAGGACAAATTTCCAACAAATATTTTCTGATTAGTGATATAGTAGGGTTTAACAGTTTTCAAACAGCAGTAACTTGTCTAAAAGAAGAAACAAGAACGTAATCTTACCTTGCTTGAAGCGACGGTTTTCAACTATTAATCCATTTCATCCGCACTGTTTAGGCTCATTTTGAAATCTGTTGTGCAGTCTAAAATTTGTATTTGTTTGAGGACACTGGGAACATCGTTTGTTTGACGGGAAAATTCACTGTTCATTCCATAACATGTTAAATACTTCCATTTTATTGACGTTTGTGATATATTTGTCTGATTTCGCAAAAACGTTATGAAACCCTAGGAGAATATTCTTAGTTTTAAAATTCTATCATTAAATTTAGTTCAGCAATGTATTTTTGCCGTAGTAATCTGATAAGTCATCTTATGAAGAAAAACCTACAACAATAAACAACGGGATCCAAAATATGGCGGATTGGTGGCAGCGAAAGTATACCATAGACAAAAAAAAAAATTTTAGAGAGCCAGAAAAGGAAAGAGGAACGTTCCATCTTACTCTAGAAATAGTTTATGGTTTAAGATTATTGGATAAATTATTGACTTTTTCATATTGTATAAAAGCGTTTTTACCATTCAAATGATTTTACATAAAAATTAAAAACCTTAGATGATATAATATTAGCGTTTTTGTTAATTTTAATCTTAATTTACTAGCGCCATCTATAGGGGTCCTATATCTAAGTCAGCTTCACGAGCTATAGACAAGTTAATTTCGAAATCATTCTTTGAATCCGACCAATTTGTGTAGGTCCTGTTTGGTGTATTGTCAGGAGTGTCGGAACGTGTTTTTAATTTCGTCGCATAGCGTATGCGTGCGTGTTGCTGGTTGTAGGAAATGTATGTGTGTGTGTGGTCATAGAGAATGACGTTTATGCAAAAAGACGAGTTCGCACGATCAATTTCATTTAGTATCGATAATGAATAAATTGCCATTTTCATTTATGCAATAAAAGATAGTCTTCCTGTTGATAAATTTTACCAAGTTATATAATTTGAAATACATGTAAAGTTAGAGCCAGCTAGTATATATCGTACTTTAGACGGTTTTTGAATTGCAATGATCGAATTAATTTGTAGATGACGGTTTCTTTTATTATTGTTATTCCATATTTTAAGGTTGATTATTATTATTCATCGATTGCTATAAAATATCATTCATTTTAATAATGTGTAATTGTTTTAATAAAATTTGTCAAAGGACTGTCTCATTTCAAGTGTAGACAGAGAGAGTCATACTGTCTTTGTCTTGCACTAGTGCTGGCACCTAAAAGAAAAGGATGAGTATAGACAATGTAGATTTTCGGATCGGGAAACGACAGCCATTAATACGTCATCTGACGGAGAATAGTGATATTATTAAGCCCGGTTTACATTCCTGTGCGAACCATAAGTCGAACCACGAGACGCGAATGTAAATCTAGTATTATAGTGTGTAAGTAACGTAAGTAAATGACATTCGTTAATGGTGTTGCTACTTGTCATTGACGGGTTATAGTTGACGTTATTCGTATATTTTGCTAAATATAAGAAAAATAAAGAAAATCAATTCTAAAAATCGATAAAGTAAAATACAATTCAACGGCAAGCGCGGGGTTCAAGTTTTTTTTTAAGGTCCCTCCACACTCATTCGCGACGCATAGTTTGGAGCGCGGTTATGGAAGACAGCTTTTTACGCATACATTTTCGAGATTACCGCCGTTTTTACTGACGAACGTGACTATCAAGTTATAGTTTCGAATTTAAAAGAGAAATTACGACTGAAACGTTTGTTGACAGTTGAATGAGACCCGTATGCCCGTGAACATCGCGTTACTGGTTCTAGTTTTTTTTAAGTCAATTTAATCGTAAAGATTTAACTTAAAGTGGGTTTTAATTATTAAAAGCTTTTGTGAAACAAATGAAGAACACTGACAAGTTTAGTTTAGCCGCATATAAACAAAGTAGGCCATGAAATCAGGGTAAATCAGTTATGATCAGTTATGTCGGTCTTGTAAACAAGACAACTTTGTTTTGAACAAGAAATATGGTATTAGGTGTCAGGGTGAAATAAATAGTGTTTTTAGACAAATACGAATGCAGGACCTATCTCGGACAAGGTTTATAAATTAGCGGAAATGCGTATTTGAGTGAAAATAGTTATTTATGTGCGCGAGTATCATTGTTTTATTTTTCATTTGCTAAAGTGAAATACGTAGTGTACGTGTTGTGTATTTTGTAAGTCAGAAAGCACGAAAATATGTGCATCAGTTAAGTGTAACATGTGTAACAGAGTGAGGAATGTACATAGGTGAGTACGAATATTTTGACGAACTCGGGGAAACATTTCGGAATTTTAATATACAGACTTGTTGGGTTTTCTATCTACGTAAAAATTAATTAGTAGTGCTTTTCAAAAAAAAATCCGTAATAGTTTGTTTGCAGTGTATGTGTATACTTGCGTTCGGTTTAGGGGTTTTCTTAAGAAAAATAAAAATCTTTTAGTTGGTTATTATCTTATTGTGTGCGTAAAACATGTGGAAAAAATAAAAGAAATCTAAAAAGTGTTCTTTTGAAAGCCATTGCTAAATTTGTCAAATTTCCTAACGCTCTGATAGTCTAGTGATCTCTAGGGCAGATAAATGTATGGGATATATAATCTTATAAGATCCAAGTTCGTATCTCGCATAGTGAATAAGTTTCAACTTTTATGTATTTTTTGTGAACTGGGTTAATTTATATTAGACAAATGTTGCAATTTTTTACTTTGCTTTGGATCATTTTAGGGCTTCATTTCTAATCAAGTTGTTTTAGTTCCATAGTCTGTTTTCTTTCAAAATTCTTTATATCTTACTTGTACCAGTTATTATGGTTATGCACTTGTGCAGTGTTATAAAACAAAGTTAGTAGGATAAGTACTTGGTTCCCAGGATACCTAAAAGTCTAAAAGTGTTATGATTCAAGTCTAGTGTGGTTTATTGTGAGTGTGAATTATAGTGTAAAAAAATAGTGGTTACATGTTTTCAAGAGTACAATACAAAACTCTAGTGTAGTGGGAAAGGTGAATATTTGTGCTGTCAATTTGTAAAACAAGAGACATCGTGGCCGGTCTTCAAGACGCTCGTGTAACCAAGCAAAGACAACCACTGTTTTCCTGTTGCCACCGTCATAAGGACTGCAGAGAATTTTCAAGACAATCTACGGGATAAAAACACTGACCAAGGAAGAATGAACACAAGTTTTGAACGTTCAATGGAAAATTTATATTTGTAACTTACATTTTTTATTTTTTATTCTACTATTTTAAAATGAGGTAGCTAAAATCAAATAAAAAAAATAGGAAATGTTTTATGTTATAGATTTTGAAACCTAATTTGATATGAAGGGAAATCATTGTTGTATGTTTGGGGTTGTGGTGTGAGTGCTGTGGGCGGTTGTTAATGATCATTGGTGGAAATTAAAATGAACATGTTTTGCAGCATATATGGTAGGCTCTTAAAATTTATGATTCGTCACTATCATCATCATTAGCATTATAAATATCATATGGTTTTTTATTTGAGAGTATCATTGAATTATTTTGATTGGTCAATGGACTAATCATATAAAGGCAATGTAGTACAAATACAAGTAGAGTCATTATACATATTTTGTTTCTACATTATATGAAATTCATTCCGGGGTTTTAGTACAGTTTTGTTTTAAATAAGTGACTTAGGTAGGTTCATTAAACCAAAATTGCCCAGTATTAAGGTGATGAGACCGGAGTTGTATGACAATTAGCTAATATATGATTATTGCGTGAAATTTTTTTTTGGTTCTTTGTAGAGCGCCCTTGTTGTAAGTGGAATAAATTGAGTTACTCGGGATTATATTTTCATGTACAGTTGGCAGTATTTTCCGTTTGTTCTTTTCCTTGATTCTTCATGATTGAGGGCCGCAATCATCTGAGGTCGTCATTTTTGTTTATCCAAAAACCTTCCACTCTGCACTATGCCTAGGCGTTTGTGCAGATCCTTTTTCCACTATCTTTATACATTTTCGGTTAGCACTTGCATATATTATATGCAAGGTGGGTCGTTTTCTCTGCAACTAACTGTACTTCTCTAACGCTGATTTACTGCATAATGGTGTGATAATATTGAGTTTGAACGACATTGTTAGGCAAAGGACAGGGGCAAATGAGGTCATGAGGTGTCATCTCCGATGAAGCTTTCAATTGAAAGTCAATGCAAAATCTGTTGAATCGTGAAAATAAGTTAAATAAGTGCATTTTTTTTGCAAACTGCTCAAATTATTTTGTAAATAGTAATTAATAAATAAAAATAATAATAAAAAAAAAAATTTTTAAGGGTAGGCTCGGGATGAATGCCACAAGTTTTTTTTTTTTTTAATATCTAGAACTAGAAATAATGAATTAGTATTGGATCAGGCAAGGATAGGTGTATTTTTTTTTAAATATTATTTATTATAATTCAAGTTTTAATGAAATTTTTTTTTTTTTTATTACATAGAAAAGCTTTGGCTGTCTGTAGAAATCGTGCGTAAGCGTAACTGAGGAGGAATGATTGTGTGTGTGTGTGTGTTGAGTACTTATAGTTATGAGTCTGTGATGATTTATGCCAGAGGTGTATGAATATGAGATGACAGATGACGAATGTTCTTTATTGGAAAGAATGGATTGATACGGATAGACAAAAGCTTAAGGGTAATCAAAGTAAACTAGATTTGTCGGCATTTGCAAGGGGAACAAAACGGGGGGGAAAATGGGACATCTGGCTGGAAAAATCTTATCAGTAGGTTAAAGTCCATTGGACTAGACCCATTTAAAGGGTAGATTTTTGTAGCCAGAACTACACAAGGTAATAAGCCCAATACGAAACTCTACACACCTTGGCTTGAATGGGATATATCCGACATTCGACATATTTTGATGGGCCGTGAGCGTCTAGAAAGGGCGAGGCTCTTTTCAAGAGGTTAATGAAGTACAATTATATGTTTTCATGGAAGTGAGGTATATTATTGAGCAAATAATTTTATTGTTATTTATTTTGATTAAGCGATGCTTTAGTTTAGACGAAAATATTTTATCATACCATAATGGGGTATTTATTTGTGTCAAATTTAAGTTTGTTTTATAAAAAAAAAAACACCCAAACAAACTTAAGTCGGTATATTTTATTCAAGTACAAGACATGCGCCAAAAAAACGTGACTGGAGGTGATAGGGCAATGAAATTTGGTTTGAATTTCTGGCAATGAGGCTTGAAGGCTTCGTACTTATAAAAATTAAAGGTCTCTTCGTTTTGCATGGAAAGTCTTTGCTGTTTCATTAGATGCTCTTCTACGGAGGGGTACGGCGCATAGAGGAAAGGAATACTCGCCGCTGCCGGGATGAACTGGCAAGGACGGGTTATTAGAACCTACCGGACTCACAACCTGGTATTTCTGGCGGAGCGAAGTTTCTGGGGAAAGAGTCATCATTATTCATTGACAGTGTTCTAATGAACTAATTTCAGAGCTGAGTCACTAGCGGTCACTTAGTATTGGAATACACACTACACGTTTAGAAAAAGGGGGGAAATTTCCGACTAATCTAGAGTAGATTGAAGTTTTTTATAAATTACTGTAATAATTTCTAATAAACTTAAATCGGGGGCGGCTGTGACTGGTCGTATCCCTATAGCCTAGTATTAAGCTCATTTTTCATTACAAAAACATAGAAGATGGGAAAATATACCTTTGTAAAACTGAAATCCTCTTCAGTCGCATATTTCGTTCATAATTCCACTAAATATTCTGACAGATGAAACTTGAAGCACTTAATTCCATGCTTTACTATTTAACACTAGTGTTCTCGTTAAATTAACCCTTGTTTTTAACTTAGAAATAACCAAAATAAACTTAAAAAAAAAGGTTCAATACAAAATTACGGAGACTGAAAGCTTGACAGGATGTCGAACTGACGTTTAGGTGCTCCTGGTACAATATGACATGCAATAACGTTTTTGATACTACATTCTGATCGTAAAACTTACGTGTAAAATATAGTTAAATCTTAATTTCCGGAAGTTGTTTTAAACATATTTGTTATTAATAAACGTAAAACACGTTGAAGTGAGCGAAGAATTCGGAAATAAACTAAAAATATCATAAAGTAAAATAATATATCAGATTCATACGTAATGGACTTCAGAACGCTCCTTCTTTTATTATTTGTTTGGGCTCCTCAAACTGAACTGCTATCTATGTGTGCGTGAAATGTGGATGTCGTTGTAAATGTCTCTGTCCTTCTGAAACATCGCATGCATGAAAGGGATAGATATCGGGGGAATCGACATTTAGTGATTGTAAACGTTAAGATATAGACCGTAAGGATTAGTAAACACAATTGGACATATGACCTTCTTCTTGAGTCGAGCGCCGTTATGTGCCATGGGGCGAACGACCTCCTTCTCAATTCTGGTATCCTGGTACTTTTTGGATAATGTTTGTCTTAATAAGTCGCCTGTCGCTTGTCGCCGGTCGCCTGTCGCCTGTCGCCTGTCGCCTGTCGCCTGTCGCTTGTCGCCTGTCGCTTGTCGCCTGTCGCCTGTCGCAAGTCGCCTGTCGCTACTAAAAGGTATAAAAGGCCGGAGCGGGCACGGGGGGATTCATTCATTCTTCAACCATCGGACTAGTCGTGACTCTGGCTTTTGGGCGTAATTTTCGTACTGGTAAGCGAAGTTTCTCTGCTACTTTTTCTGTGTTTGTTTTTACTTGGAATTATCTTGGTAAATTGAAACTTAGAATTTGTGTCTGCGTTTGGTTTTACGGGGACAATATCGTCGTAACGCTGAACCTAGACTATTGTGGAGATTCTTTGCTGCTATGTATGGGTTTTATTTTATTGTAAAGTTTTCGATACTGAGTTGTTCCGAGTGCCGCCACGTTATGCAGGGACAATATCGTTGCATAGCAAGGACTTGGAATTGGTCTGTGTTTGGTTTTACGGGGACAATATCGTCGTAACGCTAAACTTGGACTATGGTGGAGATTCTTTACTGATGTGTTGTGTGTAGTGTTGAGTGCCGTGAAGTGAAATTTTCTACACTGTATTGTTCTAAGTGCCGCCACGTTATGCAGGGACAATATCGTTGCATAGCAGGTACTTGGAATTGTGTCTAGGTTTAATTTTGCGAAAAGTAATTTTCGTAATGTTAAGCTTGGATAATGGTGCCTAAGGGAATTTCACTTCTTTATTTAGTTTGTTTGTTTTGTGAGAAATTATACTAGTAAAATTACTCTTAGTTATTTTAGTGTCTTTTTTATGGGGTCTTTTGCTATTTTTGAAGCCAGATCATTGCTTGGACTGACAGTTTGTTCAACTAAACATTCATCACGCCTGGCGGTGTTAAAGGTGATGGGTGGTTAGGAGTCTTTTAGTTCCAGGCTTGAGAGGGCCTGGCATCTCTTCTTTACCAACATAAGAGATGAACTATCTCCCAGGTCTCAAAGCCCAGCTGTTAGATGGAAGTGAGGGCATCACGTGCGTGCCATTCGGAGTAATCTGAGCTCACTAAAGTCGGCAGTAATTGGGATCTGGTCCCCTATTAAATATATTTATATATTTCGGTGCTCTGGCGCATGCTAGTGCTGATTGCGGGGAAGGATTCTGTCGTGATTATTATTATATACTTAGTCTTAGTTGCGGCAGGACTTCTCATGTGGTTGGTGCTGGTGTGTGCAAAGGGTTCCGATCCACTGATAGACACGGAATAGGGCGACTTACCTCCTAATTCTTTGGCTTGCGAGCATAGGAGGGGGAGTCAAATATACGGACCATTAGTTTTGCTAATCTCGGTTTGGTCTACCGAACTTTCCAGCTTCTAGTAGGGATACACTTGTGTATATTCCAAGGCACTAGGTCAATGGTAAGTGCGATCTGTGCTTTGGGTGTACATAGAGTAGGGCCAGAGGGTAGGATTATAAATAGGGTAGAGTCATACACTATTTGTCTGTAGGTATTTGTGTGTAGGGTCTCTTTTATGATTGGTCTAAGACTCTGATATGGTTGATATAAATTCTTCTTTTAAAGACTTAAAAATATGGCTTCATTAACCTAAAATATGTGTATTTAAAAGGTAAAGGATTCTTTTGCCTAAATCTTTCTAACTTTTAATTTATCTGGGGAAAATAAATTAAATTCCTATGAAATATTTATTTTTATCTATTAAATTTCTGGTTTTTGGAGTAAAGACGAGGTACTGAGTTTTGCAATCAGGTTTCTAAGGTATTTCCAAATAAATTCTTAAAATATCAAGCTGGTTTTAGGCATACAGATCGTTCTGGGATAGAAGAATGGTTTGTTTTAGGGACCCCTTGGCAGGCAAGAGCAGTCCAATGGGAATTTGAGTGGAATAATGCTCAACTTGATATTTCAGTCTCATAAAATATAGCAAATAACATTAGTACTTCGTTTATACATCTAAAAGACTAGAAATTTAGTCTATACTTTCAGTTCTGGGTATTGGGAAAAGGGATCAGTATCCCTAGCTTTTGAACCTAAAAAAAAATAAGTAATTTTGATTGATTGATGATACTTGGCGCTTCTTTCATCAGATCATCTAGGAATGCTTAGGTTGCGAAGCGTTGGTCATAGCCCGTCTGGCTACAATGTTAGGATAGGTGACCCGAATGATGTTTTAAAACGGGATAAGGCCTTCTGACCCGCATCGAGCATGCGAAGCAGTACGTGTGAACTCACACATCGTTTAGAAGGTGATAGTATAATTATAACTTTTCCTAAAAAGCTAGGGTGTAAATGGGCTTATCCTGGGAGTGCTGCTTCGTATGTTATCCCGAAGGCTTAATAGGCGTAGCGGGACTTCACCAAAAACATTTTTAAACTCATTTTTCCAATAACATTTTTAACCTCATATTAACCATATATGCTGCAATTACCTAAATAATGTCATATGTAGTAAGCCTTTAACAGCATTTACATTACACGAATAGATTTAACAAAATTGTAATATTGATTTCATCCCTACGCTCGGAATACTATTTTAGAATGCTTCGCTACGCTCAGCTTTCAATTATGGAATCATTTGCTTCGTTCTGGATTCGATGTGCGGCCTCACCGTAAATATGTCAATTTCCTCCCTAGCGACACAATCTACTATTTTTACTACTGTAACTATTAAAATATTCTTTAGTTTCATATTAATATATCTTCAGTACCATAAATATAAAAATTCTTTAATATATAGGTAATAATAGAATAATACCAGAGTCCAAAATTTAGTCGATACTCATTAAAGAATCTAGGGTTCCACGGTACACTTCGAGGGGTTCTAACTACTATCTAGACGATCACATGGCCAAATTTTAGGGGTAGATTCTTAAGAGGTGTTTAGCATAAGAGTAGTTTAATAGTATTAGTTGGGGGGGGTGACACGGTGCCTATCACACTAACAGGTCGTTATTAGGCCTCATAACACGAAAGCTTAAAAGCGTTCCTTTTCGACGCACCCATAAGTAAGAGCGCGCAACGCTTTTTAAGCTCTCGTGCGAATGGGGCCTTAGTTATAATATAGTGTAGGTACCTACAATTGTTGCTTTATGAAGTTTATTTACCTGCAAACTGATTTGACTGCCAAAGTAGCAATAAACAAATATATCCAAAGCTGTAGCGACCAGATATTCCACAGTAACTAATTCAAACTTCTGTAACAAAATAAATATACTAACGTATATTTTTGCTCCAGAATGTCATAGACAGATCGTGGTATAATAGCGTATTTGACTGTATTTAGACTTATTATATATTACATTAAGCAGCTATGTTTTACGGTTTTACAACAAAACAAAATGGAAACACGGCTAAATCACGTATCATAACGTAATTGATAGATAACTAACAGTTAAACTCGATCAGCTGATGCTTTTCGGGCATCTTGCCGCAAATCAAACTGCGAAATCGCCGTGAAGTTGTGCGAGTGTCTTCGTAAACGTCGCGTAACTAATTGTAATGTACTTGTATATACTATCATAGAGTAACTTATACTAGAGCGGTACTGTCATAGTAAATTTTGTAACCACAGTAAATTCACTGTCGACACACTTTAAAACTAAAAATGAAGATTTATAAAAATACGATAAGATTTATTTAAATATAGATATATGATTTTTTTTATTTGCATTAATTATTTTTATGATTTTGACCCATGTTCTTTCACTGATATGCGTTAAAATGTATAAATAACAAACGAGACCGTCAACGCCATCTATACGACAGTAGGCCAAAACTAGTAGCGGCCTCTGAACGAGAATCAAATTTTCTTGATTATCGAGGCACGGTTTTTTCCTTAGACTGTATCCATCTATTACGGAGTTATATCTATCTTTGATACTATGCATGAAGTTATACCCTAAATGTACATCCGTGATACTATGTCTATGACGTCGCAATATTTTCGCTCCGCGAAGTCGCACCGCAATACACGCACATAGTCTGGGGGAGCTTTATAAATGTCATTTTTATGTTATCTCTCTCGTACTCACCACACTAGCCGCATACAGAAGAGTGCAGATATACAGCGTGGCCTCGACAACCCTCAGAGCCAATAACGGCGACAGGAAGGCTTCGAACTTGTCCTTGTACATGGCGACCACTTGACCGACGCGCGCGCATTCCCGCAGCGCGTCCTCTGTCGCGGCGTCGAACTCTGAGTCGTATATATCTGGTCACATCAAAAAGAAGGGGCTCTATAGACCTTGCAACAAATAGCATTCGATTTTCTATACATCGCAGCAATTGATCGATCGATAGAATTCGTTGCACCTACTTAGTCTGCAATGCGTCAAAAATTACATGCAATTTGTTGCAAGCTTAAGAGCTCTTAACACACAAAACGTGAAATAAAAGAAGACAATATAAATATCATACAAATTAACACTACACTTACCAAATTCGTTCCGTCGATCCAAAAAATGGGCGGTCTGCGTAAAACAAGATAAATATGATTACATACCTACTACAAACTATAATTATTGCTTGTAATGAATGTAGCATTCTTAGAAAATTACTCTTGTATAGGTTACCTACCTACCTACGGCTAAATACTTACTACTTTCTTATCATAATGATACGCCGAATCTTCCAAGTCTGCCTTGCTGTAGATATAGTTGTGTCGCTCGTCGTCCACTATCCCAGCATAGGCTCCAGAATTTCGTGACAGGGCCTTGTGTCGAACTCCACTCTGTAGTAAGCCAGTGTAACGTGCGTTTCGCACGCTGCAGCAGAGCAAGTCTAGTTGACCACAGAGCAGGATGGAGTTTGAGGCGAAGAATACTCCTGGAAAAATACATTGTAAACAAAGCAAAGGAAAAAGTGAGTTACTCAGTCTGGTGATCAGCTATGTCATCTCATCACATCACATCATCGTTGCAAAATACCTTGTATCCGTCCCGTGCAAAGATTTCCATACTTGCCATACATTAGTCTATTTTCGAGCAAAAGTTGGTAGTTCGCACTTCTGCACAATTTGCTCTTTAAGCAGGCACTCGTTTAAGCTGACTTCTCAAACCCAAAAACATTATATCTCTGTAAGCTAAGCTAAGCCGTACCGTTGAACCACTGGAAAGTAAGTAGCTAACGGGCGGCTGATAGAAACAGCTGATGGGACAGGAAGGAATATTTCAAGCCATCATTGGTAGAAATCTACGTGCAGGATATTTTTCGGCTGATGTGATATTAGCTATATCAGAAAGGATTATATATGTCAGACCTAGCTGTCCGAGGGCGAGGCCGACGAAGGCCTGCGCAAGGCACTGCCGCAGACACGCTATTAGCACGTACGGGCTCCGCTCAGCGTCCATGTACGCCCAGTTCTGCAGGGGCTGATGCGTCCACACTGCGAAATAAGTTATAAACTGCGTCTGCAGAAAGAGACTTGCTTGAGACTTCGAGCATGTTTACATCACGCATAGCTAAAACTCAGGTTCGAGTAGAGTCAACCCGAGATTGTTTCCGCGTGGAGGCGTTCATAAACAGCATAGCAATTCTACCTGTAGCAGTAAAAGTAGGTAATAGATATAACCAGTCCACCAGACACCACTAAGTTACTCTGCTGTAAAACTGTTGAATAAAAAATGCGCTGATTTGTCGACAGGTGTTTGTGGCCTTTGTCTGGCGTCATGTGCCAGATTTTTTGTACCTACCCACAACATTCCGTTGTATTCAAAATCATTACTTGCAGACTTTTCCCATGCAATGTGCTGCACACAGCGTACGTCATCAACCGGAGACTAAGGATCTACAGAAGATAGCTAGAGTTCAAGTGTGTGAATTGGATTATCAAGACAACGGATAACAAGACTATAAAATTAATTAGATACTTACAGTGAAAACCCATAGGCATAGCGACATACATCGTCACACTAAACAACGTACAAGCCGTATACGCATACGCGAACTTCTTCGCTGACGTATAACTACCTTCCATCGTCATATTCGTCAAGCCTCTCGCCGAATGGAACTTGAAGTTCTCATTCATAAATTCTACTAAGTCGTACAACTTTTCTTTGTATAAAGCAAAGTAAATGACGACGGAAAGTGATGTTGTCAAAAGTAGACCATCACCTAGTTTATCCAAACTGACCATAATATCAACCCATTCCGTGCACAAATTCACGATTAATGTTATTGAATAGTTTAAAAGCACAAAGATAACTAAAGCCAAGTAGATATTGTTTAATATTATCTTAAATTCACTGTCGGTGTTGGGAAACCATTCCCAACAGCCAACGAATTTTAATGGCAGTTGCATGAAGTGGGTGTAATCGGATATTTGATCTTTGGCGGCCATTTTGTTGACTGATGACTGATCGTGAAATGGACGCCGCTGATCAAGAAGGGCTTTAAATACTGAGGTTGAGGTTTTTAATTAAGTATGCAAACCTAAAGGTGTTTCCTCACTAGGGATATGTAACACGTACAGTTATTATCATGGAGGCATAGTGTCTCTTTTAATATTATTTACTTATACGTAGGCAGGTAGATAGTAGTAGTAGTAGAGTGTATAAGTAGGGCAAGATTAGCTAGATCATGAAGGATTATGACGAATAATTATGCTTCCTACAACTGTCGCTCAAACTTCTACCGCATACTTAATTAACAAGTTCACTGCCGATGCCGGAGGGGGTCGAAAGACCCCATTCAAAGTATGGTTTACTACGAGTTACTCTAATTTGCCTCAGCGATGGTGTTAATGAAGGTATGTTGTTTGGCACATGTGAATGAAGCATATCATAATGAAGAAAACTACAAAGGTGTACTAAGACCTAAGGTGAAGTCGATAATTAATCCATTGTTAACTCAACTTTGACTAATTAGCGAAGCTTCGTTTAGAATATTAAAGTTCTTCAACTACAAAGTTTGAGCACTTAAGGTAAGTGGTTTGTAGTGACTTTGCTAATCATTTTGTTAATTATTGTTAGAATTGGGAATGATCATATTATGTAGAACTTTTCTTGGGGTACCTAATGATTCTCCGATTTTTTTTAGCAGATTATCGATTCGCAATGGCAGACAACGATTCGCCGAGCATCGGTTTGCAGTGATTTATTTGTAAATGTAACTTTTGGTCGACTAACGTTACGTAGACTCTTGGTTCACATACAGTTCAGTTCGCTTCTATGTAAATTAGCAGAACTATTATTCGAAGATTTTCATTTGGCCGAATAATCTTTTCGTTTAAGCAATGTTTAGTCCAATAATATTTCACATTTTAACGAACCAACCCACTTTGCGGCAACGCGCGCGGCGCCGGCCCCTTACAGCTCGCGCGCACATAATCGCCTCGTGTGTCAAACGTGGCCAAACACAAAATACACAAAACAATAGGGTATTTGACAACATTAAAAATATATAACGAATTGCTGTCATCCTGAAAGATAATAAACTTATAAAGTATATTTCACTATATTTGAATGTAAATTATGTTTAGTTTTTGGAAAATAAACGAAAGAAAATTTAATATTTTTTGAAATTTCATCAGGGACGTGAACGCTCTGTGATTGGTCAACGCTCGGATGACGTCACACGCGGGTAAACATTCTTGATTGCCTCGAGTGTTTTAACTGTTTTATTTGTATTTAGTTAATTTTAGTTATTGTACCACAGTTTTCTGATATATTCCGATTTATCCGTATATCTAGTAGCACAATATTCATAAGAATCTCAAAATTGAGCCGAAATATGTGAAAGCTGATAGCGGCAACCTACCAGACATAGACGCATTAATGGTTGCACTTTTCTTTAAAGATAATCCGGATTACTATGTTGCGGAACTTAGAAATGTAAAAACAGCTGTGTGAGTATACGTAGAAATTGTTTATTTACGAACATTTCGATTTCGATGATACGAATACGACGACGATATATATATAGAATACGATGACGAGAATAGTATCTCCATACTGCACTTTAGTTTGAAAGAAAAAGTATGCTACTATATAACTACCAACTAATGCTGAAAGAGCTATGTTATGAGGTTATGTAGTAATACATTAAATACCTAGATCTTGTTTCGTTAAATACAACAAAATCCGCTGCTTTAACTACCATATTTATTTACAGTTAAATTATTACTTACATCGAAGTGGTCTTCACACATAAAACATTTGTATGCGCTAAAATGCTCTTTGGGTCTCTTTGCGCTAGTTTTAACCACATTTTTCTTTTTTTTGGGATTCGTTGGAACGGAAACAAACAATTTATCTGGATTTTTTATAGTCGTACTTGAACATTGCGGCACTATACACCATTTATATACCATTTTACAGTGTAATAATCAATTCAATGCTCATAAACCATAAGATTTACTAAGGTCATTGACTGAGTTTCCTCGCGTGTGACGTCACACGTGTCACGTGATTAGCCCCTTTGCAAAAACAGCGTTTAAGGCGCGTTCAAAATAAATAAACTTTAACATTGTTTTTTTATATTTAATACAGGAAATTTCAAGGAAATATCAATGTAGTGTAATTATTAAGTCATAAACAATCAATTAAAACCATTTTCAAAAATTAGTCAAATAGCCTATTAAATATAGTGAATACATTTTTCACATTACGCCCGTGACAGTAGCGAAACGGCCAAGCCACATATTTTAACTAAGGTGTAGAGTTTGTGAAGATAGGGCCTGTAGAGTTAGAAGCTTGGCTCTACAAAAGATCTGATAACTTTTTGACAGTGCGAGCCTTATGGTTTCGTCTTGGCAACATTTTACATGAAATGTTATTGGTGGGATTTTATATGGTCACATAATACATAATTTGATATGGTCAGCTAGAGTGATGCTTGCATAAGGGATAACCCTTTCGTTGCTAATGGTCAAACGCAAAAAGACACTGATAATTCGACGAATGATAAAAATACCCATTGTAGACATGTCACGAAAGCCTTTAAGATGACATTAGAGGCATGAGGCTTGATAATTTTATTAAAAAAACGTTTGTATTAAGCATTATTTTTGAGTTGAAAATTAGTTTTATCTCGCTGAAGATATGGTGTTTACAGTACCTCTAAAGGTTGTAACCCTTTCACCGCCATTTGCCATTTAAGACATTACTCACACACTTTGCCACAGTGAAAGTGCCCATTTCTTGGTACTGTGGCCAAAACTTGACTATTTCAGGCATCCTTGGCGTTGAAAGGTTAACCCTTATCCACCGATTATGAATGTTGTATAAGACGCGCTACAAGCAACTGAATGTATTTTCTTTTATGCGCTCAATTCAGGGCTACTTGCGATTCATGTATAAACAAGAACTATATTAATTTCTTAAATAAAACACTTTCCGAATTATAATGGTTTTATTTTGTGCTTTTCTATTACAATAATTAAGTCGCTCAACTTCAAACTCGGGTCAATCACTGTCAGATTATGCGATTTTGAAAAACGAAAAAATAATAATAATGAAAAATTGTTTATTTGGTTTAAGAATTACTTATACAGGTAAGTGTTGGTGCCTCTTTTTAAGTAAGAAAATACCTGTGTTAAGAGGCACCGCTCTTCCTTAAAATTGGTAATAAATAGTTTTAAAATAAAAATATAAACTTAAAGAAATAAAAATGAACACATCAGCTTTAAGTATAACAAAAGTAATTACTTATAGTTTAATTTAACGTAATGAGAAGATGGACTTGCAAGTCCATATGAGTGTGCGTGTGTGTAATATGTGTGTGTGTGTGTGTGTGTGTGTGTGTGTGTGTGTGTGTGTGTGTGTGTGTGTGTGTGTGTGTGTGTGTGTGTGTGTGTGTGTGTGTGTGTGTTTATGTTCCTAAAACATTTTGAATTAAGTTTTCTGTATCATAATAACTCTTACATTTTAACCAGTTTTTTATTTTATTTTGGTATTAAGAAAACGTAATAGGGTAGATATTTGCTGAGAGGGTCGAATGAACCCGAGTTTGAAGTTAAGCGACACAATTTAACTTATGACTAGAGCTAGCGATTGTTGACTCTGTCTAGTAGTGTGTAGTAGGAGAAAGAAGTTTTGATTATCTGAAAAAAGGTAAAATACTAAAATTGAAATTTTTATTTTGCAAGGAAAAAATCTTATTTTGACTGGGAATAGGCACATTTCTATTCCTATCTATGCCCGGCAGGGATGAACGGGCATACACCTGATACACCAAATATTTCACGTAATCTAGGGGCAAACAGTATGTCATAGTATTCGCTCAAATCTGGTTAAAATGTGGAGCCTGAGAATAATATTTTCATCATTCAATGCATCGGTACTTACACTAACAAAAGTATGCAGATCCATGGGCAGGTACCGGCCGGCGCGCACGATGACCGGCCGCTTGTTCGCCACCAGGATGTGCAGCACCAGCCGCCGCGCACGCACGCCCATGGCGTGCCACGCGCTCTGGTAAGCGGCTGTAGACACGCGACTTGCCTGGACACATACAGACTGGTTTTATCATGTTGTATGTGTTTCAAAATAACAAGTACCTATACTCTATTCGTATCACTATCACAACAGTAAGAAATATTATTGCCATTATTGGCGAGTAAAAGCCGCGTATCAAAGTCTAATAAGCGCCTGGCGCCTATGGCGTGCCACGCGGCACGCGCTTTTTTAAACGGCTGTACATGGTATAATAATATACTCCGCCTGGTACTCTCTTCCGAGACTCGTGAACCACGTGACTAACACAAGCCTACGTCATCGTGAACCTTTTAACAGCATGATCACGTAGGCTTGTGTCAGTCAGTTTTGGAAGAGAGTACCTTGATTTTATTATACCATGACGGCTGTAGATAGGCGACTCTCCACAGACAGGTGATCAGATGTTTGTCATGTTTTATACAATTAGCATGAGGCTAATATATATGAAGTTTATATTTGAACGAAATATTTTTTATTCGGATGTTTGTTATCATGTTACAAATGCATTTCCGTTATTAAATTATCATTGAATTGCTTAAAATATTAAAAAATAAAAAGTACAAAAATTTGCCCGCGAAAAGCTAGCTACAACTAAACTTGCCGCATACCTAATCTACGAAGCTTTGCAGCGCCATATTCGCTTTATTCTTACTGTGTTCTTTTTATGTATATCTATTGTCTTTGTGTTGACGAATAAACAGTCTATTCTATTCTTATATACCTACATATGTGCCTTAGACTTTACATATATGTGTACCTACAATTAATTAATTTTTGATTTCTACATTATCACTAACTAAAAGTGCTAATATTATTGCTAGATATTATGAAGTTTATTTACCTGCAAACTGATTTGACTGCCAAAGTAGCAATAAACACCTATATCCAAAGCTGTAGCGACCAGATATTCCACAGTAACTAATTCAATCTTCTGTAACAAAATAAATATAATATCGTCTATTTTTGCTCCAGAATGTCATAGCCAGATCGTAGAATAATAATTCGTACTTTCGTATTGTTTAGTTAGGTACACAGTATCTTGACACAAAATTGGACTGTTCCTACTAAACAGTGGGACAAAGATGAACGGTTTTACTGTAGGTTCGTGTTCATTATAGCAAAGATAGATATAACTCCGTAATAGATGGATACAGTCTAAGGAAAAAACGTGCCTCGAAAATCACGAAAATTTGTATCTCGATCAGATGGCGCCACTAGCTTTGGCCTACTCTCGTATAGAGGGCGTTGACGGTTTCGTTTGTTATTTAACAATTTTGACGCATATCAGTTAAAGAACATAGGTCAAAATCATAAAAATAATTAATGCAGATAAAAAAAAACATTTATCCATATTTAAATACATTTTATCGTATTTTTATAAATCTTCATTTTTAGTTTTAAAGTGTGTCGATAGATGGCAGTGAATTTACTGTGGTTACAAAATTTACTATCACAGTACCGCTCTATCTTATTATATCCTTTTTGATTATAGGTACATATTTACCTATACTCAAAACTGGAATTTAAGAACCAAAAAATGTGCCACAAGGTTGCCACTGCAATAAAATGTTAGTACAATAGTATTTTACTTATTTACAAAAGAATGTTAAGATTTATTTATTGGTAATTTTAATTTTATGATTTAAAGAAGTAATTGTATTTATAGTTGGTCAAGCAAATTTAGTCAGTAGAAAAAGGCGGCAAATTTACAAAATATTATTCCATAGAAAATTTTAATTTCGCGTCTTTTTCTACTGGCAAGATTTCGTTGACCAACTATATTTAGTATTACATAAATATAGTTTGTCAAGGGACTGTCTCATTTCAAACATAGACAGAGAGAATCATACTATCTTTGTCTTACACTAGTACTAGCACTAGCACCCAAAAGAAAAGTATAGTTTTTTTTGTTCTTATTTACTGACAAGATTTGCCTTACCAATTATGCAAACCGTCCTAACAAAAACATAAACGTCCGTGATTTTTAGTTGCAAAGCTAATATTGCACTTGCAACACTTCGGGTATTCATAACATTTGGTGCAATAATTTACGAACTCGAGAGTATAGCTGTGTCCCTACTTACGTAAGTAAAACTTACGAGTGTAATCCTGGCCCTGGCCTAAGAACAAACTTAGATGTAATTTATAAATTTAAGTTATGATTTAACTCTAAATCAGCGTTCCTTTTTTATCTTTGATGAAATAAACACGAAGTGAAATCGTGAATTTGTTCGTTAAAAATTTCTTGATGCCTGTTAAAAATAAATAAGTCGGCGACAAGTTTGTACCATTTCTTTTAACAAAAAAAGTCTTATTTATCAATAGTGATGAAGCCAATATAAAGCATAATGCAAAAAGGTTGGCGAATCCTGAAATGTTTACTTGACAGTTACATAATTGACTTTGACACTTTTGACAGTGACGTATCTGTTATAGATTTTTTGGTCTTGAATTCCAGTTTTGAGTATACTACCTACACAGTACCTTCTCGTACTGGACTAGCACTGCACGGGGTGAAACGTCAAGAATAGGAAGTCACTGGGTAAATTTCGAATTATTTATTTCAGTGTGTCTGCGGTTTATCATGTAGCATTTAGCAACATACAATACTACTCGAACATAGAGAATGTGGCTAATAGCCTCATAAATGGCCCTTATCTCTCTCCCGCTTACCACACTAGCTGCGTAAAGAAGGGTGCAGAGATGTAGCGTGACCTGGACAACCCTCAGAGCCAACGTCGATAGGAAGGCGGTTCTTATATCCTGATGTTATATACCTATTTCTTCTTCACTCACCACACTGGCCGTATACAGAAGTGTGCAGAGATACAGCGTGGCCTGGATAACCCTCAGAGATAATAACGGCGACACGAAGGCTTCGAACTTGTCCTTGTACGTGGCGACCACTTGACCGACGCGCGCGCATTCGCGCAGCGCGTCCTCTGTCGCGGCGTCGAACGCTGAGTCGTAGATATCTGGTCACATCAAAACGAAGGGGCTCTATAGACCTTGCAACAAATAGCATTCGATTTTCTCTACATCGCAGCAACTGATCGATAGATTGAATTCGTTGCACCTACTTAGTCGGCAATGCGTCAAAAATTACCTGCAGTTTTTTACAAGCTCTATAGAGCTCTACACGCAAAACGTGAAATAAAAGAAGACAATCAAATACAAAATAAGCAATATAAATTGCTTTAACACTTCACTTACCAAATTCGTTCCGCTGATCCAAAAAATAGGCGGTCTGCGTAAAACAAGATAAATATGAGTACCTATTCACGTACAGTACAAATTACAATCACTGCTTGTAATGTAGCATTCTTAGCAAATTGCTCTTGCATTGGTACCTACGGCTAAATACTTACTACTTTCTTATCATAATGATACGCCGAATCTTCCAAGTCTGCCTTGCTGTACATATAGTTGTGTCGCTCGTCGTCCACTATCCCAGCATAGGCTCCAGGATTTCGTGACAGGGCCTTGTGTCGAACTCCACTCTGTAGTAAGCCAGTGTAGCGTGTGTTTCGCACGCTACAGCAGAGCAGGTCCAACTGACCACAGAGCAGGATGGAGTTTGAGCCGAAGAATACTCCTAGAAAAATACATTGTAAACAAAGCAAAGGAAAAAGTGAGTTACTCAGTCTGGTGATCAGCTATGTCATCTCATCACATCACATCACATCATCGTTGCAAAATACCTTGTATCCGTCTCGTGCAAAGATTTACATAATACTTGCCATGCATTAGAAATAGTATATTTTCGATCAAAAGTTGGTAGCTCGCACTTCTGCACGATTTGCTCTTTAAGTCGGCACTCGTTTAAGCTGACTTCAAAAACCCAAAAACATTATATCTGTGGTCCTAAGCTGTACCGTTGAACCACTGGAAAATAAGTAGCTAACGGGCGGCTAATAGAAACAGCTGATAGGACAGGAAGGAATATTTCAAGCCATCATTGGTAGAAATCTACGTGCAGGATGTTTTTTGGCTGATGTGATATTAGCTATATCAGAATGGGTTATATGTCTGACCTAGCTGTCCGACAGCGAGGCCGATGAAGGCCTGCGCAAGGCACTGCTGCAGAAACGCCATTAGCACGTACGGGGTCCGTTCAGCGTCCATGTACGCCCAGTTCTGCAGGGGCTGATGCGTCCACACTGCAAAATAAGCTATAAACTGCGTCTGCACCTGCAGAAAGAGACTTGCTCTACTCCGAGGATGTACATCAAAACAACCCAGGTTCGAGTAGAGTCAACCCGAGATTGTCTCTGCGTGGAGGCATTCGTAAACAAGATATCAATATCAAGCAGCAATATTAGCAATAAAAGTAGGTAATAGAGATAACCAGGCCACCAGATACCACTAGGTTATTCTGCCGTTAAACTGTTGAATATAAAATGCGCTGATTTGTCTACAGGTGTTTGTGGCCTTTATCTGGTGTCAAGTGCCAGATTTTTTTGTACCTACCCCCAACATTCCGTTTGGCTTTGACGCTGCAAACAGCGTACGACATCAACCGGAGACAAAGGATCTACAGGAGATAGCTAGAGTACAAGTGTGTGCCATATAGTGTGTTCTGATACTGGCGCTCGAATTTGGATTATCAGGACAACAACTGATAACAAGACTATAAAATTAATTAGATACTTACAGTGAAAACCCATAGGCATAGCGACATACATCGTCACACTAAACAACGGAGAAGCCGTATACAGATACGCGAACTTCTTTGCAGACTTATAACTACCCTCCATCGTCATATTCGTCAAGCCTCTCGCCGAATGGAACTTGAAGTTCTCATTCATAAATTCTACTAAGTCATACAACTCTTCTTTGTATAAAGCAAAGTAAATGACGATGGCAATTGATGTTATCAAAGGTAGACCATCACCTATTTTATCCAAACTGCCCATCATATCAACCCATTCCGTGTACAAATTCACGATTAATGTTATCATAAAGTTTAAAGGCACAAAGAGAACTGAAGCCAAGTAGATATTGTTTAATATTATCTTAAATTCACTGTCGGTGTTGGGAAACCATTCCCAACAGCCAACTAATTTTAATAGCAGGTGCATGAAATGGGTGTAATCGGATATTTGATCTTTGGCGGCCATTTTGTTGACTGATGATTGATTGTGAAATGGACGCCGCTGATCAGGAAGGGCTTTAAATACTGAGGTTCTTAATTAAGTATGCAAACCTAAAGGCGTTTCCTCATTGGGGCTATGTAACACGTACAGTTATTATCATGGAGGCATAGTGTCTCTTTTAATATTACCTATACGTAGGTAGGTAGATAGGTAGGTATAATTAGGGCAAGTTTAGCTAGATCATGAAGGATTATAATAAATAAATGAAGCATATCATAATTTAATATCGCTTTACAGTTTACAATGAAGAAAACTACAAACGTGTACTAGCCTGAGGTTAAGTCGATAATTAACCCATTCTAAACTCAACTTTGACTAATAAGCGAAGCTTCAATTAAAATATTAAAGCTCTTCTACTAGACAAAGTTTGAGGGTTAATTTTCAAATGAGCATTTTTTGCTGGCCCAAGGCTATTCCAAATACATTGAACGAACAGGATCGTTATGGGTATATTTTCATTATATACTAGCTGTTTTATTATATATGTTATAAACTCATAAAAAATATGCTTATGTTCCTTAAGTATGTATTGTTTGTGATAAAATCGAATTTCAAACCCTAATAAAAATGGCGAATACTACCGCATGAGCATGACTACCGCTATTTCGCGTATCCAACGTGCGATTTAGCTCGGAAAAAAAATCATAAGGATGTAGGCAACGTATTATCAAATACTTGATATTTTTATATAAATAATTAATTAGAGAGGGTGCAATGCTGATGTATACATGAAAATGAAAAATTATTTATTTAGGTAAAATATTTAAGTAAGTATAATATACCTGTGACAGGAGACCCCGCTCTTTCCAGACAACATTTCTTATAAGTGTGTGTGTGTGTGTGTGTGTGTGTGTGTGTGTGTGTGTGTGTGTGTGTGCGCGTGCGTGCGTGTGCGCGTGTGTGTGTGTGCGTGTGTGTGTGTGTGTGTGTGTGCGTGTGTATGTGTGTGATTCTATGATTCAGATTACATCTATAATTCTAAACTGCAAAAGAAATGAGGGGGAGGGAGGTTAAGGATTTATATAAACCTATAAACCTTCCTCTTGAATCACTATCTATTTAAAAAAAAAACGCATCAAAATCCGTTGCGTAGTTTTAAAGATCTAAGCATACATAGGGACAGACAGATAGCAGGAAGCGACTTTGTTTTATACTATGTAGTGATAATGTGTTATTTATTAAAACCAGAAAAGCCTTTTTGTGGTTGTTCTGCGCGGCACTGTTTTTGTATGACTCAAGGGTACCTTCCTAAATCTGATTTGTCTATTGATCTATCATTACATTTTAATTAACGATACAATAGTACATTACTTGGGCTTCTAATCTTCAACGGTAGTGGACACAGAAACGGTATTTTTGACCGAAGAACAGTTAATCTTTTCGAACGACGTATTTTGGTATGGCCACTACGACATTTGTATGGGTCTTTATTTATTGATATACAATTGAAATAAAAATGTGTTTCATTATAATACAAGTTACCAATATGGTGTAAGAATGTTGTGTTTAATAAATACGTGAATCGGGTACATAATGTACGAAAAATTGTCATAAAACATTATTGTCGACATTTGTACGGCTACTTTGACCATACAAATGTCGAATATGACATACAAATGTCGACACAATGCCATACAAATGTCGTCAGGGTCTTACAAATCCTACAAAAATAATAAATATTGCCATACAAATTTTGATACAGCCATAAAATGTCGAAAAAATGCTATATACATGTCAAACACGCCTTACAAAGAGCTGAATAGTGCCATACAAATGTCGATATTCAAACGTCCATATCTAGCTAACTATAAAAAGTAGAGTAGTGCGGTAGTACTGTAGGAGTACAGTATATTTTTGTTGTTAAAAACCCTTCCTAAAACGATTACAAATCTGATTTTCCAAAAAAATGCCATACAAATGTCGAAAAAACACCCTCTTCAAAAATTTACCCTTGAGCACTTAAGGTAAGTGGTTGTAGCGGCTTTGCTAATTATTTTGTTAATTAGGTATTGTTAGAACTGGGAAGATGATCATAAATTTTCTTGTTAAATTAATTACCGTCGTTTAAAATCTTTTACAGTAGGTATAACAAAAGTATAGGTGCTCTATGCTATAATAAGTACATTACATACTTCATATTTCGACGTAGTTACGTAATGTACATACATAGTACATTACGTAACTACGTCGAAAAAGGGTCATATGTACTGTAAAACGTTGTACGATACACGTGCGAATAGGTAATTCGGACTTGTATCGTAAATAACTATTTCATCACACTCGCTCAGTAAATGTGGAATTTCACGCAGGCTAAGCGGGAACTATAGAAAAAGCGTTTTCCCTAGGCTAGGGAGTTATGAAGTTTCTAGTATTATAATAAACTTTTTTTGTGTTTATACTTCATTTTTGTATCGCAAGTGTGATGAACATACCCCGCAATCGAACTAGCAAATCTGTAGCAGTTGTACATCAGGGTTGTCACTGTTGCCAAATGAAGATCAATGTCATGTTGGTAGAAAGTAAGTATTACACGAAATACAGTAAATTTGGTTATTGTTATTGTTATCAATATAACAGTGACAACCCTGATGTACAACTGCTACAGATTTGCTAGTTCGATTGCGGGGTATGGTGATGAAAAACATTGTGTGTAACTCGGGGCGTAATAATATTCAAACTCGAGTCTATAAATATATTATAACTAAGTATACTCTCGTTTGCAATATTTAACTTACGCCCCATGTTGCACAATAATAATGCAATATGTGGATGTTAGTTGAATTTTGTTAAGTATAAGCTCTAAACTGTAATTAACCTCATTATTATTTACAACGACGGGACTTAATCGCGTAAAATAAGTTTTAAATTTACCTCCGACGTTTCGAGTCTTCTCCGAGACCACGGGGACAACGCCGTCCTCGAAACGTCGGAGGTAAATTTAAAACTTATTTTACGCGATTAAGTCCCGTCGTTGTAAATAATAATGAGTAAAAATCGTGAAAGTTTAAATCAGTGTTTTGTAATTAACCTTTTCGCCGCCACGTCAATGAAGTAATTACGTGCGTCAATGAAGTAATGAAGTGTCGTCAACGCCAAGTCACAAATTGCACGTAAACAACCCGTATAACATATCAAGTCAAGTCGATGGGGCACGAGTACGAAAGGTACCTACTTCATATCAAGTCAATAGCGGCACAAAGGTTAAACAGTGGGTCTTTTTAAATACAGAATAAAAATTAATGTCATATATCATGATTTTTTTTATCAGGAAAACATTTATAAAGAACAATACAATAGTTATTTGTGCAACAAGAGAGGAAAGTTGGTTTTTCTTGCGAGTGTTGATTTTGAGTCCCGAGTAAGTGAAAGATTCTATAATTGAATCCAAAAACACGAGATGTAAAATAACTTTGCTCTCGTGTTGCAAATATAAATTTTCACCTCAGTAGTGAGAACATATTAAAGGTTAAAATGTATTTCGAATTTGTAATAGACCCCGAAGTATGAAGTGGCAGTTCATGGCCTTCACAAAATTAAAAGCTACTTTGTTAAAAGTAGGCTTGTTCGAGCTGCTGAGGTGAAAAAGTTATATATTACATACGTACAAATTTGGCCATGATTTGTTAATGTTATTAATGATAATATTAAGATTTTAAACATTAAATTAAATTAGCTGGCAGACTGGAGCGCGGACTCTGCATCACCCCTTCAAAATAAAAGAAAAATACATTTACCTAGTTGTCAATAAGTTTTCGTAGAGGGTAAAGACCATAGACCTAGCATGACATAGATCAGCTATACGCGTGCGCCCGTGAGGGACAAAACATACGCAATGCGACAACATGATTTGTCGAGAAGATTTGTAGCCCACCATAAACCATACTAAATTTACGGTGGGGAATAAAAAAATATGTGAGACTGTGACAAGGACAAACTATTGTTTGTCCTGCTATTGCAGCGCTTTCTCTGCTACTCCTACTGAAAGATACATAAGACTATCCCGTTCGGTCATTTCCCCATTCCTCATTAAAGGATTTGCCACACTGGATGCGTTCTGCGGTCAGCGGTCAGGTCAAACCCGCATTATTTATGAACAACATTGACAGCAACCTTTGAAGTTGAAGTTTGACCTGACCGCTGCCGGCAGAACGCATCCAGTGTGGCAAATCCTTAAGTATCAAATCAATATTAAAAGCTGCCATAAAACTTACTTCTCCTTAGAGCGCTTGGCTGCGATTCTGTGAATCCTCTTCAGCTCTAGTAACGCTCGCATGATCACAACCAACTGCTGCTCGAAATCGTGTGGCTTCACCTAGATTTCAAAAGAAAGATTTATAGAAGAAGAAATTTATACGGTACTAGCGGCCCGCCCCGGCTTCGCACGGGTGCAATGCGTTCCTCTTGAGTCACTCTATCTATTAAAAAAAACCGCATCAAAATCCGTTGCGTAAAGTTTTAAAGATCTAAGCGTACAAAGGGACAGACATCCATCCAGACAGCAGGAACCGACTTTGTTTTATACTATGTAGTGAATAAGTTTGGGGTCATCCATTAATTAAGTTATAGGGGGTCAAGAAAATGTGACATGTTGTGACAAGGCGGAGGGGAGAGTCGCAAACTTTGTGACTTAAATTTCATCAATAACCGAATTTTTTTAAATATGTTTTCGCTGCTACGTTAAATCACAGAATAACTAATAGTACTACTTAAATAACCAGTTTTTGGAATGATAATCGTTTTTATTCGTGTAATTTTCTTTGTTATAAAATTACTAATATTTTTTTATCAAAAATATTTTTATTCAAATAATAATACCTAATTCGAAATGTCGATTTCGTTGAAAACTAAATTGCCATAAATGTGGGGTGCCACACCAGGGGGAAGGGGTTTGCCATTATGTGACCAAGTGTGACAAGGGGAGGAGGGAGGGGTCAAAATCCTATAAATTCGTGTGACTTAATTAATGGACGACCCCTTTATACCAGCATCGTCAAACAAGTTAGGTACCGAAAGAAGATGAAATACTTTATGTTTATATTTATGCTGTACTTAATGTACAAAATGCATTTCACTTTATTCGGGTGAAACAAAAATAAAAACATATTATTGGCGCAGTCTGGTAGGATAAAGCTGAAATCGTAAAGTCCGCTTTACATTACGCGAACGTAAACTGGACATTTGACAATATTACCTCAATAGAAAGCCCCTTGTTCTTGCAGATCTTGACGTAGAGGTTGTATATGGCGGCCTTGACGTGGCACAGCTCGACGTGACGCATCGCAGCCGTTTCCTTCAACCGGTGCAGGGCCAGTTCCCATTTTATCACGCGGTTGCGGACTTGATCGTATTCCCACTGGAACGAACGTACGTTGCGAAATGTTTCAGGTCACATATGTTACCAACAATTTTTTACGCTACTAAGATGGGGAGAATATAAAAGGTGCATTGGGATAACTTCGACCCGCCAATTTCGATAATGGCAAACATCAGACTTATATTGACCGGGATATAGACCGTGATTACCTTTTGAATTGTTTATGAGCTCCCGATATTTCGACGCAGTTACATACATCTTGTTAACGGGTGACGTTCAATATAAGTCTAGTGAAACTAACCGTGAATCATTCAAAACTCTTAATGGCAAACATGTACTAAACTAGAAGGACTTTCTAATGTAAATAGCAACAGTAAGCAAGATGCCTTGATAAGCGTTAGCGTTGCAGTAGCGTAAGTGTTACTAAAGTATGAAGTGCTTCTGGTTTTATAGATATTCTCCATTTTCAGAACTACCCTGGTTTTATACCTTACAGTTACACAGTAGAATTATACCTCTCTTAAACTATGCCCCTCAGTGCAGTGGTAAAAGCTTGGTAGTTTATAGTTTGATAACAAACAAATTGATGGAGATATCCAAAGGAAGTTCTCAAGGTAGCTGAGCTGGCTGGGTTGATTAAATCGCTATTGAATACATCCAACAATTTCAAGTGCACGTTGGCGTCAAAGTTTCATGAGTTTCCCACATTCCTGATTTCTATTTATTTTACAGTAAGTAGAAGTTTTTAGACAAAATGGGTTTTTATTAAGCTTAGGTTGAAAAATATTAAGGTCAGGTCCGGTCTGTTATAGAATTTTTAGAGAGCATCAATTGCAACAGACAGGGATCTTTGGGATAGAAAATTGGAGGCCGTTTTGCGGATCCATCCTCTAAAATTTGTCATCTAAATGAACGACTTATCCTTATGACAGAATCAATTCATCATTCTGTTGACAGATTTTTGTTAAACTGAGCCTTTTCCCTAAATTATTTCCAATTTCCTCCTAGAGATCCTAAGCTCTCTCTGACAACACTTCTCTTACCCTCTTATCTTATCTTATGGTTTTCGGGGGCCCTTGCGGATACACTTCGACCCATATATAGGGATCTTTTGTGCAGTTACCCCCTAGGAAAGATCCGTCCGCTACTCAAGAGCTTCATTCCCACCACACCATCTCCATATGCCGGATGATGGAGCTGATGGAGCTCATGGGTAGCGTTTTGAATTCCTTTGGTTCCAGATAGCCGGTTCCAAAGTCTTTCATTCTTTTTCTGGCGAGGGCGTGACAATCACACATAAGGTGTTCTACTGTCTCTTTCTCTTCGCCATACGTACGACTATCGTCAGTGTGTCCCATCTTGGCCAGGATTCCCTCTCTTACCCTCAAGTTTGCAAGTTTGTTGTTGAGCCCCATGATGAACAATTTCTTCTCCTCGGTAAGGGATGCTATCTCTTTCCTCGCGTCTTCCAACACCTCCAGGTCGTGCTCTTGTCGGTCGGCTAGTGTACTTTTTGCAGCGGCTAAAAAAAGTTTATTTTATTTTTTTATTAAATACAGCAACTATCCTTACAGGTAACCCTAAGTAACCCTTTAGTTAAGTTTCGGCATAATAATAGTTTGTTAACTGCGCTTTTATTTTAAGAAGGATTTTCAATTAGAGTGCCCTTTGAAAAAATGCTGGATCAAAAATTTCATGGATATAAAGCTCGCTCCAGACTACGCGGCGCGAAGCCGCGAACGCGAGTGTGGAGTCGATTTCGCTGATTAGCGAACTAGACTACACACTCGCGTTCGCGACTTCGCGCCGTGATTCGTGCATAAGTGTGGAGGGACCTTAAAGTTGTTATCGCTCGATTAAAAAACATTTTCAAAGTGAAACGTCCTTTAAAAGATCCCAGGATTAAAATAGCCATAAAGTTGTTAAAATAGGGTATTTGACTACTAGTAAAATCAGTTTCTTTTTTCGAACTGTCAAAACGATTCTGCTACTATGGAATTTATATGAAACACTGACATGTGACGTCACAATCAAATTTCCTACTCTTTATAGTTTTATAAAATATAAATTGTGTGTAAAAATAACAGCTGTCTACGTTTCTCTACTAATCTTTTGGTGCTCTATTTCATGCATGGTGTAAAATGATTTATTTTAAATACAGTCAAATACCCTATTCGATTATTGCAGAATAATTACAAAAAGACATAAATATAGTATAATCTTACCCATAGAATCGAGAATCAATTTTGATCGGTGAATCATATGCTTAATTAATTGACGCAACCGTAAAAACATAGCCCGTAAAATCTAAATTTGCTACTAGTGTATCTCACCTAAAGCTTCATATCGATTGAGAACATCCAGAGGTTGCTTGAATTCTGGATAGTTCCTCACAACTGCCATCAAGTAATCCTGAAAAGAAGAAACTAGGTATTCATATCATGTAGGTACGCAATAAGCATATCGAGAGAGTCGGGTCGATGTTCGAAGAAAAAAAATCTTATTGTCCTATCTACAAACTCTGCCTATCTAGAAACTAAAAACATAGGTGTATAGTTTTATTTATTACAGCCTACTACCCTTTATGTATGTCGATGTTCTCTAGGTAGGTATATCCGATTTCATCTAATCTCTTCTTCTTCCTGCCCTTATCCCACTCCCCTGGGATGCCCCTCCCCCCGATTTCATCTATCTCGTGAACACTAATGCTCATGGTCTGAATTGTACGTTGCTATCGCTCGAAAGCTGGTTCGTACTCATCCTGCCCCGGGTTTTGGGTGCGGGAATGATTTCGTGTATTTATAACTTTGTTTATTGTAAAATAGTTACCAAACTATGAAGGAAAATGCTTAGAAATGTTAATGTAGTTTCTTTTTTTACAGGTTTCACCTATTTTTATAGTGTTCATATTCCCGCACCCAAAACCCCGAGGTATGTTTTACCATGGAACTCACCTCATAGATAGTGTAGTCCTTGACTTGCTTCTCCATCATAAGCCTGACTTCTTCCATCTCTTCCACGCGCTGGCGCATGGCCTCTGTTTCGCGCGTCTTCCGTTCTAGCGCCTCCTCGTCGGCGGCCATCTTGCGCTCGGCGCGGTTGCGCTTCTCTTGATTCTCTCTAATGAACTGGTAATTGGAAAATATTTTGAATACATCCTTCTGTGGCGAGCACTGGCTGACGCGCAGGCCTGTCGAGCTGTCTTGTGTGTCAATGCTCTGTCACGTCAAGAAAATTATCTTAGCATATTTTGCCTAATCATTTATTTTAAATACTGTTAGCACTCAGCTTCTGCAGGAATAGTTTACTTCCGAACTGTGTCTGTACCTTCTGTGTAAATAATTAAATATTGTGTGAAGGAAAGTAAAAAGCTGTCAAGTTTGAAGAACGGTTTTATTATTGCTAACCGAAGAACTTGTTCACGACTTCCACACTTCTAAAACGTTAACGGGTTGGGGTAATGAAGGATTGAATAGACAATAGTATAACAAAGTACTCATCATTTCAATATATTTACGTAATTTGCTGAAGTTCGATCATTAAGCATTTAGGGATGAAGTTTATCAAATAATGATGCGATAAATAAGAAGCTAACGTAATAAATAGCACCTCATTGGCGCAGTCCGGTAGGATGACTGTGAAAAATATTAAAACCCCTGTCGGCATAAAAGGATCGTACTTACTGTAGAGAAGGCATACTATAAACAAAACTTCTGTATAAACAAAATATTAAATATATTAATAACGGGTCACGGGTCACGGGTAACGGGGCTCCTGATGACACTACTCGGTACGGAGTGAAACATATCGAGCGTTTTTCAACTTAAATACGTGAGTGACCCGTTATTAATATATGTAATAAGGCATACTATACTTCATTTTCAGACATCATCACTTGATACTTGCTTTCTGACGCAAGTAATTGATTTATTTTATAAACCCATTTTTAATCAAGCAAATACGTCTGCAAGCGATACTACAAATTATTTTTTGTTTTAAACGGAAAATTTAAATATTCACCGCTGCCGGCAGGACTTGAACCCGCGACCTTTGGAAACCGGCCAATCGCTCTTAACCAACTGAGCTACAGAAGCCTACCAGAAGCGCGTGAATCGCAAATAAGGTAGTAAGTGCGATTGGACGGTTACCAATTGCAGGTTCAAGTCCTGCGGAAGCGGTGAATTTTTCCAATTTTCCTTTCATGTAAATAAAATTGATTATTTTTATATTCTACAAACGAAATAATGAATGAGTGAAACGGAATAATCAAAATCAGAGTAAAGGGGCTTCTTATCACGTGCAGCATTAATCTACTAACTCTGTTGTGTTGTACCTTGTTAAAGCTAATGAAGGATTCCTTCAGCAGCAGTTCCTTAGCACGCAGCTCTACCCACTTGATGTCCATAGCGGCGCGATTGCGAGCCTCCTCTCGCTTCTCGGCAAATCCATGCAACACTTAGTCTTACTAGTTCCTTGGTAGGTACCTTGTTAAAGCTAATGAAGGATTCCTTCAGCAGCAGTTCCTTAGCACGCAGTTCTCCCCACTTGATGTCCATGGCGGCGCGATTGCGAGCCTCCTCCTCTCGCTTTTCGGCAAGTTTCTCCTCAGCCTCCATCAGATCCCTCCTCGCTTGTTCCATCAGGACTTGTGGGGTAGGGCGCGCGACGTCCCATACTGGGTATTTTCTGAATCGAGTCATTTTTTAAGCTGGGCCAAAAACCATTAATATCTGAAGCTTTTAGCAGGCAGGATTACAACTAGACAGTTTTGGTAACTTACAGAAATACTTAATATCAGAGTAGTACCTATACTAGAATTGTGTATTTTATCACCAGGAAAGCAACCGTGACATGACGTAAATTCAGGGCGCCGAAACTAACAGCCGTTTCACAAAACGATTAGGAGGATTAGAATCTCTGCCCTTGAAATATATTAAGTAAGTACCTATATCATGCAGTTTGTACGTAAAAGACAACAATATTATCCTCGTGGTTGCTTATATAATGGTGGTTTTGGGATTATAGTGAGTAACTTTTACCATGGAACCAACCACGAAATCTCGAAAAAAAAATTGACCCATAGATTAGAAATGGACCAGCCAAAATGTATAAAACAGCCAAATTTTTTTTCGCGATTTCAGAGTTAGTCCCATAGTAAAAGTTGCTCAGTATAATGCCAAAACCTCCCTGGCAACGGGAATGCACTTATTTTTTAGCCAGCGGAGTAGCGTGAACTAATCTTTTGTTTCACTGTGCCCGAAGGGGCCTCGCGCGAGGCCCCCCTTGGAGCGTTGGAGCTTCCACAGTGTAAATAAAATCGCTTGCGAGTTCGCGCGCCGTCGAAATGAGCCCTTGAAGTAATCAATTAACGAAACTTACTTCACAATCATGGAACTCTGCATCAGCGAGTTGTAGTACTCCTCGGCGCACTCCACCGGAGGCCCGTGCGGTATGGCGATGGGCGCCAAATCCTTCAGCGACATCTTCTTCATTGTTAATATTCGCTAATAATGTAAAACGGTAACAAACAGCTGGAAAGACGTCAACTTTGAACGTCACTGAACGCAAATAAACAGAGAACGTTGCTTGGCAACGGGCGGGAGGTTGTTGAGTCCAGTACCTACAGTAGATGGCAGCACAGAAGCCCCCTATTCATTGGCGCGAAGCATTATGTCAAGTTTCCTTTTTTAGATTTATGCCACTAGATGTCAGACCCTACTATGCGAAATAGAGCCAGCGCGAAGTGTAGGGGGCAGGGGGAACTGTCAGAACGGGATAGTCTTATGTATCTCTCAGTAGGAGTAGCAGAGAAAGCGTTATTATTGTTATTGTTTGTCCTTGTCTCACATTTTTTTTAATTCCCCACCGTAAATATGTATAGCTCGCTCCAGACTACGCGGCGCGAAGCCACGAACGCGAGTGTGGAGAACTAGACTCCACACTCGCGAAGCCGCGATTCGCGCACGAGTGTGGAGGGCCCTTATGGTTTACCCTGGTGGTGGGCTACAAATCTAGTCGACCAATAGGTGGATATTGTCGCATTGCATACGGGCTCACGGGCGCACGCGGTAAGCCACTTCTATAGGATCCTACCTTCTATTTCAAAAGCGCGCTCCAGACTACGCGGCGCGAAGCCGCGAATGCGAGTGTGGAGTCGATTCGCTGATTAGCGAACTAGACTCCACACTCGCGTTCGCGGCTTCGCGCCGCGATTTGCGCACGAGTGTGGAGGGCCCTAATGAGTTAAGTAAAATAGGTATATCAAGGTTCTCTTTTTGTTCTTCTCTACGTTTTTCTTACTTTACTTTCGTCCTTTTAATCATTGCACTGTGTAAATGTATGCAATATGCATCACTCTCATTGTTATTAATAGCGGAAGCCGCTCGACCCCAATTACAAAGAAATACCGCAAATCGATGTACAGGTTAGCCTTGGGTTAGCCGTTTGGCACACGCATAGAGGTCAAAACAAATTTTTTGACCCGCAGTTCCTAGAAAAAATTCCCCGGGGGGAAGTGGTAAAACATTATTTTTTTGTATGGAAAAAAAAAAACCAAAACCTATCGTGTGTGATATCATACGAAAGGGCTTTTTGAGGCGATTCTAAAAATATATCACATCATTACATTTCGGCCATTTTTTTTTATTAAAACAAAAAGAATTTTCGAAACATACCAAGTTTGGGCTCCTCCAGATACGATATGGCTGATTTTTTTTTGTACAATATACCACAAATGATACGTGATATCCTCATATCCAAGAAAGCAATTTTAAAAATAATATCATTAACAATTTTTTTTTAATTTTTCAATTTTACAAACTGACACAGTTCTACTTCAATACCTATTTTACGAGACTTATGGAACTGTACTGCAGATACGGTACATATTAATCATAAAATGATACGTAATATCCATATATCGAACGGGAAATACCTCTTTAACCCTTTAACTGCGTCTTTTTATCAGTTGGTATAGTTTGTTTAGTTTTTGACACAAAATATCAAGGTTGTATCCAAGTTGTATCCTTCAGATACGATATACCTTATCGATTTTTCTTTGTACAATATACCACAAATGATACATAATATCTTATTATCTAACCCCAAGAAAGCAATTTTGGAAATAATTTTATTTAGATTTTTTTTAATTTTTCAATATTGTAATATTGGAAAATTATACACATGAAAAATATTTAAAAACAGTTCTTAATGAAATCATTTTCAAAATTACTGGGAATTTTTTCTAGGAACTGCGGGTCAAAAATTTTGTTTTGACCTCTAGTATGCGTGTGCCAAACGGCTAACCTGTACATCGATTTGCGGTTTTTTAATTCGAACGGGTTACACTATAATGGTTATTATAGTTGGTCAAACCAAATTGGCAGTAAATAAGAACAAAAAAAACTATACTCGTCCTTTTCTTTTGGGTGCTAGTACTAGTGTAAGACAAAGATAGTATGATTCTCTCTGTCTATGTTTGAAATTGAGACAGTCTTTTGACAAACTCTCTCGCATTCACATTCACTCTGTTGCGTTCACATAATAATAATGTGAACGCAACATTTTTTAACTCAACTCACTGACAGTCGACAGCTTGACACTAACTGTCACTTTTGCATTTGCAATGCATTCGTCGTAAATACCCAGATAGGTTATTTTTTATTACTTGTAGGAGTTTTAGGTACAATACATACAGCAGCGATCAATCGATTAATACAAAAACTATAGATCAAATCTAGATCTACTTCAAAACTTCAATCATTTCTACCAAACGAAAAATGGAACTGAATATTTCATTCCTCTCCGGGTTGGGTTGCGGTCTTTGTCTAGGCCTGTCCCTGTTTGCCCTTAGGAAATATCTCGGAGTATTCTCAAACACGAGCAAAGCCGTGGAAATTATTAAAAAGGTAACTACTGTCATAAAAGTGTTGTTGATGCCTCTTTTGTTGTTACTGACCATCGGCACACAATGAAGGTTTATACCCAGTTTTTTGCTCTAGTATGTATTGTAATTAGTTTTTATAGTGAGACATGGGTAATTAGAGCAACTTCACATTTAAATAATAAGGTGCCTTTTCTGTGGACATTACAAAAGTTAACAATTTAGATACATTTTTCTAAGACTTAGATTTAACCCCTTACTTCATGACATAAAAAAATATTTGTTTAAAATTAAACTTTAATCTGTCAATAGATTTGATTATAACTGTGTATGCAGTAAAGGGAACCGAATATGTTTTTCTTGAGTCTTAAACTATACCTAAGTTGATTTGAATAAGATTGTCCCATGATTTTCTTTTCATAAACACAACTATTTTTATTTTATTGCAGTTTAAATCCAGGTCCGAATACAAACTCGTACTAGTGGTCCGAACAGACTTGCAGATGTCCAAAGGAAAAATAGCAGCTCAATGTGGCCATGCGTCAGTAGGAGCCTTTGAAAAAGCTCAGCGGAAGGACCCAGAAGGCTTAGAGCAGTGGCAGATGACCGGACAAGCCAAGATCGCCTTAAAAACAGACTCCGTTGATGAAATAAAGAAGTTAGCAGAGAAAGCAAAGAAACTGGGAGTAGTTACTTCAATGATCAGAGATGCCGGGCGCACTCAAATTGCCCCCAATTCTATAACTGTTCTGGGAGTAGGGCCAGCTCCTAAAGAAGTTATTGATGAAATCACTGGACACTTGAAACTTCTGTGAGAATTGACAATAATTTTAAGTCACTCTTCTGAAGTGAAACAAGTAAGTTCTTTGAGACAACATGTTGTTGAGCATTTATTTTAAGTACTGATGTTAATAAATCATAATTGTTAACTGTAAAATGTAGCTAGTTTTTAATTCTTACCCATATCCACTAAAACAACGCTACTCAACCTTTCTTTTATGTGCCACAAAAACGATTTTGCCTTGTAGCTTCCGTCGGCAAGATGAGTTTGTTTGAAGGTGATCAGAGGATCTATACCAGGATCACCTGGTGGGCCACCTAAAATAGTCTGGCGAGCTACAGGTTGAGCATTGCTGCACTAAAACAATGGAATTCACATATTTCATATCATAGAGAATTTACCTTTGTGAGTCATTTCCATTTACTATGAGATGAAGCTGAACTGACAGGCGAATAATTTTTCTGAGCATGTTTTGAGTATTGAGGATTGGGACTCATGGGAGCCTGGGGTCCGTATGACAACTAATTCCAAGAATTGGCGTAGGCACAAGTTTTTACGAAAGCGACCACAGCGACTGCCATCTGACCTTCCAACTCGGAGGGTAAAACTAGGCCTTATTGCTTATTGTGGTTTCCTCACGATGTTTTATTCACCGAAAAGCGTATGGTAAATATCAAATTAGAGATGGGCCGAATATTCAGTTCAGTATTAGGCATATATTTTAATATTCGTATTCGGCCGAACAGTTCGGTTCGAACTGCCGAATATTAACCGAATAAACAAATTCGCGCGGGTGCACTTCGCGGTCAGGCATGAGATGGTTCCGTTTCTTTTCATAAACATTCACGGCCGGTCCAGAGAAGAAAGGTCAAAAACACGTGCGGAGTGCAGATTGCGGACCTGTACGAACTTTGTTTCAGCGTTTTAAGTAGTTTCAGCCCAACCGAATATTCGGTTCGGTATGATCTGAACCGAATATTCGTATTCGGCCCATCTCTATATCAAATGATTTTTCGTATATAAGTTCCGAAATATTCATTGGTACGAGACGGGGTTTGAACCCGCGACCTTCGGATTAAAAGCTCACTCTTACCGCTAGGCCACCAGCGCTCTCTTCGTATTGAGGATTAAATAATAAAATATATTATCATCAAATTTTAATAACCATTCACGGTTGAAATTTTCACTTTAAAGGCGGACACATGGCGTTTGGTACATAATATATTTTCGTTGGTGGTGATTCAGTGTGAGAACAGAGGTAGTAATTAAAAAACTTAAAAACTAACTATCTAATTAACTATAGGAATAGCACCACAATATAAAAATCATGATGATACTTATAGGTAAGTAACAACATAATATTACAATAAGTACCTACTCGTTAAGTAGTATTTAAGAGCAAGTCAGTAAAAGAGAATATAATGGCAGTGTCTATTTGCCTCCCTCGAGCATGAGATTGAGCGAGAGGCCAATAGTTATCCGTTGT
This sequence comes from Cydia strobilella, assembly GCF_947568885.1. NCBI lineage: Eukaryota > Metazoa > Arthropoda > Insecta > Lepidoptera > Tortricidae > Cydia > Cydia strobilella. The sequence goes on from NC_086059.1 coordinate 2,679,448, forward strand.
TAAATATTCAACCAATCAAAATTAAAGTTATAAAACGAAGGCAAGTTAGAAATAAGTTCCGTAATTGTGTCGTTATCAAGCAAAAGGTACCACATTGTCGCTTGCCATAAGTACGCTCTGACAGGTTTTTCGTATTAAGATAAAGCCTGACCAGGAATATATGATCACGCGCCATGTTGCGGAATTTCACTGGAACTATTTTTTTCATACTATACTGAACTGTCACCCTATCAATGAGAATAACAGCGCCCTCTTGACAATGATCATATATTACTGGTCAGGCTTTACAAGCAATTTTCGTCCTTATGGTAAGCAACAATGTGGTACCTTTTGATTAAAAACGTCACAATTATATATCATAATTTTCAAGTAAGCAGAAAATTTATGTCATTATTTTTTAATGTCAAATTATATTCTAAAATTGCATAAGATAGGAAGCACAATTTAAAAAGTAAAATCTAATAAAATCGAATTACATAGAATAATACTTAGCACTGGAAGTAGCTACAATAGAAATAATCAAAATAATTCTATAATTACCATAATTCTAGACTAAAAAATAAAAAAAATGCTATAAAAAGTAGTATGAAACTACAACACAATCTTAGGTAAGTAACTAGTTAGAAAACAACAAAAACAAATACAACTCATAATTTCATCAGGAACAACAATCAAAGAACTTATTGAATTTGTTTGTAATATATTTAAAAAAAACCAGAGGTCGGAGGGTACGCGATTTTATTATATCTTTGTCCAATGTAATGTTGTTTGTGTATGTATGTGTTGTTGTGTGTTGTCTTTGTATGTTTGTTTGTGTTTGTTCGTCTCACTCTCTCATTAAGCAAAATGTGAGACGCAATACACATTGGACAAAGAAATTGGACAGGGTAGAATACCATCCTTAGATAAAATAGCAGACCCTTTCTAACAGATGGTAATTTGTGATCCCAATCACACAATAATTTCAATTTACAACCATTACAGGTCGATTCACGAAAGCTGGCACGAATGGAATGAATGAGCTAATGAAAATGTGTATTACCACAGAATAAATAATAGTACTAGGTACTGAAGATTCACTAACAAAACGCGTCTATTACGACAGATATGACCGCTAGGTGGCGCAAGCGCGAGCAGGCGTCCGTTCCGTAGCGGTGCGCGGCAACCACTATGGCTAGACACCAAAATTGGTGTGGGCCGCGTGTACTTGTAGCGACGCGACGAAATCGCGGCAGCCACGCCTGCAGGCTCAGCACGGTCGCATTTTTATCGTCACCATGCCTGTCACGTTCTAACAAGTAAAGTGCGAAAGTGACAGGCATAGTGACAGGTGATAAAAATTCAACCATGCTGACACCGCTGGTATCACATAAATCAATAAAACGGTGGCTCTGACTGTATACCGATACAGGTATCACTCATACAATGAGTCTCGTTCATTCCATTCGTGCCGGTTTTCGTGAATCGACCTGTTCCTATGTACTAAATCAATAGCAAGATAACATAGTTGTTAATATCTAAGACACGATCTTTTGCAATTTCTGAAAATGTCCTACACAATTATTAAAAAATTTCTTTAATTAGCATCTAAGGCACTTTATAGACTTATTTGCTCCTTTTTGTAAATGATGCATTATTTATAATTTGCAACATTAAAGGCCAGAGTGAATGTAGAAGCCGCAAGCGGTGTGTCGTCTCTTTTAAGGATCTGTATATTACAACGCGCACGCGCAAGTCTACGCATACGCATCCGGTGTGCTCGGGTCTTGAAAAAGAAATACAACGGTAAAATCTACATGTTTCCAATTGTTTCTGATTTAGTTACACTTGCTTTAGTTGGCTTCTAACGGCCTCAAATTAAACTAATAGGCTACTCAGCCTGTGAGCCCCCCCGGAGCTCCTGGATTTTGTCCCGGAGCGCCCGGATGGAGGTCTGGTATTTGTCGGCTTCGTGCTCTGGAGTCTTGGCTGCCACAGCTTCCATCATGTTTAGCATGACTTCGAGACCGGTGACCATAGTGCGACGTCCGACAATTGGCAACTGTGAGATATAGATGAGGTTAGGTACCAGTATTAATACAATATTATTAAATATTCCAAGGATGTTTCCAACATCTGGACGTTCTGTTTAAGGTTTGATTAACTACACACTAATATAATATATTTTTCAACATCAATATCATAATCTCCCTATAATATATTCAGAAACGATAAGCTAAAGGCCTATATTAACAAACTATCTGTGGGTGTATCATAATTTTAACTTTACGTTATCAATAACTGTTACCTTAATTACATTCAAATTTAGAACATCTCTGAGAAACAAAGTTTGATTTATTCTAATATAAGTTGACGTTTTATTCTAGTTTGTCTCTGAATTAAAAAAAAAACAACGGATGCGCGAAAAACTTTTTGACGCCTCGAAAAACGTGCCAGAGGTTTTAATTTAAACTAATGAACTCAAAAGTAACGCCCAGAAAACTTTAGATGCCGAAGATAATGAATTTTAAAGTAAATATGAGATATAATATTACTTAAAGCCGTTGCCGTTAATATGATAAGCTACAAGCTACAAAAAACATTAGACAACTAAGGGATTCAGATCGAAGGTCGTTAGCGTTAGGGAGCTCCTTAATGCCTTTTATTATGTAGCAGTCACATAAACTACTATTTTCTACGTGGTGATTATCGTGAAGCAATAGGAGCGTAACAGTTTTTTTATTTTTCAGCTATTTTCCACTACTCAACAATGACTCAGGAGGGGAGAGGATCAGGCAACATTAATCGTTCGAACCGCCGCCTCGTTTATTAAATAATATTAATTACCTGTAGAAAGAGACGGCAAATCCAATGTGACTTCATTCGAGGATTTCGAGGTCATATTTCGGGTTTCAACTTTTACGCACGGGACCGTTCCTCACTCTTGTCCTGGTGTTATACGAGTAATAGTCATACTTGTTATGGCCATTTTTGGCCCGGATGCTGCACTTCATGATAAAAGCGAGCCGCTTTGCACAGTGCTAGAAGGGACCAAACTGAGTGATTTGACCCGCAGCAGCGCAAGTTTCACCCCTTAGGAACAGAGATGGCGCCACTTCTTTAAAAAATATTTCAAAAAATTCTACAAGCTAAACCAATGAACCGATTTAAATGTTTAATATCTTAAATGAAAGCTGTATGAGAGTATGAGAGGTATCGGTGTCGGGTTTTTTTTATAATACACGTTATTTATTCAGTAATATATACATGAATTAAACTATTCATATTCCATACATTTATTTTGAGAAATCAAGTAAAAACTATCAATCGAGTAAAAAAAAAACTTAAAATTCCCGTTTTTATCAAAAGTATTCAGTATATATTTTTGAGTATTTGTTTAAAAATAATGTATATAATGAGCTTTCATTTGAGATATTAAACATTTAAATCGGTTCATTGGTTTAGCTTGTAGAATTTTTTGAAATATTTTTTTAAGAAGTGGCGCCATCTCTGTTCCTAAGGGGTGAAACTGCCGCTGCTGCGGGTCAAATCGCTCAGTTTAGTCCCTACTATCACTGTGCAAAGCGGCTTGCTTTTATCATGAAGTGCAGCATTTTGTTCATAACAAGTATGACTATAAGTGGAACATTATACTCACCGGCGGCAGCACCAGTACATCATCATCAGGCTCAATTTTGACCTTCTTCCCCGCCGGCTGTGTCGGGGCCTGCTGTGTCTGCACGCGGCGCTTGTTGTTGTTGTTGTTGCTGTTGTTGCTGTGTGCGGTGCGCGCGGCGCTCTCGTCCTTGTGCTTGTCGCGGCGCGGGCAGGCGCACACGCGCGCGCCTACAGTCTGCCGCCCGTACACCTGGCCCCTGGTGGTGGTGGTGGTGGTGGTGGTGGTGGTGGACAAACACAATCAACATTTTTTTTAAATATTATAGTACATTCTTACACAGATTGACTAAGCCCCACGGTAAGCCCGAGGAGGCTTGCGTTATGGGTACTCAGACAACGATATATATAATGTTTAAATTACATAGATAACACCCACGACTCATGGAACAAATATCTGTGCACATCACACAAATAAATGCCCTTCCCGGGATTCGAACCCGGGACCGTCAGCTTCACAGGCAGGGTCCCTAGCCACTAGGCCAGACCGGTCGTCAAAAAGTAACTTAACAATCTACCTACTGGGGAAGTACCTCCACCTTACAGAAAACCGCAGCCAAATAACACTACTAACACACTAATAACATAGTGTTGTGTTCCTGCCGGTGAGTAAGGTTGCCAGAGCTCAACGAGGGTGCGGAGTGTTAGGGTCGACGCGCATGTAACACCGCTGGAGTTGCAGGCGTACCATAAACTCCGGAGACTGCTTAACATCAGGCGGGCCGTATGATTGTTTGCCACCGACGTACTATTAAAAAAAATCGAGCAACACCAGCTTTTGATACGTCGGAAGGGAGTAGCCCAAAAAATTGGACTGTCCTTGGTGTTGTAAAAGACCTATTGATCGCACTGAATTCTTGCACAAAAACTGGTAAGAATGTGAGTAGAGCTCCTGTGGTCGTCCATCGAAATGCAGCAGTTCAGCCCACACTGTTAACTGACAGTTCGTAAACTTTATTTCAAAAGGCATAAGGTCCACCGGTGGACAGTTAAAAGTGTTGCGGTTTGTACCACAAGTTTTACAAGTAAAACAAATTGTTTAACAAATTATAATAAGAAACTCACGTATGATCCTCAAGTGTGAAAATAATGTCAATGGAGCGTCTATTGATCCCACTGGAGCAGGAATTCTTGCACACGAACTGGTAGGCGTGCGAGTAGGCCTCCTGCGGGCGTCCGTCGAAGCGCAGCAGCACGGAGTACCAGGCGTCGGGCAGGCCGGGCGCTCCGCAGTAGTACACGCCCATAGTGCCCGGCGCGGCGGACGAGTGGAGCACGTTCTGCACTATGGTCGGGTCTATGCCTAAAAAAATCACATATGAAAAAATGTACAATTTTTAATCAAAAGGGTACTTATTGTCGGTTGTCAATAAGGCGCTATTTCCATACAGCTTCAATTTAATCAACCTTAATGACAAGCGACAATGTGGTACCTTTTGGTTGAAAACGTCACAAATACAGATTTCGCACTACTCGCAACTATCGGATGACATTGAAAATGAACATCATAAATAAATAAAAACTACTTAGTACGTTCAGCCCTCTGCTCGACCATTGAAATCGGAAGTGCATTTTTTTAAATTTTATTTTATAGACCCTAGACCTTGATCCTAGACCCTGGCCCCTGGACGCTGTACCCTGGATCCTAGACCCAAGACCCTGGACCCCAAACCCTAGACCTTGGACTCGACTCGACTCAACTCAACTTTCAAAACGGAAAATAGCCGAATCTCACATCATCATCATCATTTTAGCCGTCAGTCGCCCACTGCTGAGCATAGGCCTGTCTTCGTGTACGCCTCTTATCCCGGTCCTGGGCTAGTATCATCCAAAAGTTTCCTGCGATTTTTCGTACGTCATCCATCCGAATCTCACACTTCGGGGTATCTTATCTGATAATCATTCAATGATGGCACCTGCTCAGCCCGCGGTTTTCAACTGATTCCAAAATTTCCTTTTCCAAACGATCATTCTTGTTTTATTCATGTCATATTATCATTAGTCCTAATTCTGAAGCCGTTAACTTTTCAGGATTTTCGTAAGGTTATCCTATAGATAAGTTAGGTTAGGTTTGTTTTGTGGATCTTGAAAAGTTACGCGTTTCTGAACCAAACAAATGATTGATGACTCCCGAAAACGCGGACAAACAATACATTATGACTTAAACCTTAAATAATTTCACGATTTAGACTCACTTGTTTTAATCACTCGCGCGACATGTTTCGGAGAGCCTAGGTCTCCTTTCTCAAGCACTAATAGTGCGAGCAGCGTTCACGACGACCGTGTATTGCGTACTGACACGCAATACACCGTGTATTGCTACTGCTACTGGGTACGCAATACACGGTCCTACTGGGTACGCAATACACGGTCGTCGTGAACGCTGCTCGCGCACTATTAGTGCTTGAGAAAGGAGACCTAGGCTCTCCGAAACATGTCGCGCGAGTGACTAAACAAGTGAGTCTAAACCGTGAAATTATTACGTGTTAGTATGTCACACAATAGTTTAAATTACTAAAGGAGGCAACTAGCAACCTGAAGACTTTGCTAGGCTTCGTGGAGGAGCTGGGATGGTTAGAGTAGCGCTACCTCGTTTCACGCAAAATAGGCACATTGGATGTCGATTTGCGAAAAATGCCCAGCAAAACTAACTATGTCTCACAACAGTTAAATTCGACTTAAAACTTAATGGGAAACAAGAGAGATCCAGTTTACACACCAGCATTGGCGCTCTCATGTGTGTGCTGCAGGCATCTCTCCACTCTCTTCTCGGACTGCGCGTCATCAGAGAACACTGTGGTGGCTCGCACGAACATGGGGCTGCCCGCTCGCTCGAAGTCCCAGCGGAACTGCACTGGGAAGTTGGTCTTAATGTCCACGTAGATGCGGTTCAGCTGGTGCGAGTACTGAAATACAAAAAAAAAATGTTTAATAGGGATGATGACACATGTTGAATTTTATAACTAAATCTAGTAAAATAGCAAATGAGCAATTTATCACAATAATGTGGAATGTGGATATTAAAATAATATATGGATAAAAAAATACAGGACTTGAAAGTTTCAAAATTTTAGTTATTTTTTTTTAATTTTCAAAAAAGTAAAAAGTAATGGTACCATTCGATTCCATACATTTTATCAAAAATAAGATTGTGAAGCAAATATATACATAAACCTTTGACATAAACGCAATATGTATTTCACCGACAAAGTCGCAATTTTCTTGTTTTTTTTCATACTAAGATGGGTTCTCAGTTGGACAGTGACGTCACATTCACTTGTCGTTTTGTTAGGAGCGTTTCGCGAGAGAACTTTGAGGACTTTAAGTATCATTTCTAACTTTTGTATTGCTTTAATGCAATGGGTCGGATATAGACATTTGATCCTAAAAACAAACCTGATCGACTGATACTATTAATGAAAATTTGACATCAAGCCTACGGCCAAAATGTGTACAAGATCTTTTAAGTTTCAGAACACTAATAATAAAGAAACTCACATAATATCGTCTTTGAAATGTCCAAGGTCATTTTCAAGCTAATTTATACACGATTAAGTCCCGTTTTCTTTGAATATCTTGGTCTTCTTTCTTCTTCTTTTGGTCTTCTTGGGTTCCTAATTTTGGGTATAAGTGTACTTATGTATAATCATGTTTCGAAAATATAATTTAATACGACAAAACATGGTTCGAACAGGGCCTCTGACTCGACCTCCGGGCTACTAGTGTTGTGACTTTCTGAGATACCAGAATAACTTACCAAGTACTTCTTGCGGTTTGTGTCAGCAGCATTTATCTCGACGGTGAAGTTGAGGCCACCGGGAAAGGGCGTGCGCGCCGGCGGGCCTCGCGGCGACACCTGGGCACAAGGACTACAAATAAACAAGTAACACAGTTTTAGTAGTGTCATACCTCCACGCGTCTCTGTCCAGAGAGTCCTGTCCGTCTGGACAACCCAGGATCTAGTATTAAGTATGGATTGGGCAGAAGTGGTGGTGGGGAACAGACAGAACGGGATAGTATCTTTCAGTAGGAGTAGCAGAAAAAGCGTTATTATTGTTTGTCCTTGTCACAGTCTCCAATGGCGTTGGCCGGTTGAAATAATTAGCAGAGGGCGCCAGCATAGCTTGCCCTGTCAATCCCTAGAATTGTGTCAAATTTTTGTTTTTTTAATGCCCTGGATGCCAGCCATTTAAGCCAAATCTCATAGAAAAAGGGGCAAGCTATGATGGCGCCATCTCTGCAAACCTTTGACAGTTGCCAACCCCATTTTTTTTTATTCCCCACCGTAAACTTATTATGGTTTATGGTGGGCAACAAATAACCTGACCAAATTACGTAGGTTGTTGTCAGGAATGGTTAAACGTGTTTTTAATAATTTTAATTTTGTCGCATAGCGTATGTTCTGTATCACAGGCGCACGCGTATAGCACATCTATTACAATTCATTTACATGAGTACTTATACTAATAATTTATTATCTAGCATGGGATTGCATGCGCGGCGCGACATTATGAACCTTATCGGATTGCATGAAGGTTGATATTGGTTATATTGTAGGTGCGCGCGTCATTTGACGTCTTTGGCGTTCAAAGGGATAAAAAGTGTGATTTGTTAATTTTGTGAGTTTTAGAAATGAGTATAGAAATCGTCATATCAAGCATAGTCAGTTATAGTTGGTCACACCAAATTGTCAGTAAATTAGAACAAAAAAAACTATACTCATCCTTTTCTTTTGGGTGCGTGTACTTGTGTAAGACAATGATAGTATTATTCTCTCTGTCTATGTTTGAAATGAGACAGTCCTTTGACAAACTGTAATTCAAACAGATGAAACCTATTTTTTTGTTTGAAAGTATAATCGGTGCAACTCTGCTCAAATATGTAAAAACGGTTTTTTTTTATCTTAAGCTAATTTTACGGTTTCACTCACGTATTTTTAGTCACTCGCGCGACATGTTTCGGAGAGCCTAGGTCTCCATTCTCAAGCACTAACAGTGCAGGAGTGAGTAGTATAGCGGTCACGACGCGGGCGGCCGTCACGTACTGCAGCGCGCCGCGTCGCGGTATTGTTTTTACAATATTATTTCCTATTTTTACAAGCTAAAAGCTTATATATTAACTTGCTCTGTTAGTATGTATGTATGTTAGTGTGGGTCAAATCATGGAAGCTTAATTTGACCAACTTCCTGATCTCGGATTGAGCTGAAATTTTCAATACATATGTAAATCGGATGACAATGCAATATTTTGATGACATGGAGCTGATCTGATGATGGAGACAGGAGGTGCCCATGGAAACTCTGATAAAACAACGCAAACTAATTGTGTTTGGGGTTGTTAAAGTTGTCTTGATGAGTATTAGTTCCCTATGAAAAGAAAAGTAAAGTCAGCGATGAAAGCTTGCACCAAAAATGAAATTTTTGCCACAAACTTATTATTCACTTTACAATTCACAAATAGATGAATTGTGTTGCTGTATATCAAGCTGAAATAAGAGTATGCAACCCTAGGTCTTCCTTCGTCTTAGCTTAAGTTAATGTTTATTATAGCCCTTATTTTGGAACAGATTAAGTGACAGTTGCACCATCCGTACTTGACAGACTGATCAATGTCACCCGGCGCGCCGCGGCGGTTTACTATGAAACTTTCTATACAATAAAATTTAGCGAACTCTTTAATGATGACAAACAGTTTGGTGCAACCAACCCTAATACTATGCTAAGGTTGTACTTTGCTGAAATAAAATTTATAGTATATAAAAAAATACCGGCATCATGTCTTCAATGTTTGGCACACTGGGCATGGCGTAGGCAATATCCAAAGTCTCCTCAGAGACATCCGGTGGAGACAGCACCACGAGGTTGCCCTGGCTGTTGAAGGTGCCCAGTGGCCCTAGGTCTTCTAGGTTCATGCTGTCCACGCTGGAGGGCAAAGAATACTTTAGTCAGTATGTGTCACTTGAGAACTTGGGTACCTTCTTCTAGAGATAGATTTGCAGTGGTTCTCAAGTTGTCTTCTGAGTCTAAATTTTAATAACTCAACTCGTTTCTATGAAAATCTTCCATATCTTTTAAGCCTTGATACAAGTCCTTTATTTAGATTTTTTTAAATGCAGTTAAAAGGACTCCGAGTAATGTCTCCATCAACAATTTTACTGATTTTTTCCACATAACAGTAAAGAAAATAGGCATTATTGTATGATTTGTGTATCTCATTCATAACCAGGCATCGTAAACTGCGAGCGAAATCCATTGAAATGACGTACTTTGACTTTGACGCTCGCAGTTTACGATGCCTGCTCATAACCCATACATGAATACAATGCATTTTTTTCATTAAAAATAGGGAAAATTTGGAAAATCAATTGGTTCATTTAAAGTTAATTTAAAAAAAATTATTTTAAATTTACAAAAATTATACTCTTGTGCCTTTTCTACAATTATTGTATTGTTATTGTAGTTTTTAATATAGGCTTATTAAAATGACTTTTTATATAAATTTAGTACTTTAGCGTGTAGTTGCGCTTTCTCGGAAGGTTCTCCATGGATAACCAGCGTTGAGATCCTTAGGTGGTATCTTGACATTAAGCTGAGTGGAGGCCTATTCAGTGACGCTTAATAATAAGTTGGTTCTGTATGTCTCAAGTAATACTTAAGTTGAATTTAAGCATTTTTAAATAATTTTATTCTATAAGTTTCCTTTCCTCTACTTCTTATCGCAATAAAACAAAAGAAATTTTAATGATATGAAAACAAAATGATAAAATCCTATCGCGGGCCGGAGTTGGCCCGCGGGCCGTACTTTGCCCACCACTGGTCTATACGCAGAGTATGTGTAGAAACGCAAGTTAGAAGCGACGAAAGAGCTTATATTATAGATGGTCTTCGCCAGATTAACCTAGAATCGAATTATTTTAAAATAAGTATACCTGTACATCTGGTTTATATCATACTCGAATTCAGCCAAATTCCCGCTTTCTTGTTTCAGCATCGTTCCTGCCTAAAACAGAAAATTGTTGCTGTAGGTATTGTATTGACTGGAAAAACCATGTTTCTTTTTAAACACACACTAAATGAAACAAAGCACAACACTTTTAAGACAGAGATAAACACTGGCATGGGATATTATATGGCAGTATATAAAATAACTTAGGTATTCCAAATAATATGACGAAATCATGTCATTTTTACTGGAATACTGTACTAGCGCTGTTAATGCTCAAACTAGGTTAACAATTATAGTTAAAACTAATTTGAATACAATATTTAAGTAACAACAACAAAATTTTATCAAATATAAACAGTAAACTTTTTTATGAAGTTCAAGAGTAGCGATGTCAAAGCAACGTGTTTGTAAAATTCACTTACCGAGTTTGAGTGCATTCAATGAATTAACTGAATTATACAGCCAATTTTTATGTGTTTTTATTTGGATTAGCATCAAAAACTGCAGGGCAACTCAATTCCAAACACAGCGACAAACGAGAAACCAGAACCAAGCCACAGCACAGCACACAGCTACAAAAAAAACGAAAGATAACGACCGACTATGCGAATTGCGAATGAGAAGACTGAGAAGAGAGAAGAGAGGAGTGGTGGAGTGAGGGGAGGGCTGCGAAAAGCTGAACAAAGAACGAATGGTTTTGTGGAATGTTGTTTGTTAGACGGTTGTTACACGACACGATTCATTCTGGAGAGATTTTTTATGTAATTTTTCACCGTACGAAAATATTATGTTTCTTAATCTTAATTCTGTTTTTTGTACCTAAGTGCATGTTAATATCGCATACTTAAATGCGGCGCGTAGCCGCGAACGCGAGTATGGAGTCTAGTTCGCTAGTCAGCGTAATCGACCCCACACTCGAGTTCGCGGCTTCGCGCCGCGTAGTCTGGAGCGAGCTTTAGAATTAATCAAAATTAAAGACAAGTCTATTCTTTTAACAATAGTTTCTTTTTGTGAACTGAATAAGTTAAAACTTTGATTTCTACAGTCTGGCAAAAAAGGGTAGAAATTAAAAAGTGGCATGTCGTCCCTTTCAAATCAATCGAAAAACGCACCCATAAGTAAGAGCGAGAAAGAGATAACGCTTTCTCGCTCTTACTTATGGATGCGTCGTCTTGGTGCGGTGCGACGGTGTGTTAAGGTCCCTCCACACTCATGCGCGAATCACGGCGCGAAGCCGCAAACGCGAATGTGGAGTCAATTTTGCTGAATAGCGAACTAGACTCCACACTCGCGTTCGCGGCTTCGCGCCGTAATTCGCGCATGAGTGTGGAGGGTCCTTTACGTCCTTAATGCTAGGTCTATGGTGATGCCACTGTTTAATTTCTACTCTTTTTTGCCAGACTACAGTTTTGGAATCAGAAACTTTATTTTCGGTAATCTTATTAAAAATTCTAGGCTCTCTTTTTATTGTAATAAATCGACATGACACTGGCTAATCTAATAAAAGCCATTTAAAAAAAAATGACAAACCCATCCATGTACCGTTGACGTTGATTATGATCAAATTATGATTTGAATTTTGATTGTGATTCCTTTGGCTCCTCTACACTACACGATAGCCCAGCATAGGCCAGTCTAAGGGACGCAGCTATGGGATTGAATGAGATAGCAATATCACTTGCTCCCTCTAACGCATTAATGTGTCCCTTGGACTGGCCTACGCTGGGCCATCGTGTAGAGAAGCCAGAATGGCTGTCGTGTTTCTTCTCTTTGACTGTTGTGTTGTCAGACCTGACTGTTCTAGTGTTCTGTTCAGTGTTCCGTTTGTAAATTCTACCAGAATATCTTTTGTACAGTTCAGTGTGTAAAAATATAGGTAGGTACAGCATATACGTACATTCAGTATTAAAATTGTGCAATAACAACAAATATGTATATACCAACTTAAGAAATTAATAAAGTTTGTTATAAAATCACTGGTGTTTTATTTTCTAGGATAAAAAAATATCAGTTTAGGATCATCATCATCACACACGGATGGTTTTTATCGGTTAAGGAAGTCACTATTATCGATTTTTCGCAGCACTACTTTCTATCATGTCGGTTATTATCGTTTCGAGAACTCACTATTATCGATTTTTCGCAGCACTGCTTTCTATAAACCATAGACAAATATATAGATAGTATATAGCTTTATCTGTGCTATAAACGAGTTTCTTTATGTTGGTAGGAAACTAATATCATGGTCAAACTAAAACGTTTGACAAATACGTACTATGGAGTTCCGTCTCTTAGAACGTAGTGATTATATGCTCTTTGCAGTGTTCATGTTCAACTGTTGAGTGTTGACTGTTGACTGTTTTTGAACCATTGAAATTACATTAAGTGAACCCAATTTTAAGAAATAAGAGTTACATATTTGGACTACACTATGTCTCAAATGTAAGGGTTACTTTTGTATATTATTTATCAAAGCCATTAATTAATTAATAACAGGTTTATTACAATAAAATGTAATTAAAAGTACAAACAGCTGATTCTGTTGCTGACGTGGTGCTGCAGGGAATGGAGCTTTTCATTCCGTCCTCTGTGGTCCCTGTTGGTGGCAAATCCCAACCTTGGTTTGGTCGTTTCTGCAAAGAGGCCTCTCGCCGAAAGCAGGAATGTTACCAGGCCTGGGTAGACGCAGCGGCAGTACGGGATGTAAAGACTAGCGCATTAAAAAAGAAGTTTAACTTTGCCTCCAGGTCCTTCAAAAGAGTTATTGCCAGAGCAAAGTCGCTGCACATTGGTAGAATTGGCGAGAAATTAGAGCGCCTCCCGTCGGGAACTCGTGCGTTCTGGTCTCTTGCCAAAGCTATCCAGGGGAATTTCTGCACGCCATCTTTTCCACCTCTGCACACGGAGAATGATTCATTGGCCCACGACGCAAAAGACAAAGCCGATCTTCTGGGCAAACTCTTTGCGTCCAACTCGACTTTGGATGACGGGGGAAACGCGCCGCCGACCATACCGCGGTGCGAGAGCTATATGCCGGATGTCCGGTTCAAACAAAGCTCGGTGCGCAAAGCACTTCTTTCCCTCGACACTCATAAGTCGAGTGGGCCCGATGGAATCCCTGCGGTTGTGCTGAAGATGTGTGCTCCCGAGTTGGCACCGGTCTTAACGCGTCTTTTTCGGCTCTCTTACTCTTCCGGCGTAGTCCCGACCTCGTGGAAGTCAGCTTTGGTGCACCCGATCCCTAAAAAAGGCGACCGCTCAAATCCATCCAACTACAGGCCAATAGCTATAACCTCCCTTTTCTCGAAGATAATGGAGTCCATTATCAACTGCCAGCTCCTTCGGTACCTAGAGGACCACCAGTTGCTTAGTGACCGACAATACGGTTTCCGTAGAGGCCGCTCGGCTGGTGATCTTCTAGTCTACCTGACACATCGTTGGGCACAGGCAATCGAGACAAAGGGTGAAGCATTGGCTGTTAGTTTGGATATAGCGAAGGCCTTCGATCGCGTCTGGCACAAAGCACTTCTTTCGAAGCTACCATCTTATGGGCTTCCCGAGAGATTATGTGTATGGGTCAGTAGCTTTCTAGCAGACAGAAGCATAAAGGTCGTAGTTGACGGCGAATGCTCAGACTCCATGTCTGTGAATGCTGGTGTCCCCCAAGGCTGTGTGCTATCACCCACGCTATTCCTTCTGCATATCAATGACATGCTGCAAATCAGCGGAATTCATTGTTATGCTGATGATAGTACGGGTGATGCCTCTTACACCGGCCGCACCAATATCTCTCGGGAAAACGTCATCGAGAGCCGGAACAAACTTGTGTCTGAAATTGAGACTTCCCTAAAAGAAATCTCTGAATGGGGTCGACTAAACTTAGTCCGTTTTAACCCTGCCAAAACACAGGTTTGCGCGTTTACCGCAAAAAAGTTAGAATTTGTCGTATCACCTCGTTTTGAGAGCACTCCCCTGACTGCCGCAGCCAGTATCGGAATCCTCGGCGTCGACATTTCGAGTGAAGTCCAGTTCCGCGGCCATTTAGAGGGTAAGGCCAAATTAGCCTCAAAAAAGCTCGGTGTGCTCAACAGATCGAGACAGTATTTCACGCCGGCCCACCGCCTACAGCTGTATAAAGCGCAGGTTCGCCCACACATGGAATACTGTTCTCATCTATGGGCAGGGGCACCCCAATACCAGCTTCTCCCTCTGGACCGCATCCAGCGAAGAGCGACTCGAATTGTCGACTGCCAGCGTACTTCGGAACGGCTTGACTCCTTGGCGCTGCGTAGAGATGTGGCCTCGCTCTGCATTTTCTATCGCGTGTATAACGGGGAGTGCTCCGAGGAATTGTTCGGATTAATCCCTGCAGCTTCTTTTCGCCATCGCCCTACGCGAAAACATTACCATCCTCACCACTTAGATGGTTGGCAGTCCTCAACTGTGCGTTTCTCTAGAAACTTCCTGCCTCGCACAGCTAAACTGTGGAATGAACTGTCGCCTGCGGTATTTCCGGACCGATATGACCTTCAAACCTTCAAGAAAAGAGCATATTCCCATCTTAAAGGCCGGCAACGCACTTACAACCCCTCTGGTGTTGCGGGTGTCCATGGGCGGCGGTAATCGCTTTCCATCAGGTGATCCGTCTGCTCGTTTGCCTCCTATTTCATAAAAAAAAAAAAAAACCTAAAATTTTTATGTACAAACTAAAACTTAACACCTAAAAACAATAAAAATATGGGTGACCTAGCCCAGTATGATTAAAAATGTATGTATGTGGTAAGTCCCCAGCAAGCTCGGTTCTCCATACAAATGTATGAAATGTAGTTACGCTCTCATTTTAAAGCAACTTGCTAGATTGCTCTGAAACTTTGTACTTACAATAAGATAAGGTATATCTATGCCCACATATATTATTAGGCATACCCTTTGTCTGCCTGTAATTACTTAGTTTATGACTTTATGTAGCTTCAGATACCATAGTTAAAAAAATACAACAAATTCAAGTTTTTCATTCAGAAATTGTTTTTGCTTTATTTCTATTGTTTTTAAGCTGGAGCTATATAAATTACCTACAGGCATAGATATACCTCGTGCCATTGTATGTGCAAAGTTTCATTACAATCCAACACATTTTTAAAATGAGACTCCGTTTGTATGGAAAGGCGAAATTCTTATGCTAGTGCTGAAACCCTAGAGAGGGATGGCTATAGATTTTAGGGTTCCGTACATAATTAATTTTATTTATACATAAGTACTTACCTATTAATTTTTTTTACAGATCTTTGCGACAGTTACACCGCGGTCCAACCACTACACTAATCTTTACAATTTTACGGTTCGAAGGAGACCCTGTTTCAATATCATATGATAAAACTATTACCGTTGATAACGTGATACAGGCTTCTGTCAAATTTGAGTACATAAACTGCATGTTTGTGCCATATGTAAAAATTAAAAAAATGGAAGGTGTATACAATTCACCAGTTCCAATTACAATACAATGTGATGAATTTAAAGAACTGTTTTTTTGTTCCGACCACTGGATTGAAGTACAGTTGAACCCACTGCTACATGCTTCAGCAGGAAGAACTCAATTTAAATGCCCCTACTCAAATTTTTCAGACGTAACACATAATGCTACAGCAACTTGTTACACGATTGAAATAAACGTTACTGTGCAAGTCATAATGCCAACAGGTTTTTTGCCCAGCAAGGAACTCTATGAAGATACAGAGTCCACGGACTTTCAACTGCACACAAAAGATGGCACTGTGGCAGTACACAAGGCAGTACTGTTCCTTCACAGCGAAATGTTCAAATTGATGTTGACAAAAGACTGGAAGGAATCAAATGAAGGTCGGATTAGTATGGACGGTATCACTGTCCAGACACTTAGACATCTGAAGGACTACATGTACTTGGGTATTCTGTCAGAAGAGGGCTTGGAGCCGCTGCTGCAGGTTGCTGCACACTACTTCATGGACAAGTTGAGAGCCGATTGCTCGGCTAAGCTAGCAGAATCAGTAAATTCGGAGAACATTAATAGACTTATTGCTCTGGGTTGCGAGTTTAATATACCAGAATTGGTAAGAGGTCTAATATTTAGAATTCCAGATAATATTGTAAATGATATGAATTACTTGAAAATAGATAAGTCAAGTGACAAAATTGTACAGGAAAAGCTGGAAAACTTGTACTTTTGAGCTTTGTACCCATATTTCTTTTATAAAACTAAACGATTGAAGGCTAAAGTAACTCAAGTTAATCATAATTCATAAGGTAAATAACTTTTTTGACTATTTCTAATTGTTACTATAAATAAAGAGCTAATTGTGTTTAATACATGGACAAATTTTATTTTTACTCCAATACTCCTAATGAGACAATTAAGGCTCAGAATATGTGATTTTGTGAATGGTTTTATTTTGAGTAGGTATGTGTGTGATACTATACACGGTGGCAAAAAAATAAGTGCATTCCCGTTGCCAGGGAAGTTTTGGGATTATACTAACTTTTACTATGGGACCAACACCGAAATCACGAAAAAAAGTTTGGCTGTTTCATACATTTTGGCTGGTCCATTTTATATAGAAGAGTAAATTTTTTTCGCGATTTCGTGGTTGGTCTCATAGTAAAAGTTGCTCAGTATAATCCCAAAACCTCCCTGGCAACGGGAATGCACTTATTTTTTAGTCACACTGTATATGTATATACTATATACAAACGAAAAAGTCGTAGTGCTTAATCCACTTTGTTGACCGAAGAAAGGTATCCTTTTCTGCTTGAGCAAAATTTCCGTTGACCCAAAGCAGGCAAAAATATTTTTCACTAGGCCAGATTTATATGGCTAAGTAGCATATGGCCCCACCTGTTCGCTGTTTTCGTTTGTCCAACCATGTGCCGAACATCCTGTATATATTTATGATATAGAAGCCAATCGAGCAGAAGAATCGCCTGATGGTAAGCGATTACCGTCGCCCATGGACACCCGCAAAAGCAGACTGGTTGTAGTTGCCGGTACCCGCAACTTCGTCGGCGTGGAATGACGATGATGATGATTGATAAAACTATCCTATGTCATTTCCCGGAGCCTTAAACTATCTCAGTACCAAATTTCACCTAAATCGGTTTATTTAGCAGTTTAAGCGTGAACAGCATAGGTAACAGACAGATTGTTAAGGGCCCTCCACACTCATGCGCAAACCACGGCGCGAAGCCGCGAACGCGTGTGGAGTCGATTTCGCAAATCTGCCGTTGAAAATCGTTTGTCTCTATACGTTATTGCGACATTTCTGTTTGTTGGGATGAGATAAAATTTAATAACAAAGGTTTGTAAGAAGTTACTATAGTTGGGCAAACCAAATTGTCAGTAAATAAGAACAAAAAAAAAAACTATACTTATCCTTTTCTTTTTGGTGCTAGTACTAGTATAAGACAAAAATAGTATGATTCTCTCTGTATATGTTTGAAATGACACAGTCTTTTGACAAACTATAAGTTTTATGAATAAGGGTTTATCCGCAACTGCTTTTTAAGCAGTAGTTGAAACAGTTCCACTAGCTTTTTTTTGCAACTTTCATGTGAGAAGAGTCAGAATAGTAACTAAGTTTGACATCTCATAACTCATAAGACATAACCAAACCAAACAAAACAAACAGTTATAATATGGTAATATCCTCGCGTGCGTGTTGTGCTGTACTTTATATTTAACATTCATAAAAGCAGTACTATACACAGAACTAATGTCCGATTCTTCTGATGATGAAGACCTTTCGAGGTTCCGAGAGGCTGTCGATACTTCATTCACTAAACTCATCAATGAAACCCGCGGTATCGGTATCCCACAAAAAGGTAGGCTATAAACCACCTATAAACTGTATTCTGAACACATTCAGAATCTTCTTAAATGTTATTTGATTTTTCCTAAATTCTTTTAATAATTTTCACGGGAATTTACTAACACTGTTTTACAGTGATAGTTCTATAAGTTAAGGTCTTTCTGCAATTTTGATATCCCCAGGTCTGTACTCAGTACGAATATTTTCGCATTAACTGCTCTTAATTTAGCTAATAATATCTACCTAATTAATACGCTAATACTGACTGGCCTAGAGGTGAACTTTTCTTTATTTGATATATATAATAAAAATATCTTTTAAAAACCTCACTTTCTTGTCTAGTACTAAAACAGATCTTCAGTCCGTCTAAGATAAATTTACACCAACTTGAACAGAACAAAGTGTAAGAGTGTCATTATAGTTTTCTAATAAAAATAAAAATAAAGTCCCTAATTATAAACATCATATTTTGATAGAGATTTGAGATGAATGATGATGACATTGGCATTGCAAATGAAGAGTTAGCTTGGTCTGACTCCATCTTTTATGATTGTCATGATGTAAATAGGCCTATGCCTATTTCCATAAGACCCATAGTACTCAATGGGAACAAATTGGAATAAGAATAAACCGAAAAACATTATTATTGCCCTGTTCAATTGTTTGGTTTCTTAATGTTATTAGCTCTCGTTTTGGAGGCCAAGACCCTCTTTCGATCGCAGAGCCATATTAGTTCGTTAGTGTTCAATTGTTATTTGAGTAATTGATAGATAACTTATGAAATTTTTAGAAGTAAAAAAACCCATTTCCGAGAGGTATCTGGAAACCGCCAGCCATTACAACGATGTGAAGGTGCCGGAGAAAATGCAGAAACAGATAGGCGTGAAGATCTCCAAGATTATTGATAAGAATGTTGAATTTGTAGACATGGAGGCAAATGGAGTGAAGTAAGTGTTCTTGTTCTGACGATTGGTCTGGCTTAGTGGGTCGGACCCTGCCTGCGAAGCCGATGGTCCTGGTTCGAATCCCGGCAAGGGCATTTGTTTGTGTGATGAATACAAATATTTGTTCCTGAGTCATGGTTGTTTTCGATGTATATAAGTTGGTATAAGTATGTATATTGTCGCCTAGTACTTATAGTATGTGTACAGTGTGTGCATATCGCGTGCTATATGCTCAGCTGTGGCAGGTCCATCTGTGTAAGGTGTCCCCCAATATTTATTTATTACTAGCTTTTGCCCGCGACTTGTGGAATCAATAACAGTAGCTAAAGTAAGTACAGCGCCTGAATAAAGTGTAATAGCAATCAATGTGTGACTATGTTTTCAGAAAGCGTAAGATCAAAGGTGGCGTAAAACTGTTCTCCGACTCAGTAGACTACCTCTCACCGGAGGCTGTGGTGGACACATATACTGAGACACACAATGCACAGTCTAGGAAAATGATGAAACAGAAGCGGCAGCTTGAAGATGAACAAATGAATGAGAATGGTATTGTTATTTGCATTTGAACTGATACTGTCGTTGTTTTTAGGGTTTCATACCCAAAGGGTAAAAACGGGACCCTATTATTAGTAAAACGGGACCCTATTATTAGTAATAGGGTCCCGTTGTCTTAGGACTCCGCTGTCTGTCTGTCTGTCAGGCTGTATTTCATG
Organism: Cydia strobilella; assembly: GCF_947568885.1. Lineage (NCBI taxonomy): Eukaryota > Metazoa > Arthropoda > Insecta > Lepidoptera > Tortricidae > Cydia > Cydia strobilella. The sequence goes on from NC_086059.1 coordinate 2,699,545, forward strand.
AACCGTGATAGTTCATGAACCGTTCTGTTGCCGCTATAACAGAAATACTAAAAAGTACGAAACCCTCGGTGGGCGACACCGACTCGCACTTTGCCGGTTTTTTTTATGGCTTTTACATTTGAAAGCTGGCTATTCTGACGTCATGTCGATTTGTGAGAACAAAAAAGAAATTTACGTAATCGCGAGACTTTTAGATCGAAAAATATAAATGCCATTTCTGGTCCTAAGGTCAGGCCATTTATTACTGACGTTTTTTTTTTAGACAAAATAGCAGCCGTAGCAGTAACAGGCGAGTATGTTTTATCCAAAGAAGAAACAAAATCCTGGAAATCTAGGCGAAAAGAAAAACTTTTCAAATACAAGTCCCAAAAAAACAGCAAAGTTTTAACTGCTGTTGAATAGTTTCCAAAATAAAACAAAAAAGTAAATTTACTTTTTTATTTCTATTTACAACAATACTTAGTAATTATAGTTAACAAAATAAATATGTACAAAAGTCAGTATCACAATAGTAACTGCTTCTTTTTTTACATTACATTATAAAATTAATGTTCTAAGTAGTTTTTCCTTCTTTTGTAAAATAAATTACGATTATATTACTTTCATGTTTAGGGCTAATTATATTTAGTTACAAATTACAATCTTTCAAGTCTAAATAATTTAAGGTAAAGTTTGTCAAGGGACTATCTCATTTCAAACATAGAGAGAATAATACTATCTTTGTCTTACACTAGTACTAGCACCCAAAAGAAAAGGATGAATATAGTTTTTTTGTTCTTATTTACTGACAATTTGGTTTGACCAACTATATATTCAAAAGAGAATGGCATCAATGTTGCCAGTTAAAAGAAAAATTGTAAACTGTAGCTTTATAATCTAGGGCCCTATAGGGAGTTACACTATGATTACTTCCAGTTAAATAAAGTCAGACAAATGGTTTTATTTTATTTATCATTTAAATTTTCTAAGTTAAAAAAACAAAAAGGAGATGGCGGGACGACTTGGACGCATTTTATCCGGATTGGCAGGACACTACAAACGACAGGGTTGAGTGGAGGAAACGAGGGGAGGCCTTTCCCCAGCAGTGGGACACTAAAGTAGGCTATTAAAAAAAAAAAAAAAAAAAAACAAGTATAAAATTCCTCAATATACTCAATGCTGGCAATGTAGACTGACAAATATTTTAAAGAAGAAATTCCACACCACAACCAAATGGTATTAAAACCACAAGTCTGTCTCAAAGTAATCATGATGCTTGACAAATGATATACGAAAAACAACTTTAGTATCATAAACCTAAGACAATCTTCAACAACTACATCTATGGCGTATGGTTTTAGGCAAGAGCTGGTAACACTAACAACTTCACATGTCACATAATCAAGTCTAGACATAAATCTGAGGAAACGTTGTTCCTTTGTATAGTAGTGTATAGTATATAGCCTGGGCTTGGCAAACCAATTTTGCGAGTAGAAAAGGAAAAATAAACGTCTGGACTGTCAAATTCTTATAAAAAAATATTTCGATCAATCAATCGATTATTGATAACAAGCGTTATAGTTTGTCAAGGGACTGTCTCATTTCGGTTCGGGCGTAGACGGAGAGAGTCATACTGTCTTTGTCTTGCACTGGTGCTGGCGCCCAGAAGAAGGGGATGAGTGTAGTTTTTTGTTCTTATTTACTGATAAGATTTGCCTGACCAACTATATACACTTACACGTCATAATTTTCTGTTTAGCATCCCAAAAGATTACAATTATAAAATATTATGTCGTTATTCATTTAGGAATATAATTACAATAGACTATCTTATTCAATTATTAGGCATCATTAGATTATTTCATGCCTTTTTGTTACTGACAAATTGGTTTTCCAGACTATATTTAAAACGGTGGCAAGTCTACTGGATTCCTTTATGTGGTAGAATAAGATAAATGTCACATTTTTTGAGATTCTAGTCATCTCTTATCATTCTCTTATGCTATCGTTGCCACTACATGACACATTCGTTATATTACGAGATTCAAAATGCATTCTCTGTGTTTTCCACTTAACTATAACCGGTCAAACAACTTCGTCAGTAGAAAAAGGCGTGAAATTCAAATTTTCTATGGGACAATCCCTTCGCGCGTACATTTTTTTAATTTGCCCCTTTTCTACTGACGGAAATAGCTTGACAGACTATAAACTATTAAACAAATTGGATCATCAGCCTCTCAAAAACATCTCTTCTCAAACTGATATCAACCTTATAGTAACACATCAGACAAAATTATATCTTAAGTACATGCTCATAAGGCAATCGGCAAAAACATGAAAAATCGGGTAGTTTGTCTTTTGTCTAATGGAGACATGTAGGGATTTGGCGAATATTCGTGATTGCGTCTCTTTCATTTTCCTTGGGTAGCGAGAGATGCCATCACGAAAATTCGCCTAATCCCGATATGTGTGGTCGCACACAATCAGCTAGAAAGAGAAGTCGTGGAATATAAGGGAACCAATACAATCTATGACTCTTTCCGCACAGACTATACTTCTGAACTGATTAACTTGCCCAATTAACTACAACAAAATCGAACCTTAAGTACGTACACACAAGGTTCTTTCTCGTATCCACTTGAGGCATAGATAACCATCGAGAATTACTAGAGTCGCAGACAAACTCCAACTCCATTCTCCACTCAGTCCACTCCACGTAACCAACGAGAATTACCACAGATAAATTACAATTTGCTAGAATCGTGCGCATCGCGTCCTTTTCGCGCGGGCAATTCGTCGTGGCTGTACGCTCTGTTGTCTAAGCCTATGGGTTTGGCTGTCGGGCTGAGCTGTGCGGGCTCCCGGGCCGTCGCCACTGGGCCGTCCATGAAGAACATAGTCAGGAAGAAGAGGATGCAACCTGTTAAAAAAATTTGAATAAATGAATGGTTAGATATTTATTTCGATCTTAACTGATGCCAAAAACGAGCTTGAGATCAAAACTAAACTTATCATCACCGACTTTGTGACAACATGTGGAAGTTGTATCATAATAAATGTCATATTTTTATAGAAATTTGAGGAAAATCGATACCACTAACGCTTCACTCCTTACATCAGGCCACATACAGTCTGGCAAAAAAGAGTAGAAATTAAAAAGTGGCAACACTGTAGTGTCGTCCTGTTTTCTTAGATTGATTTGAAAGGGACGTCACTATAGTGTTGCCACTTTTTAATTTCTACTCTTTTTTGCCAGACTGTAGCTAAGGGTACTTTAGAGATACATTAGACTTACTAATCCCATAGAAGCCGGCGTAGAAGATCATAATAGCCTCTCTGTAGCCAATAGCCTTGGCCACGGGGTCCACCAGGATGGGAAGGTTCCCTCCCACGTTGTTCATGACGAACAGGAACACGCCAACGGTAGTGGAACGAACGGAGAGCGGCACGATCTCTACGAGGATTGCGAAGACGATGCCGAACCACATCTCAGCTGGAAACGAACGTAGGTATTTGTTAGAGATTTGACTGTACAATATTTAACTAGGTATGTGTGTATCGTGATTCATTTGCGAAATCGCTATAGAAACAAGTCAGTTCATCTTATACGCTGCGTCTTACGTAGGCGAACACTCGCGAAGTCGCGAACGCGAAACGGCTCGGCGGGCCCACGGCGTTCGCGTTCGCAACGAGATCGCCCACGTAGGGCACTTCTATTAGTTAGTATCCAGCCTAGATAATCCAGGATATCCGTGTGATTGTTTCTGTTAAGAATTGCATTTTTCAGGGTGCATGTACAAGTTGTAAATCATTTTGTGATTAAATATTTTTAAGTTATATTAAAACCAATGTCAAAATTTACTGAGTCTATCGCTTACTTTGCGTTCGTACGCAAAGTAGGTACGCATCCATCATAGAAGAGCTCAACCTAATAGGCCATCCACATATTCGGCCAACGTAGGCCAATCTAAGGGACGCATTTATGCGTTAGAGGGAGCAAGTGATATTGCTATCTCATTCCACCGCATAGCTGCGTTCCTTAGATTGGCCTACGTTGGCCGAATATGTGGACTTTGCATTACACATTATCAAAGGCTCTCTGTGACGTGTCTGCACCGTATTCTTCAGTATTTTGGTCACATTGCTCGCAGAAGCTCTGACAATCTAGAGCGCCTTATGGTCACCGGGAATGTGAAAAGGAAGGAAAAAGGTCTCGTGGCCGGAGCCCTAAACGTTGTATAGGCCTGAAGATGTCTGTCAGCACGGCTCTCCACGAGGCAGACAGAAGGTGATGGAGAGAAGCCACTTCGAAACTCGGAGCCACGATCCTCAGTAATGAGGGAACGACGGAGGAGGAGGAGGATAGCTAGAAAAATACAAATAGCGGAACTACAAACTTACCAAAGAAGTAGGAGAGGGCGAGGGTGATCATGGCCCATAGGGGCCCAAAGACGACAGAGCCGAAGGCAGGTAAAGTGGCTATCAGCTGGGATAAAGCCAGTACGAGCACACGGGAGCGGACGCCCAGCTTGGCCACGAATCTGGAATAAGTTTGATAATATTCATCAGACAAATATTTTATAAAAAAAAACTAAGAGTATGCCCCTAGTATTGGCTGCGCTAATCTTTTAATATTAGGTATGTACTTCTTAAATAGTTTTTCTCGTTCTGATGGTACCTCATGAAATAAAACTATGAAAACGGATTATATCGCCTATATTGAATTTATAATACATCCCGTCGTTTCGAACCCTTTACAGCGTTCGTGGTCAACGGGTGACTGAGGAAAAGCTACAAAGTGCAAAATAACCACATACAAAAATAATGAACCATCATAAACTATAAACTTTAAGGCTGGTTGTACATGCAAAATCGGTTCATAAGGCTAGTTATACAATACAACTATTACTGATGGTACTACCTGTTAAGTCAAAACTCAGCCTTCTATTAGCGCTCTCGGAAAAATGAAAAAATAGCGACCACACTGATTGATTTCTATTGCCGCATCGCTCGCTGTCGACGGTTTTATTATCACACACCTAAATGGTCGCGCACTGTGTGGGGTATCAAAGAAATTTCCTTCCACGAACGCTCTTAGCTGTGTAAACTTCCTGTTGAGGCTTTCTCGAGGGAGATTTTCAAAAAAAGGAGCCTCTCACTTGTCAGACACGACGCCGCCAACATCAACGCCAACGGAACCGACACTGACGGTGACAAAACAGCCACCGGCCCAGGTCCACGACGGGGAAGTAGGTAGTCCCGGTAGTACAACTTACTTGTCAGACACGAGGACACGACGCCGCCAACGACAACGCCAACGGAACCGATACCGACGGTGACGGCGAACAGCCACTAGCCCAGGTCCACGTCGGGGAAGTAGTCCCGGTAGTACAACTTACTTGTCAGACACGACGCCGCCAACGACAACGCCAACGGAACCGATGCCGACGGTGACGGCGAACAGCCACCAGCCCAGGTCCACGTCGGGGAAGTAGTCCCGGTAGTACAAGTCGGCGTTGTATGCGAAGCACATACCGCCTGCGAAAAAAAAAATGCATAACAAAATATATCAGCGGTTGAGCTACTTACACCTTACTGATTTTTTTACTGATGACAGGGATGAAGCAATATGTAGACATAATCCATTTATTCAGGTAAGCAATATAAAATAGTAAATAGAAAGTCCATGCATAGTTCGTGACCATGTAACGCAGGCTTCGTCAAGTGGACACAAAAGCAAATCGGCTACAGGCTTCGTCATCTACTTACAAATGATGTACCTAATAATATGTAGACTGAGGGTATGCGCGCACGAGCAACTTAGTCGCGACGCGATTTATTTGTCTCTTTACGACAAATAAATCGCCTTGCGACTAAGTTGCTCGGGATGCGCGCACGAAAGCGACTTTCGTGTCCGCAACTATTTTGTCTCTCACATCAAGCCTATGGGTAAGTATTTTCATACTTACCCATACTTACTTTCGTGCGCGCATGTAGCGACGTGACGGCTGTCTTGAATATATAGACTCGTACAATATTTCACTTACCCCCCATGTTGCACAATGTACTATTAATAACCCGCCTGCGGCAGTCGGTTAAAATAGGAATCACGATACGTCTACAACTATGTTCTATTTTACCCTATTATTGAATTAACCGCGAATGTTTACATTAACCCGCCTCTATTGTGGCTAAAATAACATGTACTCATATCAATTTCCGTCTTTTTGTCCGCCGAATTAATTGCAATTCAAATTTCTTTCACGGAAGCCTTATTAAACACCCATAGCCTTGTACTTTATTAGAACGGTGTAAGAACTATTTTTTAATGCTTCGGGACCACTAATTTGGCCTTGAATTTTGTGACAAGACGTCAGAGCCGCGGCTGGCAGGATACGGGTGACAGGCAGAACTATTTTATACTTCCTTTGCAAAAAACAACCTTAACTTGTTTAAATTTATGTAGATTTTAGTATAAATTTATGAATGAGGCCTTTTTTCATAGGACACTCAATATTCAACCTTATAAAGTTAGACTTTAGATCCTTTAGGGATTGGTTTGTAATGGGTTTTCTTAATGGTGTCTCCTAGGCATGGTTTATTTCTAGGTATTATTTCTTGTTCGTCATGTTCGATTGTTGTTTTCTGAGCTACTTCGATCGATTTATTGATAGAAAACTACTGCGTCAAAAACAGGTAGGTATCTATTATTACCTACCTAAGATACTTTTGGGATTATACCTACAGTTTTGACTTGTTCTAGCCTCGGACCATGGTCAATTATTTTAAGAGCAACAAATTTGCAGTCTTGCCCCCCTAGGCCCTAGTAATAGAACGTGACAGCTACTAGACCGCGAGCCAGGCGCAAATTTCGTCAGTCATCGCCTCCCGGGCGAAAACTCGTATAGCGGTTAACGGCTATGTATGATGAACCCTCGTGAACGTCAGCTGCCGCTCCGTTGGTGGGTTGAGGAATGGCAGCCACTGAAACGCGTAACACGGTCTTTCCACCGCGATACAATCGGCTGACGATTTTGTTTATTCACAATAGCATCTAAACTATCATCTGACAAAGTATCAAGCGGGAGGCGATGACTAAATTTTTTTTAAGACTACTTGCTGCCATTCCTTAACCCACCAACGGGGCGGCAGCTGACGTTCACGAGGGTTCATCATACATAGCCGTTAACAGTATACGAGTTTTCGCCCGGGAGGCGATTGGTCATGGAAATCTGTTCCTGGCCCGCGGTCTATACAGGCAATAAAAATTCACCCATTTTAACCCTCATGTGCGGTTACCGCACTGTTTACGCAGCAGCGTGATAACGACAATGCCTGTCATCGTCAACCACACGGTGTCAAAAGTGACACTTATGTGCGCCCGTCTCCTTTAACCGCACGGTGTTAAAAGTGACTTTTTTTATAATAATACACACACCTGTTTATATAAGGGATGACGCTTATCTATGTATAAAACTCACCACAATGTCTGACAGAAGCCGCAATACACAGCAATATGATCCTCGGCTGAGTAATAACATGCCAGATGGTGATTTGTGGCTGTTTCTTCCCCGCCTCCATGTTCTCTGCCTTCCCCCCTTCTTCCCCAATGGTGGTGCGCTCCGGCTCACGAAGAGTCATGAAGGTGAGGAGCGTGATGACAATGCCGACGATGCCGGCTCCGTAGTAGCATACTCGCCAGCTCTGTTGAGTGTTAATTGGTATTATTGTCTTGCAAATGTTACTGAAGTAAAACGAATTAGATTGTACAACGTGAGCAGAAAATAACCTATTTTTCACCACACCAGCTGGTAAAGGCTCTCTTGATTGTTCAAAAACTGGTAAGTTTCATTTTATTCACATGTGAGGCAAAGTAATCAAATGCAAATTTTGAGTTGTTTTCTTATGTTTGCTGGTAGAATTTACTTTTAAATGATGATTTTAAATGATAAATGAGATAAATCTTTAATAACACTCATTTTCATTCGATTTGCTTTGATTTTGTTTGATTTTTTAGTTAGTATTTTCCTTGTGTTGGTGTGGTGAAAAATTTTGTGTTTTACTCGGTGGCAAAGTTTGTTTTACCCTCGTGCCTTGAAACCCTCGCGACTCTTAAGATTCCATTTTTCAACAACAGTTTTCGAATCTTTCTCTTGCTCGGGTAATCTTGTGATTATCGGGTATTGAGGGGTTAAAAAACAACAACTTTGCCCCCTTGTAAAAAAAATAACTCTTATGCCATCCAAATTTTTCAAAAACAAAATTTATGCAATTCAAGACCCACCAAAAACAAGTTAAGACATACATTTTGAATTCCAAAATAACAAAATATAATGCGTGGCTCCTTCCCACTTCTCAGCATAACAATCGACTCTCACTTAAATTGGAAAGACCACATAGAAAAAATTAAAACCAAACTTAGCCAATTTATTTACGCCTTGGGACAATTAAAAAAAACCTTAGACTTGCAAACAGCCGTAACAGCTTACTATGCCTTTGCCCAGGCATGGTTTCGCTATGCCATAATTTTATGGGGAAACAGTACAAACTCAGAAGATTTACTAATTTTACAAAAGAAATGCATTCGCATTTTATCAAATATTACACTTCCCGATAGTAGTAAGCCACACTTTAGAAATCTTGGAATTCTCACGCTACCCAGCATATATTTCATTTCATTTCATTCATTTACTGCAATCCATGGTACATAATAGGTGTTATAATCATTTAAATTGTAACAGCATGGACCCTGAATAGGGTATAGCATGATAATCTTAATAACTAAATACTTTACAAAACTTAACATAACATTGATTTGATTATTTCTAAATTAAATAATCCAAGTATACTTCGGATGACATTTACAATACATTATCAATTAAAATAATAATTATTCAAGATAAATAAATAATATATTTTCGAATTACTTAAACTCGGGTCGAGTGGAGGAAACGAGGGGAGGCCTTTGCCCAGCAGTGGGACACTAAATTAGGCTAGTAAAAAAAAAAAAAAAAAAATTTCGAATTGTGGAAATTTGTAAAAGCGCATCCTGATTTATATTCTAAACTTGGAGATATGCCCCGACGATTCGAATCTCGCTTGAGAAATAATTTGATCCAAACCTCGAAATTAGTAATTCATAAAAATGGTCCCTACCCAATGTAAATTAGAATTTATAATAAGCTACCTAACCACATAAAAAATGAGCTGAATGATAATAAATTTTTGAATAATTTAAAGGCATTCCTCGTAGACAAAGCATTATACTCTGTAAGTGAATTTACTCCTGAGGTAATGTTTAATATTTACTCGTGTCGACCTCTCTGCCGCCCTTATATATACGGCCGGCCATTACATGTAAACATATTTAATAGTGTTATTAAGTTAAGTAGTTGATTAGTTTGTAATTTTATTGCAGTGCCCTTACAGGGTTGTGTTCATATCAAACATAATAATAATCATAAGATCTTTTTGTACACACAAAGCAATGATTAAATGAATATGAATATGAATATGAATGAATAAGTATGAATAACTTAACTTTACAAAAGTAGGCTAGGTAAATCGATTGGATAATGTTATGACGTTATCAGTTAATCTCAATCTTACATTTAATTAGGTTAATTCTATAATAAATGATTGAACGTTTAATCGGCCATATTCAAAACGTGAATAAAATTACCATAAGTACTAGGTAGTTTGGGCTCAATTTAGCTCATAACAGGTTATGATAGGTACAAAAAAACTGACCAAGTGCGAGTCGGACTCGCGCACCGAGGGTTCCGTACTTTTTTAGTATTTGTTGTTATAGCGGCAACCGAAATACATCATCTGTGAAAATTTCAACTGTCTAGCTATCATGGTTACAGCCTGGTGACAGACAGACAGACGGACAGCGGAGTCTTAGTAATAGGGTCCCGTTTTTACCCTTTGGGTATGGAACCCTAATAACTACTAGATACCTAATTACAAGCTGAGAGTTGGGGCAAGCTAACTCTGCACGAACTTTGCAAGAAGTGCGGAGTGCCATAATTAACTTCATATATTAGTAGTAATTTGAGTAGTATGGTAACGTAGGCGAACAACCCGCGAACGCGAAGCGATGCGGCGCGGGGTGAGTCGAGCCTGGTTCACATTTGTCTGACGTGTCGTGAACAAATGTGAACGCAACCATATTAAATGTATGAAACGTATGTATTAAATGTATGTCCCGACACAACACAACACGACACGACAGACAAATATGAACGGCTTTAATCCTTTGATACCTATAGAAGTGTCCTACGTAGGCCTGCCGAGCTAGCACATGATTGGCGCGAGAGTATCTCGCCGCGACATAGACTACCCGTCCCCCTTTAATTCATACAGTTAGTAAAAGACGGGTAGTCTATCTCGCGGCGAGATACTAGCGCGTTATCATGTGCTCGGCCTACTGGGCGATCTCGTTGCGAACGCGAACGCCGTGGGCCCGCCGCGCCGCTTCGCTCCGCGCACGCGAGTTGTTCGCTTACGTAAGAAAGACGCAGCGTAACACTTCCACACTTTACCATTGCAAAGTTAGGTTAATAAAGTTCAACTCACCAATCCCCAAGCATTCAATTCAGGTATATACCTTCCAACAGGGAAAGCGATACCATATCCCCCATAGATCCCCCAGTTGAAGATTGACAGCACCAACGCCCTCTGGTGTTCCGGAAACATGTCAGTCAGGATGCCAGTAGCCAGTGGGTTACATCCTGACTCGCCGGCAGCCATGATCATCCTGAGGACTACTAGGTGCCAGTATTCTTTGACGGCCCCCATCAAGATTATGGCGATGACGAAGACTAGAGTGCAGTAGGAGAGGATTTTGGCGCGATTGTACCTGGGAATATAAAAACCAAATTAATTTTGTATTACGCAGAAACGTCTGACCGATATACCATCAAATCCTTGCTTTAATTCTAAGCGGAATATAACCAAGTTGATGATTTTGATGAGCAAATTAGGGTGATTAAGAGCCCTGTAACGATTTTAGAGCAAAAATGTAAAATTGATAGATGTAGTTGTTGAAATTATACACCTTTTGTTAAGTAATATCTAAATAACAAGTATTGGTTTCTATTTGCACGTCTTCTCATCTTGCCTTTTAATAATGAGGTCGCGAGCGTGCGTCAAAAATAAAGGTGCATTTTTTAAGGATGTATTTTGCCTTCTAATATGTTCTCACTGCTGAGGTGAAAAGTCGTGTGTACTACACGAGATCAAAGTTGTTTACATCTCGTGCGCTTTTAAGTACAAACACACTTGTTGTACAAATAACTATATTATGAATTATCTCGTTTCCTTTAAGAGCGGTCTTGAGCACGTGCCAAAGTAACCATGTCGCTTAAAAAGCAACTATCGTGGTAGTATTAAGGTTCAAATTTATGTAACAGCTCATTCAGAGAACAATCAGGGTGGTATCTTATTTGGAGACAACAAAACGTGTTATCTCCGAATGGGTTGTTTCATGAATTTGAACCATATAAATAGGATGGTAAATTTGCTTTTTAAACGGTCTTGTTCCCGTTACTTATTAGCACTAAGCAGTGTAACCACTGCATAAAGGAAACAATACCTTATTTTTAACAGATTAGAGCCCGAGCCCGAAAAACATCATCTGAGATAATTCATACTATAATTATAAAGTTGAATGTGAACTTGATGTAGACTAACATGTTTTTTAAGGCTTACTTATCGGCGATGAATCCAATGATGACGCCGACCACGGTGAACACAGCCATGAAAGCCGGTCCGGCCAGCACCTGGTAGTCTATGCCTAGTCCGTTGTAGCCCCATTCGCAGTACCTCGTGCCGTTCAGGGTCAGGGACTCGCATCTGCAAAATAGATAAGGTTAATAACATCCGTCTAAGAAAAGTTTGTGGTGAAGTTTGAGAATGCATAAGGTCTATGTGGAGAGCCGGTCTTCTTAAAATTGTTTGTTGAGAAGACCGTCATGGGGCAAGAACTCTTGTATAATTTGAATACGTACATCGCTCAGACTAAGCGCTGGTGGCCTAGCGGTAAGAGCGTGCGACTTGCAATCCGGAAGTAGCGGGTTCAAACCCCGGCTCGTACCAATGAGTTTTTCGGAACTTATGTACGAAATATCATTTGATATTTACCAGTCGCTTTTCGGTGAAGGAAAACATCGTGAGGAAACCGGATTAATCCCAACAAGGCCTAGTTTCCCCTCTGGGTTGGAAGGTCAAATGGCATCCGCTTTCGTAAAAACTAGTGTCTACGCCAGTTCTTGGGATTAGTTGCCAAGCGGACCCCAGGCTCCCATGAGCCGTGGCAAAAAAAATGCCGTGACAACGCGAGGAAGATGATGACTTCGCTCAGACACAGTCAGAAAGGAAGAGCTTCGCTTCTTCCGGTCTACCGACCTGTAAGTGGAGTAGGTATGTGCACCTACAAATGCAAGTGTTAAAAGCGATGAAAGGGCTTGTAGGTAGACAGTCTTACCTCATAGATCGTTTTCACCATATTAACCTTACCAAACTTATTTTGTACGCATAAAATTTCCGTATATTTTTCAATGGATTTAGGCACATTTAAAGATTTAAAAGTGTGTAAAAATAATTAAACCCTCGGCCGTAACTGCACGATGCCTATTGATTGCCGACGTTTTAATGAGATGGTGTTTACAGAATGCAATACTAATTATTGGTTACATGTCATGGGTTTCCTAGTATTGAGAAATTTGCAAATTTATGACTTGCACCATTGACTTGCATGTCGCTAAGACAAAAATGAAGTCATTCATAAATAAATATTGATGGAAGAATCAACACAAATCAACCTAGGCCCACTTCCCACTAGTAAACTCATTAAGAGGAAAGGGGACGAGCGCTTCTCCAGATAAACGTAGTCCCTATTTTTCTCTCTGAATATTGAAATTGGGGAAAATATTTTTACATAATTTGATGTAAATAGCTTATTTATATCAAACCTTATAGCTTATTTATATCAAAGAGGGATATAATAAGATAGAGCGGTACTGTCATAGTAAATTTTGTAACCACAGAAAATTCACTGCCATCTATCGATACAGTTTAAAACTAAAAATGAAGATTTATAAAAATACGATAAAATGTATTTAAATATGGATAAATGATTTTTTTATTTGCATTAATTATTTTTATATGATTTGACCCATGTCCTTTCACTGATATGCGTTAAAATTGTTAAATAACAAACGAAACAGTCAACGCCCTCTATACGAGAGTAGGCCAAAGGTAGTGGCGCCATCTGATCGAGAATCAAATTTTCGTGATTTTCTAGGCACGTTTTTTCCTTAGACTGTATCCATCTATTACGGAGTTATATCTATCTTACGACGAAACGAAGGGACATAGCTGTGGTTGATATGCATAAAATTGTGTCATACCCAATGTTATCCAGAGAGGAAAATAAGGACTACGTTTGTATGAAAAGGCGTTTTCGCGCGCGATTTTTCCCCTTTCGTCTTAAGGCGTGCGTTGTGTAACCTAGACGATGATATACAGTGGAATCCACGTGGAATCCGTTTATTATGACTCCGCTTATACTGATCAACCGCTTACTATGACGTAATTTCTGTGCGAAGTTTGGTTTTCATATAAAATTCTTTGTGACGAAGTCGGATAAGATGACTTCGCTTATCAAATCAAACAAACAAATCGCTTACTATGACCTAATCCTAAATCATATTTTCATGAAATTATGTCCGGTTATACTGACATATTCGCTGGTTTTCGAGGCCATCCCCACGTCTTTCTCTGTGAGGACGTTTGGTGCGTGCGGTGTCTTAGTTTTGATTCTCAGTGACAAGTTGATAATTGGTACAAGGTTAATAAAAGTCATCTCTGACAGAGGAATTTGAGATTAATTTGGAAAATTTACAAAAATAAGAAGTTGTACAACTATAACAGTTGAATGATTCACGGTTAGTTTCACTAGACTTATATTGACCGGTTTACCCGTGAACAAGATGCATGTAACTGCGTCGAAATATCGGGAGCTCAAAAACAATACAAAAGGTAATCATGGTCTATATTTATTTATACCTAATTTGTATTATTATTTTTAAGCCTATTTATATAAGTCTAGTTGTACAAATAGTTATAGCATATAGGCTTTATATGACATCCGCGAAGTATGACGTGTTTGTCACTTCCCTTCGATGTCATTATATGAGGATTCTACTACATAACGAATACAGATATGTATAAATAAATACTTATACACGTATCCCCATAACCAACGACCTAGAATAACTATTAGCAGTCTGACTAGAGGTCAAAAACAACTCCTCGGAAATAGGGAATATTACGTGAAACTCTGCGCAGGGGGCACGACTACCACAATCCATCACAGGGTCTACTGCGAAACAAGAAAATCGAAATTTCGTTATCTGACCTCTCTATAACTTGCATATTCGAACGATAAAGAGGCAGATAACTAAATTTCGATTTTCCGGTTTCTCGGTAGCTCCTTTGTAAACAAACCGTCTTGATGCATCAATGTCATATTTTATTATCTGTGAAAACTAGTCAACAAACAGTTTAAAGGGCCGGATCTAGGGTAGAGCGAGTGGAGCGGCCGCTCTAGGCGCCGGATGGCAAAGGGGGCGCCAAAATGGCAAATAAGAAAAAAAAAAAGTTTTAAAAGACGCGAGTGTGACGCGGGCCCAAAATTGCTTTTGGGTAAAAAGCTTCAACGAAGGGCGCCAAAACCCGATTTCGCTCTACCCTGATCAAGGACTCGAGCCGGCACCGAGTTTAATGCACAGTATATAATAAGTTACTCTATGGCTGGCGATAACGATAAGTGCTAGTGCTGCACATTGGCGGCAGAACATTGCAGTAATACCCCCTATTGTGGGAAGCTATTTAACTCTGCAATGACAAAGTGTGAAATGTCGTGTATTCTTCGAACCATGGCTTGGACAATATATTGAGTCTATGCATGACGTTATAGATTTCTTCACTGTGATTAGTGATTAATTAAATATCGACTCAAGTGTTATCGATATCGATATGACGCAATTTCTAAATCATAATAACAAATATGACTACTCCTCGAACTAAATTTAACGTTATTAATTAAAAGCGTCAGCTCTCCCATTACCTATTTGAAAACCTTTTTCATTTATTCTTATGAAAACTATAAATATCCAACATCGAGTCACTTTACCAAAAGGTTAAAATTAGATTACTTAAATATTAATTCAGATTCAGTAGGTAACATTTTAAAATAACATAAAGGTGGTATGATATGTCAAAGTTTATCAATATCATATTAAATCACATTTACAAACGGGTCTATCGCGAATTTATTTGGGTACATTTATTTACCGACGTTTCGACACAGATTTCACTGGTCGTGGTCGCGGCTAACTGACGTCCCAGCAAAATGTCAAAACAGAGATTTGTGTGACTACCCCACGAAAAGTGCATTTATCGATATGGACTTATAAAGCAACTTTCATTTGCCATCGCACTATGTACTTAACGTCAATCCAAAATTGCCCCAGTCACACCGGGCTATGTGCATGAATCATCATACATTGTACAAAATCTCCATCAGATGGTATACGGCTTCCTCGTGTAAGTCTGAATTTGAGATTTCCTAAAATACTCGTACGGTACGTCTGAAATTATGGGTCTGAAAATATTTTTATTATAATTGGTGATCTAAAGCTATGCTTAAATAAATAACACCAATTAGGTATGTAACAGCGCCGTACTTCCTAGTTTTTTGCAGTTCTTAACCCGGATTAGATAATAACTGTGACAGTATGTCCTTGTCGCCATTTTGTCGAGTTTTTGTCATCCTTAGGAATCGGTATGTACCTACTTAAAGGCTTATTATAGGCACTAAGTATAATGTAATAGATATTATGAAATACCTCGTTATGTTTTGCTCTTTTTTGCCGGTTTTAAAATGCTATTTAAGCGATTACTAAAAAAACTCGTTAATTCGTTATATCTTGTATTGTTTAAAAATAATTGGTTGTAAGAAATAAACGTCTTGAATAGGGAATGCAAAACCGGTTTTTATTTGTATGAAAAATCGTTTAATATTCGGTTATTAACCGATTTTACCATACAATTAAAATCCGGTTTTATATTCCCTAGTCTTGAATAAGTGTTTGTGTTCTTCAGTGAAGTGATAGATTTTAAAGACACGAAAATTAATAAAAAGCACAAAAAGTATAATATATTATATAAAACAGTTCCGTTACTTCGGACGGACAACGCCTAGTCCAGTTTAGGTACATATTCTTTAAATATTATCGATCTTCGTTAAAAAAAATTTTTCAACCCTGGGGTGAAAATATAGGATTAAATGGTTTTAACTTCTACGTGGATCTGAATATCGATGTCAATAAATTCTAAACTAAGTTTACCATTGACTTCCTACACTTACTTAGCTACCTACACATAAAATGACCCTTTATACATCGGAATATTTGTCTTAATTTCAAATCAACCCCCCTTGAAGCTTCATAACATAAGCAATAATAAACTATATGGCATTGGCCCAATTGATCGTAATCAAAGGAACGCATCAACATCACAGCGGTTCGCTCTGAACATCAATTTATATTAATTGTGGCAAATGATTCAGTGAATGCTTGCAATTTCAGAAAGAAGATGTACAGAAACAATTCAGTAGTACTTGACGTATTATTGAGTGAAACTTAATACACTCATGAACAAATTTAGATGAACGCAAAAAAAAGTTGAATTCTCCTCCTTGGATCGGTTTCTTCATCACTGAGGGTCGTTTAGTTACTCATTTTGAAATTACTTTAGGTGCTGTAATCCAGCAATTAAAACTTTTTTTGCGTTTCTCTACATTTGTCCATGAGTATAAGTTGTATGAGTTAATATTTTCTTCGGGTTGGTGTGGTGAACAATTTAGTGTTTTATTCGGTGGCAAAATTTGTTTAACCCTCGTGCTGTGAAACCCTCGCAATGCTCAAAATTCCACTTTTCGAACCACTCGCTTGCTCGGGTATCAATATTAGCACGAGCGGTTAAACAACAACTTTGCCCACTTGTAAACCAAAAATAATTATTTTCCTTTCGATGTTGGCGGTAAACCCTCTTCTCCGCCGCGATCAATAAAGCCTCCCCAGGTTGCAATGTGACGTCAGCGACGTCACAATGACATCATTTACACGTCATAATGACGTAACGGACGTTATAATGACGTATAAATGACGTCATTGTGACGTCGTTGACGTCACATTGCAACCTGGGGAGGCTTTCTTGATCGCGGCGGAGAAGAGGGTTTACCGCCAACATCGAAAGGAAAATAATTATTTATTTTGTTTATAATGACGTATAAATGTTACCTGGGTCATGAAGTCATGAAAGCTATTTTTTTCTTACTAGAGATATTTCTTACTTCACTGCCAAGTAAGTTATATAATATTACGGATACCTTGGTATCAAATGCATAAATCGCAATACAATACTCTAGTTGCACTTTTTTTTGCCTTAGCGCTAAAAAAACTCGTCTAAAAACTGTAAACGACATAATATTAACTAGATTTTATAATGGCTATATGGAACGTTTAAAGGTTTCCTTATTGGCTAGTTTTTGTTGAATTTGCAGTATTTCAGATACTAAGCAATTTAAGTTAAATTGTATCTGCAAAGAAAATAGGTAGAATCGTGAGGCAACTGTATCCACTGGGTAAAATTGTATTGATTCTCACTGTATTGCCTAACATTAACATGAACACATACAATTTATGGCTTATGATTATGAAATAAGTAAAAAAAGCTCAGGCAACTAGTTTTTTTGTCCTTAGCATTTTTTTCGAGAATGAGTTTTACCGAGGTTTGAACCCACGATTTTTGACCACCATACACATATTATGAAAGATTAACCTTTTTTGACGCCGTGTCAAACATAAAAGCTGTCACTCGGACGCTACGTCACCGAAGTGTCAAAACTGAAATTGAACTTTATGCGCATGCACGAAGGTCTATGTTGCTCTGTGGTATGTGACGGATTAATCGGTCTTTGGCGTTTGGTGTTCGCGTCCAAAAGGTTAATGGGCACCAAATTTTAATTTTGTTTTTAATATCTGCGGTGGCCGAGTGGATCTGGCGTCTGACTTTCAATCGGAAGGTCGCGGGTTAAAATCCTGTCTAAACCAATGAGTTTTTCCGGAACTTATGTACGGAATATCATTTGATATTTACCTACCACTAGTTTTTCGGTGAAGGAAAACATCGCGAGGAAGCCTGCATACATCCGCGAAGAAATTCAAAGGTTATGCGAAGTCCCCAACCCGCATTTGGCCTAGCGTGGGGACTATAGCCCAATCCCTCTCGCACATGAGAGGAAGCCTGTGCCCAGCGGTGGGACGTATATAGGCTGAAATATTATTATATTATATTATTTTATTTAGTTTCTGATTACATTATCACTTGTTACGCTGGCTATTTGAAAACTGACTCGCAGCAGCTTTTAATTTATAATCCGACGCTTTCCTATGGCCACCATGTAAGGGGTTTTGTTTAGTTGCACCTTTACCACAGGGCGGACACGCTATACATCAAAAATCACTTGCGTTTCTATGTGTGAACGGCACGTCTGTACACGCGGCATGCGTCATTGTGTAATTAGCTTAAAAACAGTACAGAGCGGTCGGCAAAAGGTCGTCAATCTGCTGTCGCGGGGCGAGGTAATTCGAATCGGGGCGGGGTGGTGCGTGGCCGTTCTGTATGATAATATTATTACTTATTCGCCTTTACTTACATTTCACTGGAGTTGACTTTCTCGCAGATGACGGGTAGTTGCGCGTATGTCAGATGCGAGTGTGTTGTGTTGAGCATACACGCCTTGTCGCCGTAGTGTAAGTCGTTTGCTGTCACTTTTGATGTGGTCCCTGAAGGAAAGATACTTAATTAGAAACATCCACAAGATATACCGTAAATATCTGGAAAATGTCGTTATTTTGAAATTAGGAGAGATAATAGATAAAAACCGGGACAAGTGCTAGTCAGACTCGCCCACCGAGGGTTCCGTACTTTTAGTATTTGTTGTTATAGCGGCAACAGAAATACATCATCTGGTAAAAATTCAACTGTCTAGCTATCACGGTTCATGAGATACAGCCTGGTGGCAGACAGACGGACAGGCGGACAGTGGAGTCTTAGTAATAGGGTCCAGTTTTTACCCTACGGGTACGGAACCTTAAAAAGCGTTGGTAGCCTAGCGGTAAGAGATGCGACGACGACGATACGACGCAAGTTCGTACCGACCGCATGTGCTCCGCATTTTTGCGGAATTTTCCCTTGAAAAGACTAAGAAAGAATTCCAAGTCTTTTCGGTAAATAATCATATTGAGGCCGGTTTCCGTCTCGGTTGGAAGGTCAGATGCTTACTTAAAAACTAGTGCACGCGCAATTTTATAAGGATTAGGTTGCCAAGCCAAGCGTACCCTAGGCTTACTTAATGACACGTGGCAAAAAGGAAGATACCACGACTCAGTTTAATAAATGCTATTAGGTAAATAAGTACATAACCCAATACTGAATTCTCATAAAAAACTTTGTTTTCAACTTCACGGTAGCTTAATATGTTTACATCAACAATGACAATTGACAAGATTTCAGTCGCGAGTTCCAACTTTTTGCAATCGATGTTAATGATTACCGAAATAAGTAAATCATTAAATCGGGCAAAAAGCGTAACATTTCGTATTTTTTGTTTAATTACTAGGTTCGAGGACGTTCAATGTCGAGGTTGGAACGCAAAAAGTTCCATCATGGCGTGTGCTCATGTCAGTGATCGATCGCGGCATGGAGACTATATAAAGGAGCCAAATCTCTATGTATGAAAAGTGCCCATCAAAAAACAGTAATTAGGCGGCGCCACCATACACCGAAATACTACCAAAAACAACCTACGTAATTTGGTCGGGTTATTTGTTGCCTTATATGGTTTGTTATACTCATGTCCCAGAGCCTAACTAGCGCCACCGGAGAGATTAGGAACTATTATTTACAGCTGAAAGCTTTTGCAATAGTTCTGCCATAAGAGAGTGTCGTCCTTTCTATACCGTCCATAGATCGCGGGCTTCTGTGTTGCGTTAAGCCCGGTTCACACGTTCGCAGCGTACATCAGACAAATGTGAACGCAACCATATTAAATGTATGGAACCGATATGCGTCACGACACAACACAACACGACACGACAGACAAATGTGAACCGGGCTTTATGTTATTACACGTCAAAGCCGCTTGCTGTCTGGATGGATGTGTGTTATGCTTAGATCTTTAAAACTACGCAACGGGTTTTGATGCGGTTTTTTTTTAATAGATAGAGTGATTCAAGAGGAAGGTTTATATGTATAATACATCAGCATTCCACCCGTGCGAAGCCAGGGCGGGTCGCTAGTATGATCATAGAGTAACTTATACTAGAGCGGTACTGTCATAGTAAATTTTGTAACCCCAGTAAATTCACTGCCATCTGTCGGCACACTTTAAAACTAAAAATAAATATTTATAAAAATACGATAAAATGTATTTAAATATGGATAAATGATTTTTTTATTTGCATTAATTATTTTTATATGATTTTGACCCATGTTCTTTCACTGGTATGCGTTAAAATTATAATTAACAAACGAAACAGTCAACGCCCTCTATACGAGTGTAGGGCAAAACTAGTGGCGCCATCTGATCGAGAATCAAATTTTCGTGATTTTCGAGGCACGTTTTTTCCTTAGACTGTATCCATCTATTACGGGTATATCTATCTTTGGTATGATATAATCTGTTCATGTATAATAATTATGTTACTCTATCTATGTCTCAATTTACTGTGTATGCTGTTTGGTGCATAATACTTCTGGGAGATGGAATTATATGACTTTCGTAGAGAGAAGAAAAGCTTAGGTACAGAATCTGTATTTATTTATTTATTTTGTTAGACTATTTATTTATTTTAGATTTAATTCGATAAGTTCTATTACTTCTAATGCGACTGGTGGACCGTTTTGATTAAATATTTTTGTTTTAAGGCTTGAGCTCCCATATTTTCCTAAGAACCGCGTTTTTACTTCATAAAATTGGGTTCGTGACTATTATGGTCAATGGATGGCTGTACCATTAATACCATTATGTCGAGGCAGGCCCTTAAGTAAATAAACCGGTATTAAAGTAATGAACACCTGTCATTTTTTGTTGTCAATAAAAACATCCGCCAGCCTACACAGCCTCAAAGTATACAAAAATTGCTAGATAATATATAGGTACTTGAGTAATTAACAGTCATGTTTATTAATTTTAACTTCCGAGTCTCCTACAACCAATAAATAGTTTAATCGTGCGGCGTATTTACATAAACATTAAACAATAAATAAAATAAATAAGTAAATAATATAAATACATAGAAAACATCCATAATCTATACACACAAATAAATGCCCTTATCAGGATTCAAACCCAGGACCTTTTGCTTCGTAGGCAGGGTCACTACCGAACTAGGCTAAGAGGCCGTTTTATATTGATCAGTGATCACTAATCAGTAATCACTATTGAGAGATTCTTAATCGCGATTGTTCTAAGAGACTTGTTTACTTAGTTTCAGTTTTATTAGCACTCAAGAGCGTAAAGCTGGTTAATGAATCACTTATTCAGTAGTATTAAACGAGCAATTACTTTTATTACGTTGGCTATTGTCGCAAACCTCGTAACTCCATTTCAAGGAAATTATAGTAATTGCTACCTTAGCCAACAATACCTAAAGTCGCAAACCTCCGGAGGTTAGCGACTAGCCCACGATTAGTCATCGTGTTCTTGAAATTTACAGTAGACTTACAGACTACGCTAAGTTTGCAGTGTTTGCACCAAAGATAGATATAACTCCGTCTCTATCGTCGTCGTCGTCCGTCCGTGTCGTCGTCGTCGTATCTATTGATGGATACAGTCTTAGGAAAAAATGTGCCTCGAAAATCACGAAAATTTGATTCTCGATCAGATGGCGCCACTAGTTTTGGCCTACTCTCGTATAGAGGGCGTTGATTGTTTCGTTTGTTATTTATAATTTTAACGCATACCAGTGATAGAACATGGGTCAAAATCATATAAAAATAATTAATGCAAATAAAAAAATCATTTATCCATATTTAAATACATTTTAACGTATTTTTATAAATCTTCATTTTTAGTTTTAAAGTATGTCGATAGATGGCAGTGAATTTACTGTGGTTACAAAATTTACTATGACAGTACCGCTCTATGTTATTATATCCTCATTGTTTGCACTGACTAGACGGTGACTATGTATAAGTACTACATATACTTAGCTTGTCTGTCTTTACTATTATGAATTTATTAACTCATAATGGACTTCTAACATTTCTCGGCTAACCCAGTCAGTCTTTAGTCTTTAGTCACGAGCTGTTTGTAAACAAACATGCGAGCGTGTGTGACACAACACCAACGGAAAACGACTGACGAGACGAGAGCTTTCACTTTTCACGGAAATGTACGAATTGTATGTGCTTAGAAATTAACGAAATGTGTTATGCATACTTAGGTACCTGCTTCGTGTTCTTAGAAATCGTCTGGACTTAAAACGGGCGGTGGCAATGAGGGCTACCGTTTTTGTGCTCACCAGTTGGCGCCTCTGTAGATGTAGGTCCAGATAAACAGATCTCAAAATTCTTCTATGCTTATTTTATTAAAATCAATACGTTCTATACGTATTTTAACGTCTTAATGTACACCTTTTTCAACCTGTTTATTTTTGCACTTTTTTTAAACCACTATTATTTATTGAGCTATATCTATTGTTTACCATGATTAATCAAAGATGGACAAAGATTTACCGTCCCTGTAATTTTAGTACCTATCATTTGAGTTGGGTATGGTTACAGATTTTGGAATGGGAAACATGGCTATTTAGGTAAAGTTCAATTACTTAATGTAGTAGATTCGTTATTTCGTTATTTCGTTTCGTTATTTCTAACGGTGTATTTAATTAGCAAACATTTTATGTTTAGGCGCAAAATGCGGAAAGACTCGTTCCACTTACGCTTGCTATAGGCAATTATTGAAATATATTCTGATTTTTTCAACAGTGTCATGACATGAAATAGTGTTTTAAATGCCACTTATGCCAATATAAGCCATATAAAAGCAATTAACTAAACATAAGGAAGTGTCCATTGACTTGATACGCAATTCCAAAATAATTAAACGAAGACACTGTGGGAAGTAAATTCAAATTTATACACTAAAAGGGCCACTTGCTCAATCCACTAACCCGGGGTTAACCGGATAAACCTGGAGTTACCAAGGTTACGAGTACAATTTGACACTGGGTTAACGGTTTAACCGGTTAACCCCGGGCATCCCTGGGTTACTGGGATGGTGCAAGATGGTGCAAAACATGACCGTAGGCTTAATTGGGTACTAAAAAAAAAACACACACACACACATACACACACACACACACACTGAGAGTTCAGACAAGGTCTCCGTTTCAGCTTGGGCGAAAATGCTTTCGTTTGTCCGGATGTTCTCTTGACGCTTTTCTGTTTAGCCCTATGGTTGACTGGTAGAAAATGCCTATAATGGCATTAAGTCCGCCTGTTGTACACTTTTTATGTGCAATAAAGTTTAAATAAATAAATAAATGTTCTTTGCTGCGGGTCGCATTCAACCTTCTTGTGAAATTTTGTGAGCATGTTCGGTATTTAGGTAGTTTTTAGGGTTCCGTACCCAAAGGGTAAAAACGGGATTACTAAGACTCCGCTGTCCGTCTGTCTGTCTGTCTGTCCGTCCGTCTGTCCGTCTTTATCTCATGAACCGTGATAGCTAGACAGTTGAATTTTCACAGATGATGTATTTCTGTTGCCGCTATAACAACAAATACTAAAAACAAAATAAAATAAATATTTAAGTGGGGCGTAGGGCACAGGGGCCAGTTTATCAAAAACTCGTAGCTTGTAATACAAGTGGAAGTCCCTTTTTGACTGCTTTTGTTAGAAAGGGATTGTTTTGCCGTTTTTTTGCGTAATGGTATGGAACCCTTCGTGCGCGAGTCCGACTAGCACTTGGCCGTTTTTTTAAACTGTCGTTTAATTTTTTGACAAAAATTGGCATAAAGGACTTAAGTGCCAGTAGGATCTTTGGCACTTAAGATCATTGCGAGTTCGCTGTGATAATGACTCAACGAACTAATTTTATTTTTATTTTTTTTAAGCTTATGAAGTATTATTGCGAAGTCTTGCGCACAGAGCTACTATAGTTTTTAAGTTGGTTATATTCCATGAATTCCTTTGGACTAATTATATCCTGACAAGATTTTATTTGGCCTTCACCATGTTGTAGATTTCTAATTTACTTAAAGGCGCAAGGCCCAGAGTTTGTTGACTCACCAATAAGGTAATGTCCGAGCTCTCCGAGTATGTAGCCTACGGACACCAAACCCAGCACGTACCACTTGTAGAACGGACGCAACTTCGCCCAAATACCGCCGTGAAACATTTTCAATCTGGAACAACAGGAAATTAAGTTAGCAAAATATTAATTAAATCCATGTACTGAGCAGATCATCAGACTCTTAAAGAAATAATATTTCAAAAGGAAAACTCGGCCTCGGGCGAGCTTTGAAATCGCGGCTCTTATATTTCCTTTCATTATAAAAATAAGTAAAAATATACTTTTACTTATATTGTTAGGACATTTTTACAGTTCTATGTGGGCGTCATACTTAATTATTTACCAGTTTCTTTTATCCTATTTAGGCCACGCATACAGCCTCTTTTTTTTTTTTTGTCAGAGGTGGAGGTAATCCTCATTGGATACTGCTGGCCCGGTAAAGTCCGTTTAGAGTGTTTAGACTGTAGTACGTATATTTCTTTACCTTTATACTAAATACCTGAATAATAGGGGGGTGCCTTTTCTCTGCAGCTGTATTACAAGCTTTCATCGCTGACTGTACTTTTCTTTCCACAGGCAACTAATACTTATCGAGACAGTTCTAAAACCCCAAACACAGTTAGGTTACGTTGTTTTGTCACATAGTTCCTATCAGGGACCGGCTCGCTATCCCTTATCGGGGTTTTATAAGGGTATTGCATAAGGCTTAACTCATCATACCCTTTGCCAGACGAAACCCTTTGTTTTGCTTTTAAAAACCCTTATATAAAGCTACCACATTTGAGTAATCGGTAGCCCAAATACCCTTACAAAACCCTGATCATCCGCTCACCAACACCTTGCATATTGCTTATAAGGGTTAGCCTTATAAAGGGCTTCCCTTTTAGCATATAAGCGTGCTAATTTAAGTCGTCTACCTTGTTCATAATGCACACATTACTTCGAATCCGAGCGATCGTCGGCGGCGACGGCGGCGTTCTTTGACTAGGCACGTATTTTCTTTCCTTTTTATACACTACCGTAGATATATACTAATCCTGTCTCTTTCACGCAAAGGGAAACCTTTATAAAAAGCGCTTAAAGATAAGGGTAACCCTTATTAAGAGCTAGCCTTATTTTTGGTTAGCTTTTCGGTAAGGGTTAGTCAAAGGTAAGGGTATGAATGGGCTTGCAGTTCAAAAGGGAAAGTCTTTCAATGTGTTAGCCGTGTTTAAGTGTCGCCCATTGAAAGGGTTTTATCGCGAAAAGGGTTGTCCGGTCCCTGGTTCCTATGGCCACCTCCTGTCTCCATCATCAGATCAGCTCGATGGTACCATAATATTGCATTGTCACCCGATTTAGTATGCAAATTTTCAGCTCCATCGGAATCCGGGAAGTGGCTAAAATTTAACTTGCAAGATTTGACCCGTACAAACATATTTACATACATACGAGTACATAATTACTTACTTACATAAATAGGTACAGTCAAGGGCATAAATATATATACAGTCCCAAAGTTTCAAAAATATGTGTACGCTCTTACACCTTAGACAATAAAGTCGTGTTCAAATATTTTTGCCTTCGACTGTACATTGCAAGTTAAATAAAAGCTTGTTAAAAAGTAAACTCCATTATAATTTACTCACTAATACCTCATGTCACGGCTAATTCACACGCTCCATTCAACTTGGTGACATGTATGATCGATGAATCATGCAGATATCGAGCTGGATAGTGTAAAAAGCCTCTTAGAATCACGTTGCGTGCAAGAAGTTGACTGACGATATTGATTGCCTATTGTTATTTCGCTATAGAACCCGCTTGACCAGTCGAGATTTGCATCGCATCGTTTTTAATATAAAATGCACTTTGACCAACTTAGCTGACGTGATCAATGGTGCTATTTGGTAAGCGATTTTAACCGATTTGACCGCCAAGATCTCAACTGACGCGTGCGGGTACATCCCCAGTATCAACCTTTGTGCATTACGACATGGTTCACGGTGACGCGCCACATAGCTGCACATTCAAATAGGTCCAGCTGATATACCTACACTTCACAAGCTCCTATAGTCATATCATTAGATTCCATCAGTGTATCTAAAATAGAGTATACACTTAGGGAATGACGTTGACGAATAAACTTAGTGTGACCACTGCTTAACAGAAATGTTTTACCTTCGACTTAATCTTTAACATTATGATTCGGTAACTAAATTGTAAATAGACAAAATAATTGCATAGTATTTTTGCATTAATTAATATAAATTATATGAACCCGTTTGTTCTGTTCAAGTCGGTGTCCGAATAAAGTTAGCTTAGACACAGTCTAGGAGTAAATTTGAATGTTATGTGAATTGGATACTTAGTCACAAAACAAGGCCTGTTAGTTACATAAAAAGCTACTTAACTAGACTTGAAGTTCGCCTTGCTCACATGTAATTAAGAGCCATTTTATTATTTACTAACCATGTCACGAACATAGTTGTAAAAATGTCAACTTGGTAGTCATATTTACATAAGAACTATGTTAGTTGTTTCTGGAGCCCGATTCTAATTTTAATATTTATTACGGTTTTGATCTTACTTTGAAAGAAAGAAAAGAAAAGAAATACATTCACGTCACACTTATTTACATACAAGAGGATACAAAAGTAAGGGATGAAAAAACGGAAACGAGTAGGAAACCAGTTAGGCGATCATGGTTTGCATTTCAGTCGCGTAGCATTTGAATAGTCTCGTGAGACAAGGGCCTTACAGGTTGTTAAATTTGAATCGGAATCCTGATCGCATATAAATGTAACGAATTTTATGCTTAGACTTTGTAAAGAAGCGTAACAAAGATAGATATAACTCCGTAATAGATGGATACAGTCTAAGGAAAAAACGTGCCTCAAAAATCAAGAAAATTTTACTCTCGATCAGAGGGCGCTACTAGCTTTGGCCTACTGTCGTATAGATGTCGTTGACGGTTTCGTTTGTTATTTAACAATTTTTACGCATATCAGTGAAAGAACATGGGTCAAAATCATAAAAATAATTAATGCAAATAAAAAAAAATCATTTATCCATATTTAAATACATTTTATCGTATTTTTATAAATCTTCATTTTTAGTTTTAAAGTGTGTCGATAGATGGCAGTGAATTTACTGTGGTTACAAAATTTACTATGACAGTACCGCTCTAGTATAAGTTACTCTATGAGCGTAATAAGTGTTTTTTTAATTGTTCCGTGGCTCAGTGTTCGCAAAGATTACTAAGTTAATTAGCTATTAACTGGCAATTAGTGTTTTAATAAAGATTAACAAGTTGAGTTGTAAATGAGCTAGGTACCTATAATTATACAGTAGTCTGTGCTATAATATAATTGTCGTAATTTGGTATTTTCAAGTTTATTAAAAAATCAAGTAAAATAGATAGAAAATAAGCAAGTAAACAGAATAAATTGGATACTAAAAATATATGAAAATGATAAGATCAAATAAAAATCTCAAATCATCAAGTTGGAAAAGTACTCGGGAATTTCAGGAAAATTTCAATCGAAACAAAGGAAACTCATTTGAGGAATAGAAAATTTCGATGCCTATACAAAAATATGAGAAGTGGAAATATGGTTTTCCATGTGGAAATTTCGCAATTTTGGAAACTTTGAAATGAAATGAAATGAAATGTATTTATTTGTCAGAATATGGTTCTGACATCAGTTCAGTAACGTACGATATACCTTAGTCAAATAAATTGGACACTAAAAATGTATGAAAATGATAAGATTGTATTTACAATACAAGACCATACATTTAAAAGTCATCCAGTTGTGTAAAGTTTCCAAAAAGTTGGAAGTTTTCGGAAATTTCAGGAAAAATTTAAAGTAAACAAAGGAAACATTACTTTTAGAAATGGAAATTTTAGGTTTCGGGACGGCACATCAGGACCGTACCACCGTATACCTTCTTACGGCCCAATTCAAACAATGCTTATAAAATGTCACAGCTATGCGATACAGATCTCTGTCACTGAAAATATGACATTTTGCTTGAAGAAATGTTACTTTTGACAATGAAGTATTTAAGCGTTGTTTGAATTTGGTTGTTGCCTGTCAGTGCCTTAACTTTCAGGACAATAAAGAATTCAAATAAAAAAAATAGGCAATCCATAACAACAGCACAATTCCACCAACATCAGTGACCCAAATGTGAAGCTACAATGACATAATTAAAAGCATTTGTCGTTGCGTGTCGCTATTGTGTTGTCACGTTGTATATTAGAGGACACAGGTCCGATTCACAAGTCGCTACGCTTGTTTTTAGGGTTCCGTAACCAAAGGGTAAAAACGGGACCCTATTACTAAGACGCTGTCTGTCTGTCTGTCCGTCTGTCACCAGGCTGTATCTCACGAACCGTGATAGCTAGACAGTTAAAATTTTCACAGATGATGTATTTCTGTTGCCGCTATAACAAAAAATACTAAAAACAAAATAAAATAAATATTTTAGTGGGGCGTAGGGCACAGGGGCCTGTTTATCAAAAGCTCGTAGCTTGTAATACAAGTGGAAGTCCCTTTTTACACGACTGCCCAAAAAAGGAGTGTATTGTTTTTGACTGCTTTTGTTAGAAAGGGACTTCCACTTGTAATACAAGCTACAAGCTTTTGATAAACGGGCCCCAGGTGGCCTAGCCAAGGTCACAATGACAATCGCTTGCGCTTCGCTATCGAATCGCTTTGTGTCTCTCTATCACTCTTATGAGGTCTTGGTGGCTCAGTTGGCAGAGCGCTGGAGTATCGATCCAGAGGCCGTGAGTTCAAGTCTCACCCAAGTAATTTTTCCACTTTTATCTTTTAAATATAAAAGTGGAAAAATTACTTGGGTGAGACTTGTACTTTCGACGATGTCAAATAATATCAATAAGTGGCGATTTGGCCGTGAAGTGCTTCCGGATGAGTATATCATATAGGTATATCTTGGGCAATAACCATTGAAAAAAACCCTTCAGTTCCTGAAATTAAAGTAAAAATACCGGCCAAGTGCAAGTCAGACCCGCGCACCGAGGGTTCCGTACTTTTTAGTATTTGTTGTTATAGCGGCAACAGAAATACATCATCTGTGAAAATTTCAACTGTCTATATAGCTATCACGCGGTTCATGAGATACAGCCTGGTGACAGACAGACAGACGGACAGCGGAGTTTTAGTAATAGGATCCCGTTTTTAACCTTTGGGTACGGAACCCTAAAAAAGCATCAAGTCGATAATACGGTAAGAAATTGAATGCTTTTCCTGATATTTGTTGGTGCAGGTTTGAACAAACCGCTATTTGTCTCTCTATCGCACTAATATGTAAGAGTGATAGAGAGACGGAAAGCGTTTCGTTGTCGTAGCGCAAACGATTGCGCACGAAATCGTCGTAGGCGCATATATCGACCTTAAGAGTACCCAGCAAGCTCGACCGAATTTCACCCATTGTACAAACGGAGTTTCGTTCTCATTTTAAAACTACGTGTCGGATTGTAATGAAACTTTGCACATACAATGACATGAGGTATATCTAGTCCTATAATTGGGGCATTTTCTATGAAAAGGGACCTTATTGTCAATGGCGCTTACGCCGCACAGCGCCGCGCGGCATTGTATTTATATCGGAGCATTGTTAAAAATGGCGTAAGCGACATCGACAATAAGGTCCCTTTTTATAGAAAATGCCACAATTAGTCTATATAGCTCCAGTTTATAAAATAGAGAAAAAACAAGTTTTGTATGAAAAACTGAAATTCGCTGTATTTATTTTTACTATGGTATCTGAAGCTACATAAACTTATTACAGGACAGGTTTCAGAGCAATCTATAGCTAGTTGTTTTAAAATAAGAGCGTAACTACATTTGTATGGAGAACCGAGTATATGCTGGGGACTCTTAAGAATTTGTTTGTCTTATAACAGTAAGGTTACTCCTTGAACTTGCGATGTCGCGGCTGAGCTCTCACGGCCCTGCTATGATTACACTATAAATATCACTTCCTACTTCTGAATTTCATGGTTTTTATTGTAATTGATGTCGTGACTTGGCAACGCAATAATTATTGCTTTGTAGATAATTAATGGCATTTGATTTGTTGACAGGATATGCAAATGAATGTGGAGCTTATGGTGTGTTAAAGGTAGAGGCGAATCGGATAAGATAAACAATCCGTTTGTATTTGAAATATTGCATCGATATGACCCAGGTAGCAAAGTGACGTCAGAGACGTACAAGTGACGTCATTTATAGATCATAATGACATAACGGACGTCATAATGACGTATAAATGCTACCTGGGGAGCGAACTAAAATTGAACAGTTTGTAACGACGGGAGCACCCACACTTTAATATACCCTAATAATTTGTAATAGCGAAAAAATAATAATGAGCACAGACTAACCTTCTTAAACCAAAACCAACTGCACTCTCTGAAACACAAAACAAATACTGACGGAACACAAAACATAACCTATAATATAAAAGACACTCGTCCTCGCTCGAACTTCAACTTTTTTGTCATCTTTATAATTTCTATATTATTTTTTATATGAATATGTAAATGGATTGTCTGAAGTTATTCTCTGTGACGGTTACGGCTTGGTTTAACTGGGGTATGAAAAAAGGCAAAAAGTGGTGAACGCTCTGTTCTGGTGGTTTACTCTATGATTGTTGTTGGAGCGTGTAATTGGCTTGATTAAATGCCTATTATTGGAACGAGTCAGTGCTAGGTACTGTCTGGAATATAATATCGCATAATCCTTGAAAAAATCTGGCGTTTTTTATATGTTATTTAGGAAGACTTAGAGTTATCATAACATAGTCAACAAAGTCGCTTTCCTCTGTCTGTCTAACCCTATGCATGCTTAGATCTCTGACCCTATGTATGCTTAGATCTTTAAAACTACGCAACGGATTTTGATGCGGTTTTTACTAGGAACCTATTATTGGAACGAGTCAGTGCTAGGTACTGTCTGGAATATAATATCGCATATTAATCCTTGAAAAAATCTGGCGTTTTTTATATGTCTTATTTAGGAAGACTCTTAGAGTTATCATAACATAGTCAACAAAGTCGCTTTCCTCTGTCTGTCTAACCCTATGCATGCTTAGATCTCTGACCCTATGTATGCTTAGATCTTTAAAACTACGCAACGGATTTTGATGCGGTTTTTACTAGATAGAATGATTCAAGAGGAAGGTTTATATGTATATCATCAGCATTGCACCCGTGCGAAGCCAGGGCAGTTCGCTAGTTTGAAATAAAGATGAATTTTTAAAACATAATGAGCCATTTTCATTGTTCTTGAGTGTATTAACGCAGCAAGCCGTATGAAACAGGTCAGACCGCCGACCGCAGGTACGTGGGTTCACCAAGGTTGACGATCACATTATACAGCTATGTGGCATCTGACGTTGCTGACATACATGTATCCTTATGAGCGTCACTCACCTCAATGAATATTATTTTTTTTTTTTTTTTTTTTTATACCACGTCGGTGGCAATCAAGCATACGGCCCGCCTGATGGTAAGCAGTTACCGTAGCCTATGGACGCCTGCAACACCAGAGATATTACACGCGCGTTGCCGACCCTTTAAAAACCTGTACACTCCTTTTTTGAAGAACCCCATACTGTAGCCCCTCGGGAAAACCTCGGCAGGGAGCTCATTCCACAGCCGAAGCGTACGCGGGAGGAAATTCCTCTTAAACCGCACAGTACGCGACCATTTAGGTGCTAGGTGCTATTCTGAGTAGTTCAAAAATAGCAAGTGCGAGGAAGAATGAAATGTAAAGAGATTCATAGGAATTAGTGCGGCACCTTAGCTCGATTTAGTATGCAGGTCCTTACCTCCATACTAAATCGACCATTCCCATCCGACAGAAATCACGAAAATTGGCATGGAAGCTTTTAGGTGTATAAGAATAAATTGAAGTAGAAACACGCCGCGAAGTTATTGTTTCCCTCCCTTCCCCCCACTTTCATATCCCTATTTTAGTTGTTATAAATTTACATGAAAACTGAAAGCTATAATAAAAATGCCTAGAAGTATATTCTTTATAAAATTCTGTACAATACTTATTGTCTTTGGAAGTGTATTGTTAAAACTTATAGTTTTGAAATTGTGCTTAATTTTTCCTTATAATATTTGCGATTGTGAAAGTTTGCATAAAAAAACACGACAAATTTGTACTAATTGTGTAATTAAACTGCCAAATTCAGTGTGTTTTTTTAAACATTTTTAATATTTGACCTTGGCCATTGTATAAAAATCGTCACCGCCACGCGCTACAGGTTATTATTTTTTCACAAAAAAATGGACGAGTGTCTACTTCGAATCGAAGTGATAGTTTTAAGAATAAGAAATAAATGGGCTAAATCGTCCAATTTTTTATTTAGTGCAAATTGCCGCACTGTGATTGTAGAGACCATAATTGTCATATATTTTCATTTTTTGTGCAAAAATCAGTTTTTTTTTGTATGAAAAGTTATAACAATAATTTCAAAAATGAATTCCTCGTTCTTAAATTATACGAAAATGCCACGCGGCATCCCCTGAGACAAAAGAGCATAGAAAAACTCACTCACTGCACTTACTTGCCCCACTAGTCGTCGGACGCAAATATCATAAGGATAAATTAAGCATAATTTGAAAACTGTAAATCGTAACAATATATTTCTCAAGGCAATATTGTAGATAATTTTATGAAGATTATAATTCTCAAAATTTTTATTGTAGCTTTTACAGTTTTCATGAAAATTTATAAGAACTAAAAATGGGGATATAAAAGTGGGGGGAGGGAGGTAAACAATAATTTC
The DNA here is from genome assembly GCF_947568885.1 of Cydia strobilella. Classification (NCBI taxonomy): domain Eukaryota; kingdom Metazoa; phylum Arthropoda; class Insecta; order Lepidoptera; family Tortricidae; genus Cydia; species Cydia strobilella. Next base: position 2,732,771 of record NC_086059.1, read on the forward strand.
TCGGCGTGTTTCTACTTCAATTTATTCTTATAAACCTACAAGCTATACGCATGCCAGGTGTCGTGCTTTCTGTCGGATGGGACCATAGCTGAGGCTAAGCTAAGAAGCCGCACTAAATGGGAAATCGGACTATAATGAAAATAAATTATTTAACATAAGAGTCACACGAGGCCGCCGGAAAAAGCCGCTTTCATACAATCGAAGTTACGCTCACATTAAAAAAAACGTCTATGTCTGGTATTAATATTTGTTGCAAAAAATTGTAATAGGTACAAAATAAAGCGAGAAGTTTTGTATAACTTTCTAGAGCTCAAAAAGAAAAAGGAAATCTAAATAAATTATCTTCCAATTGTTTGGGGTTTGGTTTTGACATTGGTACTATGGTACCAATTTGACTGGTTTCAGACATTTTGACAGGCTGTCTAATTAGCTGAGTCACCTCAACGCACGGCCGCTGCGACCTTGACACGGTTATTTGATGATAGCCCAGAATGCAAAGATGATATAACTAGCATTGTTGGCGATAATTGGTTGTACGCGGTGCTACGAGTTTCGTTCGTTGTTGTACGCAAAATCATGAAAGGAATTTAATTGATTAATGTTGAGTAATATACAGGATGATTAATCCAAATGGGTCAGTATGGAGAAGTCAGAAACTATGAGAGATAGCGAAATCTGTTCTTAGGAACCATGGCGTCGATTTTAGATTTAATAATAATGACATTCAAACTTTTTTTTTAACTCTCATACATAACCGGGAATCAAACCTGGTCAATATTCTTTATGTAATCACGTGTAGTATTTGTTTGTATAATTGATTCTGAAATTTGAATAAAAAATTAGAAAAAATTGAATGCCAGCATTATCTTCCTCTCGTTGTCCCACATTTTGCCTTGGCTCATGGGAGCCTGGGGTCCGCTTGGCAACCAATCCCAAGAATTGACGTGGGCACTAGTTTCTACGAAAGCGACTGCCATCTGACCTTCCAACTCAGAGGGGAACTTAACCTTTTTTTTTCTTCCTATCATCTAATCTTTCGATTCCAATATTATAGTCACTACGACGCTCGAGTAACTACACATTTAGCATCGCCGGCTCCCCAGCTATAGGGATGTACATATCTGTACTTATTGTTATCATAAGCTAATCCTCTGTCGAAGTCGTGTCGTGGCAACATCATGTCATGCGACCGGCTATCGCGCGATCTTGTCACGATATATTATGTCATGAGGCGGTGGGCGAGGACTAACTTGATTATACGATAAGTCATGTATGGCTAGTGCGAGCTTTATTACTGACATTAAAATTATGTGCGTGTTATCCGTCTAGTTATTAAAAATACATGAATGCAAATGTCTGTATATATATATATATATATATATATATATATATATATATATATATACATATATATACTGGGTGACCTTAGCCAGTGGACAAACCCTGAAATCCCACGTAAGGTTACTTCTCAGGAATGCTTTAACGTTAATATTTTTTAAATTAGAACCAAAGATAATTTTCAAACAAAAATTAATTCCAATGATCGACAACAAAAAGAAACATACTGTATCATTGGCAGTGTTTTTGACAATTTGTTCGAAAATGTGCGGCAATGATGACATTTGTCAAAAGTCAGAATCGTATTATTTAATGTCATAAGTATGGATGGTATAGAAAGGATGCCAATCTCTTATGGCAGAATCGTTGCAAAAGTGACCGCTTTCAGCTTTAAATAATAGTTCCTAACCTCTCCGGTGGCGCTAGTTAGGCTCTGGGACATGAGTATAACATGAACCATATAAGGCAACAAATAACCCGACCAAATTACGTAGGTTGTTTTTGGTAGTACTTCGGTGTATGGTGGCGCCGCCTAATTACTGTTTTTTGATGGACACTTTTCATACATAGAGATTTGGCTCCTTTATATAGTCTCCATGGTCATAAGTAAAAAAGATAATCAATAAGGTCGAAAAAGGTTTTATACTATTTATTACCTCAGGAGCTATTAACACATACAGGCTGCTCCAAAGTAAAAAATCGTAATTTGTTAATTTCTTCGTAACCGCTACACCGGTTGTTATGATACTTTGTATACTGAATCTAAATACCCTAATGCATATGCACATTTCGGCTTTGTCGAATGGCTAAGGACACCCTGTATGTCTTACGATTAAAATAATTAAAGTATATTAATAGGAATGTGAACTTTTTGTTAAAGAGGCCCGGAATTGAAATTTTCACTTTTCGCAGATCCGAATGATGTAATTTACATTACTCGTAAAAAATCAACTCGATTTAAAGTGAAAATTAGTACTGACGATCACTGAGCTAAGATGTGGAATAACGAATGGATAAACTGACAGGCAGACAGACGGACATAGCGAAATTATAAGGATTTCTAGTTGACTACAAAGTCCTAAAAACATAATTCGCTGAATAAATGTTGAAGATAAACAATATAAACATACCGAAATATGAAACTATTACACATAATTGCTAAAAAAATCAGATTTTTATATTTGCCATTACATGGCCCGCCTCATTGCCATTTATCATCACGACATAATACCATCCACTAGTTTCTTTCTTTTTGTCGTATGACAGTCAATATAATCATGTCCCTGTCAATCAATAAGTGTCTAAACTAAACGTCAATTAACTTGAAACAAAAGACATTATTTCCTATTCAAACTCGATTTAATATCGAACCGAGGTCGTTATATATAGTGCTGCTGGGAAACATTACGATGGCTTACACTAGCGGAAGGTATCGTAAACTTCCTCAACATTTCCAACAGCTATTTGTGGGTCATTTACGGAAAAAAGTACACCAAAATTTGGTATTTTTTGGATAGCTGTACAGTCGCCATCAGATATATCGGAGCAGCCAAGGTGCTCACAAATATCTGAACACGCCTATATTGTCATGGCGCTAGGTGCGTGTTCAGATATTTTTGAGTCTCTCGGCCGCTCCGATATATAGTCATATATCTGATGGCGACTGTACTCCTAGTGTAAATTTCATTCGATAGCGTAATTTGACGTACGCGTTTGCGTTAAGTGTCATTTTGTATGGGCTTTTGAGTTTCTAAATCATCCCGCTTAGGGCGGTGTTCTAAATCCCATACCTACTAAAATAGACATAACAAACGCGAACGCTCGTCACGCTATTTAATGAAATTTACACTAGAGGGGTTCAAGTGTCCCAAATTTAACCACACATTTCTCGTAGCGTCCATTTTGTTATCCATAGAAAATAATGAAGAAATGGGACTATTTTTTTTCTTGTATCGAAAGGAGGGTCGAAAGAGACGGCGACTTTGAATAAAAATAACATAATTTTTCTACTGATATTCCTAAAAAAATATAGGCTTGTTCAAACAAAGTACTTACCATGGCCCAAATCAAAGTTTTTCAATGTGACAATAGGGTATTTGACAAATTTTTATTAATGGCATCAGTCGATCAGGTTTGTTTTGAGGATCAAATGTCTATATGCGACCTGGTCTGTAAAGCAATACAAAAGTCACGAATGATGGTCTGGCACCCGCACTTTACTGACGAAACGCTTCTAAGAAAAGGCAATACATCGTGACGTCAGCATGTAACGTCGCTATTGCTTAGAAGCCGTTTCGATGTATGGAAAACAAAGATAGATATAACTCCGTAATAGATGGATACAGTCTAAGGAAAAAACGTGCCTCAAAAATCAAGAAAATTTGATTCTCGTTCAGAGGGCGCTACTAGCTTTGGCCTACAGTCGTATAGATGGCGTTGACGGTTTCGTTTGTTATTTAACAATTTTAACGCATATCAGTGAAAGAACATGGGTCAAAATCATAAAAATAATTAATGCAAATAAAAAAAATATTTAAATACATTCTATCGTATGTGTGTCGACAGATGGCAGTGAATTTACTGGGGTTACAAAATTTACTATGACAGTACCGCTCTAGTATAAGTTACTCTATGATGGAAAACAAGGAAATTGCGATTTTGTCGGTGAAATATTGCGTTTATGTTTATTGTTGCTCTACAATATTTTTTAAAATAATATGTAAGGAGTCGAATGGTACCATTATTTTTTTCCTATTTTGAAGTTAAAAAAAATTGAATCTGAGGTCTTATATTTTTTAATTATTTCCATATATTTTTTTAGTTTCCAATTTATTGTTATAAATTGCCCATTTTTAGCCCAGATTTAGTTATAAAATTCAACATGTGTCAACAACCCTATGCAATACCTACACCGTTTGTGCGAATGCTGGCTAGGTGTGAAGGCGAACAACGGACAGACAGACAAATTATCGTTTAGCTTTGATTCATGAGGTCAACATTGTGTGTTGGCATTAGCGATTTGCAACACTAGGACCTTAGGTAAGCGTCACATCACACAGTCAATGATATAATTAATCTATCTATCTAGGACCGCGATTATGTAAGCTGGTTAATAATTAAGTACAAATCAGATTGATCCGCATTTTTTCTTGTTTTTTAAAGTTCACTACATAAAATAATTGCTGGACCAGTTTTATATTAGGGAATCAATAAATCCAGTTTGTGATACTTTTATTTACTAGCTCCAAAAATATTAAACAGCCTTCCGAAACATTTACAAGATTTATACCTAACCAATCCAGAATCAACTAAAGATATAAACAAAACCGGACAAATGCGAGTCGGACTCGCGCACCGAGGGTTCCGTACTTTTTAGTATTTGTTGTTATAGCGGCAACAGAAATACATCATCTGTGAAAATTTCAGCTGTCTAGCTATCACAGTTCATGTGATACAGCTTGGTGACAGACAGACGGACAGTGGAGTCTTAGTAATACGGTCCCGTTTTTACCCTTTGGGTACGGAACCCTAAAAAATATTTGTTATCATGTAGTAATAATGAGTTGTCCCCAAATATTTATTTATTTATATTTAATAATGGATACAACACACCATTCAGCTCATGTATGGTGCGCCTGAGTTTATGCCCTAAAATTTTATTTATTACTTAGGCAATAGGTAGAGCAATAATAATGCGGAACCCTGTAATTCAAGTTTAGTTCGTAATCTGTACTTCTAAGATAAACGATCGATTATAATATAAACTATTTGCCTGGTCACCTAGGTGCATGACTGATAATTATCCGTATTTCCTACTACCTACAAAGTATTGTCAGTAATTATTCTGATTTATAAGCAGCCTTCGTTTTGCATTTGAAATAACATAACTACAAGGTATCGCATAAATAAATAAATGAACGCATAAAATAGGTACAGTCGAAGGCAAAAATAACGATCCAGACAAATGGCTCAAAAATATGTGAACACGACTTTATTGTCTAAGGTGTAAGAGCGTACACATATTTTTGAAACTTTGGGAATGTGTATATTTATGTCCTTGACTGTAAATTCATTTATTTAAAGTAGCATAGATTTGACTAGCCTCACTCGCCTTACTTTGCAGCCTTATTTATATTTTGAGTAAATTAAGCAAATGCCATTTGTATGGATATTTTTATGATATTTCTACTGAGAATCACGGAGAAGAAAAGTACATATATCAAGTTTTTACTTACATTCCGTTATAATTTTTCATAGCCTTTGTATGATGGTAACTGAATATATTGCAGCTGGAACGACAAATATAATATTTATAATATAATAAACGTCAATTTATGAATTTCTATTGTAGGTTTAAAGGTCCCTTTTTATAATTCTTCGTAAATAACTCGTAAACGGCGGCCCGTAGCAAAAAAATGTTCTTTTACATACATAATCTGCGTAAAATTGTCTACAAAAAAGATTTAGATCTAGAACTTCGAAGAAGGTAATTTAGAAGCACTAACCCCCCCGCTCCCGCCCCGCCACTCCCGGATTGCATAACATAGTTTTGTTTAAATTAAGATTTTGAATTAATATTTTACACTATTTTAATTTTCAAAATTTCAGAATTATCCAGGACATGCTTAAATATTATAATCTTGACATAACTACTTTATATAATTTCATTTTTAAATGTTTTATTTGTACCTAAGATATAATGTGAATGCTGAATTTTTGAATTTTATAATAATTTAATATTGTTTTTGTTATGGTCTGTGTTAATTTAATTCATTTGACTTAGTGTGTGTTGTTTTAATGAATTTTTGATTAATTATTATTTATCTATTTTTAATGATATTTGTAATTAAGTTATGTATATACTGTGGACTACTTGTCTGAAATAAATGATACAATACAATACAATAAATACATGTTACATTGTAAACTTCACCATTGTTATATCCAATTAAAAAGGTTAGGTTCATCTATTATTCATACTGTCGTATATAGCTTTTAAGATATTTTTATTGTACGTTTTGTGATTCTCTAATTTTGTGTTTTATTATTGTGTAACTTTCTATGTCTTTTAATCATTGTGTGTTTATGTTTTATTTTTATATTTCGTGCATAGTTATAAGAATCAATGTCCCACAATAAATATTACCTATTCCCTAACTTTGTAAAATAGCGTAAGCTGATTGGCCAATAAATGGATACTGACTCTGCACAACACACCCACGTGACACAGTGGGCGGGGCGCGGTCGCGCTCTCATATAAATATGACTGCCCAACCTAGCCTCGTCAACACCTCTACACTTAACATCTTATTAACCCTAAAATAAGTGTTCTTACTAACCCTCACACTAACCCGGTAACATGGTGGTGGTATTTCTGAGGTAATTGGCAGCGGTAGCTTCACTTCGGCCAGCGCGTTCCAGTCTTCGGCGTACGAGCTTCAAGAAAAACAGTCTACGCTCAACACATACAGTTCACTAAATAACACAATAATTTGCATAAACCTCTGTACATGCCTAATCACGGAACAAGCTATAAAATAAACATGGCTAAATGCACATATATCAATCTTTATTGACCGTAGGTCGATTCTGTTCAAAAATTTTGATTTGGTTTAAAAACAAATTATACGAACTTGACTCATCAGCATCAGTCTGACGGTGGCAATTTTGGTTGGACGTAAACAGGTGCGAGGGCAAATGAAATACAACATATTTGTTAATAAATTTAAACAACTACTAATAAATAAAGCCTACTACTTAATAGCCGATTTTTTAGAAGAAAAAAAACATCTTAGCTCAAAATGCATCCTCCATCGATCCACTACTCTCATAATCTGTATATTATTATTATAGATATAATTAGTTGCCATTGTCTTATGTTATTTTACATTTAATTCTATTCTTTGTTACTGTTATGTCGCAATATTTACTAAAAAAAACTACGCCGCCTCAAGTTTGTATCAATAAGATGAAAACTATATCAAATTGTTAACAGAATCGGCCTCCATTATTTATAGGGTCAGTATTGTCAAAAACCTACCGGTTTAGTTGCCACGTGTTCAGAATGGTATTGATATAATTCTGACTCATAAACCGCGTGATTTATAAGCCGTATAAATTTACTTACCAACTTGATAGTTTGTAAGTTTCATACTCGAGAAACTGTGTCACTTCGACTTAAAAACTGAGCCCTCTCAATGTGTTTAAAGCTGGCTACTTATGTCCAATTTTGCTTAGTGAGAGAATGAGACGCAATACACATTGGACAAATAAATTGGAAGTGGTGGTGGAATGTCATCCTTAGGGATGAATTTTAAAAGTAGGTACTTCCTTAAATTTCTTAGTACATAACTCTAATACAGGGTCTCCAGCGGCGTGTTGCGAATTGATTATTAGGAGCCGGCTCAAGGGCTACGGCCGCGGACTTTTGCTATGCTCAGCTCACCTAACTAGTCCAAACAAAGTTACGAAGTCAAAAATTGTGTTCTAAGTATAACTTTTTTTGAGCATTCATTTCCTGGCGTATAGTTAATAATTCAAATAAAAAAAATATAACATACCATATCAGGTTTCGGCTTAGCACAAAAAAAGAAACATAATCAAGTACGGTTTTTTATTAAATTAACATGTTATATGCCGGTGTTGATAGACCGGTCTAGCCTAGTGGGTAGTAAAGGGTCAGGGCCATTGACTTCATAGGCAGGGGCCTATGACGCCCATTCATGGGTTCGAATACCGGTAAGGGCATTTATTTGTCTGATGCGCACAAATATTTGTTTCTGAGTCTATGTATGTGTATGTATGTGTGTGTATGTATTTTCTATGTATTTAAGTATGTATATATCTTTTACGTATATATTTATATAATATATCGTTGTCTGAGTACCTACAACACAAGCATTCGAGGGAAGCCAGTACTGTCAAACGTAAAACTGGTTTAATTTAGCAGACATTCAGACGTACATACCTACTCTATGAGTAACCACAGTTGAAATACCGTATCTACAAGCCTTCTTGAACTTACTGTTGGAATCAAACTATGAAAACGGATTACAATACATATAATACATCCCGACGTTTCGAACCCTTTACAGCGTTCGTGGTCAACGGGTGACTGAGAAAAAAGTACAAAGTGCAAAAATACCCACATACAAAAAATAATTACTGTTTCTTACTGTTGGACTTAGTCAATCTGTAAGAATGTCCTATAATATTTATTTATTATTATTTATTGTACTTATGTTATGTTGTGTTGTATTTATGTTTAAAACAAGGCTCGGAACCGGTATTTCTTCATACAAAAAATACCGGTATTATTACGTTCTTTTTCGTTCTTTGGTTTATTATTTCATTTTTAATGGGACAATACGAAGTTGTTACCTAAATACATGATTCAGTCCTAGAGCATAAAATAGTTAATAATATTGGGCTATTTTGGGATTTAAAAAAACCGGTTCCGAGCTCTGGTTTAAAATACCTATCAAGAATACATACTCGCACATACTCGTAATAGGTGGTCGTTCATTGTTGGTTTATTGATTTTAGACCATATGTCCGGTGAATACGGTTCAAAATAGGACTTAGTCTAGTCTACTGCTAAAACTATAAGAACAATGAATGCGCTTGCGACCCTGAACTTCACGCGAACTGGTTCAGGCAGTGAAAGGAGAGGATGGTTTTATGCAACTGTATGTTCTTTAAATTAATACATTTTTAATTTTACTACTTTTGTGTCTGATATTTTTTTTTTACTAAGCATGTTTATCATGCAGGTCAAATGGTGACATTTTAAATTATTTTAGTTTCTACAAACTAGGTAACAGGTTTAATCGTAGAAAAACAAAACACATTAAGCTAATAGAACTATGGAAAAAAATGTTGATCTAATAATCAAATAAAGATAATTTGATGTATTTTTTTTTTCAAATGAAATCAAGTCATGACTGTAATTGGTTTTCGCGTTTACTGTCAGTTTACATTAAATTAAAGCCTTGTGGTTAAGTAATTTAATTGAGTTTATTAGGGTTCCGTACCCAAAGGGTAAAAACGGGACCCTATTACTAAGACTCCGCTGTCCGTCTGGCCGTCTGTCCGTCTGTCCGTCTGTCTATCATTAGGCTGTATCTCATGAACCGTGATAGCTAGGCAGTTGAAATTTTCACAGATGATGTATTTCAGTTGCCGCTATAACAACAAATACTAAAAAGTACGGAACCCTCGGTGCGCGAGTCCGACTCGCACTTGGCCGGTTTTTTTTTAATACAAAACAATTGCCACGCAACGCAAGTCAGACTTAGCGCTGAATATCAAATTATCTTCATCTGTGGCCTGACGCCTGGTAAAAACTAATCACAGTTAATTATATGCTGGTAAACACAGTAATTGGATAGTTTTACGGGGGAATGAGTCATTAAAATCGAACATCGCGTCCTAGTGGCAAGCGTTATATTTACTTTCCAAAGTCTTCTACAGTCTATAAATTGTATATACCGATGTCAATCACAATGAAAAAATCAACGATGATCACAACTCTGGTCAACGTGAGACTCGAACCCACATCCTTGGATTGCCGGTCCAATGCGTTACCTGCGCCAGCTGACCATCCGTCAATAAACGCGACTTTAGTCATTGCAACTGTCTTCTCAAGTCAGTTCTGGTTGCATGTCTTTTTTGCCTTTCACCTAATTCTTTTCAGGGGGCCTAGCGTGTCAATCATTTATAGAAAACTCCAAAGGATACTCAAATAATTCATAGAAATTACGTCACTTTTCATTGCACCTGTCATCTTGATACATTTCGTCAGGTGATAACCAGAACTCACTAATTACTAAAAAGAAAAATAACAACCTTTTATTAGTAATAATATGGTTCACTATAGCTATGAACTAGTGGTGGTAATTAGTAATTTTTATTTTTCGATTGGTATTTATCGATATCCTCGTACGCTTATAATTTTTGCTAGGCCCCCTAAGAACACTTTTACCTTGTAAGGCACAATGTGCATTACAGTTGTTACGACGACGGTCTGGCGTAGTGGGTAGTGACCCTGCCTATGAAGCCGATGGTCCTGGGTTCGAATCCCGGTAAGGGCATTTATTTGTGTGATGAGCACAGATATTTGATCCTGAGTCATGGGTGTTTTCTATGTAAGTATTTAAGTATTTATATATTATGTATATCGTTGTCTGAGTACCCATAACACAAGCCTCCTTGGGCTTACCGTGGGACTTAGTCAATCTGTGTAAGAATGTCCTATAATATTTATTTATTTATTATTATTTACAGTGTACACTCCGTTTCAATTCGAACATTTCATAAACCGAATAAAGTAGCATTTTTGTTTCATTGTTTTTCCAAACAAACGAAATTCATTATATTTTACTACACGATATGGTTCAAATTAAAAATAGGACAATTTTGTATGGTGAGCCTTACGACGATAAGGCTACTGCATAACGCCGTCCACGGAATATCGTTACGGATATTGACCCGGCGCGTACGCAGCTTGCTGGACGCACGCTCTCAAGGACTAGGGTTTCTGTGTGGGCACTGTGCAATTATGGGTTTGAGAGCCACTGTACAGTACAACCTCGATATTGTATTTTTCTTAGGTTAGGTTAAGTTACACAAGGTAATGATTGGCTAAAAAACATTACTCATTTTCACTACTCACTTGGAAAGGCTTTTTCTTTCTTTATTCTTTGAAACCAGTGAGCAAACTGGCATTTTTTTTTTCAAAGTAATTTTAAGAAGCAAATTTTGAGCTTAGCTTGGATAGGATGGATTTTTAAGTGATGATTTTGAATAATAAATATTTAATAGCATTAATTTGGATTAGGTTTGTTATATTTAACATAATAATTTTAAGTATAGTGTTGAAAAATTTTGCGGATTGCAAAAAACGAAAAGCTGAATTTAAGAGACACGGTGGGTGATTAATTGATTTTAAATATAATGTTACATAAGTTTTTGGAAAAATTTAATTTTCGGTAGCTACCAGCTTTTTATGTATATCGCTGACTGTACTTTTCTTTCCACAGGCAACTAATATTCATCGAGAAAATTCTAAAAACCCCAATTACAATTAGGTTGCGTTGTTTTATCACATAGTTCCTATGGCCATCTCCTGTCTCCATCATCAGATCAGCTCGATGTACCATAATATTCCATTGTCATCCGACTTTATATGTATTAAATTTTTAGCTTCATTGGAAGTTGGGAAGTGGGTCAAATTTAACTTGCAAGATTTGACCTTAGATTAGATACATGCATATGTACAATGCAAGTAATAAGAAGCTTGTGAAATTAAATAATTTTCGCCATCAGGGCCGTGTTGCAGAATAAGTAATAATTTTACTTATTAGAAATGAGCGACATGGCCACTTATACAAAATGAAAGTTAATTTAATTTGTTACAAGTTTTATTTAGACAAGTTTTTCGGTATCTTGAATACTTTTTGAGATATCCGCTCTTGAAAGTTTATTTAGGGCTCTCAATTTTATCTGGATATATACCCTCTATACCTTCTTATTGCTTGGCCTATTGTGGATTTACTCAATTTATAATATCCGTACAGGATGGAGATTCCCATTAGCAAATACGAGGAAAACAGGTGACAATATTGTAAAGAATGCCGCCACAACTAGGCAATCGATTATCTAATGGCGATTATTAAATAATTGCTTTCGTAGTCACTTGATTACAAGGACTTGTGACGGACGCATCACGATCATGACATTAACGCCTGTACAGTCACCATCAGATATATCGGAGCGGCCGAGGTGCTCACAAATATCTGAACACGCTTCTATTGTCAAGGCTTTAAGTGCGTGTTCAGATATTTTTGAACACCTCGGCCGCTCCGATATATACGATGGCAACTGTACGTGTGTCTCCAGATAACAGGTGAGAAGCTGTTACTATTTCTTAGGGTTCCGTACCCAAAGGGTAAAAACAGGACCCTATTACTAAGACTCCACTGTCCGTCTGTCTGTCTGTCCGTCTGTCTTTCACCAGGCTGTTTCTCACCGTGATAGCTAGACAGCTGAAATTATCCCAGATGATGATGATGTATTTCTGTTGCCGCTATAACAACAAATACAAAAACAGACTTGGCTGATTTTTTAATACCACGTTGATGGCAAACAAGCCGTATGACCCGCCTGGGATGTGATGGTCACCGTAGCTTATGGACGCCTGCATCTCCAGGGGTACCACGTCACATAACTGCACGGTATACGCAAACACAGTCATTAGCACTCATGAATCTAGTATATTTAACTGGATCAGGCATGAGGGGTGGGGGCCGTGGGGGGAAATGACCAAACGGGAAAGTCTTATGTATCTTTCAGTAGGAGTAGCAGAGAAAGCGCTATTATTGTTTGTCCTTGTCACAATCTCAGTTTTTTTGTTCCCGCCGTAAATTTAGTATGGTTTATGGTGGGCTACAAATAAACTCGACCAATCATGTTGTCGCATTACGTATGTTCTGTCCCTCACGGACGCAGGCGTAGGTATAGCACTGTACTGTACACTTGTACGGTTCTTGTGTTCCTCCAGCTAGTTGGTTGTTAATTGCAGCCACTTTAAACAATTAATGAATAGCGGACTACATTGTACAAGACACTATTATGACTTTCAAGAATTGAAAAAGGAAGACATTATGATTATATAGACTGGCCAATAAACAGTCGCGTTTCTTGTTAGTCTGCTTTTCCAATTTGACGACCGGTCTGGCCTAGCGGGTAGTGACCATGCCTGTGAAGCCGATGGTCCTGCGTTCGAATCCCGGTAAGGGTGTTTTATACGTATATGTACATAAGTATGTATATCGTCGCCTAGCACCCATAGTACAAGCTTTGCTTAGTTTGGGGCTTAGGTTGATATGTGTAAGATGTCCCCTAATATTTATTTATTTAATGAGTCAGAAATGACCGAAGATGAGAGGAGACATGCGGGCATCAACAAACACGTCTCTCATCTCGGCCTTAGTGGAGAGGCAGCCTTATTGTAGTTGATGGCGTCACATTAGTCGGTTATCAGCTCCTTGTATCTAGATGGAAGCGTTTGATTTTCGTTTGACACCGTATCGTAGGGAGTTGCTATAATATAGGTACTAGTTATCGCTCCAATTTTTATTTCTAAGTGCATATATTTTTGTAAGTCTTTTTTGGAGACGATGAAGATGACAAGAGCACGCGTTAGCGGCCCGCGCGTGCTCCCGTTCAAGCCCCTCGGTATGGAGCAACACATGTCGAGTAATATTTCTCTTAAAAATACGTGCGTGACCCGTTTTAATATATAGCTTGACTAAAAAATAAGTGCATTCCCGTTGCCAGGGAGGTTTTGGGATACTGAGAAACTTTTACTATGGAACCAACCACGAAATAGCGAAAAAAATTTTACCCTCCCATAGAAAATAGACCAGCCAAAATGTATGAAAGAGCCTAATTTTTTTTCGCGATTTCGTGGTTGGTCCCATAGTAAAAGTTGCTCAGTACCTATAATCTGTCATGTCAATTTGTAACATATTTGGTAAATAAACGATTTGTAATCCCAAAACCTCTCTGGCAACGGGAATGCACTTATTTTTTTTAAATCTTATTTTTCATGATCCACAAGGATGGCGTGGCGTCGATCATTAAAATTATGCGTTGAAAAATAGTCTTTATTATTTACCTATTATCACAAGACACAGACACAGGGTGCTACAGAAATAGGTCAGTAGGCTGCCGCAATCGGAAAACTGCTTATCTTCATGGATTATTCAAAGAATATCCAACAATGTATTCCGGTATAATAATAGTTAGACAATAAAGTTTGAAAACTTTAAGTGGGTCAGTAAAAGCGGTTAAGGTTGCTTACACATTTTTTAGGGTTCCGTACCCAAAGGGTAAAAACGGGACCCTATTATTAAGACTATCTGTCTGTCTGTCCGTCTATCACCAGGCTGTATCGCATGAACCGTGATAGCTAGACAGTTGAAATTTTCACAGATGATGTATTTCTGTTGCCGTTATAACAACAAATACTAAAAACATATAAAAATAAATATTTAAGTGGGGCTCCCATACAACAAACGTGATTTTTTTGCCATTTTTGCGTAATGGTACGGAACCCTACGTGCGCGAGGCCGACTCGCACTTGGCCGGTTTTTTTATTACACTATAATAAAGTTTTTTTTCGCTAGGTACGTTTTTTTCATCTGAAAATAATCATGACCATAACTTAAACAAGTCTTGTCTATTGCGCTCTACCATCGATCTTTTCCCTTTATCTTTTATGTCTATTCCGCCTGAAAAACACCGTTCATATGACAAATCATTCACTGTGCACTGTCAAGCTTTGGAACGTACTACGGTGCTACCATCTTTGAGGCACTGCCAAATTTTTACCCGAGCAAGCGAAAGATGCCAAAAAGGGAATCTGAGCGTCGCCAGGGTTTTAAGACAAGAGGGTTAAACAAACTTTACTTCCGAGTGAAATACAAAAATTTTCACCGCACCAACGCGCGGAAAATATACTACCTGTAAAACATTACGAATAAAATCTAAAAGAACGCTATTAAGTATTTATCGTTCAAAATCATCACTTATTATATAAAAGTCAACACACATGGGGAGCAGCATTTCCTCACGGTGGGAAACAACTCGAAATTTGCATCTAATTACTTTTCCATTCTTGTGGATAAAATGCAATTTTCTCATCAGTTTTTGAAGAATAAAGAGAGCCTTTACGAACTGGTGTTGTTAAAAAGAACTATACTCGGCATAAGTTTTTTGGGTTTGCAATACTAATAGCATTAGGGTCATTGCGCTAGCGCTAGTTTCCGTCCATGCTCTTCGTCCAGTTGACGGATTAGCACATGTCATAATATATTCCATGTTTAATTTGATACTTGCAAAATACCGTCACTATTAGTTATTCTGTGATACCGTTTATATGCTAAGAGATGAAGGATGCAACAAGTCCAAATTTATGCAGCAATATAGGTTTATATTCAAATTTCGTCAAGTGGACGATAACTAGCGCCATGACCCTATTTTAGCTTCCCTTTGCCTGGCAAACGATCGATCCTTAGTAAACTATAAAGTGCTGTCTTATTTCAAAAAGGTACTGAAACTTACCTTTAATTAAAATTCACCACCAAAACACAAAAGCTACACACGCGTTCCAAAAATGGAATTACGAACTCGAATTTTAATTCGCTTCGTTTAAATTTCCAACCGTTGTCTGCTGGCAACCTCTAAAGCGCGTTCATAGGTTGCAACAGGCGCGTGCGCCGTGTAAGATAGCGCGGCGGCGACTGAGCGGTGGTGGCGGTGGATGCTACCACCACCAACGAAGCTTTCAGTGCCGCCCGCCTAGTGATCATGGTTTGCGGAAACGGTGTGATAACTGATAACCGCCTAAGTTATGCAGAAAGACCGGAAGGATTATCCGGTTTGTGGTAACTGGTTATGAATTGGATCTGGATTTGTTTTGATATGTCAGCTGTCAACAGTGACATTTCTGGTTGAAGGAATGTGACGACAGAAATATCCATTAACTATTATAACTTTTGAATATTTTGTGTTCTATGTTGTATCGATACCGTGTATCGGAAGTCGATAAATGAGAACTCCCAATGACAGTTCAAAAATGCCTCAATAATTCCGGTCTCTGGGTAATCGGTGAACAAAAAGATTACTCCGCCTTTTTTTGAAGTGTTAAAATGAGAATTTTCTTTGTGCCCAAATGTTTCATATTCATACACACACATCTGTCAACTGCCTAACCTCATAATCTCATAACCGTCACATCGAAAAGGGCAGGTCAAAGAAATATTTGAATCACTGCACTGAAACCGTATACAATAACATTTTTTTTAAATAGAAAAACCCTCGCAGAAGTAATCATGAAGTTCTACATAGATTTGCAAATTTTTTTTACATAATTAAGCGTAGTTAAGAAGCAGTGTCATCAATCAAGAAGTGTCATCAGAATCAATTTAATTGATTCAATTGTGTTACGTAAAATTAACCGTGTATTAAATTAAATTTGTATTGTATTTATTGTACTTAATTCATTCATACACATATAAGCCTATAGTATGCTAACACACCTTCGTGCTACATATAACTAAAATAGAAATGGCTTAATTGTCGTAACACAATGGAATCAATTAAGTTTTGACTAACAGGTCCTTAACTATGTACAAATTTTTTACAATTAACTCACATCAGGTACTTTATGTGGTAAAACTCTGAAGTAAAATATACTTAAGTAGATAATAACTGCTACTTCGGATCATATCAGTATTAGTATTATCACTACACCTTATAAAACAAAGTCCCCCACCGCGTCTGTCTGCTTCTATGTTCGCGAAAAACTCATAAACTACTGAACGGAATTCCATGCGGTTTTCACCTATCAATAGAGTGATTCTTGAGGAAGATTTAGGTGTATAATTTGTTAAGGTTTTGTGTAACCCGTGCGAAGCCGGGGCCAGAGGCGTATTTAAAAATTTGGCGCCCCGGGCCGTTGGGCCTCTGCCGCCCCCCATGACCCATAAAGTAAACACAAACAAGCATATTTTTTCTCAGTGCCTTTCTGCAGAGGGCCGGAGGCCCGGAGCGTCCGATTGCGGTGTGCTGCCCTGTGAGGCTTAAGGTCGAACTGCATGAATGCAAGGCTATGAATATGATTAAAGTTTTCTGCGAGCCCAAGAGACTTAAAAGGCTTGCTTCAGTGGAGCTGAACTGGGACAAAAACCTATGGCCAAGACGAGCTCTGCATAGTGCTAAAGTCCCGGATCGTCCAATTGCGGCGCTCTTCCGCGCAAAGCCAAAGTTCGAGGTAGGAAAAATCTATGTTTGGGATTGGAACAATGACCAAGCCGAGCTCCGCATAAAGAGCTTCAATGCAAGGTCGAAAGACCGAGCTGGAGGAGGGGAGAGCTTAGAATGGGCTTGGAGCTTGGAACCAATGTGATCTCGGCTCTCCTGCTACCTGCTACTCGACCTTTGGCGTTCGCTCAAATTAAAGCGAAGGCGCGACTTGCTGGAAATGCTGGAATGCTTCTGGTCTTCTGGAAGGCGCGACTTTTAAGCTTTTCAGGGCTCGCAACCTGACCTTTTAGTCCGCCATAATTTTTATGAAGGTCTCCGTTTTAACTCGGGCATTTTGCTTTCGTATGTACAGGTCGCAATTCTTAACCAATTCTCGTGAAATTTTGTGACCAGATTCTATGATTAAATAGAGTTTTTTGTCGATCCAGTTTTAGGATTTTTTTCAAAATGCGGAAATGGGCATAAAGGACTTAAGCGCCTTGTGAGTTCACTATGATAACTACTCAACGAACTAAGTCCTTTTTAATAATAAAACTTCCGTGAGACACACTAACTAACACACACACACACACACTAACTAAGTCCTTTTCACTTTCACAGAGCCACTAGTAATAACATTGTAAATTTGTAAACCTATAATAGCGGCTCTGCAGCATCTCGGCCTTACGTGGTGCGCTCCCTTCGGCATCCTAGAGTCTTTAGCTCAATACCCTGCTTGCGGTCCGTCTGTTTGTTTTTTAACTCTACACCTTATGTTTCCCTTTTCCAGTATCTCGGCCTCCTGCCTTGCGGTTCACCTTTGAAACAACTAACCATTTCGTATCGTGTCTGAACTTTATTTTTATTCAATACCTAGTTCTATCATTCAATATGATTTTTGCGTATATTGATCAGTGTTTTGCTGAGTAATTAACCACTAAATGAATGATGGAAAATTTAGTACTCACTAAAAAAACGTGCTTTGTATTTTGTGCTAGGCTCCGACTGACCCGTTCGCCACCTCTGAATTCTATAACTCAATAATTATAGTGTACGGTTTCCGGTTCACGTCGGCGTCAGTGTCTGGACGCCGTGCGCCACAGAGGTACGGACGTCATACACGATGCCTTTATTTACCGTAGGAAGTATAGTGGCTACTGACGCAATGGCCGGCGTCTAGACTTCGCTCACGGCGTTTATGCCAACGTCAAGCATGCAGAGTTAAAAAGCATTAACGGGAGCCTGCGGCCAGGGCGATGTGAAGAGCGACGTCACAGGGCGACATCATGAGAACTCGTCGACAATCCGACGTGGGTTAAGAAGGTAGAAGGCAAAGGGGCGTAAATGCGCTGTAAAAATTGTAATGTGACTACTGGCAATAGACAACGAATAGTTACTTACTTTAAATTAAATTATGTCTAGTAGGTAGGTACCAGTAACACCACAAAAAAAACAATTAATTCGGGCGCCACTGAGGCACCCGAAACTGAAAGCCAGCGGCGGCCTGCGCCGCCCCCCGCAGCCTGCCGCCCCGGGCCATGGCCCCCTTGGCCCTAGGGTAAATACGCCCCTGGCCGGGGCGGGTCGCTGGTACCGCATAAAATATTGAATATCCCCGTGTCCTTGTGCGGTATTTCTATTGCTAAGAAAACGAATTAATAACTAAAACTGACTCGTATATAATGTTCCATTTTATTAAAAAGTTAAAAGAACAAGGTTCACATTAAACCTTTAATTAAGTTCAGACGTCACAAGACCACTACTGACTCACATTACAAGTACTGTGGAAAATTATATGAACTCCGTTGACTCCGAAAGGTTATGAAATACTCGTAGTAGGCATGTCTTAAAGAGTTATGTCGTTCTCGTTTAGAGAGTAAAAAGTCATTTGTTAATCAAATGTTTCCATTGCGATGATCTTGGAGTTAATTCTCGACATTCTCGTATTTAAAACACTAAGTTTTTGAAATTCTATCCGTTTCAATTTTTTTTTTCACCCCCAGTTAGGGGTCATCTATTAATTACGTCACACGTTTAGGGGGAGGGAGGGGGTCCAGAAAATGTGACATGTTGTGACATAGGGGTGGGGAGGAGGGGTCACAAACTTTGTGACATCACTTTAACTTCACCTGTAGCCGAAAAAAACAGGAAATTCGTGTAATGTAATTTATGGATGACCCGTTATATATACCCTACCCATTTCTAAAAATCCGACGATGTAACCAATAGTTATCGTTAGCTAAGTCGATTTGTGTTAATTCGTCCCATAATGGCCATAATGCCCATAATATATAATATGTGCCATTTTCAATCAAAAGGGTACTTATTGTCGGTTGTCAATAAGGCGGCAAGCAACAATGTGGTACCTTTTGGTGGTGGTGATGGATACAAAAAACATACATACAAACATACATTGCACACACACATACATTGGTTTATTTATTATATATTTATTTATATATTTATTGATATATGTATTTATTTACTTATTTTATGGTGTGAAACATGTTGAGCAATCTTCGACTCAAAATACGTAAGTGACCCGTTTTAACATATTTGTGGCTTTCTATTACAGAAGGGTTCTTATCGATTATGTGCAATAAGAACCTTTCTATGGGAATCTCTGTTGGAATTTCAAATGGAAAGGACCTTATTGCACTTGTAGCATAAGGCCCCTTCTGTGATGGAAAGTCACATTTAATACTTATGTCTGTGTCTCACGGAAGTTTTGTTATTAAAACTGAAAACTTTGATTTAAAACGAAAGCCTTAGGTATATCTAGTTAGATTTGATTTAGATGATTGGTTGCTGAATGTTCTCAATGCGGTGACAGTTGAACGCTGGCTAATTGGCAGGGAATCCCCGTGCGTAGGGCCTTAGGTAAAGGTTTTACCTAGTAAGTAATATAAATGTTAATTAATCAATAAAAGTTAATGATTTAGGTACTTAGCAGTCGGTTGGATTCCCAGATTGCTTTGGATTTTAATTGAAGGCATGTTTACAAAAACAATATAACTAACATTTTTTGCGGATTTGAGTTGTTGGTATCATAGTATTCGTCTAAGCAGTAGGCCGAGCACATGATTGGCGCGACAGTATCTCGCCGCGAGAAAGACTACCCATCTTTTACTAACTGTATGAATTAAAGAGGGACGGGTAGTCTATGTCGCGGCGAGATACTCTCGCGCCAATCATGTGCTAGCCCGGCTGGATCTACACGTAGAGCAAAAGATAGTGTCCAAAAATGACCCCAATTGTCCAAAATCAGTAAATCCACTAGTTAAGTAAGATAAGTCTGTACCTCTCTGATAGAATACAAAATATAATTTCTATAGAAACTTGTTTTATTTTCTTACAAAAAGAACATAACAAAATTTTACAAAAACAGCATAAGTGACGAACGTATTTTTCAATTTTTTTCCAAAAATACTGGTCTTTGAAATGTGTAATCGTATATTTGGGAACTATTGGCCACTTACTAAAATCACCTATACAATGTTTATGTCCAATAACTAATATATAAGAAGACATTTAGTTTGTTTCGTTTCCTGTAAATTCATGTCTAGTGTAGTTATGTTGTTTTTGTAAACATGCCTTCAATTGTAACATACACTGAACACAATAATGCCGGTTGAAAAAACAAATACTTACCGCGTGAGGAAGGGTCTGTTTTTCGAATTTATAGTACAGTCGCCATCAGATATATCGCAGCGGCCAAGGTGCTCATAAATATCTGAACAAGCACTCTAACGCCTTGACAATAGAGGCGTGTTCAGATATTTGTGAGCACCTTGACCGCTCCGATATATCTGATGGCGACTGTACAATATCAGGAAGACCGAGAAAAATTACATTGTTAAAAATTGTGTAATGTACGGAACCCTTGGAACGCGAGTCCGACTCGCACTTGACCGGTTTTTCTTTAGTATATTAAATCTATTTCAGTTTATAATTTAGGATGACAAAAACAAATCAAAAAATATTTAATAAAAATAATTTGATTTGTTCCCTATTTGTCATTCTGTATGTTACGGACCCCATAGGCTAGTCTCACTTACTCTGGTTCACATGGGTATGGGAATAGCGTATGTGGCTTCACGTACACTCGCTACATTTGGCTCCCTCTGAGGGTTGCGGTTAATCTGGATGTAATTCAGTTTGAAGTAACTCGGCTGTAGGCCGTCTCGCATACTGAGCAGCATTTTAGTAATTAATTCTAGTTGTTTAGATATCTATCTAAATTTAAAAAACCGGCCAAGTGCGAGGCGGACTCGCGCACGAAGGGTTCCGTACAATTACGCAAAGAAAAAACACTTTTCTGGGATTTTAATATTTATTTTATTCTGTTTTTAGTATTTGTTTTTGTAGCGGGAACAGAAATACATCATCTGTGAAAATTTAAACTGTCTAGCTATCACGGTTCATGAGATATAGCCTGGTGACAGACGGACAGACAGACAGCGGAGTCTTAGTAATAGGGTGCCGTTTTTACCCTTTGGGTACGGAACCCTAAAAATGGGCTACCTATAAAAATACAAATTATACATACTGGGTGTTGGGAGTGCCAGAGAACAAAGCTATGTAGAGTTAAAGATTTTAATTTCTGATATACTCCACGACAATAGAAATATGATAAGGCATTCAGAAGTTATGGTGGAATAAAGAAACTCACATACATACAAACATGAACGCTGAAAACAATACACTTTTTTGGGCAGTCGTGTAAAAACAGTACCACAGCTGTAACGGTTAGGCATACAATGACAATAAGTTTAGCATTGCAAAGTCACAATCCTTAATTGCAATATGGTTTTGTTTTTCTAATTGTTTTCTGTTTATTAAGGGTATTATTGTATATCACTGTTATGTCTATTTTATGTGCTTCATCGCATAATGCCTTTTAAAACCGAAAACTTACATACCTAGCAACATATACAAATGTAGATACAGGATGGCCCATGGCAGACATGGGTCTGCAACCATAAATCGAGAATAAACATCTATGGCGACGCGTTTATAGTGCTACATTTCCAGCAGCTTACCTAATTAAGTAAGCATTATTAGGGTTCCGTACCCAAAGGGTAAAAACGGGACCCTATTAATAAGACTCCTCTCTCCGTCTGTCTGTCACCAGCATGTCACCAGGCTGTTGTTATGAACCGTGACAGCAAGCTAGGCAGTTGAAATTTTCACAGATGATGTACATGTCGCCAAAAGCGACTAAAAATAATAGTGAGTAAAAACCGTACTGATAAATATTTTGAAATATGTCTCACGATAGTTTAAGTGCGATGATGTACATATTTCTGTTGCCGCTATAACAGCAAATACTAAAAAGTACGGAACCCTCGGTGGGCGAGTCCGACTAGCACTTGACCGGTTTTTTTACAGGGTTTATAGATAAGCAGGACACATAAGCTCTGGTTACATACAAGGAATGTTTGATATACATGAAAATATCTGCGCCTTTTAAACTAAGAAAATGTAGAATGAAGTCAAGTTGTAAATGGTTAGCTATTGCCGCTATACTTACTCAACCTCGTATCTGCAACACTCATTTGATGACAAAAACACCCGTATTCCGAATGAAAGAAAAGCGACATTTCCATCAAATGATTGTTGCAGATATGAGGTTGAGTAAGTATAGCGACGCTATGACAATAAGGAGCAGGGTCAGCATGAAGTGGCCACAGACCACAGAACCGGTGCGGGTATTAGAGCAATAAACGACAGGCATGCCGCACGCGCTGGCTTGTTATCACTACCGGAATTTATTGTATCGGGACAGAGGCAGCGGAGACGACATTTACATGACTGCCAAGATTTGATTTGCTCTTCGCCATGTTGCTGATTGTTAGTGGTACTTTATTTTACTGGCAAGAGACTTTGACCACAGACGTTGAAGACTTTCATTGGAGACGACACTTACATGACTGCCAAGATTTGATTTGCTCTTCGCCATGTTGCTGATTGTTAGTGGTACTTTATTTTACTGGCAAGAGACTTTGACCACAGACGTTGAAGACTTTCATTGGAGACGACACTTACATGACTGCCAAGATTTGATTTGCTCTTCGCCATGTTGCTGATTGTTAGTGGTACTTTATTTTACTGGCAAGGTGACTAACCACAGACGTTGAAGACTTTCAACGGAGACGACACTTACATGACTGCCAAGATTTGATTTGCTCTTCGCCATGTTGCTGATTGTTAGTGGTACTTTATTTTACTGGCAAGGAGACTTTGACCACAGACGTTGAAAGTCATCGGATGTCATGTCATCGATGTAAACGAGAAGAAAATTCTCAATTGTAAACGATTTTACCACAAAAATGACAAAAAAGATTTTCAAAGATGAAAGAAAAAATATTGTGAATACAATAAAGCATTTCTGTTAGTAAAAGGACAAAGGATTGCGTAGTATTCCAATCAACGATGTTTACATACCTCTAGTCTTAACTTGACCGATACTGATATTCTATATGATGACTATACATGACATTTATACGCACATTATTATTATTGCTATATATGTAAGCAGCTTGTAACGATCCTATCTTGGGGCCAAATAGATCTTGTCAGGCCTTAGACCTAGATATTTGTCATTTAACACCACTCAATACCACTTATGCTCCAACATTCATATCGCAAATGTATCTCAGTTATTATTGATATTAATTGGTGCTATAACTAGCAAACCTTATCGTATATAGTCAGGAATGATTGTCATTCTTTACAATGTAGGAAACAAACACTTCCGACTCAATGATTGTCCTGAATGATTGACTAAACGATTAACCTAATATGGAATGATTGTTATACATAAATAGGTTATTGAGAAATATTAAAAAAATATAAAGAGAAATGTATAGTGTAGGTAGACTCGATTCTCTATCGAATAATCTTTGTAGAGTTATTCGATACACACACACGTTGGTAAGAGCTGGAGTAAAATCAGTACTGAATCGTCAACATCCTATTATAAAAACTGCGGCAGCTTTTGTGAATCAACCCATCCATTCATTGATGAAAAGGCCTCCTAGCAAAGTCGGTATATAGTGACCCTGTTAACTGCACAAAAGATCCCTATGGTTCGAAGTGTATCCGCAAGGGCCCCCGAAAACCATAAGATAAGATAAGACCCTGTCTACAAAGCAGGAGGTCCCGACCGGGTTCAAATCCCAGTAAGGGCATTTATTTGTGTTTATCACGAGTTCTGGATGTTATCTGTGTATATGAAGGGTCGGAAAGAACATGTCTAGTCACCGTGATAACATTTTGAGTTATCACGGTTTGAAAGGAACGACGTAGGTACCATATTATTTTCATATATATGTGTTTTTAAAGTGAGAAAAAAAGGAGTTATATTTATAATGGCAGCGGTAACAGAATTTGTAACTAATAGTTCATTGAGGGCTCTACATTTTTAAGATTAAAATCTCATTTTATAAAAAAGGTGACTAGTTCTTTCCGTGTACCCTTCATAACATATAATGGTCGCCTTAGTATCAACTATCAACAGTTACTTTGCTTAGTTTGGGGCTATGTCGATCTGTATAAGACTGTCCCTAAATTATTTTTGGGCAAAATCCTTAAGCGTTTTAATTAGCTTATTTGACAAGTGTTATGAATGGATTTATTGATTAACTAGCGACGTAGCGACCTGCCCGCGAACATATAGACATACAGGCAGACAGACGCGGATTGTTTTCTAAGGCGTAGTAAAAAAAACCCTTCCTTGAGATCCACAGCGCAGGCTTCGTCATCTTAGAGAAAGATCATCACCTTATATTTCGTCTCTAAATTAACGGGTTAGTACAGTCAGCGTATCTACTCTGATACCTTAGCTTATTAAAAAGAGATGTGTCTCCGTATTTAGAACAATTAAACTGTTGCAGATACTTATTGGGAATGGGAATTGCCCAGATACCTATATCTAATATACTTGGAAAAGTATTCGAGGAAGGCAGATAATTTTGGCGCGTTGTTTCATACGCTTTTATTGATGCTGACTATAAATTACTCTCTAACAAGTAAATGTGATCCCACAGGCTTGTATCAGCTATGTGCCTGACTACTAACTACATAACATACTAATACTACCATAGACAAAGAGAAATTTGATACTACTTAAGGGGCTCCCCGCGGTTTTCATCGATTTTGACAAATTTTGAGCCGTTACTCCTAAGTCCTATTACATTTGCACTTCAGATAGAATTATAACGCTGCCCTTACGTAGACTCGTGAACGCGAAGCGAAGCGGTGGGGCGCGGCGCGGCGGGCCCAAGGCGTTCGCGTTCGCAGCGTGATCGCCCACGTAGGACACTTCTATAGGTATCAAAGGATTGATTCACCCCGCGCCGCGCCGCTTCGCGTTCGCGACTTCGCGTGTTGTTCGCCTACACACTTAGTACGCTGCGTTAGACAAACGGCTATCGGTTCTTCAATATTTTATCCCCATTATTGTCTGTCGGATTTTGAAAGAAATGAATACTTATTTTTTTATGATTTTTTTAAACATTGTCTAAAAAACTTTTTCGTAACTCGATAACTGTGAAG
Source organism: Cydia strobilella (assembly GCF_947568885.1). NCBI lineage: Eukaryota > Metazoa > Arthropoda > Insecta > Lepidoptera > Tortricidae > Cydia > Cydia strobilella. Next base: position 2,758,478 of record NC_086059.1, read on the forward strand.
GATCTTACATCTACGAAATCTACATACATATATCGGTTCGTCTTTGATGTCTCTAAAAACTGGTCAGAGATTTAAATTTTAAACTAACTAAACACAAAAGTTATGGCCAGAAAACCAGTTTTATGGCCTAAAAATTGTTCAACTTTGATGCCAAATATCTCGAAGACAATACTTTGAAAAATATGGGATACTATATTGCTTAAAGCCGTTGTTGTTAATATGATTAAGCTACAAAAACATTAAAAAACTAAGGGATTCAGATCGAAGGTCATTGTCGCCAGGGAGCCACTTAAATTCTAAGGGCGATCGCTAACTGGCGCGATTGCACGGAGCTAGTGAGCGGGTTAACAAGAAATAGTATGAGCAACGCCAACTGATTTTACCTACAATTGCACCCGCGTGCGTGCGCCCGCTCCGTGCATCCGCACTAGCTAGCGGACGCCCTAAATCATCTGCTACATAATGTGTCGTGTTTTTCATACCCGTTTAGAGGATTTTTTTTCTGTTTACGGTTCTCTGACGTCAAATTATACGGCCGGGACGGACCGGGAGAATTTCTTGACTGTTCTGTATCAGCCGATTGAAACGATATAATTTCGGTGTGGAAAGCCGTCATACGAACAGAAATATTATCATCTTGTTTATTTGGCGGGTCGCGGGAACTGGGTTCATTTGTTCTTTTAGACATCTTCTCAGTTAGTAATTTATTGTAATATATATAATATTACATATAAAATGTTGTAAGAAGCATACACAAATCGTAAATGATAACATTGACATTTAATTATTATGACTTTGATTGATGAACGATAAAATAGAAAAAAAGACGTTCAGTTGTGAAAACCGTAGCTTAAATAGAGTTGAATAAACGCCTTATGCTTTGAGTTCTGTTTATCATATTTCACATATTTATATAAAATATTATGAAAATATTACAGAAAATGTCCAAAAACCTAAATAAACAAATACATAATAGGCGCAATTATTTTTTTACTAGCTTTTGCCCGCGACTTCGTCTGCGCGGAGTTAGTAATTTGGGTAGTTTCTTTTTTATCCAATCTGCTTTTTATCGATTCCTCATACAAACTTCCACCCCCCCGTTTCACCCCCTTAAAAGATGACTTCTGGGATAAAAACTACCCTATGTCCTTCCTTCCGATCTCTATACCAAATTAGAATAGAATAAAATATTTATTGCTCTCATGTTGGTGTACAGGTCTTACTCTAAGTACAATGGTTCCATTACAACATGTTACCCTAAAAGGGTATTGCAATTACACGTACATTAAAATATGCAAAGACAGGGGTACATAAATCTTTCAATTATAGTTTGTCAAGGGACTGTCTCATAGACAGAGAGAATCAAACTATCTTTGTCTTACACTAGTACTAGCACCCAAAAGAAAAGGATGAGTATAGTTTTCTTTGTTCCTATTTACTGACAAGATTTGCTTGACCAACTAATACTTAAACACGTACAGTATTATTGTTAATTTCAAGTAGGTAAATCGGTTCAGCGGTTTAAGCGTGAAGAGGGACCTGTGAGAGGGACAGACAGACAGACAAACACACTTTCGCATTTAAGTATGGATTATATTATTATGATAAGATTGATAAGCTATTAAAAAATTACTTCGCATGTACTACTATCCTATACAGAAATTATTTTCGTGGCATTGCTAGTTTTCTATATGGTTATAAGATGACAATAATGTCGCTGGATATAAGATAAGTAAAATGATTCAGCGTTGTACAAAACCTATTTGTTTTCATTTTCTTTTCACATCACCAATTCGAAAACGGGCTTTTTCTTCCCTACTAGGAGGGATCAAAGTGGCACTTTTCTTCCCTGCTAGGAGGGATCAAAGTAACACTTTTCTGTTCTAGGACACTATTTTTACATTTTTTAGCACATTATTTTTATAACTTAAATAATATTTTTAAACATCATATTTACCTTATAGGTGATGTGAAAAGCAGTATGTGTCACATGGTAGCAAAATTATTTCCATCTTGAGCGTAACACACTTGAATCTATGCTCAGGATTTTACTTTAGAATCCCTCGGTACTCTCGGGATTTTATTATAGAATCCTTCGCTTCGTTTAGGATTCAATGTACGCCCTCGCCGTAAATATGTCATTTTGCTCCCTTGTGACACAATCTACTATTACCGTTGAGCTAAACTTATGTTGGTTCTTTATTTTATCATAGGATGGGATACTTATATCTTAACGACATTCTGAATTCCTATTGTGATAAAGGTGTAAGCGCCTTAGTGAGACGAATACACTTAATGCTTTTTAAATCTTTAATTAAATTTTACATTGATCGAACTAGATGGCATTGCTAATATGCAATTAATAGTTAATTGATTAGCTTACAAAGATGTTTTGCTAGTATTTTACAATGCAAATTTCGACCTTGCAAGAATGCCTACCGGATTCGTTTTTATGAATATATTTCTGACTCCTACGCGCCTCTTGAGTTCGCTATTAATATACGAAGCATAATATCTACAATACAATCTCCGTAACTAATCTTTTCTGCCCCAGATCATTGGTTATAAAGTTTCAATATATTATTTGCCTTACAAAACACACAACACGCACTACTTACAGTATGTGTTTAAATGTAAATGTAAGAATTTCCTTTAAATTGTCTACCTAGCTATCTTTTTGGGGATACCGCCGTTTAGCCAAAATATTTTTCGCAAATTTCACTTCCCAACGAACTTATGGCATCAGTTTCATTTCCCAAATGAAATTTTAGCAAGTTTTTTATTTCGCAACCATTTCATTTCCCAACCCCATACTTGGGAAATGAAAATGACGTACTAGGTTGGGTTAGGTTAGGTTAGATTATGAAAATTTGCGAAATGAAATTTTGCCAAATGATAATTTGCGTAAAATAGGTTGGGAAGTAATACTTTGGGAAACGATTTTTGGCAATACATTAGTAAACCATCTTTTTGAGTCTGTTTTTTTTTTCAGAACGGAGTGCTTTAGATTTGTATTTTTGATTCAATTATTACCTACCAAATGTGTTTGGTACTGCGAATCACATCTTAGCGATACGAGCGAGTTTAGTTTATAATAATATTGTTGTTTATGGGTGAATAATTAGCTGTTATTTCAATACATAATTTCAAAAAAAGTAACTATGTTCCTGCTGGGCTTGAACCTACGATCCCCGCTATACAGTATTCAATCAATTGATTTTATATTTAAATAGACTATAAATATCAATTGCCTATTTATTTAAAACCTAAGACAACTGTAGCCAATTCAAAATCGTGTCCGAAAGGACCTTTAATAGGCGGGGCCGCGGGCGCAGCTAGTCTCAGGGCCGCCGCGGCCGGAAACCGGGTCTATCTGACAACCTAACAATCGTGTCACTCCGAACTTGACGGCACTTCCTTTTTAGGGTAGATGTCCTATGAAGAGCTAAGCGATGCTATAGTTTGTCAAAGGACTGTCTCATTATACACATAGACAGAGAATCATACTATCTTTGTCTTACACTAGTACTAGCACCGAAAAGAAAATGATGAGTATAGTTTTTAGGGTTCCGTACCCAAAGGGTGAAAACGGGACCCTATTACTAAGACTCCGCTGTCCGTCTGTCCGTCTGTCACCAGGCTGTATCTCATGAACCGTCATAGCTAGACAGTTGAAGTTTTCACAGATGATGTATTTCTGTTGCCGCTACAACAACAAATACTAAAAAATACGGAACCCTCGGTGGGCGAGTCCGACTCGCACTTGTTTTGTTCTTATTTACTGACAAGATTTGCTTGACCAACTATAAAACCCGGGCCCAGCTGACTAACAATCTAACAATTGTGTCACGCTGGACTGCTTAGTTCAACTATTTTACACAAAACCTTCACAAATTATACATATAAACCTTCCTCTTGTATCACTATATATTAAAAAAAATCCGCGTCAAAATCCGTCGCGTAGTTGTAAAAATCTAAGCACACATAGGGACAGACAGCGAAAAGCGAATTTGTTTTATACTATGTAGTGATACAAGACGCGATTGTTCTCTTTGCTATGATCACCGTTTACTATAACAGTAACTCCGAAATCACATACTTAAAAAATCTTTGATTCCGTACAACTAATTGAACTTTTGTATGAAACATTTGATATTGTTTTGCGATTTCAGGGTTCATAACATCTCTCATCATAACAAAGTTGCTCACAGTGATGAGTAGAGTCGCATATTACATCTTGTCTCATCTAAAAAAAAGTGTGTGCGAGTAATGTTTAAGCGCGATTGAAGTAAAACTTCATTGATGTTTATCGCTATGTTGGCACTTTGACGTGTGTCCTATTGTGCGTGTGTCACTACTGAGCGTTACTTCCGTCAGAAAAAAAAAGTCTAGTTACCCTCTAGTCGCGCCTAAAGAAGTTTTACTTCAAAAATATATAAATAAAAATAATAATATAATATATAGTACATTTTTTTTAGTAAAGCATGCAGTGTGCGTAAGCCTAAACAACCCTAATATTCTCTCGTGACAGGTCCTCATTACAGCTCTGAAAGGTCTTGACAAACTGTCATTTTCTTGCCTTTTTACCCGTGTCGTGGTCACATAGAAGTTAATATTTTATGGAGTCTCATCTCATCTCGTTCGAGGCTAATAATACGCGTCCAGATATTTTTCAATACAGATATTGATATCGTTGTTTTTGTAAAAAAATTACAATATCGATATATTGTAAAATGTGTACAATATATCGATATTGTAAATTGTGTAAAATGTCTCTAAGGTCAAGCGGTACATCAGCTTTACGTAGCTCAATCCGGTCGTGTATGGAGCACTGCAGCCACCTTTGGGATGGATCCGCCAAGTATCAGCTAGCCGCCTTAGATTCCATAGAAAAACGCGCTAGGAAGCTTATTGGAGATGCGGGATTGGTAGAGGCTAGACTGCAGAGCCTTGAACACCGTAGAAAGGTAGCTTGTTTATCGGTATTCTACAGGATACATTTCAGGGAATGTGCGATGGGATTACATAATCTAATCCCCCCATCTCCGTTCTGCCACCGTGGGACTAGACGCGGACTTGACGTCGTTACTCTGCCACTGATTCGCACTAAAGGCTATGCATACAGCTTTATCATGCGAACGGCTAAGGAGTGAAATTCAATGCCTGCAAATCTATTCCCAGTCCACTATAACTTGGATCTTTTTGAATAGAGGGTGAATAGACATCTTTTAGGTAAGCATGTTCCATCCTAGACTGCATCGGCACTTACCATCAGATCAGATTGTGGTTAAATGCTTATCTTTTCCTAATAAAAAAAATGTGTTTGGAACCGATGGTTCTACGACTAGATTCTGACATGAAATAACTAGTAATATAGGTATTTTCTAATTAGTTGGTCTAGAGAGCGATTCGAGCTTTAATACGAAATAAAAAACTGATTAGGACTCCTAATTAAATTGTTTGAAACACAGTGACTCAAAATGGAAATTTTGCTTAGTTACTTAGAATAGCCTATTAATATAGTAATATTATCTTTTCGATATCAAGCATAGTAAACATCTGAAATTTTCTGTACTATGAGTTCGCTTCGAGTTGGCCATCGTACACGTCACAGTGCAATTTATAGGTAGGTACCTACTCGACGCTAGTATAACCTACGTTTATAATATAAAGTAATGGTTTGCTGCTGGTAATGCTGGTAGTAAATCAAAACAATGCCTATACAAGTCATTAGTGTTAACCGAAGGTCGCAATCAGCCGCACTTTCACTAACCGACTTCCTGGTGTTTTTGTCGCCGACAATTTGACGTGTCATTCGAGGAAAATTAAGAAGGAACGCGGTAAAAAACTTATGGCGTATGATCGAAATTGGCCTCCGACCGTGATGTCAATTGTCTTGGTTAACAAGTAAACACTAAACTTAATAAATAATTGTATTTATTGCGTTGCTGTAGGTCGGTGTTTCCACCAGAGATGAGCAAGGATACGTAGAGTCAGACCAAGAAAAGTCTGCAACGATTCAGTGCAAGTGTTATTTGTACGCCATAATTTCATAGAAGTTTGACGTTCTTACTATGTAATTATAGTCGCATATGTTGCTTTTCTAGACGCCTGAAACTAATGTGTTAGCTATCTCATTTAAAGAGCAAACGCTAATTTACTAGGGGCGTTTAGGTACTAGCGGCCGTTCCGAAAGTGAGAAAATAAAAACGTTCTCTGTTTGCTGTGGATACGTACAGATGTAATGTAGTGCATAATCATTTGCCATCGTATTTTCTCGGAAACGTTCGTATTTGTCGTGCTACTTCAGTTAAACCAAGAAAATGCAATAGAAGATCTATGAAACGGCCAAGACTTCGTTTTTAAACTAAGGTGTAGGGTTAGTAAAGTCAAAGCTTAGAGGCTTGGCTTATGCGGAGATCTGATAACTTTTTAACAGTAAAAACTAGTGACACTTGGCCACCAATTTTACATGCATAAAATAGACATAGCATAGAACATTTTTATTCAACATACATGAAATGGCAGAGTTAACAGATAGCTAAATGATTAAATGATGAGTTAAATGATTATTCTGGGTTCATTACTTAATACACAGAAGACTTGAGATCCTTATATTGAAGTAGGTATCTAATTAATTAATTGATGCTTGATACATTCCGAGTTACATTTAACTTTTTTACAATATTTATTTTTGAAATTGTGACAAGTTACAAGGTGGCCTAGAATTTAAACTGACTAGCTGTACTTAGACTTACACATTAGTACCTACATATGTGACGTTTTCAACCAAAAGGTACCACATTGTCGCTTGTTGATAAGGTCGATTTCTAGTTGAAGGTATATGGAAATAGTGCCTTACTGACAAGCGACAATAAGTACCCTTTTGGTTGAAGATGGCACATATATATATATTATTAAATTTACTTTTTATATAGTTAAATTTTGTACTTTAGCGTGTAGTTGCGCTCTCTCGGAAGGGTCTCCACGGAAGACCAGCGTCGAGATCCTTAGGTGGATTCTTGACATTAAGCTGAGTGGAGACCTTTTCAGTGACGCTTAATAATAAGTTGGTTCTGTATGTCTCAAGTAATATTTAAGTTAAAATTTAAGCGTTTTTGAATAAATTTATTCTATTCTATTCTATTCTATTCTATACCTACTCTAACAACAAACACTGTTTAGCTAAATTTATTTACATATCTATATATACACAATAAGGCCTCATAATATGCACTAGCACTAGCTTAAAGTATTACAAAACACATTTTATATTTTCCTAACATGAGAAAAGCTCAGAAAATACAACTTCAATAGTTAAAAACTAAACACGGAGGCCTTTTCAGATAGTACTCAAATTCTTGCAGAATCGCATCCATAACAATTTTTATTATAAGAGTTTTGAATGATTTACGGTTAGTTTCACTAGACTTATTGACCGGGATATAGACCGTGATTACCTTTAAGATACATGAAACTGCGTCGAAATATCGGGAGCTCATAAACAATACAAAAGGTAATCACGGTCTATATCCCGGTCAATATGTTTATAAACTGATCGGCGATTGGCCCTAGTCACACTGAATAGTCTATCTGAACAGGAGTCGTAGCACGGTACGCTTATCACCATGCCTGTCACGTTCTAACAAGTATGTGAGTGCGAAAGTGACGGACTTAGTGATAGGGGAAACCATGCTGCGCGGGCATCTTATAGTGTCCGCAGCAAATATTATATGTTTATAAAAAACCGGCCAAGTGTGAGTCGGACTCGCGTTCCAAAGGGTTCCGTACATTACACAATTTAAACAATGTATTTTTTATGTGAAATGTCTTTAAAAAACCCGTAGGGATCAGATCAAAAACTAAGTAATTAACCGACTCACGCTTGATTGCACATTTCTAATAGGTTTCCGGTTATCTATAGGTAAAGATCTATTTTGTGTATTTTTTTCGAAATTTTTGACATAGTCGTTTCGGAGATAAAGGGGGATGGTCATTTTTTGCCTATTTTCTTGAATAACTTCTAAACTATTTATCCTAAAATTATAAAAAAATATATTTGAGATTCTCACAATGAGCTCTTTCATTTGATATGTAACACGATATAGTTTGACAAACTTTATTTTTGAATTATCTCATTTACCCCCAAAAGTGTCCCCCCTGGTTTAAAATTATAGGTAATTTGTTTACGTTACATGTCCATCTTTGGGTCACAAACATACATATATGTACCAAATTTCAACTTAATTGGTCCAGTAGTTTCGGAGAAAATAGGCTGTGACAGACGGACAGACAGACGCACGAGTGATTCTATAAGGGTTCCGTTTTTTCCTTTTGAGGTACGGAACCCTAAAAATGCATTCCATTTGGAAGAGTTGATTAATTGTTATTGACTAGAAACTTTAGCTCGCGGCAAAAAATTCAGCTCGATCTTATGTTTGGATTGCAGCGTGAAGGCCAGAGGATCGAATTCGACCTTCCTGGGCACGTGTGGGGGCAGTTCCACGGTGTAGTGGCGGAGCAACGTGACCAGCCCAGCCAGCATCTGCATCTTCGCGAAACGTATGCCTGTGGAAATGAAACTAAATTAGAGGTTTGTAGGCCCTAAGGATAATAACAAGATTGTATGAATAATCTATTCCGTATACAAGGACCTAAGAACCGCATTTGTTCAGAGCAATATTAAGGTTAATGTGCAAGGGGACAACTAATAGGACTGTATAACAAACCAATCAACATTGACAAAAAATGTCAAGATAGCGATAGGTTCTTTATTCAAGTAAGTAAATTATAATTCTTTATTCTTCATTTATCTTAAATTTCAAGTCTCCCCCTTCTTCTTCGTCGTTCCCTCATGACTGAGGATCGTGATTAAGAACTATATCCCTCCATTTAACGCGATCAAGGGCTATGTGGGCTGCCCTCTGCATGGAACCACATGCTTGTCTAATGGAATCCGACCATCTTGCCGAGGCTCTTCCTCTAGTAAGTATCTTAAAAACATTGTTGCATTTAGTCGATAAGTAAGCATATGCTACCGCAAAATTTTGTCGTAAACGAACTTTATGTTTAAATATTGCATACATACGTTTATTATCCCCTCGAGCGGCAAGCTACCTCGAAGTGGACACTCTCTGACAACCGTTGGTTTCTAACTCTGTTCACTATGTGGTGGGATTAATTTAGAACCAGTTGAACAAACCATATTCAACAAATTAATAAATAATAAACGTCAAAAAAATTGTGCAATAGACCCTAAATGATAGAGAAAGGAAAAGAGCGAGCAATGAAACAAGGATAAATTACGTTTTGCTTTAACTTGTACACTCACCTATACACATCCTAGGTCCATCTCCGAACGGGTAGTACGTGTAACGCTTGATGTTATCCTTGACGACTCCCAAGAACCGCTCGGGTCGGAACTTCTTAGGCTCTGGGAAGTAGTCCGGGTGCATGTGCAGGTACTGCACCGGTATGTGCACGCGCGTGGCCTTCTTCAGCAGTAGACCTGATGGCATGTGATAGTCCTCCACCACCTCGCGAGTCAGGACTCCTAGTACCGGGTATAGGCGAAGAGCTTCGTCCACGCAAGCTTCCAAATAAGGTAAATCGGTGACACATTCATACGTGACCTTTCCTCCTGTCTTCGCCAAATACTCGTCCACTTCGTCTAATACACACTTCAGAACGTCAGGGTTTTTGGACATCTCAAACAAAGTGAAGCTCATAGTCGTCGCTGACGTCTCAAATCCAGCCGCAAAGAATACTATCGTTTGCGCCACTAACAACTCATCATTAATGTCTAACTTCACTTTCTCTCTTGCATCGCTATCGCTTCCATTTTTCAGACTTTTTATATCATCACCTGTAATGTACTTATCTTTCTTGAATCCAAGAATGAAATCGATGAAGTCGTGCCTTGAACTCGGAGTATGGTTACGACCAGAGAAGACACCTACGATAAGGTTGTTGAAAAAGTCATTAACTTTCTTATCGTAGACCCTCATGCCTAATCCATAGAAAATGTTCGGCCAGATAGTTCTAATGATATTCCTAAAAACCCTGGGAGCGCCTAAGTCGAAGATTTTCTCGCTTATAGCAACGAAAGGACTGTCGCTCTTCTCTTGCATGACTTTAGTTTCAAGGCCAAAGACACATGATCCTATGCAATCCATGGTATATTTCCCCATGAAGCTCCTGACTTCGTGTGTTGGTTTAGCATCGATTTCTCTAGCCAAGAATATCTCAAAGTCCTGCGTGCGTTCTTGAATTAAGTAGAACATTTTCTTCATCTTTGTTGAAGTGAACACCGGGGTGAGGTTTTGCCGCATGACGCGCCAGGTATTCCCATGTTCTCGGAACACATTTCTGGTTACCATTTCCCTTTCTGAATGTGCCGAGAGATCTCGGCTGCTGAAGTAGTAGAAGTCCTTGGTGATGACGAGTTTTAAGAGCTCAGGATCCTTGACGATGACAACCGGCTCCGTACCGTAGTACGCACCGACGATAGGCTCTTTAGGAAACTGTTTGCAAATTTCATTTACAGTATCAGGAAGGTTTTTTTTCAGTCGAATGAAATCCCCATAGTTACCGAGAAGCGGCAAAGGCTTGGGGGTAACGAGGCCTCTGGACTTCCAGTATTCATTTCTTTTCTTCAAGTATAAATAGAGGAGTCCTAAAAGGGACCCAAGTACTACGAGTGTTGTAACAAACATGTCTAAGGATTGACTGTTGCCGACTGGCCGGTGGGCCTTCAATTTATACTCGCACGATAAGCACTTTGATGTATGATTTTACGTACGTACCTATATAACTAGTTTGATTTATACATATAGCTATTTTTAGCTGTGTATTATCAATCGCTGCTTTTACCATTACGACGTGTTTGTATAGTTTTTGGGATATATTATGTAGGTATGTGGCGTTAAGGAGCGATGATCTGTTTTGTAATATAACTAGTAGTGCGCCCCGAACAGAACTCGCGGTTCGCCAAAAAGTTAGATCAATTGAATGTGTTGAATTTGCCATTAATGCATCTAATAATTGTAACATTTTAAGGTACATTTCACTCAAACATTTAAAATGCAGTAATAATGTCGGTAGGCGAAAAACCGGGTAAATAGTAATAATATAAATGTAATAGAAATATTAGAATTAAGACCATACTTAGCATACAATCTATTAGAATGTAAATAGATTAGGCTAAGTCTGTAAATAGTCTTTGTAATCTTTCTTGAAATAAACAGTTTAAATTTTTTTTTTTTTTTTAGTCAGGCCACAAAGGTTTAGAAATAGGTAGGAATTCGTTATTTATTGATTTTATTGTATGTATATTGTTCCGTTATTATAAGGTATGCTGCATAGACATACTAATGTAACATAGCTTGAAATACGTACTTGGAAAGTAAAACGCCATAGAGCAGAAACGTATCACTTTCTGCTCACTTCATGTAAAATTTACACACTTTAGAGATAACCAAAGAGGAAAAATATGGTAAAATTGTAAACAATTTGAAAAAATATTTAATTGAGAACTGTTTTTATTCCATACAAGATTATCTATATATATAAACGTAAAAGTCCTGACTGACTGACTCACTTAAATCAACGCCCAGCCCAAACCGTTGGACCTAGAGAGCTGAATTTTTCACAATAGATAGCTTTTATGACGTTAGTATCCACTAAGAAGGGGTTTTTCAAAATTCATCCCCTAAGGTGGTGAAAAAGGGGTTGAAAGTTTGTATGGAGATCATAAATTTTTTCGAGTGCGGGACTTAAAACTTTGTATAAAGGCATATTATTAAAATACTAGAAAAGTAATTTCAGCGTTTTTGAAAATTCATCCCTTAAGGTGGTGAAAAAGGGGTAGAAAGTTTGTATGGAGGTCAAACATTTTTTTAAGTGCGCGACTTGAATCTTTGCATAAAGGCATGTTATTAGAATGCAAGAAAAGTGATTTCAGCGTTTTTAAAAATTCATCCCCTAAAGTGGTTAAAAAGGGGTTGAAATTTTGTCGTGGTCCTAATTTTATTTTAAGCTAGGTACTTGAAACTTCATAGAAATATATATAATTAAAAGAGAAAAAAACTTATTTCAGCATTATTGAAAATTTATCCCCCAAGGTGGTAAAAATGGGGTTGAAAGTTTGTATGGAGATCAAATATTTTTTTGAGTGCGGACATTGAATCTTTGTATAAAGGCATATTATTAGAATACAAGAAAAGTAATTTAAGCGTTTTTAAATAATCATCCCCTAAAAGGGTTAAAAAGGGGTTCAAAGTGAATCTATTAAGTATAAATGCTTTGAAACTTCTTAGAAAGGCATTGTATAAGATTCCAAAAAAGTTATTTCAACGTTCTTAAAAATTCAACCCCTAAAGGGGTTAAAAAGGGGATGTAAGTTTATATGTGGTACAAATTTTCTTTTAAGCTAGGAACTTGAAACTTGGTAAAAAGGGCATTATATTAAAATAGACGAAAATTGATTACTTACACCGTTTTTGAAAAGTTTGTATTAATAGTTTCGGGAGCGATTTTTTTTTAAATAGTGGACTTGTAAATCTTCTAAGAGGGTCGAGAGGGATTTATATTTATATTTATATTTATTTATTCAACATTACATGTCATGTGCATTACAAAAGATGTTAGTTACAGGTAGTTGGTACATGACACCCTGATAGGGCACAAAATGCTAGCAGATAGATCTAGGTACATTAGGTACTTACAATTCTAGCGAAAATCTCAATAATTAATATAATTTAAAGCTAAGATAGTTCATGCAAAGCAAAGGTATGTCAAAACAATATTAATTAAATTAAGAAGTATACAATGCGATGTCATAATCTGTTATTATAAATATTTTTTAATATTTGGATTATATCGGGTTCAGTTTTTTTCAGTTAGGGTCTTGAAACTTCGTAGTTTGTGAAAGACAAATTTCATGCGTTGTATAATTATTAACAAATGATTAACCGTCCCTACTGATATCTTTTGCTGCATAATGTTCTATATTATGCTCATGTAGAATATATAACCACCAACATACAAATCCACGCGTACGAAGTCGCGGGCAACAGCTAGTTTGGAAATATTTATTTACATACAAGATATTTCAATTTCAATTTCAATTTATTTATTTTGCTAATATACACAGATACAATATTGGTCATGTCAGTGTGGTACAAATTCATGAGTGCATATTACGCCACAATAGGCATGCAAAATATTAATCTTACACTAAAATTATAATTAGCCTATCTTCTTAGCTAACTAATAGGTATACATTTAAACTTATTACAAATCACAAATTAATATATTATATATTATACATTAATAATCGACACATTGTGAAACATATAAATAATAAAACGTTCAAAATTACAATTAAAATAAATGAAACAGCCATGACGATAAAAAAAAAAAAAAAAAAAAAAAAAAACATTATTATATTCATTCGTGCATCTTGTTTTCACCTTTGTACCTGTATTTAAATTTATTTTTATGAATATGTGTGCAAATTAAGTAGATATAAAGCGATATTACAGTCATAATTTGGTGTGTTATAAAAAGAGGGCGACAGTGTTCTCTAGGTTTTGCTTTTCCAATACTTCTAACAGCTTTCTTTTGTAAAATAAGTATTGCATTTACGTGAACACTGCTTCCCCAAACCTCCAGACCGTACCTTAAAATACTCTCAAAATAGGCGAAGTATACCGTCTTAAGGACTGCCGAAGTAAGAGTTTTGGATAAACTTTTAAGAGTATAGCAAGCACTAGCTAATCTTTTTCGTGTGGAGTCTATGTGATTAGACCATCTCAGTTGCTCGTCCAGTTCAACTCCCAGAAACTTTGTTTTATCCGCTTTTACTATGGGAAGCGGCAACTCATAAGGTATACTATTGGTATGTCTAGAGAAAGTTAGGTAGTTTGTTTTATCAGTATTTAGTTTGAGACCGTTACTCTCGAACCAAAGAACAAGCTCAGACCAAGTTTCACTAATTTGGGATTTTAACATATTTAAGTCATGATTTTGAAAAATAATACTAGTGTCGTCTGCATAAAGGTAAGTTTTGCCATAAGTTAAATTTTTTGGGAGATCATTTATAAAAATTATGAAGAGCAGTGGGCCTAGCACCGATCCTTGTGGGACGCCACAGTAGATATTTTTATCATCTGAATTAACTAGTTCTAAGCATTCCGAGTTATTTATGTGTGTTATTTGGACATATTGAGTTCTACCTGTTAGATATGATTTAAGGAGTTTTAGAACTGGACCACGTATTCCATAGTAATGCAATTTGTCAATAAGTATCTGATGATTTACGCAGTCGAACGCCTTACTCAGATCGCAGAAAATCCCAGGACATTTGTGATTTCGATTCAAACCGTTCATTACTTCCGTGACCAGGTCAGTGACCGCTGTGGTAGCGTTGCGATTTTGCATAAAACCGAATTGCTCAGAGCATAAATATTTATTTTGATTAAAATGGTCTATAATTCTAGAAGCAATAGCTCTCTCGAAGATTTTTGAAATTATAGATGTAAGAGAAATGGGACGGTAGTTATTTTTATCAGTTTTGTCACCTTTTTTGTGAAGAGGAATTACTTTTGCTCGCTTAAGCTGTATATATATACAGTGGTACTACGTAAACGAATTAATAACTAGCTTAAATCTAAAATAGGCCCTTGAGGCATTGTACCAAGGATGCTGGCGGCATTTCCTCGTTGTATCGCAATGCTGATACGTTGTGCGTGGAAGCCGCCAGCTCTTCGGTCACCAGTTACGTCAACCAGACGCTTCGCGATTTCTGCAAACAACTTGTGCGCGCTGGGACCCCATGGACCTAGAGTTTCAACTCCAAATGGTATAAAAGTATACTACAGAGGCTCTTATATTTATCACGTTTTAAAATTTCGGCGCTTTCCGCCGCTTCGCCCGCTTTTACATTAGTCCGTTTGAGGTGGGACGGTGCCATCAGTGTATCTACGCAGGTAGCATCCCACACCAACATCCGTCCCAAGCTCCAAGGAACCAAGGACACCCCATCGGGCCTCCTGCCATCATCCCTGATAATGCCAGTCGGCTCAAGAAGAGCGGGCAAATTGATGGTGGCAAGAGACCGACGGATTATGTCATTAAGCGACGCATGTCTTGAAAAACGGCATTCACTTTTTTGACAATCCATAGTGTTCCACAGTCGGTCCACGTCCGTGCCACAAGAGCATATGTGTGGCGTACACACCGAAACCCCGAGTCGCAAACCAGTCGCCAGTCTAGGGGAGGTCGGATCCAAGAAAGTACCAGTATTAGGCAAAGGATGGGCATGTAGCCAGTAACCAGCTTCCCGGGCTCCGACCGCCAACGGCCTCGCGCGGTCTGGACCTGTACAGTTGTTTAGGAAAATATTGTAAGTTAAATCACAGTAAATATTAACCCAACTCCTTTGTGAATTTGGGTTAAATATTTAACAAATATTTTTCAAATATTTAAAATTTGTTCCAACCTATGGGTTGCATTTGAAGGAGTTGATTGTCGATTATTGACTAGGAACCTGGGTTCTCGGCACAAAGTTCAACTCGATCTTCTGTTTGGACTGCAGCGTGAAGGCCAACGGCTCGAATTCAACCGTTCTGGGCACGTGTGGAGGCAGTTCCACGGTGTAGTGGCGGAGCAACGTGACCAGCCCAGCCATCATCTGCATCTTCGCGAAACGCATGCCTGGGAAAATTTAAATAAAATTAGAGAAGTGGAACCTATGTAGGTAACAAGATTGTATGCATAATTTTACCTCATTTATTAATGGTTAATGTGCAAGGGACGGCGATACAAAATTGCGATAGATTGTTACTTATAAGTACTTTCGAATATCTTAAAACATTTCGATAGTCGATATGTAAACGAACTTTGTTTTATATTGCGTACGTTTATTTTAGGTTCTGAGAAACAAATAGTACATTCATTACGATACCAGTGCGAAAAGTAGGAATTACCTTTTCGCACGTGTATTGTACAACGTTTTACAGTACATATGGCCCTTTTACAAATACAATTTTTTGACATACGCACGTATAGTGCTAGTTACCGCACTAGGGCGGTAAATTAGCACCATATGTACTCCCTTCGGTCGTGTTTTAATTTATCGCCACTCACTAACTCTGCTCACTATTCGGTCGGATTAATTTAGAACCAGTTGCACAAACCACACTTTATCACCGTCACTCAGCATTAAACTATGTAACTTCTCGTATAATAATTTTGTACGATAGACCATATATGATAGAGAAAGGAAAAGAGCGAGCAACATGTTAAATGAAACAAGGATAAACATTTGCATACTACATTTTGCATTTACTTGTACACTCACCTATGCAAATCCTAGGTCCATCTCCGAACGGGTAGTACGTGTAAGGCTTGATGTCATCCTTGTTGGCTTCCAAGAATCGCTCGGGTCGGAACTTTTCAGGCTCCGGGAAGTAGTCCGGGTGCATGTGCAGGTATTGCACCGGTATGTGTACGCGCATGCCCTTCTTCAGCAGCAGACCTGATGGCATGTGATAGTCCTCCACCACCTCACGAGTCAGGACTCCTAGTATCGGGTATATGCGAAGAGTTTCGTCCACGCAAGCTTCCAAGTACGGTAAATCACTGATACATTCATACGTGACCTTTCCTTCAGTCTTCACTAAATACTCGTCCACTTCGTCTAATACACGCTTTAGAACTTCAGGGTTTTTGGACATCTCAAACAAAGCGAAGCTCATAGTCGCCGCTGACGTTTCAAATCCAGCCGCAAAGAAAATCATCGTTTGCGCCACTAACAACCCATCATCAATGTCTAACTTCACTTTCTCTCTTCCATCACTTCCATTTTTCAGACTTTTTATATCACCCCCTGTAATGTACTTATTTTTCTTGAATCCAAGGATAAAATCGATGAAGTCGTGCCTTGAACTTGGAGTATGGTTACGATCAGAGAAGACACCTCCGATAAGCTTGTTGAAGAAGTCACCAACTTCCTTATCGACGATCCTCATGCCTAATCCATAGAAAATATTCGGCCAGATAGTTCTCATGATATTTCTAAAAACCCTGGACGCGCGAAAGTCGAAAATTTTCTCGCTGATGACCATGAAGGGATTGTCGCTATTCTCTTGCATGACTTTAGTTTCGAGGCCAAAGACACATGATCCTATGCAATCCATGGTATATTTCCCCATGAAGCTCCTGACTTCGTGTATTGGTTTAGCATCGATTTCTCTAGCCAAGAATTTCTCAAAGTCCTGCGTGCGTTCTTGAATTAAGTAGAACATCTTCTTCATCTTAGCTGAGGTGAACACAGGGGTGAGGTTTTGTCGCATGACGCGCCAGGTATCCCCATGTTCTTGGAACACATTTTTGATCATCATTTCCCTTTCTGAATGTGCGGAGAGATCTCGGCTGCTGAAGTAGTAGAAGTCCTTGGTGATGACGAGCTTCAAGAGCTCGGGATCCTTGACGATGACAACCGGCTCCGTACCGTAGTACGCACCGACGATAGGCTCCTTAGGGAACTGTTTGCAAATGTCAGTGACAGTGTCAAAAAGGTTTTTCTTCAGCAGGATAAAATCCCCGTAGTTACCAACAAGTGGCAAAGGCTTGGGAGTAACGAGGCCTCTGGACTTCCAGTATTCATTTTTTTTCTTCAAGTATAGATAGAAGAGTCCCAAAGCGGACCCAAGTACTACGAGTGTCGTAACAAACATGTATAATGATTGACTGATGTCTTCTGACCTTTAGCCTTCAATTTATACTCGCACGATAACAGCTTAGTAGATATTAACAACAAGTGTGTTTTGACATAAGGGTTCATTCATTAATTACGTCACACGAATTTCGAGGTTTTTTGACCCCTCCCCCCCTCCTTGTCACACTTGGTCACATTTGGCAAACCCTTCCCCCCCCTGGTGTGACGTCACATTTTTTCAACGAAATCGGCAAATTGAATTAAGTTTTATTAATATTTTATCAAAATATTTTTGACAAAAGAAATATTAGTAATTTTATAACCCAAAACAGATTAGGAAAGAAAATTAAACGACGATTATCGTTCCAAAAACTTGTTATTTAACTGTACAGCGATTTTTTTTTTATATAAGTTAACGTGACGTCACAAAGTTTGTGACTCCCCCCTCCCCCTTGTCACAACATGTCACATTTTCTTGACCCCCTCCCCCCCCCCCTAAACGTGTGTTACATATCAAATGAAAGAGCTCATTGTGAAAATCTCAAATATTTTTTTTTTATAATTTTATGATAAACAGTTTAGAAGTTATTCAAGAAATAGGCAAACAATTACCATTCCCCCCTTTACTTAGTCTGATCCGACCCCAACGGGTTTTTTAAAGACATTTTTATTTCTACTCAGAATCACGAGCTTTTACCATTGTTACTGAGTTTTTTTTTTATTCTGCTTCACGTTTAAGTAGCTTAGTCTAACTCTATTCCTATATTAGGAAATAGGTATTGATAGTACGGCGGTTTTTGGTCTAGAAGTCTTCTGGATATCGATTTCCGCTCATGTCGTCGCAGACATGGACATATTTGGTATCAGTGCATTCAGTGTGATGTCCTGAACACAAATATCCTGTCCCGAACACTTTGTACTGCCGACTTTTTGACGTCACAGCAGCTACCCCCACGACTTTCGCGCTTATCATCTCATATATTTGTGTTTAGGACATCACAGTGAATGCACTGATACCAAATATGTCCATGTCTGCGACAACATGAGCGAAAAGTAACATAAAGCCTGTTCCGCCAAGCTACTATGAAACTAGATTAAGTCCCAACAACCTAGAATAAAAAATCATTATATAGCTTGTCAAAGGACTGTGTCATTTCAAACATAGACAGAGAATCATAGTATCTTTGTCTTACACTAAGTACTATATAGCACCCAAAAGAAAAGGATTAAAGGAATGTATAGTCTTTTTTTGTTCTTATTTACTGACAAGTTGGTTTGACCAACTATATACACTCGACAGTTATTTACCACATTGGATACACATACACATTATTGACGTGCACGATCTATCCTTCTATTGGTCCGAAACTCTTTAGGTAATTAATAAAATAAAATAAACCGACCAATTGCGAGTCGGACTCGCGCACCGCGGGGTTACGTACTTTTTTTTAGTATTTGTGGTTATAGCGGCAACAGAAATACATCATCTGTGAAAATTTCGACTGTCTAGCGATAGCTGTATCGCTAACAGTTATGAACCGAACCGTGATAACGGTTCATGGGATACAGCCTGGACAGACAGACGAACAGACGGACAGCGGAGTCTTAGTAATAGGGTTTCTACCCTTTGGGTACGGAACCCTAAAAAAAATCATTTATTTCAAGCTATTTTTGTTTTGTGTATTTCAGCAAATCAATGTATGTATATTATATGTATCGTAACTAAATACATCGCGTTATGTCACGATGATTTGATTATTTTTGTATATCAATAATTAAATGTGATTGTGTTTCTTTGTTTTCGACAAAATTGAATTTATAAGCATGACACAGTACTATTTTATCTCATTACTATACTAGGTATTTATAGCCACTTTAGCAAAGATTAGATGAAGTGACATTGTGGTGCAACTGAAGATTGTTTACTTTGTCCTTGTCGAATCTAAGTTAAGATACAGCATTCATTCATTCATTCATTCATTTATTCCTTTATAAAACATAGTTTTACATGTCATTTCATATTTACAACTATTTACGACATTAAGAGGCCGGTGTCGATTTTAGCCGCAAAAATGTAAAATTGATAGATTTAGTCGGTGAAATTATACACCTTTTGTTACCTAATTGAAAAAAACAAGTACTGGTTTCTATTAGCACGTCTTCTTATCTTGCCTTTTATCAGATCAATTTTTTGAAACCAGACTCCCTAAATTAGTAATGAGTTTTTTTCTGATGGACGTTTAGGTAACGCGCGTAAAGCACTGATTTTGTCGCTCTTATTTGTAAATTTCGTAAAGTTTGGACTGCTAAAAATGGTAAATTTGTATTACACATATTCTGTACTTGACCTTTATCAGATTACATTTTTGTAATATGACTTAGAGTTCGAGGAAATGAAAGTTTAACGAATTAAATTTTCTCTAGAAATTAACTTCAAAACAAGTGACTTAATGTGTAAAAAAAGTGACGTAACTTCAACGTAATTTTGATACTTAAACAATCTACAATATTTGCTGAAACTATTCTTATACATCAATTTGTATAATTAACCACCATAATTTTTTGATGAATTTTTAAAAACTGCCCCTTCTCTTTATATATTACCGGTGACGCACGCTCGCGACCTCATTATTAATAGGCAAGATGAGAAAACGTGCTAATAGAAACCAATACTTGTTATTTAGATATTACGTAACAAAACGTGTATAATTTTAACGACTAAATCTATCAATGTTACATTTTTGCTGCAAAATCGACTACGGCCTCTTAAGCTCTGGGGCAATAGTTATAAATATAACATTCAACGTGCTTTTGTCTCACAAAGAAGAGCAATACGAACTACGGTTCGAATTCCATCATGGGATAGCTGTAGAGAGCATTTTAAAAAGTTGGAGATACTAACAGTACCTGCCCTCTATATTTTAGTCCTGTTGACGGATGCAAATGGCTTTAAGAGAAAAATCCAGGACTAAAAACATTACTCCTATTATTACACCCCATCATGTGGTGGTCGAGCATAGTATTATATACCAGAGTTCAAGCCGTGCGACTATTCAACAAAATGCCAGTTCTCCATACAAACGTAGTTCCGCTCTCATTTTAAAACGACTAGCTAGATTGCTCGAAAACTTTGTACTTACAACAGGTTGAGGTATATCTATGTCTATAATTAGTTTTTCTACTGTATATATTCAAACACAATTGACATTGTTTATGAATAAATATTTTGTAATCTTGTAAAGAAGGACAGGGTAGTTTATCTCGCAGGCGAGATACTGTCGCGCCAATCATGTGAGACTTTTCAGATGATCCATTTTAACATGACCTCAAACTCCGAAACAATAGGGTATTTGACTGGGTACTAGTCAAATCAGTTTCTTTTTTCAAAATGTCAAAACGATTTTGCTACTACGAAATTTATATGAAACACTAGCATGTGACGTCACAAATTACCTGTAGGGTATGCGGAAAGAACATGTCTAGTCACTTTAGTAACATTTTGAGTAATCGCGGTTTTAAAATTTGGAACCATGTCAAAATGTATGGTAATTCCGTGACCAAGTCTTTTTAACTAATAAAAAAGTTGTGTTACATATATTATACAGTGGTAGCAAAAGATATAACTAATAGTTCATTAAGCGCTCTACATTTTAAAATGAAAATCTCATTTTCCGAAAAAAGTGACTAGACATGTTCTTTCCGTGTAGTGTACCCTTCACCGACTCTTTACAGTTATATACGGGTTTTAAAATAGAAATTGTGTCTAAAAATAACTGCTGTCTACGTGTCCTTTTAATCTTCTGGTGCTTTATTTCATGCATGGTGTAATAGTACATTTCGATGCTAGTGCGGAAAGTATGACATTTCCGCACGTGTATCGAACGACGTTTTTTAATACAGTTGCGAAAAAATAAGAAAAGCAACAAGTAAGGAATGGAATTCGAATCTTTTATATTATTAATTCTGTGACATCATTGACATTGACATTATGAAGAAGTGTTTTTCTAGCTTTTATTCGACTAGAATAGATTTTGTTATTATTATTGAACCCACTTCAATGAAAGTTTTTTTTTCATATGCATGTTCTATAAGACAGAAACAATTGTAAATATTAAAACATTGTACTATTATTACCTAAATATCGTTATTTATGATTATTTGTGTATCGTATATTTATAAAAACAATATCGAATGTTGCCTTTGGGAACTTAAAACATTCTTGCAGTAAGAAAATATGCCTCTTCTTTGACAGGCGTTCCGTTCCATTCAGACAACTTATAAGGACCGTTATTCAACATTAAAAAATAAACGTGTTATCTATAATACTTATAATGATGAAGAGGTAAGTAATGAAATATGCATATTTTTCATATTCTTACATTAACAGTAGGTTTTTATGTTGATTACGACGTTTAAAGGAGACTAATATTAAAACTCATCAATCAACATCATCAACTAATATTAAAAGTCATGAATTGTAACAAGTAAAAATTTAAAAAAATTGGAAAAGTAAAAAGCACTAGTTCGCGAAAACCAACTTTCCGCACGCTAAACAGCCACGAAAAGTAGCACTTTTTGAGCAACTGTATTAAAAAATAATTTATTTTAAATACAGTCAAATACCTTACTACGCTTGAACCGTACTTATACGGATATATTGAGACTTCGACGTAGTGAGCAGTAAGCAAATAGAATCCCACCCAGTCTCTATTTAAAAGTTTTTAAACCAGTGCAGTGACGCTCTCTTCATTCGTAAGCGCCTGACTAAACGCGTTAGTGAAATTTGCTCTAAATAATCAGTCAGGCGTTAAGGAGGGTCATCGATATTTCATTTAACCTTTAGGGTACGGGGGCGTGTATGTTGTGTGTGTGGGTCTATTCTAGTGCTGTTTAAAAGGTTTGTATGCGACTTTGTATCCGTCCAAGTTCTTTCTCTTATACCTCGTTTTTTAGCATAAGAAAAGACTACAAGTGTACAGGTTTTTAAAGGGTCGGCAACGCGCATGTAATATCTCTGGTGTTGCAGGCGTCCATAGGCTACGGTGACTGCTTACCATCAGGCGGGCCGTATGCTTGTTTGCCACCGACGTGGTATTAAAAAAAAGCTTCAATGAACAACAATAAGCTACACGATTTCGACGTGCCTTTTTATTGAAAAACGCTTTTAAAAATAGTAACTAATGCATATGAAACCAAAAGAATGTAAATGAACACTTGAACATATATCATATATGATATGCTATAGTTACATATTTGCTGTGACTTATTTATCAAGTGTTTTTCAATGAAGTCTCAATTTATACGAGATTGAACGGATGTCTTCTATTTTTATGGGGCGTTTTTAATTATCTGTGGCCTGATATTCTTTCTTTTGCATTAGTCGTACCTGATTCTTTCGGTTCAATTGCCATCTTTTCTTATTTTAGATAATATAACTCGTGTTTATAATCCAAAAAGACAAAAATTACTTAAGTAGGTTTATATTAGGTACCAAATAAAATTAGATTCTCTCAGAGCTTTTTTATTATTTACTATATCTTAAGGCAAGCTCCTGGAAACCCTTTTGTTTTATTGCAGCATTAGGTACCTATAGGTACAGTCAGCTGCAGATAAAAGATACCACCCCTGTATAGAAGTTTGTATGCAACGGTGCTAAGCGAATAGTATTGCTGACTGTACCTACTAGTTTATACTATTTTCATAATAGCAGTTATTGTGGAAAAAAGTGGAAAAAGAAACGATGCGATTCCATTATACTTCGAAACAAAAGATAGGCATTAGTTTCCGCTCCACTTATTTTTGCTTTGTTTAATCTTTTGTTTTGTTTATTACATGCTTTTATTTAACTTGCCTTGTTAGTATACGTATGTGTGTTGGTTTATTAATTAGTGTGAGTCAAATTTTGGAAGCTAAATTTGGCCTACTTCCCAATTTCCGATTGAGCTGAAAATTTGCATACATATGTAAGTCGGGTGACAATGCAATATTATAGTACCATCAAGCTGATTTGATGATGGAGACACGAGGTGGCCATGGCCATGTAGGAACTCTGTGATTAAACAACGCAACCTAATTGTTTTCGGGGTTTTTAGATTTGTCGCGATTAGTGTTAATTCGTTGCCTGTGGTAAAAAAGTATAGTCAGCGATAAAAGCTTGTACCAAAAGGTGTCAAAGAGAATTTTTTATATGTAATTGCAAAGAAAAATTGGCTGTTTCATACATTTTGGCTGGTCAGGTCAGATATTGGTGTTTTCTATGGTTGCCAAATTTTTTTTCTCGATTTTGGACTTGGTCCCATAACGTATGCGGAGGGAAATCTGGACAAAGTTTTGAACATGTAAAAAGTAAACAAAATATTAAACTGAAATTATATCTAACTGCCTATTTAACGTCTATATATCTGTCAATTAATCCGGTAAGTTTCATCATACGTCATACCGACAAAAATGTACAAAAACAGCTGTTCTTAACATAAATAATAATAAATAAATAAATATTTAAATATATTAATAACGGGTCACTCACGTGTTTTAAGTCGAAAACGCTCGACATGTTTCAAATATGTCTGTGTCTCACGGAAGTTTTGTTATTAAATAAATATTATAGGACATTCTTACACAGATTGACTAAGTCCCACGGTAAGCCCAAGGAGGCTTGTGTTATGGGCACTCAGACAACGATATATATAATATATAAATACTTAAATACATAGAAAACACCCATGACTCAGGAACAAATATCTGTGCTCATCACACAAATAAAAGCCCTTACCGGGATTCGAACCCAGGACCATTGGCTTCACAGGCAGAGTCACTACCCACTAGACCAGACCGCTCGTCAGACATCTAATCTAAACATATTTATTGTTTTGTAAATTAATTATTTAAATATGAAGACGTGGTGGCACGATCTAAACATATGTTTAAACGAATCACATGTCACTTAAAATCTCAGAATAATGACTTGAGCTTAAAATGGAAATGTATGGCGGTAACTATCATTTTGAGAAGACCAATGGTCCAACGGACGAGAATGTGAAATATGTCGAGCATAAGAAGTTTCCTAAAAAAGTTTACCTAAGGAAGATAATACCATTATTAAATACCATAAGGAATAGGAGAGGCAAGATGTTAGGACACCTAATACGAAACGACAACTTTTTCCTTAACATCCTGGAAGGAA
Source organism: Cydia strobilella (assembly GCF_947568885.1). NCBI lineage: Eukaryota > Metazoa > Arthropoda > Insecta > Lepidoptera > Tortricidae > Cydia > Cydia strobilella. The sequence goes on from NC_086059.1 coordinate 2,783,383, forward strand.
AAATTGAAAAGACGAGAGGCAGTGGAAAGCCTAGAATCACATACCTGAGCCAAGTAAAAGAGAATGCATCGTACGAGCAAATCAAAAGATTGGCTCAGGAAAGAAAGGACTGGCAATTACTCCACCGACAAGAGCAAAGCTCTTAAGTGATGATGATGATGATGATAAGGAAGATAAAATTGTAACTAAAAAATGCCAACACTTGTGTCTTCGACAGTATCTACCAAAATTTGCGTTTAAAATATTGCATTTGAGTAAACTTTCTTATACTCTTCTTCTTGCATCTTGCATGTACGTTGTTAAATACATTATTAAAATACATGAAAATTTATAAAAAATAACCATGTTGTTTTTATTTAATACGACATTGAATTTTTTCCAGATTTCACTCCGTATACGTTAGTGAAAGTTACTGAGTATGATCTAGGTATATATATTCAAGTCGCAAAATATTGCCGGGAGTTAAAATAAACCGGCCAAGTGCGAGTCGGACTCGCGCATGAAGGGTTCCGTACCATTACGAAAAAAAAACAGCAAAAAATCACGTTTGTTATATGGGAGCCCCATTTAAATATTTTTATTATTCTGTTTTTAGTATTTGTTGTTATAGCGGCAACAGAAATACATCATCTGTGAAAATTTCAACTGTCTAGCTATCACGGTTCATGAGATACAGCCTGGTGATAGACAGACAGACAGACAGACGGACAGCGGAGTCTTAGTAATAGGGTCCCGTTTTTACCCTTTGGGTACGGAACCCTAAAAACAACCTGTATATACCCCATTTCAACCCTACTCTCAAACTTTTCCGAACACATCAGTACAGAATTATTCACTGAAACCACGCCATACATCTGCCTCGTAAAAGCCGTAAACCACAAAATTGCGACAAACTTATCTACTACATACGGTAAAATTTTACAATTAGTAAACTGCATACATATCGGTGACTTGGTCAACTGCAAGTTAAGTTTGTCGAGACTTAATTAAAGCCGGGAGAGTAAAGTTTGGCTATTTCATTAAATTATCATTAGTTGGCCTCTAGTTATCCATATGATTTATAATCTCGTTTTACCAACCTCTCGTGTAAACACAATAACCATATTACGCTACCACAATCTGAAGGTCTATCGCGAAACAAGAAAATCGAAATTTCTTTATCTAACAGCTCTGTCACTCTTGCATATTCGAGCACAGACCTAGAATGTTTATGCTTACGCATAAAGACAGCTGAAGTGTGGGAAAGGGAGCCATCACGTATATGAACATCCCATGAGTGCGAAAGAGTCAGACTACAAATGAGAAAACGTGACCATTTTTGAGTGACAGGGGAGGCTCTCGACGACCCGGAGCGCATTGCCGTATTTTTTAAACTTGAAAATAAAAAGAAATCGGGAAGAAAACGTTCAATAAAGTAATGTAGTGAAGATGGTGTCGTGTAGTGTGCCGGATTGTTGTATCACAGGGCGAAATAACCCAGGCAAACATTCATTTCACAGGTAATTATGAAATTCCGAGCGAAGTTTTCATAACGATATTTTGTCAAATTAACAGCATAAAAAGTGTAAAAAGCCGGTTTATACAATTAATTATAAGTTTTTCTTCAGTTGTGTGCTAATATTTTATCATATTAGTCAACAATTTCGAATATTTTGTGTAAAAACTTAAACTGTTACTATACGCTAGGGCTTGACAAAATGTTCATATGACTGTATCGATAACTTGTCGGTATAATAGGTACAATATATATTTAACTATTTTTTACATCATTAAGATATTAGCCTATATAACCGAGTTAAAATAATAACGATTGTTATAATACCTTTTTTGAAGGTGCACATGTTTAGCGGTAAATTTAAACTTCACTTTCCAACACAGTAGGTACTTACTTACATTTTAGCCACTTTTCTACGACTTTGCCGCCAACACAAGGAAACACAAGACAGCGTATACTTGCACACAGCGTATACACACCCAATCCAACTTGTCAGTAGAAAAAGGCGCGATCTCAGGGGTGCGAAACTCCTAGCTTCGGGCAAACTCGGCTCTGTTCGGCTCAGCATTGCTCCGAGCACTTATTAGGGTTGGCACAACTTGACGTCCCTTTGCGTGCACGGTCGTGCACACAGTGGTCACAGATAAGATAATGATCTGAATTTTGCCAACCCTAAATAGCCTAAAGGGATAGTGCCATATATTAAAAAGGGACATCATGATTCGACCCTGAACCGCTGTCAAACTTCGGTTTTGTAGGAAGTTTCCTTTCTGTACGGTAGTACTATTATTTATTGTGGCGAAATTAATATTTTCTGTGGTAAGTCAACTATTTGCGCCTACTGTTGGCATGTGTTTGTGTTAACGACGTTGCACCACACACACGCATACGACGAGAAACCTGCTTTAAAGCTGTAACGGTGCGGTGCGGTAGTATGTTATGGCTATTATCAACGCTTGCTTAAGTAGCACCATATGTAGGTACTGTAGAATATACTAAGGATATACATAATTTGACCACTTTGATGCTGACTGTACACTCGGTTATTAGTTTTGTTATTTACTTTTCGTCCGCTATAAAAGAAAATTGAATATAGGCGCTAATAGGATCTAATAATAGTAATAGTTGAGACATTTTATTTTAATAAAAAAGAAACATTGAAAGAGTAGTCGATAAAGCAGTCAAACACCGATAGATTATTAATATGCTGTAACTTGACATCACTGGTTTTGATCTCACATAGACAATTTACGCACACACTTGCATTTCATTTTTGGTCGCACTTTTAAAGCCTGACAGTTGTTCTTTGTCATCCTAGTTCTGTGTATTCGAGCGATAAAAAGACAGATAGCGAAACTTCGGATTCGCGTTTCCGGGTAGGTCCTCTGTAACCTGTAATGTCATACATAATTTATTATCTCTGAAAACTTGTCAAAAAACTGTTAAAGGTACAGTATGTATTTATAAGGTACTCTCTGGTTTACTAAAGGGGCTAGTGCTGCACTCTGGTGGCAGAACATTGCAGTAATACCATCTATTCACATTAAATCTAAAACCAATTACTTACATTTAGTTGTGATTCACAACTAAATGTAATTGGCTTTAGATTTATTTTACAGGCCTATTCAAACGTACATACCTACACTACTATTAGAATTACATCTAACTGATGTCATTCAGTTATAATGCATTTCGCTCGTACTTGTCCGTACATGTACATGTATTAGCGCGGGTGAGTTGCTCGATAACTCAATAATATATTATTCAAATACCATTCTTAATATATCAGCGTACGTTCGAATTGGCCTGTAAATCTTTAACTACATCAACAATAGCACATCTTAATTTGTTTGATTTACTTTAACAGTAACAAAATGTATAAACTGTTAATTTTAAACGAACTGTGTCCCATTGATTTTTTAAATCGAATCTTAAGCGCTGATTAAAAATAAATCTATCAATTTCAGGTTGAAGCAACAAGTGCTAACGCAGCGTACTACGTAGGCGAACAACGAGCGAACGTGAAGCGAAACGATGCGGCGCGGGGTGAATCAATGCTTTGATTTGATACCTATAGAAGTTTTATATTAAAGGAAAAAATGGAAAAAGTTACACTTCCGGCAGGATATGAACCCGCAACCTCCGCAATCCGTGCGTTGCTCTTAACCAATTGAGCTACGGAAGCCTACCAGAACCATGCAAATCTTTCCATTCCTTCCCTTATGTATACACGCCTTTGGGGTGGTGTAAAATTGAAAAAAAAAAAAAATTTACCTATAGAAGTGTCCTACGTGGGCGATCTCGTTGCGAACGCGAACGCCACGGGCCCGCCGCGCCGCTTCGCTTCGCGTTGGCGAGTTTTTCGCTTACGTAAAACGCTGCGTAAGGAAATCGTGCAATTTTAATGGAGCCATTGTTAGTAATTTCATTAGGTACTGATTCGTTTTAACCCGCATTAATTAAGGATCTTGACCGAAGTTTTAGTATATTTTTTTGCATTTTTTCTGTTTTTGACTACCACATACATATGCAAGGTTAAAAGATTAAATCGGTTTTACATATTACCCAATTAAAATATCCCTACATAAAATGTATTGAATAGCTTAACTTCGACATTGCTACGAAAAACTAATTTTGTTTTCTTTAGCAATGTCGAAGTTAAGCCCTCAAATTAACCGATATTACTGATAGAACTAATCAATCAAATAGTCCGGCACTGACCACCGATGGTGGCATCGCACTATAGCCCTTATAGTTTGTGTCTTAAGGAATAATGCTACCAGCATCCACCTGTCGCAGCCAATGTGGATACATTCTAATAAAGTTGTATTTGCACGCTCTGACACACGAATATACTTTAAAACTAAAAAGGCAATGTGGCAAAGATATGGCAATTTTGCACCGTGACCCTTTAACTTTAAAGTCGATATTTGTACACATATTATTGCGTACTCCAAGACATATGCTGTTTTAGTTCTGTGGTGTTGACGCTGACTAGGCGCAGGCGCGCTTTAGCCTTCTCCCTTAGCAAGGTCTCCCTGATTCATAGGGTGTCTCCGATTCTGTGAAATGTGAGAATGAGATTCAGTGTACGGATCCGGACTAATACGATTTGGTTTGCGATTCGGAACGCGATCAAGTAAATGACCTTGAATGTTGCTCGTTCCGTGGTTTCTGGTAATTACGTTTTCGAATTTGCAAGGGTTTCGGGCACACAAATCTTGCTAATATTGTAAATATGGAGTAAATTAGCCTACGATGAATCGAGTGAACATTGTACGTAGATATATTAATTACATTTATAATGTTTTGCAATCAAACATATTTTTAGGATGCATGTTACAGCCAATTTTTAAAAGGATTTTTAGCAACCGAAGATCAAATATGAATAGTTTCTACAAAGAGACCTTTCGCTTCGTTTTCTGATATACTTATACATTTAAAAAATAACAATTCTTACAAAACCCAATCGATAAATGTTTTTAGCTAGCTAGCGAGACGTGAGTCATCCAACAAGTGAGTCCGAAACCCATGGGCAACCTAGCGCCTCACCCCAGCGTCCAGACTCCAGTACAGCGCCACCTTCCCAGGCCGCCACTTGTACAAACAGACTGACAAACACACATATCTGACGTGCCATATCATTTGAACATGGAATCTAGTTAGTGCCAGTGTCAGTGAATGTGCATTGGATTGGATTGATGTTTCTAAGCGGTGAGAATTGTGTTTTTATTTTGATTATAGAACATGTTATATGAGATCATAATAATACAGTAACTTCATACATTTGCGTTTGCGTCAAATCCGGTAGTTCTTATTAATTAGACTAGTTTATAATGTTGGCCCAATGTATAATTCAAGTTTGAGACCTCAAGCGCCGAACGCAACTTTGCCAAAAATCGAATTTTCTGCGAAAATTTCGGTTTTTTTAGATTTGGGTGATTATAACCCTAAATGACTAGTTTTTGATAGTACCTTCTCCTAGTTTTTAAAATAGACAAAATTTGCTTCAATACGAGACTAAAATTGTCTCTGTAGATCTAAGTTTCCGAGATTTATATTTTTTTGAAATTGAAGGCTATGTGTGTGCAGTGAGTATGCACTTTTGTCCCAGGCGATGCTGCTTGGCACGATGGTTCCCAAGATCAAACAAAGCTAATTTGGCCCGGTGTTCACGAGATTATATGAAAATGATAGTTATATAACTTGCCCTAGTTGCTAAGAGCAGGAAGAAATATAGCATAAATTGGACCTGGGGATCCGACCCTTTCCCCTCCCTTTTTGGGGGGTAGGCACGGTACGATCTCGTGGCTACCGGGCCAAATCAGCTTTGCTTGACCTTAAGAACAATGCCTTCACTTAGCCTACGAATTCAATTTCAAAAAATTCGTATGAAGACTTTGTGGTACGCATCGCATCGGAAAGCTGAAAGCATGCGTAGGTACGCATCTTCATATTAACGAGCGAATTGGCGTATATAAAATGCGGGCTCGATGCTGATCACATATACATGTATGTGATTCCACCCTTAAGAGGAAAGGGGACGGCCGTTTCTCCGTACAAGCGTAGTCCCCATTTTCCTCTCTGGATATTGACATTATGGAAAATATTTTTACATAATTGGATGTATATTAACCATAGCTATGGCCATACGTTTGACTTTTTTCGATTTTTTGATTATGGTAAAAATTAGGAGCGAAAAACAGATTTCATACCAAATTTTAAATGCTCCTAACTCTTATAATAATAAAAAATTCGAAAAAAGCAAACGTAGGGGCATAGCTGTGGTTGAATACAACAAATTGTTCAAAATATTTTTAATAATGTTAATATACAGAGAGGAAAATGGGGACTACGTTTGTATGAAAGGGCGATTTCGCGCGGGTCCTCCAATTTCGTCTTAATGAGTTTTTGCTAACTTAAAAATCATTGAAAGCGCAAAAACATGTTAGATCTTTTTAGGGTTCCGTACCTCAAAAGGAAAACACGGAACCCTTATAGGATCACTCGTGCGTCTGTCTGTCTGTCTGTCTGTCCGTCCGTAACAGCCTATTTGCTCCGAAACTACTGGACCTATTAAGTTGAAATTTGGTATACATATGTAAGTTTGTGACCCAAAGACGGACATGTAACGTAAACAAATGAATTTAAAACACGGGGGCCACTTTTGGGGGGTAAATGAGAAAATTAAAAAATAAAGTTTTTCAAACTATATCGTGTTACATATCAAATGAAAGAGCTCATTGTGAGAATCTCAAAAATATTTTTTTTATAATTTTATGATAAACAGTTTAGAAGTTATTCAAGAAAATAGGCAAAAAATTACCATTCCCCCTTTATCTCCGAAAATACTGGGTCTAAAATTTTGAAAAAAATACACAAAATAGATCTTTACCTATAGATTACAGGAAAACCTATTAAAAATGTGCAGTCAAGCGTGAGTCGGATTTAATTACTTAGTTTTTGATCCGGCCCCTACGGGTTTTTTAAAGATATTTCACTCACGTTTCACATAAAATAGTTATTTGTTATACAAGGGTGCAAAGTTGTATTTTACCCGCGAGTGTAGAATTGAAACACGAGCAAGCGAAAGGATTCTATAGGTGAACCACGAGCGAAGCGAGTGGTTCTAAAATAGAATCCTGAGCGTAGCGAGTGTTTCAACACACGAGAAGTAAAATACATTTGCGCCCGTGTGTAACACAAAACTTTTCACCTCACTATAGCGAGGAAAGTGCAACATCCACAGGCGTTAGATCATCTTCATCACTGAAATCACTCATTTCTTTACGATATTATAACAGAAAACTCTGGAAGTTGTGTATTTTTACGCGAGTCGGTGAGAAAAGGTTTTAAGTAAAAGAATTGTTGACAATGTTGACATTTCTAATGTATGAAATGTCAACGATGCGTTTTGAAATTGCATCGACTCAAATTGTGCGTTCAGAATTATATTTAACATCATTATAAAAAACAAACGTTTCTTATGGAATTTTAAGGTTTATGACTTAAAATCATTAAATAAAGCTAAATTTGTTTGGTATTTTTTATTAGATTCTCAAACCATTTATTTAATGATAATTAATATCGAACGAACCATTATCATGAGCGTTTTACGTTTTGTTATCTGTCAAGCTACTTAAACACGCTCCATCCAAGGTCAAATTACTTTCCCCACTAGAGGATAAAACGCGTTTTTCCCCGCTTGTATTGAAGGATAAACGACAACTTTCCGAGCTAGTGAGGGGGAAAATACATTGTTTAAATTATGTCATGTACGGAACGGTACTTGGAACGCGAGTCCGACTCGCACTTGGCCAGTTTTTTTTTTCTTTTTAATTCCGTAAATTTAGTTTTATGGCCGCTCTAAAAAAATATACAATAAGCTATGGTTTGTGCGTGGTAGGCAACCAAGAGTTATCATCGTTTTCAGTTCGGACACATGTTTTATGCTATTGAGAGTTTTAGAGACATACTTGGCTTTAGTTTCTGCTGACTTTCAACTTTCAACTGACTGCTAAATATAGTACAATTTACTTTATTTTAAATACGATTACTTGATTAGTTAAGTTTTGTTTGTGTTTGAAATACAGATGGAATACGGTGCACAGAAAGATTCGAAACTGTATCAATAAATTAGATTGATTTTATCCCTTAAACATCTCTAAGAGACGGGGGATTTTGTATACGACGCGGACGATATTACAATCAAAAACATACTTACTATTTATTACTTATTCTGTGACAAAAGTTTGTTATTTTAACACTTCTGATAAAGCTAAGAAGCCGATATTTGGCATGATAACGTTTGTTAGTGGGGTAGAGGAAAACCCAGACGCAGCTTATTAGAAAGAAAAGGTAGGGGTCGTGTCGTATCAAAAAGTCAAAGAGCTGGCGCAGGATAGGGAAAGCTAGAAGATACTCCAACAGAATAACTCAAGTTAAAGGATGACTCACGTTAGACCGGGCCGGGTCCGGGCCGGAGCGTCCGGCGCTTACTTTTCTATGACATGACAGGTGATCACGTTATGCTTTCCATAGATAACGATGATATCATGAACGTTTGATAAGTCAGCTATAAATTCATCGGTATATAATACAGACTTACATTTATTAAGGTAGCAGCCGTACGCGTCACGTGTACGACAAAGTAAATAGAACTTTTTGTGGACTGTAAGAAAATAAATATCTCCTAATACGTAAGGATATATCTCCTAGACTGTATTCTAGAAAGGCTGGATCATTGCGGATTACGCGCTATGCACTCGCTCTAATAAAGATCATATCTATATCCTATCGTTCGCTGCACGTTTACGTCTCAACAACGCTCTATTGATTTTCTTTATAATACGCCCATTTTCTGGATTCTGCCGACCGAATAGCTTCACTTATACTTTCTCATACGCTGTTTTATAACAGGATATAAAATTGCAATAAAACTGCCTTAAAAACCACTTCTTTCATAAGAACCTTACAAAAATAATGTGAAGCTAGTAAAATTCTACTTATTTAAACGGTAAAGTTTAGCAGGGGTGCAGTTTTATTAGGATTGTTTGTTGTTGTTGTTGAAAGTAAGTTATTTAAATTTTTAATTGACAAAGCATAGTATAGTGTTAAAAGGAGCAGAGGAAGGAGAAAGCTAACCTGGATAAGACAACATTAAAAGCTGGTCCAATATTAATGACACTGCCAGTTTGTCTAGACTGGCACAGGATAGAACCAAGTTCCGTAAGATGGTCGCCGACATCCGCTGAGGATATGGCACAGCAAGAAGAAGAAGTATAGTGTAAGTGAATTTTTGTTAGATGATTTTGATAAGTAATGGTAACTGTGCTCAGCATGCAGCCACAGTCCATAAATGGAAAATTGTACGCCTTACGGCACAACATAGTGATACAATGATTATGTGAGACCTGTACTTATGTACCTTACCTATGTTGAACAAATAAATGCTTTTGACTTTTGATTGATGAAAATTTTACACTGTTGCCTACCTAGGCCAAAAGATTAAAATAATTATAAATAATTTTCCTTTGGGATACCACCATGATATCTAGCGGAAATTTCTTTTTGATGTAAAATTGCACCAAATGCACCAGCAACAGGCAGTTTTAATATCTTTATCATATAATATTATGTAAACTACATTATATAAACACGACATACTCTTTACATATAAAAAACACATCAATAAAAGAAAATTGTACATAGAAAACTATACTCAAATAAAATAGTAGTATATACATAACAGGTGGAGGCAGGAGATTAAATTAAGTATATGAATAATATGAGTCATATATTTAACGTAAAATTACCTTTTCACCACACCAGCTGTAAAGGCTGTCTTGATTGTTCAAAAATTGATAAGAAAGTTGCATTTTATTCACATGTGAGGCAAAATAATCAAATGCAAATTTTGAGTTGTTTTCTTATGATGATTTTGATTGAATATTTAATAACATTAATTTTGAATCGATTTGCTTTGATTTTGTTTGATATTTTACAGTTAGTATTTTCCTTATGTTAGTGTGGTGAAGTTTTGTGTTTCACTCAGAGGCAATATTTGTTTAACCCTCGCAACGCCCAAGATTCCATTTTTCTAATCTTTCGTTTGCTCGGGTATCAATATTAGCACGAGAGGTTAAACAACAACTTTGCACCTTGTAAAACAAATAACTATTTTCCTTTTCCAACTCTTTCCAAGTTCCTTCCCCAATTTGCCGTAGCGCGGCGTCATCACTATTTTCTGCTCAATTTGCTATATTGCGGTTCACCCTCCAGCGAAGCTAGTTGGAAATGAGCGGTAATGTAACGTACGCAAATAATAAATACCAATATATTCATATGTACATTCAAAATAAAAATACTTAAATGACATGAGGTATATCTAGGTCTGAAATAACTAGCTTATAAAACTTAAAAACTAAAACTAAAAATAAATAAAACTAATCTTAAAATTAATAACTAAAAACTATTCGCCTGCGGATAAATACCTATATATGTTACATGCTTATATGTAATATAATATATCAGATAAATTGTGTAGGTGAGTTAATAAACAGTTTAGTTTTAATGATTACTTACTTTATTAAATTTTGATTTAAGCTGTATATTATAGCTACGTGTCATTTGCCAAAATGTCTATGTTTAATAGTAGGTAAGTACTAATGATTTATAAAGCCAATTGTATCTACTCCACATAATGCAATTATTTTGTTCTATTCTGTGACGTTTGTCCTGATGAGTATAGAACACCTTATCTGATAGTCACAATAGTAGTAGTTCGCATCCTACCGACTGCGCCATGTCACAGAATAAGTAATAGTGTTATCATAGAGTAACTTATACTAGAGCGGTACTGTCATAGTAAATTTTGTAACCCCAGTAAATTCACTGCCATCTGTCGACACACTTTAAAACTAAAAATGAAGATTTATAAAAATACAATAAAATATATTTAAATATGGATAAATATTTTTTTTTATTTTGCATTAATTATTTTTATGATTTTGACCCATGTTTTTTCACTGATATGCGTTAAAATTTTTAAATAACAAACGAAACCGTCAACGCCATCTATACGACAGTAGGCCAAAGCTAGTAGCGCCCTCTGAACGAGAATCAAATTTTCTTGATTTTCGAGACACGTTTTTTCCTTAGACTGTATCCATCTATTACGGAGTTATATCTATCTTTGGTATTATCATACAGAACGGCCACGCACCGTCCTACCCCGATTCGAATTACCTTTTTGCCGGCCACTCAGTACTGTTTTTAAGCAACTTACTCACACAATGACGCATGCCGCGTGTACAGACAGACGTGCCTTTCACACATACAAACGCAAGTGAATTTTGATGTATAGCGTGTCCGCCCTGTGGCCATGTCAGGAGATATACATATAAACGACCATTTCCTACTGTTGCAAGAGAAGTGTTACTACACGGTAGAGGAATTATTTGCATACAGGTATGTTGGCTTTTTTTTCATTTATTGTATTTCGGTTTATTTTAATTATTCCAGCAGGCATACATATTTTATTATAGGTTTTTGACATTTTATATACCTAATATTGATGCTTATTGTATTTTTTTTTTTAAAGATTTTTTTGTAATGTTAAGTCTATCCTAATAGGGTTGTACCACATGTTGAATTTTATAACTAAATCTAGTTAAATAGTTAGAAAATGAGCATTAATGGACATTTGTCACAATAAATTGGAAACTTAAAAAATATATGGGAATAATAAATAAATACAGTCAGTTTAAAAAAAAAACTTCCACATAGGAAAATAGTTATTTGTTATATAAGGGTGCAAAGTTGTATTTTACCCGCGAGTGTTTCAACACACGAGAAGTAAAATACATTTGCACCCGTGTGTAACACAAAACTTTTCACCTCACTATAGCGAGGAAAGTGCAACATCCACAGGCGTTAGATCATCTTCATCACTGGAATTACTAATTTTTTTACGAAATTATAACAGAAAACTGGAAGTTGTGTATTTTTACGCGAGAAGTTTTTAAGTAAAAAATTTGTTGACAATGTTGACATTTCTGACGTATGAAATGTCAACGATGCGTTTTGAAATTGCATCGACTCAACTTGTGCGTTCAGAATAATATTTAACATCATTATAAAAAACAAACGTTTTTTATGGAATTTTAAGGTTTATGACTTAAAATCATTAAATAAAGCTAAATTTGGTATTTTTTATTAGACTCTCAAACCATTTATTTAATGATAATTAATATCGAACGAACCATTACCATGAGAGTTTTACGTTTTTTTATCTGTCAAGCTACTTAAACACGCTCCATCCAAGGTCAAATTACTTTCCCCACTAGTGAATAAAACGCGTTTTTCCCCGCTTGCTTTGAAGGATAAAAGACAACTTTCCGAGCTAGTGAGGGGAAAAAATAATAGTACCATTCGATTCCTTACATTTTATAAAAAAATATATTGCTTAGCAACAATATACCTTACATAAACGCAATATTTCATCGACAAAATCGCAATTTCCTTGTTTTCCACGGCTTCTAAGCAAGAGCGACGTTACATGCTGACGTCACGATGTAATGCCAATTTGTTAGAAGCGTTTCGTCAGTAAAGTGCGGGTGCCAGACTTTGACCATCGTTTGTGACTTTTGTATTGCTTTAAGACAATCGACTGATACCATTAAATCCATTAATTATAATAACAATTTGTGGAATACCCTATTATCAAGATACCTAAGAAAATGCCGTCCCATGAAAGTTCACATTTTTCCCATTGTCGTTCGAATTTCCCTCGCCACTTCGCACATAGACGATATTCGTTTTCCATGTTCAACATAATAAGCTCTCATGCCCCACTGTCAAGTAGTACAAACGAGACGTGACGGCGAACCCTCATATCCTGTGAGTGCACTATACTTAACATACACTGTATGTTAAGTATAGTGCATGAATCATCCTGTATGTCATACAGGATGATTCATGAAATGTGAGCTGGACCAACTGTAAACTCACTTATTAAATGTTAATGGAATCACACCGTTTAATTTTTTGGTAGTTAAGGTCTTTTGACGTGTGTGACAGCACTTTGATTATGAAGAAAAAAAATTGTCACACTTGAGTGAGATCCGAAATTTCAAAACTGATGACATTTAATTTAACACTAATAATGGATAAAGCAAAAAGTATCGGAAAGCTAAATTCTCATAGTAGGGTGTACTAGCATGCCGTAAATAAATTAAAACTTTTATTGGTTACTAGAAAAAAATACGTTAATCTCACTAATACCAAAGTCTGTTTTTTTATTCCATAGACTAAAATGATGTTTCATGTGTAAGACATGACATTTCTTAGTACCACATGAAATGTCATTTTAGTCTACGGAGTAAAAAAAACAGAATATAGTACAAAGCACTTGCTTATAATTTACTGAATGCGCAGTTGATCCTGCTCTCGTCTCTTGAATCAGGGCGGACATCAATCAATAGTGATATAATCAAGCTTTTCAATCTCGTACCTTAACTTAAGCAACTCAGCAAGCTTCGTTGCTTAAACATGGTACTCGACTGAAAAGCTCTCTATTATATCACGATTGTATAAAATACTATTTCATATCACAAGTGCGTTTTTTTACGAATAAAAAGTTTAATAATATAGTTAAAATACGTATCTCAAATATAGTAAGCAGACTAAGTAAATAACTTATTAAATTGAGAATAGTCTTATGATTTCCCTCTGTCAGCAGAAACGTTCGAACTCAGTTCATGAATAGCATAACTGTTCCATATTTGCGCCGCTGTGTTTGTTCCATTTTCCCGACTAACTTCTCTGAATATTCCAACTCGCGGAAATGTTGAAATGTGGAACATTTATCGGAATTGTAACCGCTTTGCTGAGATAAAACTTTTGTTTTAAAACTATGATGAAATACGAATTGTAAATGAGAGTTTGAATTTGATTTAATTATGTTAGTGCGCCTTTTAACGGAATAGATTTGATTTTAAGGCAAAATAAGCTCTTTTTTAGGGTTCCGTCAAAGGATAAAACAGAACCCTTATAGGATCAGAATGTTGTCCGTCCGTCCGTCCGTCCGTCTGACTGTCAAGACCCTTTATCTTGGGAACGCGTGGAGATATCGAGTTGAAATTAAGACCATAAGGTCTGGTCCCTTGAAGCTGTGAAATATCAAACTTTTTATTTAACGTAAAAAATAGATACAGCAGTTTACGCCACAAAACATGTATATTTCGACACTCTCAAGGGAATCAAAGTTTATAGGATACTTCCCGTTGACCTAGAACCTAGAACTATGAAATTTGGAAAGTAATATCGTCATACACTGCAAAGTACAGGGAAAAATTGAAAAAAAAAAAGTAAAACTATGCAAACGGATTATATCGCGTATATTGAATTTATAATACATCCCGACGTTTCGAACCCTTTACAGCGTTCAATGTCACCCGGTTGACCACGAACGCTGTAAAGGGTTCGAAACGTCGGGATGTATTATAAGTTCAATATACGCGATATAATCCGTTTTCATAGTTTTATTTCATGAGTAACTATCGCGGTAACCGAAGACAATATTAAAAAAAGATAAATTTGTACGGAACCCACGGTGGGCGAGTCCGATTTGCATTTGTCCGGTTTTTGTGTTATTAGAAATAAATCTTCAGAAGTAAGTATGACGTTCGAAATGGGGCACTTTATGCGCAAAAATTATAATTAAGTAAATAGCGCATGCGTAGGTGGGGGTTTTCAGAAAAAATGGTACCTACCCTGGGTACCTACCATTTACTTCTTTTCGAAAAACCATTGTCAACTTTTGGGATTTAGACTTAGATTCACGAGTACCAAAGATAGATATAACTCCGATAATAGATGGATATAGTCTAAGGAAAAAACGTGCCTCGAAAATCACGAAAATTTGTATTCTCGATCAGATGTCGCTACTACCTTTGCCTACTCTCGTATAGAGGGCGTTGACGGTTTCGTTTGTTATTTAACCATTTTAACGCATATCAGTGTAAGAACATGGGTCAAAATAATAAAAATAATTAATGCAAAAAAAAAAAAAACATTTATCCATATTTAAATACATTTTATGGTATTTTTATAAATCTTCATTTTTAGTTTTAAAGTGTGTCGATAGATGGCAGTGAATTTACTGTGGTTACAAAAATTACTATGACAGTACCGCTCTATAATATTATATCCTCTTTGCGAGTACTATTGAATGAGACAAAGAAAAAAAGTGTCCCCAGTTTTTCATACAAATTTTGTAACGTTCAATACAAAATGTATGTAAAATGCGTTACAAAACTGTAATTTATATGGGACATTATTTTTTAAATCGATAGTCCTCATGATTCTGAGTAGAAATAACCCAAAAGTTGATGAATTTCCGAAAAAAAGTAAATGGGACACTTTCTGTGAAAATGTCCAGGTAATAAACTAATTATCATGCTACTTATTTGAGATTATTTCATTATTGTAAATCGCAAAAGTTCCCGTAGAATATCGAACTATCGAACTAGTGGCTCCTGAGATGTTGCTTATGTCCATGGGCGACGATGACCGCTTCCCATCAGATGGCTCGTCTGCTCGTTTGCTGACTATCACATAAAAAAAAACTATCCTTTAGCTTACTTCTATACAGTTCTTCCCAGTGCTGCTTTCTGTACTTTTCCTTAGAGCTTAGGCAGGGGTACGAAATTCTTATTTTCGGGTATTCTCGGCTCCTTTCGGCTCCGAGCAATTATTAGGGTCGTTGACAAAACTTGACGTCCCTTTGCGTGCACGACCACAGCTAAGATAATGACTTGAATTTTGATAACCCTAATAAATAGCCGAGAGGGATAGTGCCATATATTAGAAAGGGACAGCATGATTCGTCCCTGAATCGCTGGTAAACTTCGGTTTTGTAGGAAGTTTCCTTTCTGTTCGGTAGTACTATTATTTTATTCTGTGGTTTAGGCAGTCATCTTACTTACTTGATGATCACGACGACAATAAAAACTACCTGAGATACCTCATAATGTCACTTAATTAATAGGTACACATTTTAAAAGATTCCCCCACGTATTTTAATGTATAAATAATAGTTTCTCTCTAGGACTATCACAACAATATTAACCACCATCAACGAAAACACTGCTAGATACATATGTAAAATATAATCTCGAATAGCAGATAAATGCGAGTCTGATAGCTCGCGGCGCTCGCGCTGTGTCCGCGCCCTACTTATTATGTAACCAAGAGTTGTTTGCCTCCGACGAACGATAAATCTACAAAGCGCAAAGCAATATATACATATTGTAGATTGTAGTTACTACACGCGCGCGCCCGTGAGGGACCGAACATATGCAATGCGTCGAAAGTCGCGTAGTCTGGAGCGGCTTATGAAATTATGACGTATAAATAAGGCACTGCGTATCCTATCAAAATCGTTGCACTTTTTTTGGAAAGTTTCATTACAATCAAACACGTAGTTTTAAAATGAGAGCGGAAGTACGTTTGTATGGGCAGGTGCAATTCGGCCAAGCTTGCCGGGGAGTCTTGAGGCGGTTCCCTGAGCCAGAAGGCGAAAAATCTCCTTATATGATCATGTTTTTCTAAGTGTAAGGCCTGAGTGGACGCTCGAAGCGGAGCGTTCGGCGGGGCGTGCAGCGTGGCGTCGGACTCACAAGTGATGTGAGCAGCGTGCACTAAGGCCGCTCCTATACGATTGCATTTGTTTAACATGCACGCCGCACGCCCCGCCCCGCTGCATGCCCAACTCGAGCGTCCACTCAGGCCTTACACTTAGAGGCGTTGATATTCGTAGACGTGGAAAAAATATATGTAGTTCTTGGCTATATTATCTTTAACAACATAGCTTCCGATACATGAATTATGACACTTCGCTCGATACAATTAATTCCCAAAGTAACCTCTAACTCGGACTTTTAATCCTACTTTACTCGGTTATTTATTATGTGATGCTATAAACAAAAAAAAAGAAGAAAAAACAATCTTAACGTAAATAGTAATTTCATAGCTTTAGAATTTCGATATTGTAAGGTAACGTTTTTAAAATAAATAAAAACCGACAAAATTCGATCAAAATTATGTTCTTTCCCGTTCTTTTTTGCGAAATGTGACAGTGACAGCGGCAAACCGATGGAACGGCCTTAAAGCGAGTATCACGTAAGCATGGAATCCTATCTTTCACGGGTGACTTATTCGCTTGACGGATTTTATCTTTGAACGTATACGAGGGATGCCGTGTTTACGAAAAGCGATTAAATTATGCGTGAATATGGTTTAAAGGTTTTTTAGATATCAAAGGCAAGTTAGCAAAAGTCATAAGTTATGACTTTTGCTAACTTGAATTTGATATCATAAGGAATAAAGTGGATTAGGGATCACAGTGATGAAAGCTTTTATACATAAGATAAGATAAGAGGATCAGTGATGTACGGTCAGCGACGGAATAAATTATAGACGAAGCTCTCAATACTTTTTTGACTTCAGAAAACGGTCCATATAACTGACGACGCGAAGGATATTAAGCTCAAGAAAGTACACATAAAAGTGAGAGCGCACTATTCGCCAACAAACTGTCTTCAGTTTGGCGAAAATATTGTATACCTAGTTCTGGTTTTTTTTTTTTGAAAAAAAAAAAATATAAAAAAAAAAAAACAAGTTTGAGAACAAATCAAATTATTTTATTAAATATTTTGATTTGTGTTTTTTTTAAAGTAGTCACACTAATATATAAATTAAAAACTGTAATAGATGTCATATATTAAAGAAAAAGTGACGAAGCCCTCCAGTGGTGAAGGCCGGTTTTTTTATTTTTATAAATAAATTAAAAGTGGAAAAATTTACTGTCTTGGTGCTGTATATGTTGGGTGTCTTGGTAGCTCAGATGGAAGGGCACTGGGCTAGCGATCCCGTCGTCATGGGTTCAAGTCCCACCCGACAGTAAATTTTTCCACTTTTAATTTGTTACTAAGATAATAGGATCGTTCGCAGACGTTTCTGCTCGATACAAAGTTAACGAAGGATATTCCTCATAAACCGCACAGTACACGGTCATTTAGGTTTTAGGGTGACGGGGAGAATTTAGTTAGAAAGACAAATCCCTAAAGGTAACCTTTATAAGAAGCTCACTCTGTATCATTTCTAAACTAGAAACCTACTAAGAAGTTAGGTTAGGTAGGTACTTAGGGAGCTGGCTGGCTTAATACACTTGACGTGATATATACCTACCCTTTTGCTTTTTTTTGAGTTGTTAAGCTTTCGACGTTTGCCCTGTAATTCCTGTATTTTGGACACCAGATAACCCGATTAACTGAAAAGGTGTACATAATTCCAGAGCAGTCCGTTTGCAAGGTTACGATGTGGTTACGATGAAGACGTACCGTCTACCGGGGTGAATAGGGTTCGTTGGGGTGATTGGGTTCACACAAATTGTATTATACCAATTGGTATGATTCAATTTGTGTGGGTATTTTTTAAGAAATTGTCAGGTAAATCACATTTTAAGGTTTGTCCCTATTCACCCCGGTTGACGGTACCGATACAAACACGTTAAGTGGTAGTCTCAAAAAATAATCTTCCCTGTTAAGAGTACGTATCCCTTGTTACAGATGAGGTAGTGTAAGCGGTCGCATGGGCAGCCTGCCGGACTTGACGGAGCGGTCGCGGCCAGCATCCGTCCGCACAGCAGCCCGCACGGTCTCTGATCCACATCGACACCATGCTATCAAACAAGTAAGTAGGAGAGAGAGAGACCAATAACATCCATCGTAAGTAAACGTAGCGTAAGACGCCCTCAAACTAGATGGAGCGACGACCTTCGCAAGGCGGCTGGCAAGAGCTAGATCAGAATTGCCGCAAATCGTGCTCAATGGCGTGCAATAGGAGAGGTCTATGTCCAGCAGTGGACGAGAGTAGGCTGATGATGATGATGATGAAGTGCATCAGGGAATGTTCTAATATAAGCAGAGCCATGCAACCACAAGATAATACCATCGATGGAGACGAAAACAACAAAAACAATAACGCCTAAGCCAGGTAATTTTTTTAAGAAAATTTTCTTTTTTGGACATTTAAATCTGGCTATCAGTCCACTTATTCTTTTGAAGTAAAAAAAAAATGTTTATAGAAATCTCTGACTTATTTTTCTTCCAACAGATTCCTGTAAGCACAATATACAAGAAAGAATGGCTCTGGAAGAAGCCAAAGTCCTCAGCCAGAGCGCCCGCAATTCCCACATCCTCTCGCCGCCGAGACTCCGTGGCCTCATCCGTCGGCGCCGCTTCGGTCCGCCGGCTTATCGCCCGCCAACCCCCCAAGATCCCCAAGCCCGTCGTCCAACGATTCACCTTACTCTGTGTAGCCAGTGGCCTATGCGCAACTGCCCTGCTCCCTTTCACAGCCTTTGCAGGCGCGGAAGCAGGAGCTATGCCGCTCGCAATCATGCATGCGGTAGCAGCTTTAGTAGCACCGTTTTCCCCTTTAATTCTTCAAAAGACTGGGACTAGAGTAGTCGTCACCGTGGCGCACGTTTTAGTCTGTATATTATTAACAGCGCATATAGCTGCTACTCCTCTTTCTGTGTTACTTCCACTTTATGGAGCTTGCGGTTTCGCTTTATCACCGATGTCGCTTGCGTTATGTGCATCAGCGACTACATTAGCTCAGGCAGCGGGCGATGAGTGTAGACGAAAGATAGCTTTAAGGAGAGCTCTGCGGGCGCTCCGGGCGGCGCAGGATCTAGGGCTGGTGTGTGGGTCACTGCTGCTCGGAGGGGCGCTCCTCATCTGGCCTGAAGACATGTCGCCGGCTCTGTTCACGGCTGTGCCTACAAACGCGACGGTGCCGGGGTGGCCGCCGCCTGATGACTCATATTTTCCGGATGAAGAATATGAGGTAATAAATGTATGCTTAATCTGCAATTTAGTATTTAATGAAATTTTAATCATGGCTACGATGTGATCGCTTTTCGTCCATCTGCCAACACTTTTACAAATTTTTTAAGTCTCTTTTGCCTGATAAATTGCGATTTTGCACTTGTAAACGTAGCAGGTACATTTTGATATGCTTATAAGTATATTTAGTGGAAGCAGTCTACCCAGTCCATCCACTCTATTTTTACTAACCACCGTTAATAGGAATCCCTTTCAACGGAATAATTATTTCTTCTCAAGGAGCAAACCTGTGGAGCGGCAGGCTGCCCCGACGTGCAATCCCTCTCCGGCACCACAATAACCTCCGACGGCCGCCGAGCGCTCGTCGCCGTCTGGGCGCTACTCGCTCTAGTCGCCATAGGCCTGGGCGTTTATGGCGCCACGTCGGCGCCCGCGCCGCCGCCCGATGCGCGGTCTATTGTGCGCGATCCGAGAGCGCTGCTTAGCTTCCCGATGGGGCTGTTCATTGGTCTTCAACAGGGGTTTATTTATACGTCTTATATTAAGGTAAGATTTGTATAGTGTGGGCCCTGCTCTCTAATCGCCGTAGAGGTCTGGGCGTCTATGGTGCTATGTTGGCTCCCGCGCTGCCTCCCGATGCAAGGTCTTTCTTGTGAGTCGTCGAGTGACACTATAGGGCTTAAAGTTGCAATGTACACTTCGTCACCACCAGCTTTTTATACCTACGTCCCATTTTCAACACGCTTCCTAAAAGACTACTCGATAAGAGGTGCATAAAAGATGACTAACGCTGGAAGCTAAAACGATCCAGGTCGAGGCGTCCGACACTTCGTTTTCTAAAGAGAGCATCACGTGATAAACGAGGCTCAGAATCTACTTCCGAGCCTCGTTTATACAGAATGAAGTATCCGTAGTATACTATAAAGTTTCCTAAGCATTCTAGCTCCTTACTATGCGTGTCTTTGAGCAGCCGAATCAAACGTCTACTTCCTCAGTGGTATGGCGTCTGCGTTGGCGGCTGGACGTGCGCGTGGCGTGCTCTCTGCGGCGCTGGCTGCCTCCAAGCCCTAGCAGCCGCCACGCTTAGCATGGCTGCCGCGCGAGGCAGACGGGGCGCGCTAGCGGCTGGAGGCGCCGCGGCACACGCCTCACTGATGCTGGCGCTTTTAAGGTGGAGAGCGGCCAGGACTGATCTGGCGTTGCCTGCTGTCGCGGCTGCCGCGTGGGGCGCCTGTGCAGCGTTGTGGGACGTTCTACAGGTAACTGCGGTGTTGCATTGTGTGTACACAGTACAATTTAATATAATGTGATTGGTGTCAGGGTAAATTAGAGCACTGGCAATTGAAACTTAGTCTAGTCTCTGCTCCGCCATCAAGTCAGTCGCTACTCTTAATCGCTGTTTACAACGACCGTTCAATAGAACGTGTTGATGTACGCAGCGTACAACGTTAAAGCCCAGGCTTGAATAACTCACTACAACTCAACACATTCTACCTAATCGTTTGGGAGAATCGTTTAAATGACTTTTTTTTTCACCAGTCGGGAATCTGCATCGGCGGGCCAGGCTGGCGCGGTCCCTGGTCCCTGACGCTCGCGGCGCGTCACACCGGGCTGGCCCTAGCGTGCGCGGCGCGGGAGCTTTTATGCGCGCGCTTCCAAATCGTTGCGCTAGCGAGCGCGCTAGTCGCCGCGCTAGTTAGCCAAGTAGCGCTAGAGCTGCGACTGCGGCCCAGTGAGGCGCAAAGACACAGGTGAGACAATATTTAGTCTAGGAGATACTGACACTGACTGAATGAAGTGACAATCCTCAATGTGTATCTCTCAAAACCAACCTGATCGACTGATATCATTCATAAAAATTTGTCAAATACCCAATTCTGTTTTATTATTCCGTAGACTAAAATGACGTTTCATGTGTATGACATGACATTTCTTAGTACCACATTTAATGTCATTCCGTAGACCGAGATCTGATTGATATTGTAATTAATTTAAAAAACATTTAGTTATTTTCTTATTGATGTACTTATTTTGTTTCCAGCAACTCCCGGGTCCAGGCACTACCTAGTTTTTTTTCGTTACGTATTAGTGAGTTTCAGCAAAATACCACATTTCAACAGCAATCTAACACCAGGTTTTCTCACAGGTCATAGCGAAGGGCCACCATGACGACAAACACGACCTCGTTCATCGCGACTTCAGAGGACGTCGATGTACACGTCATCAGTTAGCCGCGAACGCGTGACGTCACTCGTGACGTCGCTAGTGTGGATAGCAGGATATCTGTGAAGAAAGTTGTGAGTTAAGTGTAAAACTCTAACAGACTGGCGTACCGGACCTTGGCCTGTCCGAGTGGAAGTTGGTTCGCCGTACGTCCGTTAAGGACGCGGCTATGTGTGAAAGCAAGAAAGAGATAAGCTGATCGGACCAAGGTGGCCATCCGGTACGCCCGTCTGTTAGCATTATTGAGGCAGCGCTTTGACGTCAACGACAGATCGGATAGTGGCAGACATCTGTGAAAGAAGTTGTAAGTTAAGTGTTAAAGGACTTTGAAAAATAGGTTTTAAAGTGTTTACTGTAGATGTAACATTTCAGCAATGCTGGCAGATTGGTTGTATCAGATATTTTTTAAAAAACAGTTGTAAGGACAACTAAGAAAAAATTAAATTAGTTTATTTTGGCATTCACATTTTTGGGCATTTCTATTTAGTTGTACAAAAAAAATTTGTGTTGGAATTGGGAATTTTTGTATAATTCTACTCAGAATCACTTGTTTTTCCATTTTTACTGAGAAAAAAAGTGTCCCCAAAATGTTTGGTCCGTTTGGTTACGGACGCTACGGCTTTCAATACAACCTTCTATGTTCATGTACATGTGAAATTCAATAAATAAATACAATACAATAACGTAAAAAAAAATTATGAAATTTGGGGGACACTGTTTTTTCTTATTTAGCATCGACAGAGCTCGTGATTCTGAATGGAAATAATATAACAATTCCAAAAATCTAAAATGCAACTTTAAATAGAAATGCCCATTTATACAGATTTATAAACCATTGACCAAAATAGTGGTTGGCCTGTCGATTAGTTTCAACAGTAATAATTATAAAGGATAACGTACACTAGACCGGTTAGCGTCCGGGCCGAGGCGTCCAAGACAAATGATCATCGATCATCCGACATACAAAACGATAAAACGAAGTATCGTAAGCTTCGGCTCGGACCCGGACCGTTCTAACAAGAGCCATCCTTAAATTGTATTGTTAGCACGAGTTAATTTGTAGTAAAGAGGAATTGCATAAAGAAAACTTATACAGTGTTATGTGTTTGCGTAAATATATGTAAAATAAGTTAAACAATATATTAGTTAGAAGGATGTGTAAACTAATCAATAAAATCAGGGTAATATGCTTTTACATAAAGTCCTTAGAGACATTTGTATATTTCTCCATCCTATTCCTAAGTTTAAACTCAATGAGTCACGCTACAAAGGTCCGGGTCCGGGTCAACGTTTTCTATAGAAAGTATCACAGGATCACCATCACCACACGGATGTCTATAGAAAATTGAGTGTCGGACGCCTCGGCCCGGACCCGGACGGTTCTCGCGTGAGTCATCCCGTCATTCGTCATGATAGAGACCTGCAAGCCATGAGGGTCTCTATTGTTTCCCATGTAGTTTTAAGTCATAATGTATTGTTTGTCCACATTTTCGTTAGTCATAATTTGGTTTTTCTCAGAAACGCGCAACTTTTCAGGATTGCCATAAAACAAGCCTAACCTAACCTAACCTATCTACAGGATAACCTGAGGAAATTCCTGAAAAGTTAGCCGTTTCAGAATTATGACTAATGATAATATGACAATCATAACATTATGACTTTCAATAATTATGTCAAACAAAGGGACCCCCCAGCATGATGGTCGCGCTTATCGCGGCAATAACGACTGCAAACGTCAGCTTCTGACAGCTCGATTGTAAGAGACGCCTACAACAACGATAACATATTCGCTTTGTTTTATACGGTACTTATATACACATTTATAATATTTACTAATTATTTCTTAGAAATCACTTATTTCTAACATAAAATATATATGTTACTCTGACTAGTCTGAATGGCCTCAATCACTGAAAATCCTGAACTATAGAAACTGTTTGTATAACTACTTACCCTTAAATTTAATATTCAATATTGAACCGCGAGCGTAGCGAGCGCTCAAGATTCGAGCGTTGCGAAGGTTTTCAGCCACGAGGGTTAAACAAATTTTGCTACCTACCAAGTGAAACACAACATTTATCACCTCGCCGAAGCTAGGAGAACTTTAACTGTAAAATGTTATAAATATTTATTATTCATAATTATCACTTAAAAGTAATTTCTGCTTGCCAGCCAATATAAGGAAACAACTCAAAATTTGCATCAAATTTGCATTAATGCAACTTTCACATAAAATTTTGAATAATAAAGAGAGCCTTTATGATTTTGTGGTGAAAATAAAATTATTGGTTTTTGTCATTAAGATCGTATGCGTGATGCGTTGGAGTCCAATCTTATCCAATTTTATCAGGATCCAATCATCAGAATCCGACTTGAAGACAAAGACCGACAAAAAAACACAACCTTTCCAAAAATATTTTTACGAAATCGGTCAATATTCTCCGAGAATTGGTGAACGTAGGTACGTTAAAAATAAGATTTCGTTCAATTTAGGACATCCTCCTTTTTTTCGAGTCAGTAAAAAAATCACAAAATAAAAGCAAATGTCGCGCCCTCTTCGGTTCAGAGCAGCCCTTGTCGCTCAACCGAGAGCCCTCACGCTGCCGAGGGCTTCAGAAATGACTTCGGATAACAAGCTCACAAACTACCTAAAGCAAAGTGTACCTCTAAGGATGCACGATTTTAAAACAAATAATTGGAGTTTTCTTGTTACCATATTAATGCTAAAATATACAATCTTTAGTAAAAAACAACTCCAGAAAACAGTAAAAAAATAATGGCACGATAGTTTTTTGTTTACTAATACCATTATACCTACAGACCATTGCAGATTTCTTGATTTGATGACAATGAGACCAGCTGTTCGTTTCAAAAATATTAAAATTGCTTTTCGAAGTCAGTCCAGCCATCTTTGAGACATCAAAGAACATGTACTCCAATAAAAAAAGATCCCGACGAAATGAAAACCTCTTCTTGTAGTCGGTTGAAATGATCCGAAAACCTATCTGGCGACAATGCTTTAAAAAAAATCGTTTAATTCAAACTTCATAATGTCCATACATGTTAGTACCATATAAGTTAATACCCAGGTAGCAAAATGACGTCAGGGACGTCATAATGACGGCATTATTACGTCATAATGACGTCGCTGACGTCATAATGACGTCGCTGACGTCATAATGACGTATAAATGCTACTGGGGTACTAACATGTATGGACCATTATGAAGTCCATTATGGACCATTTTAAATCTAAACCTTATTTGTATCAGAAATAAAGTCTAATCTGAAAACAACGGATTTGTTATGACATTAGAGTTCCAGTTTTACATAAAAGGCCTTTGCCTTTCATCAAGTCTTTCATGTAAAGTTTTGATCGAGTCGTTTTCACTTAATGTTGTACGTTTTGTACAAAGTTGGACATTTCTAAAGATCACTTTGTGAGATGTCAAGAGTTTCGCCCTCAGTAACTTTACAAATTTAATTTGTTCCACATTGTATTGTTATCAGTGCGAATGAATTCGTGACTCGTGGAGCGTAAAGTTGTTTTGAGTGTCGAGCTGTCCTTATTAAACCCGAGTCTTAAGATAAACATTATTATTTCAGAGACAGTTCGGATTAAATTAAGTGTCATACGAAATTAACTGCCGCCATCTTGTGTCATTTTCTATGTATTTGTGTCGTCATTACAGATTAAATTTTGTATGTAGTGAGTGAGAAGTGCGACTGTGTGCACGTTTCCCCCCGCAAAAAATAGTAGAATGATTTGTTCGGTAAGATATCGCTTGGGCCCCTTCCTTCCGACATGTCGGTAGCAGGCGTTGCTCGAAGGACACCATTTTAAATCGACGTTCTTAAATAACATGAAATTTGACACGAAGATTCAAGTAGGTAACATATTATTATATCAAGTAGGTAACATATTATTATATCTACTAGGTATTAGTTTTAGTTGCTAGATACAGTAACACAAAGAAATTAATAATACAACACCTCTACACGTTCTATTTTATTTGTGTACCAACTATTAGCAACGAACACGAGTGCCTAAACGAACAACTACTCGCTTTAATTTATTTGTATTACAATTTCTAGAAACGTAAACTAGTAGGTATCAGACATATATATATTTAAATATTATATACTTGAATGTTTATGTCAAATTTCATCGAAATTAAACTATCGTGAGACATATTTCAAAATTAAATTATCGTGATCCATATATAATTCAAAATATTTAGATCACTACGGTTTCACTCCGTGCACGGAGTAGAGCCGCCGCGGACACTCGTACCTGAGAAAGGACTCCCGAAGAGTCCGAAACATGTCGCCAAAAGCGACTAAAAATAATAGTGTGTGAAACCGTAGTGATCTATATATTGTCAAATTTCATTTCAGAATATAGTTTTATAAAATGAGAAGTTATACGCTTCTGTTTAATTGTATGGCGGTGGCTAGGTTCTCGAGAATCTATAATTAAAACTTTGTCGTCTTGATTACTTGGAGTTTAATTGCTAAAGCGATCATATCCAATGTGTGTGAGACGTATAATTTCAAATCGAAGGAGTCATAATTTTTTATCAATATTTTTAGTAGTTTATTTGAATAATAAATAAAACGGGGTCCCTTTGTTTGACATAATTATTGTAAGTCATAATGTAATGATCGTTAACTTTTCAGGATTTTCCTAGGGTTATCCTACAGATAGGTTAGGTTAGGTTTGTTTTATAGCAATCCTGAAAGTTACGCGTTTCTGAGAAAAACCAAATTATGACTAATGATAATATGACAATCATTACATTATGACTTTCAATAATTATGTCAAACAATAGAGACCTAAATAAAACACTTTTATACTAAATAGTGGATTGGAACAGGAACATGCAAATTTTTAGTTGTTTGCTCATGTTGGCTTGTGGAATTGACTTAAGTGATGATTTTAAATGATATACCTATATTTAATAGCTTTCATTTGATTTTGAATTAGTACCTATTTTCAAACAAGATTAGGTAGCAAGGTTTTTTTATTCCTCGTGTCTTGAAACCCTTAAATTTTGCAATCATTTTCTCAGGTATCAATTACGTGGATTTAAAAAACGACTTTACCCCCTCGTGAAACAATTAACTATTGTGCAACATAGCCTATATAGGTACAGACGCCCCGAGGCTATCACATACCTACTCTTTGCAGACCCGTTAAACCACTTTTTTCCCCGTATTTATTAAGGTAAGCAGTGATGCGGTGACTGAGTTACTGGACCGTTGGAGGCCGGGTCTATTCCTGTCTGAATCAGCCTTCGCAAGTTTCTATGCCTCTCACGTCGAATAATCCCTATGACAGTTCTTTTTTATATAGAGTAAGTATTATCACATTGTCCGATCCGGTATCAGATACCAGGTAGTAGTGACGTCAGCGACGTCATAATGACGTCATTTAAACGTCATAATGACGTAACGGACGTCATAATGACGTATAAATGCTACCTGGGATGTAGGATCCAACATCCGCGTAGTCAGGCCGCGGGGGCGCGCCCGGTCGCCGTATTTAGCGGTCACTACAACAAGCATCATGCCTACACATACGCACACAAACAAATATTATCGGTCCGACAGCTGGCGATATCGGATGTCGGAAGTCGAAGCAGCTGCAGGAGAGTGCCGTTCGCATTAAGTCCGCCTTTTTGCGTTATTGATAGCTTTTCAGTAATAATGATTTATTAAATGGATAAATAAACACATACATGTATCATTTTACTTCCTTCCGACATCCGATAACGGATCGGACAATGTGAAAACGCTCTAACTGTGACGTAAAATGTTCGAAGACATTTTTTGGAAATCAAGAACTTTTTTTTAGAAACGTTACATTTAAGTAATATACCTATACAATGTGTGGCCTGTAATAGGAGCAAAAAATTAAACTGTAGGCTATACTCCTCAAACTGACGAACATTTAGAGTTTTGAAGGATTCACGGTTAGTTTCACTAGACTTATATTGACCGGTGTCACCCGTGAACACGATGCATGTAACTGCGTCGAAATATCGGGAGCTCACAAATAATACAAAAGGTAATCACGGTCTATATCCCGGTCAATATAAGTCTAGTGACCAACATTTGTTCAGCGACTTAAAAATAATGAAGACAACAAAACAAATATTATGTTCAATGTACGCCATTAGCATTGTGATTGACGTTGCCTGTCACACCTTAAACATAACAAAATTCGCAATACATTGCGTCTGGGAAAAAACTTTAAAGTGTATTAAAAATCAAAAAACAAGTTATTTTAGATTTTAGATTAGAGATTTTTAGAGTACAGCCTACAGTTTAATTTTTTGCTCCTGTTACAGGTCACACATTGTATAACTGGTACTGTTAACACATTATGTCTATAACATTGTCTTCGGTTACCGCGATGTTAATACTCATGAAATGAAACTATGGAAACGGATTATATCACGTATAATGAATTTAACATACATGCCGACGTTTAATTATAAATTCATTATACGCGATATAATCCGTTTCCATAGTTTTATTATAATATATCTACTAATATATTTTTAAATTATACCCAACCAAATGAGACTTGAAGAAACTAGAGGTAGACCAAGCTTAGTTGGCAGCGATTTTGATAGCCAAGACTGTGCGAGTGTTATTTAAACGTCATAATTTCATAGAATATACGCAAAAGGCTCATAAAAGTGTACATCTGGAGCATTGCACTGTACGGAAGCGAAACGTGGACAATGAGGCAACGTGATAGGAAGAGGCTGGAGGCTTTTGAGATGTGGTGCTGGCGTCGAATGGCAAAGATCAGTTGGACTGAAAAAAAAACCAACGAAGAGGTTTTACGTATAGTAGGAGAAAAGAGGACTTTGTTAAGAACTATAGATAATAGAAGAGGAAAGATGTTTGGGCACCTGATACGACACGACGAATTTATCAAAAACATCATAGAAGGGAAAGTTGAAGCAAAGAGGAAGAAGGGAAGACCAAGGAGAGCGTACATGCATCAAATAAAGGAAAAACTCAACGTCGTGTCATATCAGGCTGTCAAAGAGAAGGCAGAGTACCGCGAAACATGGAAATTGCTCCACCGACAAGAGACTTACTCTTAAGTATATGATGATGAATTTCATAGAAGTTTGACGTTTAAAATAACACTAGCACAGTCTGGGCTATCAAAATCGCTGCCAACTTAGCTTGGTCTAACTCTAATCATAGGGACCATCATTCAACGCCAGAGTATCCCATATCCCTAGTTCCTACTACCTACTTATGTAAATGTAATTTTGATTTGATATTTGTATGACAGTATAGTAATGAAAGTACAAGGCAAAAATATCGATCCAGACAAATGGCTCAAAAATATGTGAACACGACTTTATTGTCTAAGGGAATGTATATATATTTATGCCCTTGATTACTTGTCTCTTAGATAAAAAACTTAGCTAATGGGGCCCACTGATTACCAGTCCGCCGGAAGATATCGGCGTGTCAGTTATTCGGAAGTGTGAAATTTTTGTTCTAACTGACAGGCTGATATCGTCCGGCGGACGGATAATCAGTGGGCCCCTTAAAGCCCCTTATTTGAATTTTGTAATGACGTTTTGCGGGTTTTAATAGCTAAGTTTTTTACCTATAGGTATACCTTTTGTATTGTCTTGTCTCGCCTAATGGTGGAATTCCACTTGTCCACGATCTTTCTCGAATGTGCATTGCGTCTCACATTTTTGAAGTAAAACTTCTTTAGGCGCGAATAGAGGGTAACTCAGATTTTTTCTGACGGAAGTAACGCTCAGTAGTGACACACGCGCAATAAGACACACGTCAAAGTGCCAATGCCAACATAGCGATAAACGTCATCGTCAAAGAAGTTTTACTTCAATCGCGCATAAAGATTACACGTACACACTTTCTCTCCTTTTTTTATGCAAAATGTAAGATGCAAATACACATTAGACAAATATCATGGACAAGTAGAATACCATCCAAACACAAGATGTAATGTAAATATACTTTTGTAAGCTGACAAGGTTCCATGGTTGCATAAGATTTTATTGTATTTACCATATTAAGTGCTTATTTTACACTGCATCTCTAACTTTCAAGCACTATTTACATGAAATTTAAATGATATCTGGTGAAAACTGCATCATATGACTGCACATATAAAATTGTTGATCAAGATGTTTGTACAATTGTACAGTCGAATAATTTAATTTGCTACCCATTTTGTACTTTGTCAGTGACAATATTTGAGGTCTCTAGCGACTTTCATATTAATTGTTGGTAGTACTTAGTAGTAGTAAAACACTTAATGCATTCACTGCCAACGTTCTCGTAGCCGATTCCAGCGTTTTCTCGCTTTGTAGAGGAAAGCGACTAGGAACAGAGAGCCCGCCGAGCGGGTTCACGGCACTCAAAATGTGTTATTTGTATAAAAAGAAATATAAAACAGAAAAATATACAATATAGACATCATTTGTACAAAGGCGAACTTATCCCTTTCAGGGATCTCTTCCACACTCCTTCAGAGATTGTCACTGTCAAGGTACGAAATGGGTCGGAAATTAAATTAATTGACTGTACATAATATAATGTTCATATAACTTAGTATTATGTTTAGTTTGTGGTTATTGTTAACTGAAGTATAATAAATGTTAACTGTCAATAAGGCTAACAAAGTATTTTAATAGGTACCTTTACCTTATCATTTGACAGCTTGGAATACACAAGTGCAGGTTAAAGAAAGTATTTTTTTTTGTGTGTCAACCATAATAGTATACTGACTGCATAATACCCAATGAACTAATACGAGTGTGGGTAGGGTATTAAAAAACAAGCCAAGTACGAGTCGGACACGCGCACGAAGGGTTTCGTACCGGTACGCAAAAAACGGCAAAAAATCACGTTTGTTGTACGGGAGCCCCACTTAAATATTTTTTTATTTTATTTATTATTTCTTTACATACAAGATATAACATCATTTATATTTCGAATAAAACATCATCTCGACTACTACGAAGGCCCCCTCAAATATTACGTAACTCAATTTGGTGAAGATGCGTAACAGGGGCTCGGTGGAACAAGGCGTTACGTAACAATGTTTTTTTTAAATAAAATGAAATACAAGGAATTTAAATCTCTTAAGTGGGTAATTTAATTATGTACGGAATATTCACAAACCTTTCGGAAAACTGCTTAAGGAAACCTGCATACATCTGGCCCCGTAGACAACATGCCAATCGCTAACGCTCCGTAGCGAACGAAACACAACTGTCACTGTCACACTAATATGGAAGAGTGATAGAGAAACACAAAGCGATTCAATGGCGAAGCGATTCAATGGCGAAGCGATAGCGATTGTCACCTTGGCGAGGCCGCCTGTGTAGAAATTCAAAGATGCGTGTGAAGTCCCCAATTTTTGCCCAAGCTGAAACGAATATATCCAATAAGCGCTACGGCCCTTAGAAATACCTACATATTAGATTAGATTTTTTCCGTATGAAGATTGTCCTGACCGTATCTGACCGTGTTTGAAATGAAGCGTGGAACGAAGACCGAAAATTTTTCGATACATCATTGTCGGGTATTAAGGTAGCCAACTTAAATCTCCCCATACTAGCAAAAAAGCGAAAATATAGGATGGGCTGTACACGAGTAAGTATTTAAACGGGAGATTTGCATGTTAGCTACCTCATTTTCTCTTAAAAAAATTATCACGTAATTTCTTGTGAAAATGGCTTTTTTTATTTCAAAATATAATAACATGATAATATTTTATTTTTACGAACTGATTCGTGCAAAAAAAGACAATTTTGTAGTATTTTGTAGTAATTGCACTACTATAAAATTAAGTTAAGTACATATATAACTAGAGACTGATGACCCCACAGTCAAATTCTTTATTGAGTTTTGCGGGGCTATGATTATTGTAAGAATATTCTGTATTTTATTAAATAAATAAATAATAAAAAATAAATATTAATTAAAAAGATCATCTAAAACAATGTCCATAGGGCGTAGTTTTAAATTGTAAAGTGTAAGTGGGTCGGTCATTATGCGTGCCCCAGTTGCGAAGGTCGGCACTGATTTTAAACATAGGCTATCCTGATCTATCTGGTTTATATTAGAAATAGTATATTGATAGAAAAGCCGGGAAATAGTAAAGCGAGGCAGGCAATCCCTGTCGAAACTGAGTTATTTATTCATATTCATAAGTTTCATAACATAATTGTAATACATGTAAAAATAAATAGCAAATTCCGAATTATAAAGAGCGTTACTTATGAATTGAGCTTTTATAAAACGATAAAACAAATTACATACCTTAAAAACATAGGTACCCCAATTTTTCTTAAAACCGCATCAACTGTACCCACTGAAGTTTACAAGAAAAAACGTCAAAATGATGGTATACTAACCATGAGTTACTGACAGTGTCAAAACTGACTTAACGTCTACGTAATTTACTTTTCACCACACCAGCTGGTAAAGGCCCTCTTAATTGTTCAAACACTGATGAGAAAGTTGCATTTTATCCACATGAGGGGCAAAGTAATCAGATGCCAATTTTAAGTTGTTTCCTTATGTTAGCATAGAAGACTAAAATTATGATTTTGAATGATAAACATTTAATGCCGTTCATTTGATTTTGTTTGATATTATAGTTAATATTTTTCCCCTCACTAGCTCGGAAAAGTTGTCGTTTATCCTTCAATACAAGCGGGGAAAAGCGCGTTTTATCCACTAGTGGGGAAAGTAATTTGACCTTGGATGGAGCGTGTTTAAGTAGCTTGACAGATAATAAAACGTTAAACGCTCATGATAATCACGAATTAATAAACTAGTGGATGTGAAATGACTCCTATTTAGTATGAAAACCAGTGTCGCTAAACTCACACATTCATAGCCACGTTAAAATACGTCACACACTTACAAAATTGCTCTGATTCGTAGCAACTTTCCATACCAAAAGGTTATTACCGGTGGACATTTCTCGAACGAATATCAACTGTAGGCTACATGAGTGACGGTTTAAATTATAATGTCAAAGCTATATGACATACGACTCTTTCATTATCTCATTCATCTCACAAAAGCTCGCTCAACGTTCACCTAATACAACTACTCAACACCAGATGGCGTTATTTTATATAATTTTAAAATCACTTACTTATTACAGGCGAGAAAAGGGCTAAAAAACCAGTATAAGTAAGGTCTAATTACGGATGGTTTGTTACGGATCTCACGGTCACGTTACACTGGTGTTTTCGAGACCTCTACACGCCTGCGAGTAGCTAACGGTTGGAACTTCTTTCCATTCGACGATATAGGGAGGGGACAGTGTAATCGGAGTGTTTTATCGATATTTGTGTGTTCAGTTAGGTATTGATATTTCATTACCGTATGTTTTAACACATTTAGATGATACTTTATTTATGATTATAATATAGGTAGTGATAATCGTGATTGTATGAAAAATAATATGTAGTACAGTACAACAAATATCTAACTAGAAATTTGTTTCTTATTAATTGACCAACTAGGTTGTTAATGTGAACATTAAATATATCTTAAAGTCAAACAGATAAAATCATAGTTCTTTAAAGGTCTATTAACTCGGTATTGCTGTTATTTTGTGATCACAAATCTGCAATTACTTACATAGGTAAGTATTCGTCTTTAACAATATATTTACTTGTAGCAGCATTTAAGGCCAATCTAGACGGGACAACCTGATTAAATTGTCAAATTAATTGTATGGTGTGAAAGCATACATGAAACTGGCTCATCGATCCCACTTGATTTGATTGTAAGATTGTGACCTATCAAATCAGGAAGGGGGGCGGCAAAATTCCAATATTTCACGCTAGTTTGCGTGGTACGGAACACTTTTTATTAATTAAGTGAGCCCGAATGTCACTAATAATTACTAAATTAGTAACTAAGTTTTAGGCGTGTGGACGCTAGATGAGATGTATGGCAATTTTATCCCCAGAAATCTTTCTCTAAGAAATGCTCCTAGCAAATGGTGCTATATTTTTGCGGAAACTAATTTTCTTGCCCAGTAGCATTGACCCATTTATTTTTAATATCGGCATCTTGTGGTAACCTACAATAATTAATAATAAAGAAATAGAAAATATAAAACGTTTATTCATGGCACATTGCATGCATTGTACGCATAAGTGCATTAAGTACCTAGTCTAATTATATTAACGATGATGATGGGTGTAAAAAACAAAAACGTATGTAAAGGAATACGAAGGTTTGAAAGGTTGCCATGAAATGACCCCGACTTAACTTAGTGCTTGATGACCAGAGCTGCCATATTTACTAAGACATTGATTATCCCAAATAATAATTAGAAACGTGTCTAAAATATTAATTTATTACCGAACTACCAAACATCAAACTTGAAATATCGTAACTTTAACTTTATCGATATAAATATCGACATTGCGCAGCATCTGAGTAGCGAAGTTATTTGACATTTAGGATAGCGAATATTCCAGATAAACGTAAAGAATAGTGACAAAGGATTGTGAACTCTAAGTTCTAACTGATAAAATATAGATTTACTTAACGAACATTCGTAAATAATGCAATAGAAACAGATTTTTCGTATTTATCGGATTATATTTAAATAAATAACCACCGGTGATAGGAAATACCTCCACGTGAAAGATTTTTTAAACCGCTGTGATTTCTGCAGCTTAATACTGCACAATACGGCATTTAATTATCAATTTTTGTTAGACGAGCGTACGTACGACGTGAATGTCATTCGAGCATGAAGTTTACACAACAACTGAGCATAGTCTGTGCATAAAGTGAGTCGGTCGCTACTAACTGTCGGATAGACGGGAACGCCCACTTGCCATCTCCATCCTACTCCGTGATGATAATGGTTCGTTCGATATTAATTATCATTAAATAAATGGTTTGAGAATCTAATAAAAAATACCAAATTTAGCTTTATTTAATGATTTTAAGTCATAAACCTTAAAATTCCATAAGAAACGTTTGTTTTTTTATAATGATGTTAAATATAATTCTGAACGCACAAGTTGAGTCGATGCAATTTCAAAACGCATCGTTGACATTTCATACATCAGAAATGTCAACATTGTCAACAAATTTTTTACTTAAAAACTTTTCTCACCGACTCGCGTAAAAATACACAACTTCCAGAGTTTTCTGTTATAATATCGTAAAGAAATGTGTGATTCCAGTGATGAAGATGATCTAACGCCTGTGGATGTTGCACTTTCCTCGCTATAGTGAGGTGAAAAGTTTTGTGTTACACACGGGCGCAAATGTATTTTACTTCTCGTGTGTTGAAACACTCGCTACGCTCAGGATTCTATTTTAGAACCACTCGCTTCGCTCGTGGTTCACCTAAAGAATCCTTTCGCTTGCTCGTGTTTCAATTCTACACTCGCGGGTAAAATACAACTTTGCACCCTTGTATAACAAATAACTATTCTTCGGGTTGGTGTGTTGAAATTTTTTGTGTTTCACTCAGGGGGCTAAATTTGTTTAACCGCTCGTGCTTTGAAAACCCCGCAACGCTCAAGATTCCGCTTTTCGGTTTTGTAATCTTTCGCTTGCTCGGGTTTACTTTTAATATTAGCACGAGCGGTTAAACAACAACTTTGCCCCCTTGCAAAACAAATAACTATTCTATACATCTCGCTCGCACTAATATAATATACGTCAGTACGAGCGAAATGCATAGAAAGTAAGACGTTCATGCTAGCGCTTATGTTAATGCCAAACTGATGGTAGCCGTACTTATGTAGGTATATTTTAAACGTAATAGAGTCAGCACCATACGAGTAGACCCAGTGAATTGAATAATGCATGGATTTGCTGTTCATATTCATATTATCCGAAAACGCGTCTAAAGGGACCCACTGACTATCTGTCCGCCGGACGATATCGGCCTGTCAGTTAGAACAAAAATTTGACAGTTCCGAACAACTGACAGGCCGATATCGTCCGGCGGACTGATAGTCAGTGGGCCCCTTAAAGGCAGAGGGCGATTTTTGAGTTTCGAGTGTGGCACCTTTCAATATATCTCCACTACTATGCATTAAATTCTACTAACAGAATTGGAAACGAGTGATCAATGATAATGAAAATCAAAATGAAAAATGATTTATTTATGTATCAAAAATGCAGCTTATTACATAGTAAAATTAGATTTTTAGGAGTATTCTATTGTTAGACAGCCTATTCGCAAGTGTATCGTACAACGTTTTACAGTAGGTACATATGGCCCTTTAAATTTTCGACATAGTTGCGTAATGTGCTAATTAACGCACTAGTGCGGTAAAGTAGCCACATATGTACTGTAAAATTTTAACAATGACAATCCAAAAGAAATTAAAGAGTGTCGACTTGAAACTTGTCCAAAGTGTAATGCGAACGATCAGAAGCATGTAACAAAAAGTTAATAAAGGGAGCCTTTTAATATAGTATTTTAACGTTTGCTTTCAAAGTTAAAGATATTTTCTAGTTTTTTTATTATAAAATCCAGAAACCATATTATTAATTTTTATGCTTTCGAAAATAATAATTCTCTACTATAAGCCAACCCGTTATATAAATGTTAGAATTAAAGTTTTATGCCACAAGGACGAATAAATATTGTTATTTATTGTTGACAGTGCAACTTGTTGTATATTATTAATGTTCAGCAGGAGCACAGAGGATTGAACTGATCAGAGTAACATATTTAAGTAAGTAAGTCGTTTATTGCAAACCATGGTACAATACAATAGATGTTACAATTAAAAAAGATCACATGGCACCCTGGTAGGGTATGACAATTATCCTTAAAACTACATTAACTAAAATTCAAATATGTATATACGGTATGGTATATATATGGTATGACAATTATCCTTAAAACAACATTAAAAAAATCCTTAAAACTACATTAACTAAAAATCAAATTTTCGTGATCTTCGAGGCACGTTTTTTCCTTAGACTGTATCCATCTATTACGGAGTTATATCTATCTTTGGTAAAAATTATACGGGGGTATCAAAAATACACGCTGTATTTTTCAAGCTGTTACTCTGGTCTGTTCTGTCGCCTGTAGGGGTCTCCCGTGGGGGATGAATGTCACTCCGACAACCCTATTTGTTTTCATTTCAGCAGGGATGTTTATTTCCCTGGACCATTACAGTTGACTGAAATAGAATGCTACTATTGTTTGTTTGGACACATACAAAGAAATAGCCAAATAAAGTACTGCAAAATGTGGAGGCCGTAAACTTGAGACCTAATGTGTACCTAAATGCATGCATGGTACTTTATTAGGTGGACGTAATGGCGGTGCTTAACATATTCACTGCCAGCGACCCGCTAGGCGGATTCGATGTTCGTAGGCGCTTTTAGTGGGTCAGAGTGCTCGAACTAATTGTTGTAAATGTGGACACGCTGGACAAAAGCACCAATTTTTTTTCAGGCACTTTTTAAGTCTAAGTTTTTGATAGGAACCAACACCTCCGTCGGCCATATTTAATTTTATGGCGGCCATTTTGAATTAAAGTTAATTATTAATATCTCGAGTTCTAAGTCACTTAGAATCACAAACTTGGTCTCTAAATATGCATATTTGGGGTCAAGGAATTCAAGACTTATTTCGTTATTCGTTATTTCACAAGTTCTGGAGAGTATGGCTTGTTTTTTTTTCTGCATGGTGGATGGTGTTTACTCTGTTGCCACCAACATATTTATAAGACACGGGACCGAAGTGATTTATATCTCTTCATGACCGAGCGAATCAAAAGGTCGTCGTTTCAAATTGGGAAAAAATGCTTTCTGTCCGGATTGATATTCCGGGCCCCTCTATAGATACTCCATAGGTCTCATTTCTAAACAGTTTGTTTCTCTTAAAATGATTGTGGACTACTTTTGGAAGTTTAGAACATTTATTTATCGTATGGCATTACCGCATTACAGTTACTGGATTTAAATTGAATATTAATCTAAAGATTAAGGTTTGCAGTCTTCAGATACTCGATGGCCCTTTCACTGAGGTTCGCGAGGTCTTCAATCCGTCCCTTGAATTTGGTGAAAGGGCTATCCAGAACAATGTGTTCGACCGTCTGCTCAGGATCACCACACACGCACTCACACCAGCCCCATTTATGCCAGTGGTACATATCTTTTAATTATTTTTAAGTTAATCCCAACCAAAAGTGACTTGAAGGAATTGTCATAGGGACCAACCATCATCCCAGGTAGCAAAATGACGTCAGCGACGTCATAATGACGGCGGTATTACGTCATGATGACGTCGCTGACGTTATAATGACGTATAAATGCTACTGGGGATTCGACTCGAGAGGTATAGTAATTAATGTAATTATCCAGGTAAGGTCAAATGAAACCACCAACATCAACATTAAACGTCTTTATTTCTCAAATATCTAATTAATGCCCTTTTCCAAAGCCGATAACTTATAATAACGCTACAGAAGCCTACAGCCGCTAAAAACCTAACTATAATGCAAGCGTTTCGATAGCCGAAGGTGATTTAACCTGTCTTCGTATGATAAAGACCCTAACCGAATGTTCAGTCTTCTTTTAGCATTTTTTCTAGTACGATTTTTCTGCTCCGGTTTGAACCGAGCTGGTTACAACCGAGGATTGAACCCACGAATTTTGACACCACACACATGAAAGTTTACTTAAGAATTTCTTCCTTGATAATAAAAGTTATTAAAAATGTCACAATTTTTAACCCAGCGGCAGAAAAAACATTACAAAACAACACATTGATTACTAATGTTTTTTTTAGTAATTTGATTTGTAATTTTGATTAGTAATCAATTATTCCAATGGGTGGGTTCTGACAATAGGTAGAACCGAGACAGTTTAATATAGGTACATTATATCAAATTATAATAGGTCAATTCACCCTTAAAATATGATATAGTTTGTCCCTTTCTGCGATAACTTTGATATTAACCATTACATTATTTGCCAAGGAAATTTACATCAATTCCACATCAAACTTTGATCCAGTCTTAAAACACCATGCCAAATATCGTGATATAATAAACGCATTTTCATTCAAGAATTGAACGAAAGATAAGCCATGTGATATTCAACGAGAATTCCCAACCTTAAAGCTTAATACGAATCTCCGAATTGATATATTTGTTAAACAACAAACTTACATTTATTTTAATATTCGGTTTTGAAAAAGGGCGTAAATATTATACCAATCAACATGGACCGATAATGACAATATTGACAATAACATACAAGTAAATATTACTATTATTGTCTGCAATGACTCATTGCTATGCTATCCAGGGTCGGTCTGGTGAATTCAGTTTTCTTTACATTTCAGAAGAAAACTAATTATTACTATTACCTATTATTACACAAATAATTTAGACGTTTTCCCAACAGTATAAGTCTAAACTTTCCACAAACATTTAATAGGTAGGTATAGGGTGAATCTACATTACGTTGTCTCCAAACGTTGACAAATTCAATTAATTAGTAATGACAACCCTTACCTTACCGACCCTTATTTCAATGATTATTCAATTTAAGGTAATCTCGAGTAGTTTTTGTTATTTCATTAATAGGACATCAGGTGTTGTTCAGGATTGTGCATCTTTACTGGTAAAATTGTCAGTTAAGACTTCTAGAGTCAGTTTAGTTCTACTATGCAACACATTAGTTTTACCATTAAAGTTAAGAAGAGATCTTAGAAGGGTTTTTGCAAAATGTCATTTAACAAATGCAGTAAAAATGAGCACACGTTTTACAAGCTTTACTTCAATAGGTACTATAATGCAAACTTTACACTATTATAATGCAAGGTATGGTTAGTGTGTTGAAAGTAATGAATGTTAATAAAAAATAGGATTAAAATAAAAATAAATTATCAAAACGAGCTTATGTCTTTATTAAATGTCTATTCGTAAAATAATCTAAAAATAGCATCACAATTATGATAAGCGACGGTAAAGAACGTAAAACCGCTTACAAATAAATCGAATTAAACAACATAATACGAAATTAACAATTTTAGAAAACCCCGACGTAAACATTAATACTGAAAATGCAATGAGATTCGACAACTTCATATACTTTGCACAAGTTCTTTAACCTATGTAGATTGGACTTACCCAAGGCATTTTAAATTTTTGTGTGTTTAAGACACAAAAATCCAAGATCTAACTTTTTTTTCCCCTGAAGGTATAATATAATAAATATGTATAGCTATTCATAATCCCTTTCACTTGCTTTTATATTTTTGTTTGAAAAATAAAGTATAAAATGGATTTCCATTTGTCTGCATTGAAAGTAAGGACGGTGTGCCCCAAGGATGTAACTTAGGACCCATATTGTACATATGCAAAAGTTATGATTTTCATTGCTTTTAACTTTTCAACCATATATCTTTTTTTGTACTTTGAGCCCTTTTGTTATATTTATAGGTACTGTTATGTTATATTTATAAGTATCCTGTACGGGTTAAAATACTTGTGCTAAATATGTCATTACTTACGTCGAGGCCGATTTTTCGATTGTAATCATATGGCTTTGCAACTTCACAATATTTTTACAAAGCAAAATAAAAACAACTAATTTTAAATAAAATTGAACCTAAACCAATGACGTAGGAACTGATTTGAGGTGGCAATAGGGGAATATAAAAGTGCTTTGCAAATAATAAAATTTGCAAGCCTTTCTTTCCTTAGATATCGCCTTAAATACGGGTTATAACTGCGATCAAATCGTAAAACTTAAAACAAACATGTTTTTCGTTTCTTGCCACCATTATTGTACAAAGATGTTAACTTTCCTATTCAATACAAATGGTTTTAAATATCGAATCCAGCTCAAGGAACTTCAATTTGTACCTACAATCTTTAACAGAAATGGAGCTTCGCTTGCGTATAACCCATATTATCAGAAGGTAGGAAAATTCATTGGACCAGCTATCTATATTAAGTATATTACATAATAAATAACATGAAAATTCAGATTTCTAACTTAATTTATAACCTGGAACACAATGAAATGCATTCGTATTCGATTTAAGTAAATAGTTGTTCAAACGCGACATTGATATAGCCTAATATTGCAAAGAAACTTACAACTGCATGCTACTTGAACAGATGGCGCCACTTACCGATGGTCATTTTAAATCGTTTTCTCTGTGGCTTTTTCAAAAAAGATAAAAGGAGGGTCTGTAAAAGCAAATGTGTCGTGAAAAATCCCAATTACATTATGCTGAACAAGCATTTTAATGTTATCGAGAGATTTGATGTTTTAATATAAGTAAAGTAAACTAGTAAACTCATTAAAGTAGTCCTCATGATTCACAAACGTCACCAACAATAAACAAGAAAAAAACTAAACACATTTACAATACGAGGAGAGTTATCTGTTAAAATAAATAATAACAATAAATTAAACAGTTTCTTCAGCTTTATCAAAACTGCAACACGCTGATATCTTTTACAAAACTATCGAACTGAAGTTTTGACAAAATTGAATGTAAAAATAATCATAATGGACGCAGGCTAGATACATTTTGAATTTTTGGGGTTTTAAAATTAATATCTGATTAATTTCTGATTTTGTGAGACAGAACTCTTTAAGAGTGTCTGAATTATAATTTTAATTGTAATACCAAAAGGAAATAGTCCATAAAAAAAACCACTTCATTTCCATCATTTTCTACGTAATTTGTTATTGTCTAAATGAAAACTTTTACATCTTTCCGATATACTAGTAACATACTGACACGCTTTTAGGTGATATCTCAAGGCAAGTAACTTACTATTGATGTATAAATGTATAAAATTTTCAGTACAACAATGTATGTTACATGATATAAATTATATATAAATAGATTTAAAAGTGGAAAAATTACTGCCTTGGGTGAGACTTGAACTCACGGCCTCTGGATCGATACTCCAGCGCTCTGCCAACTGAGCCACCAAGACCTCATCCATAGTCAGCAAATCTTCCCACTATATGGGTCTAGGGGACCCTAGCGCACCCAAGGCAGTAATTTTTCCACTTTTAAATTTATTCTAAGCTTAATAGCATCGATCGCAGACGTTTCTGCTTGTTAAAAATTAATTTATATATAAATAGTTTTAACAATTCTTATAATTTGAAACATACATAATTATACGATGCTTTTGATTTTGTATAAAAGGACACAATTTATATTTATCATAAATATAAATAAGATATAAAATAATAGATAAGTCTATAAACAGTTATTAGTTCCTTTATTTATTATATAATAAAAAAGTTACAGGCCTTAATATGTCACCTAAGTCCATACACCAGTGTTATTGTAAAACCTTGCTTGAGAACGAGTTATAACCATAAGATCCATCATCATTACATCATTTAAAACATCATACAAAAGAGATGGAACAAATTTTAATAACAATCATTTAAATTAAACACAGTAACAAGGACTCTAAGATCCGGTATTAGGACACATAATTGATTGCATTTTGTAAAACTCCTATAAATAGCACAGAAACATCGCTGATATTGTAATTACAAGTTACAACTGCCTGTAAATAAGACATGTATAACTACTTAAGTTAATTTGGACTTTGTTTCAACTACGTAAAGTCGATTACCCTTCCTATTAAAATAAATTAAGCATTAAAATAAATACAATTAATTTCCTATTATGACAAGCGGGGTACATTCACGATTGTAACAACATTTGATCCATTTTGACAAACTTTATTTTACAGATATCCTCGTGTACTGCTGAATTGATCCGTTCACGCACACATTGACATTAAAGGTGACATTCGAAAATACTGACCGTTTCCATTCCATTGACTAGTAACAAACATACATATTTCAAAAACCGTACTGCCGGTGTCGAGCCGCCATTTTTCTACACTTTCTAACGCGTTGAATTATTTTAATCGTGAGTGAGATGCACAATATCTCACTTGTAGCGTTCTCGGTAGGCCTAAAACGCCAAACTTTTAAAAAAGGTGTCATTTTTATGGGATTAAAAACTGTCCTTTACTTATAGATGACGTTAGTAGTTTTGCCATCTGTAACTAATTAACGATGTTTTCACTACAGACGTCACCACTGTTATATTCGTAGGAACCAATGTTGCCGACTATAATGGAATTTTAGTTTATAACCTCAGTAAACAGGGACGTTTTACGCTTACCTTTAAACGATCGATGCTTAAACCACCCATAGACATTCCAACCGGCCAGTATCCCATACCACCTTCACAACAAACCCGATGATCCATATCACAATCCGCTCCGAGTCACACTACTTTTAACTCGAACCGAAACACTCCGCAAAGGAAATTAGACTACAGCACAGGGTGTTAAAGTGGTTTTTAGACCGGCTTGTAGTTGCCGACGGGCTTGTAGAACATCTGTCCGGTGAGCACTCGGCGCGCGATCTCCTTGAGGAGGAGGTTCTTCTCCTTCTTGATCTTGGAGAGGAAGCCGCGGTTCTCGTTGGCGCGCCGCGACAGGTACGGCAGCACCTCGTTCACGGGCCCGTACGGCACGTACTTGTACGCGGAGTAGCCGGCTTGACCTGAAAAAATTAATCATTGTTAATGGAATGCCTCATACACAATGATATACAGTATTTGGCGGTAAATATTGCGGCTACCATCCATCGATCATCGTAAGTACAACGACTGACAAACGTCACACGGGTAGGTAAGACATATACAATATTTATGGTCATCCTCTTTTTGTGAGAGTGGCGAGTGCGCGTTAAACAAAAAGAGGAGCGCGCGCTACTGGTAGCCGAGCGGAAGATCTACCGCAAGATATTAGGACCCACACGTCGAGAGGATGGAACCTGGAGATGGAGCCAGGCTCCGATGGCTCGGGCACGTAGGCCGGATGGGGAAAAATCGTGCAGTCTGGAGGGCGTACTCTGGAGTACCAAGTGGCCTAAGACCGTCTGGACGCCCTAGGTACCGCTGGAGAGACGAAGTGCAGAAAGACCTCAGCGAACTCCGCGCCGTCGACTGCATGGCGGTCTTTGGTGTTGGAGGCCAAGATCCACTTCGGGTCGTTGCGCCACAGCAGAAGTAAGTAAGTATGGTCATCGGTCGATACTAGTCCATTACTAGACATATGCCTCTAACATGTCACGCCAGGGATCTTCATCTCTTCTCCTACAATCAGTGCTCGCCGCCTATCATCTAGGCTTCACCCATGGCATGCCACTGAGCGCGATCTTCAGCTCTTCTCCAATCCCTGCTTGCTACCTTGCGAATGTCACAGGTCCATCTCGTGAAAGACTCACCGAGCGGGAAGGTGACATGGTCGCACATGCCGAACAGCTGGCCGAAGCAGACCACCTTGTCCCCGGGCCGGATGCCGTGCTGCTGCATCAGCTCGATGGCGTAGCGGACCGTGTCCTCGTTGTGGCTCGCCACCATGATGCCCAGCTGGGAGGCCTTGCCCTCGCGTTCCTGGGGCAAATTACATTAAG
Organism: Cydia strobilella; assembly: GCF_947568885.1. Lineage (NCBI taxonomy): Eukaryota > Metazoa > Arthropoda > Insecta > Lepidoptera > Tortricidae > Cydia > Cydia strobilella. The sequence goes on from NC_086059.1 coordinate 2,828,046, forward strand.
ATTGTTTATGATTTAAATCCTTTCTGCGTAAGTTTTATCTATATAGTTTTAACTAGTCCAGGGGCAGTAGCCAAGATGACCGTCAAATATCTCATCCAATAGGAGAAAATAAACACACTTGGATACAATCACACTTTTTCTTTGAAAAGTAAATGGAAAATCTTTATTCACCATATTCGGCACATGCCCAATATGATATTGTGACATCACAATATTTGCTCTTACGAAAGTGAAGTTGTTGATAGTTGAACTGACCTTGACCCTGGAAAGGATCTCCTTGAGGCACTTGTGGAAGGACACCGTGGTAGCCTCCACGCTCTCACACGAGGGGTCCTCGTAACCCATCGCCGCAGCTCGCGCGCGCTCCTGTTGACACACACCGTCATTTCGTAAAGAGACGTCTAACAATTAATTTAGTTCTTATGGTTTATTAATGTTATTATAGATACATTTTCTCAATATTAACACCTGACCTGAATTTATTACAGATCTGAAATTAAAAAAATCAAGTTTCAATTTAATATGACTTGATACTTTGTGTAGTAGAGTAGTAGATCTCGCTACGTGCCTTACTTATAGCGTGTGATCAAAGTAGGGAATTGATGAAAAATCAAAAACGGGCCAAGTGCGAGTCGGACTCGCCCACGAAGGGTTCCGTACCATTACGCAAAAAACGGCAAAAAAAATCACGTTTGTTGTATGGGGCTAAGGGGGGCTCCCTTAAATATTCATTTTATTCTGTTTTTAGTATTTGTTGTTATAGTGGCAACAGAAATATACCATCTGTGAAAATGTCAACTGTCTAGCTATCACGGTTCATGAGATACAGCCTGGTGAGAGACGGACAGACAGACGGACAGCGGAGTCTTAGTAATAGGGTCCCGTTTTTACCCTTTGGGTACGGAACCCTAAAAATTACCGGGTTGAGTAATCGCCGATCGCTCAGTTTTTAAGAGCATACGGAGCGATATTCTGAAAAGTCACAATTTCAAATATTGCTTTAGGTAGGGAGTGACGCGGTGAATTTTTCTGTTTTCCGTTAAATTAAAAACTAAGATTTCGCTTTAATCTTTGTGTTTAATACATTTAGGAAGAAAAGTTCTGGTAAGTACCTGCTCGATGTAAGCGCCGCGGACAAGCTTGGCGCCCCAATAGAAGTTCTGCCGCTCGGCTTGCTCCAGGTCGGTGAGGATCTCGTTGTAGGTGTTCTTCAGGTAGGTCTGGTACGTGTTGAACACGAGGAACTTGTCCTGCAACACGATTACGAGATAAATAATAAATACATTTTATAAGACGATTGTACACAAATTTACTAAGCCTCACAGTAAGCTCAATAAGGCTTCTCGCTCGGCTTCATATAGTCCTCCTATCCTAATCTATAACTACTAAAATTAAATCCGTGAATCGCAAATAAAATAGCAGGAGAACCATAGGAGAACCAGTACTTTCAGTACTTTGGATATTTGTTGACATGAACGTGACGTCATTCGCTCTGATTGGTGTTCACCGAATCATGGCGGATTTGCGTATTTTGTAATTTTATTTTAACAAAACATTTACCAATCTCGCTAAATATAAAAAAATAAATGCGTTTTTCGTATTCTACGACTAAAGTTTCATTAAATAAATATAATATTTTAGTGACTTTTAATGAGGGCTAACGCGTATGAATTCGCCGCTAGGGGCGCTAGTGTAGATGGTCTTTTCCATAGTTCGAAATGTCAAATGTCTTTGACTGACAGCTGTTCTTTAGTCTTTTGGACCACCATCAACAGAGGCGCCAACTGGTGAGCAAAAAAACGATAGCCCTCATTACTGTCATCATGCCTATTATGGATTACGCCTATTATTGGCTCGAATGTGGCTGGCCAGGCCGAACTTAGTCTAAAAGATTCTAATGCAGGTGTTACAATAGAGTTGGCCAGACGCGTTATACGTATACGCGTACGAGGGCTTCGGTCTTCGGTCTCTAGGACCGTGCACTTACTACTATATGTCATGAAAACTAAAGGCAGTAAACAAGATATACCTTGTTGTACCGACGCATCATCTCGAGACAGATGCGACTGATGGCCGGCTGGAAGTAAGTCTGTTCAGCGTCGATCATGATTCGCACGTCGGCTTCGTTCGCGGTCTGGATGATGTGGTTGAGCCGTCGGAGCATGTTTCGGAACATCTCCTCTTCCTGAAATAGCAAGGGGAATTTTAACCAAAGGTATACGTTGCTTACTTTGTTCTAAATGTAGCAGGATAATAAGAGCCGTAGTAGTAGTAGTAGTAAAACTCTTTATTGTACAAAAAGAAACATAAAACAAGAGAAAAACGCATCATTTGTACAGTCAGCTGCAGAGAAAAGGTACCCCACGTCCATACTAATTTACAGAACTGTATGCAGGGGGGTGCCTTTTCTCTGCAGCTGGCTGAGCTGTACAAAGGCGAACTTACAGAAAGGGGCTCGTATTTCTGCTTTCGAAAAATTCACTCACTCACGGAATCTCACAACTATCTCATACAGAATCATAATCAGTGTCATTGACACCAAATTCATATCTTGTTTTAATTATAGTTGACTCTACTTGAGAGTCGTGTCCTTTTTATCCTTATCGAGTTATTTGGGGGTTAGTTAGTTAGTGCTTCAGGACATTTCCCGCAACTCGACAACTATTGTGCCTATTTTGCGTGAAACGAGGTAGCGCTACTCTAACCACCCGAGCTCCATGAAGCTATTTGAGGGTACTTTAGATCAAAAGTGTTATTATAAGAAGTAACACAGAATCTGTGACATAATTTAAGTATTTTCGGTCCCCAGTCGCGTTTTTAAGCTCTCGATAATGTTGTTAGTTGTTGTTGTTCCATAATTTTGTCGAGAATAGTATGGAGTTGGAAACCAAGAAACTTGAATAAAAGACCGGCCGTCAATCCCGCGTTCAAACGCTTGGAAAATTTGTTAGATCGAGGATACTATGTGCTCGTAGGTACTGAGTCAGGTAAGAATGAAAGAGAAACACACCTTAGGCAGGATCTGTGAGATGAGCCGTCTCATCTGGCCGGTCTTAGGGTCCGGCACACGGAATGAGTCCGACAGGCCCATGTCCTTGTCGAGGATTCCCGACCAGGGGAACAAATGAACGATACTGTAAAAGAAATACAAATCATACAAAAACAGCTATAAGAAGGTATAGAACAGGATATAAAAGGCGAGCACGAGCTGATACAGAGGAATGAATGATTATTGGATATTGTAAATCTACTTTTGGCATTATTTTTAGCAATGAACACTTGCTAGATTGCAAGTTAGGTTTGCCGTTAGGTTTGAATTAAGTTGTTAATTATGACGAGGACTTACACAGATATGCTACTGGTGAAGCATTAGATGAAGAATTAGGTAATTTGTAGTTTGCCTTGGTAACAGAACAAAAACGTACAAAAATCTAAAAAAACCGGCGGCAAAATATTCTATGGCAAATTCAGACAATCAACCATCGTCGTTTATTCCGTTGGACCAACTAGTAGGTAGGACGGTTTACTAACTTAGGCAAAATACTACGTACATCCGAAAAGTGGATTTCTGGTGAAATAACGTATACCTAAATATGAATCTAACTGATACTTAACCCAAAATTAAATAGGGCATGAGGCATGATGTACCTATAAAAAGAACTAGCGCCATCTAATCGTACCTAGCAGTAAACGATAGTAGCGACAACGCTTACGAGTTACGACAATAGGTAGCGCCACTGACCGGCCCCACGGGAATATGTGCAGCACGCTGGAATAATACACCTTTATTTACTCCCAGGCCGATAGATGTCGCTTCAAATTTATTTAGTTGGATATTCTACCTCCTATAACTTTTTTCGTTAAATTACCGACATAAGTAGAAATGCGATACAGCCTTGACCAACAATATTGAGCACCAATTTTTAATTAATAACTTTGTTATAAACTAATAAAATATTATAAAATATACAATGAATGACAACATTAGTTAAATATTCTTAGTAACTAGGTAAGTACCGTTAGTAGCTATTTATGAATCTAGAAAAGCTCACGAAAAATATGTTCTTATTCTTGTGAAAAAGTCACATGTCCTACGAAGCGATTCGTTGAGATTATTCAGTGTAGTTAATGCTAACATTGTATAAAATATTCGTAATAACCAACCCAACCATTAGAATAATTTGTCGTCCATACAAACGATAAAGGTTCTTCTATTATATTTTGCCGAGCGAATGAAATACAAATCACATTCGCTAATATTTCGCTTTCAAACAAAATGCCATCATTATACGTTTGAGCGTTTACGAATTTACAATGGACATTGGACCGGGAATAGTTTACCGAGAAGCATTAGCCGTGCCAATGTCACAAATAGTCAAATAACGAACAATAGTTACTAAGTAGGTACGACAATGTAGGTGGGTGTCGTTAAAAAAAACTACTAGCCAAGCGAAAATACACCTTTTTTTCGGTGTGGGAATGCTGTTACGCATCGTCCCCCTGACCTGAATTAGGCCCATTAGAAGAAGAAGAAAGAAAGAAGAAAGAGAATACATTTATTTGACGGCACAACATAGTACATAAAAAAGAAAAGCATGCAGACAAAAAAACATTTGGACGCCAAAGAGGATCCCCACTCAGCATAGTGCCGCGGCAAACCGTGGCGCTGGTTTTCTGTGGGGACCTGGCTTAATCTAAAAATAATGGCGACACGTACGCCAACGACACACACACATTATGGAGTGGTTTGTGGGACTCTCACCTCCCGGCTCTTTCCATTGAGAAAAGAGAGGGAGGAGCCTACCCACTAAACCCACACCGGCGTTTCCCACAATATGCCGTTTGGGGGGGCGTCCTGGGAATCCTGGGATCGCGAACATTCTACCACGACCCCCCCCCCCCCCCCCAAGAGCTAACACACATGAGAGATTGCTGCAAAATGGTAAGATAACAGGTAAGGTATGTTATGCTTCGAATAATATTTTAATGCAGTGATTTTTAAAGAATCTGCTTTGTGCTACTGTACGATTGATCACAAGTTGTTGCACATTTCAATAGCTAAACATATTTGAAATTTGAATATTTTATAAAAATGCACCAAAATATGTGGTATTTTTTATAAAAAGGGACCTTATTGTCGATGGCGCTTTCGCCATTATAAACGATGCTCCGATATAATTACAATGACGCGCGACGTTGTGCGGCGTAAGCGCCATCGACAATAAGGTCCCTTTTCATAGAAAATGCCCCATATAAACTTTCAAGGTGAACTGTAACGAATGGAGTTATAGAAGATCATCAATAATTAACAAGAGTTATCAGTTTTGGCAGGCGTCACACATACTGGCATTTCTCATGTTGTCATATATGTTGTCCCATGTGATCGGGATGAGCTAGAAATACGAGTAGACAGCTGAAAGCTATTAATGTTGTACTGTCCTTTCTTAAGTCTCCTTGAGGAGGAAGTTGGGAGAACCTTTTGGCAATTATGGAAGACCATTGATTCATGTAATTCATGTTCAATTGTATGTAGAAATGGGGAAATGTTTTCTTTTAAATTTTAAGATGGTTTTTGCGTGCGACATAATTACAGGTTCCAATTCAAGAGTCACACCCTCTCATTTGGCAAGAGTACAAGAAAAAAGGAAATATACATATTCCAACCACGTATGTGGAAAACACACACCTATAAGGTAATTTAACAATTATACAACTTGGCATTCCTTAGCAGTCCTGTAACTTTTTAGTTCAAAATTTTATACGTTATTTTAAAAGACATTTGTAATGAAAACCTATTTGAACCAGCCAGAATCGACTGGACTCTGGTTATTATTATTAATGACAATCGGTTGTTTGATCGGACGTGACCCCTGTTTTTACTCCCAGCCAAATTTTCCAACGGGTGACTTCGTTGGCAGTTCCATCCAATTTGTCACCAAAAATGACAAGGGACAAATCGATATTGCTCATATGTTTTAATTAGAACTAATGACACACATATTATTAACAAGTGTACCAACATAATACCTTCGATCAGATTCAGTACCCCTAGTCTAAATTTAATTCGATAGGTCACGTAACGTACGCGTTTGCGTTAAGTGTTATTTTGTATGGGATTTTGGGTTTCCAAAACATCCCGCTTGGCGCGCTGTTCAAAATCCCATACAAAAATTGATATAATGCAAACGCGAACGCTCGTCACGCTTTGAATGAAATTTACTGTAGGGGTTCTGACCATCGCATTTAAGCTTAGCTTTTAAATTAGCTACAAACGAGTAGCTTAAATAGAGAGAAACTCCATCGATTTCAATTTTAAGTACGAAATAAAAGATATTTCGCATTAGAAAGATCTCCACAAAATTTAAATTGCACGCCTATTTATTGCACGCCTCAATAACAATAAAGACAACACAGAAAAAAAACAATTGATTAAAGATAGAGACAAACAGACAATCTTTCGGTAGCGAAATCATCGCTGCTAGTCAAAAGAGAGTAGGTAGAAGTTGCAAAGTGATTTAGACCGAATCTCTGAGGTTTACATCTGCGGAGTTCTTTCTATTCTTTCGAAAACAAAAAAATGGTAAATTACTTATTCCTTTTTGTCCATATTACCAACAAAGAAAAAGACGTCCATTGGAAGCCAGCCAGAGTGATTCAGTGTACTGCGAACAACTGAAATAGTTTCAGCGTTTTTGGCAGACGTGTGAACCGACAGTTATGCAACAGTTATGCGACAGAGGTAGGGATATCCGACGCAAGACTATTAATGGAAGAGTTTTTTACAATAAACTTTCATGTATATATTCCTACGTATTTAAGACAACGCAGAATGAAAGAGGTTCATTTAAAATACAAGTATACAAAGTATGCAAAGTATACTCGTAAAATCTCAATTATTCTTGTCTCCATCTTCCAACTTTACAGACTACAATCAAAAAGTACAAAAGTAAGGTAATGAATAAGATATACCTATTTTTATGTTTTACGGGGCATTACCCTTCGAGGTTTTCTGCCTCAAACTCCTGTATAGAGATTCAAAGAGCCTGAAAGCTAGAGGGCTCCATCATCACAAGGTTGTTACAACTCCTTGATGCTCATTTGTCTGCAAAGAATAATTATAATGGCGTAATGACGTATATGGCTCTGCATCTCCTCAATGGTCCTATGGTGGTTGAGCACGTTGCCCGTGCCACCGACGATGCTGCTGTTAGTTACCTACCCCTCTCTGTCCGAGGTCATCTGCTTCATGAACTCCTGAATCTCTGGCTTGGCGCTGTGGTCTCTAAAGTATCGCTGCAGATCCTCGATAGTCTTGTGGTGGGTGAGCACTTTGCCCGTGCCACCGACGATGTTGCTGCTGTTAGATACCTACCCCTCTTTGTCCGAAGTCATCTGCTTCATGAACTCCTGAACCTCTGGCTTGGCGCTGTGGTCTCCAAAGTATCGCTGCAGATCCTCGATGGTCTTGTGGTGGGTGAGCACTTTGCCCGTGCCACAGACGATGTTGCTGCTGTTAGATACCTACCCCTCTTTGTCCGAAGTCATCTGCTTCATGAACTCCTGAACCTCTGGCTTGGCGCTGTGGTCTCCAAAGTATCGCTGCAGATCCTCGATGGTCTTGTGGTGGGTGAGCACGTTGCCCGTGCCACCGACGATGCTGCTGCTAGATACCTACCCCTCTTTGTCCGAAGTCATCTGCTTCATGAACTCCTGAACCTCTGGCTTGGCGCTGTGGTCTCTAAAGTATCGCTGCAGATCCTCCATAGTCTTGTGGTGGGTGAGCACTTTGCCCGTGCCACCGACGATGTTGCTGCTGTTAGATACCTACCCCTCTTTGTCCGAAGTCATCTGCTTCATGAACTCCTGAACCTCTGGCTTGGCGCTGTGGTCTCCAAAGTATCGCTGCAGATCCTCGATGGTCTTGTGGTGGGTGAGCACATTGCCCGTACCGCCGACGATCTGCTGCATGTAGTTGCGGGCGCGCATGATCACTTCGGACAGTTGCAACTGGAACATTAGACGGAAGATTTGACATTCGTAATTTATATGAAAGATGCGCCCCAAGTAGCAAAGTGACGTAAGCGACGTCATAATGACGTAATTATGGCGTCATTATGACGTCATAATAACGTATAAGTGCTGTTAATGCGTTCGGGCAAAGAATTTGATTTCTGTGCAACTGCGGATAGTGACAAAATATGAGATCTAGATAGAAAATGTGGCGGCTTTTACATTTATTGTCACTATGGCAATGAAGTGGCCCAGACTTCAAATTCCTAGATTGTGCCGAATCTAACTACAACCTCCTCACGTGATATAAAACACGTAGAAGTCGTGAAAACTTTCAATCCCATTTATGTCCTTAGAGTTTGAGTTGTCTTCATCAGCAGTCCTTCTTATGGTACTTTCCAAAAGCAAATAAGACTAGAAGAGTTCTCCGATTTTATCCTCGGATTCCATCATCAGATCCTGACCCATCAGACAATCTAACCAGCTAAGAAGTGAATATACAGTTTCAAAGAACAAAATATTTTTCCAAATGAGCAGCTATTTCCTCCTTTATTCGTAATCTTGAAGTCTGTTAAAAAGTTTTCGACTTCCCGACGGTTCTGACGAATAAAGAACTATTTAGATGTCGGCTAATAATAGGAAAACACAACTCACCAGCAACTGAGGTCTTCCCAGCGCGGTCAACTTAACCGCCATGAGGCCGGTGCTTTTCGTGGTGTCTGAAAATATCAAAAATTTTAGTTTTCGGTACTAAAAACAAAATATACGACCGGTCTGGCCTAGTGGGTAGTGACCCTGACTGTGAAGCCGATGGTCCTGGGTTCGAATCCCGGTAAGGACATTTATTTGTGTGATGAGCACAGATATTTGTTCCTGAGTCATGGGTGTTTTTTATGTTGAAGTTAATGTATTGCTTGCTTCGCTTGCATTTTAAGAAGTTATAACAAATAAATTTGTATTAATTATATCTGCCAAGTTAAACCAGTTTGACAGCACTGGCTTCCCTCGAATGCGGCTGACCCAATGTATTTAAGTATTTATATATTATATATATCGTTGTCTGAGTACCCATAACACAAGCCTCCTTGCGCTTACCGTGGGACTTAGTCAATCTGTGTAAGAATGTCCTATAAATACACTACCTTAACCTTTCGTATATGTGTGGTGGCCAAAAATCATGGGTGGCCTCGGTCGTTCCGTATAGTGCAGTAAAAATCGTTCTCGAGACAAACGCAAAAAGTTGACTAACAATTTGGTCGGAACCCTTATTATACACAGACGAGATGTTACAAGAAGTCTTCTTATGTGTAAGATAAACCTATGTCTACGATGGGATTTCCCTTTTATTATCTACTTATTTGCGACATCTAGAATTACACTAAATAGCGATTTTATTAGGTTAGGTATCGACCTAACTAACTACCATTTTAATGTTTGTAATGAAAGTACGTTTAAAATATTAACAATACCTACGTAAGTAATGATAAAAAAATAAGTACTTTAATCTTAAATTTAAGACAATATGACATACATCGCGCACGAATACCATGGAAGGGAAATTAAGAGAAAAAAACCCAGGTGCCCGCGCCAGGTATCCGACTAAGTATAGCACACACTTCAGCTTCCTCGACCGCCTAATCCACGCTATTCGTGTTCGAACCGTAGGTGCAGTCTTGCAATAATATCTAACACAAAAATCACAATTTCTTATAGCTTCTGAAATAAAACTATGAAAACGGATTAAATATATCGCGTATATCCTTATAACATCATAGTTTTATTTCATGAGATTTCATCGCGTATATTGAATTTATAATACATTCCGACGTTTCGAACCCTTTACAGCGTTCGTGGTCAACGGGTGACTGAGGAAAAGCTACAAAGTGCAAAATACCCACATACAAAAATAATTCCGTTTTCAGTTTTATTTCATGAGTAACTATCGCGTTAACTGAAGACAATATTTTCTATAGCTTCGTTAAAATGGTATCAGATATTTTTGTGCGCTTCATAGTGAAAGATATTATTGCATTGACTGATGATAAAAAAAAGTAAATAAATTACGGTACAGTTTACGTCAAATCCCAGAGCTTCGATAGGTTCGCCGTTGATTCGTTCTTCATAATCTAGGTAAAGAACAATAAATCTTATACATTTATTCTGAGTTTGTGGGAGTGTTCTCGATAAAGGCAGGAGGTAATAATAACATTTAACTAACTCACAATCGATGTCTTTGCAATAAGGTTTATGAATTGTTCTGTTCTGTATTTTTTTTTACTTATATAAAATATGAACATTTTATAAAATATGAACCACCTTTATGCAAATTTACATGTTCATCTTTATTTAATTCTATATTATCCTTAGCTCATTAAGTGAATTTGTACATATAAATGACAATGTATGACTATTACTGAATAAATTATGATATGATAAGTTATGGTAATCTTTAGTGTCTACACTGTCTACCGCATTTTCAGTACTTCTCAAAAATATTTTCAGAAAAATCTGAAAAGTATGTACGCGTAATTCAAACAAATGCAAACGTATGCATGCGGCCTCAGTTCACATTGCTCAAATCCCTTGGAAGCTTAACGTCACGCCGTATATATACCTCGAACAAGCTGTTGGATGCTCGACACTAAAGCTGCCTTTCCACTGAAGCAGAGTCGGCGTTAGAACAAGCGTTCCGTAGCTCTCGGGCGCTTAGATACACTCACCGGCCACAGCTTCGATACTCTTGAGAAATGCCTTCATGTTTATCTCGCACGCCCCCTCGTTGAGGTAGAAGTACGTCCTCGCACTGTGCACCTTGTACCGGCAGTTAGCAAACCACTACTCTTAAGTGTTGGCCCTCCTTGATCCACCAATGACAAGTCGAAGGGGTGTGAAAGAGACCCACCGGCCACAGCTTCGATACTCTTGAGGAACGCCTCCATGTTTCTATCGCACGCCGCCTCGTTGAGGTAGAAGTACGTCCTCGCACTGTGCACCTTTTACCGGCAGTTAGCAAACCAGTACTCTCAAGTCAACACTTGAGTGGAGGGCCAACGCCCTCCTTGATCCACCAATGACAAGTCGAAGGGGTGTGAAAGAGACTCACCGGCCACAGCTTCGATACTCTTGAGGAACGCCTCCATGTTCCTCTCGCACGCCGCCTCGTTGAGGTAAAAGTACGTGCGCGATGTGCACCTTGTACACCGGCAGTTAGCAAACCAGTACTCTTAAGTGTTGGCCCTTCTTGATCCACCAATGACAAGTCGAAGGGGTGTAAAAGAGACTCACCGGCCACAGCTTCGATACTCTTGAGGAACGCCTCCATGCTTTTCTCGCACGCCGCCTCGTTGAGGTAGAAGTATATGCGCGCTGTGCACCTTGCATACCGGCAGTTAGCAAACCACTACTCTTAAGTGTCGGGCTGTTTGCCCTCCTTGACCCATGACTAGTCGAAGGGGTGTGAAAGAGACTCACCGGCCACAGCTTCGATACTCTTGAGGAACGCCTCCATGTTCCTCTCGCACGCCGCCTCGTTGAGGTAGAAGTACGTGCGCGCACTGTGCACTTTGTACCGGCGGTCGGCGAAGCGCTGCTCCACATGGTACTGCTTCAGCTGTCCCTCTTCCTCTTTTTCTCCGCTCTGGGAGATTGAAGCGCTGGAAAGAGAAAGAAAGTTAGTTGACGGGGAAAGTAAATGGATAAAATGAGTGTCGATGTCAAATTATCGTCCAAAATAGAGAGAGAGTCCGAAATACTAGTCCCTTATTCCCTTATTCTACTAAAGTTGACAAGCCGCTAATAATCGTTTGTCCCTTTCCGACATATTGGTATGATGGAAAGGGACAAACGTTTATGAATAAGGGGGAAAGGCTTTAACCTGTTGGGATCTAGAAGTAGTTTTGTTTTTGAATTTGGAACCTTAAGATCCTCAATAATTGATTGTGCAATGTGTACAATAAATTGTATGAGATATCAGGTTAAAAATGCTAACATTGGGATTTTTAGAGTTCCGTACCTCAAAAGGAAAAAACGGAACCCTTCTAGGATCACTCGTGCGTCTGTTTGGAGGCAATCTAATCGATCTGAACCTTAATACATACAAACATAAGATGCATACAATTTGGCAAAACGCCAGAACAATTCGTGATCAACCAATTTAAACTCACACGAACCAGTTATAAAGTCTAATTTAGGTTGTTAACAATCCAATAGTCTAACACGCTCTAGCCAATTTCGTGTCAAAGCAATATCGAATCTGACGTACAGATCATAAGGTGTAGTTTAGACTTTTTTGTATATTTTAGTCTAGAAACAATCGGCGGACAAGTGGGTCACCCTAATATTCTATGACGGACGTTTTTGGCACGAGCTAGAAGCGGATTACTTTCTCTAATACATTGTAATTGTCGTACCTATTAATATCGTGTCAATAGCCTCTTGATTGCCTAAATATAAATCTCTTGCCCTTTCCTAACAAGTATTGTGTGACAGAGAGGGATTCCACGATTAGCTGTATGAATGCATACGTCTTGAAACTGTGTCAGGGGTGCGAAACTCCTCCTTTCGGGCATTCTCGGCTCCTTTCGGCTCAGCTTTGCTCCGAGCAATTATTATTATACGACCACAGATAAGATAATTACATACTTGAATTTTGACAACCCTAAATAGCCGAAAGGGATAGTATGAGGACAGCCAGCGTGATTCGTCCGTAAATAGCTGTCAAACTTCGGTTTTGTAGGAAGTTTCCTTTCTGTATTACTATTACTTCCGTAGTACTATTACTTATTCTATCTGTCTGTGTGCAAAAAATACGGTAAAACGGTTAGCTAGACCACTTACGCTTTCAACTGCGTTCATCCATGGATATTTTTTGCTGGTAGTTTAACGAAAAAGTAGTAAGGTACCAACACGTGTAACTACTGTAGCTATAGATATGTAGTACTCAATTATGTTATACTCGTATCAGTCATTCAAAAAAATTCAAAATTCAAAATTGTTTATTGCATTCAAAAACTTTACAAATATTACAGTGGCTGGTGTCTCCTTTTAAGTTATTTACAAAATAACCTGTGCTAGGAGGCACCGCTCTTCCATATCTAAATTACAATTATTTAGTATTATACTATTCTTAAAGCTATGTTTCTTTATTAATTGTGTGTGTTTTATCACAACAATAAGTCATGGTTTAACACAACCGCCAAAAACGTTAACTGACGCGCGCAGCTACAGCCCAACTATTACGCGCCGCACGTACACGATAGGCGTGACGTTCATAGGGTATTAAGGGTTTAATGGGCCATTTTTAGTGTTCCGTACAAAACTTTGTTAAAGGAACACTTATGGGATCACTTCGTTCTTGCAAATCGGTTAAATGCGTTTTTTTTTTTTCAGACAATAAGCGTTAGTCTGTGGTGCAAAATGATCCTGGAGGATGTAAATACAACTGCATTTCGTGGTAGTTTTAGATATTCTGCCACGAAATGCTGGAACAACATACCGCCGCCCATAAGAAACACACATTCCATTTTGTCTTTCAAAGTAGAATACAAAAAGTATATTCTGAATTTGCAGAAATCTGCTCAAAGAGTGGATCACTTGTAAGTGCCAACCTTTATAAGTCTTACTAAAATATGTTGTTAAATAAGCCATATATTAATATATACTTAATAAGTCAAATTGAAATAGGTACCTACCTAATATTTATTTGTAATATCTGTTCTGATCTCAATTTAGTTTAACCAATGTTGGTTAAGTTTACGTGCTGACGCGATCGCTTGGACAGGTCTCCACGGAAGACCAGCGTCAAGATACCTGAAAGGTAACTTGACATCAAGCTGAGGGGAGACCTTTTCAGTGACGTTTATGTTTTATATTAATAAAAGTGTATTACATTTAAGCAATACTGTAAGCGTTCTGAATAAATTTATTTTCTTTCTTTCTTTCTAAATCCATAAGCCTTTCAAAGATTCGGGGGAGCCTATAAATCAAGACAGTGTTATACATATTATATTAGATCGCTTACATTAGGTATATCAGCGGTCTCCAAATTAGGGCCTGTGAAAAGGATTCAGAGCCTGGCAACGGTCCTCGGTCAAAAAATTCGGAGGGGGCTTATTGTGTTCATTATCGTCTTTTTGATAATAAGTTTTAATTCGGGTAGACTAGCTTCAGCAAACTACATTGGTTATACAAGGGCGTTCCAAACATATGAGATTTTCATCTATGACACGACACCTGTTTACTATCAACACATACCTCCCGTTTGATTTCATCATCTTTTTATCAAAATACGGCTGCGATCGTGGCCCAAAATGGTCTCACCGGAAGATCAGCGCTGACTTTCGGGTCAGCATTACGCTGAGGCGAGACCATTTTCGTGGTAAACAAACTCATTTTATGAATGTTTATAGTTTTAGTTATACTTTTGTATGTAATTTTAGTTTTAAGTTTATCACTCATTTATCTCTCACTCACTCATAATAAAACATTTGATTCTGATTCTGATTCTGAATATGCAAGAATTATAACAGGGAGTCAAAACCTGGTCAGACGACATCTATTAAAGTATCAACACTAGGAAGCCAAATATCAAATCAGTCATTGATGGCCAATTCTCATGATCAATCAGTTGCACGATGTACGGACATGGGAGATGACGTCCGTTACTCATTTATAGAAGCCGTACTGTATCAAACATCAGCCCGATTCAGATTTGTGACGTTCCACGGGAAAAGGTACCTTATGGCAGCTGGCGCTTACGTCGCATAGCACCGCAATAATATTTGAGCGGAGTTAATGATAGCATAAGCGCCAACCGCCATAATAAGGTACCTTTACAGAAATTTTTAATCTTCTCGGGGCAGAGGTGTAGGGTTAGAGCTTTGTTTGAGGTTCATAAAGGGGCCCACTGATTATCAGTCCGCCGGACGATATCGGCCTGTCAGTTGTTCGGAACTGTCAAATTTTTGTTCTAACTGACAGGCCGATATCGTCCGGCGGACTGATAGTCAGTGGGCCCCTTAAGAGTCCCCGGCAAGCACCTTCCCATACAAACGTAGATCCGCTCTCATTTTAAAACTACGTGTTGGATTGTAATGAAACTTTGCACATACAATGACATGAGGTAAGGTCTGTAATTAGTTTATATAGCTCCAGTTTATAAAACAAACGAAATAGAGCAAAAACAAGTTTTGTATGAAAAACTTAAATTCGCTGTATTTTTTAACTATGGTATCTGAAGCTACATAAACTAATTACAGACATAGATATACCTTATCCTATTGTAAATACAAAGTTTCAGAGCAATCTAGCTAGTCTCTTTAAAATAAGAATGGAACTACGTTTGTACGGAGAATCGCGCTTTCCGGCTATCCTACTTGAATATCTACTACTGACTATCTTTATCTTACCCGTGGGACGTCACAATTTTAACAACTTGTTATGTTTTGAACTGGTTTTGATACGACCTAACGATCGTTAAGTTTAATAACGACTCGTAATTTTTTTTTATTGATACTAGGTACATACCTAACCGCTCAATGTAACGTGCATTACCCCTCAGTGGCTATCATCAACATATTTCTCGTCATATTACTTACATGTCGTATACCTATACATTTTCAAAATTAATCTACACCTTTAAAAGTGTAGTGTATGATAAAAGAAAAATCTTTAACCTCTTTTTTGTTTAAAGAGAATGTTTTTGTTTGTTTTTTACCTCTTCACGCTTAAACCGTTGAACCGATGTATATGAAATTTGGTGTGGAGACATTTTGAGTCGCGGGAAAGGCCATAGCCATAGCCATAGCCGTGCCACGCGCTCAGACACAATGGCCGACCGCTTACAAAAAAGAAACAATGGCTTTTGTTTAACAGATTAAGATCTTAGGCGTAAAAAGCATTTGTGAAAATTCATACTATACTTATAGTTTTTATCACGAAAATTATTATTGTACGCAGAAGAAGACGAAGACGGGCAAAATCTTGTAGAAAATAAATATGTAACATAAAACATAACTGTAAAGACCCCGATGAAAACAATAGCGATAAAATACAAATGCCGGTTTTTAGTACTTAGCTAATTAAATGTCTGTAAATTAATACAGTAATTCAAATCCCAGTATGCCCAAGAAAAATTAAAAATTAAAATTAAAATAAAAAAAATTCAACATAGCTAACTAAACTTAATATAGTGACTACCGATAATTAATTGTAAGTGTGTATTGGCCAACTACATAGTTACTTGCTAGCATTCGCTAAGTAACTGCTAAATCACATAACAATAATTACAAATGTAACATCGCTAATTAGCTAAAAGAAAACTAATTATCAACACTACAAGCTGAAAGGCGTTAAAAATGAGTCAATTACTTTTTAAATAGTCTACTCGAACACACTAGAGATGAATTCAAGATGGCCGCTAAAAAGAAAAGAAACAAAAGAAAAAAACCCGGCAACTGCAATGTCTTGGAGGCTCCGGGGGCCGTTTTTAAGCAATTCTTGTAAACGAAAACTTGTCGTACTGCTTCTGAAATAATGGAAGAGGACGCTTAAGATCTATTAAGGTGCCTGATTGAGTCATGTACATACATAAACTGTTAATACATGTGCTTTGGTATAATAATAAATTCTGAGACATCTATAAATATAAAATCGTGATGTACTTAGTGACTATTGAGGAGTCAATGTGTACCTTTTACAATACAGGCCCAGCTGTTCTACTAATATGGTCATCACAAAGTACAAAGAGGAGCGCACATGGAGATTGCAGCCGTGGAAGTAAAATTATCAGGTATGAGTCATGTCCTTTTGCTACTGAACTGACACATATCGGCATAATAATAGAAGTAAATAGATTCCTTATTAGTGATGTTAAGATAGTTGAGTTACATCAGATGAATCTAGGCAAGATATACATTTTGTGGCTATCGTACTTTCCCCAGCGATGGGCACAAATTGGTGTGAGGATGCAGGGATCTTGGCAGCACTTTGGGGAAGGTGTTGTCAGGATTGCTGGTTGTAAAATTAAACTCAAAAATATAGTTTGATCATACTAAATACCATAATTTACTTAAAACCGTGTTTGAACAAAGGTGTCAGGTTCGGAGTCAGGGAGACGTGATTCATACGGCTGTTTTTATATAAGCTGTTAACTATTATTAACTCTTGTCTGTGCAAATAATAAAAATAAATATTATAGAAATTTTTCATGATTTAATAGGATGGTGGCACCATCTGTTGGCGGTAAGTGGAATCACAGGTGTCAGATCGATACAGTTGTGATCTTTTAATGATATATAGTACTTGTATTTGAAAATCAACTTCATAAAAAACAATATAACTAAAATAAAATTTCTCTGTTATGATTTTAAGTGTTACTTATGACTAAATAAAGTTAATTAAATTAAAAGGAAGCGAAATGGTGAACGGAAATAGGTAAGGAAGTGTTGGTGATCAAATGAAGTCTTGGTCACTCCTATCTGTTATAAAATGTTCTCGAATGTGTTCATGTGATGAATAAATATATAACTTAATATTTTATACTACATGGTAATCGTTTAAAAGCTAATGATCATGTTCAAAACAATTGCAAAAGACACGGAACAAACGTAATGGTCTAAAGTCTCCTCCACACTCGGGAGCGTAGTCTGGAGAGGACTTACGACATTCACAATAAATCGCATACGATTTTGTTGAAATTGTGTCGTGCGTACAACCTTTACATAGAGAATGGACTCGTTCATTTGATCGATTGGTTCGATGGCGGTCGATTATTTGTTACGGCTATAAGAAATCTGACATCTCATACTAGCATTTCGGTGAGAGTAAGACGTTCAAGGAAAGAGTGAGACGACGCTCACAGCGAGCTTTAGCTCCATCCATCCATCGTAATTATATATCTATTGTCGTAAGTCGTCATGTCGTCAAGTTCAAGGAACGGAAAATTAAAATATAAGCAAGCTTCTTTATTAGTAAACGGATTTAATTAATTCTTAAGAGCCCGTAGTCGATTTGAAAACGCGCGAAGATACGACTTTTACACAGTAACCGAACGCCGGCCGCTGCTTGAAATAACGCGACCGCCTAAACAATATTGATACTTTCGCAACATTATGCGTCACTTTATAACTTTAATTAGGTTAAAATAAAACTTTCGGTAAATTTGATATAATCGTTTATTACTCTTAACAATTTACCTATGTATTCATATAATACATACAAATTATATAGCATGATGATAATGATTTGCACTAAGGCAATATCTTATATATATATATAATCATCTTACTCGCGTTATCCCAGCCTTTTTGCCACGGCTCGTGGAAGTCTGCTGGGGTCCGCTTGGCAACTAATCCCAAGAATTGGCGTAGGCACTAGTTTTTACGCAAGCGACTGCGATCTGACTTTCCAACGTTCCAACCCAGAGGGGAAACTAGCCTTTTGTTGAAATTTGGTATACAGATAGTTTGAATCCCGGGGAAGGACATAGAATACTTTTTATTCAAGAACTCACCCTTTAAGGGGGTGGAAATTTGTATGGGGAATCAATAAACGCTGAACCGATTAAGATGAAATGAGGTATGGACATCGTTTGAGTCCTGGGGAAGGACATAGGATAGGTTTTACCCCAGAAACGGGGGGGGGGGGGGGGGGTAATGGAAATTTGTATGGGATCCAATAAAACCGATTTGGATGGAATTTGATATTATGGAGATAGTCTTAATCGTTGGGAAGGGTGATAATAATTTTTATTTCCAAAGTCATCCTCTTCTCTTCTCCACTCTTCTAACACTCGCTCAACGTGTGGTTGGTTGTACGATGAATACTGCTCAAGACCTGGAACACCTGGAGTGCTTCTGGGTGCAAAGGGTCAGGGGTAACACTCGCTCAACGTGCCGCTGGTAGAGTATGATGGGGAAAACTCAAGACCTGGAACAGCTGAAGTGCTGCTGAGTGCAAAGGGTCAGGGGTGACACTCGCTCAACATGCCGCTGGTAGTGTGTAGTGTACGATGGATACAGCTCAAGACTTGGAACACCTGGAATGCTTCTGGGTGCAAAGAGTCAGGGGTAACACTCGCTCAACGTGCTGCTGGTAGTGTATGATAGGGAAAGCTCCAGACCTGGAACACCTGGAGTGCTGCTGGGTACAAAGGGTCAGGGGTAACGGGTAACACTCGCTCAACGTGCCGCTGGTAGTGTATGATGGGGAAAGTTCCAGATCTGAAACACCTGGAGTGCTGCTGAGTGCAAAGGGTCAAGGGCAAAGGGTGGGTAACACTCGCTCAACGTGTTGTGGGTAGTGTATGACGGAGACAGCTCAAAACCTGGAACACCTGGAGTGCTGCTGGACGCATCGGATCAGGGGTAAAACTCTTTTAATCTGAAGTTGGTAGAGTATGCTGTAGGCAGGTTAAGTTCTTCAAGACCTGGAACACCTGGAGGGCTGCCAGATGAAGCAGGCACCTGACCAGAGCTACCACACGTTTAACATGCAGTAGGTACTGGGCGTTAAAAGGGGGTGGAAGTTCTGATAACAATAAATGAACCTGAGTTCCACTTAGTACAGCCAGGGTTCATCATCAGCTCTATCTTGGGTACTGCTCTCCCATTTGCTCATCAAGACGTGTCGAATAACCAAAACAGCGTGTGCCTATGTTGCACGAAACCTGATTTCCACTAGGTACAGCCAGGGTTCAGCATCAGCTCCATCTTGGGTACTGCTCTCCTAATTGCTCATCAAGACGTGTCGGAAGACCAAAACAGCGTGTGCCTATGTTGCACCAAACCTGTGTTCCACTAGGTACAGCCAGGGTTCAGCATCAGCTCCATCTTGGGTACTGCTCTCCTAATTGCTCATCAAGACGTGTCGGAAGACCAAAACAGCGTGTGCCTATGTTACACCAAACCTGCGTTCCATTAGGTACAGCCAGGGTTCAGCATCAGCTCCATCTTGGGTACTGCTCTCCTAATTGCTCATCAAGACGTGTCGGAAGACCAAAACAGCGTGTGCCTATGTTGCACCAAACCTGCGTTCCACTAGGTACAGCCAGGGTTCAGCATCAGCTCCATCTTGGGTACTGCTCTCCTAATTGCTCATCAAGACGTGTCGAATAACCAAAACAGCGTGTGCCTATGTTGCACGAAACCTGATTTCCACTAGGTACAGCCAGGGTTCAGCATCAGCTCCATCTTGGGTAATGCTCTCCTAATTGCTCATCAAGACGTGTCGGAAGACCAAAACAGCGTGTGCCTATGTTGCACCAAACCTGCGTTCCATTAGGTACAGCCAGGGTTCAGCATCAGCTCTATCTTGGGTACTGCTCTCCCAAGTGCTCATCAAGACGTGTCGGAAGACCAAAACAGCGTGTGCCTATGTTGCACGAAACCTGATTTCCACTAGGTACAGCCAGGGTTCAGCATCAGCTCCATCTTGGGTACTGCTCTCCTAATTGCTCATCAAGACGTGTCGGAAGACCAAAACAGCGTGTGCCTATGTTGCACCAAACCTGCGTTCCATTAGGTACAGCCAGGGTTCAGCATCAGCTCTATCTTGGGTACTGCTCTCCCAAGTGCTCATCAAGACGTGTCGGAAGACCAAAACAGCGTGTGCCTATGTTGCACGAAACCTGATTTCCACTAGGTACAGCCAGGGTTCAGCATCAGCTCCATCTTGGGTACTGCTCTCCTAATTGCTCATCAAGACAGACCAAAACAGCGTGTGCCTATGTTGCACTAAACCTGCGTTCCACTAGGTACAGCCAGGGTTCAGCATCAGCTCAGCTCTATGTATACTAAAACCTTCTCCAGAATGTAACAAACACTTTTCTAAAAACCGCATCAAAATAGGTTCAGCCAAATGCGAGATAATCGAGAACAAACATACATACATACATACATATACATACAAACATACGGGTCAAACTGAGAACCTCCTTTTTTTTGAAGGCGGTTAATAAACAAGTACTTACAACCCAAGGATTAAAGTTTCTGGTCGCAGTTTACACGCACACAGTACAGCCAAACACGCAAACAAATATAACTTTTTACACGGCGAGCGACGCACACAATGATAAATAACTTCGTCGTCGTCGATGCAACGTGCGGAGCCGATTAACAAACGTCCTGCCTCTACCAGCTCCCGCGCGGGACTGAGGCCGCGAGCGCGTGTCACCGATGTTATACCAGAAAAAGGGGAAGTTTTTAAAAAATCGTCAGAAAATAAAAGTTGCAATTTAAATAAAATGAAGTACAGCAACAGTTTAAGTAAACATTGCAGATTATTTGAGTATGCAATCTACGTCGAAAATAAGTAGATTTTCGGAGAAATTGTCACTTGTTTTGAGGTCATTTCTGGAGAAAATTGAATTCGTTTAACTTTCATTTCCTCGAACTCTAAGTCATATAACAACAATGTAATCTGATAAACCTAGAGTACAGAATATGTGTAATACAAATTTACCATTTTTAGCAGTCCAAACTTTACGAAATTTACAAATAAGAGCATCAAAGTCAGTGCTTTACACGCGTTTACCTAAACGTCCATCAGAAAAAAATTCATTACTAATTTAGTAAGCCTTTTTTCAAAAAAATGATCTGATAAACCTAGAGATAAGAAGTCGTGCTAATAGAAACCAGTACTTGTTATTTCAATTAGGTAACAAAAGGTGTACAATTTCACAGATGAAATCTATCAACTTTACATTTTTGCGACTAAAATCGTAACCGGGCTCTTAAGGAAAATTATGGTGGAAGGCAAGAGTATCCAGAAATAAGTGAATAGCGGTTCTGGTAAGAGATTGTGAAATATATTCAATTGTACATGTGAGTAAAATTCACAAAGATTATTGTTGGAATAATGGCGGATGTTTATTTACGCTTTATAAGAGTTTCCAAGTTACTAACCTAGTAAGTGGGTTGTATTATACCCATTTGCACTCTTTATGTATACTTCTAACATTAAAACAAGGAATTTATTTATTCATAATCCTAAAAGGAACTTATACGACAAACTGGACTTGTAGTCGATGGTTTACATAAATATTATGCCGGTATGGGTTTAACATTGAAATCATTAACCAATATCATGCAATTATGAATGAAATTGTACATTAGGGAATTTCTTTGTTGTTTCTTAGGAATCAGCAAGATTGGTCGTTGTATTTCTTAGCAACAAGAAAGCTAACTTTAAAAACGAGGAATTTCATCTTTACATAATTCCAGGTATGTGACGACTAATGTAAATGACTTAATAGTGATGAGTATGCATTTATAAAAAAAAGAGAGAAGTAAATAATACTTAAATAAGTACTTACAATACTTACATACATTTGATAGAAGAGTGATGTTGTAAAGTTCATTTTCTTTCTTTAACGTTTAAATACTGCTATACTTACATAGCACAGTTATGTTGCAGGTATGAGTATCATGAAATAACATTGAAAGGCTAGTTAAATTTTAAACTTTATGCTATTGATAACAAACGCTTACTAATTCCTATACCTAGAGTAAATTTTGTCATGACTTACTATGAACAATGAACTCATGATAATACCTCATCAAAATTACTTACAATTATGATCAAAATTAAAATATAATGGTTCATTTATGAATGTTGTTAACGTTAACCATGAAACTGTTTTATGAGTACCCTTATTTAAATACTCACAATTCTTGTTAAGTAATAACAACATGTATTGGTAAAATTTTCAGAATAGTCTCTAAAATGGAAGAGATTTTACTTATAAGATTAACCAAATTTGCCAACAATGTTGAAAGGTTGACAAAAAATGCCCAAGCTCTGTGTGAGCAACGTCCATGGACCAGTGTCGAATTAGAAGAAAGTAATGTTGTTGCTTCAAAGTTACAATCCATTATTAATAGATTTAGCTCTGACTTATATCAGTATTTTAACATATCACAAGATCCTAATGCCGATGAAATATCCAATTTGACCACGTCCCAGTTAGAGGGAGAGGAGATCTTAGCAGAAATCAATGCACGCATTGCACAATTTAATAAAGAGAATAAAGGCGGTGAAATAAATATTCCAGCAAAGCGAAGCAAATTGCCCGAACTCAATTTACAAATTTTCAAAGGAGACGTATTGAGCTGGTTCCCATTTTGGGACCAATTTCAATCGACCATAGGTCGTCGTGACTTATGTAATGTGGACAAATTATTATATTTGAAAGCTTCCTTGGAAGGGGAGCCCAAAGTTATGATTGACGGTTTGGAAACAACCAATAATAGTTATCAAATTGCTGTCGACATTCTTAAGGAAAGATATGGTAAACAGGAGCAAATAGTAGACGCTCACTATGCAACACTTAACAAAATTAAGCCAGCGCTTAAATTCGAAGACTGCCGTAAGACTCTAGATGAGATTGAAAGACATCTCAGAGTGCTGCAATCCTTCGGAGAAGATATCAACCATAATCATTTAAGATTTTCAATAATGGAGAAATTTCCAGAAGACATTGTGTATGAAGTTAAATTAAAAGGAGCTACAGAATCCATTCAAGACTTGAGAAGTCAGCTTAAGGTAGTCATATCAGCAAGGGAAGAAGCAAAGGGTTATAAAGAAAAGGATAAAACAGAAGAAAATAAATATACCACAGAAGTTTTACATGTCAGAGATATAAAAAAGAAAAGGACTTTCAATAAACTCAAATTTCAACACAATAAGAACTTTAAGAAATTTAATAAGAACCAATCTAGTACGGTAGCATTTACTGGAAGTACAGGAACGTTTACCCCAAAGAAGAGACCCTATGAGACTAAGAAAGAAGACGATGAAACCCAATCAGATCTAAAGAAAAGAAAGTTACAATGTATCTTTTGTCAAAATAGTCATTATAATGACCAGTGTACTGAATATAAAACTGTTGAAGACAGAAAGAAACGATTAAAGGGTCACTGTTTCTGTTGTTTATGGAAAGGACATAAACAAGCTAATTGTCGAAAAGGAAATCTCATCTGTGTTCACTGTAAAACAAGAGGAAAACATAATAGAGCATTATGCCCCAAGATGTTCTCATCACATACTAACATTAAACCAGTTAACACATTACATGTACATGGAGAAGGTTCAACTGTTTTACAAACAGCAGTCATTGATGCTGTCGGAAGAAACAGAGTTATTAAAAAATGTCGTCTACTATTAGACTGTGGATCACAAAGAAGCTATGTAACAAAGAAAGTTGCCAAGGAATTAGAATTGGCTGTGGAAGAAGAGGATCATCTCTTCGTGTTTACCTTTGGATCAGACAAACCGAAAGAAATAAAAAGCGACCTAATTAGGATATGTTTAAAAACAAAGGATGACAAATTAAAAATACTCTTTGCAAATGTTGTACCGGTGATTACACAAGGCGTTTCTTATCCAAGAAAAGAATTATTAAAACATGTTAACAGATATGATCAAAATATCGTCTTGGCCGATGACAATTCTTTGTCCGAACGGGTAGACATTTTAATTGGGAATGATTACTATTATTCACTTATGCGTACTGAGAAAATAGAACTCGAAGAAAACTTGTATCTTGTGGACTCTGTATTCGGATGGATCCTCTCTGGCAAACCGAATGAAGGAAAGAATGATGAGCTGACGGTTCTCACATATTTCCAAACTTCCTATGGAAATAAACTGAATAAGCCCGATCCACCCTTAGATATGGGTAGTGTTAAGAATTTATGGGAATTGGAATCTATTGGAATAACAGATTCGCCAAATTCTAATAGGGATGAAGAAGCTATAAAAACATTTAATGAAACGACAGTGGTCGAAGATAATAGGTATGTAGTAAGTTGGCCATGGAATGAATATCCTCCAGACTTACCTTCAAACTTCGGTTTAGCTTACGGTCGTTTGGTAAGTCTATTGAATAGAATGGATAAGGAAACATTAGTGGTTTACGAACAAACACTAAAGGATCAGGTAGATAAAGGTGTGATAGAAATTGTCCCTAACAATGTTGAAGTGGATCATCCAGTACATTTTCTGGCCCATCATGGAATTTCGGCACCCGGGAAAGCTCTTAGGATCGTATACGATGCTTCTGCAAAAGTAAAAGACAATAAAAGCTTAAATGAATGTCTATATAGAGGTCCAATAATGTTAGAAGATCTAACAGGACTTTTAATCAAATTTAGATGTCACAAGATTGGAATGACAGCAGATGTCGAAAAGGCATTTTTACAGGTGGGACTGCATGACAAAGATAGGGATGTTACTCGATTCCTGTGGATTAAGGACATATCTAAACCAGCCACAAAGGAAAATCTAATAATTTATAGGTTCACACGAGTACCTTTTGGCATAATTTCTTCACCGTACTTACTGAATGCGACGATACGACATCATTTAATGAATTCCGATTCAGAACACATGAGAAAATTAGCAAACGACATCTATGTTGACAATTTGCTTACCGGAGCAAATAACATTCAGGAAGCTACACAAATATACGAGGATTGTAAATCAACATTTAAGCAAATCTCAATGAACATTTGTGAATGGAATTCAAACTGCAAGGATCTGAAAAATATCATCACCGACTGTAATAAAGATGATACAGTAAAAACATTAGGATTAGACTGGAATCTGAATAAAGATACACTGCAGATGAAAGTAAAGCTCAAGAATAATGCATTTACCAAAAGAGGATTGTTGAAGACAATAGCGTCAATTTATGACCCATGCGGATTTGCAGCACCCATAGTCTTACCGGCAAAGCTGCTTTTACAATCTTTGTGGAAAGAAAATAAGAAATGGGATTCACCTGTGTCAAATGAAGTAACGGAAAAATGGGAAATTATCTTGAAAGATCTTGACACAGTGAAAGATATATGTCTACCAAGACTTATGTCGAACAACAAAGATTGTGAACTTCATTGTTTCACAGACGCTTCAGTCGTGGCATATTCAGCAGTGGTTTATTTATTACAAGAAAACAATTTAAAGTTTGTAATTGGAAAATCCAGACTAACTCCTATAAAAGATCAAGAAAACTTGAAAATAGCACGATTGGAATTACTAGGAGTTGTCATTGGAAATAGATTACTACAATATGTGGCGAAATATCTCCCAATAAAGGTAACTAAGCAAGTGCTATGGTGTGACAGTCAAATCGTATTAAGCTGGTACAAATCGAATAAGCTGTTAGTACCGTTTGTAGCAAGAAGGATAGAAGAAATCAAACGTAATAAAGATTTGGATATGAGGTACATTCCATCTACATTAAATCCAGCGGATGTGGCAACGAGGCCTCTCAAGTCAAAAGAAGAATTAACCAAATGGCTAAACGGTCCAGCATTTTTGTTACAAGATCCAACTACGTGGCCAAGTTCACCCGTAGTAGAGAATACTCTTTTGACGCGGGAGGGTCTCTCGAATCATAACACACAAGCATCGGAAGAGAAGATTACAGAATTAGCAAGTGAAAAGGAAATAGTTACATCAAATAAAGAAGACATAATGACAGAAATATCAGATAAAGATCATCTTGCACAAACGAATATAAATAATAAAATAAAGTCAGAAGTACAAGAGATAATAAAAGTCCAAAAACAATACTTCCCGGAGGAAAGTGGTGGCAAAAGAACACACCTCACTAGAAACTTAGGACTATTTACCGACATAGATGGAGTACTTAGATCTGAAGGACGTTTGACACATTCAGACTTGTCATATGAAACAAAACATCCAATCTTATTACCTAAAAATTGTGAATTTACCAATAAGGTCATAAAAAGAATACATGAAGAAAATTATCATGTAGGAGTACCACATACATTAAGTAAAGTGAGACAACGGTTTTGGATTCCACAAGGTAGAGCACAAGTTCAGAAAATCATAAATAAATGTCCACAATGTGTAAAACACGGAGGAGGAGCTTACACTTTACCCAACACACCTGCTTTACCTCCAGAGAGAGTAAAATATGAGACACCTTTTACTTATGTTGGAATGGATTACTTCGGACCTATGGTAGTCAAATCAGATAAAAGTCAAGAAAAACGTTGGGTCTGTTTATTCACTTGTTTAGTGGTACGTGCCATTCACCTTGAGATAGTAAAAGATATGTCTACGGATGAATGTTCTTTGGCGTTTCGAAGATTTGTTGCAGCTAGAGGAACTCCTTCAATAATAGTGTCGGATAATGCACTTCAATTTAAACTACTGTCGGAAGTAGTGACTGGAATTAACAATCATCAAAGAAGTACAGGCCATAGTAAATACTAGACCTTTGACTTATGTAGGAAATGATCAAGGACATATTTTAAAACCGGCGGATTTTCTGACACCTGGAAGGTGTATTAATATTGACAATTTAGAAGAAAGGATCTCATCTTCAAGTACCTCTACTAAGCAACAACTGTTAGAAGGTTGGAAGAGAGGTGAAATGATTATGAATGAATATAAAGACATGTTTATAAATCAATACCTACTGAGTTTAAGAGAACGATATAATCATTCACCAAAACAAGCTAGAGTAAAAGCAAAAATTGCGCCATGCATTGGTGACATTGTACAGATCAAAGGAGAAAGTAAAAACAGGGGAAATTGGAAAGTGGGTCGTATAACAGAGCTACTTAAAGGAATAGACGGATTATGTAGAGTAGCAAAAGTAAAAGTGGGTGAGGCAATATTCACAAGGTCTATTGCACATTTGTATCCCCTAGAAGCAGAAGAGTCTCTGTTATCTGAAGACCTCATGAAAGATCAATCGTGTATCAAACAATCGTTAAACTCACCATATGGTAGCAATAACCTAGATCAAGAATTGTCATTAAAAATAAGAGAACCTATGATTTCATCAGAGAATGAAATAGATAGAGCTATAATTAACGAAATGGATGTAACGAAGCATAAAGAAGTAATGGACGATACAGAGAGGCATGAGGACATAGATATGTTAAATGATGATGAAATAATGGATGGTTCAGATGAGATAAGCCACATGGACATCTCAGATGAAATGATAGAAAGTTCAACAGAAGTAAACGAAGTGATGGAAGACCATGAGCAAAAGGAAATACAGGAAGAGTCGATGACTGGAAAGGGAAACCATAAGAGGGCAGCGGCGGTTCAAGCAATGAAAAGAATAAAAGATTGGACGCGCCACTTAATGCTCACCTTAACTCAACATTAATTTTCCTCGACGGGTGTGTCGCGACATATCGCGAATCACCTACTATAAAAAACCTTCCTTCCGTTTCACACTGTCTATGGTAAGACTTCCTTCTGTTATATTATCTATGATAAAGGACGCTTTTTCCTGTTGCGACTGGTGTACAACTACTTGCTGTTATGAAAAAGTATTTCTTTGAGTGTGTCAATAAATATATAGTAAAGTACAAGACGCTACACTGCAAATTGAGAGCTAAGTATAATTAGTAAAAAAGATAATAATATAAGTCACAAGGGAAATAAAACAAATATGATTCCCTATGAAAGATTTGACGTTGATATACAAGTACATTATAGTTTCAATAAAATCGAATGATAAAGCCATGTACTAGCATAAGACGCCTTGTCTGCGGGAAGGCTGTCATGATAATCTTGCTTATATCAAATAAAGGAGTCTGGTTGTGGACAGACTCAAGTCAATATTTTACTGATTTCCTCTGGGTCGGGCGCTGTTGCGGTCGGAGGAAAAGCATGCCGGCCATAAGAACGCTCGACCAGAGATGCTGTTGCTAGCGCTGTCGGGGTCGAAGACATAAAGATTCGGTCGGTCTTGACAGCGTTAGATCAGAGATGCCTTGCGAGGTTTAGTCGGGTAAGGGGCATAGAAGTCCGCCGACTATAAGAAAGTTAATTCAATGGTGGTAACCTGCTCTGAGGAGAGGTTAATGATAATAGTTTCTGTTAGGAGCTAGCGCTACTCCTCATGGCTGACGAGCTATGAACAGACGATGTGTGGAGTCCAGCACAATAAATGGGACATTGTAACAAACAAGTTACTGTGTATATTACAATAATCAAATACATGAATGGGTCACGCACTACTAAGGTGCCTGATTGAGTCATGTACATACATAAACTGTTAATACATGTGCTTTGGTATAATAATAAATTCTGAGACATCTATAAATATAAAATCGTGATGTACTTAGTGACTATTGAGGAGTCAATGTGTACCTTTTACAATACAGGCCCAGCTGTTCTACTAATATGGTCATCACAAAGTACAAAGAGGAGCGCACATGGAGATTGCAGCCGTGGAAGTAAAATTATCAGGTATGAGTCATGTCCTTTTGCTACTGAACTGACACATATCGGCATAATAATAGAAGTAAATAGATTCCTTATTAGTGATGTTAAGATAGTTGAGTTACATCAGATGAATCTAGGCAAGATATACATTTTGTGGCTATCGTACTTTCCCCAGCGATGGGCACAGATGTATCAAAAAAGAATGGCATTTTAAAATCAAACTAATAAAACTTAGGGCATTTTATTACAAATAACTAGTTTCATAGTCTAATTATTAGATTTCTTAGTTATATTTGTTTTATTTCTGCACATAGCACGATGAGCGTAATCTATGTATAGATAATTAAGATAGATATCTAACAGTATTAATTACTTATTTTTTTATTAAGCAGAAACGTTACAGACGATAACACAATTATTATAAAGAAGCATTGAGATTTTCCACTTTTCCTTAAAATATTTCTGCGCAATATTTGTGACAAAATTAGCTTAAATTATTATACCTAACCTCGTTCGTATGAGGATAATTTTGTAAACAAACTCGTGGTTTAAATCGATAATAGAATGGACGAGGAAGAATAGCATACAATATATGTTTAATGGTTTTTAAAATAACAGTTTTTCATGAAGTTACGTAACTAAGTAGTTAAATCTAACTGTCGTTAAATAATACCGATATCACGCGTAAATATATAACAAGTTACCGGCGAATATAATTGCATGCAAAGACAAGAATAATGTTTTTGAAAAAAACCTAAAAGCTTTTCTTACCGAGAAAGCATATTACTCTATTATAGAATTTTTGACTGAATTACCTAATTAAGATTTACTGCATGACATAACCCTGTTTTGACTATTATTGTTTTTCTGTGATATTATGATTAGCGTGTATTTTTATTGAATTTGTATGCCAATAGGCACGACATAGTGATACTGAAATATGTATTTAACATCTTGTAACTTACCTATGTTGAACAAATAAATCTTTGAATCTTTGAAATACAAATCTACAATCATATCCCCAGTTTTATCAAATCAGAAGAAAACAACAATACATTTGAAAAGAAATTAAAACAGCATTTATTAACAAAAGCATATTATACAATAACCGAATTTATGGAAGAAAGGAAATTATAGTCATAGGTCGTCCCACCTACCCCCTCCCCTACGTCCCCTATTGATCGATATGCTCGTAATACATATATATTATAATTATTGTTGTTACTAGTAATAATTTTGTGTTATATCATATACAAAGTTTATATACGTAGTTATAAGTTTGTAAAAGCCACTAGATATAGTTAAGTAACTGTAATTTAATTTAATTATCTGTATTTGCTACACCCTATTCAGGGTCCATGTGATACCATAAGAAATATGTAAATACTACCCAAAAATGTACCATGGAAGCAAGAAATAAATGAATACTGAATACTGAATACTGAAATTTTGATTATTTTTACTAAAACAATAATAGCTGCACAAAACCGCATTTACTAATATATATTTCCAAGATCACTATATTTATACGTAAATGAGGTTTTTGACCTATGAAGGTTACGTTTACAACGTTTTATCGTTCTAAATTAAACATTTGTCAGAACGAATGTGATAGAAGTTATTTCCACAACGTTAAAAAACAAGAACATACAAATCTTAAAATTCGCACGGTATATTCCATACGCTAGCCGTTCGCGGCGAGTAGAACTATGATATCCGAAAGAGCACTACTTATCTTTCCGAGCATTCGTTTTTGTAATATATAACAACACATTGGCCTTATAAAAAACAAAAGAAAACGAGAGAGATGGCCGTTACAACTGTTCGCGTTTCATGATTGTCAGCCGAAGGTCGTCTTACGGGTGCTCAACTATTTTAGAATCACGATTCCATTGTGGCGAGCTACACATACATACGTATACGTACAATACATACATAATACGTGTTAACAGCGTGTCTTTGACAAGCTAAAATAATGAGAAAATTGCGGGCGGGTGACGGTCGGACGCTACATAACTTGCGCGAATGAAGAGTTATGAGATAAGTTCAGAGTTGTAAAAGGGTAACAGTATTGCTGAAATGGTTGTATATTTGTTTTAAAACAGGGTATGAGTTTTGGTGTAATAATGACTGTTGTTTAGATTTGTAGATTACAAATTAAGACTTTTGTGACATATGAGGGTGGTCACAAAAACAGTGGCACTATTACGAATAGCAAAATTGACTTACTGATTTCGTACACATATGTGCGTTATGTGATTTGTATGGTTATCGGACTTCGGTATAGCCAAATGGAAGGATGACGATAATGGTCAATATAATATGTGGGTAAATTAAAATTTTATGAGTATATCTGTAGGTATTGTTAATCGGGTCAATGTTTTAAAATCTACTCGTCATTCATTTGTTGTAAATAAACAAAAAAACGTCACATGCTAGTGTTTCATATAAATTCCATAGTCTAAGAACAAATTAAATTACTTACTTATGAAAATATTTTAATTTGTGACACTACTATTTCAACTATAAACAAAATATACATAGGAAATAATGACCAGGCCTCCAGTGCCCGGGGCTGGAATCGAACCAGCGTCCTTACGCGACAGATGCCTGAACCGCTCGGCCCCCAGGGCTCAGTGGCATGGGTCGAAATTTCCAACTATATGACAATTTCCAAAAGCTTGTGGCGCCCCCAATTTCCATAGTAGCAAATCGTTTTGACTGTTCAAAAAAAGAAACTGATTTGACTAGTAGTCAAATACCCTATTGAATAGAATAGAATAGAAATAATTTATTCGTTAGCACACACAACCCGCCGTATTGTTGCCGTAAGGGGACCCTAGTGAAAGTAGAACTAGTTTACCTGACTTCTCGCTTCTCCGCTTCCTCCTGAGAGAGATCCTCTTCAACGGAGTAATCGAGGATCGACTTGACGCCGAATGATCGCAGCCTAGAAATGGAAACAGCTACTTTAGAATGACATACACTAACCTGCTAAAGAAGGGAAAAAAAGGGAAATCCCTAACAAATTCAGTCATATCGCAACTGGCTTTGCTGCCTTAGAAATAAATTCAAATTGGAAAAAATTGATTGTCTCGGGCGAGGCTCGATCACTGGCCCATCGCCTTGTCAATAGGGAATATTACGCGAAACTATGCGCAGGTGGCGCCACTACCACAATCTGAGGGTCTATTGAGAAACAAGAAAATCTAAATTTCGTTGTATAACATCTCTGTCACTCTTGCATATTCGAGCGATTAAGAGGCAGATAGCGAAACTTCGGATTCGTGTTTCCCGGTAGTTCCTCTGTAAACAAACCGCCTTGATGCATAAATGTCATATTTTATTATCTCTGAAAACTTGTCAAAAACCTGTTAAAGGTACAGTATGTATAAGTTACTTTATGGTTTACTAAAAAGGCTAGTGCTGCACTCTAATGGCAGAAAATTGCAGTAATATCCGCTATTGAGTTACCGAGACCTCATTCGAGGACTGTAAATATTTCCACCGCATATATGCTCCTTAGGGAGGCGCCCTAGCGACATCTACTGTAAACTTCATTTAGCGCAGCGGGCCAAAAATTTACGCTTTACAGCCGGAGGGCAGAAAAACTATTCGATGCGCCATCGACAATAAGGTCCCTTTTTATAGAAAATACCACATATTATTTACCTGTCGAGCGTGGGTCGGATCTTATTCTGGTCTTCGCCAGCGACGAATTGCCCGTAGAACGTGGCTTTCATTATCATTTCGAAGAGCTTCTTGCCGACCACTTGCCGCATCCGCTTCATCACCTGCACAAACAGACACATTGTTAAATACATATAACAATAACGTGAAAAATACAATAGGGGGTATATGGATTGCTTGTACAATCGTTGTTCAACCGTACAGCTGCAGATTCATTATGGTCGCGCTTACCTGGCGTGACATGACATGATACAGCTTACTATTTTTTTACAGTTAGTTCGGGTACGGCGACAGTTGTCATTTTCATACAATTTAACCGGACCGGTACATGTTCGATCGGTTGATCCGTGTAATTTTATTCTACTAAGGCGGTTCCCTGAGCCAGAAGGCGGAAAAACTCCTTCTATGATCATGTTTTTCTAAGAGGCGTTGATATTCGTAGACGTGGAAAAAATATATGTAGTTCTTGACTATATTATCTTTAATCACATAGCTTCCGATACACGAATTATGACACTTCGCTCGATACAATTAATTCCCAAAGTAACCTCTAACTCGGACTTTTAATCTAACTTTACTCGGTTATTTATTATGTGATACTATTAACAAAAAAAGAAGGAAAAACAAGCTTAACTTAAATAGTAATTTCATAGCTTTCGAATTTCGATATTGTAAGGTAACGTTTTTAAAATAAATAAAAATCGACAAAATTCGATCAAAATGACACACTTGCGACACTTGGCGCGCATGATCTTTCCCGCTCTTTCTTGCGAAATGTGACAGTGACAGCGGCAAACCGATGGAACGGCCTTAATGTTATGTTTTTATGCCGTCATATAGTATCTCTTTTTGTATTACCTATAGTTTGTGTAAACTGTGTGTAATTTGTTTTTCGCCATATTTTATGTTTCCTTCCTTTATGTTGCTTTCTTTTTGTCTGTTACCTTCCGTGATTCTCACTTGATGGTCTCATCGGAAGATCAGCGCTGGAAGTCGCCAGCAGCATGCTGAGATGGGGCCATTTCGTGACACTTTATTTTCACTATGTTCTTTTAATGTATGTCTATTGTCTGTGTGTTTACGAATAAAAACTATTCTATTCTATTCTAATTTATAACCTTAAAACGTAAAAAATATTATAAATCGTGCATCGATGTATCACCGTGCAACCTAATGCGATTGTTTCTGATACACTGCCTGTAAGTAAGAGAAAAGCGCAACCATGTGTCTACAGTATTCATATAAATAAAATTATTTTAGGTAGCAGTTTAAGAGTTTGTTTTTGACAGTTTTAAGGCCCATTTATATATTGATTACTGATTAGTGTTAAGTGCGAATTCATACATTTGCTACTTGCGTTTAGTAGAAAATGTATCTCGTAGAACACTAATCAGTGTGTAAATCGGGCCTATGAACTCGCACAGTCGCTAATCAATATGTAAACATGCCCTTAGTATTAAAGTACAGAAAATGTAATAATTCCTGTATAAGCCGGAGTAATCAAATCAAAGATTTTAATTTCGGACCCATTTTGTACCTTGTCACAGTGACAATAGTATGTGATCTCTAGCGACTTTCATATTAATTGTCACTGTGACAATGTACAAAATGGGTCATAAATTAAAATGTTTGACCGTAAATAAACTTCGCTGTAAATCAATTCAACACATAAGCGTGTTAAGTTGGTATGTATGCATTTCACTTGCATTTGCACGCTTAACAACGCCGCTTAACAATTAACCAACATCTGTTACCAACGGCGTTCACAGTCAAGTTCAATGCCAACCGTTAAGATATATACGTAATTACGTATTCTGGGCTATTTAAAGTACAAAATCCGGTTTCTTTTTTTTTATTGAAACCCTTAGATATTACTTGAAACGTTAAATATTTATTCGTTTTGATCTATTTTGCGATCGGACCGTCAACTAATAATATAGAAATGGCAGTCATTTTTTGTACCTACTTACACATATTCGTATTCGCACACGAAGGAATGGTGGTCGTCTTTTGGCCACATATTCATCATCAGCCTTTAAGGGGTTTATTCTTTTTCAGGACCTTTTATTTACAGGCCCGGCAGGTTAGGTTACCGTAACACCCATGTTACCAAGCGGCATCACAGTCACAGTCGCCAAGTCAAGGTAAATGGCACAGCGAACGTCCTCGGAATGTCCTTAGTCTTAGCTATTTATAGTATTACCGTATAACTTTTAATAGAATTCGTCTATCCGGTCATGAGACTCGGTGGCCTTGCAGTGGAAGATTAGTTTTTCCGTACCCATAGGGTAAAAACGGGACCCTATTACTAAGTTACTAAGACTTCGCTGTCCGTTCGTCCGTCCGTCTGTCACTACTGTCACTAGGCTGTATCTCATGAATCGTGATAGCTAGACAGTTGACATTTTCACAGATGATGTATTTATATTGCCGTTATAACAACAAATACTAACAACAGAATAAAATAAATATTTAAGTGGAGCTCCCATACCACAAACGTGATTTTTTTGCGTAATGGTGGCGAGTCCGACTCGCACTTGGCCGGTTTTTAAACTTTACTAGCGACAGTAGCGACCCGCCCGCCTCGGTTTCGCGCGGGTTACACGAAAACCTTAACAATTATACACCTATACCTTCCTCAAGAATCATTCTATTGATAGGTAAAACCGCATGATAATCCGTCCATTAACCTTTTCAATGGTCAATTTTTAATGGTCAATTGCATTAACGTTCAGCCAACACTGCAAGGTGGTATCAAAACCGGATCAAAACCATAACAAATTGTTGAATTAGAATCGGACCCACGGCATGTACGGAGTTTTAGTAATAGGGTCCCGTTTTTACGGAACCCTAAAAACTATGTGGCTACTACCACCAGTTTGGCACTGACATACCTAAACGCTATGGAGAACGTAACGTACTTTGTATGCATCTCGCTCGTACTCGCATATTATATTAGTGCGAGCGAGATGTATCTTAGAAAATGAATTGCGTATCGTTAGCGTATATGTCAGTTTTGACACTGTGTAGTTTAAATTTGAGTTTATCCCGAACATATATATATGTATACACACACAGCGTACATTATCTAGTAGTCCTAAAGTGGCTACCTGCACCAAAAATGGCAAGTTTCAGTCGCTCCTATCGGCAATATTTATCCCTATTTCCAGTAGCTCAATAAATAACATAAAAGCGCCCGCAGACACTTTTATGTTATTTATTGCGCTCAACGCTCAAGGCCGTGCAAATTTTCCGAGTTTTTCATACAATAATCATCTCATTTGCAATGAGTCTCGTGATGCCAGAACATCGCACAGCAACGATAAACAGCTGTGGCACGTGGTATGTATATAATGTATACCTAGAGTAAATATTTAAGAGTAACAAAACTGAAATTGATCATTAATTTGCGTTATTAAGAAAATTGAGGAGATTTTGGTTAATTACCGGCATATCTACCGATATTTTTAACATGGGTACAATAATTTGCAATCATTTTAAACTAGTTAGTTGGTCTATGAGCTGTAGACCTCGCGAGCATAACTTAAAACTGAATAAATGTATGGCTCCGCCATTTTGAATAATTACCAAAAGCTGAAACGACAAAACACGTAACATTTTTGTCCAAGCTGAAACGGAGACCTTCGCTAACACTCGGTCAATTAGGACGGTACTACTGAACGTTACAAATCAAACTAGTTAAAGTAACATCAACACCAATACGTCACATTCCATAGACGTAGGCACAGTATTGGCAAAAACAATGTCAGGGGCACGGCACGGCTGTGGATTTGGTTCATCAGTTTGGGCAAGGCCGGTGGGGGATTGCACTATGTATAGCTACATCTACAGACATGTATACATCGTGTTTTTTATTGAATTCTGTCAACTTCGGGGTATGGTTAAGTACGTCTAAGAAAACTAAATGGCATATAGCTATGTGGCACTTCGGTATGTCTAGCGGGAACAGCACCTACACCACAGCTAATTAAAAAAAAACGTATTTTTTTGACAAAAAGTAATTATATGTTGCAAATAGCGTTGTTGTAACACGGGCATTACTCGTACATTTAACTCAACCAAACAATTGAAAACTGTGACATATCAATGTCATTTCGAACATCGATCGTCCGAGATAGTACTTAAGTAGCAAATGTATGAACTCGTACTAAACACTAATCAATATGTAAACAGGCTCTAAGACAAGTGTACACGCCTTTAAAAAAATACGATATTTATTCTTGTTAATTGTTAATTATCAATCACATTTTTAATTTTTATGAAAAATTGATTTAATTTTATATTATAACCATTAATTATTTTTAATTGTTAATGGTTTGAAATAAATGAATATTAATGGCAATTGATGTTCAATTAAAATGACAATTAATTTTCCTTCAATGGTCAATTGCATTAACGTTCGGCCAACACTGCAAGGTGGTATCAAAACCGGATCAAAACCATAACAAATTGTTAAATTAGAATCGGACCCACGGTATGTACAGTCAAGTGTAAAAATATGGGTGCACTCATCATTCTCAAAAATATGTCCCATAGTGACATAAGAGCCATTTATGTCACTATGGGACATATTTTGAGTAATAAGTTGTATGCACCCATATTTCTACACTTGACTGAGTACGCAGACCGATAATGAATAGGTATCTATATCTAACAGACAGGTGGTGAATTGTAGTAGTGAAATCGTAAAATAGGTGATTGATTATATGTGCGGCCAAATCCGTCTGAGAGAAATACCGTACACGCGCGATTTTTTTTCAACCGTGTAGGAAATAGAACCAGCAATCCCTGACTATTGTATTGTTTTAATGCAATGAGTCCTATAAGATCCTCAAAACAAACCCAATCAACTGATAACATTAATAAAAACTTGTCATCTATGTGGCTACCATCAGTTTGGCACTGACAAACCTAAACGCTATCGAGAACGAAACTTACTTTCTATGCATCTCGCTCGTATTCGCATATTAGTGCGAGCGAGATGTATCTTAGAAAATGAATTACATGTCAGTTTTGACACTATCAGTGACTCATGGTACGGGTACTTGCCTATTAAAATACCCCTTTTCAGGAAAACAGCACAACTGCGTATTACCATAAAGACTATGTGTGTGTAACGATCCCGCTAAATTTACGTTTGGGACACCCTACAAAGAGGTCGTAATTTCCTTGCAAGGATTTAGGTCAATCGCTCTCGGGGGTGGAAAAAGGAGTCAGAGGAAAAATCTGGGTCGAAACTAGGAGTAACTGTAACATATAATATACAATTTCCAGCATTTCGGATAAGGTTTATTTATTTATTTTTTACTGGCATTATTACAAATCTTGATAGCACTACAAATTTACAAATATCCAGTTCAGTGTTCAAACCGAACGGGCTGCGTGTCGGATAAGGTAACCTAGAAGTATTGCAGACTTACAAACTTACATGGAGTACCGCAGGGACCGCAAGGAACGGTCTTGGGTCCGCTACTGTTTAATGCACTCAAACTTTTCCAATTATTGAAAAGATAAGTACAGGATAAGTTTCGTATTTAATGACAGTCGACAGTTTTGCAACCCAAATAGACATGAGTCGGATATTTGTGTTCGTTATGTTTTCTATTTTAATATATCTTTTATATACCTATGTAAATCGTCGTCTAGACTAGTGCCTCGTAGACTACGTTTATTTATACCATGAAATTTATCTATTTTTATAAAATATAATTAGAACCATGAATAGCGTCTTAGTCATCAACTCATTATAGAAAGAAGACATAAGATTGTTCTGGCAACAAAGATCGCAAGCTCTGTTGGGAGGCCACGTTTTTCGCATATATATTACACGAAGTATTATGTTGCTACTTCACCCGCGGCATTGGTTACGTAACGGGCATGAAACGACCGTTGAATACGTCACAACGTACATTGCTCTCCTAAAAGCGGATTTAACTGCGAAGTGACCCCTAAAACCAGCCATGTATGACTGTAATTCTATGATATCGGGATTTTCGATTCTGGAATTTGACGCACAATCTCGCCACCAATTTAGACATTAGCGAGATTCGTGTTTAGACTGTTTAGCTAGCAAGTTACTGCTGCGGTCTGATAGGACCATAATGACTATGAAACAAGGGTCAAATTAGCACAATTTATGTAATGAAGTATAAAGTTGCCGTTGCAAAATTCCATGAAATTCTTATTCCAAATCGAAGTTTAAGATGAACCAGTGTAACTGCTTTCCGATTATGCTTACCTGATGATTAAGGATTACGAGATTTCACACTTTGAGTGAGCATTCGAAATGGCATTTTAGTCTTTATTATTTACAAATTAAAGTTTACATTTAATAAGAGGTCAATTTATGAGTTTCCCCCTGTTTGCATAAAACCGGTTTATTAGTTTTTTTTTCACGCAGTCTAAGTCCATTGACACGAGAATTGTATAGTTGTCTCGAGGTCCTTCATGCTGAGCGGATATTCAGTATTCATTGACAAGTCTTTTGTATTTCTACGAAATTTGTAAAAAAAGTAACGCAACACGGGGACATTCATTGTCAACAATCCGAATGAATTAGGAATACATTTTTCTGTTTGTTGATTTCTATCCTCCCCATTCTTCAACCTATGTATTAGTTAGTGGGAATGTGTGAAGGTACAACCTTGGTCATCACTTTGGCTGTTAAATTAAATACCAATGTGTCTATTTATTATCATGGGACTTAGGATTCTCCTGTTTTTGTTCGTATACACACCTTATAAAACAAAGTCCCCGACGCGTCTGGCTGTGTGTATGTATGCTCGCGATAAACTCAAAAACTACTGAACGGATTTTCATGCGGTTTTCACCTATCAATAGAGTGATTCTTGAGGAAGGTTTAGGTGTATAATTTGTTAAGGTTTTGTGTAAGCCGTGCGAAGCCGGGGCGGGTCGCTAGTGCTACAAAAATAGATCAGGCAACCTAAAATTGAAATGAAACTAAAGCAGCACCTACACAATTTGAACTGTTACTATTTAAGCGCTTCAGCTTCCTAAAAATTAAAACCGGACCAGTGCGAGTCAGATTCGCCCACCGAGGGTTCCGTACTTTTTAGTATTTGTTGTTATAGCGGCAACAGAAATACATAATCTGTGAAAATTTGAACTACCTAGCTATCACGGTTTATGAGATACAGCCTGGTGACAGACGGACGGACAGACAGACAGTCAGACAGCTCCACTGTCTGTCTTAGTAATAGGGTCCCGTTTTTACCCTTTGGGTAAGGAACACTAAAAAGCATAATTACATTATCTATTTCTGGTGGACAAGAACCACCTGAATAGTACGTCAATGGTGAGGTAAAATTCGGTGTGTGGTGTGTGCCAGTAAGTATACCTATTACAGCGACTTAGCGGGTCATTAGCAAATAGGTTTAAATTGTTAAAATAAAGATCTTATAGATTTAATCCGGATTTCGCATCTGCCTCGGTATACTTAGGAGGTATCCCTACGTTCGGCTCGAAAGATGCTACCATTGCTACCCGACAGTGAAGTTTGACAGTTCTCTATAAAATGACAGCTGCTGTGGGTGTGATTTATGCGTGATTCACCTTTATTCTTCATTAAATTATCTTGAAGCTCTGCCACGGATCTACACAGGCCCCTATTTAAGGACGGCGAAAAATCGTGCAGTGTGGGCACAAAACAACGACCTCATTTGGTCGCGACGCAGTCATATGGATTAGGAAACGAGGACGACGACGAAGAGAAAATATCTTAAAAGAAACACCAATTTCGCCGACTTGCCCATGCCTGACGACTGACGATATGACGTACACCTAGTACACCTGCCTACGCTGGCATTGAACAAAATGAGACATTAGTTTGAGCAGTTTACGTAATTAGTCAAGACGTGTCACTCGCCGACACAAACATTGCGACCTTGCTAAAGGAATTTCAGCGAAAATACCCATTTCAGTGTGTTACTAAGACAAATATTGTGCAAAAAAGTAGATATTAGAAGCAAGTGGATTAACCAACTCAAGTCAGATCGTCCTGTGATCACGATAATCTTGAGCCACGACCTTGCTAGAAGAATGTTAGCAAAAATACCTATTTCAGCCTGTAGAGTGATGGAAGTCAACAAATTGGCAGAGGTGACAAAAGTTTCTTTAAGGGCTAAAGCTTTATGGGCTTTCCTAATGAAGAAAAAGTTCCTTGCCAAGGTTTTCTTGCGGGACTACAGTTGGGGCTCTTCATCAAATAAGGGTACAGGTATTAAAGGTTGCAACACGCTTGCAACTCCAGGTTAAATTTGATAGACAACATCTTCACCACTGGAGGGCTTCGTCACTTTTTCTTTAATATATGACATCTATTACAGTTTTTAAGACAACATCTTGTTTTCAGGTGGTTGATTTTATCATTTCTAACTAACGTTGTTAGCAAAATGCTTTTGATTCAAATATTTTCAATGGGCCAATATTTTCTGCACATATTGCGTTTGCGTTATATTGACAAGACGCTGTATTGACACGGCTTCTCTGCCGCTGGATGCGTGCGTGTGCGCATGGTTTATCCTAATAAACGTGACCATATTTTTTTCTACTTCTAACATTCTCTTACTTCGGTAAGTTTATATTACTTGGCATTTGAATTCGCATGATATCCCTTCATTTTAATGTCATTTGTGAAGGTTTTTCAGTCGGAAAAAGACAACCTCATAATTCAAGATCCAAAGAGAATAGCAAGAGCTGCGTTAATGATATAGAAAGAAATAATGATATTTTCCGGAAAGGAATTCCATTACAAATACCTCAAAAATAAACAATTTGATAATCGTGAAACACTAACACAGTAATTACATACAAAGTTCTGTAACTTAGTATGGACGTGGGGTACCTTTTCTCTGCAGCTGACTGTAGGGGAGATGCGGATAAGACGGGGACATGAGGTAAGACGGGGCCACCCACACATAGACGAAACTATACGTCACACTAACGCATCGTAATGGCCGACGGGACGCCCCTCCCGCGCGGCCATCTGTCCGATGTCGGCAGCGAGTAAGAGTGCGTGCGTTTGTTCAGTGCAGGTCAAAACGTGTTTACCGATGTTATCGATCTATTATTTGGGAGCTCAATAACTTGTTATAAAACCGTAAGTAATAGAGCCTGTTTAACGTGGATTTTTAACGCATTTGTGATTGTATTAACTATCGTGTGGCGAAACTCAAAATGCTTGAAGTTTGGTGTGGTTTTTTTTTACTAATATTTTTGGTAAACAATAGTGGCGAAGGCAAGACGGGGCAAATTATGCGAGGCATGATGGGGCTTAATAATTCCTACCTAAAATCGTCGGAAACCTGGGTTGGGTGTCAGCAGTGTGGACGATGGGCCCACACAGCTTGTGCTGGAGTCGACGACGAAGATTTGGAAGATGTCTTGATATGTATTTCTGTCAAAAGAATTAAGTCCCCATCTTACCCTTTGTCCCTATATTGTCCCTTTTTTTAGTATCCCGTCTTGCCCTACATGTGGGGTAAGATGGTGTATTTGCCATTTTTGTTAATTGTTTTTTTTTTTAATTTGTATGATTAGTTAGCAAGTCTAAAGCTGTGCCAAATAAAACTATAATAAGTAATGAATGTTTGATTAATAAATAACTCAGATATTATTTTAAATACCCTGATTTTTTACTTCTTTACCTTAGCGTCCCCGTCTTATCCGCATCTCCCCTACTAGTAATGACCTATATTACGTCTTATTTCGTTTTAAAATGTTACATAGCACATAAAAGCACATATAAATGACTTTCGTCCAATTAACAAAAACGTAGCAAATTATTATCGTTAAAAACAACCAAAACATTTCCTTCACAGGAAAACACCCAAATTACTATTCACTTTGTTATGAAAGGCACTTCAATAACAACATAGTTATTTTTAGACAGACTATTAAAAGTTCCTGCAATCCATCAAGATCAAGATAATATAAAAGCGATAAAATTGCCCCACATCAGTGTATACCATAACATAGATTAAAGAATAATTAAAAGTACTAAACTAAAGTACTGAATATTCTAACGAAAGCGTTTAAGTACTAGCTCTAGCTGGTTGAATTGTATTATATGTATGAAATGTGCGTTGCGTGTGCCGCTGTAGAAAGGAAATGTTGATTAGGTTATTCTATTGAAGAATCATCATCATCAAAGCTGTGGCTGCTTATGCGTTACGTTTAGTTGCCAGCATTCTTTCTTCTTCTTCTTCTTCCAGTGCCATCTCCTACCGGAGGTCGGCTATCATGAGGGCTATAAGAGCTTTAGACGCAGCCGCGCGGAATAATGAACGTGTGCTCTGTTTGAACCATGTTCGGAGATCTTTGAGCCATGAGTTACGTCTTCGTCCGGATGATCTTTTACCTTGGATCTTTCCTTGGATAATGAGTTGAAGGAGTTCATATAGCATTCAGCATTTTTTGGTAAGTACTTATTATCTACATCATCCTTATTAGAACAGGAGTAAAAGATTTGGTAAGCGTTTTTCGGCTTTTAATAGATACCTACCTATTTGCATAAGGAATAATATTTATATTATATTAGTGGTAAATGCCAGCGAGGTGGTTTTCCATTCATTAGCTCGTGTATAAAGATCACACGAATCTCGCCAAAATGCCAATTTTTCCCTCGAACTGCCAAAATCCGGATTTTTCGTGTTTTAAATTATCACTCCTCGTGCCAGCTACTTTGGCACACCGAGAATTTATCAGTCACGAACCAAATGCGCTAATTTTATTTTGTTAGGTACTATGGTTTATTTAAATGACAGTTTTATAGAATCATACTATAGTATAAAATCACGTGCATAGTGCTGAGGATATAGTTCTAAGGATTTTTGAATGCAGGAAGCGGGAATTTGAAAAGCGCGGGGGCGTGAGGGAAACAAGGGGAGCTTCTCAATAATACTTTTCTGGCATGTAAAATATTAAAATAAATTACAGTATTTTGCTTTATTACTCGTACTTATTCAACTTTGGGAACTAATTAAATTATTTTTATCAAATATTTTTGTTTTTGTCTATATGTAGGTATAGTAGTCACACTACTATACCTACATATATTAAATTATAAACTGAAATATAAGTCATATATTATAGAAAAAGTGACGAACTGAAGCGCTTCGTCACTTTATCTTTAATATATGACATCTATTTCAGTTGTTACTTATTATCGAGTATATTGACTATGAGTTTGTTGATCTAGAACAGACGACGATTAAGGAAAACCGAAATTCACGTTATGGTTATGGCAATCACTTGAATTGAATGCTGTATGGTAAAAATAAAAACTATAAAAACCATAAATCAATGCTATAAACGCACTTCATGTCACTGTTAATAGTTATAATCATTTTACGACTATACAGACATTGTTAACATGAACACACTGGACCGATTACCCATTCATGAATCGCGAGAATCACTTCAGATTATATAACTTGTCAACAGATTTTACAATAATTTACCCGTGACAATGAGTAATGACGTTATAAGAGTACTTGAGCTGGTCAACATGGGTTTTCTGTTACAATTGGAAGGTTTGTAGTATGTGAAATAAGTACCTGTTGTTTCAATCAGCGTCGGTATCTTCAACTAGATATTTTATTGGAAAAAAACTACTTTTTAATTTTCTCATTTACCCCCCAAAAGTGGCCCTCATGTTTAAAATTAATTTGTTTACGTTACATGTCCGTCTTTGGGTCACAAACACATATGTATGTATACCAAATTTCAACTTAATTGTTCTAGTAGTTTCGGAGAAAATAGGCTGTGACAGACGGACAGACAGACGCACGAGTGATCCTATAAGGGTTCCGTTTTTTTTTCCTTTTGAGGTACGGAACCCTAAAAATTAAGTAAGCCCCTCATATATATATGTAAGTAGTCTGGTCAGGTGGATATACCAGATTTGAAACTTGTAACGTAACGTTAGATTTGTACTCATTATTTAGGGTTGCACCAAACTGTTTGTCATCG
This sequence comes from Cydia strobilella, assembly GCF_947568885.1. Classification (NCBI taxonomy): domain Eukaryota; kingdom Metazoa; phylum Arthropoda; class Insecta; order Lepidoptera; family Tortricidae; genus Cydia; species Cydia strobilella. The sequence goes on from NC_086059.1 coordinate 2,872,977, forward strand.
TTAAAGAGTTCGCAAAATTTTATTGTATGGAATGTTTCATAGTAAGCTGCCGCGGCGCGCCGGGTGACGTTGTCCAATCTGTCAAGTACGGATGGTGCAACTGACACTTTGCTAATTAATTTAAATAATCCAGTCTTAGACTTATCTACTTGTGGTTGAAGTTGAACTGTAATTGGCAACGTCAATTTATTATAATGCGTCTTTGTGAACGTTACACTACATCCACCTATGAAAGAGGGGCTTTACTTTTTTTCCTTGTGATTCTATAGTTAGGATTTTTCCGAGCATCCAGTGGATATTCCTGGAAAATCGAGCCTTTTGAGGGTTATTGTATGTACAGCCGCTATCAGATATATCGGAGCGGCCGAGGTGCTCAAAAATATCTGAACAAACTCTAGCGCCTTGACAACAGAGGCGTGTTCAGATATTTGTGAGCGCCCTGGCCGCTCCGATATATACGATGGCGACTGTACAAGAAAATTACTAGTTTTACTGTTAGCACGAAACGTTCGATTCGATTGACCCCGTTTTCTCTTTCCATTGATAAGAAATGGCTACTGCTAAAGTCTGGTTCCGCATCCGTTAGTAATATAATTTAGTCGAGTAGATTAGTAAATAGCCGGGTCCACACAGAGCGAGCATACGCGCGAGGCAATTTCCTCGCGAGAAATTGCCTCGGAGGAAATTGCCTCGCGCGTATGGTCGCTCTGTGCGGACCCGGCTAATGACATTTTTTTCTGGCGAGTAAAGCCCCCCACTATACTCATCAATGCATCGTAAAACTAAGCGTATTGAAGTCACAATTAAATTTTCAAATCAATTATTTGTCTTTCTTATCTTTCTGATCCTCTGAATACTTACAAACAGAGAGCTGCCGTCTTTAAATTAGGGTGCAGTACCTAACTAACCTTTTTTTGGGAGACCGAAACATTTTTACTTTTAATTAAGTAAAACAGTTTTATATACCATTACAATAAGTTGCTAGTGTAAATATTCACCGATATACAGGTATCGCTTATTTTTAGGGTTCCGTACCCAAAGGGTAAAAACGGGACCCTATTACTAAGACTCCGCTGTCCGTCTGTCACCAGGCTGTATCTCATGAACCGTGAATACCGTGATAGACAGTTGAAATTTTAACAGATGATGTATTTCTATTGTCGCTACAACAACAAATACTAAAAAGTACGGAACCCTCGGTGGGCAAGTCCGACTCGAGTCGGACTTGTCCGGTTTTTTACTAACTGTATATTTCGGATTGCTATCATATCAGTTTATTCGTATTTTCTAAGTAACTAATCATTGAGTATTGAACTCATTTTGCTGTAGGTGTATTTGAAAATGATTACAAATGTGTACCTATAACTACCCTCAAATAGTACTGTTTTGGTGTTTGTAAACGATTTTATATGTAAAACATATGTCACCAATTTTAAAATATGTGCCAGTTTATAAACCTACTTCTATCGCAAGAAAGACTGTTTTGAATTAAAATTTGTTATTCATTCTGTACCAAAAGGATGTTTAGTGTTGAATGTTTTTAACGTCAAAACCATCGTATCTTCATAAAACGTTATAGCCCCTGCCATTTAAGCCCTTCTAGGCAGTCTTATAGGTAGACCTAATTATGTATGACTGACTGGCATAGTAGGGAATGCTGTTCACAAATCCATCTGAATATGGCAGATTATTTAAAGAGTTATATCCATCATCTAAACGACTTGAGCTCGCAAAAGTAAGTGTTCAGACACATTGACAATGGCTTTACATAACAATGCGGCCACGTGGACGCGTCCGCTAAAACATCAGTCTTTCAATGGACTTCGCGAATCCCTGCACACGTCACACCTTATACAAGTTACCGTTAACTTGGTCATTCGTCTTACGTAAACCTGGTCCCCATGTCAAGACTGAGGACGCATGCGCTTTTCTACCGATCAAAAATCCATTCATTCCCGTAACACCACTGCCAAGCAATCCTGGTAATACCCAAACCTAACGATCGATCGGCAATAAACGCCGCAATAATCTAACTGCAATATGTCATTGAACTTGCAAAAAATGCATTCATTTTTCTGAATTGCATACTAAAACCTGTATAGCTTACATAACTTACCATGTCGTTGTTTTCAACGAGCCAGTTGACCGAGCAAATCTGGTAGACGAGGTACGCCCGCACCAGCTCGCTCGTCTTCTTGCTCTTGAAGGCATCTTTAGGGCTGCTGAAGGAAAGGTCGAGTTCGTCGCGCGCCGGCGGCGGCGCCGAGGCGAGGGCGCGGGCGCCCCGGGGCGCGTTGACGGCTAGACGTCTGAGCAGAGCCATGGTGGAGCCCCGCGCACTTCACTGAACACACACGCGTACTCCGCGGCCGACACCTGACAACTGGCTACTGACACTGACGTGCGCTCGATACGCGTCGACTGCCGGCGCGCGCAGCCCGTTCCAATTATAAATCCCACGGAGGTGTGTCAGCGGCGAGCTTAGCCATTGGCCGTCTGGCCTGTATCGCGAAAAAATTAAACTGTTATTAAAACACCATGGAGTTCGCAACTTCAACTTCCTATGCGGTCGAATAAACCAGGAAATTAAACGGCAGTATTAACTTAACCTCAAAATTATTACGTAACGTGCCAATAACCTCAATCTTTTGGGAATTACATAAGCGGGTGGGTTCAAGAACCGGTCACACCAGACGGGATGCACTCGATGGTGCTCGATGTCTGGAATTGTTGGTGCGAAATAAATCTGATTACCCGTGTGGTCTAGACCGATCTATCTTTCGCATCCATGGATGTAAGTAACTATGTTCGCATCGCCGTTAGCGATTTTCTACAATATTGGATTAGGTTCGTGTTAAGCTCTAGAATTTATGAAGCCTTCGCTACCTTTTTACGTATTACAGCGAAATATTTCTATGTAGTAACACAATTGGTAGGTACCCGAAATTATATCAGTCAAAAACATTACCCTCCTTCTGGCGCAGTCGGGTAAAGTCATATTTAACAAACTAAATTAGGTAGGTGAGGCATAGAAGGCCCGGTTGGTAACTAGGCCCAGCATCCAAAAAAAAACCGGCCAAATGCGAGTCGGACTCGCGCACGAAGGGTTCCGTACCATTACGCAAAAACGGCAAAAAATCACCTTTGTTGTATGGGAGCCCCACTTAAATATTTATTTTATTCTGTTTTTAGTATTTGTTGTTATAGCGGCAACACAAATACATCATCTGTGAAAATTTCAACTGTCTAACTATCACGGATTATGAGATACAGCCTGGTGACAGAAAGACAGACGGACAGTGGAGTCTTAGTAATAGGATCCCGTTTTTACCCTTTGGGTACGGAACCCTAATAACAGTTGCATTCATTCATACCGGACTGCAGTTAAATTCATACCGGAAATCGGACGTGTGATTCTTTCCTCTGTATCTGTTTCATAAACTCTTACGGCTTTCATTTAGTACTTAAGTAGGTACGTTTTTAGGGTTCCGTACCAAGTAGGTACAAAAGGAACCTTTATGGTGCGACTGTCCGTCCGTCCGTCTGTCTGTCACATCGTTAAATATCTCAAGAACTACTTAAGCTATCGATTAGAAATTTGGATTAGCTAATAATAATTAATATTCAGTTTCCACGTGAACATCCTTCTTCGACTACCCACTATGCAACAGCAGACTGCCGTAGCAATAAAGAGACTGTCGTAGCAATAAAGAGACTGTCGTAGCAATAAAGAGACTGTCGTAGCAATAAAGAGACTGCCGTAGCAATAAAGAGGCCGCACGACCACACTAAAGAGTGCCTTTACGCCATACAGAATTTATACGTTGATACCTCTACGTGGGACTGCAGGGAGTGATTGTACATCTACTAGCACAAAAATTCGATGCTCTCATAATGATGACTATATTGAACATGTAGCGGACCCGAAAGAGCTACCTACGCTGGCTGAATTTTTTATCATTCTTAAAGGCCAAATGTATCTAAGTGCTAAGCAGTTTTTGATCTACACTACCGTACAGCGTTCTCAATCGCGCCCGCGCCTCCAAATAACCGAGCGCGCACTGTGCGATGCGCCGCGCCCGCGGTAAAATCATCGTACTTAGTAATGTGTATATAAATGATTTATGTGACATATTTTTTATCTAAGTGGCCGTTTTCATTGTGTTTTTTGGATGAGAAAAAAATTACAAAATTTGTAATGTTTTTCTCATTTTCTTATTTTTTTCATATTTAGTTGCCAAGCGGACCTGGGAGCCTGGGGTCCGTGGCAAAATGCCGGCACAACGCGAGAAAGATGAAGATGATGATGTAATTTATTTCTCATTTTATTTACAAAATACCGAAAATATTACATTTTAAATGTAATGTTTCTGGTTTTTTGTAAATAAAAAATACATTAATTCAATTACACTTTTAGTTATATGGCATGTTTTATTTTACATTTCATCAGCTTTCATAGGACACCTCATTTTTAAAAATCTTATAATCCATCGCCATCTTTGTGAAGACACAGTTATACCCCCCACAGTCTTTAGGTGACAAGTTCTTTTTTCGTACTCCGTAATCTACCGAACACAACGATACCACTTGTCAGTAGTATACTGTCCGACTGATGGGAGTAAGGAATGCAGTAACTGCCGGCCTAGCCAAAGTGACAATCGCTATCGCATCGCCATCGAATCGCTTTGTGTCTCTCTATCACTCTTCCATATTAGTGTGACAGTGACAGTTGCGTTTCGTTCGCTACGGAGCGTAAACGATTGGCATGTTGGTTACGGGGCCAGATCAACGGCTTTTATTTAGATCTGTCACAGTGCCTGTCCTGTTCTACACATACACTTATAACGAATAAGGGAAGCTTTATTGTGAACAGTGCGACCGGATATTTCAATTCGAACGTGATAATAGATACGAGAACAATACGAGATCTAATAGATACGGTAGTTATCTTTTCAGTTCGATTCGAGAAACTATTCATTTCACGCTACAATTATTGTGGCGTTTTGGGATATCCATTGGATGTCTAAAGCCCCCCATTTACACTCCTACAATGCAGTCCGCCTCGCAGGACTGCGGAGTAGGATACAATATAGCTCACACACTTCCTACATTGCAGTCAGTGGCGTAACTGGGGGGGGGGGGGGCAGAGGGGGCAAGTGTCCCGGGCGCCATCCAAGGGGGGGGCGCCAAAATGGGGAAAAGGCAGCAGCAGGAAAACTTTCGTCAGTCGTCAGGGGCCGAAAATTTGGTGACTGCCCCGGGCGCCATATCGTCTAGCTACGCCCCTGATTGCAGTCCTACCTACCAGAGGACCTGCCACGAAAGACGAAAATCGAAGTTTCGCTATGTGCCTCCCTATCGCTCTTGCGATAAACTAGAATATCTAGTGGTAGAGAGGCAGATAAAGAAATTACGCTTTCCGTTTTTCGCGGTAGGCCCTCGTGTCGGTGCTCTTGCAATTCCGTTATGTGCTATTACCACACAAAAAATACATCATCTGTGAAAATTTCAACTGTCTAGCTATCACGGTTCATGAGATACATGCCTGGTGACAGACAGACGGACAGCGGACTCTTAGTAATAGGGTCCTGTTTTTACCATTTGGGTACGGAACCCTAAAAACCGTTGACTCATTCATAATATGTAAAAGCGACCACTTACTCGTGTGTTGTTAGAATTACCCAAACACTCGAACTGAAGTACGTATACGTACCAATATTATTTTGTTACTAAGTATTCACTTCAATTCACTGGAAAGTAATTGAGATTAGTGCTATTTAGAGTGTTTCACACTGTCCAATCCGATATCGGATGTCGGAAGGAAGTAAAATATAAGATTTATGTGTTTCTCTGTATTTATTAAATCATTATTACTAAAAACGTTAAATAACGCAAAAAAGGCGGACTTAATGCCAATGACACTTTCCTGCAGCTGTTTTTGTATTGGCGCCTTCCGACATCCGATATCGGAATGGCGCTCGATAAATTCAGAGATTTCGGAGCCCCCGTCAGCTGTCGGACCGATATTTGTTTGTGTGCGTATGTGTAGGCATAATCAAATGCTTGTTGTACTCGTAGTGTGCGTGACCACTAAATACGGCGCCCGGGCGCGCCCCCGCGGCCTGACTACGCGGATGTCGGATCCTACATCCGACGTCGGATCGGACAATGTGAAAACGCTCTAACAGTAAGTTACTATAAATATAAATAATCTTAACTACGTTACTAATAGTAACAGCAAAATTTCCTTCCGTATTGATAAAGGAAAGCACATAGGGAATTCCTTCCCTATCAGACAGAAAGGCTAGATAAAGATAAATGATTTTGACTAGAGTATACATAATTACGGTAAAAATTACCGAGAAACACAGATAACTTCTACTAAATAAAGTAAGACCTCTCGTGATCACCAGATCACCACACATCGGCACTCCCATACTAAAGAGATAACTACGCAACTGCTGCTGCTGTGCAAGTGTGGGAAACTGTCGAAAATGTTGGAAGAGTTCTCGGCAATTTCTGGAAAATTACACAGGAAACAAAGAAAAATTTCGATTACAATATAAAAAAGTGTTCCGTGAACAAACTTTTGTACGGAACACTAGGAGGATATAACCAAACGGAGGCGTTCCCCTCTGTCGAAAATAGTCAGCCAATGGTCATACACAATGTATGGACTGACGTTTATCTGACATGGCTATTTTGACGTTACGCATACATTTGACGTTCCCCTCCCCCGCAAAAAACGTTAGATTTTTTTGTACAGAAAATTACAGACATGGCGGCTCCGTTTGGTTATAACCTCCTAGACGGAACACTAAAAATATGAGAAGATCCCAAAAAAAATTCATGTGGAATGTTTCCAATTTTGATAACTTTCCGAAGGCACATCAGTAGAGATAACACTAATTTCTACGAGTAGCCTATGAATAAAACAACACAGTTTATATCATGTATACATAGATACTTTTATTTGAAAAATACTTCGTGTAGCTAAACTAATCACATATGGCATTCTACATCCCAGACTGTATTTTTACAAAAAAAAACACTTATCGCAAATAAATATAGCAGCTTAGATCACCGAACCTACCCGCGACACACGACTACGTATATACACCATCAATTTAGAATTTATAGTCTAATCAATCAAGCCAAATATATACAATGGTTAAATAATCGATCTAATAAACCGTATTGCACTAGATTGCTATATTATGACTTCATATAAATTAAAAAAAAAACCTCCAACGCAACGAAACGGATGTACGGATTTTGATCTGAGAACTAGCACTACAAAAACTTGCGCAAAAAAAATGCTAACTGAAAAACCACAAAAATCATATTATTACCAGCCAGATGCATTGCAATAGTTATTTACGATACAAGTGCGGAAAAGAGGAAATTCGAAACGAGTGGCGATAAATTAAAACACGACCGCAGGGAGTGTTTTAAATCGACACGAGTTGCGAATTACCTATTCGCACGTGTATCGTACAACATTTTACAGTACATACCCTTTAAACTTTTGACATATGCACGAAAAGTGCTCTTTACGCACTAGTGCGAGAAAGTAGCACCATATGTACTGTAAATAATACAGCAATCCAGTATAATATCTCGAACAAAACATCAGAATACAATGGCAGTTACACATTATAATAATTTAGTCAAAATTATTTTGTTGTCTTGTTTGTCCCAAAAACATGTGACGGAGTGCAGCTTTTTGTATAAGGTGAAATTTAGTTATTTATTTTTCTCAAGAGAATTATAATCAACAGCTAGAAAGACATGCAATAGCACTAAACTTTTTTTATTCATTAGATAAAAGACTAAAATAGAAGTGTGACGAGTCAGAAACAAGACAACGAAATAAATTTTAACCCAATGAGGGCTATCGTTTTTTTGCTCACCAGTTGGCGCCTCTGTTGATGGTGGTCCAAAAGACTAAAGAACAGCTGTCAGTCATTGAAGTGACAAGTGACATTTGACATTTCGAACTATGGAAAAGACCACCATCTACACTAGCGCCCCTAGCGGCGAATTCATACGCGTTAGCCCTCATTACAAGCTAGCTATTGCTCCTTTGTGGTGTTCTTCCTCACAGTATAACAGTGATGTACTATTATTTCTCTCATAATACACGTGTACAGAGTTACAAGATTAGAGGTGCCAACTACTGTTAACACTTTCGCTGCAGCAATCTGTTATAACTTATAACGCAGTTAAACATACTGCATCGGGCCGAATCGACACGTTGCCGCAGCGAACGTGAACGGTGGTTATAACTTATAGTCGCCCAGGCGTCAATATAAAGACCTTCCATTCCATTGTATTTTGATTCTTTATTATGAGAAATCAAATTACATATGTCATGTTTATTTTGTTTTGTAGTAGGTAAGTAACGCAATAAGCGTTGAGAATCTCTTAATCACATAACTCAATAGTCACGAACAGGCCATTTTGAGTACTTAGTCCATCTAGGAGATATATAAAGACTTCAAATAGAAACATACAATTTTGTTTGGGTTTTTAATTTGTTGATGGCACCTCTGAATATTGTCACACTGTAATACCAGTTATAAATGTAACATAATATTGCATTGTACTTAAAATGTGCTACAGAATCATTTACACATACTATAAACCTTTGCCGTTTCTGCTTATAAAGTCCATGTTACAAAACAAACGGATATGTTTATTTTTTCGGGTAGGACAGTAGGTTATTTTACTTATGACGTCCTAGTAACATTCGTATTGAAAAACATGTTTTTTCTACGTTATAACAAAAATAATTGATTGTAATAGAGAGGTGAAGTCTAAGATAAAAACGTGCTCCTTAGTTTGACATCCATAACAGATGGCGCTATACTGCGCCATATGTATTTCGGGTACTGAATTGTCAAACGTCAACTTTTGACAATCAGATTTACCGCAAAATATATGGAGCTGTACAGCGCCATCTCGTTTACTTGTCAAATTCGAAGCACGAAATTGTCTTAGATTTCACGCATCTTACTCGACCAATATATCTTTGGTTATAATAACGTATTAATTATACAATTATTCACAAGTTTAAGACACAGCCTTAAAACTGAAATATGTTGTGTTACTTATCGATTTAAAGGCTTACGTCCCAAACTTTGTAAACAATTAAGCTTTCTCCTGAGTTGGCTTGATTTTATAAAAAATCCGTTAGATATTACACCTATCGGATAATGAACCCTAAGTAAACGTAAAAGAAATAGCACTTTCGAGTAAATAAATTCGCCTCAATAACTGGCAAGGACATACTAACAACGCACATCATGTATTCTTATCCATATTGCATATAAACATATTTCTATATATTCGTGATAATCTTCAATAAAAAGGAACCTAGTGACGCTTACGTAGTTATTCGCCGTTGTATTTAAATGACTATTTTAACTGTAAGCGCCAACAGTTTGGCAAACCAATTTCATTAGTAGAAAAGGTGCGAAATTCAAATATTTTTTTTTCAAAATTGCCGCCTTTTTCTACTAACATAATATAGGCTTGTTAGACTAGTTCCATTATCGCTTATTATATCTAGTTGTATACATAATTCAACATAACGATTTCATAAAACAATAAAAATCAGAATGTCAGCGAAAAGCATTGCTTTAAATATTTCAAGTTGACTATATTACTCGACCACTAAAGGCACCATTGGGTACTGGTAGTGAAATCGGCGGCCATAATGTGGTCGATAGTTACGGTAAAACAAACACTTCTATATATCGTACATACGCCTAGTTATGATCTTAATGAAACTTACTATTAACTACGACTAATATGTACAGGGTTTATGATTTAAATGATATTCATAGAGCGACACTATCACACGTGGTAGAAGGATAATTTTGACACAAATATAAACATTTAGGTTATAACTTAAACTATAAAAATATACAGGTAAAGGTGACTGATTAAATGACTGGTGCTTAAGCTTGCTATTTCAGCCTATATACGTCCCACTGCTGGGCACAGGCCTCCTCTCATGCACGAGAGGGATTGGGCTATAGTCCCCACGCTAGCCCAATGCGGGTTGGGGACTTCACATACACCTTTGAATTTCTACGCGGATGTATGCAGGTTTCCTCACGATGTTTTCCTTCACCGAAAAGCTACTGGTAAATATCAAATGATATTATGTACATAAGTTCCGAAAAACTCAATGGTACGAGCCGGGATTTGAACCCGCGACCTCCGGATTGAGAGTCGGACGACAAAAACAATAATAATAAAAATGTATAATTGTTTAACCTATATATTTAAAACAAAAGGGCACATATAGGTTATAAATATTATACATACTTCAATTGTAACAAATGTATTTGTTTAAATTGATAAAAATAAAATACGACACTCGATGGCAAGGCATTTTTCTATATAATCTTAAAGAAAACGAGTGGTTTTTTTTATTATTTATAACTTGAATTTGTCCTAAATATAAATGAAATAGGTGCTTCGTGTCTCCTAACACCAGTCATTCAGTCAGAACGTTGTAAATGCATTTCCGAATAAAGATAACGCAATATTTGCATTAAAGAGCTACCAATCGCAGTTACTACGTGGCCTTAGTACAGTGAGAAACGTGTGTATTGCCAAAGTCTCTCTAGCTCTTCGGCCGCGAAAATATCTACTCTTGATGTATGGCCGCAGTACTCGAGTATAATAAAATGTCAAGAATATTCAAATATATTAAGAGAAAAGCAGGAATTTTTACGATTTTTATCTTGAAACGTCAGCCAACATCTCTATTTATTGGTTGGTTATGTTTTAAAAACCTGAAATCCTTCGCAATAAGGCCAGTCCAGACGGGATGATCAAATCGTTCGATTTGATCAGAAAAGAAATTGGCGTCAATCTCCAATTTAATCACCAATTTTAGATTTATGGTGATATTTGAGCGCCCTAAAAAATGCACCCAATCGCGAATACTAGCGTCACAAATTGGTATTTCTTGCGTCCGCACCTCTATTTTATGAGTAATATCGGTGACCTGTGACCTGTAATATTACAATTACCAATAAATTATGTCTATGTCTAATAGGCGGTCGAAATCGGCGAGCCAAATTGGCGTTTGCGTCCCGCACCACCTGATTTGATCAGACAATTTAATCAGATTGGCTAAAAAAATTCCGTCTGGGCCGGCCCTTAGGGCCTACCGCGAACCACGTTCGACGTGTTGCCTCCCTGTCACACTTAAGTACGAATTTACAAGTGCGACAGAGAGCCAACACGTCGAACGTGGTTCGCGGTAGGCCCTCTGTAATCACTGCAAAACTTTTGTGTCCTGATAATGAATGTCACAAATAAAAGGCGGACAGCTGTAGCTAAAATATCATGCTTCGATAATTTGATGACTAAAGTCGCCAACACATTGAGTGCCGGGAATCTGCTGGGCGGGCTCTCTGTTCGTAGTCCCTTTCCTTTACAAAGCGGGAAAACGCTGGGATCGGCTACGAGCATAGCGCTACGAGAACGTTGGCAGTGAATGTGTCAACTCCTGAGCGGGGTCAAAGGATATTGGAATTTAAAAAGCCACCAGTAGAATATTTCTTGCAACTGTATTCGAAAAGAAAAATGCTTGAATACTGCATGAAATCTTGGGTTAAATAAACCAAATTTACTAAAGTAAACTATGAGATTCATTATACCATCAAAATTATTATAACGTTTTTTTATGAGTACTTAAATAAATATATTTATTGACCTTCACAAATAATGGTGACATTTTAAGTTACTAAGTTTAATTACCTTCCGCTTGCACTTTCCTTCATTCTTATTGAAATATATATATTAAATATGATTTAAATACAGTCATAATTTTAAGTGAAACCTTATAATAATTGAAAAAATATTGTCATAAAATGTGCGGCTGCCACAAGAGATAAGAATTATATCATTTTGAGCGTTCATATTAGGTAAATAATAAGTAATAGGTATTAAATAATGCATTGATGTAAGTAAACGTTCTTTTCTACTTCCCTGGATCTCAAAACTGTTATTTTTTTTAACACATGACAATATCTCTTCTGAGTCAATAGCAAGGAAAAAGATGCAAAATGTTGCCAAATGTATTGGGCATATGAATTGCGAAAAATATTACCAACAACATTACTTAACTGACCATTTCCCTGTTTAGCAACCACATTTTTTTTTAATATACTACGTCGGTAGCAAACAAGCATTAGGCCTGCCCGATGGTAAGCAGCCACCGTAGCCTATGGACGCCTGCAACTCTAGAGGTATTACATGTGCTTAGCCGACCCTTTAAAAACCTGTACACTCCTTTTTTGAAGAACCCCGTACTGTAGCCCCTCGCGAAAACCTCGGCAGGGAGCTCATCCCACAGCCAAAGCGTCCGCGGGAGGAAATTCCTCTTATTCTTTATTCTTTCATAATTGCTCTCTCTCTCTCTCTCTCTCTCTCTTAATTCCTCTTAGTACTATCAGAAAATAATGTCTCGAAATGTCAACGGGCTAGGTTTTTAAAGAAAGAAAGAAAGAAAGAAAAAGCATTTATTAGCACAACATAACAAGACTAAAACTAGAAATAATTAAACAGAATGAGGTTGCGCTAAATGGTCCTTACTCAGCTTGGTGTCACGGTGTGAGCCAACATGGCACACTCTGCGACGCTGATTTTATGACGTTGATTTTTTATTTTAAAGGGGTTTATTATCTATTGAATTTTAGCAAAGAGAATTGATTGTAATAGAGAGGTAGTCTAAGATAAAAACCGGACAAGTGCGAGTCGGACTCGCCCACCGAGGGTTCCGTACTTTTTAGTGTTTGCTGTTATAGCGGCAACAGAAATAAATCATCTGTTTCTGTTGCCGCTATAACAACAAATACTAAAAACAAAATAAATTAAATATTTAAGTGGGGCTCCCATACAACAAACTTGATTTTTTTGCCGTTTTTTGCGTAAAGGTACGGAACCCTTCGTGCGCGAGTCCGACACGCACTTAACCGGTTTTTTTGCCCTTTGAGTACGGAACCCTAATTTGACATCCATAACAGATGGCGCTGTATTGCGCATTTAATTGTCGAACGTCAAGTTTTGACAATCAGAGTTACCGCAAAATTCATGGATTCATTTTTGACACTTTCGTCTACCCCCCCTCCCCCCACCCCATAGCGTTACGTAATATTTGAACGCCCCCTAATTATCTTTTGAACGCCACGCCTATCGTGCGCGGCGCGTTATTGTGAACCTTATCGGAATGCAGGAAGGTTGATATTGGGCTGCAGCCGCGCGCGTCATTTGACGTCTTTGGCGATCAAATGGATAATCTAGCACAGATTGCAATAAAAAAAATGGTCAGTTAAGAAACATCTTAGTATGTCTTGTTTTGTTAATATATGTCAAAAGTTATTGTCGGCTATGTAACTGTCAATATAAATAAAACTATGAAAACGGATTATATCGCGTATATTGAATTCACCCGTTGACCACGAACGCTGTAAAGAGTTCGAAACGTCGGGATGTATTATAAATTCAATATACGCGATATAATCCGTTTTCATAGTTTTATTTCATGAGTAACTATCGCGGTAACCGAAGACAATATTATGTCAATATAAAATTACATTGAAGAGCTTCGTGATTTTTATTAAAATCACTGGCAACACTAAAACTCTCCAAGTAGCCCTTAAATATAATATGAATGTTAAAATCCTTCGACACCGAACCACGCGTATATACAAAGCTGTTAACTCCCTTCAAAACTGTACAAAAATAATGATAGGACACACAATAATGTATTTCTCTTCATATATACATGAGCTAACCAATACGATTGGTGTTACCAATTTAGTGATTATTCTAATATTTTTATTAATTTTTAAAACTATAGTATAAAATTTTACTCCACACAACATATATTCAGCTATGTAAATAAATGGGAAATTATTTTGATATTTGAAATATGTGTCGCTCCCGCGGAAAAGGGACCCTAGTCTGAGAGCCCCACCATGAGTCTGGCTAATGAAAGTTGAACCAGAAAAAACGCGGCAATTTAAAAAAATCTGTATCAGTCATCTCTTTGATTACAAGGATTGCATAACTTTTATACTTTTTATAATTTTCATATTCTAGAAATCATAAAAAGTATAAAAATTATGCAATCCTGCCGCCTGCTACAGATTTTTTGAAATTGCCGCGTTTTCACAGGTTCAACTTTCATTAGCCAGACTATTACCGATGCTCCGATGGTAAGAGCCCGCAGCACTAGTCCCTTTTAAGCATGAATGACACAAATGGTTAAATGACGACACACGTATATAGTTTGACATATATATAGGCACAAATGAACAGTACGGGTGCCTTACATAAAGCTTCATTACACTACCACTACTTAAACAGTAGGCGAGGGATTTTAGTCCTACAATCTCTTACTAGACATTCCTTAACATTCGATTTAAAACCTTATTTCGTTCGCTATAAGGTTGCAAAATTCATTCTCGTAAACATTAAATTTGGCCATTAGTACCAACTGGACAAGGCCAGAGATTGTGCGTTTTAACTGAACCATGTTTTAGTAAACAATATCATAGAAGAGCTTTTTCTAAAAAAAAACGTGATTCTTACAAATCTGGACTTTCTCGGGTTCATTCTACTCAGAATCGTCAACATTCTCTATACTACCATTAAAAAAAGATATCCTAAAACGTCAGTTTCATTGCGTCACGTTTTAGTGTGATTTTTTTTCACTTGTGCACGCATGAAACTAAAATTTTCATTCAAATTTTTAGGACATTTTTTTGCATCAGGATTGAATGTGCTAGTGATTCTGAGTTAAGTCGCTTAATTTAAAACTCGGGTAAATCCATCTGTCAGATTATAGAATAGAATAGAATAAAATTTTATTCGTAAGCACAAACAAACATTACATAATATAACAATAAAATATAGAATAAGATTAAAGTGTCACGAAATGGCCTCATCTCAGCATATTGCTGGTGGCTTCCAGCGCTGATCTTACGCGATTATGTGATTTTGGTATTAAGAAAAGGTAATAGGGAGCGTGCATAAACTGTAGGGGGCAGCACAGGAGACGTCAGATTTTTGGCGCGAGGCATAAATGTGTAGTTTATGCTTCCAAAGTAGCTTACAAGATGGCAGCACTTGTTTTGGCGTAGTGTCAATGTTCATGTGATGTACATGTTTATGGTTTCGATTCAGGCCACAAGATGGCAGACCCTCCAACGCGCACGGTCCCTATAGGGTAGATATTTGCTGAGAGGTTCGAATGGATTTACCCGCGTTTGAAATTAAGCGACACAGTCGGAAGAACCCAAAAGTATCAGGATCTGTGATAATCAGGTTTTTTAATATTTTTTTCT
The DNA here is from genome assembly GCF_947568885.1 of Cydia strobilella. NCBI lineage: Eukaryota > Metazoa > Arthropoda > Insecta > Lepidoptera > Tortricidae > Cydia > Cydia strobilella. Next base: position 2,888,354 of record NC_086059.1, read on the forward strand.
AAAACGCTCAGAATAGAAACAGTAAGTCGTTCACAGTAAAAAGGGAAAATAAGTCTCCAAGCGACGATAGTCACCTTTGAATATAATACCAAGTATTGACTAGTGACTGTCGCGCTGAGGTTCCTTTTCCTGGGAACGACACATGACAACGAATTTTTCGGTCGATCCTTAGGTTTCATTATGGTTATGTCAAAGTACTAATAGCATGAAAAATGTTAATTATTACTACACGTTTGTGTGTTAAATCGATTTCTGTGAACTTTGCACTTCTCTTCACAAACTGATACTTTAGTAAATATATGTAAATCCTGATAAATAATAATATAGTTAATTTGGAATTAAGACAATCGTTTTAGGCTCATTGGTATACCTTAAGGTAAATTGTATTCGGGTAATTCCGAAAACGTATAGAATTAGGTACACACCTTTTTATTAATTTTTCGAAATTACTCGAAGACACTTATTATGATACAAAAACGACGGTTCTCATTAATATACTCTGTTTCAGAGCTTCCTTATGTGAGATCGAAAAATTAGTATAATCACAAACGTAAATGTACCACTAAAAGCTGCCAATTACATATTTTACACTTAGGTACAGTCAGATGCAGTAGCACAGAATAAATAGTACTTGGTACAGAAGGTTCACTCTACAAAACGCGTCTATTACGACAGATATGACCGCAAGGTGGCACAAGCGAGAGCAGGCGTCCGTTTCGTAGCGGTGCGCGGCAACCACTATGGCTAGACACCAAAATTGGTGTGGGCCGCATGTACTTGTAGCGACGCGACGAAATCGCGGAGTGAGCCACGCCTGGCAGTAGTAGTAGCTAAACGGCCGAGCGTTGTACAGATCATTGTGGACACCTGGCCCTCTAAGGTACTTCTGGCTGACTGTACCAATTACAAGTTAAAAATAGATTCTATATGACAATAGATACAACTTCTTTTGCTTGGTACAGCCATAAAATATATAAGAGCGGCGAGGGTGCTTATAAATATCTGAACACGCCGTTGTGAAAAACTTACTGTACAAGTTTAGATATTTTTAAGCACAAAGTCATTCGGGGAGTTTATTGCCCTCAACTATACAGGGTGGCTAAAAAATAAGTGCATTCCCGTTGCCAGGGAGGTTTTGGGATTATACTGAGCCTTCTTGACCGTGGGACTTAGCCAATTTGTGTAAGAATGTCCCTATAATACTGAGCAACTTTTACTATGGGACCAACCACAAAATCGCGAAACAGAAAATTTGCCCTCCCATAGAAAATGGACCAGCCAAAATGTATGAAACAGCCAAATTTTATTTTGCGATTTTGTGGTTGGTCCCATAGTAAAAGTTGCTCAGTATAATACCAAAACCTCCCTGGCAATGGGAATGCACTTATTTTTTATCCACCGTGTACATTTAAACGAATTTTTATCAAGCAGTTTCAGAATATTTCAGATACATCTGTGAGCGATACTACAAATTTTTATATTAGAGAAAAAAAGTGCACCGCATCGGGCAAGACTCAAACTAGTGACCTTTCGGAACACCGGTCCGATCAATATTAACCAATTTTTCCATTTTTCATTTAGTACACATCATTCATTATATATAATTTTTTTTCATTTAGTTCATTTAGTAATTTTGTTTTTTCAGAATCAGATAATATTTGCTTACAGCTCATAGAATGCTCATACTAGACTTGTAACGGCTGTATCTCTCAAAAGCTTAAAGGCCGATTTAAACCCTTTTGGAAATTTAAATTAGATACCATTTAAGAGCAAAGCAGTGAACCCTCTAAACAGAGTATTAAAAAAAACTTTCTCATTTCATAAAGACTTTGACTCTACTCTCTGATTACCAGTCCGCCCGACGATATCAGCCTGTCAGTTGATCGGAACTGAATTTTTTTTGTTCTAACTGACAGGCTGATATCGTCCCGCGGACTGATAATCAGTGGGCCCCTTTAAGGAGCCAAAGAAATCCATCACAAAAGAAGTCACATCTATCATTAGCCAGTAACGTAAAATGCTCAATCACTTGTAAACCAACCAGTCACATCACTCCATGGAACACTATCACTCGGGTAATGGAGCGCAGTCCTGTGAGTCTGTCGAAGCACTTTCTAGGACTCTGTAGGGTCGTGTCGGGACGCTACCAGGCTGAGAAGTCGAGGACTCGCTGCCCCTGGAAATAAAGAGTTGTTTGTGAGTCAGAAAAAAATGTTGTCAGTGAAATTTGAATCTACTGTAGATTGTTTGAACAGAGATGGTTTTGTTTTGTTTGAAAATTGAACGAAACAAAACAAATGCAACTGTTTCTATTGAAAATTATTTAAACATCGAACTTAATAAGTCGGACGAGATGACGATGCTCATGTATATATGTAGCAGTCAAATTGTAAGAATCCGCATTTTGTAAAATATATTAACAGCGACGTTTGTAATATCGTCGGACGAGATGACGATGCTCATGTATACATGTAGACTGACCAACCTAGTCTGAGTCGTCATCGTTGACGGAGCAGCGCAGCTTGGACAGCGTGCGGCGCGCGGCGGGGGTGTCGTCCTCCTCGTCGGACGAGATGACGATGCTCATGTATACATGTAGACTGACCAACCTAGTCTGAGTCGTCATCGTTGACGGAGCAGCGCAGCTTGGACAGCGTGCGGCGCGCGGCGGGGGTGTCGTCCTCCTCGTCGGACGAGATGACGATGCTCATGTATACATGTAGACTGACCAACCTAGTCTGAGTCGTCATCGTTGACGGAGCAGCGCAGCTTGGACAGCGTGCGGCGCGCGGCGGGGGTGTCGTCCTCCTCGTCGGACGAGATGACGATGCTCATGTATACATGTAGACTGACCAACCTAGTCTGAGTCGTCATCGTTGACGGAGCAGCGCAGCTTGGACAGCGTGCGGCGCGCGGCGGGGGTGTCGTCCTCCTCGTCGGACGAGATGACGATGCTCATGTATACATGTAGACTGACCAACCTAGTCTGAGTCGTCATCGTTGACGGAGCAGCGCAGCTTGGACAGCGTGCGGCGCGCGGCGGGGGTGTCGTCCTCCTCGTCGGACGAGATGACGATGCTCATGTATACATGTAGACTGACCAACCTAGTCTGAGTCGTCATCGTTGACGGAGCAGCGCAGCTTGGACAGCGTGCGGCGCGCGGCGGGGGTGTCGTCCTCCTCGTCGGACGAGATGACGATGCTCATGTATACATGTAGACTGACCAACCTAGTCTGAGTCGTCATCGTTGACGGAGCAGCGCAGCTTGGACAGCGTGCGGCGCGCGGCGGGGGTGTCGTCCTCCTCGTCGGACGAGATGACGATGCTCATGTATACATGTAGACTGACCAACCTAGTCTGAGTCGTCATCGTTGACGGAGCAGCGCAGCTTGGACAGCGTGCGGCGCGCGGCGGGGGTGTCGTCCTCCTCGTCGGACGAGATGACGATGCTCATGTATACATGTAGACTGACCAACCTAGTCTGAGTCGTCATCGTTGACGGAGCAGCGCAGCTTGGACAGCGTGCGGCGCGCGGCGGGGGTGTCGTCCTCCTCGTCGGACGAGATGACGATGCTCATGTATACATGTAGACTGACCAACCTAGTCTGAGTCGTCATCGTTGACGGAGCAGCGCAGCTTGGACAGCGTGCGGCGCGCGGCGGGGGTGTCGTCCTCCTCGTCGGACGAGATGACGATGCTCATGTATACATGTAGACTGACCAACCTAGTCTGAGTCGTCATCGTTGACGGAGCAGCGCAGCTTGGACAGCGTGCGGCGCGCGGCGGGGGTGTCGTCCTCCTCGTCGGACGAGATGACGATGCTCATGTATACATGTAGACTGACCAACCTAGTCTGAGTCGTCATCGTTGACGGAGCAGCGCAGCTTGGACAGCGTGCGGCGCGCGGCGGGGGTGTCGTCCTCCTCGTCGGACGAGATGACGATGCTCATGTATACATGTAGACTGACCAACCTAGTCTGAGTCGTCATCGTTGACGGAGCAGCGCAGCTTGGACAGCGTGCGGCGCGCGGCGGGGGTGTCGTCCTCCTCGTCGGACGAGATGACGATGCTCATGTATACATGTAGACTGACCAACCTAGTCTGAGTCGTCATCGTTGACGGAGCAGCGCAGCTTGGACAGCGTGCGGCGCGCGGCGGGGGTGTCGTCCTCCTCGTCGGACGAGATGACGATGCTCATGTATACATGTAGACTGACCAACCTAGTCTGAGTCGTCATCGTTGACGGAGCAGCGCAGCTTGGACAGCGTGCGGCGCGCGGCGGGGGTGTCGTCCTCCTCGTCGGACGAGATGACGATGCTCATGTATACATGTAGACTGACCAACCTAGTCTGAGTCGTCATCGTTGACGGAGCAGCGCAGCTTGGACAGCGTGCGGCGCGCGGCGGGGGTGTCGTCCTCCTCGTCGGACGAGATGACGATGCTCATGTATACATGTAGACTGACCAACCTAGTCTGAGTCGTCATCGTTGACGGAGCAGCGCAGCTTGGACAGCGTGCGGCGCGCGGCGGGGGTGTCGTCCTCCTCGTCGGACGAGATGACGATGCTCATGTATACATGTAGACTGACCAACCTAGTCTGAGTCGTCATCGTTGACGGAGCAGCGCAGCTTGGACAGCGTGCGGCGCGCGGCGGGGGTGTCGTCCTCCTCGTCGGACGAGATGACGATGCTCATGTATACATGTAGACTGACCAACCTAGTCTGAGTCGTCATCGTTGACGGAGCAGCGCAGCTTGGACAGCGTGCGGCGCGCGGCGGGGGTGTCGTCCTCCTCGTCGGACGAGATGACGATGCTCATGTATACATGTAGACTGACCAACCTAGTCTGAGTCGTCATCGTTGACGGAGCAGCGCAGCTTGGACAGCGTGCGGCGCGCGGCGGGGGTGTCGTCCTCCTCGTCGGACGAGATGACGATGCTCATGTATACATGTAGACTGACCAACCTAGTCTGAGTCGTCATCGTTGACGGAGCAGCGCAGCTTGGACAGCGTGCGGCGCGCGGCGGGGGTGTCGTCCTCCTCGTCGGACGAGATGACGATGCTCATGTATACATGTAGACTGACCAACCTAGTCTGAGTCGTCATCGTTGACGGAGCAGCGCAGCTTGGACAGCGTGCGGCGCGCGGCGGGGGTGTCGTCCTCCTCGTCGGACGAGATGACGATGCTCATGTATACATGTAGACTGACCAACCTAGTCTGAGTCGTCATCGTTGACGGAGCAGCGCAGCTTGGACAGCGTGCGGCGCGCGGCGGGGGTGTCGTCCTCCTCGTCGGACGAGATGACGATGCTCATGTATACATGTAGACTGACCAACCTAGTCTGAGTCGTCATCGTTGACGGAGCAGCGCAGCTTGGACAGCGTGCGGCGCGCGGCGGGGGTGTCGTCCTCCTCGTCGGACGAGATGACGATGCTCATGTATACATGTAGACTGACCAACCTAGTCTGAGTCGTCATCGTTGACGGAGCAGCGCAGCTTGGACAGCGTGCGGCGCGCGGCGGGGGTGTCGTCCTCCTCGTCGGACGAGATGACGATGCTCATGTATACATGTAGACTGACCAACCTAGTCTGAGTCGTCATCGTTGACGGAGCAGCGCAGCTTGGACAGCGTGCGGCGCGCGGCGGGGGTGTCGTCCTCCTCGTCGGACGAGATGACGATGCTCATGTATACATGTAGACTGACCAACCTAGTCTGAGTCGTCATCGTTGACGGAGCAGCGCAGCTTGGACAGCGTGCGGCGCGCGGCGGGGGTGTCGTCCTCCTCGTCGGACGAGATGACGATGCTCATGTATACATGTAGACTGACCAACCTAGTCTGAGTCGTCATCGTTGACGGAGCAGCGCAGCTTGGACAGCGTGCGGCGCGCGGCGGGGGTGTCGTCCTCCTCGTCGGACGAGATGACGATGCTCATGTATACATGTAGACTGACCAACCTAGTCTGAGTCGTCATCGTTGACGGAGCAGCGCAGCTTGGACAGCGTGCGGCGCGCGGCGGGGGTGTCGTCCTCCTCGTCGGACGAGATGACGATGCTCATGTATACATGTAGACTGACCAACCTAGTCTGAGTCGTCATCGTTGACGGAGCAGCGCAGCTTGGACAGCGTGCGGCGCGCGGCGGGGGTGTCGTCCTCCTCGTCGGACGAGATGACGATGCTCATGTATACATGTAGACTGACCAACCTAGTCTGAGTCGTCATCGTTGACGGAGCAGCGCAGCTTGGACAGCGTGCGGCGCGCGGCGGGGGTGTCGTCCTCCTCGTCGGACGAGATGACGATGCTCATGTATACATGTAGACTGACCAACCTAGTCTGAGTCGTCATCGTTGACGGAGCAGCGCAGCTTGGACAGCGTGCGGCGCGCGGCGGGGGTGTCGTCCTCCTCGTCGGACGAGATGACGATGCTCATGTATACATGTAGACTGACCAACCTAGTCTGAGTCGTCATCGTTGACGGAGCAGCGCAGCTTGGACAGCGTGCGGCGCGCGGCGGGGGTGTCGTCCTCCTCGTCGGACGAGATGACGATGCTCATGTATACATGTAGACTGACCAACCTAGTCTGAGTCGTCATCGTTGACGGAGCAGCGCAGCTTGGACAGCGTGCGGCGCGCGGCGGGGGTGTCGTCCTCCTCGTCGGACGAGATGACGATGCTCATGTATACATGTAGACTGACCAACCTAGTCTGAGTCGTCATCGTTGACGGAGCAGCGCAGCTTGGACAGCGTGCGGCGCGCGGCGGGGGTGTCGTCCTCCTCGTCGGACGAGATGACGATGCTCATGTATACATGTAGACTGACCAACCTAGTCTGAGTCGTCATCGTTGACGGAGCAGCGCAGCTTGGACAGCGTGCGGCGCGCGGCGGGGGTGTCGTCCTCCTCGTCGGACGAGATGACGATGCTCATGTATACATGTAGACTGACCAACCTAGTCTGAGTCGTCATCGTTGACGGAGCAGCGCAGCTTGGACAGCGTGCGGCGCGCGGCGGGGGTGTCGTCCTCCTCGTCGGACGAGATGACGATGCTCATGTATACATGTAGACTGACCAACCTAGTCTGAGTCGTCATCGTTGACGGAGCAGCGCAGCTTGGACAGCGTGCGGCGCGCGGCGGGGGTGTCGTCCTCCTCGTCGGACGAGATGACGATGCTCATGTATACATGTAGACTGACCAACCTAGTCTGAGTCGTCATCGTTGACGGAGCAGCGCAGCTTGGACAGCGTGCGGCGCGCGGCGGGGGTGTCGTCCTCCTCGTCGGACGAGATGACGATGCTCATGTATACATGTAGACTGACCAACCTAGTCTGAGTCGTCATCGTTGACGGAGCAGCGCAGCTTGGACAGCGTGCGGCGCGCGGCGGGGGTGTCGTCCTCCTCGTCGGACGAGATGACGATGCTCATGTATACATGTAGACTGACCAACCTAGTCTGAGTCGTCATCGTTGACGGAGCAGCGCAGCTTGGACAGCGTGCGGCGCGCGGCGGGGGTGTCGTCCTCCTCGTCGGACGAGATGACGATGCTCATGTATACATGTAGACTGACCAACCTAGTCTGAGTCGTCATCGTTGACGGAGCAGCGCAGCTTGGACAGCGTGCGGCGCGCGGCGGGGGTGTCGTCCTCCTCGTCGGACGAGATGACGATGCTCATGTATACATGTAGACTGACCAACCTAGTCTGAGTCGTCATCGTTGACGGAGCAGCGCAGCTTGGACAGCGTGCGGCGCGCGGCGGGGGTGTCGTCCTCCTCGTCGGACGAGATGACGATGCTCATGTATACATGTAGACTGACCAACCTAGTCTGAGTCGTCATCGTTGACGGAGCAGCGCAGCTTGGACAGCGTGCGGCGCGCGGCGGGGGTGTCGTCCTCCTCGTCGGACGAGATGACGATGCTCATGTATACATGTAGACTGACCAACCTAGTCTGAGTCGTCATCGTTGACGGAGCAGCGCAGCTTGGACAGCGTGCGGCGCGCGGCGGGGGTGTCGTCCTCCTCGTCGGACGAGATGACGATGCTCATGTATACATGTAGACTGACCAACCTAGTCTGAGTCGTCATCGTTGACGGAGCAGCGCAGCTTGGACAGCGTGCGGCGCGCGGCGGGGGTGTCGTCCTCCTCGTCGGACGAGATGACGATGCTCATGTATACATGTAGACTGACCAACCTAGTCTGAGTCGTCATCGTTGACGGAGCAGCGCAGCTTGGACAGCGTGCGGCGCGCGGCGGGGGTGTCGTCCTCCTCGTCGGACGAGATGACGATGCGCTGGCGCGGCTTCACGCCCGTCGCACCGCGGGTCATGCGCCGCGTGCCTTCGGGCGCTGGAAAACATACGATATCGATAACACTCTAAATATTCCCAAGGGCAAATACAAGGATTGAAAAAATTGACCCATACCCTATTTCTAATATTAGTAATCTTTTTGAAAAATTAGGAAAATGTATTTATTTTTCAATAGATCCCTACATTACCATCAAATAGAGATAGATGAGTGAGATCGACCTAAAATAGCTTTTAGTACAGAATATGAGCATTACGAATTTAGAAGAATGCCTTTTGGGCTTAAAACAGCTCCTGTGACATTTCAACGTGCCGATTTCCACCGTTCTTGACCTGTTTCTCCTTTTCCTTATCGTCTTTGTCCTATTTGAGCACCACACGGTACCTACTTAACAAATCGTAACAAAACTCACTTTGCTCTTCATCTTCGCGTTGGACGCCGGTTTGCTCTTGACCTTGACCTCCTTGGTCTGTTTCTCTTGTCCCTTATTGACTTTGACCTATTTGAGCACCACATGGTATCTACTGAACTAATCGTAACAGAACTCACTTTGCTCCCCATCTTTGTCGTTGGACGCCAGTTTGCTCTTGACCTTGACCTCCTTGGTCTGTTTCTCTTGTTCCTTATTGACTTTGACCTATTTAAGCACCACATGGTATCTACTGAACTAATCGTAACAGAACTCACTTTGCTCCCCATCTTTGTCGTTGGACGCCAGTTTGCTCTTGACCTTGGCCTCCTACATGGTCTGTTTCTCCTGTCCTTTATCGACTTTGACCTATTTGAGCACCACATGGTATCTACTGAAAAAATCGTCACAGAACTTACTTTGTTCTCCATCTCCATCGGTGGACGCCGGTTTGCTCTTGACCTTGGCTTCTTTCTTGGCCTGTTTCTCTTGTTCCTTCTTGTCGACCTTGGCCTGTTTGAGCGCCTTGCACTTTTCCATCGTGGGCTTGCCTTCGAGCCCCGCCGCGGTGAGTAGGTCCATCATTTTGCCAACGCGTTCCTTGTTCTTTGTGCAGCCTGCAAAAAAATTATGACGAGACTAAGAATAGACGTATTTTCGTACATAAGATAAGAAACCTAAATGTCATCTTTAAAATAGGCTGTCACTTTTATATACTTCCTGCGGCGAAAATTTAAATCTGCATTTTACATCTTTTCCTGCGATAGTTACAATCAATAGTCGGCGATGCATTTTCTGCTTTAAATAAATAATTGTGGAACTAAGACTGTTTCATTGTGTGACTACAACTGTGAGACGGGGCCAGACATGGTTAAACTTATTTGTGAGACTTTACTCTTATAAGACAGTGACACTAAGATTCAAAATGGAATCATGAGATTGCAATTGTGAGAAGTGGAGTAGAGGGACATTTTTTTTAAACGATATTGACAGGTCGCGACAATGTACGGCTGAAGTTTTGTGAGCGTCAATGTCATCAGCATTAACAGCCCAAGTGATCTAAAACTTATCTTCGAAAAAGTTCTTATAGTTAAATCTGATCCCAGCAGCTTTGCGGGAGACTTTAGGCCGTCCAAAGCCTTCATCACTTCTTCCTGCCCTTATCCCACGTTATGTGGGGTCTGGACATGTTTTTCTCTTCCATTCTCCTCTTTCTTTCGTCAGCTCAGCACTCACTCCTTTCTTTCTCATATCCTCTTTCACACAATCCATCCATCGCTTTTTGGGACTACCATTCGCTCTCCGTCCATCAACATTCATCCCTAACATTCTTTTGCCCATACGGCATTCATCCCTCATCACATGCCCATACCAAGCTAACCTACTACTTCTCATCTTCTCCGTTACCGGTGCTACTTTCAAACTTCCCCTAATATACTCATTCCTAATCCGATCCTTTCTCGTCACTTCACACATCCATCTCAACATTCTCATTACCGCTGCGTGCACTCTTCTTTCATCCGTCACTTTCGTCGCCCAGCATTCTGATGCATACATTACAACAGGTCTCACGATCCAAAGCCTTCATCATGAGCAAGTTATCTACGTCTAATCTAAAACGTTACTGACCTTCGACAAGCTTCTTATAGTCAAATCTGATCCCAGCAGCTTTACAGAATTTCTTCATGTCGGTGATGCCGGGCTCCCGTAGTTCGGGAGGCACCGGGGGCCTGCCGCGGCGGCCCGACCCGGGGGTCCCGGAGCCCGGGGTTCGGGGGGCAGAGTTGCGGGAGCCTTTAGGCCGCCCGGGGCCTTTCTTTAGAGGTGCATCCTGATGAGTAAATAGAAATACTGAATGGAACAGCCGTTTAAAACCTGTGGACTACCGATTACATTTTGTCCACCATAAAACGTCCTTTTAACATGAATAAGAATTTTATACGTAGCTGTTAAATTCACGTCTCACCCTAATACTGAGAAAACTGTATTCGAATGGTTACGACCACTTAGACTTGTGTCTAGGTCATCCAAAAGGCCTTTCCCTTTACCTCGTCACTGTCGTCGCTGTCGCTGCCGGACGAACCTGACGAGTCATCTGACGACGACGAGTCAACCGTCGTCACCTGTAACAAAATTATTATTATCATTCAGAGCTCACTGTGTCCCACTGCTGGACAAAGACCTCTCACTCTTTTTCTACTCGTCTCTGTTTAGTGCTATACCTGGCCAGCCTCTCAAAAAGGAGTCCAAGTTATCCCGCCATCGCCGACGAGTTCTGCCACGCTCTATTATTATGGATACACATTATTATAATACATATTATTCAGTACAAATTGACATTGTAAGAAGGGTGGTATTCTATCTGTCCAATTTATTTATCCAATGTCATTGCGTCTCACTCTCTCATTAAACAAAATGTGAGACGCAATACACATTGGACAAAGAAATTTGATAGATGGCATACCACCCATAGATACTTGAGAGTGTGACTTTGTGAGATTAAAACTTGCTGGTGAGCTATTGTAATACCGTAACTTGCGAGAGTCCAAGGGAAACTGAAACTTTGTAAAGTATGGCAACTAACCTCATTAGAAATCAATCCTCTAGCTTGCAGTTTCCCAGCCGCTAGTTTAGTCGCGGCGGCCTTCTGCGCGGCGTTCGCGCCAACCGCTCCGCGTTGGCCACGTAGTAATTGAATAAGACTTCTACTAATTTATGAGCGCCTGGTACTAGAGTCGAGCAATATCATCAAAACTAGCGAACTATTAGAGCGCGACGCACTAGTGCTAGCTCCGTCATTCTCAACTTTATGCACGAAGCGCATATAGCGATTAGAGCGCGATGCACTGTAGTGTGTGCTTAGTTTCTGAGTGTACGCACAGTACGTACAATTGTACGCAAAGCACCAGTATGGTACCCACGTGCTCCATGAGGATGTATGATTTTCGGTATGTATTCTAAGCATAGAGTAACTTATACTAGAGCGGTACTGTCATAGTAAATTTTGTAACCCCAGTAAATTCACTGCCATCTGTCGACACACTTTAAAACTAAAAATGAAGATTTATAAAAATACGATAAAATGTATTTAAATATGGATAAATGTTTTTTTTATTTGCATTAATTATTTTTATGATTTTGACCCATGTTCTTTCACTGATATGCGTTAAAATTGTTAAATAACAAACGAAACCGTCAACGCCATCTATACGACTGTAGGCCAAAACTAGTAGCGCCCTCTGAGCGAGAATCAAATTTTCTTGATTTTCGAGGCACGCTTTTTCCTTAGACTGTATCCATCTATTACGGAGTTATATCTATCTTTGGTACAATTGTACGCAAAGCACCAGTATGGTACCCACGTGCTCCATGAGGATGTATGATTTTCGGTATGTATTCTAAGATACACACCCATGGTTTTGTCTTAGAGAAATTAAAATCAACAACACTACCGCACTGGCAGAGTCGCCATGTGAGGTGGGGCGTCGTAATGATACTACTTGCTCGGAGTATGGATCTATATTGTCTTAGCTTATATAGTAGAGTTGTAGAGGCTTAACCTACCCACATAATACAAACCTGCAAACATGCACACACTCCTTTTTGGCACACTCACCACCACCCACACAAACACACGCTCACACCCAAACTTGAATATCATGTTTAGATCTTTTAGTTTAGTTTCTTTAGCTTGTATTGTAGTAATTACTTTTAGTATTAAGATATGTATAATAACATTAATAACGTGGACATAATTGTCAATCGCTCTCGCAGACTACCAAGATACAGGCTCAGCCTAGTTTGGAGTCTGACGGATATATCGATACACATGTAAACAACTTTTATGATAATAAACTATTTGTATTATTTGTATTTGTATTTGTATAGACGTGTGAGGGTACAGCACTAGCGCCAGACATGTTGAAGTGTGGCCACTAACCTCATTGGAGATGATTCCTCTGGCCTGCAGCTTGGCGGCCGCTAGCTTGGCGGCGGCGGCCTTCTGCGCGGCGATCGCGCCAACCGCTCCGCGTTGGCCTCGTAGTATAGTTGAATAAGACTTCTACTAAGTTATGAGCGCCTGGTACTTTAGAGTCGAGCAATATCATCAAAACTAGCGAACTATTAGAGCGCGACGCACTAGTGCTAGCTCCGTCATTCTCAACTTTATGCACGAAGCGCATATAGCGATTAGAGCGCGATGCACTGTAGTGTGTGCTTAGTTTCTGAGTGTACGCACAATACGTACGTACACGTACACGCACAGTACGTACACAAAGCACCAGTATGGTACCCACGTGCTCCATGAGGATGTATGATTTTCGGTATGTATTCTAAGATACACACCCATGGTTTTGTCTTAGAGAAATTAAAATCAACAACACTACCGCACTGGCAGAGTCGCCATGTGAGGTGGGACGTCGTAATGATACTACTTGCTCGGAGTATGGATCTATATTAGATAGAGTTGTATAGACGTGTGAGGGTACAGCACCCACTACCGCACTGGCAGAGTCGCCATGTGAGGTGGGACGTCGTAATGATACTACTTGCTCGGAGTACGGATCTATATTAGATAGAGTTGTATAGACGTGTGAGGGTACAGCACCCACTACCGCACTGGCAGAGTCGCCATGTGAGGTGGGACGTCGTAATGATACTACTTGCTCGGAGTACGGATCTATATTAGATAGAGTTGTATAGACGTGTGAGGGTACAGCACCCACTACCGCACTGGCAGAGTCGCCATGTGAGGTGGGACGTCGTAATGATACTACTTGCTCGGAGTACGGATCTATATTAGATAGAGTTGTATAGACGTGTGAGGGTACAGCACCCACTACCGCACTGGCAGAGTCGCCATGTGAGGTGGGACGTCGTAATGATACTACTTGCTCGGAGTACGGATCTATATTAGATAGAGTTGTATAGACGTGTGAGGGTACAGCACCCACTACCGCACTGGCAGAGTCGCCATGTGAGGTGGGACGTCGTAATGATACTACTTGCTCGGAGTATGGATCTATATTGTCTTAGCTTATATAGTAGTTGTATAGACGTGTGAGACATGTTGAAGTGTGGCCACTAACCTCATTGGAGATGATTCCCCTGGCCTGCAGCTTGGCGGCCGCCAGCTTGGCGGCGGCGGCCTTCTGCGCGGCGATCTGCGCCGCCTGCGCCGCCAGCCGCTCGCGCTCCGCGTTCGCGTCGTAGTAGTTGAACAGCACCTCCGTGGACACGGGCACGTCGCCGAAGTACACTTCGTTGGGGATGTGGGAGGAGTCCAGGCAGTCGTCGCTCCATCGCCTGTGGAAAATAATGGTTTAGCCTGTTATTTTAGTATATAACCTTGCGTGGTTGTTGCTATATATGAATGAATGAATGAATGAAATTATTTAATCCAGAAAAGAAATTCCATATGAGTTTAAAACATTTAAAACGAATTACATAATAACGAATTACAGAATTACTAATTATATATGTAATATGGGGTAGATATAAGTTTACATGCGCCGACTAGAGGGTGGTTAAACATTTTGTATGTCAGCTTCTCAGTTCCGAAATACACACGGATTGAGCTAACGTGGTGTTTCATTGCTGCTCTCGGATATACCTAAAAGACCTTGCCAATATTCCCTAGTTACATATATAATAGTTGTATGCGCTTAATCCCTGGAGTGCAGAGGTTATTGACATCGTTTACTGCTGGGACTCCTGAACTCTCGAGGAAAGCTTGCTACAATTATAGTTTAAATCATTTCAACTGAGCTCATTCGCTTACCTGTACTAACGATGGCATTGTATTATTACAATACTATTATCTGCTTTTGTTTTACCCTTTACCCGAGAGGGGTCCAAACCTACTTAGTTTTAAATACATATGTATAGATCCAATTAATGATGCTATGTTAAGTGATTAGTTTAAAATTAGAACTCTATATTTATATTTTTTTCGTGTACCTATAGTTTAAGTTGGTTTATGGAATAAATGGGCTTTTTATTTATTTATTTTATTTATTATCTGCTTTTGTTCACGGAGCCGCCGACCAGTTACTTACAAAATAAGTTAGAAGTTCATTGCATGTATATTGAATTTTAAACCTTTGTAGAATGGGGTTAAAATGATCTAAAAAGATAATATCACGAAATAAAACTATGAAAACGGATTATATCGCGTATATTGAATTCATGAGTAACTATCGCGGTAACCGAAGACAATATTGTGGTCTATCAGACTCTTTGAGTAATCAAGCTCAATTCATAAAATGAACACTATAACTTGTATCTTACCTTCGAAACTGTATTCCGGAGAAGTCCTTCCGGAAGGGTCGCACGGCGTACTGGTACCCCTGCGGCCTGGGGCGGGGCGCCACCTGGGGCGCGCGGGGCGCCGCGCCGCGCGGCGGGGGCGTGGCGCCCGGGGCGCCCGGGGCGCGCGGCGCGGGGGCGCCGGGCGGCTTCGGCTTGTTGGTGGAGCCCTTCGGTCGCCCGCGTTTCTTCGGCTAAACAAATATATTTTGTCAAAGGACTGTCTCGTTTGCAAACGTAGACAGAGAGAATCATACTGTCTTTGTCTTACACTAGTACTAGCACCCATAAGAAAAGGATGTGTAGTTTTTTTTTGTTTTTTTTTTCACTGACAATTTCGTTTGACCAACTATAGTAGCGTTGATAAACATCTAGACACGTGGCAGCATGTCAAGCCAAGTTCATAAGAAGAGAACTGGCTACGCAGCAGCCGTGTGTTTACACGATGTTAATATTACACGAACCATTTGGAGCTACTTTTGACCCTTCCGTAACTCAAAATCTATTAAATATGCACTTATGAAAATTAGTTTATTTAGACCTTTAATATTGAACTTGGCTCTCATTTCACATTTATGTTTTTGATGGGATAAAAAAGTACCTGGTGAAAATGAAGTAAAGAAGAATCCGTTGCACGGCAACAACTTAAATTAAAAAATCTTTAAAAAAAAACCGAAAAAGCATAAAATAAAAAAGTTTAACCGAAAAATTAATAAAATAACAAAATAAAATAAAAAGCCGATAAACTTACACTCACCTCCAGGCCGGGGGTAGAGGCCTTTCCGGGAGTCCCTGATTTGGGCAGTTCCGGACTGCTGAAGGGTTTCCGGTCTTCCTCACTGCAAAATAAGTCAGTGTTTAAAAAAAAATGCAGTTTATAAAATACAAACATTTTGAAAAAAAGAAATAGTTGTTTTAAAGTTTATAACAAACATGAACGCTGAAAACATTCCACTCTCTTTTTTGGGCAGTCGTGTAAAAAGAGCCAACACCGTGAAAGAACGTCAAATTCATGTAATTTATAGGGTTTCGTACCCAAAGGGTAAAAACGGGACCCTATTACTAAGACTCCACTGTCCGTCTGTCTGTCACCAGGCAGTATCTCATGAACTGAGATAGCTAGACAGTTGAAATTTTCAGATGATGTATTTTTGTTGCCGCTATAACAAATACTAAAACCAGATAAAAATAAATATTGAAGTGGGGCTCCCATACTACAAACGTGATTATTTTGCCGTTTTTTGCGTAATGGTACGGAACCCTTCGTGCGCAAGTCCGACTCGCACTTGTTTCTTAATTAAGTTTATAGGAGCACTGCACGCTGACACACTTTATTAGAACCTGTGAAGTGAAACGAAGACGTTGACGCCACAATACAATGCATTGGTTACCTACTTTTCATGTAAATTTATTGAAATTTACAATAATCGAAAGGATAGGAACGTGTTTGAGGTTATTTTTCTACTGTGCATTTTTGTAAATTTGTTATTAGCAGAAATACCCCGTTTTCCCGAGGGTCTACAGTATGGGGTTCTTTAAAAACCGGCCAAGTGCGAGTCGAACTCGCGCACGAAGGGTTCTGTACGATTACGCAAAAAAACGCCAAAGCCCCACTTAAATATTTATTTTATTCCGTTTTTAGTATTTGTTGTTATAGGCTGTTATAGCGGCAACATAAATACATCATCTGTGAAAATTTCAACTGTATAGCTGTTACGGTTCACGAGGATACAGCCTGGTGACAGACGAACAGAAAACAGACAGACAGCGGAGTCTTAGTAATAGGGTCCCGTTTTTACCCTTTGGGTACCCTATCCTAAAAAGGAGTGTACAAGTTTTCAAAAGGTCGGCAACGCGCATGTAACACCTCTGGAGTTGCAGGCGTCCATAGGCTACGGTGACTCCTTACCATCAGGTGTTTGCCAGCGATGTGGTATAAAAAAACACATTTCCCGAAATGCAAAACCCCTTTCCGAAATCTTACCTCTTGTCCGCTGCTTTAGCTTCGGAGCGCTGAGCATCGCCCTCGGCCAAGCCCTCCGGCTTGCATGCTTCTGTGGTAACAGATGTATTGTATTGTATTGTTTGTGTATTGATTTGTTGTATTGTAAACTGGTGCAATAATGTGTACATTTTGAACACACAAAATTCAACACAGAGACAAGTACATAGTCAGAAAGAGTGAAACAGGACAAAGTGAAGCTTTGTCATTATAAACGTTAAGGGAATAGTGATGGATGCAGCCTACACAACAAAAAACATAAAAATTTATGCATAAGTAGTTAAAATCGATTTGGTCCTGTATAATGATTAGGATCGTAAATTAATACACCTTTAGATGTTTTATTCAAATTTGCGCAGTATTTTATATTTAAAAAAAAAATTGTTTAAAGTTTTGAATGATTCACGGTTAGTTTCACTAGACTTATATTGACCGGGATCCCACAAACCGGGACCGGGAGCTCACAAATAATACAAAAGGTAATCAAGGTCTATATCCCGGTCAATATAAGTCTAACATTTGTTTAAAGATGAAATGGCGGAAAATTTGGAATAGTTGATGATTTTTAGTATGTAATTTAGACGGTTTTTTTTTTCGGGGTTCGCAATTATTTTATTTTTAAATTTTTTATTATAGGTATATTACAAATAGTGTCAATTTCTAATGGTAGTAATATTTTTCATATATCTTTTACCAATAATTGTATATTTACATAAGTTATAATTTACCCTATGTAATTTCTAACACTGATTTAGCAGTGACAATCCATGTTTTATTTTTATTTTTTTCCCAGTATCAGTAAACAATTATGTAACATATTAATTTCAGGCAAAAAGAAAAAATAATGCCTTTAAGGGTTAATAATGACATCGCCACACTTTGTCATTGAAAATGCCATGCAGAGTTAGCATGGTCCGACTCTAAGATGAAATACGACGTTTACATGTAATTTCAATACTTATAAATTTAATTCACCTGCAGGCTTATCTCCTGGTTTACCATCAACTCCAATGATAGGTTGACCATCAACTGAAAATATACATTAAAGTTATTAGTTGCAAATAAAATGTGCCATTTTCAACCAAAAGGGTACTTATTGTCGCTTGTCAGTAAGGCGCTATTTCCAGTTATTCGCAGTTAGAAATCAACCTTATCAACAAGCGACAATGTGGTACCTTTTGGTTGAAAACGTGACAAATGGTTAATACAAATTCAATCACAGTAAGAAAATGTTATTGTACCTTTTGTTTGCTCGACTGGTTTCGGAACATCTAACAATAAGGATTTTTGAGACACATCTGAAACAACAGTGACAAATATACACGGTGGCTAAAAATAAGTGCTGTCCCGTTGCCAGGGAGGTTTTGGTATTATACTGAGCAACTTTTACTATGGGACCAACCACGAAATCGCGAAAAAAAAATTTACCCTCATGTAGAAAATGGACCAGCCAAAATGTATGAAACAGCCAAAATTTTTTTCGCGATTTCGGTGTTGGTCCCATAGTAAAAGTTGCTCAGTATAATCCCAAAACCTTCCTGGCAATGGGAATGCACTTATTTTTTTGCCACCGTGTATAAATACAACGGAAACTACACAAATATGAACTCTCCATAATTTATGAAGTACTATTCTAGGAGACTGCCGACGACTTCTAGGAGACTTCTCAGTTCACTGAGATATTGTGCCCGGTACTCTGCCACCCCTGGGCATTCGAGAATGACGTGAACGGGTGTCTCTTCTGCCTCCATGCATGCCCTGCAGAGGGGACTGTCTGTTGCACGTATTACCAGGTGCTTGTTAATGGGGCGTGACCATTTATGGCCCCAGTTAGAAGCCGGAGCTGTGGCCTCGTCAGCTGTCTCAGCCTCCGTGACAAACCGTTTTGTTATTGGGACATACCGTGGGGCTTGTCGACATCGGGCCGGTGCGCCAGTTCGTCAGGCTTGAAGATGTCCGTCTTGATCTTTATCTTCGGCTGATCCAGGTCTCCACCCTAGAAACAACATCATGATATAAGTAGAGGAGCAAACTAAACTGAAATAGATAACATACACTAAAGAAAAACCAAGTCCACCAGTGGTCGAGGCAGGAATCGAACCCGCGTCTTCAGCTTACGCGGCTAACGTCCTGACCACTAGACCACCCGGCCACGGCCATAGACATATTATATACAAGTAGTCATAGACGCGTAAGAGAAAGAATATTCATATAAAATTTGGGCAACATATTTTTTCTCTTTCACTCTTATAAATTTTGGTATTTCGCCATCGCCTCCTACCTACGATGCCACCCGGTCGGTGATAAGGACAAAGCTTGGCACTATTTTCTCTTTCCTGTTATAGGAATCGCAATAAGACTATCTTTCTCTATCAAAAAGTGTCAGGCCCTTGGCCACGGCGGTACCCGTCCCGAATTCTCTGGTGTATGCTATCTTTGAAAAGGCGCCTTTAAAAAATATTTCATAAATAAAATAATTTGATTTGTTCCCTACTTAGAGAAGCAAAATTTGTAGAGTGAAAGCAGTATCTTTGTGTAGATTTCTACAGGTAAACGGCTAAAAACTTGCCAGACTTGGGTGTTTCTCAAGCATTTTCTTTACCTCAGGATCAACCCCGAATATAGCGAAAAAACTGTGCTGCCTTAGAGAACTGTCACATCTGATCAGTTGAAATGTTCGAAATAGCCTAGACTTTCCCAGTAGGTCCCATAGCAAAAGTTGATCTACATACTTCAGAGTTATAAATCATGTTGTAATCATCTATCTATTTTCTGTTATTACTGTTATTAGTTTTACTGTTGTTATTTTTTAAACTCGATGGGTAGGGTGACAGGTGACAAACGAATACAATACCGAACATTCTCCTATTCCGAACTAGTAACGTTCTGTCACCCATTTCCCGCTTTTCTGCTAATTTTTGTATTCGTCATGTGTTTGTCTGTGATGTTCATAACAATTATTTGTTTTTAGGTTTTCCCAACCACATCCTCCCAAGAATACCGAACATTCTCCTCACGTGTGAAAGTCAAAAACCGACATTGGCAAATAATTCACCCTGTGCAAAATTGCGGGGAGTAAAAGCCAGATAGGAAAAAAAAAAAAAAACATTCTCCTCACGTGTGAAAGTCAAAACCGACATTGGCAAATTCACCCTGTGCAAAATTGCAGGGAGTAAAAGCTAGATAGAAAAAAAAACCTAAAACGCAAAATCTCGCAACATTGTATAGAAATGAGACCTGTCAGTGTACCCATTGATTTTGAAAAATACTGTAAGTATATTTTAGGTGGTTTTTGGGAACAAGCCTTCTTGGGCTTACCATGGGACTTAGTCAATCTGTGTAAGAATGTCCTATAATATTTATTTATTATTATTTTAGGAGAGAAACAGAAGAAAGTAAGAAAAGTATTTCTTACCATCATTTCACTCTCCGGATGGGGTCTCTTATGCACATCCTGTGGCTCGAGCTTGATCTCCGGCTTGAGTTGCTTGACATCGAGCGGTTTCTGAGTGTCCAGCGGGGGCAGCAGGTGCGGCTGGGGCGCCCAGGCAGCTTTGTGCACTAGTTCTGGGGCGTAGCCTTGAACTGTGGGGACAGGTTTCATTATATTCTCTATATTGATTATTGCATGAATGCCATTATTAGACAATCGGAGCTACATAGGTTACTAGACAAGTTGTGCCATAGACAAATATGCGACAAAAAGTTGGCCTATCACATATACTTTTTAAAACTATATTTCCGTAGACAATGTTTGACGGGAAAATATTTTAAATTTACTTATTAAATTCTTTGGCCCATGCCGATATTTTCAGTGTAAATCTATTTTTTTAATAGGTAAATTCCCTTATCTTCTGTCGGACGCATTAGCTAATAGCATCAAACTTTTATGTAGTTAACTTTCGTGATAGAGTTTAAATTACTTGTGAGCTTTAATTAATTTAAAATATTATTAGTATACAATTAAAATCAACATATTTAAAATTTACAATATTTTTGTTTTGCTTAATTTAAAAAAAACAACAGTGGCAGCTTCTAGTGCTTTTTAAGGTTCCATACCGAAAGGGTAAAAACGGGAACCTATTACTAAGACTCCACTGTCCTGTGTGTGTCACTGGTCTGTCTGTCACCAGGCTGTAACTTATGAACCGTGATAGCTAGACAGCTGAAATTTTCACAGATGATGTATTTCTGTTGCCGCTATAACAACAAATACTAAAAGCAGAATAAAATAAATATTTAAGTGGGGCTCCCATACAACAAAGGTATTTTTTGCGTACTGCTACGGAACCTTTCGTGCGCGAGTCCGACTCGCACTTGGCCGTTTTTTTGTTGATATTGTTAATAGGTGTTCAATGACCTAGATTCTATGAATACCAGATTTTTTACACAACTGGTAGGTATTTCATACTCATACTCATATATTTATTAGAGATGCCACAAATATTCGGCAACTATTCGGTATTCGGCCGAATGTTGTCTACTATTCGGCCGAATACCAAATATCTGTTACACCTACCTAAAAAGAAAAACTACACAATAAAAATATTCCAAAACTAGGTATATGTAATATTTAAAATGTAATGTTTAATTCTTGGCAAGTTTTTAAATATGAAGACCCTTTTTTGAGCATTTGTTGATTACAAAATATTTTATTTTTATTCTAGGTCCTGATTTGGTTGACTAACTTCATTCATTAATTCTGTTCAACAAAAAATATATATTAGCAAACATTGTGATTTGTTAGCGAACAGTTTTCATAATAATTGTAACTCAAAATGTTCGCATGTCATGCCGAATATTTGGCGCTTCGGCCTAGATAGGGGCCGAAAATTCGGTATTCGGCCAAAACCACTAGTCTCTAATTGTTTTTTTTTTTTATACCACGTCGGTGGCAATCAAGCATACGGCCCGCCTGATGGTAAATATATTTATCCCAATAAACATAAAAAAATCTATAAAACTCCCGTGAGACTCAAACATATTAGATTATTTTAAACTGGGTCACTCACGTATTATTATTGGACCAAAACATGTCGAGTTATTCGACTTAATAATACGTGAGTAACCGAGTTTAAAATAATCTAATAAAAAAATCTAATCTAAAAAAATAAAAATAAACAAATTTGATCACTTACATGACTTACCCATGTGAGACTGCGGCATATGCAGCTGAGCCTGCGGCTGCTGCGGAGGAAAACTTTGATGGTGCGGGTAATTCTGGTGGGCTGGTGGGGCA
The DNA here is from genome assembly GCF_947568885.1 of Cydia strobilella. Taxonomy (NCBI): domain Eukaryota; kingdom Metazoa; phylum Arthropoda; class Insecta; order Lepidoptera; family Tortricidae; genus Cydia; species Cydia strobilella. The sequence continues at coordinate 2,910,618 of NC_086059.1, forward strand.
TATGACAGGTTCTGAGGGGCATAGCCCCCGGGCGGCGGCGGCCCGTACGCTGCAAACGCATCTGGGGGCGGGTAGTGCGTGTTGTACGCTCCAGCGTACGGTTGGTATGGTATTTGATGACCATTATCTACAACAACATATATTAACTCCGATTTCTAGCTTATACAGACATTTTTAAACATTGAATGGTTGATATATGTGGTTTAAAACGCTTACCCATGTAATTGAGCGGCAATCCGTTCCCCTGCACCACACCGTGGCCCGGCTCCCCGTCCATACGCAACCGCTTCTGGTTCATGGCTCTTTCGGCTTCATAATTCATCTTGGTAACTAAAATAACAAACAACACTTAAATGCACATCCCCCGACAACACTACCGCACATTTTATCCGCGATATTGCTACAAAATAAGGCTAATTGGATAGTTTCGCGATCGCCGTGACAGACGCCAACCGGACGCCAGCACTAAACACAGGTTATACTCTGGGCCAAAGCAAACACAAGCGTACCTTTGTTGGTTTCAGATTGTTATTGATTTTAGTTAATAGAAGCACCTCGAGCCTTCCCCGCGATAGTTTGGTGCATAATAGAGCACAATATTAAGTCAAAATAACTGTTGCACACAAAATATGCATCGAATTATCAGCTTATTGACAGTAAAATTAGAAAAAAACACAAGTGAAGCGGAGGTCGTGTATTTTTTTTCTCATTCTTTGATTTTTTTTCTTTAATGGTAATACTAGGCGTCTTTTTCTGGCGGGTTCGACCACACCATACGAGTGGTTATGAAGCGGTTATCGTAATCGATTTTTAGTATTACCAGCAGTGAAAGCAATTAAAATCACCAATATTAATTTAAGGCGATTATGAAAACGCTTCAAAAACGTCATGTTACCAGCTGACAGATAAATTTCGATAAGGTTATGTTGTAATTAGGCCCATCTTTTTACGTAAATATTGTATTTAAACGATTGTTAAATTACATATGATTTTCCAAAGTAGATAAAAAGTAAGAAGCAATGACGGACTTTACCCAGCCACCGCCTCCCGACCCTAGATTAGTCAGATTTTACGAAAAAAATGATTATGAATCGCTCGCGAAATATCTTATTGGTAATAATTATCGATATCGCGAAAACATTCTTATACCGCGGTTTCTTGGTCCACCAGAGATTAAATCTAACGAAGAAAAGATGATCGAAGCTGCTGTAGAGAGCTGCCCGTTTAAATCACTCACAAGTTGTATCGTCGGTAAGTCTTTGTTTTTATCAATCGATACTTTAGCAACATTGAAGCTAACTTTTATGTTGAATATTTGTTTTACTAAAGTTTTTTTAAAATATTATTACTATAACACGATCTTATGTGCCATTAATGCACCCACACTTGGTAATATGACATCATTTACATAATTTTTTTTAGGTTATGGTTTGGGGGCTGCCGTTGGTCTCTTCACGTCCTCACTCATGCCAAACGTCACAGACACAACAGCACCACAAACTCAAACAGCCAGACAAATACTAACGGAATTCAAAACTGCGATGTTAAGTAATGCAAAAACATTTGCAATACTTGGAGCTGTGTTTTCTGGAGTTGAGTGCTGCGTAGAGACAGCGAGAGGGAAGTCGGACTGGAGAAACGGGACTTATGCTGGTGGTGTTACTGGTGGACTTATTGGATTGAGAGGTAAGTTATAAGGTGTACTTGAGTAATTAATTAGTCAAAAGTACAGTAAGCTGCAGAGATATTTGACCCCCCTGCATAGACTAGCAGGGGGGGTCAACTATCTGTGCAATGGTTAGAAAACCTAACAGGAAAATAAGATGTTGGAAAATAAAATAAAAAATGGGAAAATATGCGACTGGTTAGAAAACGTAACAGGAAAAAAAGATACAGGAAAATAAAATTAATGAGAAAATATGCGAATGGTTAGAAATGCTTTCAGGAAAGGAAGCTATAGAGAAAAAATAAAATGGTAAAAATTGCGAATGGCAAAAATCGCGATCAGGAAAAAACGATTTCGGAAGAGAGAGTACACACTCGTTTTTGAGGTAAATCTTAAAACTTAATTATACGTGATTGTCCCGTTTTATAATTTAATAATGTGTAAAAATCGTGTTTAAATAAGTGTTAATCATAACTAATTCTTGCTTAATTTCAGGTGGTCTAAGAGCAGGCGTCTTGGGTGCAGCCGGTTTTGCGGCATTTTCGACAGTTATCGATTACTACATGCACTCACGAGGCTCGTGAATAAATCACAAATTATAGTAGTGAATGTTATTTAATTAGTAGAGTTTATGCTACAAGAATTGTTAAGAAACCGTCTGAATAAAAGATTGAATCCGTCTCCTTGTTTTATAGTATTGTGAGAGAAAGAGAAATTGTCATGCTCTATCCCTTTTTACTAGGAGGATATAACCTCAGAATAATAACTAAAGCATATTAATTTTTAACAAGCAGAAACGTCTGCGATTGATGCTATTAAGCTTAGAATAAATTTAAAAGTGGAAAAAATTACTGCCTTGGGTGAGACTTATTTTTATTTATTTTATTTTTATTTATTTACTAGAGATAAATCACAAATTTTACATGGTAATTAATAAAAAGTATCGTTAAACCAGAATGGTTTGTCTCGATACTCCATTCCGCAGTACTTACATAATCAAATATACAATACGATACTTAGGTACACATCCAGTTCGTAAACAACACAATAATTGCAAAGAATCACAAGTGAGCGCATCTCATCACACCGGCCGCGGCCGGTCGAGCAAAACTAGAACCGGTCGGCGCCTACTCGATACAGGCTGCTCCATTTATGCTATACGAAATAACATAATTATTCAATTTAGTTAAAATAATTTAATTGTTTAAGCATTTCTTTTTTAAGAAAATTTCCTATATTATTTGGTGTTATCTTATCTTCCCATTCTTTAGGTAACTTATTTATTAGGTCTGGTATGATGTAATCTGATGTTCTTCTACCATAAAAATTATTGAATTGGGGCTTTCGAAGCATTTGATTTGTTACTTGCCTTGTATTTATTGGATGAGAGATTAAGTGCTGAATTTCACTTCTAAAGTATTGCTCTTTTAACATATGGTATTTAAACTTTGTGTGAACCGGTAGGACATTACATAAAGTGAACAGGTCGCTATCACACACAAGATTTTCTTTAATTTTATGGGGTACTATTAACTTTAGCAGCCTAACCTGTAGTTTACATATTTTGTCAAGGTATGACTTAAATGTACGGCCATAACTACTTAATCCATATGAAATGATGCTTTCCACGAGTGCATTATAAACATCCAATCTGATATTATATGGAATTCTATTTCGTAGAGACTTGAACTCACGGCCTCTGGATCCAGATCCATCGATGATGATGATGATGATCGATGGCCGTGAGTTCAAGTCTCACTCAAGGCAGTAATTTTTTCCACTTTTAAATTTATTCTAAGCTTAACTAAAGCATAGTTATTATTCTGAGGTTATATCCTCCTATATATAACCAAAAGGAGACGCCAGGACTTGTTTTTTGATGGACACTTTTCATACATAGAGATTTGGCTCCTTTATATAGTCTCCATGTCCTAGCCTTTTTATGAGTCCGGTTAATGTACGACCCAATAATGTACAGCCCAATAATTGGCGACCACTTTTTTGGACGCGTATTATGGGGTTGTACACTATTGCCCTGTTCAAACAGTGGCTTCATATTATTGCCTCGGACCGAGCTTGTACACCCTGATAACGCTCAACCCAATAATACACGACCCAATAATTCGAATCCATTTAATAGACGCCGATTGTTGGCCGCATATTATTGGCCCGTACCGATAATGCTCGACCCAGGATTGCTCAACCCAAGAATGTACAGCCCAATAATTGGCGTCCACTTTCCGCTTCAGACCACAGACTATAAATATTTGACACATAGAGTGATATTCTAGGGATGGGGCGACGATTTTTAGGATTACGATTCAATAATGTTGCCATGCGCAAAAAAAAATTGTGTACGATTCATTAATGTTGCCATGCGCCAAAAAATAAGCACTGTGCTGGTTATTTCATAAAGACCCTCCACACTCGTGCGCGAATCGCGGAGCGAAGCCGCGAACGCGAGTGTGGTGTCGAGTGGCTAATCAGCGAAATCCACTCCACACTCGCGTTCGCGGCTTCGCGCCGCGTAGTCTGCAGCGGGCTTATGACATTTTAATGGCAAATATAATTATTATAAAGGGCCCTCCACACTCATGCGCGAATCGCGGCGCGAAGCCGCGAACGCGAGTGTGGAGCCTAGTTCGCCTTTAGTTCGCTGTTTAGCGAACTAGGCTCCACACTCGTGCTTGCGGCTTCGCGCCGTGATTCGCGCATGAGTGTGGAGGGCCCTTTATGATTATTGAACCCGTACCAGACTACGCGGCGCGAAGCCGCGAACGCGAGTGTAGAGTCGATTTCGCTGATTAGCGAACCTTGACCCCACACTCGCGTTCGCGGCTTCGCGCCGAGAGTCGCGTACGAGTGTGGAGGGTCTATAGGTTTTTTATGCATAAAAAAAAATATTTTCATTATTTTTAGGGAAGTTTAAAGCTACGTCTCACATTATTTGAGCGCTCTAAATTTAAAGGTCCCCCACACTCATGCGCGAATCACGGCGCAAAGCCACGAACGCGAGTGTGGAGTCTAGTTCGCTAATCAGCGAGCCCATGAATCTATAGTTTGTCAAAGGACTGTCTCATTTCAAACATAGACAGAGAGAATCATACTATCTTTGTCTTACACTAGTACTAGCACCTAAAAGAAAAGGATGAGTATAGTTTTTTTTGTTCTTATGTACTGACAATTTGGTTTGACCAACTATAGTATAAAACTGGATTAGGCAATAGTGGTGGGGGAACTGTCAGAACGGGATAGTCTTGAGTATTTTTCAGTAGGAGTAGCAGAGAAAACGTTATAATTGTTTGTCCTTGTTTCAGTCTCACATTTTTTTTAAATTCACCAACGTAAATTTGTATGGTACAAATTTACTCGACCAATCATATTGTCGCATTACTCGCATTGCGTATGTTATATCCCTCACGGGCGCACGCGGTCGGCCAATTCTATATGATCCTACCTTCTATGGGCGAGCCCAATTTAAAGGCTCCTGTACACCATGGCCCACTGTAGGCCATTTCAAGGGACGCATTTATGCGTTAGAGGGAGCAAGTGATATTCCTATCTCATTCCACCGCATAGCTGCGTCCCTTAGACTGGTCTACGCTGGGCCATGGTGTACAGGAACCTTAATCAGATTTGGCGAAAAATTGTCCCCGTCTGGACTGAAGTTAAGTATATTTTTAAAGTCATACAACACTACCGCACCAAGGTCGCGGTGCGGGGCGGTAGTGTGTTAGGTCTATTAGGTAGCTCATATATAGTTGATCAAACCAAATTGGCAGTAAATAAGAACCAAAAAAACTATACTCGTCCTTTTTTTTTTGGGTGCTAGTACTTGTATGACAAAGATAGTATGATTATCTCTGTCTATGTTTGAAATGAGACAGTCCTTTGACAAACTATAGTAGCCAAGTCTTTGATAGAGAAAGATAGTCTTATTGCGATTCCTATAAGAGGAAAGAGAAAATAGTGCCATGCTTTGTCCTTATCACCGATAGTTGATCAAACCAAATTGGCAGTAAATAAGAACCAAAAAAACTATACTCGTCCTTTTTTTTTGGGTGCTAGTACTTGTATGACAAAGATAGTATGATTATCTCTGTCTATGTTTGAAATGAGACAGTCCTTTGACAAACTATAGTAGCCAAGTCTTTGATAGAGAAAGATAGTCTTATTGCGATTCCTATAAGAGGAAAGAGAAAATAGTGCCATGCTTTGTCCTTATCACCGACCGGGTTTTTTTTCATGGTCGGGTTATGGCAGCATAGGTAGGAGGCGATGGCGAAATACCGTTTTTTTTTTATAAGAGTGAAAGAGAAAAAGGATTATGCTGCCATACATTAATCTGTCAATACATGAATATGTCTTTCTCTTACCCCTAGTTGCTCGGTTTCATGTCTATAACTACTATACTATGTCTAAAGCTCGCTCCAGACTACGCGGCGCGAAGCCGCAAACGTGAGTGTGGAGTCGATTTCGCTGATTAGCGAACTAGACTCCACACTCGCGTTCGCGGCTTCATGCCGCGATTCGCGCACGAGTGTGGAGGGCCCTTTATAGTAGCCATGTTTGGTGAGAATATTGAATGCCTACCGCGGAAACCGAAGTTCGTTATTGCAGGCAACTTTCTCTTTTACTCCAGTGAAGGCGTCATTAGGAGTGACAGAGAAAGATGCCCGCAATTCGCGAACTTCGGTGGGTACGGTGTTCACGAGGCCCTTTGAGTTAAGTTCATCACAGACGGAGCGATAATAAGGACGAGTCTACGCTACGCTACGCTAATCAGCGAACTAGGCTCCACACTCGAGTTCGCGGCTTCGCGCCGCGATTCGCGCATGAGTGTGGAGGGCCCATATATCGGCCGATACCGACAGAAATCTGCGAGTATCGCAAAGGACCACACACGCAACGATACCAAAATATATAATGTTGTTTAGCTATTTAGAGCGCTCAAATAAGGGCCCTCCACACTCATGCACGAATCACGACGCGAAATCGACTACACACTCGCGTTCACGGTTTCGCGCCGCGTAGTCTGGAGCGAGCTTAAAATGGCGGTGCGTCCGCACGGCTTGATATGATCGGTAAATTTTATCAGATTGGCGAAAAGTTATCCCCGTCTGTATCAAAGAATATAATACTCACTGTCTGTATAGACCTTTAGGTGCATTCCGGTGATAAAGGTCCCTCCAGACTATGTGCGCGAATCGCGGCGCGACTTCGCTGAGAACATGTCGCGACGTTGACGTATGACTCCACACTAGCAAACTTCACGGCTATTTCGCAGTTTGGTTCGCGTCAAGATGGCGGAACAGCATCAGCTGATCGAGTTTAACTGCTAGTTATCTATGGCATCATTCGTGATTTAGCTATTTTTCTATTTTGTTTTGTTGTAAAACCGTAAAATATAGCCGCTTTATATAATATAATTATTATTTGTCTTGCCACATATGAGTCAAAATAGTGTGTAATGGGAGTCTTTCCTAGTCCAGTTCGCGCTTCGCGTCTCCTTTGACGCGGGCTAATAAACAGACAAAAAACGGGGAACTAGGAGCGAAGGCGTGAACAATCTGCGAAATCGACGCCACACTTAAGGTGACGCCACACTTAAGGTCCCTCCACACTCATGCGCGAATCACGGCGCGAAGCCGCGAACGCGAGTGTGGAGGGCCCTTTACGTTCGCGGCTTTGCGCCGTGATTCGCGCATGAGTGTGGAGGGACCTTAAGAGGTTGTGGTATTGGTATTATGGAAGGTAGAGGTAAGGAAATGAATCTTCATGTATCAAAAAGTGACCGTAAAAAACAGTAAATAGGCGGCGCCACCATACACTGAAGTACCTAGACCATACACCTAGTATTTTATATAGATGTGCACCCGTGCGACCGTGAGGGACAGAACATACGCAATGCGACAAAATTAAAAACACGTTTTAACATTCCTGACAACATACCACAAATAACCTACGTAATTTCTAAATTAAATGATGTCTTTGACCATATTATAAAGAAGCCCAGCCTCTTCTGAGGCTGGACAAGCCAGGATACTATTGACCCTAGTAAAAGTTAGTCTGTTGTAGTTTTTTTAGAGAGCCACTATGAGGGTGGCATTTGTTTAAAACTTAAAACCCTCTATAAATAAATAAAGATAAAAAAAAACCTACGTAATTTAGTCGGGTTATTTGCTGGCCCTTCCGCATTTCATCTCTACATTATTATACCTCATAATGTTCATGTCATAAGGGCGCGAATGATTCGCGCATGAGTGTGGAGGGGCCTTATAGAGTCTCCTATATATTACAATACTCTTTGGTCACAGAGCCTACCTAGCGCCACCGGAGAGATTAGTAACTATTATTTAAAGCTCAAAGCGGACACTTTTGCAACAATTCTGCCATAAGAGATTGGCATCCTTTCTATACCATCCATAATTGGTATAGCCATTGCAGAGTGCTTTATGCATAAACCTGCATAAACCTAGCATTACATACGCGTGCGCCCGTGAGGGACAGAACATACGCAATGCGACAATATGATTGGTCGAGAAGATTTGTAGCCCACCATAAACCATACTAAATTTACAGTGCGGAATTTAAAAAAATGTGACAAGGACAAACAATACAGTTAAATCTCACTCCACACTCGTGCGCGAATCGCGGTGTGAAGCCGCAAACGCGAGTGTGGAGCGAGCGTCGCAGATCTGCGAAATCGACTCCACACTCGCGTTCGCGGCTTCGCGGCGGCGCCTTCAGCCTCCTCCAGACTACGCGGCGCGAAGCTCGCACGAGTGTGGAGGGCTTTCTGGAGCGGGCCCTACATTCATGGTTAAAACGTATGATGCCGTAAATGACTAAGGCCCCATTCGCACGAGAGCTTAAAAAGCGTTGCGTGTGGGACGCACCCATAAGTAAGAGCGAGAAAGCGATATCTCTTTCTCCTTCTTACTTATGGTTGCGTCACACACGCAACGCTTTTTAAGCTCTCATGCGTATGGGGCCCAACAGTTCGATCAGCTGATGCTTGTATATACTATGTCTATAGGGCCCTCCGCACTCGTGCGCGAAACGCGGCGCGAAGCCGCGAACGCGAGTGTGGAGTCTAGTTCGCAAATCAGCGAAATCGACTGCACACTCGCGTTCGCGGCTTCGCGCCGCGTAGTCTGGACCGGGCTTGTGCCGCAAACCAAACTGCGAAATCGCCGTGAAATTGTGCGAGTGTGAAATCATATGTAAACGTCGCGAATGTTCTCTCCGCGAAGTCGCGCCGCTAATATTCACGCACATAGTCTGGAGGGCGATAACGCAACGCTTTTAAACTGTCGTGCGTATGGGGTACTTTGATTAGGCCCCATAAGAACGAGAGTTTTTTTAACGCGCGTTAAAAAAGCGTTTAGCCCGCTCCAGGCTACGCGGCGCGAAGCCGCGAACGCGAGTGTGGAGTCGATTTCGCTGATTAGCGAACTAGACTCCACACTCGCGTTCGCGGCTTCGCGCCGCGATTCGCGCACGAGTGTGGAGGGCCCTTTTGAATGACACAAATGGAAACGTGTGTGTTTATTCACACGATGGCGGTAGCGCTTTTTATCAAGCGTTGTTGGATTTTCAACTTTAAATCGAATTTAGTGCGGGCAGATTCAAGCGCTTTTTTAACGCCCCATTCGTATGAGAGCTTAAAAAGTGTCGCGTTAAAACCTGAAGCCCTCCACACTCGTGCGTGAATCGCGGCGCGAAGCCGCAATCGCGACTGTGGAGTCTAGTTCGCTAATCAGCGAAATCGACTCCACACTCGCGTTCGCGTAGTCTGGAGCAATTTATCACTAAGGGCCCCTCCACACTCATGCGCGAATCACGGCGCGAAGCCGCGATTCGCGCATGAGTGTGGAGGGACCTCTAGATATTCTAGTTTATCGCAAGAGCGATAGGGAGGCAGATAGCGAAATTTCGATTTTCGTCTTTCGTGGTAGATCCTCTGGTAGATAGGACTGCAATGTAGGAAGTGTGTGAGCTATATCCTACTCCGCAGTCCTGCAAGGCGGACTGCATTGTAAGAGTGTGACAACAGACTACTACACCGCACCGCGACCTTGGCCAAGAGCATGTCAGGCCATGCTCAATGTAGGGTTCCGTAGTTTTCCATCAGACACAATAGGCTAAACTAGAGCTATTAGTATAGAAGATTGTTAACAAAGGGATAAAATAAGACAAGGCAAATTTGCATAATCAGTACTTTATTAAGGTAATAAGAAGTATGGCCATGATTTTTTCCTTAGAACCTACTTTCAATATGAGACTTTGCATGACTTTGTACTTTCATAACGAAAAACATAAAAATGCAATATTTATGAAAAAACATATTTTAGGAAACTGCAACAATTTTAAAAGGATTTGTTAATTAAAGTACTCGTAAAAGAAATCAGCGGGATTGCCTCTAATTTTATAATATATTTTACTTTTTCGTTCTAAAACTGCCAATAGTCAACGGCATTACTCATTCAGCCAATGAAACTGTTTTAGAGAAATTAAATATAAATAACAATAATGAAGACGTGAGTGGATGAACGTGCTATGTCACATTTATCAGATTTTGATTTAAGGCGATAAATATGGATTTGAAGCTATTATAAATAAATAAATAATTAAATAAATATTATAGGCATTCTTAGGTACACAGATTGACTAAGTCCCACGGTAAGCCCAAGGAGGCTTGTGTTATGGGTACTCAGACAACGATATATATAATATATAAATACTTAAATACATAGAAAACACCCATGACTCAGGAAAAAATATCTGTGCTCATCACACAAATAAATGCCCTTACCGGGATTCGAACCCAGGACCATCGGCTTCACAGGCAGGGTCACTACCTGTTTACGGGTCTGACGGGTTTATATTAAAAATAACTCCAAATGTAAAAATATATGTGTTTAATATTTCTTGTGGAAAATGAGTAAGTGACGTTTGACATGCAAAAGCACAAAAGAAGCTACTTACATTATCTTTTATATATAAACTGCCAGCATCCGCGGAGGTGTGCTTTCTTGTGAACATGCCCCCGGGCGTTGAAAGCTTGCCTTTCAACCAAACTGCTCTACGCAGGAAGTAAGTACATCATAACAGCGGGCCGCCAAGTTACTGAATGTGAAGAGGTATCTTCTCTTCTACGAGCACAACGGCGTCAAGTTGCAGAGCGTGTGTATATCACTCAGGCTCTGGTGGAAGGTTCCAAAGCTTCTTTCATGATTTGACTGCTGCCGCAACTGCTCAATGCTGACGGACTGTGAGTGGCCAATGTAGCGTACTCCTCGAGGTCGTGAATCGATGCCGATGAAAGAAGACGGTCACCGATGGAGAGGTAGCAGCTACCTTGCAGCATCATTGAAATAAATGGCAGCAATATATTCTTCTGGGTGGGACGAAATTAAAGCCAGTGGGAAGTGGCAACCAAACCAGTGTTGAGGTCATTGACGATAAACATTATATTACAATACCCAGCTCTCATTAAATAATATGTGGTTGACTTTACCCCAGCTTCCTATGAAACTCCAATGTGAAGGACACGCAGAACTAACATTAGAAAATAATCGAATCACTAGCTGCAGCATTAGCTTGCGAATTATAGCTGCGCTTATAGATAAGTCATTGTATGCACCCGTTGTATGTACAGTACAACTGAAATAATGAGTAATGCTAGCTAGTACTCGTAAATATATAACTAGTAAAGTCGCCTGCTAGCACTAGATGTACTTAGTACGAAAACATACGAAAAATGGCTAAGATATAACACTTTCACAAGAGCTTTTTTTATGACAGCCAAAGTAAGCTAGTACACTAATGAGTTTACATATTTAAAAACTTAACTAATAATAGCAGTGCTAGATTATTAGTATGTACCTAATAAGTAAAATCTTCAGAAGACATGGATTTTATTTTAACGTGAATGACGCCGAGTGAAAACCTTAGTGAAATATTTTCTATCTAAGTCGTTGTTGTTCGAGGAATAATGAGATTGTTTAGTGCAGACCTTTGCAGGCTGCTGATGGAACCGCGTGAGTTGGGTTCGAGTCTCATCGTCAAGCATTTCATTACTGGCGTAAGAGGTGACATTTGTGAAACAACAATTAATACGCGAAGGGGCCGATACTTGACCGCTGTTTGTTGGGCCTGCGACTGTATACCCTAGTTTAGTCTCAAACAGTATCGTCTGTCCATCGCTTAATTCAATTTTATGCGACCCTAACAAGTTCCAAAATAGGTCAGCCCCTATTAAAAAATCGACCTCGGAAGGTTTATGAAAGTTAGGATCAGCTAAACGGATGTTAGACGGAATATTCATTCGTGATATATCCATCCGTTGATAAGGCATCTCGTCAGATATCGAGGACAAAACAGAACAATTTAAATAAGTCGAGTAGGTGTCATCTAAGGATTTACTTGGCACCTGACACATTTTACCTACGTGACTTTAATTTGTTTATGCCTGTAATCGATTTATTTACTCGATTAGTATGTACATTTAACTGCTGACACATCTTCTCAGTCATAAAACAAGACGCACTGCCGTTATCCAAAACTGCTCTGGCTATGATCTCGCGATTGTCATGCCCATATACTTTAATTAATGCAGTAGTTAGTAGTCCGACATTTGGTTCAGATGCATTCAAGTGTGGAGTTGCTACTCGTATGCGAGCCGATAATGCAGGGACGGAGGCGGTAGCCGGCGCTGACGACGATGGCCGCTCGCACGAACTAAATTCCGTTTTCTGCGTATGCTCTGTGACATGAACGAGTGAATTATGCCTACGCTTACATATTCGACAGCCTGCCTTTGCAATGGTTTGCATAGTGATCACGTCGGAAGCAATTAAAACAAACTTTATAATTCGGCAGCAAATTAAGCCGCTCGATGTTGCTTAACGCGAGAAACTGAGAGCAGTTATTTAAGCTATGCTCACCATTACATTTCGGACATAATTGAGACTGAGAAGTGACACAGTGTTCAGTGGGTTGAGTAGAAAGCAAAACCCTATGTTTAGATACGATTTTAGCCGGCTGACTAGACTGACCGGCGCCTGAGGCGCTCGATAACTCTAAGGTTTCAATCAAATCTGCACGATTACGCATAAAAGTCATAAAATTATCAAATGAAATAGGTACATTCTTATCAAAGCTTCCTTTATGTTCTTCCCACTCACGAAATGTCGTAGTGTCTAATTTGTTGCTAATGATGTGAATAAGGAGCGTGTCCCACTGTTTGACAGGCTCGCCTAGGGATTCTAGGCATCTAAGATTTTTGTTTACTTGATCCACAAGCCGTTTTAAATGAACGGACGACTCCTTCGTGATCGGCTCAACGTTAAACAGCGCTGATACATGATTTTGCAGTAGTAACCTTTTGTTATCATACCGCTCACACAGGAGTGTCCATGCTACCTCGTAATTGCTGTCAGAAAACTCAATAGAATTAATAACTAAGGCCGCAGATCCTTCCAACGATGCTCTTAAATAATGAAATTTATTTATCTTATCGATGTCATCATTAGAATGAATAAGACTTGTGAAAGTGTCTTGGAAACCCGAGGTACGTGTGGGCCCGCATATTGTAGGTGTTCGATGCTGGGACCATCGTGACCCGGGGATTTGCCTCCAGACATTTTCTTTATCGTTTTAGTGACATCCTCGGCGGTTATTTTTGTCCCGATCGCGATGGTCTCAGCCTCGCACCCTGCAAGTGATGGTCCTAGTGGTGAGCGAACCAAAAATTTATTTTTAAAAACCTCTGCAATCTGTTTGGGGTCACATACCATCGACACTCGCGGGACGACCAGGTTTAGTGTTCATCCTATTCGTACACTTCCAAAATTGCTTAAAATCCTTTTTAGAGTGAAATGATGCCAACTTATCGAGCTTGATTTGATCCTGGTTTTTTTGGCACCATTTCAATCGGGATTTAAACAACTTTCTGCTCTCAGTCATGGCATTACCACCCAGACCCGGACCCGAATTAGGTCTATCGTACCACATCCACGCTTGAAACATACGTCTGGCCTCCCCGTGAGCCTCGCGGACATATTTATTCCAACCTATAACAGCTTTATTTCTATTACACTTAGCATTAGAGCTACTAATAACAGCTGAACGTCTCAAGTCTTCTATGATATTCATCTATCTATACATATAATAAAGCGGAAGAGGGTCGAAAGTCTGTACATGGAAGATATTCGAAAAAAAATTGCCTGGGGATACTTAGAATCGATAACAGAACAAATTCCAACAGTTTTTAGAATTTTTGTCTGTTTATCTGTTTATCTGTTTGTCTGTTTATCTGTTTGTCTGTTTATTTGACCGCGCAACTAATGAAAACGGCTGAACGGATTTTGATGCAAACTTTACTAATCTGTCGAAAAAATCCACGGCCAGGTTTTAGGCTATAAAAATTTGAGAAATTTTACCCCTAAGGGGGTTAAAAAGGGGATGAAAGTTTGTATGGGGTTCAAGATTTATTTTAAGCTAGCAATTTGAAACTTCGTAAGAAGATATATTATTGAAATACAAGAAAACTAATTTCAGCGTTTTTGAAAATTCATCCCCTAAGGAGGTGAAATAGAGGTTGAAAGTTTGTATGGAGATCAATTTTTATTTTAAGCTAGGAACTTAAAACTTTGCAAAGCGTTATTATATTAAAAAGCAAGAAAATTACTTTCAGCGTTTTTAAAAATTCATCCCCCATGGTGGTGAAAAAGCGATTAAAAACTTTATCTTGATAACTATATCATTTTAGCTACTAGGCCAAGTTAGGTATCGATTTTGTATAAATCGGGTATGCCGAATTCATTTATGATATCAAAATGACACCATTCCCAAATGAAAACACAAAAAATATGAAAAAACTTTTTTTAATTTCTCTTTACGCTTAAACCGCTAAACCGATTTAGATAAAATTTGGTATAGAGATAGTTTGAGTCCCGTGGAAGAACATAGGGTAGTTTTTAACCAAAAAAATGGAGACTGCGTTTGCATGGAGAAGCGGCCGTGCCCTTTCCTCTTAATAATGGTCACGAAGGTGGGTACTTTAAAAAAACATTTTTCAGTAAATGTCAAACGATTTGGGACTTAAACGCGTTACCATGCCTTCCCGAAAAAAATCGAATCTTTCGCAAAAGTCTCGCAATGCATTGCGGCCACAAGGGGCACGGTCTCAGGAGTCTGAGAAAAACCACGGTGAGAGACTCAGTGGCGCTCTAGCCAGGCAGGTCGCTTCGCTTTCGGCTGAAACGGCAAGCCAGCGCGAGTTCGATTGTGATCCCAAATATATCGTACGTAATACATATGTAGGCGCAGATCCTGACGGTGTGTGGCGCCGGAGAAGCCGTGTTCATCCCGCGTATCCTTCTCATTCCGAGCAACTTCCCGTTCCGCTTCAAGCGCCTACAGGTCCCCGTGAGCGTCTGCTTCGCTATGACCATCAACAAGTCGTAGGGGCAGATGCATTTCCCACTCCGAAAACAAAAAAAAAAGGGGCAGACGCTGCCCGTCATTTGACTGATTTGACTGGAGGACCGATTTGGATGACATGATTTTGATGGGAACACCCAAATATTCCGAAATATGTTTTTCCGATTTTTATAACCACGACTTTCATAATCCCGATTATTTATAAGTCCGAAATATCAAAATTACGATTTTTAAGAACACGATGGAATAAAATCACGAATGTGCTATTTCCGAAAACTTAAAATCCGATTGTCACTTGATAGAAAGCTTAAAGTTTCGATTTTACACTTTTCCGAAAATATTTTTTTTCCGAATTCCTAAATTCCGAAAAATCATTGTCCGATCGGAAATAAAATAATTCGGTATTCAGAAATTCGGTTTTTTACAAGATCGGAAAAATGAAATCCGTGATATTCAAATGAAGACTCACGTTTTAGTAATTATTACGGGTACCTGTCGTGCCGCATCATGTTAAATTCGGCATAAAATATGTTTGGCATAAAAATTCGGCATAAATAAATTAGACAGAACTGCGAACCTGCGAACCCGAACTGTTGCTAGAAGTGGGTTAGGTTAGGTTAGAACTGCGACCCCCAAGAAAACGAACTGTTGCCAGAAGTGGGTTAGGTTAGGTTAGAATTGCGACCCCCAAGAAAACGAACTGTTGCCAGAAAAGTGGGTTAGGTTAGGTTAGAACTGCGACCCCCAAGAAAACGAACTGTTGCCAGAAAAGTGGAAATTTAAAAATTGGGATATTTAAAATAGGAATCACGTTAATTCGGAATAAGGGCAATTCCGAATTCGTGATTTTGAAAATCGTAAATGTTAAATTCGGTGTTTGCCACCATCGGAATTGTTATAGTCGGAATTATGTAGTTCGGAATTTACAATATTCGGCTTTTTGGGTTTTCGGAAATAAAAATCTTCGTGATTTTCATCATTCGTAATTATGACAGTCGGAATTTTGATGGGTTATCATTCCGATTTAAAATTCGACATTCTAAAATTCGAAATAAAAAATTTCGGAATTATGTAGTGTACCCGATTTGCATAGGTACAGTCAAGGACGTAAAAATACAAAAATGGTACTGTATCGTTCGATATACACCTACTACTCTATGCCATTTAAATCACGTCAAAAATTTGAATAAGGGCAAAAAAAATATTCATTTTGTAGTGTAATATTATTTAGTGGTAGCAAAGAGGATATAATATTATAGAACGGTACTGACATAGTAAATTTTGTAACCACAGTAAATTCACTGCCATCTATCGACACACTTTAAAACTAAAAATGAAGATTTATTAAAATACGATAAAATGTATTTAAATATGGATAAATGATCTTTTTTATTTGCATTAATTATTTTTATTATTTTGACCCATGTTCTTTCACTGATATGCGTTAAAATTGTTAGATAATAACAAACGAAACCGTCAACGCCCTCTATACGAGAGTAGGCAAAAGGTAGTAGCGACATCTGATCGAGAATCAAATTTTCGTGATTTTCGAGGCACGTTTTTTCCTTAGACTGTATCCATCTATTACGGAGTTATATCTATCTTTGGTGGTAGGTACCTAATTGTAAAATATTTTATCTGGACTACAGTCCTCTAGCGTATCCATCTGTCAACTTTACTTTAAGTTCTGTCTCCAGGGGACAGGGAGATAAATTAGGGGTGAATTAGCCGCTTACTGAAACAGACCGAATTCCACGCAGGCGAAGCCGCGGGCACAGCTAGTATACAATATATCAATAGCAGCCTTATGCTCATAATTTGTACATAACTTATTTGCACATGCACATTCATGGAAACAAACAGGAAGATCTATGCTACTTAATCGCTCATGACATTCACTTGTGAACACGTCCCTCTGTTTCACATCTCGGTTACCCCAAATTACCTTATCTTTAACTATATGATCAAAAGACTGGATGTTTAAAATATTAAAATCGCATTCAATGATGAGCGGGTAGTTTTATGTACACAAAAAAGTTAAACTCTCCGTGGATGAAGGTACTAAGTTCGCAACATAGCATGTGCTTCCAATTTTACTCCGTTGACATGGAAGAACGTGTCATGTTTGGTTTGAATCATAGCATCTTCATCCATGTCGAGTTGTATTTAATTTCGCATATAAGAGTAAAGTGTCAGTATTGCGATTAGGTTATTCTTCTGTTAAAACAGTATTTTTTTATTGAACTTGAATAGGTATATGACTATGTCGAAGACAAGTTTCGAAGTAATGGAATGTTAGATCATTGAGCGAAAACAAGAGGATAAAAACATACTAAGGCAATTTTTAACGTGGATGAAGGTGTTATGTACCTTTTTTCATAAATAAATATAGTAATATGTATATTTCTAAAATAAGGATTAAATTTATTGGTCTATCAGTGTATAACTTGCATTTTCACAAAAACAACATCGTCATATCGATTGTTAAACATTTTTTACAGCTGAATAATACTCAAAATTATGTTTTTGTAACATAGCACGTTCATCCACTCACGTCTTCAATTGAATGATTAAAAAAAACCGGCCAAGTGCGAGTCGGACTCACACACGAAGGATTCCTTACCATTAACTATAAAAACGGTCACCCATCCAAGTACTGACCCCGCCCGACGTTGCTTAACTTCGGTCAAAAATCACGTTTGTTGTATGGGAGCCCCACTTAAATCTCTATTTTATCCTGTTTTTAGTATTTGTTGTTATAGCGACAACCGAAATACATCGTCTGTGAAAATTTCAGCTGTCTAGCTACCACAGATCACGAGATACAGCCTGATAACAGACGGACAGACGGACAGACAGACGGACAGCGGAGTCTTAGTAATAGGCAGGGGGGGGACAGTCCCATAGAGAGCCATTTATTCGAAAAAATAGCGTCATCTTTATTACTTAACTCGGAACTGGTTTTTATATGTGGCATCCCCGCACCCATGTTGGCAACACTGTATCTGTTATTGACTTAAAAGTAAAACAATTTTGTTTCGTGCTCCTCTTTTTATATTTCAGCCATTTAAAATATTTTATTTCTATTACATTTGGGAAATGGCCACTAATAATGGATGCTGATAACTTGATAAGCAATAATATGTCAATGTAATAAAGGTGTCAACATAGTGTCAACTTTAAGCGTCAATTGGCGTAAATTTTTGAGTGGGCATTTTTTGCAAATTGAATGTGGGATAACACAATTGCTTATCAGCGTCCTTATGCTTGACTAAGTTTACAATGCCGCATTGTTGTGCATTTGGATGTTCGAAGAAAGGTAAATTATTTTGTCTAGAATTACTACTACTAGACATTTTCTGTTGTTGAAATGTTGATATACTGCGATTCGAGATGTTAAAATGGTCACGCAGATGTTACACCATTTGAATTTATTTAAAAAAATAACTTATTTCAGGTGCGGTGCTGCACGTTTTTCCAAATCCAAACAAACACCCTGATCGATTTAAAGTTTGGGTTCAGCTTATTGGGGGCAAGTTGGGCACCCCATCAGATTATGAATTTTATAAAAAAAAGAGGATTTGCGATCTTCATTTTACCGAAGAACATAGGAATCGCTTTAAGCGATTAAATGCTATAGCAGTACCGACCCTATGTCTACTTGGTAAGTTTCTATTATGTATAACGTAAAAACACAATAATAACATTTTATAACCGCCACAGTATGCCTGACTGACTGTTTTCAAGCCTAAATCACTATACTGATTGTGCTAAAGTTGTACCAAAAAATAGCAGTTAAATTTAATAAATCTAATAATAATAAATAAATAATATAGGACATTATTAAGCGAGGTTTAGACTAGCAAGAACTTGCATGCAATTTACGTTACATTGCTGCCTACTAAGGTAAACTTCATTCAAAATGTTTATCAGATACCGCAATGTATTGAAAATTGCATGCAAGTTCTTGCTAGTCTAAACCTCACTTTACACAAATAATCCAAGTCCCGCAGTAAGCTCTATAAGGCTTGCGTTGTGGGCACTAGACGACGATATATATAATATATAAACTTTTATATAAATACTTAAATACATATAAAACACCCATGACTCAGCAACAAATGTCCGAGCTCATCACACGAAAGAATGCCGTTACCTACCGGTTTAGAACCCGGGACGGGACCATCGGCTTCATAGGCAGGGTCACTACCTACTAGGCCAGACAGGTCGTCAAAAGTGAATGCGAATGACATTAAAATTTGGAACTGAACTTATGCAACAATTTTGCATATTATATGCCTTGTGTAAAGTCAGCAATGCCATTGCAGGGGGGGGGGTCACTTTTTTCTGCAGATGACTACCAGCGCGAGCTACGCGCTACGAGCATAGCCGACAACATGAGAATCCACCACAACATCCACCTTTCAAGATGTTGCTCCTGTAACTGACATTCAGCCCACCTTTCATTCTGCTGCTTCTGCGCCAGGTAATTCACGATCCTTCCGCCATAGGTATCCTTTTTTTAGGGTTCCGTACCCAAAGGGTATTACTAAGACTCCGCTGTCCGTCTGTCCGTCCGTCTGTCCGTCTGTCTGTCTGTCACCAGGCTGTATCTCATGAACCGTGATAGCTAGACAGTTGAAATTTTCACAGATGATGTATTTCTGTTGCCGCTATAACAACAAATACTAAAAACAGAATAATATAAATATTTAAATGGGGCTCCCATACAACAAACGTGATTTTTTTGCTGTTTTTTTCCGTAATGGTATGGAACCCTTCGTGCGCGAGTCCGACTCGCACTTGGCCGGTTTTATTTACGTCAACTTAGAAGTTTGATTTTGTCCCAGCTTCAAGGGACTGTAGACCTGAGTTATACTTAGGTATATAGTTTTGATTTCTACTCTATACCTCCACGACTTCTCGAGATAAAGGATCTTTAGCGACGTGACAGCGGACGTACAGAGTCGCACCCTAAAAGGCACAATATTTATCAAATTAGCCCCCAAATATGTGGGTAGTGACTGTTTATGTCATTGCGATTATCTATATAAATAAGTTTTTGCGAAAAAAATAGTTTGGTATGTACAACTTTTTATTGCTGACTGTAGGTAGGTACTTTTCTTTCCACGTGCCGTGCTAATATACTCTTCGAGACAATGCTAACAATCCGAAACACAATTAGTTTGCGTTGGTTTATCACAGAGTTCTCAAGACCAAGTCCTGTCTCCGTCATCAGATCAGCTCCACGTCATCATAATATTGGATTGTCATCCGATTTACATGTGTATGCAAAATTTCAGCTCAATCGGAAGTCGAGTAAAGTTCAAAGTGTTTTTATTTAATAGTAGTAGTGTTTGGTAGTAGTGTTTTTATGTAATAGTAGTGGGTCAAATTTGCTTTAACATCCAAGATTTGACCCACGCTAACTAACATTCAGTTCATACCTACCTCCTAACAGTCAAGTTAAATAAAAGCTTGTAAAAAGTGCAAAACGAATGTATCTAATTATCAAAGCTGCTCAAAAATGTCATGAGAATCGATTGAGAAATGACAAACGGCGTACATACGAAAGCATATTTACCTACCTAAGCTGAAAAGGAGATGTTTCGCTTGCTTTCGCTCACTCAGTCATCACTTCACCAGTGTCTGGGCTTATTATTATAATTATTAATTATAGCAATATAGGTATACTGTTAACGGTACTTTCGAATCGTAATTTCGGTTAGCTCGGGATTTGGTACCTGCGTCCCAAACCTACCTACGTACCTATATTTCCACCCGATAAATATACTTTTAATTTTTTTTAATACGTCGGTGGCAAACAAGCATGCGGCCCGCCTAATTGTAAGCAGTCACCGTAGCCTATGGATGCCTGCAACTCCAGAGGTGTTACTGTTATAGTTATACGTGCACGTTGCCGACCCTAAAACTACGCACCCTCGTTGAACTCTAAATAAATGATATAAATATATTTAACATAAATTTTGTATGTAAACATATGTTTAATACGCTTTTTCAGGCACATAATGCGCCCAACATAAGTACTTCTCTTGGGATTCACAATCAACCTACCTTTCATTTCGCTACTTCTGCCCCAGGGTGGCCCCAGGTAAATAACAATCCTTGCACTCACATACTAACTGTGCGTCACGTAATTACGTACATGTGTGTGTGTGTGTGTGTGTGTGTTTTTTATTTTATTTAATCGACAGATGTCCAACACCTAGCACTACCTAGCTCGCGCTATATGCTCAAATTTGATATAATAATACATAATGTATTAATACGAAATGATACAAATAGGTAAAGCATGGCTTGGCCCAACTTATTTTTAGGACTTTACTAAGACTCCTATGTCCGTCTGTTCGTCTGTCTGTCACCAGGCTATATCTCATGAACCGTGAGTGCTTAGACATTAGAAATTTTCACAAATGATATATTTCTGTTGCCGCTTTATCATCAAATACTAAAACCAGAATAAAATAAATATTTAAGTGGGGCTCCTATTCAACAAACGCGATTTTTTTGCCGTTTTTTTTGCGTAATGGTACGGAACCCTTCGTGCGCGAGCCCGACTTGCACTTGGCCAGTTTTTTTATGTATGTTCGCCGATAACTCCCGTGATCCGATTTGACTGATTTGAGTAATTATTTTTTAGTTTGAAAGGAGGTCCTCAATATTTAGGATTACGTACCCAAAGGGTAAAAACGGGACCCTATTACTAAGACTCTGTCTGCTGTCTATCTGTCTGTCTATCTGTCTGTCTGTCTGTCCGTCTGTCTGTCACCAGGCTGTATCTCACGAACCGTGATAGCTAGACAGTTGAAATTTTCACAGCTGATGTATTTCTGTTGCCGCTATAATAACAAATACTCCGCCGTGATTCGCGCATGAGTGTGGAGGGCCCACTCGAAACCAGGGACCGGACAACCCTTTCCGCGATAAAACCCTTTCAATGGGCGACACTTAAACACGGCTAACACATTGAAAGACTTTCCCTTTTGAACTGCAAGCCCATTCATACCCTTACCTTTGACTAACCCTTACCGAAAAGCTAACCAAAAATAAGGCTAGCCCTTAATAAGGGTTACCCTTATCTTTAAGCGCTTTTTATAAAGGTTTCCCTTTGCGTGAAAGAGATAGGATTAGTATAAATCTACGGTAGTGTATGAAAAGGAAAGAAAATACGTGCCTAGTCAAAGAACGCCGCCGTCGCCGCCGACGATCGCTCGGATTCGAAGTAATGTGTGCTTTATGAACAAGGTAGACGACTTAAATTAGCACGCTTATATACTAAAAGGGAAGCCCTTCATAAGGCTAACCCTTATAAGCAATATGCAAGGTGTTGGTGAGCGGATGATAAGGGTTTTGTAAGGGTATTGGGCTACCGATTACTCAAATGTGGTAGTTTTATATAAGGGTTTTTAAAAGCAAAACAAAGGGTTTCGTCTGGAAAAGGGTATGGTGAGTTAAGCCTTATGCAATACCCTTATAAAACCCCGACAAGGGATAGCGGGCCGGTCCCTGCTCGAAACAGAATAAAATAAATATTTAAGTGGGGCTCCCATACAACAAACGTGATTTTTTTGCGTAATGGTACGGAACTCTTCGTGCGCGAGCCCGACTCGCACTTGGCCGATTTTTAAAGGTACGTTACATGTATAGTGAGTTGGGTGTTTTCTTAAGCAACTCGAACATTTTCTCTCGAAAACCATCAATTTGATGAAGTGAATCTGATGATGATGATTTTTTGATAATAATGTTATTTTATAATATGCAGTATGTTCAGCGATTACTCCGACACCTTCCTGTGCACTGTGGTTCGATTTGAACAATTATTTTTTTTAATTTGAAAGACGTTACCCCCATAGTGGTCGCATAATATATTTTTTGGATCTGATGATAGTAATGTTGGAATACATATATGTTATCCATGAGGAATTGAGGGAACTCCTTGATTTTTAGGGTTCCGTACCAAAAGGGTAAAAAGGGGACCCTATTACTAAGACTCCGCTGTCCGTCCGTCTGTCAACAGGCTGTATATCAGATGAACCGTGATAGCTAGACAGTTGAAATTTTCACAGATGATGTATTTCTGTTGCCGCTATAACATCAAATATAAAAACAGAATAAAATAAATATTTAAGTGTGGCTCCCATACAACAAACGTGATTTTTTGCCGTTTTTAGGGTTCCGTACCTCAAAAGGAAAAAAACGGAACCCTTATAGGATCACTCATGCGTCTGTCTGTCTGTCTGCCACAGCCTATTTTCTCCGAAACTACTTCAACTTAATTGGTCCAGACCAATTAAGTTGAAATTTGGTATACATATATAAGTTTGTGACCCAAAGACGGACATGTAACGTATACAACTGAATTTTAAACATGGGGGCCACTTTTGGGGGGTAAATGGGAAAATTCATATCAAACATATCAAATGAAAGAGATCATTGTGAGAATCTCAAATATATTTTTTTATAATTTTAGGATAAACAGTTTAGAAGTTATTCAAGAAAATAGGCAAGCAATGACCATTCCCCCTCTTTATCTCCGAAACTACTGGTTCTAAAAAAATACACAAAATAGTTCTTTACCTATAGATGACAGGAAAACCTATTAGAAATGTGCAGTCAAGCGTGAGTCGGGCTTAGTTAGCTTAGTTTTTTATTAGTTAATTACATTTCACTCACGTTTCACATAAAAAATATGTTGTGTAAATTGTGTAACGTACGGAACCCTTGGAACGCGAGTCCGACTCGCACTTGGCCGGTTTTTTGCGTAATGGTCCAGAACCCTTCGTGCGCGAGTCCGACTCGCACTTGGCCGGTTTTTTTACGTTAACTTAGAATAGTT
Organism: Cydia strobilella; assembly: GCF_947568885.1. Classification (NCBI taxonomy): domain Eukaryota; kingdom Metazoa; phylum Arthropoda; class Insecta; order Lepidoptera; family Tortricidae; genus Cydia; species Cydia strobilella. The sequence goes on from NC_086059.1 coordinate 2,934,593, forward strand.
AGTAGTTTGATGTTTTTACAACTTCAACGGACTGTATAGTGTAGACCTGAGTAGGTATATGGTTATAATTTCAACTCGATACCTCCACGCGTTCTCAAGGTCTTGACGGACAACAAAAAGTGATCCTATAAGGGTTCCGTTTTTCCTTTTGAGGTCCGGAACCCTAAATAAACATCATAAACATTAATAGTAATTTAATTACGTGCTTTTTTCTAAATATTATATACTTATGCAAAAGTGTTAAGATTCATGGCAAGTATACAATATAAATTGAATAAAAACATTTTTAGTAATGCATGTAAACTATTGTTTTAATTATATTACAGTTAAATTGTAATTGTAATTTAAGTCAGGAACAAAATTACCTATGTTTAAACAGAATGTTCAATTCTTTTGACGCCGGCTGTACATTTACGACCATTCCCAATCCCAATTGGGATTCACAATCAACCTACCTTTCATTTCGCTACTTCTGCCCCAGGGTGGCCCCAGGTAAATAACAATCCTTGCACTCACATACTAACTGTGCGTCACGTAATTACGTACATGTGTGTGTGTGTGTGTGTGTGTTTTTTTATTTAATTTAATCGACAGATGTCCAACACCTAGCACTACCTATCTCGCGCTATACGCTCAAATTTGATATAATAATACATAATGTATTAATACGAAATGATACAAATAAGTAAAGCATGGCTTGGCCCAACTTATTTTTAGGACTTTACTAAGACTCCTCTGTCCGTCTGTTCGTCTGTCTGTCACCAGGCTATATCTCATGAACCGTGAGTGCTTAGACATTAGAAATTTTCACAAATGATATATTTCTGTTGCCGCTTTATCATCAAATACTAAAAACAGAATAAAATAAATATTTAAGTGGGGCTCCTATTCAACAAACGCGATTTTTTTGCCGTTTTTTTGCGTAATGGTACGGAACCCTTCGTGCGCGAGCCCGACTTGCACTTGGCCAGTTTTTTTATGTATGTTCGCCGATAACTCCGACACCCGTGATCCGATTTGACTGATTTGAGTAATTATTTTTTAGTTTGAAAGGAGGTCCTCAATTTTTAGGATTACGTACCCAAAGGGTAAAAACGGGACCCTATTACTAAGACTCTGTCTGCTGTCTATCTGTCTGTCTGTCTGTCCGTCTGTCACCAGGCTGTATCTCACGAACCGTGATAGCTAGACAGTTGAAATTTTCACAGATGATGTATTTCTGTTGCCGCTATAATAACAAATACTCCGCCGTGATTCGCGCATGAGTGTGGAGGGCCCACTCGAAACAGAATAAAATAAATATTTAAGTGGGGCTCCCATACAACAAACGTGATTTTTTTGCGTAATGGTACGGAACTCTTCGTGCGCGAGCCCGACTCGCACTTGGCCGATTTTTAAAGGTACATTACATGTATAGTGAGTTGGGTGTTTTCTTAAGCAACTCGAACATTTTCTCTCGAAAACCATCAATTTGATGAAGTGAATCTGATGATGATGATTTTTTGATAATAATGTTATTTTATAATATGCAGTATGTTCAGCGATTACTCCGACACCTTCCTGTGCACTGTGGTTCGATTTGAACAATTATTTTTTTTAATTTGAAAGACGTTACCTCCATAGTGGTCGCATAATATATTTTTTGGATCTGATGATAGTAATGTTGGAATACATATATGTTATCCATGAGGAATTGAGGGAACTCCTTGATTTTTAGGGTTCCGTACCAAAAGGGTAAAAACGGGACCCTATTACTAAGACTCCGCTGTCCGTCTGTCTGTCACCAGGCTGTATCTCATCAACCGTGATAGCTAGACAGTTGAAATTTTCACAGATGATAGATGATGTTCGCTATAACAACCAATACTAAAAAGTACGGAACCCTCGGTGGGCGAGTCCGACTTGCACTTGTCCAGTTTTTTTAAGGCACGTATATGGTGATTTCGGTGTCTTATAAAGTAACTCAAGCATTTAATCCGGAAAACTACTAATGTTAGGGGGTGGACCTGTTGATGTAGACCACGGACTATATAGTGGAACTTTTCTATTATTGGGTATATTATGAGTTGAGTGTATTATGATTTACAATGTAGGTAGTACTGGAAATGACTAAAGAGACTAAGAGGTGAGGGGTAGGTGTGAGAAGTGAAGACTGAAGACGGTAGAGGGTGGTGTTTTGAGGTTGGGGCTTGACGATTCATGATCCGAGAGGCTAGGCAGTTGAGAGGTGGCTTATAAACGTGAAAATATTTCTGTCTGGCTCTTTATCATTTTCACGGCTAAACAACTGAACCGATTCAACTGATTTAGGTGAAATTCTGCATGAAGCTAAAAAGTTTAAGCCCTGCAGGTAGTCCTTGATTTGTTTTATATTTTTAATTTATCTGGTAGAGGGACGGCAATATAATTTAGTGTCAATCCTACGCTTGCGTGCTATGGACAGTTAAAAATAATATACGCAGGCAATACATAAACGCATTGGATTTATACTGACGTACTGTGTTAGTTACTAGGTACCTACAGAAAGCAGGTTCATTGCATGATTATGATTTATAATTGTTATATATTTGCTGTGACTTATTTTTCAAGAGTGTTTTTAATAAAAAGACACTTCAAAATCGCTTACCTTCTTTCTAAATTTTCTAATGTAAAAAATACGAAGTAGGTACATATAGTTTAGAATTATGAATGACACCTCTAAGTCTACTGAAGAGTTTGACCCTTTATGTCATAAGTCGTAGCATTACGTTGGAGTTTTCTTTTTTATAAATATAAGCTTTATAATACTTTCAGGCACCAGGCACTGCCAGCGCTCGACATTTGCTCCTAGAATTGACTATCAGCACATCTTTCATTCTGCTGCTTCTATGCCAGGTATTTGATGGTTTCTATTATGTCAAGTGAAGTGATATAGGATTGAAGAGCATGAGTAGTAGTAGTCAACTACATACCGAGGAAGCTTTTATTTTGTAGTTTCGCCATGTCCGTCTACATGCCTGTCTGTATGTCTGTCCGTCCGTAGCTTTGTTACATGATCGAAAGGCATCCGATTCGCACATCGCTCCGGTATTTTAGCGATAAAACGCTATGCGCGTATTATAGCGACATTCCGCTTGCACGTCGGAATCGGACGCAGTGTGCCATGTGCCTTAGTACTAGAAAGCTGCAATTTGATATGGATATATAAAAAACAATGATGCCGACAAATGGTAGAATAAAGACTAGAAATAGTTATTTGTACCGTACCGTACCGTAGCGTAGTATGATGTTCATGGCCTTCACTAAATTAAAAAGCTACATTGTTTCACTCCCTGGAGTGAGGAAAGTCGCACTTTCCTCACTCCAGGGAGTGACGAAAGTAGGCTTGTTCGAGCTGCTGAGGTGAAAAAATATTTTACAGTACATATGGTGCTACTTTCTCGCACTAGTGCGTAAAGAGCACTTTTCGTCCATATGTCGAAAGTTTAAAGGGCCATATGTACTGTAAAACGTTGTACGATACACGTGCGAAAAGGTAATTCGCAACTCGTGTCGATTTAAAACACTCCCTGCGGTCGTGTTTTAATTTATCGCCACTCGTTTCGAATTTTCTCTTTTCCGCACTTGTATCGTAAATAACTATTTTAGCGTACCTCCCCCACACGTATTTTTTCGCTTCAACCCTATGTTAACCTGTACAACATCCAACGTGTTATTGGACTTATTGGATAGGTCTTCTCTTCGACAGAATGGTAACTACGGAGCCCTACACTGAGCATGGCTCAATCTGCTCTTGACCGGTTTTTATTACAAGCTTTTATTTTTCTAGCAATATTTGTATGTACGTATATATTGTACGCATGTTCGGGTCAAATCTTACAAGCCTAGACCAACTTCTCATTATTAGGTTGAGCTAAAAGTTCACTTACTTATTATGTAAGTCGGGTGACAATACAGTACATATTATGGTTCCATCGAGCTTATCTGATGATGGACATAGGAAGTGGCCATAAGAACTCTGCGATAAAACAACACAACCTAATTGAGTCTCGGTGAGTTTCGTAAATCGCCAATGTGATATAGGGCTCTTAGCGATAAAAAGCTGTATTTTCTTTTCTGTATTTTGATTCTGGATCAAAAAGGGAATAAATTACCATTAATTTATTTTTTTATTAAAATACATGTGAGAAACATGAATACTAAATATTTTTCTAAGGTCTCGATAGTTATGAAATAGTGGTGAAATTGTTAGGTCTCCTATTTTCGGAAGTACTTACCTAAACAATGATTATGTAGATTTATTTGTATTGTTTTCTTCTAGTTACGCCCGCTATACAACAGTCTGAGGTGCCTACCATCATCAACAACATATGTACTGCAGATTCTTCTGTATTTGCAGAACATAATTATAGTGTGATGAGTCGTTCGAAAAGAAAGACATTAGATGAAGGTAAATATTTATAACGTCACCAATTATTATAACAAGATATATAATAACATTTAGTTATATTTAGTTACATTTAGTTTTGACATTTAGTTATATTTTGTTTTACAAAAAGGTGTGGATTAGTATTCCTGGTGTGTGATTATAATGCCACCACCTCTGCATTATGCGCTGCTGCGCCAAATTCCTTTTCGGCATAACCTCTTTTACATAAAAACTCGAAGGTACTACTACTAGGACTACTGACCAACGAGACAGGACAATATTGAATAGCAATTGTAGCCCGCTAAAGTTGATATACTTATATTATCGCTCCGGCCGCATACCGCAAGAATATTGAACAACCGCTCAAGAAGATTAAGTTTTGGAATGATAGACGAGGATACAGTTTTACAATGGGGCGTTTATATAGCCTACTAGCGATTTTCGTCTGTAGCCTTACTTAGGGAATGCTTAACCCTGTATGCTAGTTGCGTGTGAGCGTGTGCTCCCGTTAGTGGCATTGTTTCTGCCCGTATGTGTTCCACATCAGTAGTTGACGTCGGACTTTGACTATCATTTCTGACTTTTGTCTTTTGCAATGGATCTCATCCCATCCTAAAAACAAACCTGATCGATTGATACCATAAATAAAAATTTGACATCTTAGCCTATTGTAGAAATAAAAATACAGTTGATGATAAAAAGTTGTATCAACAATAAATTTGGTGACATAAAAAACTTAAATTTATAGTGACAGACTAAAACCAAAATTTATTAAAAATTATACGTATAATATTATAATTTTGTTTTCTTTCAGGTTCGAACAAACGTGAGGTTCAGCTTAAGGTAAAACAACTTCAAATGGAAGATAACCGTTTGCCCAAAAGGGGACTTTCATACAAGCACTGCCGCGTTCCAGACAGTATGACATTGTGCAGCACATGACGAAACCAGCTCAGCTTTTAGTGAAAATGCAATAACAATCAACGAAGCACCCTAAAGGACGACGCTATTCACTAAAAGAAAAAAATTATGGCATTCTCGCTTTACAAATAGAGTCCGAAGTGCTAATACAGGCTGTTGTGTGAATATTTTTCACTTCCACCTGGCAAAGCGATGAAAAGATTATTAGGCGAAATTAAACTTACCACAGTGGCATAAACACAATTATATTCGAAGGAATTAAACACAAAATAACCAATCAGATGGCAGTCGCTTTCGTAAAAACTAGTGATTCCGATTCTTAGGATTACTTGTCAAGCGGATCCCAGGCTCCCATGAGTCGTGGCAACAGTGTTGGCCGTAATTGTTAATTTTAATTAACCATTGATCAATTTTATTAACCATTAGTTCCGCCATTAACCAATTGCATTAAAGTTAATTCGGATTAAAGTTAATTCGGATTAAATTTTTGAGACGTTAATGGCCATTGAAGTTAATTCGGATTAACTTTAATTCGGATTAACTTCAATGGGCATGAAAGTCAAATAATTAATCCGAATTACTCTCAATTTGGATTAACGTCTAATAAAATTACATTTGTGATATTTTAAAATGAGAGAGCAAAATGACCCTGACTGAACCCTGGCAGTAGTAGCAGTACCTACCTACTACCTAGTAGAATTCTGGTTTGGTGCAACACAGACATACGCGGTTTTGGTCATTTAAATCGTCTTGATGAGCACTTCGGAGAGCCGTACCCATGATAGAGCTGATGCTGAACCCTGGCAGTACCTAATGGATCTAAGGTTTGGTGCAACATAGGCACAGGCTGTTTTAGTCATCCGACTCGTCTTGATGAGCACTTCGGAGAGCCATACCCATGATAGAGCTGATGCTGAACCCTGGCAGTACCTAATGGATCTAAGGTTTGGTGCAACATAGGCACAGGCTGTTTTAGTCATCCGACTCGTCTTGATGAGCACTTCGGAGAGCCATACCCATGATAGAGCTGATGCTGAACCCTGGCAGTACCTAATGGATCTAAGGTTTGGTGCAACATAGGCACACGCTGTTTTAGTCATCCGACTCGTCTTGATGAGCACTTATGAGAGCAGTACCCATAATGGAGCTGATGCTGAACCCTGGCAGTACCTAGCGGAACTAAGGTTTGGTGCAACGTAGGCACACGCTGTTTTAGTCATCCGACTCGTCTTGATGAGCACTTAGGAGAGCAGTACCCATGATAGAGCTGATGCTGAACCCTGGCAGTACCTAGTGGATCTAAGGTTTGGTGCATCATAGGGACACGCTGTTTTAGTCACCCGACTCGTCTTGATAAGCACTTAGGAGAGCGGTACCCATGATAGAGCTGATGCTGAACCCTGGCAGTACCTAGTGGATCTAAGGTTTGGTGCAATATAGGCACACGCTGTTTTAGTCACCCGACTCGTCTTGATGAGCACTTAGGAGAGCGGTACCCATGATAGAGCTGATGCTGAACCCTGGCAGTACCTAGTGGATCTAAGGTTTGGTGCAACATAGGCACACGCTGTTTTAGTCACCCGACTCGTCTTGATGAGCACTTAGGAGAGCAGTACCCATGATAGAGCTGATGCTGAACCCTGGCAGTACCTAGTGGATCTAAGGTTTGGTGCAACATAGGCACACGCTGTTTTAGTCACCCGACTCGTCTTGATGAGCACTTAGGAGAGCAGTACCCATAATGGAGCTGATGCTGAACCCTGGCAGTACCTCGCGGAACTAAGGTTTGGTGCAACATAGGCACACGCTGTTTTAGTCATCCGATTCGTCTTGATGAGCACTTAGGAGAGCAGTACCCATGATAGAGCTGATGCTGAACCCTGGAACTACCTAGTGGATCTAAGGTTTGGTGCAACATAGGCACACGCTGTTTTAGTCACCTGACTCGTCTTGATGAGCACTTAGGAGAGCAGTACCCATAATGGAGCTGATGCTGAACCCTGGCAGTACCTAGCGGAACTAAGGTTTGGTGCAACATAGGCACACGCTGTTTTAGTCATCCGACTCGTCTTGATGAGCACTTAGGAGTGCAGTACCCATGATAGAGCTGATGCTGAACCCTGGCAGTACCTAATGGATCTAAGGTTTGGTGCAACATAGGCACACGCTGTTTTAGTCATCCGACTCGTCTTGATGAGCGCTTAGGAGAGCAGTACCCATGATAGAGCTGATGCTGAACCCTGGCAGTACCTAATGGATCTAAGGTTTGGTGCAACATAGGCACACGCTGTTTTAGTCATCCGACTCGTCTTGATGAGCACTTATGAGAGCAGTACCCATAATGGAGCTGATGCTGAACCCTGGCAGTACCTAGCGGAACTAAGGTTTGGTGCAACGTAGGCACACGCTGTTTTAGTCATCCGACTCGTCTTGATGAGCACTTAGGAGAGCAGTACCCATGATAGAGCTGATGCTGAACCCTGGCAGTACCTAGTGGATCTAAGGTTTGGTGCAATATAGGCACACGCTGTTTTAGTCACCCGACTCGTCTTGATGAGCACTTAGGAGAGCAGTACTCATAATGTAGCTGATGCTGAACCCTGGCAGTACCTAGCGGAACTAAGGTTTGGTGCAACATAGGCACACGCTGTTTTAGTCATCCGACTCGTCTTGATGAGCACTTGGAAGAGCAGTACCCAAGATAGAGCTGATGCTGGACCCTGGCAGTACCTAATGGATCTAAGGTTTGGTGCAACATAGGCACAGGCTGTTTTAGTCATCCGACTCGTCTTGATGAGCACTTCGGAGAGCCATACCCATGATAGAGCTGATGCTGAACCCTGGCAGTACCTAATGGATCTAAGATTTGGTGCAACATAGGCACACGCTGTTTTAGTCATCCGACTCGTCTTGATGAGCACTTAGGAGAGCAGTACCCATGATAGAGCTGATGCTGAACCCTGGCAGTACCTAATGGATCTAAGGTTTGGTGCGACATAGGCACACGCTGTTTTAGTCATCCGACTCGTCTTGATGAGCACTTATGAGAGCAGTACCCATAATGGAGCTGATGCTGAACCCTGGCAGTACCTAGCGGAACTAAGGTTTGGTGCAACGTAGGCACACGCTGTTTTAGTCATCCGACTCGTCTTGATGAGCACTTAGGAGAGCAGTACCCATGATAGAGCTGATGCTGAACCCTGGCAGTACCTAGTGGATCTAAGGTTTGGTGCATCATAGGGACACGCTGTTTTAGTCACCCGACTCGTCTTGATAAGCACTTAGGAGAGCGGTACCCATGATAGAGCTGATGCTGAACCCTGGCAGTACCTAGTGGATCTAGGGTTTGGTGCAACATAGGCACACGCTGTTTTAGTCACCCGACTCGTCTTGATGAGCACTTAGGAGAGCAGTACCCATAATGGAGCTGATGCTGAACCCTGGCAGTACATAGTGGATCTAAGGTTTGGTGCAACATAGGCACACGCTGTTTTAGTCATCCGACTCGTCTTGATGAGCACTTAGGAGAGCAGTACCCATGATAGAGCTGATGCTGAACCCTGGCAGTACCTAATGGATCTAAGGTTTGGTGCAACATAGGCACACGCTGTTTTAGTCATCCGACTCGTCTTGATGAGCACTTAGGAGAGCAGTACCCATGATAGAGCTGATGCTGAACCCTGGCAGTACCTAATGGATCTAAGGTTTGGTGCGACATAGGCACACGCTGTTTTAGTCATCCGACTCGTCTTGATGAGCACTTATGAGAGCAGTACCCATAATGGAGCTGATGCTGAACCCTGGCAGTACCTAGCGGAACTAAGGTTTGGTGCAACGTAGGCACACGCTGTTTTAGTCATCCGACTCGTCTTGATGAGCACTTAGGAGAGCAGTACCCATGATAGAGCTGATGCTGAACCCTGGCAGTACCTAGTGGATCTAAGGTTTGGTGCATCATAGGGACACGCTGTTTTAGTCACCCGACTCGTCTTGATAAGCACTTAGGAGAGCGGTACCCATGATAGAGCTGATGCTGAACCCTGGCAGTACCTAGTGGATCTAGGGTTTGGTGCAACATAGGCACACGCTGTTTTAGTCATCCGACTCGTCTTGATGAGCACTTAGGAGAGCAGTACCCATGATAGAGCTGATGCTGAACCCTGGCAGTACCTAGTGGATCTAAGGTTTGGTGCATCATAGGCACGCGCTGTTTTGGTCATCCGACTCGTCTTGATGAGCACTTAGGAGAGCAGTACCCATGATAGAGCTGATGCTGAACCCTGGCAATACCTAGTGGATCTAAGGTAGGTGGTAAGGCTCTATCATGGGTACCGCTCTCCTAAGTGCTCATCAAGACGAGTCGGGTGACTAAAACAGCGTGTGCCTATGTTGCACCAAACCTTAGATCCACTAGGTACTGCCAGGGTTCAGCATCAGCTCTATCATGGGTACCGCTCTCCTAAGTGCTTATCAAGACGAGTCGGGTGACTAAAACAGCGTGTCCCTATGATGCACCAAACCTTAGATCCACTAGGTACTGCCAGGGTTCAGCATCAGCTCTATCATGGGTACTGCTCTCCTAAGTGCTCATCAAGACGAGTCGGATGACTAAAACAGCGTGTGCCTACGTTGCACCAAACCTTAGTTCCGCTAGGTACTGCCAGGGTTCAGCATCAGCTCCATTATGGGTACTGCTCTCATAAGTGCTCATCAAGACGAGTCGGATGACTAAAACAGCGTGTGCCTATGTCGCACCAAACCTTAGATCCATTAGGTACTGCCAGGGTTCAGCATCAGCTCTATCATGGGTACTGCTCTCCTAAGTGCTCATCAAGACGAGTCGGATGACTAAAACAGCGTGTGCCTATGTTGCACCAAACCTTAGATCCACTAGGTACTGCCAGGGTGCAGCATCAGCTCTATCATGGGTACTGCTCTCCTAAGTGCTCATCAAGACGAGTCGGACGACCTAAACAGCGCGTGCCTATGTTGCACCAAACCTTAGATCCACTAGGTACTGCCAGGGTTCAGCATCAGCTCTATCATGGGTACCGCTCTACTAAGTGCTCATCAAGACGAGTCGGGTGACTAAAACAGCGTGTGCCTATGTTGCACCAAACCTTAGATCCACTAGGTACTGCCAGGGTTCAGCATCAGCTCTATCGTGGGTACCGCTCTCCTAAGTGCTCATCAAGACGAGTCAGATGACCAAAACAGCGCGTGCCTATGTTGCACCAAACCTTAGATCCACTAGGTACTGCCAGGGTGCAGCATCAGCTCTATCATGGGTACTGCTCTCCTAAGTGCTCATCAAGACGAGTCGGACGACCTAAACAGCGCGTGCCTATGTTGCACCAAACCTTAGATCCACTAGGTACTGCCAGGGTTCAGCATCAGCTCTATCATGGGTACCGCTCTACTAAGTGCTCATCAAGACGAGTCGGGTGACTAAAACAGCGTGTGCCTATGTTGCACCAAACCTTAGATCCACTAGGTACTGCCAGGGTTCAGCATCAGCTCTATCATGGGTACTGCTCTCCTAAGTGCTCATCAAGACGAGTCGGATGACTAAAACAGCGTGTGCCTATGTTGCACCAAACCTTAGACCCACTAGGTACTGCCAGGGTTCAGCATCAGCTCTATCATGGGTACTGCTCTCCTAAGTGCTCATCAAGACGAGTCGGATGACTAAAACAGCGTGTGCCTATGTTGCACCAAACCTTAGTTCCGCTAGGTACTGCCAGGGTTCAGCATCACCTCCATTATGGGTACTGCTCTCCTAAGTGCTCATCAAGACGAGTCGGGTGACTAAAACAGCGCGTGCCTATGTTGCACCAAACCTTAGATCCACTAGGTACTGCCAGGGTGCAGCATCAGCTCTATCATGGGTACCGCTCTCCTAAGTGCTCATCAAGACGAGTCAGATGACCGAAACAGCGCGTGCCTATGTTGCACCAAACCTTAGATCCACTAGGTACTGCCAGGGTTCAGCATCAGCTCTATCATGGGTACCGCTCTCCTAAGTGCTCATCAAGACGAGTCGGGTGACTAAAACAGCGTGTGCCTATGTTGCACCAAACCTTAGATCCACTAGGTACTGCCAGGGTTCAGCATCAGCTCTATCATGGGTACTGCTCTCCTAAGTGCTCATCAAGACGAGTCGGATGACTAAAACAGCGTGTGCCTATGTTGCACCAAACCTTAGATCCACTAGGTAGTGCCAGGGTTCAGCATCAGCTCTATCATGGGTACTGCTCTCCTAAGTGCTCATCAAGACGAGTCGGGTGACTAAAACAGCGTGTGCCTATGTTGCACCAAACCTTAGATCCACTAGGTACTGCCAGGGTTCAGCATCAGCTCTATCATGGGTACCGCTCTCCTAAGTGCTCATCAAGACGAGTCGGGTGACTAAAACAGCGTGTGCCTATGTTGCACCAAACCTTAGATCCACTAGGTACTGCCAGGGTTCAGCATCAGCTCTATCATGGGTACTGCTCTCCTAAGTGCTCATCAAGACGAGTCGGGTGACTAAAACAGCGTGTGCCTATGTTGCACCAAACCTTAGATCCACTAGGTACTGCCAGGGTTCAGCATCAGCTCCATTATGGGTACTGCTCTCCTAAGTGCTCATCAAGACGAGTCGGGTGACTAAAACAGCGTGTGCCTATGTTGCACCAAACCTTAGATCCACTAGGTACTGCTAGGGTTCAGCATCAGCTCTATCATGGGTACCGCTCTCCTAAGTGCTCATCAAGACGAGTCGGGTGACTAAAACAGCGTGTGCCTATGTTGCACCAAACCTTAGATCCACTAGGTAGTGCCAGGGTTCAGCATCAGCTCTATCATGGGTACTGCTCTCCTAAGTGCTCATCAAGACGAGTCGGATGACTAAAACAGCGTGTGCCTATGTTGCACCAAACCTTAGTTCCGCTAGGTACTGCCAGGGTTCAGCATCACCTCCATTATGGGTACTGCTCTCCTAAGTGCTCATCAAGACGAGTCGGGTGACTAAAACAGCGTGTGCCTATGTTGCACCAAACCTTAGATCCATTAGGTACTGCCAGGGTTCAGCATCAGCTCTATCATGGGTATGGCTCTCCGAAGTGCTCATCAAGACGAGTCGGATGACTAAAACAGCGTGTGCCTATGTTGCACCAAACCTTAGATCCATTAGGTACTGCCAGGGTTCAGCATCAGCTCTATCGTGGGTACGGCTCTCCGAAGTGCTCATCAAGACGATTTAAATGACCAAAACCGCGTATGTCTGTGTTGCACCAAACCAGAATTCTACTAGGTAGTAGGTAGGTACTGCTACTACTGCCAGGGTTCAGTCAGGGTCATTTTGCTGTCTCATTTTAAAATATCACGAATGTAATTTTATTAGACGTTGATGCAATTGAGAGTAATTCTAATAAATTTTTAGAAACTTTAATGGCCATTGAAGTTAATCCGAATTAAAGTTAATCCGAATTAACTTCAATGGCCATTAACGTCTCAAAAATTTAATCCGAATTAACTTTAATCCGAATTAACTTTAATCCGAATTAAATGGCTAATGGTTAATGGCCATTAACCTTTTTAATTGTTAATTTTTAATGGTTAATGGCATTAGCGTTCGGCCAACACTGCGTGGCAAAATGCCGGGATAACGCACGGAAGATGATGAGGAAGGACCTTTCACATCTCCAAACTTCATGCATTAACCGTAAAGACTATGCGTCTCTGTAATATGGTACAATTTTGACTTATTGGACACGTATTAGTTGTGTATTCCATAGCATTCGTTTATAAGACTGTTAGCTTAGTCTCCTGACGCAAAACAATTACTTACATATTTCATATTCGCTAGGCTAGGTGCACGACGGGTGCTGCTGTCCTTATTTTGTGGGCTTCTCTACGGGAGTGAAATTATCAAACTGATGCTGCTAGAATTCATGTGGGACATTCCATAATATTATGTGTGTTCTCCCTCCACCGACTGCACTTTGCTAATAATTTCATTTTAACATGTGCCTAAGCCTTTCTCACTTCAAGGACCGCACGGAAGACCAGCGCTGGCTTTATATCTAGCATTACGCTGAGTTGGGTCCATTTCGTGATGCACACTTAACATATCAGAACCAAAACTTTAAAACAGGTTTTTAAAGGGTCGGCAACGCGCGTGTAATATCTCTGGTGTTGCAGGCTTTCATAGGCTACGGTAACTGCTTACCATCAGGCGGGCCGTATGCTTGATTGCCACCGACGTGGTATAAAAAAAAAAACGTATTGTTACTAAAATTATAGGCAAAAAGTTGTATCTACTGATATACATACATACATACATACATATAATCACGCCTATTTCCCGGAGGGGTAGGCAGAGACCACGGATTTCCACTTGCTACGATCCTGACATACCTCTTTCGCTTCCTTCAATTTCATAACATTCCTCATACACCTCACAATGTGTTTACATTTTGTTAGATAGATAATTCACTATTTATTACCGTTATGTTAAAATGTCATTTTGGTCGGATGTTCATATCCAAAGTTATATGGAATTCGTGTCTTTTATTTTCATCAAAATAAATATTGTTTTTTTGACATTAGGGACCTTTAATATCTCCAAATTGAATGTATTAGTGACGAATCGAATTTAATTTCCTTGCTTCATTTTTATATTGTACAGACTGTATTGTAACGTTTAGTATAAATACAAGTTGGCAGATATTTATTTTGATAAAAAAAAACTAATATGTTTAATATAAATTTATGTCCATCTGTACATTTTTAATGTCTGCTTTGGCTTAGGTTATTTGATTTTCTTATAAATTGTTTCATACTAAAATGCATGGACTTTCAGCAAAAAAGAGAAAATCTGTTATAGACAAATGGTGTACTTGTAATAAATTATTTACCTACTGAAAGCTTGCTAAGCTTGAAAATGTACATAAAAATATCTTTATTTAATCGTTTTTATTTATTTATTAAATAATATCATTATTATTATTTACAACGACGGGACTTAATCGCGTAAAATACTTATTATTTAATACTTATTTTACGCGATTAAGTCCCGTCGTTGTAAATAATAATGAGTAAAAATCGTGAAAGTTTAAATCAATATCATTATCTCTAAGAGCCACGACGCTAATTGCCAGATCTCTTCTAATTGCCATGGTGTGATAGTAAGCTCCCAACGCTAATTGGTAGGCCTTCACCTGTTCTTATTAGCTTTATATTGTAAATTTTAACGAAAGCCTAGGCTCCATGGATTGTTGTGTATGTACATATAAAAAAGTCTTTATTTAATCGGTTTTTTCTTATTACATAATATCTTTCCCTCTAAGAGCCATGACGCTAATTCCCCGGTCTCTTCCAATTGCTATCGTGTGATACGTTTATTGTGGTATAAAGTATATGTTTTTTATAAACTGAAATAGATATCATACACTGAAGAAAAAGTGACCAAGTCCACCACACACACAGTAGCAATCAATTTATTGTACACAACACAGGTTTACAAAAATACTTTATCAGAAATATTTATTGTGTAAACTGTGTAGGTATAAGAAGTTTAACTAGGAACATTTTTTGATAAACATAAACATATAGTAATGGAAGTACAAAGGCGAATTTATCCCTATAAGGGGTCTCTTCCAAATAACCTTTGAGTAGATGAGTGGGAAACTAGGCAGGTTAAGTAAAGTTATGTTTACCCATGCATGAGGTAGATATTGCCTCCTGTATTTGTATATGTTGCGATGTTTTCCTCATGTAAATGTTATATCGACATGTGTAGTAAACTTTTGGCTCCTGTATTTGTAAATGTGACGATGTTTTCTTCATGTAAATGTTATATCGACTTGTGTAATAAACTTTTGAATTTTAAATTATGAAATATCAACTATCTTTTCTTTCCAATTTATACTCACCTTATTATTTAATTTTATCCAGCATTTAACGAGCTACTTTATTATAATTTTCTTGTTAAAATCATGCTTTGTATAACATTGTATTGTACTTACTTTTCCTGTATGTCTTTACAATATGTGCTTGCCAATATATCTTACATCAAGCAAATATTATAATAAAGTTGTTGATTAATGGGTACTAGAAAAGCAAACTCGATATAACAAATTATAGATATATGACCCTGTTTACATATTGATTAGTGTTTAGTGTGAGTTTATACATTTGTAACAAATGTATGAAGTCGTACTAAACATTAATCAATATGTAAACAGGCCCTGTAGGTATGAATATTGACGTTAATGCTTGTTGTTCAGATTTACAGATGGCGCTTCAAAATGGATACAAAAAAGTTCCACGAGAGGGCTCTCTTTCTCCTATATATTATACTACTCTTTGGTAATAGGGTCCCGTTTTTACCCTTTGGGTACGGAACCCTGAAAAAGCATATTTTATCATAAATTTTACTTTATTTACATAAATAATGCCAAATAACTCAAAAGTAGCACAGGAAAAACGGTTATTAAAACGGTTAGCGAAATCTACTCCACACTCGCGTTCGCGGCTTCGCGCCGCGTAGTCTGAAGCGAGCTATAGACATAGTACAGTAGTTACCTAATCACGAGGGCCGCGAACGCGAGGGTGGAGTCGATTTCGCTGATTAGCGAACTAGACTCCACACTCGCGTTCGCGGCTTCGCGCCGCGATTCGCGCATGTGTGTGGAGGGCCCTTTTGAATGACACAAATGGAAACGTGTGTGTTTATTCACACGATGGCGGTAGCGCTTTTTATCAAGCGTTGTTGGATTATATTAAAAATTTAAATAAAACCAAAAAAAACATTTTTTTCTTCTTTTGGCCTCAGAAATGCGTGGTTAAAATCTTTCAGTTCCTCGTGTTACACCGTGTATATGAATGGGCCCTGGAGGGAAAGTACCTCAAAACCTTAAGTTAGCTCATTTTGCTTAAAGGAAACATTCTTTTATTTTTGAAACTAAACAAAACTGCGTTCAAAGATTTTTAATTTTTTTTCAATTTTGCTTGTCTAAAAATATTCTTGAATACTAAATGTTCGATTTTAATGATATTTTGTACGACGGACGAGTGTTGAGGCCGCTCCAGACTACGCGGCGTTCGCGCACTAGAGGGGGCTTAATGTATAATGTTTTTTGGATGCTGTATCGAATAGAAGAATAAAATAGCAGGTGTTTATTTTATATTTCTATCTAATAATTAATTACTTGTGATTCGTATGGATTAGTGATGATATCTACTTTATGATTTGAAAAAATCATCAGTGCTATAAAAGGCCATGCTTAGGATAGGAGATTTATTGTTTAAGTTTTCTAAGAAAGATTGCATCACTTGGTGAATTTTTTATATCTGCCGGAAGAGCATTATAAATTTTAACGCCATATACAGTGAGCGACTTACGCGTCTTGGCCAGGCGCGCGCTCGGCGCGAGCAGTAGGCGCGGGTGGCGGCGCGCGTCGCAGCCAAGAAGCTGCGCGCTGCTCATTTATGAGCTTAGATTCAGTCTGACGTACTTGCAAGCCTCAAGGATGTAAATGCTATGCAAAGTTAAGATTTTGAGTTTTTTAAATAATTCTTGCGCCGGGTAATCAACAGGTTTTCTAGTACCCGGATGGCACTTTTTTGGATTTTAAAGATCTTGTCGCGATCAGCTGCGGTACACCACAAATCGATACCGTAGGTTAGAATGGAATGAAAATATCCATAGTATGCTTTCTTTATATTATCTACAGACAGACTGGGAGCCAGCCTAGATAATGCATAGGCATAGGACGCTGAAGACAGCTTGTTACAAGTTTCATCTATATGTGACTCCCACGTTAGCCCCTCATCAATTACAAATCCTAAGTATTTTACGCTATCAACTTGCGGCACAAGTACATCGTTCAAACTTATGTCGAGCTTTGTGTTGTTAGTTTTGCGCAGCTGAAAGTGAATTATATTTGTTTTATCTACGTTTACTTTAGACACATACCATTGACTGTGAACCAGCGAGATATTAGTTTCATAACTTCTCCCAATTTGAATTTTAAGTCTAAGAAATTTTCTGCATTAACTATGATGCATGTATCGTCCGCGAACATAACATACTCTGGGCCGATACATGCTGATGTGATATCATTGACGAGCAAAAGAAACAGGTAATTTCCCATTGTCGAACCTTGGGGAACAGCAGCATAAGCCATGGTTTCCAGCTTAGACTTTGCATTTAAAACGTAGGTACACTGCTTACGATTCCTTAAAAATGATTCAATTAATTTGTGAAATTGGCCTTCGATACCGTATCGAGATTTGATGTATATTAACCATACCATAGCTATGTCCCTTCGTTTGACTTTTTTTGATTAATATTGTGAAAATTAGAAGCGAAAAACAAAATCTATCAAATTTGTGAATGCTCCTAACTTATAACAATTAAAAATTCGAAAAAAATCAAACGTAGCTGATACCAATGAGTGCTATTGTTGTTTTGCTCACCAATTGGCGCCTCTGTTGATGGTGGTCCAAAAGACTAAAGAACAGCTGTCAGTCATTGAAGTGACATTTGACATTTCGAACTATGGAAAAGACCACCATCTACACTAGCGCCCTAGCGGCGAATTCATACGCGTTAGCCCTCATTGTGTCAAAATATTTTTAAATAGAGGGTATTTGACTACTAGTCAAATCAGTTTCTTTTTCCGAACTGTCAAAACGATTTTGCTACTATGGAATTTATATGAAACACTAGCGAGTGTGGAATCTCGTTCGCCAATCAGCGAAATCGACTCCATTGGGGGAGCTTTACAACGACCGTCGTGTATGATCGTGCGAACACTGCTTAATAAAATCAAAGATATAGCTGGTCAAGCAAATCTTGTCAGTAGAAAAAGGCGCGAAATTCAAATTTTCTATGGGACGACATCCCTTCGCGCCTACATTTTTTAAATTTGCCGCCTTTTTGTACTGACAGGATTTGCTTGACCAGCTATATACACACGGTGCCCATGAGGAAAGGGAAAAAATTGAACTACGCATTCCTGGGGTCATAACGAGTAATAAATGTTATTACAACCTAGGTCGAAGAATTATGCATTTTAATTTTTAAAATTTTTCATACATAATAAATACATAACGTTTGCTTCTCTAGTATAAAAGTGCCTTAGGACGAGCTGGCAACGTTTATTATTGCTATCTCTTTTTATATTTTTACGAGGCAATGATGGAGGCATGATGGAATGGAGGCAATGTCATGAAGACTTTTTTGGGCATAGATTATTCAAAGCCGGCAACAATTACCCCACTGAATATTTAATCAAAAGGTTGGTTAATACAAAAATACGAATACGAATTATGACGTCTCTTCGTCTTTCTTGCTTCCTGTTTTGTAATATGAGTTAAGCATGAGGCGATTATCCACTAGATGAATCGTCTAAAGTTAATACAAATTAAAAATCTTTACTTACACATCACGTAACAGAATAAGTTTCAAAGATTTGAAACTGCACCAGCGCAGAATGAGAATCTTAAGGGGGAAATTCAAAAAGCTAGTGGGGGTAACCTCGGTCAACATCGGGTTTCTAGGAGCGACGAAGGACCCCACTACACGGATCAGAAGTCAAACTGCGGTCCGCAATTTTTGCAAACGGAACTTCACTGAGAGTTCGGTCTATTAATTTATTATGTTCATGTCAATTTTATATAAATAAAACTGTAAAGTATAGCAAACATCGTTTATTTTATTTTTTTAATAGGCGTATTGACAGAATGTCATAATGAACCAAAAAGCAAGTATTGCTTCAATTTTTTTTTTAATGGCTGAATGCCATGATGCTGTGTCACAAATATATGTGAAATGGAAATTAAAAAAAAAAATAGCCACAACCGAATACAGAACCTCCTCCTTCTATGAAATTGAAGTCGGTTAAAAAGAGCTACTTTCCGGCCTAGGTCTGCAACTATGTACGAAATTTAATTAAATTCCTCTCGTCTGGCCGCACCCGAGACGTGATACTTTCCAGCCTAATATGAAGAACATAATATCAATATTTCATTGCATGTTTGAGAAATAGTACATTATTGCAGAGGCCGGGACAGGGCAATTTGTGGACCTTATCACTAAGACTCCACTGTCCATCTGTCTGTCTGTCACCAGGCTGTATCTCGTGAACCGTGATCGCTAGACAGTTGTAATTTTCACAGATGATGTATTTCTGTTGCCGCTATAATAACAAAAAAAAAATAATGGGGCCGTTTGCCGTTTATTGCGTAATGGTACGGAACCCTTCGTGTGCGAGTCCGACTCGCACTTGGCCGGTTTTTTGCTTCATCATCTAAACGGCAAATGGCGGCCACTTTTTCCGTTTAGCTAAAGAAGGCAAAGGTAAGTAATATAAAACTATACGCATCACAAATAATCTTCATCTTCTCAAATGTTTTTTTCGCCCAAGTCAATAATCTGTTATAGATGGAATCATATCAATTGAGCTAATGCACTTACCTGTTTACTCAAAGAGTCTCAAGAATACAATGCCATTAAGTGGTAAACCACAAATTAGGATAACTACCTCGTAGTAAAAGCAGATTATAACCGCCTTGATATGTTAGTATAGATTAACGACTCTATTTTTTAAATAGGCTACAAAATACACTAACTAAATAATGGCTAACATAACTTTATTTGCATTTTACAACCGTCGACACCCAAAACGAATGCACTCTGTAGAAAACCATATGTTACAACATGTTTTTATTTTAGACCATTTTAACCCCATTCAACAAGGAATAAGGTTAAAATAGTAGATTGTGTTACAAGGGAGCAAAATGACATATTTACGGCGAGGGCGTACATTGAATCTTAAACGAAGCGAAGGTTTCTATAATAGAATCCCGAGAGTAACGAAGATTCTAAAGTAGAATCCTGAGCGTAGTGAGGGATTCAAGTGTGTTACGCCCAAGATGGAAATAATTTTGCTACCATGTGACACATACTGCTTTTCACATCACCTATGAGGTAATTATGATGTTTAAAAATATTATTTAAGCTAAAAAAATAATGTGCAATTGTTTTTAAATAGTGTCCTAGAACAGAAAAGTGTTACTTTGATCCCTCCTAGCAGGGAAGAAAAGTGCCACTTTGATCCCTCCTAGCAGGGAAGAAAAAACCCTTTTTCGAATTGGTGATGTGAAAATTGAATATACATGCAATGCACTTCTAACTTATTTTGTAAGTAACTAGTTGGCGTGGCGGCTACGAGAACAAAAGCGGATAATAGTATTGTAATAATACGATGCCATTGTTAGTACAGGTGAGTGCATTAGCTCAGTTGATATGATTGGATCTATAAACAAAAGCCATTGTCTCTATTGTAACGGGCTCCAAGCTTCCAACTTTGGCACGTGGCAAAGCAACATTGCCGTTTAATAAGCAACTGAATCGCGATAGTACTAAAGTTGAAATCTTACGAGCGCTGTGTATTCTCGCCTATATCGGGGTGGTCGACCGAACCATCCACATTACGCAACCGTGTTATCTTGAATGAGCTGTCAAAAAGATTTGAACTATAGTACTATCGCGATTCAGTTGCTTTTTAAACGGCATTGTTGCTTTGCCACGTGCCCAAGTTGGAAGCTTAGAGCCCGTCACAATAGAGACAATGGTTTTTGTTTAACAGATTACTTAGGTTTATAATGTATTCTTAGGCTAAAAAATGATTTGAGAAGATGAAGACTATAATTAGATTATAAATTGGGAAATAAAAAGGGCAAGAATTTTGTTATAGGTACTGATTTATACAGAAATTAATTGGTAGACAAACCAATCAAAATAATCTTAGAAAGAAAAGTCGTGAAAGTGAGAGTGAGAGTCGGACTCGCGCACGAAGGGTTCCGTACCATTATCTATTGTTTTTAGTATTTATTGTTATGGCGGCAACGGTTGTATTCACATTTGTCAAGGCTTCACGTGACGGCCGCCACACATCAGGCGGGGGCGCGGACGGGGATGGGAGTAATCTATATTATGATATTCCCATCTGTGCCCTTGGGGACTTGGGAATATACAGAGATAAAAAGGTAAAATAAAAATGTTAGCCTAGCTAGGTCCATCGTATTGTCATGTCAATTGGAGATCTAACACCGGTTGTCGTTTTTGAAGAAGGTGGAGACACGGCGGGCGCCGGTAGAGTTGTAGAGGGCGCTGGTGTCCGCTCTGCAGGGGCGAGGGACGGGGCGGGGGCGCAGGGGGCCGCGCTGGTCCCACTGCTGCTGGAGGTTGCCTGTAAATGATAGGATCGGTATCAGATGCAGTAGACGTGATTGCGGACAGTGTTGGTGGATTTGGTCAAAAACTTTTAATTTATTTAAATAATAGCCGTGTATAGTTTTTACAAGAATTCATTTTAATTTAAAAACCGGTCAAGTGCGCGTCGGACTCGCTCACGTAGGGTTCCGTACCATTATGCCAAAAACGGCAATAAATCACGTTTGTTGTATGGGAGCCCCACTTAAATATTTATTTTATTCTGTCGTTAGTATTTGTTGTTATAGCGGCAACAGAAATACATCATCTGTGAAAATTTCAACTGTCTAGCGATAACGGTTCATGAGATACAGCCTGGTGACAGACAGACAGACGGGCAGACAGACGGACAGCGGAGTCTTAGTAATAGGGTCCCGTTTTTAGGGTTCCGTAGCCAAATGGCAAAAAACGGAACCCTTATAGATTTGTCATGTCTGTCTGTCTGTCCGTCCGTATGTCACAGAATATTTTTAATTAATTCTCTGAAACTATAAGAACTATACTGTTGAAACTTGGTAAGTAGATGTATTCTGTGAACCGCATTAAGATTTTCACACAAAAATATAAAAAAAACAATAAATTATGGGGGCTCCCCATACTTGGAACTGAAACTCAAAATTTTTTTTCATCCAACCCATACGTGTTTGATCTATGGATAGGTCTTCAAAAATGATATTGAGGTTTCTAATATCATTTTTTTTCTAAACTGAATAGTTTGCGCGAGAGACACTTCCAAAGTGGTAAAATGTGTGCCCCCCCCCCCCCTGTAACTTCTAAAATAAGAGAATGATAAAACTGAAAAAAATATATGATATACAT
Organism: Cydia strobilella; assembly: GCF_947568885.1. Classification (NCBI taxonomy): domain Eukaryota; kingdom Metazoa; phylum Arthropoda; class Insecta; order Lepidoptera; family Tortricidae; genus Cydia; species Cydia strobilella. The sequence continues at coordinate 2,957,008 of NC_086059.1, forward strand.
GCAAACTTCCACCGAAAATTGGTTTGAACGAGATCTGGTAAGTAGTTTTTTTTAATACGTCATAAATCGTAAACCGCAATTTACCTTTCACTCACGTTTCGCATAAAAAATACATTGTTAAATGATGTAATGTACGGAACCCTCGGTGCGCTGGTCAGACTCGCACTTGGCCGGTTTTTACTCCTTTTCTTTTAATACACTTGATGATTTTGGTTGTCGTTTAAGTGTTTATATAAAAAACGTATTATTGATGTTTTAACACTCCCTACAAACTAAGTACTTCTTTTAGTTTCTTACACTGTATTCCAAGTACCTACCCAACATATTATGCATAATCAACCATTCTATGTTGTTGTTGACACCGGTAGTCCTTAAGACTGACGGTGATTAGTTTGACTCTGAATGAACATTATTCATGTTAATTAGTGGTAAGCGGTGTGGGCCACACATATTGTAGACATTGTAGTAATTAGTATAATATGTATTACTTGTAGTGGCTGTTTGTGTACCTAAATAAATTGAAAAAAAACGGTGCCGAGGTGTGGGCCCGTGCGGCCGATTCTCGAGTGCGAGTTTCTCGCACGTTTTGGGTCGAGAAATCGTATGACATTATCGTATGCAATAATAGCTAGGCGAGTATCGTATAAAAATGTTTACATTCATGCGAGAAATATAAACTCGCCTACGATAATGTCATTCGATGATACTCGCACGGAGATTATCGCCAGGCGAAATAGTTTACACGAGGAGCCGCATTCTAGAGAGATATTTGCTTACGATTTCTCGACTCGTCTAAACTCGTTCTCGTATGACATTTTTTCACGTACGTGCGAGTATCGCACGAACTCGCACGAATCGGTCCGAGCCGATTTTCATACGAGTTTTGCCAGTCAACTTAAGTGATTAGTTGCTAATCATTTACCACTAGGTATACGTATAATGTAAATATTAGTAATAACAGCCTCTTGCAATGCACTCATGATGACGACTGAAAAGCATATAAACTCGAAATACGATTCTCGCATTTAAGTTTTGTTTACACGGAGACATCCAATCATCAAAGGCGAGGAGATTATCGCCCCTACTTGTACGATATCGTACGTAAAGTTTACATCATGCCATATTTTTTTTCGTGCTACGATAATCGCATGGTCGAGGCGAGAAACTCGCACCATGTAAATGGGCCTTAAACACAAGCTTTCAAAGTCAGAGCGTCCTCCGTACATTATGGGCCCGTCCGTGTATAACAGACTACCCGCAGCGGTCAGAGATGCAGCATCCACAGCTATTTTTTTAAATGTAGACTGCGAAAGTGGCTCCTAAATTTAGCTTTGTACAGCGTCGAGAAGTTTTTTGAACTACCGTACACATAAGTTATCAATGTACTTAATACACGCTGTGTTAACTTATAATGTTACGATCGCATTGTAATGAATAATGAATATGTATAATTAATAATCTGTATGAATAATTTCGTTTGATATATTGGCTTACATTTGTACCTATTGTGACTTGTAACTTCGGCGTACATCGGTAAATAAAGATTTGTTTTTGTGTTTGTAATCCTTTATCATCGTATTTTCACGGAAACGTTGGTATTCGTCATGCTACTTCAGTCAAGACTGACTGAAATAGCATGACACGTTCGTACGTTTCCGTGAAAATACGATAAATAAATTAATAAACATTACAGGGACATTCTTACACAGATTGACTAATCCCACATACAAAACATCCATGACTCAGGTACAAATAGCTGTGCCCATCACTCGGGACATTATCGGGATTCGAACTCAGGACCATCGACTTCATAGACAGGATCACCACCCACTAGGCCAACCAAGCCCCCATGGGCCGGCTCAGCCGGCTGCCGGGGGCGCAGTTGAATGCTGATAGTGATCCTGCGGCGCTCCTCTACAAGGCGGAGTCGATATTCGTTGGTGGTTTTAGACGGTAGTCCTACGTTAAAAAAAAAAAAGGCCAACCAAGCCGGTCGTCAAAATGGTAAAGGATTATGCACTACACCTGTGTAGATTACCCGTGAACTTGAGTAATACCTACCTCTGGTAACAAGGCGAGTAAGAGTATTGTGTCTATCAGTTTTTGAGAGACGTCATCATGCTCGCTTGTATAACTATTCGCATCTTCCCCTGCAACTGGCGACTGGCACCTGGCACGAAGACGTCAGACGGCGACTCAGCAGAGACTCATTCTGGCTGCCTGTATCCAGTGTTGGCCGAACGTTAATTGCAATTAACCATTAACCAGTACAAATTGAACCGTAAACCGTAACGGACAGTTACAGTTTACGGTTCAGTTTGTACTGGTTAATGGTTAATTGCATTAACGTTTCGGCCAACACTGCCTGTATCAGCTCCTGAAATTTGAGGTAAATTTCCATTAGAATCGTCGTTTAAAGTGATTTTATCAGTGCAACATGAACTTGTATTTACTTTCATAACTACATTGCAAATATTGCAATTGACTAATATCACTACACTACTGGTGAGCGTCAGGATGGCGGGTTGATATATATCTTGCATTATACCTACCGCACTAAAAGTATGCAGTTATATTGTACTTTCAGTGTACCTCTGTAAATATAATCACATTTAAATAAATAAAATCTTCTTCTTCTTGCTGTGCCATATCCTCAGCGGATGTCGGCGACCATCTTACGGAACTTGGTTCTATCCTGTGCCAGTCTAGACAAACTGGCAGTGTCATTAATATTGGACCAGCTTTTAATGTTGTCTATCCAGGTTAGCTTTCTCCTTCCTCTGCTCCTTTTGCCGTCGATTTTCCCTTCCAAGATGTTACGAATTATGTTATACTTGTCGTGTCTATAGATATGTCCAAAATATGAGGTTTTCCTTGTCTTTACGGTGGTCAAAAGTTCAAGTTTTTTGTTCATTCTATTCAGAACTTCAATGTTTGAAACTTTGTCTCTCCAGGAAATTTTTAACATTCTTCGGTATAACCACATTTCGAATGCATTGATCTTAGCCTCCATAATCTTATTAATGGTCCACCCTTCGACACCATAGAGAAATATCGACAGCACGTAGCATTTGACCATGCGCCATCGTAACTTTAAGTTAATATCCTTATTTGTGTAAAGTTTCTTCATTTTCATTAACGTACTTCTGGCAATTTCTATTCTGATGCGTATTTCTTTTTCTGGATCCCATTTCTCATTAAGTGAGCTACCCAAATATTTATAACATTTAACTCTTTCTATTATATTACCGTTTATAGTCAATGAGGTCGGTTCAGTTACATTCTTACCCACAATCATGCATTTGGTCTTCGCTATATTCATTCTGAGGCCGTATTCTTCTACTACAGAGTTGAGACGATCTAGTAGCTGCTGAAGTTCGTCCATTGAGTGGGCAAGAATAACGGTATCATCGGCATATCTGAGTTTCACGTTTTCGAAAGCTTCTTGAAATATAGATTCTGAATAAAGGTTGAACAACAGCGGTGACAGAATACAACCTTGTCTTACACCTTTTAGGATATTGAGGTCGCTCGTTTTCGACGTTCGACGTTGCTCGCTTGATGTTCCTACTTTTATGTTGGCTGTTTGATTCCAGTACAGGTTCCTGATGATTCTTTGATCCTTGCCGTCTACATCCGTTTTATTGAGTATTTGCATTAGTTTGTCATGTTTCACGTTGTCGAATGCCTTTTCAAAGTCAATAAAGCATGCTACTAAAGCCTCTCGCGTTCCCAACCCGCTTCTGAATCCAAACTGAGTTTCTGATATATTTTTATCTATTTTATTGTATATTCTCATGTGTAAGATTTTCAGAAATACTTTTAGTGCATGACTCATAAGGCTTATTAATCTATGATCTCCGCATGTTTTTGCGTTCACTTTCTTGGGTAATGGGAGGAATGTGGATTTGAGCCAATCTTCTGGAAGCTGTCCTGTGTCGTAAATGTCATTGTAAAGTCTAACTAAAATTTGCATGCTTGTCTCATCCAATAACTTTAACATTTCCGAGTATATACCATCGGGTCCAACAGCTTTTCCGTCCTTCATGGTATTGATTGCCTTTTCTATTTCAGCTTTTAGGATTGGAGGACCTTCCAAAAATTCTTGTCTATTTGTGTTTTCCGTAACAAGCTCTCCTCTTTAATAAATAAAAAAAAAAAAAAAAAAAACCTTTAATAGAAATCAGTATATCTATCCCTAAAACGACCTAAGCTCAAAACAAGGCTCAAAACCTGACGTCAGGTTGGCGGGTGGACTTATGAAATCTCGTATTATTTCAAGCAAAATGTATGTAGTTATATTGTACCTTCGCTTCAGTGTACCTTCAATAAAAACCATTGTAGGTATACCTCTACCTAAAACGAGACATTTAAAAAGTAAGGGTTATTGGACACAACTTACTTTTGGAAGAGGTAAAGCTATTTTTTTTCATGTAGTTTAGTATCTTGCCTATTATTACCAATCAAAACTTTACATCTAAACATTCTAAACCCATCCATCCAGAAAAATATAAACTTTTCTATAAGACGTTTTTCGTCTCAGAGTGTACTAGTAGTCCATCATTTGGATTTGTTGATTTTTGAGTTTTGACCGAACTTGGTTTGTCATGGGCGGCACTATCATTTAGAGCCTCAAACAAACAACCAAAACCAAGTATTTGGTCAACAATCAACAACAAAGTCCGAATGATGGACTAGGTAGGTACTCGTACACTGCTACGAAAATCGTCTTATAGAAAAGATTTTTTTTTCTGGATGACATGGGTCAAAGCTTTGATTGGAATGATTGGAAATAATAGGCAAGATACTAAATTACAATTATAGTACACAATTGTATTTCTTTCATAGGGTTCTATCATCCATACTAATATTATAAATGCGAAAGTCTGTCTGTTTGTCTGTTACCTCCATACGCTTAAACTGCTGAACCGATATACATCAAATTTGGTATGGAGATACTTTGATTCCCGGGGAAGGACATAGGATAGTTCTCACCTCAGAAATCATCCCTTATGGGGGTGAAAAGGGGGGTGGAAATTTGTATGGAAAACTATTAAAACGGATGTATGTAAGTACATATTATGTCGATGAAATTCGCATGGAGATAATATTTTTAGTTGCGAGGAAGGTTGTAGAACAGGTTTTATTTCCAAAATCATCCCGTAAGAGTGTAAGGGGGTTCTCATCTCTTCTCTTCCCGTCTCTTCTCTTTTCTTCTAACACTTAACGTGCCGCTGGTAGTGTATGATAGATGCAACTCAAGACCTGGAACACCTGGAGTGCTGCTGGGTGCAATGGATCAGGGGTAACACTCAGTATGACTACAAGCTCTTTTGATCCTTTTAAATCTTGCAGTTGTACACATACTCTAGAAGAAGGAGAGAGGCATCCATAGTCTACAGCAACTGCTTAACATCAGGCGGGCCATATGTTGATATACCAGTCTGCCCCACATTGACCTTAAGTCATTAACAATGTTGTTACATGACCATTATAAATTATCATTAAATAAAATTATTAAGTACTTATTATTTTTATTTATATCTATGCAGTATAATTAGAGCATACATATTTTGTAAGTGTTATGTTTCTTTGTATAAAGGGGATGCACCAACATATGTATCCTTTTGTAGTTTTGCTGAACCTACAAACACAAATTTTTTGCTCTTAAGATCTAGTTTTTGATGGTGTTTGACCCATTGACCAGTGACCCAGTCCATACATTACAGGGACATTCTTACACAAACAATGGACTCACCCTAATATATTTTCCAGAGACCTGCACCTTGCTGTCTCAGCCAATTTCGATAAACCAAGATATTCTATTGAACAAATGGCCCATGTCACTGCTGGTTTCAATCTGTGCCCTTCATAATCTACATACTGCTGTCTGTGCCTCATGTAGTCTGCAAAAAAAAGTAATGTGGGGTGTCAAAGTTACCAAGCTTTGGTTTTACAACAAGATCGAAAGCTTTTTAAAAGTCAAATTAAGCAGTATCAGTGGTGCTACATGACTAAGAAGATTGCTAGCCGTACTTCCTTTTGGTACTGGTAATCACTCAAGAAATTTTCCAAATTTCTGGGAATACTTCTAGCTTGAGACAGACCGTATTTAACAATATGTGCAATAGCGGCTCCGCCAGCACCATTCTACAGTCCTTGAATACGCGCGTCCATCCGGACCAGAAGATTTTTTTTGGCTTAAGTTGTTGAAGGGCTCGCCGCACGTCTCTAGCCTGTCAACCTGAACCCGCGCCGCGCTGTTTTCGGTGCTCGCTGCCACTTACCTCCAACTTTGGCTTCTCCACGCTGACCACGGAGTGAAAAAACCTAGCAAATTCATTACTTGTTCACCGGACAAAGGTTCTCCATTAATTAATATTTTTTCCGTACCTACCTCTACTGCTTTTAGAATTCATTTAATTCCAAAACGATTAAGGATCTCTTGCCATGATTTCTTGCATACTTGTATATAATGAAGACATTAAGTACGGAAAAATATTAGGACTTTTGTTGCAAAAAATTAAAAAATTATAACAAATTGTAAACCAAACAAGTGTCAATACTGTCAATGTCACTGAAAGATGTCACTAGAAAAAACCGATTATTTTTAAGCTGTCACGAGCTCGAGTCAGAACGTCCCTACTAATTTTGACAGCTCTCTTAAAAAAAAGAATGTCTCTGGTTTTTGGCTTCCTATTATTGGGTCGTACATTATTGGGTCGGGCTTTCTCGACGTGTGCCAATAATGCGCAGCCCAATATTTGAAAGCCAAGGACTCAAATTAGTGGACGCGTATTATTGGGTCGTACATTATTGCCCTGTGAAAAGAGTGGCTTCGTATTATCGCCCCGGACCAAGCCTGCGCGGACCGAGAATGCTCAACCCAATAATACACGACCCAATAATAGACGTACATCATGGACGCCAATTATTGGGCTGTACATTCTTGGGTTGAGCATTATTTGGCTGTGTATTAGCGGTTCCCCCTTTTTATTACGTCTGGATTTGGTCTTGATGCAGTTTTTTTTAATATTTGTTATGTTGGTATTACAGAAAACGTACTCGCCATGAATCTAGTATAACTGGATCAGGCATGAGGGGGGGAGAAGATGAGAGAACGGGATAATCTTATGTATGTTTCAGTAGGAGTAGCAGAGAAAGCGCTATTATTGTTTGTCCTTGTCACAATCACTTTTTTTTTATTACACCGTAAATTTGTATGGTTTATGGTGGGCTACAAATCTACTCGACCAGTCATATTGTCGTATTGCGTATGTTCTGTCCCTCACGGGCGCACGCGGTAGGCCGCTTCTAAAGGATCCTACCATCTATGGTACTCGCCCATAGACCTAGCATTACATAGACTATACGCTATACGCGTGCGCCCGTAAGGGATAGACATAGATGACGTCATAAACGTGGGGATACCATATTGGTAAAAATTACCCCAATATTTGATATCACGTTGGGGCGATTACCCTGGAGGCAAAGTTAGCTTGTTTGACGGTATTAAAAAATCGTTAAACAAAATGTCAATGGGTCGTTGTCAATTCGCGCAGGTGGTACAAAACTAAACATGTTTAGTAAATAAAACGTAAAATAAAATGTATTATGGGTTTTAATTTAAAGAAATCACAAATCGCAATCACACCAATTAATGTACACCACATTTAATCTTCACAACATTTGTTTATTTATTTTTTGGAATTAGAAGTATGAAAAAACTTCGAGGTCAAAATTACCCATAAAATTATGATATTTTCATCTGGTATCCCTAACATGATTGTTATGCAGCTAAATTAAGAAGAAGTTTAAAAATGGCTGACCTCCGACTCCTACCTACCTACGTAATTTGGGCGGATAAATTTACAAATAATGTTTTGTTAATTTGCGTAAATAATTGTGATATTTTTATTGAAATCGTTTGATTCTACATTGCTTTGAGTGTAACGTAATTTTACGATGTTATTCTCACATATTGCGTTTAGAGGAAGGTGTAAAATACCGTACTTACGTGTGAAAGGTTATGATCTCATATTTTTGCTCAGAGCGGCTATTACAGCCGATTACAGAACAATTCACCAGTATTTTATCAAAGTTCAAGCATTCAAAACGCTAACCATCACTATATTTCATAAGAGAAAGCACAATTTCATACAAAACAACAACAATTAAACAAGCAACGAACAAACATGACATGTCACGTACTTATTTGTTTGCCACAACCTCGGTTGTGGCAGCGGTGGAAAAGTGAAACTATGACAAGGACAAACAATAACAGCGCTTTCTCTGCTACTCCTACTGAAAGATACATAAGACTATCCCGTTCGGTCATTTTCCCCCACTCCTCATGACCGATCCAGTTATACTAGATTCATGTACTCGCCTGTTTTGGTTTTTTGTCTGTGGTCTCATACTAGGGATCAGTGTTGCCAGATCGTCCCAAATAGGACGATTTTCCGTCCTTTTTAATGCCACACCGTCCCTTTGCCGTCCCTTCCGAACTACCGTCCCTTTTGGGCATCGAGCGTCCAGTATAAAAGATTTTGAAAATCTTTACCGAAATACCGTCTATCGAGTACCTAAGTAGCATGTGCCTATGTATTTGTCTATACATCGATAATTTGCCCGTTTTGAAGAAGCCTGATGTACTAACAACGCACTAACATTGATAGTTTTGACCATTTGCATTAATCGCAGGTACACATCTTTTACTAGCCTAATTTAGTGTCCCACTGCTGGGCAAAGACCTCCCCTCGTTTCCTCCACTCGACCCTGTCGTTTGTAGTGTCCCGCCAATCCGGATAAAATGCGTCCAAGTCGTCCCGCCATCTTCTTTTCGGCCTGCCTGCACCCCGGCCAGCACCATCTATGGTGTTCCGTGGGTCCCACTCGGTAACCATTTTGGCCCACCTTTCAGGGTGCATGCGGCAGACATGCCCAGCCCAGTCCCACTTAAGCTTAGCGGTCTGGACACCTACATCTACAACTCGAGTTCTGGAGCGCAGTTCCGTGTTTGATTCTATCAGTTCTGCGCTCCATCGCTCGCTGGCAAACCTTGAGTTTGGACTTTAACGCCTCAGTTAATGACCATGTTTGAGCACCATAGGTTAGGATAGGCAGGATACACATGTCGATGAGTTTGCGCTTGAGACACAGCACATATAATGATAAAAATGTTCCAAATTTGTTTTCGTCCCATTGTGATAAAAACCGTCCCTTTTTAGATTACACATCGTCCGAAACTGGGGATACGGGCTGGTAACACTGGTTTATATGCTCTTTGAATGTGTGTAACGGTCAAAAAAATAAAAAACGTTACACAGCCGTCAAAACTGTACACGATTGATTTTTACATTTTTTTTGGAAAAATGTATTAACTAGTGATATTTTTATATTGCATTAGCAAGTTAGTCATCTAGTTAATAAAACAAAGTGATAATAAGTGTTTTGTGCGCCTTCAAATTTATACAATGAAGGATCCCTTTGTGTCGGATTCTGCGATCGATTCTCCGGCCAGAGAAAGCCTCAGAAACGTTGATGGGTGTTATAATAAGAACATATTTACGAACAAATCCTTCGCTAATTCCCGTCGTGCCTTACAGTCCGGCGCTGAGAAGATTTCGAGGACTTTTAGAACTGTTAGAAATACTTTTGGTAATCTGTCACAGGTATGTAAAACAATCAATAACTGATTTAACTAATTCTAATTAGACATTTAGAGCATTTAATTGCACTAGCCTTAAAGTTAGTACTATTCACTAGACTTATTTATTTAACCCCCCATATCAAAAAAGGTGTTCATATGTGGTGTTCTACAGCATTTCAGGCTAGGCGGAAGGCGCCGGCATCGCCTAGCGGAGACTGGTTCTCCCTGCAAAACCCCATCCACTCCTGTTACCAAGAAAAAACAGGTAAAAATATTTTCTCAAAAATTGATATATTTAATATCTCCTTGTCTAAATTTAAACGTCAAGTACTTTTGGTTTTAAATAAACAAACGAATTAAATACACTGTAACTTTACACTTAATTGCAAATGTAATGTATAAAAATAGTTTTATCTTCATCAATTTAGCCCCTGTCCTAATTCGACCCTCGTTGTTAATCTTTAAGTTTAGTTATCCCGTATTTTTTTTTCTTTAATGAGCTATTAAGTGGTGGCAACTGTCCTGGTTTATGAATTATGTATAAGACACTAGTTATAAGAAACATGTACCGTTTGTGCCCAAATAAACATTAAAACATTAAAAACTGTCCATAACTCTTATAGTGTTGTGTGAGACAAATGCGCCTATAAAGATTTAGATGCATTTAAAGCTTTGTAAGGGCACAATTTTTCTATGTGGCTAGTGAAGTGTTCCTGTGGAGCTTAATCAATTTGTGTAAGAATGTCCAATGTTTATTTATTATACACAGATATATTTTGTTCCTGAGTCATGGGTGTTTTCGTTGTCTGAGTACCATAACACAAGCCTCCTTGGGGTTACTGTGGGACTTAGTCAATCTGTAAGAATGTCCTATAATATTTATTTATTATTTAATTGGTAAAATTGCTTCTACCTACCCTAAAGCTGTGCCAGTAACAAAATCCTACATTTAGTATATTGTAGCCTTGTACTGCCCAATGTACAGTCGCCATCAGATATGTTGGAGCGGCCCAGGTTCTCACAAATATCTGAACACGCCTCTATTGTCAAGACGTTAGAGTGCATGTTCAGATATTTTTGAGCACCTTAGCCGCTCCGATATATCAGTAATCAGTAATTTATTGCTTTCATAGGTACAATAAGGTCTTAGATATGTGATGGCAACAAATTAAATTGAACCCTATTAAAAATACAACTAGTCAAACTTCCCTAACAACCTTCCTTCCTTTATTTTGTATGGTGGGCGGCATGAGGATAAATAAATATATTAGATTCTTGGCATATGAAACAGAGAATCTTTTAATGCAGTGGTCGGCAACCTTTTAGCAGCCAAGGGCCACATAGTAGTTAACGAAATTGACTTTATCAGGTATTGTCATTTGTCAATATCACCATAGAGTAACTTATACTAGAGCGGTACTGTCATAGTAAATTTTGTAACCCCAGTAAATTCACTGCCATCTGTCGACACATTTTAAAACTAAAAATAAATATTTATAAAAATACGATAAAATGTATTTAAATATGGATAAATGATTTTTTTATTTGCATTAATTATTTTTATATGATTTTGACCCATGTTCTTTCACTGGTATGCGTTAAAATTATAAATAACAAACGGAAACAGTCAACGCCCTCTATACGAGTGTAGGCCAAAACTAGTGGCGCCATCTGATCGAGAATCAAATTTTCGTGATTTTCGAGGCACGTTTTTTCCTTAGACTGTATCCATCTATTACGTAGTTATATCTATCTTTGATATCACATACAAAATAGCAAGTGAAGGTTCGCGGGCCGCCTGTTGCCTTATGTTATGGCACAACATTCTACGCTTACTACTACTTGTTTTTCTAGTTTTTATGTGTTTGTATTATGTTCAGAATTACCTCAACACATCTTAACTACAAATCTAAGTATTTTAATTAATTAATTATTATTATTATTAATGACAACCGGTTTGGCCTAGTGGGTAGTGACCCTGCCTGTGAAGCCGATGGTCCTGGGTTCGAATCCCGGTAAGGGCATTTATTTGTGTGATGAGCACAGATATTTGTTCCTGAGTCATGGGTGTTTTCTATGTATTTAAGTATTTATATATTATATATATCGTTGCCTGAGTACCCATAACACAAGCCTCCTTAGGCTTACCGTGGGACAATCTGTGTAAGAATGTGCTATAATATTTATTTATTTATTATATTATTATTATTTAATAAGCAGGCAGGCAGTTATGGCAACTGATATGGCTTGTATTTAGTAATCATAAATATATATAGTTATCATGAACGAGTATTAGATATAGTGTTATGCTTGTCTAATTTATTTTTAAACTGGTTCACATTTTGTGCTGAAACCACGTCTTTGTTTCGAATTTCTTATTTTCCTAAACATTCCTCTTTAACTTGGATACTCTGACATTTCAGGTACTAGGTAGGAGTCCTGCTAAGTTGTACAGTCCATTCGGAATAGAGACACCTCACAGCCGAGATTTCAGAATGTCTCCGTACATGCCTGATACACCAGACCATGGGTATGTAATGTAGTGATTTATAGTTATTATATCCAGTATAGTACCTAATAAATATGTTTATGTTTGCTGGCTATGCCTATGAATAGGGTTGGCTTTCAGAGATGGCACCAGCATGTGTTTTACCGGTCTCTAGTTTTGTTCTATTGAAAGACTATGACATTTGGCTTAAAGGGCCAACTGGCCAAGGGCTTGCTATAGTTCGTTTTTTAGGGTTCCGTACCCAAAGGGTGAAAACGGGACCCTATTACTAAGACTCCGCTGTCCGTCTGTCTGTCCGTCTGTCACCAGGCTGTATCTCATGAACCGAGATAGCTAGACCGTTGAAATTTTCACAGATGATGTATTTCTGTTGCCGCTATAGCAACAAATACTAAAAACAGAATAATATAAATATTTAAATGGGGCTCCCATACAACAAACGTGATTTTTTGCTGTTTTTTTCCGTGATGGTACGTCCGACTCGCACTTGGCCGGTTTTTTTAGCATTAGAAAAAAGGTAATCAATCTTGACGTGTCTTTTTATTGAAAAATATTGTAAAACGCTCTATGAAAACGGATTATATGGCGTATATTGAATTTATAATACATCCCGATGTTTCGAACCCTTCCCCAAACGAAACGAAACGTCGAAACGGAACGGAGGGTTCGAAACGTCGGGATGTACATATTATAAATTATACTTACGCGATATAATCCGTTTTCATAGTTTTATTTCATGAGTAACTGTCGCTTTAAAAAAATTAGTTTATATTACTTATGAAAGCTAAATAATGGAAAAGATCGTATTATATGATTTATAATTGTAACATATTGTGCTGTGACTTATTTTTCAAAAGCGATTTTGAATAAAAAGTCACGTCAAGATCGCTTATCTTCTTTCTAATGCTAAAAAAACCGGCTAAGTGCGAGTCGGACTCGCGCACGAAGGGTTCCGTACCATTACGGAAAAAACAGCAAAAAAATCACGTTTGTTGTATGGGAGCCCCATTTGAATATTTATATTATTCTGTTTTTAGTATTTGTCGTGGTCTGGTAAGATGATTGTAGCGGAGTCTTAGTAATAGGGTCCCGTTTTTACCCTTTGGGTACGGAACCCTAAAAAACGATCTATAGCATCTAGGCCGTAACATTCTAAAAAAAAACAAGTATTCGAAAATATTCGTAAAACCTACACACACATACACACTAAACATCATAATTTCTCTCATTTTCCAGGTTATCACCAAAACGACGCAAAGGCGTTACTCATCCGTGGCACGTCCTCGCCAAGAAGAGACCGCGAGCGCTCTTCCACTGATGCCTTTCTATACCCTCAATATATCCCACCGCTTGTATGTAAGATTATGATGGTATAATAATATACTCCGCCTGGTACTCTCTTCCGAGACTCGCGAACCACGTGACTGGCACAAGCCTACGTCATCATGCACCTGTGAACAGCATGATGACGTAGGCATGTGTCAGTCACGTGGTTCGCGAGTCTCGGAAGAGAGTACCTTGATATTATTATACCACGTAAGATTATATAGCTTTGTATTCCATATTATGCAATTGGTGCTATATTTAGGCAGATTTTTATTATGTTGTCGTTTGTTTCGTCAAATTTCGATAATATTTGGTGAATAGATCCCTGTTCTGTCAGGCAAGGCTCACTCCGCGATTTCGTCGCGTCGCTACAAGTACATGCGGCCCACACCAATTTTGGTGTCTTGCCATAGTGGTTGCCGCGCACCGCTACGGAACGGACGCGCTCGCGCTTGCGCCACCTAGCGGTCATATCATGTGATATACTGGATATAAATTATAAGTACCATCAACCGGGTTGAATAAGGATGACTGGGGTGAATAGGGACAAAACTTAAAATGTGATTTACCTGACAATTTCTTAAAAAAATACTGACACAAATTGTAACATTCGATTGAAAATAATAGTCTTAATTGGATGATACAATTTGTGTGGGTAGTTATTAAGAAATAGTCGGGTAAATCACATTTTAAGTTTTGTCCCTATTTACCCCAGCCATCCCTATTCACCCCGGTTGACGGTACCACAATTTTCATATTATCGTTCCTGTGTAGTAATTGTAAAAAGTAATGTATAATTACGAAAAATATGTTATTTTGGGAACTAACATCAAAGCTGGTAGTCAAGGAAAGAATGTAGCATTATAATGCATGTTATAACGCTCATATTGCCAGCCGTTCAAGTATTATAAATGTATATTGCACCTGAAAATCAAAATTTACAGTATTTTAAACACATAAGTACTTATTGACCATGATACAGAGCTCAGAGCTGTGACTGAAAAATATCAGATAGTCTTAATTTGACTGTCAATTTATAATACTCTGTGCTTCATACCACACAGAGCGAGCATATACGCGCGAGGCAATTTCCTCGCGCACAAAACGGCCAGTTTAGACGGATTATTCCCACTAGAGTGGTAAATACTGGGATTTTTTTCCCACCTTTTACCAGTGATAAGTACTGAAAAAAAAATGCCAGTAGTTATTATTATAATTATTTTTAATGCAGGCAGGCAGTTAAACTGATAATGCCTGTATCCAGTTACCACCAACTCGGTTTGGTTCACCAATTTTTTTTGCCCGAAAATTTTGTTACCGCTAAGTTCCCAGTAGTTACCACTGGTAAGAATTTGGTGGTAACTCGTGGGAACAACCCGTGTAGTCGTTCCTCGCGCGCACTGCTTCGGCCGAGGCACGTCTACACTGGCCGTTTTGTGCGCGAGCAAATTGCCTCGTGTGTATGCTCGCTCTGTGTGGATCCGGCTATTGAGGCGTATTCTTAGTCGAACCAAGCTAACTCTGCGCAGCCTTGCAGTAACAGTGTAGTGTCACAATAAACGTGAAATTCTTATGAAACAAAACTTGCATCGACAAGTCTAGAGACCTCCTGCCTCGCGCAGCTGAACTGTGAAATAAATTGTCGCCCGCGGCATTTCCGTTCCTATATGACTTGAAACCTTCAAGAAAAGAGCGTAGTCCCATCTTAAAGGACGCAAAGAGCGTAGTCCCATCTTAAAGGACGCAAAGAGCGTAGTCCCATTTCAAAGGACGCACTTCCGCCGCCGCCTTGGCCGCTCTGGTGTTGTAACGAACCACTGATATTGCAGAGTTAGCTTACGCAGCGTACTACGTAGGCGAACAACACGCGAACGCGGAGCGAAGCGATGCGGCGCTGGGTGAATCAATCCTTTGATACCTATAGAAGTGTTCTACGTGGGCGGTCTCGTTGCGAACGCGAACGCCGTGGGCCCGCCGCGCCGCTTAGCGTTCGCGAGGTGTTCGCTTACGTAAGACGCTGCATTAGACAAACTAAATATGTTAGATCTGAAATTGAGATCACTGTCATCAAGCTCGGTTCTCCATACAAACGTAGTTATAGTTACGCTCTCATTTCGAAACGACTAGCTAGATTGCTTTGAAACTTTGTACTTACAATAGGATAAGGTACCTATATCTAGTCATGTAATTAATAGTTTATGTAGCTTCGGATACCATAGTTAAAAAAATACAGCAAATTTTTTTTATATACAAACTTGTTTTAGCTCTATACCGTGTGTTTTATAAACTGGAGCTATATAAACTAATTACAGGACTAGATATACCTCATGTCATTGTATGTGCGAAGTTTCATTACAATCCAACACGTAGTTTTAAAATGACAACGAAACTCCGTTTGTATATGATGGTGAAATTCGGCCGAGCTTGCTGGTGGCTCTTATGACATAATCCAGTATTAGATACGCCAAATTTACGCCTAAATGCTATATAATAAGTTTTTATACATAATGTACGAGCTACGCTTCGCTATGACAATATTATAGGCAGCTATATTTAATATTTAGGTATTTACCTTGGCTGAAATCTCGAGTGTACCTTATTGGTAGCTCTTCAGTACCGTCAACCGTGTGAATAGGGACAAAACTTAATATGTTATTTACCTGATAATTTCTTAAAAAAATACTGACACAAATTGTATCATTCAATTGAAAAGAATAGTCGATTTTGGATGATACAATTTGTGTGGGTAGTTATTAAGAAATAGTCTGGTATATCACATATTAAGTTTTGTCCCTATTCACCCCAGCCATCCCTATTCACCCCGGTTGATGGTATTTATTTAGTAATTATTTGTAACATAAGGCAATAAACATCTTTGTTGGTTGTCAGAATGTTGATTTCTGATTGTAATGTTCGACTTATTCACCTATGACAATGTTAAATTTCTGGACAGTTTGCCGTTCAGGGATCTGAAGCAGCCTGGGCGTTTCTTTTTTTTTTGTTGCCATATTTTTTTATGTGACCTTTTTTGCCACTTTTGTGTTATTTCTAGTCAGGATCACGAGCCCTTTTCAACTTTATAGGAGAAAAAAAGTGTCCCAAAATTTCCATACATTATTCAAACTTTCCTTTTTGTTACTATTGAAAATTGGAAAGAGGCAGAGCGCGGCGGAGTGGTTGATTGAGAGAAAGACAGATGAGACAGACATGGAGCACACATTTTTATTATATTATAATTAAGCTACATACACGTGTTAACCGGTGGACGGCAAGAGACGGAGGAGCAAGTCAAAAAAGAACGGCATAGTTTGACAGTGACAGATAATGTATCATCGAGTTCATAGATTAACAGACTAAACAACTGTATTTTTGAAAAAGGGTGTACATACATTCCAACAGTTACCGCCATAAATGGTAACATAGAAGGAAAAAACCCATGGGACATTTTGTTATCCCATTAGGATCGAAAGAGCTCGTGATCCTGACTTGAAATAACACAAAAGTGGCAAAAAAGGTCACATAAAAAAATGCCAATAAAAAAATAGAAACGCTCACCTTAACGGCTTTGGCTTTCATATTGATTGTCAGATTGTCACTGACAAGGAATGAAGTCAAATTCCTTCACTGTACAAGTCACGTCTAAAAATATCGATACGGACAAACTGCCAAAAATATATATACACAACCTTATTGCCCATATATTAAGGTAGTGTATTGTATTACATATTTTTGGCACTTTCATCGTATATTTTCGACCGTGACTACATCACAATGCCTCTTCTAGAGGATAGGGGCATAGCACGAACTTCGAAGATTCTATATCTCCGTCTCTATCACTCTTGCACTATTGGTCTGAAAGAAATTGAGACATAGAAACTTCGAATTTTAAATTTTTTTGCAATAATATTGTTCATTGATGTAACGCATATATAAGGACGCTTTGTTGCATCGATGTTTTGAGATGTATTGGCAAAAAACTAAAGAAGTGCTCTTCGTCTATGTAGTTGTGTACAGAACTATAGTTTGTCAAAGGACTGCCTCATTTCAAACATAGACAGAGAGAATCAAACTATCTTTGTCTTACACTAGTACTAGCACCCAAAAGAAAAGGATGAGTATAGTTTTTTTTGTTCTTATTTACTGACAATTAGGTTTGACCAACTATAATATACTTGGAAAATTCGTCAAAATCCGAGTAAATATCGTTTACTCGGATACACTACGTATACGAGGGGCACTTGTTAAGGTACCGTAGGTTCAGAGAGCGGAGTTTTTGAAAACAACAACAAATTAACATTCAAAAACATGATATGAATGAGCACGCACATCCGTCACGCTTACGCTCAGTAAGAGAAGAATACGAACCTACGGGGCCTTAAGGGTCCCCGGCAAGCTCGGTTCTCCATACAAACATAGTTCCGCTCTCATATTAAAACGACTAGCTAGATTGCTCTGAAACTTTGTAATTACAATAGGATAAGGTATATCTATGTCTGTAATTAGTTTATGTAGCTTAAATAATTCGCTGCATTTTTTAACTATGGTATCTGTACCATAGTAAAAAAATGCAGCGAATTATTTTTTTCATTCAAAACTTGTTTTTGCGGTATTCGTTTCTTTTATAAACTGGAGCTATATAAACTAATTTCAGACCTAGATATACCTCATGTCAGTCTTGTCATTGTATGTGCAAAGTTTCATTACAATCCAACACGTAGTTTTAAAATGAGAGCGGAACTACTGTTGTATGGGAAGGTGCAATTCGGCCGAGCTTGGACTCTTAATGAGTTATACGGCATTCGCCAAGTATGGCCTAACTAAAAATTAGTTAGACATTTTAGTACTCACATAACAAGAATGAAGAAGATTTTTATTTATGATTCATAAATATTTTGTATCCCTTTTGATTTTCTACATTAATTCAAACAAAATAGGGTCGATATTGACATACACGACGCTGCTCAATTTTATGCTTGTAATCGATATTACACTTTACGATTATCACAACAAGGTAGAAAATAAAATGTTCAAAATTCATCTGCCAAGTAAATGCATTGTAAGAAACTAAAATGCAACCTACTAGAGGCTATCATACACTTTACCTATGTAATTACCTACTATACCTAATGCGTTTTATTTTATATACCTACATATACTGAATATACGACTTTTTTATATATATTTACTGGTTTTACTTAACCTAAGAATGCCTAAGCAGAATTTTGCAAACCCGCATATGAAGCCATATTTATGGCGGATATGATATTCAACTCTATTGACAGCTATTAAAGTTCAGATTTCAACATATATTTTTAGGCGAAAATTTTAGTTTACCAACTTGTTTTTATTTCTCAAATACTAAAATGTCACTTAGATTGCCCCAATTTCTCGGACCGATCTGAAATTTTAGTACAAAATCAGCAAGTCGGATTTTCTTAATTTTAGTATATAGCTTGGATATAAAAACAAATTAGCAGATGACTGCCGAGTATAAAATCAAGTTATTTAGCCCTTCAAAAAGAAATTAAACAACAGGTTATAATTATAATTCGTTTTTATTAAAAAAATATGACTTCACATTTGTTTGCCTACCTATCATCTATTCTACTTATATATCAAAACGAGCTAACTACATTCCTTGCCAATCATTCTTACTACTTATAGTAGTAATTTTCTAGATATTTCGATATCTGTCTCTGTTGCTCAAATATGGAATAGCGAAGTATAATACTTATACCGAAATTTGGATTTTTGATGGTCGCGGTAGACCCTCAGGCATAAACATGGGATCGCATTGACGAACTCCAGAATGGAATTAAAAACTGCCTAAGAGAATAATCATTAGCAAAAATCATCTAGCGTTATTACTTATTATATTCATTAATGGAATGGCGCCCTCATTAGTGGAATTGTGTTTTCTAATAAACCAATCCATCTCTGTACAATCCTGTTAAGTCCTACTGATTCCCCAAGTTTTGGTCACATGGTTTTATTTTGCTTATTTTTTGCTTCATCAACTAAACGGCAAATGGTGGCCACTTTTCTTCCGGTGATTATGTCAAAAGTAAATAATATAAAACTATCTCACATATATCAAAAATTGTGGAATAAGTAGGACAACAACATTAATATACTGGATTATATAGAAATGGATTGGTTTATTAGAAAACACAATTCCACTAATGAGGACGCCACAGGACGGACGATGCAGTTTTAATGAATGCCCTGTATTAAGATGCAGTGGTTGAAAACAACGTATTTTTATCATAATTACGGTTGGCAAAAAATATGAACAGCAATATTAAAGTCTTTCTGTAGTAACCTAATAAGGAATATTAAGCAAAACTGCCTTTATTTGTAGCAAACAATCTGTGAAAACTTGTTAAAATACGTTACGGCATAGTACAAACTGTAAACTATAAAGTAACTTATATATAATATTTGTCTGTGCTAGTTCTGCACTCTAGCGGCAGAACATTGCAGTAATACTCCCTGTTAGATATAGTTGGAATCTTCTCAAATGATTTTTACGCCAAAGACACAAATCTGTTAAACATAAGCCATTGTTTCTTTTATGCGAGCGCGTGGCCATTGTGCATGAGCGCGTGCCACGCGCTGAGACACAATGGCCACGTGCCCACATAAAAGAAACAATGGCTTTTGTTTAACATGATTAGGGTCTGGAGTAAAAATCACTTGAGAAGATTCAAACTATAACTCACGAACTCATATAAATCACGAACGTACTCTTCTAAAACACACTTTTAAAAATGTGTAACTGTTTTTGCACAAAAGCTATTAACTGTAGCATTTTTTAACGATAAAACCTTCGATCAAAAAAGGAATGTAGTACACTCAATTGCCATTGCAACAACAATCCCAGTGAATTTACCTGCTAAATACAATTATGCACATTTGAAAATCATTTAATTAATGTTTTTCTTATAAAACCTACTAAAAGTAAAAAGTATCACAGCATCAACCGATCGATCGTCGATCCTTATGCGATCGATGATGAAGCAATATATAAATAGATGAATTACCGATCAGTCGAAGTGGTATACCCTAAGGGACTATCAAAATGCAGCGAGGTAAGATCAACTGACAGCATTTGGCAGGGTAAAGTCTATCTGGGATTTGTAGTAGAAAAACTGTAGGGTAAGCCACCTATTACTGCCCGCCTATTTTACTTTAGTATTTTGGATAATGGTTCTTTAACAATTAAGTATCTAAAAAGGCCTTACTCATAGAATCCCTTTTTGTGCTTATCTTTATAAAATGGAGACGGCTAGCAATAGGCATTTCAACCTACTAACTTAACAAAAACTTGGTATCTCTAAGACTAGAGCTATTATATATACAATTCTTTAGATCTAGACATTTATCACTGTTCAAATAACGAGTGTCGATGCACATAAACAACCGACAAGTAACTGTTAGATATGTAAGTGCAACTTTATCATAATCTATAAAATTAGATTATGCAGTCTTTCTCAAGGTGTCAGAAGTAAAATAATAGACTCCAATATATTTACTAAAGATAAAAGCAAACGGTTACCACTTTTTAACTGTCAGAAAAATGAAATTTATTCGATCGATGTACCGAAGCTGATGTAAAGCCCCATTTAGACAGTTCAAGAACTTGCATGCAATATTTGTCGGGCGCATGATGTCCATATCTTGGACTCGGAGAGTTATAGTAAGAATTTTTTCAAATGATTTTTACGCCTAAGACCCTATACCGTTAAACAAAACTAATAAAAGCCGTTGTTTCTTTTGAGCTCGCAGTGGCACGCGCTCAGATACAATGGCACACAATGGCCGACTGCTCACAGAAAAGATACAATGGCTTTTGTTTAACAGATTAGGGTCTTAGACGTAAAAATCATTTGAGAAGATTCATACTATACCAACGAGGTGGTTCTTCGGCGAGCATACCAGAAACGCAAGCTTTTGCAGACGATCAAACAACGCAAAGTTGCTTATCTAGGGCATGTTATAAGACATGACTGATATAAACTTGCAGTTGATCATGATGGGAAAGGTCGCTGGAAAAGGGGAAGATGGCGGTCGAAGGAAATCGTGGTTTGACGGGAATGGAACGGGATTAAAAGTGTGGCCGAACTCTTTCGCCTCGCCAAGGACAAACAAAAATAGGCGAAGCTGACTGCTAACCTTCACTAGTTGGAGAGGCACCTGAAGAAGATGAATGCAATATTTGGTACATTGCTAACTACAGTCCAATGAATTCAGTTGATCGTCCAAATACCTCTAATTAAGCTTAAATTATGAACTAGATGTATCATGTCTTATCGATCTGTAAATACGCATAAACATTTAAAATGATTTATAGCTACACCCATATTTACTTTCTATCGTTTTTTCAATCAGTTAACGGCAGCTTTGGTAAATCGACCGATAACTATTATATTTGTCATATTTATTACGTACCCTGTCATGTTTTTAACGTACCAAATAACGATCACAATGTTTTTTTCTCGTGGACGATTAATCCAAGAATAACTAATGATATTTTACGCATTATAATAGACTAAAACGTCTATAACCTAACCGCTAAAGAAAGTCTTATCATTAATATATAAAAAACAATGAACATAACTTTAACTCGTTCTTAGACATATTTTTACAAATACATATAAATCTTAAACAGAAATAACTCTCCACTTAAAGTAAATTTGATATTACACTATATAATTATGGCATCAAGAAATATCAGATCCGATCTACGGCAAATGCCTGCATCAAAATAGCATAGCAAAAAAAAGTATTTTACGTAAATAATCTGTATACAATTTCCTACAAAATAGATATAGAATAGAATAGAATAGAATAGAATACTTTATTCGTAAACACACACACAGACAATAGACATACATTAAAAGAACATGAAAATAAAGTGTCACGAAATGGCCCCATCTCAGCATGCTGCTGGCGACTTCCAGCGCTGATCTTCCGATGAGACCATCAGGTGAGAATCACGGAAGGTAACAGACAAAAAGAAAGCAACATAAAAGAAAGAGACATAAAATATGGCGAAAAATAAAATTACACATCGTTTACACAAACTAATACAAAAAGAGATACAATATGACGACATAAGAACATAACATAAGTACATAACATTAAGTTACAAGCTGTCCCAAAAACACCACGGCAAACTGACACTGAAGGTAGGACACCCTAAGAGGATCTGGCACCGTCAGTGATAAAAAACCGGCCAAGTGCGAGTCGGACTCGCGCACGAAGGGTTCCGTACCATTACGCAAAAAAACTGCAAAAAATCACGTTTGTTATATGGGAGCCCCACTTAAATATTTATTTTATTCTGTTTTTAGTATTTGTTGTTATAGAACATAAATACATTATCTGTGAAAATTTCAACTGTCTAGCTATCACGGTTCAAGAGATACAGCCTGGTGACCACATATTTAATATTAAATATACCATAGAAGACGCAAATGCATCTACTTCGCGTGTCCGAATATTAATTATTTATTTCTGTGCCGGTGACCGACGGACAGACAGACAGACAGCGGAGTCTTAATAATAGGGTCCCGTTATTACCCTTTGGGTATGGAACCATAAAAAGAGCAATATTGATAAAAACCTAAATCGGTTATAAATTTGAAACGTTATAATAACTCGAAAACCGTCCTCTTAGAATGTCCTAGCTCCAGTGTCAGTTTGACGTGGTATTTTTGGGACAACCTGTATTTTGTAGGAAATTTTATACAGATTATTTACGTAAATGACTATTTCGTGCTATGGGCTAACGTTTGCAAGTTATTTACGAAAAACTATAAATAACGATCTTAGGATTAATTATAAGTAACTTTCCCGCTATAAAATCTTTTTAAATATGGGTACTGGCAGAAAGTGTACATAATCTTTTTTGTAGACAATTTTATGTATTTAAAATAACATTTTTTGCTACAGGCCACCGTTTCCGAGTTATTTACGAAAAACTATAAAAAGGGAACCTTAAACCGATTCACTAGTGACTAGTACCCAACTTAGCAGGCATGTTTATATATTATGTCCTAGGCGAAGAGACACCCATTCTGATATAATTCTATAATTGTGACGTTTTCAACCAAAAGGTACCACATTGTCGCTAGTCGATAAGGTTGATTTCAAATTGAAGCTTTATGGAAATAGCGCCTTATTGACAACCGACTATAAGTACCCTTTTGGTTGAGAATGGCGCAATTGATAAAAGTTATTTGTTTTACAAGGGGGTAAATATTGATACACGAGTTAGGGAGACATCAAAATTGAACCACGAGCGTAGCGAGTGGTTCGAAAAATTGAATCTTGACCGTTGCGAGGATTTCAAGGGACAAATTTTGCCACTGAGTGAAACATAACATTTTTCACCACACCATTACAAGGAAAATACTAACTGTAAAATATCAAACAAAATCAAAGCAAATCGATTTAAAATGAATGTCATTAAATATTTATCGTTCAAAATCATCATTTAAAAGTCAATCTTCTTTTCGTGTCGAGGTTCCTTTTCATATGATGGATGCCCAGTAGGCAGCGGTGTTGACAGCCCTGGCTGTCGCGTCCCTCAGATCCAGCTCCGAGCAGTGATGTGGGCATGCGGGGCACACCAGTAGATGTGCCATTGTTTGCGTTGCTGTGCCGCAGGTACATTGAGTTGAGAGGCTACGGAGCAGTCCCCATCTGGCCATGTTTTGCTTACATCTACCAACTTGGGACCTGAGCCTATTTAAGGACTTCCAAATTGGCCAAGGCTCTTTATAGCCAGGCGGCAGCTGCTCTAAAGCCTGCACGTACCCGTCCGGTGGGGGGCACCGGGTCTGCCACAGCAAGCGGCGCACATCGGGCGGCTCACCCTGCAGGGGGCTGGTGCTCCGCATGAAACTCCTGCGACTTTTGAGACGAGCAGGTGGCGGGATGTGTCCATGCAAGGGGTGCCGCTGGTCGTTCTCCTGTTTGTGCTTTTCGATAGCGCAGGCTACCTCCCGGCGGATATCAGGGGGGGGCCACACCAACTAATGGGTATAGCTTGTTGAGCGGGGTCGGCTTAAAGCAGCCTGAGATTATACCAGCCAATTATACCAGCAAACATAATATAACAACTCAAAACTTGCATTTGATTACTTTGCCTCACATGTGAATAAAATGCAACTTTCTTATCAGTTTTAGAACAATAAAGAGGGCCTTTACCAGGCTGGTGTGGTGAAAAACCTATTCTGCATCCTTGCTTTGCTCGGGCCTCAAACTATCTTCATAGGTACCAAATTTAATCTAAATCGACTCGGTTCAGCGGTGTACGCGTGAAGAGGTACCTAACAGACAGACAGACAAACAAATAGACAGTTACTTTCGCATTTATAATATTAGCAGGGATGTATATTAAAACTCATCCTATCTTGCTATGATATAATTTTATGGTAAACAGATTCCAAGCTCGATTTTTTGTGACTTTTTTTTGTATAATTTGTTCCGTAAGTACCTACTCTACAATGTATATTGTACTGTTCTTTCAATTTTAAATCAATTACCTCTTTTTTAGGGTTCCGTACCCAAAGGGTAATCGGGACCCTATTACTAAGACTCCGCTGTCCGTCTGTCTGTCTGTCACCGGGCTGCATCTCGTGATCTGATAGCTAGACAGCTGAAATTTTCACAGGTGATGTATTTCGCGGTTGCCGCTATAACAACAAATACTAAAAACAGAATAAAATTGAGATTTAAGTGATTTTTGACCGAAGTTATATAAGCAACGTCGGGCGGGGTCAGTACTTGGATGGGTGACCGTTTTTATAGTTAATGGTACGGAACCCTTCGTGTGTGAGTCCGACTCGCACTTGGCCGGTTTTTTAATCATGTATGAAAGGCAAGAAATCTAACTAGGAACCTAGGACGGAAAACTATACGTATCCAACTTATCCAAGTTGTTAATTAAAATACTATGCGAATCGCATTATATGGCAGTCTCCTATTAGTTATAGCTGTTCTACCAACTAGGGAAGAAATCAAATTATTTTGATTTGTGTTTTTTAAGTAGTCACACTACTATATATAAATTATAAACTGAAGCTGAAGGCGCCTAGCCTTTCAAAGATAGTATACACTAGAGAATTTGGGACGGGTACCGCCGTAGCCGGGTGGTCTAGTGGTCAGGACGTTGGCCGCGTAAGCTGAAGACGCGGGTTCGATTCCCGCCTCGGCCACTGGTGGACTTGGTCACTTTTTCTTTAGTGTATGATATCAATTTCAGTTTATATATGTTATAGTTTTAGAACAATATTTGATTTAACTTTATTACAATACTTTAACGGAAGTCACTTTTATAAGGCTAATTATACATAAGGAGTAGGGAATGCAAACCGGTTTTTAAATGTATGGGAAAACCGGTTAATATCCGATTATTAACCGGAATTTCATACAAATAAAAACCGGTTTACATTCCCTAATAAGGAGGTAAGTTTTTGTCAGCACATCAAGTTTTAAATATATCCATTTATCCAATGTCAATAGTAGGGGTAATATTAATTTTATAGTATCCTTAAGAACGAGTCCACGAGTCTTACTCGCACTCATACATTAAAACATTTTATACAACAAGTGAACTAATCAAATAGGCTTTAACCGTCCAACAATTAAAAAAACTACTATTTAGAAAAAATATTGTCTTCGGTTACCGCGATAGTTACTCATAAACATACGCGATATAATCCGTTTTCATTTTACTACTTACACAACTTAAATTTTATAATAAAGTAACGATTTAAACTTACTGACCTTAGAAAATTTACCTCTTAGTCTATTATTTAAATTTAATATTCCGGCCCATATCTTCGTTGGAATTTCTGTAACAAAAAATATGATTAACATAGCTGCAATCAATTATTTCTCATTTATTACAAAATTTTGAAAACACATCCTAATACGAAATGCCGAATTTGATGCACTTTTGTGAGTTAACAGGTATTTAAAGCTTATCGTTGAAATTAAGTTTCAAATAATCTCTTTTAAGGTAGCTTAAAATAATTATTGGACATATAAATCAACTCAATGCCGACCAATCGATAAATGGCGTTGTATTGAGGAATGAATCAACCGTAGAAATAAAGCAACAGTTAAGGAACGCTACGCACATGTCCCAGACATGCAGCAACGCACCGATGGCCCATTAAAGATTATCTTACCGATAGAAGGAATGCAGACGCACACGTAATGGGACAAACAACGAAGATGCGCTCCCAATTAATACAAGTACAGGCGCATGTAATGCACTAATATTTTATGGCGGTAGCTAATGGAGTTCCCACAAACCCCGGAGCCACTCTTCGTTATCTTAATAGCAGCGGCTGCACAGACAAACCAGAAACCTATTGTGGCGTCGTGGCCTACGTGACTCCAGACCACGCACCCCCACGCGTCCCCACGCTCTCGGGATGAATATAAGAAGCAACCCCGACCGACGGAGGGCAGTTCTCATCCAGCAACGATTCAGTGACACGGTCACACGTGAGCTCTAAATCGCTCGGTGTACCGGTACACCTTCGCGCTTCTACACTTTATTAAATTAATCTTGTAATTGTAAAATCAAACAAATACCTCCTCATCGGTGTTTTATAAGAAGATATCCGATCCCTCAAGATACTTAACTCAACGTTAAATCGATGGGTGTGACAACATTGTTACATACTAGTCAATCGATCGCGCAGAATGTTTCGTCGATCGATTCGTAATATATTGGCTTTTAAATAGATGATTATCTAATATTGTCTTCGGTTACCGCGATAGTTACTCATGAAGTAAAACTATGAAAACAGATTATATCGCGTATATTCAATTAATAAATTTTATAATACATCCCGACGTTTCGAACCCTTTACAGCGTTCGAGGTCAACGGGTGACTGAGAAAAACTACACAGTGCAAAAATACCCACATACAAAAAATAATGAACCATAAATTTTAAGGCTGGTTGTACATGCAAAATCCGTTCATAAGGCTAGTTATACAATACTACTAACCTTAACCTTGTATAACTAGCCTTATGAACCGATTTTGCATATACAACCAGCCTTAAAGTTTATAGTTTATGAGTTATTTCATGAGTAACTATCGCGGGAACCGAAGACAATATTTTATAGTTTATGGTTCATAATTTTTAGTAAATGGGGATTTTTGCACTTTGTAGTTTTTCTAAAGCCACCCGTTAACCACGAACGCTGTAAAGGGTTCGAAACGTCGGGATGTATTGTAAATTCAATATACGCGATATAATCTGTTTTCATAGTTTCATAGTTTTATTTCATTAGATGATTATCTATTGAAAATACACGAACTGATAGATCAGTCCGTGTATTTATTAATACTCTTTCTTTTTTAAATCCTTACTGCCGCTGAAAATCTTCCACAACGTATAATCAAAAACAAAGTCAACATACAGGCGGCGGCCGTTCTGGTCGGATCAGAGGCCGCTTCATAGGCCTCGGCAGCCTCATGTAAGGCATCCTCGGAACCTGCGACAAGATGCTCCTCTCGGTCCATGTGCGGTACGCGTAACTCGGAGCCCGCGGGCGCGGCGGCGGCGGCCGCGGCCGCGGTCTCGGCATGCACATGCCCATGTTCGGAGGCCTTCTATCCAGGTGATTAAAAGTCCGTATTATAGTTGGCTCCGTGACGAGTTTGTTCTGAAATTTTTTAAAGAACAGGTTTTCTGAAATGACATTTTGCACCTCACCTATTCGAAAAAGGGTTTTTTCTTCCCCGCTAGGAGGGATCAAAGTGGCACTTTTCTGTTCTAGGACATGTTTTTTATTTCTTTTTGCATACAATTTTTTTAGGTCAAATAATATTACACTTAAATATTATAACACTTAAATACCTCACTACGCTTAGGATTCTATTTTAGAATCCCTCGCTACGCTCAGGATTCAATTATAGAATCCTTGGCTTCATTCAGGATTCAATTATAGAATCCTTCGCTTCATTCAGGATTCAATGTACGCCCTCGCCGTAAATATATCATTTTGCTCCCTTGTGACACAATCTACTAATTTCTATGGGGAAAAATATACTAAGAAAGAGCGATAAGTGTGGGTTACTTGTATGTTGTGCAGTTTTACATTGTAAGCTTAACCTTTTCGACTTGTGTCAAACACAAAAGCAGTCATTCGGACGCCACGTCACCGAGTGTCAAAACTGAAATTGAACTTTATGCATATGCATGTATAGGTAGGTCTATGTTGTCCTGTGGTCTATGACCGATTAATCGGTCTTTGGCGTTGAACCTACGGTGCGTGTATGTCGGTCATTGGCGTCCAAAAGGTTAAATAAATTGGAAATATAAGGACAAATTAACATATAACAAATGGTCATGGGCCCTGTTCCTGCTCTTCCCACATAGGGATGTTACAAGTGTTGCAACATAATATATTTAATTTTATATTTTTTAAGAGTTTTAGAGCAAATCTATCATAAATCATAACGTAGTGGAAGAACATATAATATAATAATATATTCTATAAATTTCATAAAACATCCCCCGACGAGTCTGTCTGTTTGTATGTATGTTCGCGATAAACTCAAAAACTACTGAACGGATTTTCATGCGGTTTTCACCTATCAATAGAGTGATTCTTGAGGAAGGTTTAGGTGTATAATTTGTTAAGGTTTACCAGCAAAGCCGGGGCGGGTCGCTAGTTATTATTAAAATGATAAATAATATAACTAGCCACCGCCTATTGTCTGCCACTATCTTTATTGAATTGTTTTCCTAAAGTATTCAAGTAAGTTTGTGACGTATTCAAGCAAAAGCAAAAGGTACCACATTGTCGCTTACCATAAGGACGAAAATTGCTTGTATCTTCATAAGAAAAACCTGTCAGAGCGTCCTTATGGCTAGCAACGACTGTGGTACCTTTTGCTTAAAAAAGGACACATATTATGTACTGAACCGTGTAATAAAGAGTAAGTATATAGGTATAGGTATGTATCGATATAGGTACTCAAAGTATCAAAATTGTATGTTTTTTTATCATAAAATTAAAAATACCATTTTTCCATACATATTTGCACGATAAATAAATTGCATAACTATACATAATAACTGTATGTACTTCAAACGCAAGTAATTCACGAAAGAATTATAATATACAATTATAATAATTATAGTATCTGACGTCAGAGTGCGGCCAATTAGTATGCCTGAGGTGTTTTAAGTGCCGTTTAGTTTAATATTTATAGAACATTTATACGTTGACAAAAAAAATTGAAGAATATTTTAGTTACTTAAACATCTTCTCTAAATTATTATTAAAAATTAAATCTAAAATCAATTGACGTATTATCTTCAAAATATTTTCTTTTAACTTTAATAAACATTAACGCAAATGTTTGTAAAATTATCAACAATATTGCTGCAGTAAAAATCTTTGTAAACGTATTTTTTGGCTACCCTGTATTGGAGTAAGGCCTCCGCAAATCTCTGGAGGTTTACACGTAAGTATTTGCAGGGGCCCTTAGTGAGTATATAGGCAAAACAAGTTTAAGTAACTCACCACATTATCCACATTCGTAGTGTCCGGAGAGGTGTATCTCTGCTCAAAGTCCTGTGAGCTATTCGGGTTGAAAATCAGCGGTTCCAGCTCCCGACTGGCACATGGGGATGGCAAAGAGGGCGGCAATGACGTACCAGGCCCACCGGCTGGCTTCAACTCCACACTTGGTACACCCTCTATCTTGATTGACAAATACCTCTTATATAACTCCTTGTTACTAGTCTCCAACGACAGTTCAAACTTGTTCATCATACTGTTCATGAAGATCTCCCTATCAGTATTTCCTAAAATCGATATCAGACTCATTGCCAATGGGTTTTCAAAGGGCAGAATGGTCACTCTCTCTAGAATTCGACATGCAACACCAAATTCAAACGTCCGATTCGCGCGAACCATGAAATGTGTCAGATTTACAAACACCTTCTTGAACCGTGAAAAATTTTGTGAATTTGCTATTATTTTTATAAACATATCACACAGGACTTCATCTCCCATATTATATTCGAGCAACTGTTCACAAACTGTTAAGTTCCAACTGTTGAGGTGTACCAAAGCGTGTTCAATTACTTGAACTCTGAGATCTTCATAATCTCCTGTTGTATTTGGGGTTCTGAAAAGAAAATCTATAACTATTTCGACTAGGATTTTAGGCAACTCTCGTCTCTGGCATTCGTCGATGAAGCATTTGACGTATTTCTTTCTCAATCTTGTCCACCTCGCAATATTATTATACTCTTGGATGAACTGTATTTCGCTAATTTGGGAAATTCGCATCCTAAACACGTTTTCTTCAATGAGACAGTGAGGGAAATGCGTTAGGTGAAACATATCTTGTTTGTTACACTTTAAGGCCAAATTAAAGAAGCAGACGTCACCCAGCGCTGCGCTTCTAGAGCGATAAGGGAACGGGTAATATGAGATAGTCAGCGGTGGTCTCTCATTTTCTGCCGTCGACATATTTGTGGATTTCTGAACCAGGCCAGTTGCATTTATTGTCGCAGGCGTTTCATTCGAAGCATTATGTAGTTCTGGTTCCTTGTGTATGGAAGTAGAATCAGCGTTTTGTTTCTCGCATACAGGTTTTTTCGCACTTGCGGTTTCTAGCTCGTCTATCTTTGAAGGTTGGTAGCTCACGGCGGTGAGGGGCCTCTGGATAAGGGGTCGGGGCACGTACTCCTCCAAGATAGAAGCCGCGCTACCCATTCTGCTAGAATCAAGGTCATCGGTGGCGTAAAGCTGCAGCACATCATCGTCAGAAAAGTCAGAATCGTGAGTGTCCCGTCGCCGCGTAATATTGCTTGGTGTATCGTTAAAATTACCACAAGCACTTTTATCGGAGACCGTAGTATGGTTAGACATAACCAAGTCTCGTTCTTCGCCATTTTTCTGTTCGATTACGGCAGCAGTAGTATTTGGCAGACAACTGTCCGATAAAATTGGGGTTAGAAATCCACAATCGAATATAGTATTGTACTCCTCCTTTAGATACTTAGCAAGCTTCTCCTTAAAGCAACTCATGGCGCAATCCTCGTCCTCATTCGCCATATCAGGAAATTCCTTCTTCAGGAGTTTCAATTTGGGTGCAATAATTTCTAGTATTGAACTAACTTCGTCCTGCTTAGTTTTATCGAAGCTAGGATTGCGCGGTGTATAAGTCGGGCTGTAAGGAGGAGCAGTAATTGAAGATGTGCTTAAGTTTAAGCCGTTTTCCATCGCAGTTTTATCGCTTTGGGAGGAACTAGAAGACGAACTAGAAGAGCTGCTGCTGCTGCTGCTGCTGCTGTCTTCTGAAAGGGAATGCTCTAGTTCTATCTTCTTGGTGAGGGGTTCTTCTAAAAGACAGCTGACGATGCTGTACTTTGAAAGGGAACGCTCCTGTTCCTTCTGGGTGATGGCTTCTTCTGACAAATTATTGACTATTTGGCTTTTCTTTAGCTTAGTTAATTTTAGTTCGGGCAGTTTTCCGTCTATACGCACAAAGTCATTGGAGGTGACGGTGATGCAAGTTGTGGTACTGGATCCGGATATATCTTTGGTCCAAGACAATTCTGACGCTTGAGCACTTGTAATAGATGTTCTTCTGGAATGGTTATTGATATTTGTGGTGTTAAGGAGTACAGGGGATTTAGCGACCGTTTTCTGTGTGTCCTTGATAGGTGTTTTGATTTCTGGTTGACTGTAGCTCAGAATAGAAGAGGAGGTTATGGTGGAGTTGTTCTCCGCAGGCTTACCTCGCTTCAGCTGCCTGCGTTTTTGTCTTTTTAGAGGCGGACTTATGATTGGTTGAATTTTTTTGGAAGCCTTTCGCTTTGGAGCTGCAACAGAAAAATGTTTCTACATAATTATACGGGTACACTACATAATTCCGAAAAACGTTATGCCGAATTTCAAAAATGCCGAATTTTATTATTCCGATTTTTAAATGCTCGACCTATCAAAATTTCGACTGTAATTACGAATGATGAAAATCACGAAGATTTATATTTCCGAAAAGCCGAATTTTGTAAATTCCGAACCACATAATTCCGATTATAACAATTCCGATGATGACACACACCGAATTTGACAATTACGATTTTTGAAATCACGAATTCCGAATTGCCATTATTCCGAAATTTTAAATTCCGAACCACATAATTTTAAATTCCGACAGTGAAAAACGCCGAATTTTACATTTACGATTTTTGAAATCACGATTTCCGAATTGCCATTTTTCCGAATTTTATAATTCCGAATTGACGTTATTCCTATTTTAAATATCCCAATTTTTAAATTTCCGAATAACGATATTCCGAATATATTGTTTTCTTGAGGGTCGCAGTTCTAATCTAACCTAATCCACTTTTCTGGCAACAGATCGTTTTCTTGGGGGTCGCAGTTTTAACCTAACCTAACCCACTTCTGACAACAGTTCGTTATCTTGGAGGTCGCAGTTCAAACCTAACGTAACCCACTTCTGGCAACAGTTCGTTTACTTAGGGGTCACAGTTCCAACCTAACCTAACCCACTTCTGGCAAGAGTTCGTTTATTTCGGGGTCGCAGTTATAACCTTACCTAATCCACTTATCTGGCAACAGTTCGTTTTCTTGGAGGTCGAATCTCCGAAACCGAATTTATTTATGCCGAATTTTTATGCCAAAAATATTTTATGCCGAATTTAAGAATGCCGAATTTAACGTGATGCGGCACGACAGGCACCCGTAATAATTACTAAAACGTGAGTCTTTATTTGAATATCACGAATTTCATTTTTCCGACCTTACAAAAGACCGAAATTCTAAATACCGAATTACTCAAACGAAACGTGTCTTCATTTGAATATCACGAATTTCATATTTCCGACCTTACAAAAGACCGAATTTCTGAATTCCGAATTATCTTATTTCCGATCGGACAATGGTTTTTCGGAATTTAAGAATTCGGAAAAACATTTTTTCGGAAAAGTGTTAATTCGGTAAAATGACAATCGGATTTTAAATTTTCGTAAATAGCACATTCGTGATTTTCTTCCATCGTGTTTTTAAAAATCGTAATTTTGATATTTCGGACTTAAAAAATCGGGATTATGTAAATCGTGCTTATGAAATTCGGAAAAACATATTTCGGAATTATTGGGTGTTCCCTAATTATACTTATTGACAATGGTTTCTACTAGTTGAATATAGTGCTAGTTCGTTAAAAAGATTCTATCATAGATAGAACGCATCTCGTTTGTGTGTCTCCAACGCCGAAATTGTGGCCATAATCTTATTTATCGTTATAACCGAAAAGGATATAATAAGATAGAGTGGTACTGTCATAGTAAATTTTGTAACCACTGTAAATTCACTGCCATCTATCGACATACTTTAAAACTAAAAATGAAGATTTATAAAAATACGTTAAAATGTATTTAAATATGGATAAATGATTTTTTTATTTGCATTAATTATTTTTATATGATTTTGACCCATGTTCTTTCACTGTTATGCGTTAAAATTATAAATAACAAACGAAACCGTCAACGCCCTCTATACGAGAGTAGGCCAAAACTAGTGGCGCCATCTGATCGAGAATCAAATTTTCGTGATTTTCGAGGCACGTTTTTTCCTTAGACTGTATCCATCTATTACGGAGTTATATCTATCTTTGTTATAAGTTAATTCAGGGTTGAAACGCTTCTATCATTTATACGTTTGTATCGTTATTATCAATAAATAAATAAATAAAAAATCATGACATTCGTGAAATTTAAATGCAGAGCGTATTTTGTTTTTGCGAATAGATAAGGTCATTACACAGAAAAAATAATTAATTTCGACTGGCTACCAAAATTACTATTAGTGTAATACCTAGTTATTTTATATGAGAGAAAAATAAACAAATAAATTATTATAATTTCAAAATCGTCCGTAATACTTCTGCCCGATATAACACCCGGGCCCAGAACGAACTAACACCTTTTAAACCCAAATAAATAACCCAATATATACAGGGTACTTTTAAGATTTTTTGGGGACTTTTCGCAACTTATATTACCGTATGGCTAACTGCTCAACCGTGAAAAGAACCCTGTTTATAACAAAACATAACTCACTAAAATCCAAAATATTTCCATAACATGCATAAAATAGTAGATAGAATCAAGAATCAAATGTTTAAGATAGATAGAAATACCATACCAAAAGTAGGTAACAACCAAGTAAGAAGAAGAAAAAGGAGAAGAAGAATAGAAAGATAAAAAATTGCAGGAATAGTTTTCAATTAAAGCCTGACCAGGAAATAGGAATATATGATCACGCGCCATGTTGCGGAATTTCACTGGAACTAATAATTTCATACTATACTGAACTGTCACCCTATACATAAAAATAACAGCGCCCTCTTGACAAATTTGATCATATATTCCTGGTCAGGCTAAATATATATTGTTTGCAATAGGAGAAGAATTTATGCCATAGATGACCATCACTACTTTTACACTACTTTTTTTACTACTTCAGCCTTTTTGGTCTAAACTAAAAGCAAAAAATACTAAAAGCACATTTAGTTTTCTCAAAGCACTGCAACACCATCTACTTTCACACTATTTTTTACTTGTCTTGTATTTTTGTGCCTAATACCAAAAACTACGGGCAAGTTATACATACGAGCACAGAAATAAATATACCATAGAAGACGCGAATGCATCTACTTCGCGTGTCCGAACCCCGACCAAGCGTCGAGGTTGACCGTCGCTCTTTACTTTAAAAAATGCTTCGTTGCATGATAATTAACTGCAACAGCCCAAAAATTGCGAGCACCCAAAGGGAAGAACATATTTCCTATCACAGATAAGTTATTTTAAAATTATATTATGCATAAATTTTGTATGAAATAGTCGGCACGCTTGGTTTCAATACAAATCATGGTCAAAGTCAAATCCATATTAAATCACATTTAGAAACGGGTCTATCGCGAATTTATTTTGTTACCTTTATTTACCGACGTTTCGACACAGGTTCCACTGGTCGTGGTCGCGGCTAACTGACGTCCCAGCAAAATGTCAAAACAGAGATTTGTGTGACTACCCCACGAAAAGTGCATTTCAAAGTCAAATCATTTATTTGCCATACGTACACAAGTATACATGCAAATATAGAATAAATAGTCCTAGTTACATTTACATTATAATAATATGGTATTTGCGTCATCTAGCGTATATATTAAATCTGTGCATACGAGTATGTTTCTCACTACTGCAGGTTGGCGTACCTTTTGGCGTCTTTGTTTTTGCTACCTTCTTGGTCGTTTTTTTAGGTGGAACTTTTTTAGCCTTTGCGGGCAACTTCGGCTTTTTCTTAGGAACGACCACATCCGTTTCTATAAAGCATATTATTATATTAAACACTATTAATTGTGACGTTTTCAACCAAAAGGTTGCCACATTGTCGCTTGTCGATAAGGTTGGTTTCTAATTGAAGCTATATGGAAATAGGGCTTTACTGACAAGCGACAATAAGTACCCTTTTGGTTGAAAATGGCACAATTATAAAAAATCTAATTTTACTACACCAATCAATAAATTGTCGGCCGCATCGATGGATGGACCAATAAACTGTTCGATCGACGGACGATCGATCGATTGATGGCTACTCGACCAACACCACGTACATACCTAAAACTTTTAAACAGATTTACCCATATTATTATTGTTTCTCTATTCTAATCGGTCGACATCGATCAATGTGCGATCGACGATCGACGATCTATTATTTAATGGAGTTGCTAACACTATAACCTGGTTCACCGTAAATTGTACCCATATACAATATAATAGCAGTGTATTTATACTGGAGAAACTTGAGTAAATAATTTCTAAAAATAAGTTACCTATAGATAATCATGGTTTGTCGTGGGCATTGTTTGTTTGCATAATTGAGGCTCTGTCGTTCGTAGTTGGTCAAAAATCCACAACAAAGGGCTTGTGCACAAATCACTCAAGGTTTTTTAGGCTACTTTTTGACCCCCAACACCCTTGGTAATTTTTAATACTAGCTTTTGCCCGCGACCTAGTCTGCGTGGAGTTAGCAATTTGGGTAGCTTATTTTTATCCAATCTGCTTTTTATCGATTCCCCATACAAACTTCCCCCCCCCCCTCTGTTCACCCCCTTAAAGAAGTCTTCTGGGATAAAAACTACCATATATCCTTCCCCAGGACTCAATCTCTATACCAAATTTGAACTAAATCGGTTTAGCGGTTTAAGCGTGAAGAGGTAACAGACAGACAGACACAATTCAATTCAATTCAAATGGGCTTTCCAGTTTTATAAGAAATTCTGTAGAAGTAAATTAAAAAGTTAAACCAGATTTTACATGATAATTTATTTTAAGCTAATAATAAGCTAATTTTGCGGTTTCACTCACGTCCGTACGTGACGTCGTACGTGACGTGGTACGTGACTTACGTGAGTGAAACCGCAAAATTAGCTTAAAGTTTGTATGTCTCACGACAGTTTAAATTCGATTTTTTTTTCCAATATTAT
The DNA here is from genome assembly GCF_947568885.1 of Cydia strobilella. Taxonomy (NCBI): domain Eukaryota; kingdom Metazoa; phylum Arthropoda; class Insecta; order Lepidoptera; family Tortricidae; genus Cydia; species Cydia strobilella. The sequence goes on from NC_086059.1 coordinate 2,994,071, forward strand.
TTAAGTAAAGTTTACAGTTACTTTTGAATTAATGTTAAGAAATGCAGAATAATAATAAATCTATATATATATATAAACGTAAAAGTCCTGACTGACTGACTCACTTAAATCAACGCCCAGCCCAAACCGCGAGACCTAGAGAGCTGAATTTTTCACAATAGGTAGCTTGATGACGTCAGTATCCACTAAGAAGGGGTTTTTCAAAATTCATCCCCTAAGGTGGTGAAAAATGGGTTGAAAGTTTGTATGGAGATCATACATTTTTTTGAGTGCGGGACTTGAAACTTCGTATAAAGGCATATTATTAAAATACAAGAAAACTAATTTCAGAGTTTTTGAAAATTCATCCCCCAAGGTGGTGAAAAGGGGGTTGAAAGTTTGTATGGAGATCAAACATTTTATTGAGTGCGGGACTGGAATCTTTGTATAAAGGTATATTATTAGCATAGAAGAAAAGTAAATTTAGCGATTTTAAAAATTCACCCCTTAAAGGGGTTGAAAAGGGTTTGAAAGTTTGTATAGGGTTCAAATTTTATTTTAAGCTAGGAATTAGAAACTTCGTAAAAAGGTATATCATTAAAAGAGTAGAAAACTGATTTTAGCGTTTTTGAAAATTCATCCCCCAAGGTGATAAAAAAGGGGGCTGAAAGTTTGTATGGAGATCATACATTTCTCTGAGTGCGGCACTTGAATCTTTGTATAAAGGCATATTATTAGAATACAAGAAAAGTATTACAGCGTTTTTAAAATAAATTAGTAGAAAATTTGTAGGGGGTCCTAATTTTATTTAAAGCTAGGTACTTGAAACTTCGTAGAAAGGTATTTAATTAGAAGGCAAGAAAACTTATTTAAGCATTTTTGAAAATTCATCCCCAAGGTGGTAAAAATGAGGTTTAAGGTTTGTATGGAGATCAAACCTCTTTTTGAGTACAGGACTAAACAGGTCAGGACAGGTCTTTGTATAAAGGCATATTATTAGAATACAAGAAAAGTAATTTAAGCGTTTTTAAATATTCATCCCCTAAAAGGGTTAAAAAGGGGTTGAAAATTTGAATCCATTACAAATGCCTATTGAAACTTCTTTTACAAAAAAAGTAATTTCAACGTTCTTAATAATTCTACCCCTAAGGGTGTTAAAAAGGGGATGTAGGTTTATATGTAGTACAAGTTTTCGTTTTAGCTAGGAACATGAAACTTGGTAAAAGGGCATTACTTATATTTATTAACAAATGATTAACTGTCCCTACTGATATCTTTTGCTGCATAATTTTCTATGCTCATGTAAAATATATAACCACCAACATACAAATCCACGCGTACGAAGTCGCGGGCAACAGCTAGTATCAGTATAATTTATCTAAAGTGACGGTTTTCCGATAATTTTTAGGGTTCCGTACCCAAAGGGTAAAAACGGGACCCTATTACTTAGACTCCGCTGTCCGTCTGTCTGTCACCAGGCTGTATCTCCATGGACCGTGATAGCTAGACAGTTGAAATTTTCACAGATGATGTATTTCTGTTGCCGCTAGAACAACAAATACTTACTAAAAACAGAATAAAATAAATATTTAAGTGGGGCTCCCATACAACAAACGTGATTTTTTGCCGTTTTTTACGTAATTCTACGGAACCCTTCGTGCGCGAGTCCGACTCGCAATTGGCCGGTTTTTTTATTTTCTCATTGACTGCTATTATATTATAAGCCCCAATTTTGTCTCATCTCATTCTCATAATTTTTATTTTAAATTCGCGTATTAGCAGACTAAAAGTCAAAGTCAGGATCAAAGTACCATATGAAACAATGTACCAAAAGAATCTACCGCCCAGAAATACTTCTCCAAATAGAGATACATCTCTACAGTTTGCCTGTTACAATCTATTTGTTTTATATGTCATCATCATCAATAATAGCCTCCTAAGGGTCAAGGTAGTAAGTACCTCTTCAGTTCGATGAAATTTAAACCCTATTCAATTGGAACAGAGTCGCTTTTGCTTTGTTTCGTTCAATTTTCGAACAACGCAAAATCATAGTCTATTTCCTACACTATAGGTTCAACTTTCAGTGGCAAATTTTGGATATATCATTTGTATGGCTAGGCCTCTGTCGTTGCAGCACTTTCCATTCCAGCCTGTTCTATACAGGCCACAGGGTGGCTAAATAATAAGTGCATTCCCGCTGTCGGGGAGGTTTTGGGACTATACTGAGCAACTTTTAGTATGGGACCAACCACGAAATCGCGAAAAAAAAATTTACCCTCCCATAGAAAATAGACCAGCCAAAATGTATGAAACGGCCAAATTTTTGTTTGTTGGTCCCATCCCATACTAAAAGTTGCTCAGTATCCCAAAACCTCCCTGGCAACGTGAATGCAGTTATTTTTTAGCCATTCTGTATAGAGAAATATTTCTTTTTGTTAAGCTATTGGACTACTTTACGTACTCTGATGTCTCTGATACGCTACTTTCGTTGCTGACTGTAGATACAATTCAATTCAATTTTCTTTATTATTCAATTTAGGCATTAACATAATACACCTATGAATGTCAAAAAAGTACAGTTGTATTAAAATTAAACATTCCAAATAATCACAACATACATTAAATACATAGACATTAAAAAAACATAACGTAATTGGTATAATCCGGAATAGGAACCGGTTTTTTTGCAAAAACTTCGAAATAACCATATATTTCGAATTATTTTCTACTCGAAATGTCTCCGTTGACTCAGTTGTGTTTTTAGGTAACTACGTCGCATTATTAGATTGCCCAGTTAGAAATGAAATAATTAGCCAAGGTCGGAAAAACACCGTTTTCGTTCCCATACAAAAAATACCGGTATCCGATCTCTGGTATACATTATAAGTACCTACTTAGAAAATAAAGAATTATTAGTAAAATAAATTTCAATTACCTATTTAACAAATTAAACATTTCAATTAATCACAAACATACATTAAATACATAGCCATTAAAAACATATACATGTGTCATATGTGACGTTTTCAATCAAAAGGTACCACATTGTCGCTTACTATAAGGACGAAAATCTTGTATCTTTATACGAAAAACCTGTCAGAGCATCCTTATGGCAAGCAACAATGTGGTACCTTTTGCTTGAAAACAACACGCAAGGCAAGAATTGGAAATTAACTGATGTATAGATGATTAAAAATTTCTTAGTTTGTGGAAAATGCGCCCCAACTACTAACATTTGGTGTAAATCAGGAACATAACATAATTAAATAACTTACCTGGTTCCGGTATCTTCTTTTTCCTGCCTCTTTTCTTAGCCACAGGGGCTGGGGCACTCTCAGTGACTGCCACAGGGCAATCTTTAACTAATTGTGCTAGAGCCACTGAAAAATAAACACCATCAACTAAGTACCTTATAATAAAGAACTAATTTAGACAAGCAATTATAATTTTGGTTCCATTTGGCATAAAGAGTCTTTATTTATTTGTGTCCGCAAAGACTTAAGGCTTCAGTACTGTCACGATAAAACATTCTTACAGTACATGTGAAGGTGTGTAAACAAAAAGGAAAGGGGTTCTGTTAGGTTTCAGAAGCTCAGTTGGGAAACACTCGCTATGGCAATTAGTTAACTTCGCAAATAAGCATACTTGCATCTGGCTGAATGAAGTATGCTGGGGAAAAGTATATTGGATAAAATAAGAATAGAATCCATAAAGAAGCTCACCAAAACAAAAGATGTCACAAAAACAATAAAAAAGTTAAAATAGAAATGGTCAGGACATACAATAAGAGGCAAAGAAAAATGGTCAAAATCAATAATGAACTGGTTCACAGGCCATAAGAAAAGAAAAAGAGGTAGACCGTTTAGAAGATGGGTGGACGACATCAAAGCCATAGCAGGAAGCACATGGACAAGAGTTGCCAAGGATAGAGAGGAATGGAGAAGGTTGCATTTCTGTTAGGTAGTTTTATTTTATCTATGTAATATCATAATATTTGTAGTAACCTTCATTCATTCTGTCTATCTTCACATCATTCTGTGTCAGCATCTTCATCATTTCAACTTCTGCAGGACTTTTTTGTTTCAAGGTCTTCTTCTTCTCACCAATGACATTATTAAGAACTAAACAGATACAACACACATTATCATACCAGATAAAAAGTAAATATATATAAGTAATGCTAGGCAGTCCGAAGTTAGTCCAGCTTGTATTTAGGTGGCAGTGGGATCATACCAAACAATGTCATGGAAAAGAAAATGCAATGGCACTGGTTGTTTAATTTTTAACTGAACTACCAGCCTGTGATGTTTTTAAAGTATGACAGTATGCTTGTAAATAACAATCACCAAATGTTAAAAGGTAATAAAATGAAGAGCTACTAGTACTAGTCAAGTATATCAATAATGAAATGTTTTAACATAGATGTCCTAAAATCCATTCTGTATTATTGTCCTTAAAACCTAACATAATATGTCGATTCATGTATCCAATTCCAACCTGTTAAACACTCGACCACGACGAGTGGACCAGGAAATTTGCAGAATTGTAAAAAATATTATAACGAATTAAAATACTTACTTTTAACTGGAATTTTTACTTTCAGAACGTTCTTTGGTTTGGATATTTTAGCTTTCGTTATTTTTTCTTTTGGTATTTTCAGTAATAAAGATGAACTTTCAGTTTTCTTTTTCGGTGCCATTCTTGGTCAAGTTCACAGGTTTCTATTTTAGTGTTTTTAATCAGGAATATCGTATATTATTTTACTCGCACTAACAACAATATTCTTTTTGTTTAGGTTTGCTTTCATATCGTACTATCTTAGTGATAATGAGCAAATAAGATATTTTCACATTTACAATACAATGGCAAATGCAACCGAGGCAAATGGAAAGAAAAGGAATCATCCAATTCCAAAATATTTTGCATCAAAATATTAAGCCGATTATACATCTGATTACACCATGTGAGATGTGAGGAAACTTTTTTTTTTTTTTTTAACATTTATGGCAGGAAACTTTTTAATCAAGAGGCGTATTTAAGTAATGCATAACTAAATACATAGACCTAGCATTTGTTCTGCTGCATCGTGTAGAATCTTTGTAATACAATCTTTGTCTATGGTTTTTAAAATTAAAAATATTATAATATTGTACTTTATTACATACTAATAAGGTTTACTTTGCTATAATACTTGCGTCCACGTAAAACGTCATTGATGAAACAGCGAAGGAAGGTCAAAGAGAGGTTATTGGTGTCAGACTGATTATTAGATTGAGGGTTTGATCACTGACCGGTCACGAAATTTTCGAAAACTATGCCTGGAAAATACAAAATTGTTATGGTTCGCCATGGCGAAAGTGAGTGGAATCAGAAGAATTTGTTTTGCGGATGGTTCGACGCCGATTTGAGTGATGAGGGTAAGTATGAAGACTTTTAAAGTATGCTCATTTTGTCTTGATGTTGTCTGATTAGATAATTGCCGCAGGTCGCGAGGAGGCCGTTTCCGCCGGCAAGGCGTTGAAAGCCGAAGGCTACACGTTCGACATCGCCCACACGTCGGTGTTGAAGCGAGCCCAGAACACGCTGAACTTGATGCTGAAGGAGATTAACCAGGCTGACCTGCCAGTTAGCAAGACTTGGAGACTTAACGAGAGGCACTACGGTGGACTCACCGGCCTTAACAAGGCCGAGACCGCCGCCAAATATGGAGAAGCTCAGGTAATTGTATTGTGCTTGTCTGTGTGTGGGTTGGGTTGGGGATTGATACTGACTGGCAGTGGCGTAACTAAGGGGGGGGGGGCAAGTTCCCCGTGCGCCATCCAAGGGGGGGCGCAAGAATGGCCAAAAGGCAGCAGCAGGGAAACTTTTGTCAGTCGTCGGGGGGTGCAAATTTGGTGACTGCCCCGGGCGCCATATCCTCTAGCTACGCCCCTGCTGACTGGAACATAACTAGTGAGATTCAGATTTTAATAGTTACTCCTGTCCGGTTTAAAAGTAAAATTTCGAATGAATATGTCTGATTATTCATCCCACTTTGTGCAATACAAAATACAAATAATTCCTTCAATTGTGCAGGCTGGTTGGTCGGTCATTCAACCATAATCATACATATTTTGTTTACTACTACTGTACTGTGTGTGTGTGTACTATTTTTTCGGATCCAACATGTTCTGTTTCAATAGGTTAATTATAGTTGGTCAAGCAACTTGTCAGTAGAAAAAGGTGCAAAATTCAAATTTTCTATGGGACGATATCCCTTTGCGCCTACATTTTTTTAAATTTGCCGCCTATTTCTACTGACAAGATTTGCTTGATCAACTATAATTTAATTTTATATTAATCCAATTACTTATATTTCTCTGCTTTGAAAATAACAGGAAGTTATCATAAGTCTGTAATCAACTAATCATTTACTAAATCGTTACTGCTCTAAGGATAACTACTTAGTAAAATCTTTTTCTTGTGCAATATTGTCTACCGCTATTATTATTGGCAATTGCAAAAAGTAACCCTTTCTTTATTAATCAGGTACATTAACCCTTAAATGCATAATGATGTATATATGCATCGTATATTTGATGGTCCGTGGCTCAATATGCAGCTATCCAAAATATTATTCCCTCAATCTATACAACATGACACATCTATTTCAATTTATTAAAAAGTTATACAAAAAATCATGCATTTAAGGGTTAATAACATAATAGGTTTTAGTAGTTTTAAGTTATTGTTTAAAGTCAACCTTATCTTTTAATAATCCAGGTCCAAATCTGGAGACGCAGCTTCGACGTGCCCCCTCCCCCCATGGAGAAGGACCACCCCTACTATGACACCATCGTGAATGACCCCCGCTACGCTGGTGACCCAAAACCTAACGAGTTCCCGATGTTCGAGAGCCTCAAACTCACTATTGAGCGCACACTGCCATACTGGAATGATGTTATCGTGCCACAGGTATTTAAAATTGCTTATTAATAGATATTAATCATAATTAATTCTGCTTTTTCTTGAGGCATGTCTAAAAGTACTTGGTTTAGTCATGATGAACACGTGCAGTGAGGCCTCTCCAAACATGCGATATACCGGCCCAAAAGAGTGAGATGGAGCGATAGAATGTTGAAAGCGTTGTTCTTGAGCAAACATAACCGAAAAATAAACAATTATTTGTATATGCAAATTAAAGGGATTATTTTAGTTTTTTTTAACCTTTTAACCGCCGTAGACTATATAAGACATACAAAATCGGGCTCATATCGCCACGGTCTGATAAATAAGACAAAACTTCGTGTAAACCGGTTGCAAACATTTTGAAACGAAAACGCTCAACATGCGTGCGTTCCACAAACGGGTGCGCTCGCCAGATCAGCCAGATGTGGATATTGTGGACACACCTAACACGCACTTTGCAACCGCGGCGGCGAATATTTAATTTACCTATTTGGATGAATATTTTTTTTCCAGATCAAAGAAGGCAAGAAGATTATAATCGCTGCTCACGGAAACAGCCTTCGAGGCATTGTAAAGCATTTAGATGGTGAGTTTAAAAATAAACCTTTATTTATTTTAGAATTTGACAGTAACTAATTACTTAGTTCTTGTCAAATTCTAAAATAAATTTGATTTATTAAAATCTCTGCAGACTTTTCTTGGTCTAACTCAGAGTACTTCTTACTAGGGATATACCGACTAGTCGGGAAAGCCGGCTATCCGGCCTCATTTGTAGACGGTTATTAGTCGGCGAAAATGGCATATGGTATCAGGTGGCAGTGTTGGCCGTAATTGTTAATTTTAATTAACCATTGATCAATTTTATTAACCATTAGTTCCGCCATTAACCAATTGCATTAAAGTTAATTCGGATTAAAGTTAATTCGGATTAAATTTTTGAGACGTTAATGGCCATTGAAGTTAATTCGGATTAACTTTAATTCGGATTAACTTCAATGGGCATGAAAGTCAAATAATTAATCCGAATTACTCTCAATTTGGATTAACGTCTAATAAAATTACATTCGTGATATTTTAAAATGAGAGAGCAAAATGACCCTGACTGAACCCTGGCAGTAGTAGCAGTACCTACCTACTACCTAGTAGAATTCTGGTTTGGTGCAACACAGACATACGCGGTTTTGGTCATTTAAATCGTCTTGATGAGCACTTCGGAGAGCCGTACCCATGATAGAGCTGATGCTGAACCCTGGCAGTACCTAATGGATCTAAGGTTTGGTGCAACATAGGCACAGGCTGTTTTAGTCATCCGACTCGTCTTGATGAGCACTTCGGAGAGCCGTACCCATGATAGAGCTGATGCTGAACCCTGGCAGTACCTAATGGATCTAAGGTTTGGTGCAACATAGGCACAGGCTGTTTTAGTCATCCGACTCGTCTTGATGAGCACTTCGGAGAGCCATACCAATGATAGAGCTGATGCTGAACCCTGGCAGTACCTAATGGATCTAAGGTTTGGTGCAACATAGGCACACGCTGTTTTAGTCATCCGACTCGTCTTGATGAGCACTTATGAGAGCAGTACCCATAATGGAGCTGATGCTGAACCCTGGCAGTACCTAGCGGAACTAAGGTTTGGTGCAACGTAGGCACACGCTGTTTTAGTCATCCGACTCGTCTTGATGAGCACTTAGGAGAGCAGTACCCATGATAGAGCTGATGCTGAACCCTGGCAGTACCTAGTGGATCTAAGGTTTGGTGCATCATAGGGACACGCTGTTTTAGTCACCCGACTCGTCTTGATAAGCACTTAGGAGAGCGGTACCCATGATAGAGCTGATGCTGAACCCTGGCAGTACCTAGTGGATCTAAGGTTTGGTGCAATATAGGCACACGCTGTTTTAGTCACCCGACTCGTCTTGATGAGCACTTAGGAGAGCGGTACCCATGATAGAGCTGATGCTGAACCCTGGCAGTACCTAGTGGATCTAAGGTTTGGTGCAACATAGGCACACGCTGTTTTAGTCACCCGACTCGTCTTGATGAGCACTTAGGAGAGCAGTACCCATGATAGAGCTGATGCTGAACCCTGGCAGTACCTAGTGGATCTAAGGTTTGGTGCAACATAGGCACACGCTGTTTTAGTCACCCGACTCGTCTTGATGAGCACTTAGGAGAGCAGTACCCATGATAGAGCTGATGCTGAACCCTGGCAGTACCTAGTGGATCTAAGGTTTGGTGCAACATAGGCACACGCTGTTTTAGTCACCCGACTCGTCTTGATGAGCACTTAGGAGAGCAGTACCCATAATGGAGCTGATGCTGAACCCTGGCAGTACCTCGCGGAACTAAGGTTTGGTGCAACATAGGCACACGCTGTTTTAGTCATCCGATTCGTCTTGATGAGCACTTAGGAGAGCAGTACCCATGATAGAGCTGATGCTGAACCCTGGAACTACCTAGTGGATCTAAGGTTTGGTGCAACATAGGCACACGCTGTTTTAGTCACCTGACTCGTCTTGATGAGCACTTAGGAGAGCAGTACCCATAATGGAGCTGATGCTGAACCCTGGCAGTACCTAGCGGAACTAAGGTTTGGTGCAACATAGGCACACGCTGTTTTAGTCATCCGACTCGTCTTGATGAGCACTTATGAGAGCAGTACCCATAATGGAGCTGATGCTGAACCCTGGCAGTACCTAGCGGAACTAAAGTTTGGTGCAACATAGGCACACGCTGTTTTAGTCACCCGACTCGTCTTGATGAGCACTTAGGAGAGCAGTACCCATAATGGAGCTGATGCTGAACCCTGGCAGTACCTCGCGGAACTAAGGTTTGGTGCAATATAGGCACACGCTGTTTTAGTCATCCGACTCGTCTTGATGAGCACTTATGAGAGCAGTACCCATAATGGAGCTGATGCTGAACCCTGGCAGTACCTAGCGGAACTAAGGTTTGGTGCAACGTAGGCACACGCTGTTTTAGTCATCCGACTCGTCTTGATGAGCACTTAGGAGAGCAGTACCCATGATAGAGCTGATGCTGAACCCTGGCAGTACCTAGTGGATCTAAGGTTTGGTGCAATATAGGCACACGCTGTTTTAGTCACCCGACTCGTCTTGATGAGCACTTAGGAGAGCAGTACTCATAATGTAGCTGATGCTGAACCCTGGCAGTACCTAGCGGAACTAAGGTTTGGTGCAACATAGGCACACGCTGTTTTAGTCATCCGACTCGTCTTGATGAGCACTTGGAAGAGCAGTACCCAAGATAGAGCTGATGCTGGACCCTGGCAGTACCTAATGGATCTAAGGTTTGGTGCAACATAGGCACAGGCTGTTTTAGTCATCCGACTCGTCTTGATGAGCACTTCGGAGAGCCATACCCATGATAGAGCTGATGCTGAACCCTGGCAGTACCTAATGGATCTAAGGTTTGGTGCAACATAGGCACAGGCTGTTTTAGTCATCCGACTCGTCTTGATGAGCACTTCGGAGAGCCATACCAATGATAGAGCTGATGCTGAACCCTGGCAGTACCTAATGGATCTAAGGTTTGGTGCAACATAGGCACAGGCTGTTTTAGTCATCCGACTCGTCTTGATGAGCACTTCGGAGAGCCATACCCATGATAGAGCTGATGCTGAACCCTGGCAGTACCTAATGGATCTAAGGTTTGGTGCAACATAGGCACACGCTGTTTTAGTCATCCGACTCGTCTTGATGAGCACTTATGAGAGCAGTACCCATAATGGAGCTGATGCTGAACCCTGGCAGTACCTAGCGGAACTAAGGTTTGGTGCAACGTAGGCACACGCTGTTTTAGTCATCCGACTCGTCTTGATGAGCACTTAGGAGAGCAGTACCCATGATAGAGCTGATGCTGAACCCTGGCAGTACCTAGTGGATCTAAGGTTTGGTGCATCATAGGGACACGCTGTTTTAGTCACCCGACTCGTCATGATAAGCACTTAGGAGAGCGGTACCCATGATAGAGCTGATGCTGAACCCTGGCAGTACCTAGTGGATCTAAGGTTTGGTGCAATATAGGCACACGCTGTTTTAGTCACCCGACTCGTCTTGATGAGCACTTAGGAGAGCGGTACCCATGATAGAGCTGATGCTGAACCCTGGCAGTACCTAGTGGATCTAAGGTTTGGTGCAACATAGGCACACGCTGTTTTAGTCACCCGACTCGTCTTGATGAGCACTTAGGAGAGCAGTACCCATGATAGAGCTGATGCTGAACCCTGGCAGTACCTAGTGGATCTAAGGTTTGGTGCAACATAGGCACACGCTGTTTTAGTCACCCGACTCGTCTTGATGAGCACTTAGGAGAGCAGTACCCATAATGGAGCTGATGCTGAACCCTGGCAGTACCTCGCGGAACTAAGGTTTGGTGCAACATAGGCACACGCTGTTTTAGTCATCCGATTCGTCTTGATGAGCACTTAGGAGAGCAGTACCCATGATAGAGCTGATGCTGAACCCTGGAACTACCTAGTGGATCTAAGGTTTGGTGCAACATAGGCACACGCTGTTTTAGTCACCTGACTCGTCTTGATGAGCACTTAGGAGAGCAGTACCCATAATGGAGCTGATGCTGAACCCTGGCAGTACCTAGCGGAACTAAGGTTTGGTGCAACATAGGCACACGCTGTTTTAGTCATCCGACTCGTCTTGATGAGCACTTAGGAGTGCAGTACCCATGATAGAGCTGATGCTGAACCCTGGCAGTACCTAATGGATCTAAGGTTTGGTGCAACATAGGCACACGCTGTTTTAGTCATCCGACTCGTCTTGATGAGCACTTAGGAGAGCAGTACCCATGATAGAGCTGATGCTGAACCCTGGCAGTACCTAATGGATCTAAGGTTTGGTGCAACATAGGCACACGCTGTTTTAGTCATCCGACTCGTCTTGATGAGCACTTATGAGAGCAGTACCCATAATGGAGCTGATGCTGAACCCTGGCAGTACCTAGCGGAACTAAGGTTTGGTGCAACGTAGGCACACGCTGTTTTAGTCATCCGACTCGTCTTGATGAGCACTTAGGAGAGCAGTACCCATGATAGAGCTGATGCTGAACCCTGGCAGTACCTAGTGGATCTAAGGTTTGGTGCAATATAGGCACACGCTGTTTAGTCACCCGACTCGTCTTGATGAGCACTTAGGAGAGCAGTACTCATAATGTAGCTGATGCTGAACCCTGGCAGTACCTAGCGGAACTAAGGTTTGGTGCAACATAGGCACACGCTGTTTTAGTCATCCGACTCGTCTTGATGAGCACTTGGAAGAGCAGTACCCAAGATAGAGCTGATGCTGGACCCTGGCAGTACCTAATGGATCTAAGGTTTGGTGCAACATAGGCACACGCTGTTTTAGTCATCCGACTCGTCTTGATGAGCACTTAGGAGAGCAGTACCCATGATAGAGCTGATGCTGAACCCTGGCAGTACCTAATGGATCTAAGGTTTGGTGCAACATAGGCACACGCTGTTTTAGTCATCCGACTCGTCTTGATGAGCACTTAGGAGAGCAGTACCCATGATAGAGCTGATGCTGAACCCTGGCAGTACCTAATGGATCTAAGGTTTGGTGCGACATAGGCACACGCTGTTTTAGTCATCCGACTCGTCTTGATGAGCACTTATGAGAGCAGTACCCATAATGGAGCTGATGCTGAACCCTGGCAGTACCTAGCGGAACTAAGGTTTGGTGCAACGTAGGCACACGCTGTTTTAGTCATCCGACTCGTCTTGATGAGCACTTAGGAGAGCAGTACCCATGATAGAGCTGATGCTGAACCCTGGCAGTACCTAGTGGATCTAGGGTTTGGTGCAACATAGGCACACGCTGTTTTAGTCATCCGACTCGTCTTGATGAGCACTTAGGAGAGCAGTACCCATGATAGAGCTGATGCTGAACCCTGGCAGTACCTAGTGGATCTAAGGTTTGGTGCATCATAGGCACGCGCTGTTTTGGTCATCCGACTCGTCTTGATGAGCACTTAGGAGAGCAGTACCCATGATAGAGCTGATGCTGAACCCTGGCAATACCTAGTGGATCTAAGGTAGGTGGTAAGGCTCTATCATGGGTACCGCTCTCCTAAGTGCTCATCAAGACGAGTCGGGTGACTAAAACAGCGTGTGCCTATGTTGCACCAAACCTTAGATCCACTAGGTACTGCCAGGGTTCAGCATCAGCTCTATCATGGGTACTGCTCTTCTAAGTGCTCATCAAGACGAGTCGGATGACCTAAACAGCGCGTGCCTATGTTGCACCAAACCTTAGATCCACTATGTACTGCCAGGGTTCAGCATCAGCTCCATTATGGGTACTGCTCTCCGAAGTGCTCATCAAGACGAGTCGGATGACTAAAACAGCCTGTGCCTATGTTGCACCAAACCTTAGATCCATTAGGTACTGCCAGGGTTCAGCATCAGCTCTATCATGGGTATGGCTCTCCGAAGTGCTCATCAAGACGAGTCGGATGACTAAAACAGCGTGTGCCTATGTTGCACCAAACCTTAGATCCACTAGGTAGTGCCAGGGTTCAGCATCAGCTCTATCATGGGTACTGCTCTCCTAAGTGCTCATCAAGACGAGTCGGATGACTAAAACAGCGTGTGTCTATGTTGCACCAAACCTTAGTTCCGCTAGGTACTGCCAGGGTTCAGCATCAGCTCCATTATGGGTACTGCTCTCCTAAGTGCTCATCAAGACGAGTCGGGTGACTAAAACAGCGTGTGCCTATGTTGTACCAAACCTTAGATCCACTAGGTACTGCCAGGGTTCAGCATCAGCTCTATCATGGGTACTGCTCTCCTAAGTGCTCATCAAGACGAGTCGGATGACTAAAACAGCGTGTGCCTATGTTGCACCAAACCCTGGATCCACTAGGTACTGCCAGGGTTCAGCATCAGCTCTATCATGGGTACTGCACTCCTAAGTGCTCATCAAGACGAGTCGGATGACTAAAACAGCGTGTGCCTATGTTGCACCAAACCCTAGATCCACTAGGTACTGCCAGGGTTCAGCATCAGCTCTATCATGGGTACTGCTCTACTAAGTGCTCATCAAGACGAGTCGGGTGACTAAAACAGCGTGTGCCTATGTTGCACCAAACCTTAGATCCACTAGGTAGTGCCAGGGTTCAGCATCAGCTCTATCATGGGTACTGCTCTCCTAAGTGCTCATCAAGACGAGTCGGATGACTAAAACAGCGTGTGCCTATGTTGCACCAAACCTTAGTTCCACTAGGTACTGCCAGGGTTCAGCATCAGCTCCATTATGGGTACTGCTCTCCTAAGTGCTCATCAAGACGAGTCGGGTGACTAAAACAGCGTGTGCCTATGTTGTACCAAACCTTAGATCCACTAGGTACTGCCAGGGTTCAGCATCAGCTCTATCATGGGTACTGCTCTCCTAAGTGCTCATCAAGACGAGTCGGATGACTAAAACAGCGTGTGCCTATGTTGCACCAAACCCTGGATCCACTAGGTACTGCCAGGGTTCAGCATCAGCTCTATCATGGGTACTGCACTCCTAAGTGCTCATCAAGACGAGTCGGATGACTAAAACAGCGTGTGCCTATGTTGCACCAAATCCTAGATCCACTAGGTACTGCCAGGGTTCAGCATCAGCTCTATCATGGTTACTGCTCTTCTAAGTGCTCCTCAAGACGAGTCGGATGACCAAAACAGCGCGTGCCTATGTTGCACCAAACCTTACTTCCACTATGTACTGCCAGGGTTCAGCATCAGCTCTATCATGGGTACCGCTCTACTAAGTGCTCATCAAGACGAGTCAGATGACCAAAACAGCGCGTGCCTATGTTGCACCAAACCTTAGATCCACTAGGTACTGCCAGGGTGCAGCATCACTCCTGTGGAACATCGGGTACGACTGGGCGCTGAGGGGGGCCAACTTGCCGGGGGTGAGCGTGACCTGTTACGCCGACGATACCCTGGTAACGGCTCGAGGCATCAGCTTCAGGGAGGCGTCACTTCTGGCCACAGCGGGAGTAGCGTCGGTCGTGGCTCGGATTAGGAGGCTGGGGCTGGAAGTTGCTCTAAATAAATCAGAGGCCTTGTGTTTTCATGGGCCTCGGAAAGCCCCTCCGGCGGGTTCCAGCTTAATGGTGGGGGGAACGTCCATTGGTGTTAAGTCGACAATGCGGTACCTAGGCATAGTCCTTGACAGCCGTTGGACGTTCAAGAAACACTTTGAGGGACTTGCTCCCAAACTAATTGGAGCGGCGTCGGCACTTAGCCGGCTTCTACCGAACGTCGGTGGGCCGAATGTGGGCTGCAGGAAACTGTACGCGGGTGTAGTGCGGTCCATGGCCCTATATGGGGCGCCCATTTGGGCCTTCTCCCTGACCGCCGAAAATCAGGCCCAATTGCGAAGGCCACAGCGTGTCATGGCGGTCAGGATGGTGAGGGCATACCGCTCCGTCTCCTACGAGGCAGCGTGCGTGTTGGCGGGGACTCCGCCTTGGGACCTCGACGCAGCAGTGCTCGCTGATGTTTATTGGCGTGTCACTGAGGCGCGGGCTGAGGGGATCCAACCACCTCTGGAGGAGGTCAGACGGTGGAGACTTGACTCCCGTCGAGTGCTCCTCCACAAGTGGAATGAAAGGTTGGAGGCGCCAAGTGCCGGCCACTGGACTGTCGAAGCCATCCGACCCGTTCTGGAGCGATGGGTCAAAAGAAAGGGGGGGTTCCTCTCCTTCCACCTTACCCAGGTCCTCTCGGGACACGGTTGTTTCGGGAGATACCTGTGTAGGAGGGCGGGACGGGAACCAACGACGCAGTGCCACCACTGCGGCGACGCTGAAGACACAGCGCTACACACGCTGGCTGGATGCCCAGCGTGGGCGGAGCAGCGGGCCGCACTCGTGGCCGCAGTGGGAAGAGACCTCTCCTTGCCAGCGGTGGTGAAAGCCATGCTTGGTGGGGAGAGTCTATGGAAGGCGGTGGCCTCTTTCTGTGAGGACGTGATGGTGCAGAAGGAGGCAGCGGAACGCGGCAGGGAGGAAGATCCGACCTCTCAGCCAATGCGCCGCAAGCGCGTGGGGCGGCGGCGGTTGGCATACGACCGCCGGTTACCCCCATAAGGGTCCCTGTGGGCGGCAGGCTCGGGGACGTCTGTCGCCTACACAAAGGTCCCTGCGTGGGCGGGCGCAAACAAGGCGCCCATTGAGGTGAAGGCACAAGAGCCGGGTCCGAGTCCGGACGGCCGCTGGCGAGGTTGCGGAAGAGTACTTCGGCGTTCCTGGGACCTCGCCGTATAGCAGTGAGGCGGCAACAGAGGGGGTTTAGTGGGTAAACCATGGGTCCCATTAGCCTGTATGGGAGTCCCACATAACCATCCCAGGCCCGTCCCTGCGCCTGGGTGGTATGCGTAACGCATTCCCCCTCTATAAAAAAAAAAAATAAAAAAAAAAAAATAAAAAAAAAAAAAAAAAAAAAAAAAGGGTGCAGCATCAGCTCTATCATGGGTACTGCTATCCTAAGTGCTCATCAAGACGAGTCGGACGACCTAAACAGCGCGTGCCTATGTTGCACCAAACCTTAGATCCACTAGGTACTGCCAGGGTTCAGCATCAGCTCTATCATGGGTACCGCTCTACTAAGTGCTCATCAAGACGAGTCGGGTGACTAAAACAGCGTGTGCCTATGTTGCACCAAACCTTAGATCCACTAGGTACTGCCAGGGTTCAGCATCAGCTCTATCATGGGTACTGCTCTCCTAAGTGCTCATCAAGACGAGTCGGATGACTAAAACAGCGTGTGCCTATGTTGCACCAAACCTTAGACCCACTAGGTACTGCCAGGGTTCAGCATCAGCTCTATCATGGGTACTGCTCTTCTAAGTGCTCATCAAGACGAGTCGGATGACCTAAACAGCGCGTGCCTATGTTGCACCAAACCTTAGATCCACTAGGTACTGCCAGGGTGCAGCATCAGCTCTATCATGGGTACCGCTCTCCTAAGTGCTCATCAAGACGAGTCAGATGACCGAAACAGCGCGTGCCTATGTTGCACCAAACCTTAGATCCACTAGGTACTGCCAGGGTTCAGCATCAGCTCTATCATGGGTACCGCTCTCCTAAGTGCTCATCAAGACGAGTCGGGTGACTAAAATAGCGTGTGCCTATGTTGCACCAAACCTTAGACCCACTAGGTACTGCCAGGGTTCAGCATCAGCTCTATCATGGGTACTGCTCTTCTAAGTGCTCATCAAGACGAGTCGGATGACCTAAACAGCGCGTGCCTATGTTGCACCAAACCTTAGATCCACTAGGTACTGCCAGGGTGCAGCATCAGCTCTATCATGGGTACCGCTCTCCTAAGTGCTCATCAAGACGAGTCAGATGACCGAAACAGCGCGTGCCTATGTTGCACCAAACCTTAGATCCACTAGGTACTGCCAGGGTTCAGCATCAGCTCTATCATGGGTACCGCTCTCCTAAGTGCTCATCAAGACGAGTCGGGTGACTAAAATAGCGTGTGCCTATGTTGCACCAAACCTTAGATCCACTAGGTACTGCCAGGGTTCAGCATCAGCTCTATCATGGGTACTGCTCTCCTAAGTGCTCATCAAGACGAGTCGGATGACTAAAACAGCGTGTGCCTATGTTGCACCAAACCTTAGATCCACTAGGTAGTGCCAGGGTTCAGCATCAGCTCTATCATGGGTACTGCTCTCCTAAGTGCTCATCAAGACGAGTCGGGTGACTAAAACAGCGTGTGCCTATGTTGCACCAAACCTTAGATCCACTAGGTACTGCCAGGGTTCAGCATCAGCTCTATCATGGGTACCGCTCTCCTAAGTGCTCATCAAGACGAGTCGGGTGACTAAAACAGCGTGTGCCTATGTTGCACCAAACCTTAGATCCACTAGGTACTGCCAGGGTTCAGCATCAGCTCTATCATGGGTACTGCTCTCCTAAGTGCTCATCAAGACGAGTCGGGTGACTAAAACAGCGTGTGCCTTTGTTGCACCAAACCTTAGATCCACTAGGTACTGCCAGGGTTCAGCATCAGCTCCATTATGGGTACTGCTCTCCTAAGTGCTCATCAAGACGAGTCGGGTGACTAAAACAGCGTGTGCCTATGTTGCACCAAACCTTAGATCCACTAGGTACTGCTAGGGTTCAGCATCAGCTCTATCATGGGTACCGCTCTCCTAAGTGCTCATCAAGACGAGTCGGGTGACTAAAACAGCGTGTGCCTATGTTGCACCAAACCTTAGATCCACTAGGTAGTGCCAGGGTTCAGCATCAGCTCTATCATGGGTACTGCTCTCCTAAGTGCTCATCAAGACGAGTCGGATGACTAAAACAGCGTGTGCCTATGTTGCACCAAACCTTAGTTCCGCTAGGTACTGCCAGGGTTCAGCATCACCTCCATTATGGGTACTGCTCTCCTAAGTGCTCATCAAGACGAGTCGGGTGACTAAAACAGCGTGTGCCTATGTTGCACCAAACCTTAGATCCATTAGGTACTGCCAGGGTTCAGCATCAGCTCTATCATGGGTATGGCTCTCCGAAGTGCTCATTAAGACGAGTCGGATGACTAAAACAGCGTGTGCCTATGTTGCACCAAACCTTAGATCCATTAGGTACTGCCAGGGTTCAGCATCAGCTCTATCGTGGGTACGGCTCTCCGAAGTGCTCATCAAGACGATTTAAATGACCAAAACCGCGTATGTCTGTGTTGCACCAAACCAGAATTCTACTAGGTAGTAGGTAGGTACTGCTACTACTGCCAGGGTTCAGTCAGGGTCATTTTGCTGTCTCATTTTAAAATATCACGAATGTAATTTTATTAGACGTTGATGCAATTGAGAGTAATTCTAATAAATTTTTAGAAACTTTAATGGCCATTGAAGTTAATCCGAATTAAAGTTAATCCGAATTAACTTCAATGGCCATTAACGTCTCAAAAATTTAATCCGAATTAACTTTAATCCGAATTAACTTTAATCCGAATTAAATGGCTAATGGTTAATGGCCATTAACCTTTTTAATTGTTAATTTTTAATGGTTAATGGCATTAGCGTTCGGCCAACACTGTCAGGTGGGAATAATTTTCTCATCTGTTAGGAACCATTGGGAAGAGAATTAATTTACTTTGGTGATAACCACTGATTTTTATTATCCCTTTTACGAACCTGATAGCCAGAATTTTAACATCAATCAATTTTTTTTTTAATTCGACTGTTGTAAAAAGGTCTCAGCGACGCCGCCATCATGGAACTCAACCTGCCCACGGGCATCCCGTTCGTGTACGAGTTGGACGAGGATATGAAGCCGACGGACTCCATGCAGTTCCTCGGTGACGAGGAGACGGTCAAGAAGGCCATGGCCGCCGTCGCCGCTCAGGGCAAGGCTAAGTAGAGATTGGAACTTATTCTTTTTGTGTAAGGTGTATTGAGTTATACCCGTGATTTTATTTATTGAATGTGATGTGATTTCATTCGAAGTTTAAACGAGTGCATCAACATGTTGGTTTGATATTTTCGTGCCAGCAAATTGACAAATAAGTTAACTCATTTGCGCTTTCTTCTACTCTTAAGGATTTGTAAAGTTGATGCACTTTTTTATAAGCAGTCAAAAATGACGTAGGACTAAAAGATATTCGTAATCAGTGTAAGGCAATATTCGACAGAATTCAGGCAAAGGAGTAAATAAGCATGAACTTTTATCAGCCTGTCATAGATATTTAGATGTTTTTATTCTATAAGACAGGAAATAGACAATACAGACATCTTTTTATAATACGTTTTGATGTTGTTCTATGTATAAATAAGTAACAATCTCGAATAGTTTGCCATTGCACTGTCAAAATATTCTAATATATGCTCTGAGGATAATAAATTAATCATATATCACTGAATATGTATATGCAAGTCATATAACAAGTTGAAATGTAGTAATAAGAGTACTTTTATTTATTTAATAGTAATGATTGTGAGAGTAAAATAAACTGTTATGATGTAAAGTTTGTTTTATTAGGTTGGTAAACTATCTTTTAAGCCCTTTACAACTTCATCCATGTTTACATCTGCGGTAGTATTTTCTTTTTCTGTAGTAAACTTTTTTCCTGTATATTTAGGAAAAGCTTTCTGTTTTCTATTTGTAAACATGAATTGTTTTTGTTCAGTGACTTTATCAACATCCATAGAGCTATCTTCATTCGGCTTTTTATTTTTTGGTTTACTCTTTTTGTTTTTAGGCTTTTGGTCGAATCGGAAATCTTTGGGCATTTTGTGAACATTAACACAGTGTTGTAGACGTTCTTCTGCATTCATGAATTTTTCTTTGCATTCTTCTATATAACAGCAATACTGAAATGGAAGGTTTAATTTAATGTAACTGCACAAATTAAATGATGAAATACATAGTAGCCAGTAGGTAAATTTACAGCCGCTGGCAGAAATATATCAATATACACTTCTATAAATAGAGTTGTTTTTACTTAGATAATTATTACTTATTTGTACTGATATATTAGGTGTCACATTACCTACTCTTAGAATTACTCCAAGATGTTTTTAGAACCGAAAACGGCGATTAACTCTAAATAATACTCGAATGAGGGTCATTTTATTTATTAAAGTTACTACTTTTTTTATTTGGAAAAATGTATTTTATTTCTACTCAGAATCACGAGCTGCTTCAATTCTAATAGAAGAAAAAAGTGTCCTAGGATTTTATTTAGTTACTATTTCTCATAGACTGTAGCGGTAATAGAATTTTGGCCTTTTGGGACACTGTTTGAAGTGAAAACTTCTTTAGCGGCGCTGTGCACTTGTTGTGATGGGGAAAAAATATAGAAAAAATGTTAAACTCGCGACAGATTTCGCGACAGGTCACGTGACCGACAGATCGAAAATTGGTAAGACGGACACGTGACCTGATCGAAATTATGGATGGAAGTTGATTTTTCTGAGATTTTTTATTTAATTGTAATAATTTTTTATAATATTGTAATATTTTTTTAAATAATTGTAATAGTTTTGAAGTGTAATTTTTTTTATGTAATATAAATTGTTATGTTTGTGTATGATAGCGCAATAAATTAATATTGTTGAAGTGATTGATATTTTGGAATGGTTAGGAAATAATTTTGCACGAATAGCTTTAATTACTTATCAGAATAAAAGTACTATGTGGTAAGATACGATATTCAAGTTTTCACTTCTGCCGGCACTCCCGGAGTACAACCCGTTGTTTTTTTCTTCTTCTTGAGCTCGTAATTGAGTAGAAATAACATAAAATTCCTTAAATTTGAGATATAAGTGTAGTGTACAACTTTAAATAACGTCACATTACACTATGATTCCACATAGCTTACCGAAGGTTTCTTAGTAGCCAGCACAGCGAAGAACGAGTCATGCTGTTCCTGTATATGCAAGTCTAACAGATGCGGCGATGGGAGGACTTTTTTGCATTGACTGCACGAGTATCTATGTGAGGCGTTGTAATGGTTCTCGAATTCTAATAGACATTCTGTTGAGAACTGGCATCCGGGAATGCTGCATGTGGATTTTATCCTGAAAAGATGTAAAAAATGAGGGCTACCGTTTTTGTGCTTACCAGTTGGTGCCACTGTAGATGTAGGTCCAGAAAAACAGATCTGAAAATTCTTCTATGCTTATTTTTATAAAATCAATACGTTCTAATATACACAAAGGTATTTTTCCCTCACTAGCTCGGAAAGCCGTCTTTTATCCTTTAAAACAAGCGGGGAAAAACGCATTTTATCCACTAGTGGGGAAAGTAATTTGACCTTGGATGGAGCGTGTTTAAATAGCTTTTGACAGATAACAAAACGTAAAACGCTCATAATAATGGTTCTTTCCATATTAATTATCATTAAATAAATGGTTTCAGAATTTAATAAAGAAATACCAAATTTAGCTTTATTTATTATGACTTAATGATTTTAAATCATAAACCTTAAATTCCATAAGAAACATTTGTTTTTTTAAATGATGTTGAATGTAATTCTGAACTGAACGCACAAGTTGAGTCGATGCAATTTAAAAACGCATCATCAGAAATGTCAACATTGTCAACAAAAAATTTCTCACAGACTCCGACACGACAACTTCCAGAGTTTTCTGTTATAATATCGTATTATTGTAAAAAAATTAGTGATTCCAGTGATGAAGATGATCTAACGCCTGTGGATGTTGCACTTTCCTCGCTATTGTCAGGGAAAAAGTTTTGTGTTACACACGGGTGCAAATGTATTTTACTTCTCGTGTGTTTAAACACTCGCTACGCTCAGGATTCTATTTTAGAACCACGCTTCGCTCGTGGTTCAACTATAAAATCCTTTCGCTTGCTCGTGTTTCAATTCCACACTCGCGGGTAAAATACAACTTTGCACCCTTGTATAACAAATAACTATTTAACGTCCAAATGTGCCATTTTTTCAAACTGTTTAATTTTGCAAATTTTTTAGTTGGCACTTTTTTTTAAACCACTAACATTTATTGAGCTATATCTATTGTTTACCATGATTAATTTCTCAACGATGGACAAAGATTTACCACAATTATGAAAAAGGAATGAAAATTCCCGATAAAAAAGCTTGAAACCCCCAAAACTTCTATGCATTTGACATTTTTAAAGACCTCCATCTACACTAGTACCCCTAGCGGTGAAATTAAACGCGGTAGCCCTCATTGTAAGGCTGTAAGCTATGATTTTATAACTCAGATAAGTACTAAAAATACATTATCAGCCTATTACCAGCCTTCCAGTTAAAGCCCAAACTTAAATTGTATTTTGAACTTCACCAAATATAGCAATATCCTCGTCCTGCCCAATGTGATTTATAAAGGACATATTCAATTTTTAGCAAGATGAATGAAAAGCCTGGATAGGTTGAGTTTACACTGAAACTTCTTGGTTTTTAGGTATTCCAAACGTGAAATAAAGGAATATGGACTCTATTTTCCAAAAAAATGGTTTAAATGGCTTAAACTGAGTATGGTGGGCAGAACTAGGGTAGTTATAGTCTATACTTAAATTCACACATATCCTCTTTGTTCACACGTAAGACTTACATTTCATGACACAGTTCCTCTTCATCCTCATCTCGTACTCCGAGCCGCGGCAGTGGCAGGTCGTCTTTAAACAAGTCGTCGGTGAGCTTCCGTCGACCCACGCCATATTCTTTCAACTTCTCTATTAGGACCAGTCTGTCCATTGCGATCGGTCACGACTGTCGATATAAGTAAACATTATAAACAATGTTAAAGCACATGAAAGATATATAGGAGTACGGTTGAAAAAACCCGGAAAAATTCCCGTCTTTTTCTAAAAGCCATATTTTTTAGTTTTATTCGGAAAAAAACAATGTCACAGTGTCATATTTTTCCGATAAAAACTGAAAAATACGGAAAAAACGAAAATTTCAAAACGTCCTGAAAACAAAAAAAGATTTGATTTTTTCGAACAGGTACGGGAAGAATTCCCGTTTTTTTTGTAAAACCCATGTTTTTCAGTTTTATTCGGAAAAAAACAATATCACAGTGTCTATATTTTTCCGATAAAAACTCAAAAATACGGATAAAAACGAAAATTTCAAAACGTCCTGAAAAAAAAAAACGATTTGATGTTTTTCGACAATTTTCAACCCTATATGGGACAAGGGAGTAACGAACTAACGACGGGGATTCTTCATAATTACAAAATAAAATTTTTGCTCGATACAATATGAAACCGAAAAAAACACAAACCATCCTGGGCATATCCCTCAGGCATGTCCCGCCCCTACTATAGCAGTTTAGTTAACAGTTTCTAGGAAATCCTCTTTGAGATATTTCATACAAAATTCTCGCTGACATGGATACATTTTATTATTAGATTAATTTAGTAACTGAGGTATAATTGATACTTCAGAATCTTCAGATGTATAGGTAGGTATTGGAAATGATTAGATTGATAATGCAAACAACCTTTGTTTACAGTAGATAAAGGTGCATCGCCATATGTACCGCAAACTTTTGTGAAGCAGCACGGTAAGTAGGTAACTTACCAATTAAGTTACTTAATGTTGCACAAGTTGTTCGACATTTGCTCCACAAAACTGCGGTGTGGAGTTGATATGGATTCACCTTAAGGCTTAAACCAATGACGTAAAATTAAAGTGAATGAGATTATCAGTCTACTCTACAGTAAGTAGGTACAAACAAACCGAGCTCTCCTACTTTGTACCAAGGCCATTGTTGTTTTGATTGAATGGTTTTAAACAGATATGTGCCTATAGGTAGGACTGGTAGGAGGGGCAGATACTACTTTAATCTTGGAGCTTAAGACCATTATACATTGACCTTCAATGTATGCTTGTTATAAAATCATTATATTTTTTTTAAACTTATTACCTACCTTATAGGATAGTTAAATATATGTTTTTGAAATTATGCAGGCTGTTTATTTTTGTCACCTGTAATAATTTATTGCGCCATCATACTGAGTAACTTTTACTATGGGAAAAAAATTGGCTGTTTCGTTTTGGCTGGTATGATGTTGATATTTTGTATGGGAGTCAATATTTTTTTCGCAATTTCGGGGTTGGTTCCATAGTTAATTCAGCAAAACAACCTGTACCTACATATAATTCTACTCTACTACATTTTTTTAAACCTATCTATAATTGTATTATATGGCGTAACGGCGTAACTATCTACTGGCATTGCATTAGGCACTATCTTTGTAGGTAGGTATTTATATTAATTAGCTGTCAGCTTGGCTGGCCCATTATGACATATTTATAAATAATACATAACACAAGATAACGTATCGTCAACGTTACTTCCTCAATTTACATTGGCGATTGTATCCCGCTAGTTCTCCCATCAATGATTAAAAAATACCGCGAGTCATCGTGACTCTACGATAACCCCAGCGAGACTAGCTAGACGTTAATATTACGATTTTCCTTGACAAATAAATTAGTGATCTAGTAGTCGCTGCGGCAACCGGTGTTAGTGGAATTGTATAATAATAGATCTTTAGTTATTAACAAACTTTATTGCAATGGCTGATTTACGCAGACGAAAGGTAAGATAAATTAAAATTATTAGTGTCATTATAAACAAATCTTTAATTAGAGGCTTTTGTGATGTGTGTATAAAATAAACTTAGTTTGGTTAGTTTTTATTTCAATTCTCTCAAAGGGGGCTAGCAAAAGCTTATCATGTGTGTAACCTAAACTTTTCTTGAATTGGTAATTAAATTAACTAGTACTATGTAACATAATAATTAACCTTAACCTTCAATTACTTAAAATTTCTAATTAAGACAATTAAGTATCATTTACAAAATAAAATACATACACGCGTCAAGCTGTATTCACACGCTGCAGCACAAGCACATCCTTTTCATAAACAAAGTAGAATAATTGGAGAATTACACTTTTTTTTTAAAACGCCTTAATTTTTCGGTCCAAGCTATTTAAGGTAGTCTTTACATCGATTAAAGCTTTTGCCAGCAGCATACCACCATTAATAAACGCGCTTAAACAGCTTCACTGACATATATATTTTTGACAGTTGTATTGTATTTTTGCCTTCCAAATTTTGTCAGCGACGTCGATTTCACTTCAGCTAATTATGGAAGGCTTTAGTCACTGAAATCATGTTACAAAAAGTTGACGTATTTTTAGCATTTCAATGTACAGTATTTATTATTTAACGTAGTGTCTGGTTGTGATGTTTATGTCAGCCCGATATGGGAAAATTCAGTACTTACCGGTACTTAGAGGTAAGGGTGTTGGTTGATACTTTACGAACGCAAATTGTAAATATTGAATGAATTTTGCACTTTAGTCGGAATATTTAATGCGTGTCTTCACAACTGGGCAGCGTAAAAAGTTTCTAATTAATTTCTTGTAATGAAATGTCCCATACCGTAACTCATGAGTGTTTTAAATTTGTCAAAGTCGTTACTATTGATTTAACAAAACAAAATATTTTCGAAGTAAAGTTTCTGCCGCTTCAAACAGAAATGCTTTATATTGTAGATTGTTTTGCAATTTTTGTTTCGTCTGATACGATTCCCCTATCATTGTCAATTATAATAAAAAAATCCTTCAAAAATTGCTTCTAAACCATCTACCATCTAATGATAACTGTCAATGATAACTGGATACAGGCTATATCAGTTGTCACAACTGCCTGCCTGCTTGCTGAATAATAATAAACTTATATACAATTTTAACGTGAATACTTAAAAAACGGCCCCCTATACTTCCTAAATGTAAAACACTAGGGTGTCGAACCAAAATGTCTTATTATTATTTTCCAGTTAAAAGATGATAGCTCGGCACCAAACATCAACATACGAAGTAACAGAGTGCTGAAGCCTCCGCGGCGGCTCAAGAAGACATTCATTCTACTCATTGTAGCTGCACTATGCATGACATATTTTATGGGTGAGTGTTTAATAAAGACAATCAGACATCAACAGAAGGATAAATAGAGAGTACTGAAGCCAAGATGGTACTCAAATGGACATTCATGCATGTTCCTTTTAAATAAGCTTTAAGCTGCTTAGGGGTAAGATATATAATGTGGATATATTGGGGTTGGTGGGTATTTGTGTTCCGCGCACTTGCGTGGTGCGCCGTGAGCCCGATCTGCTGGCCGTGCCGCGCGGGCACACCAAGCTGCTGCGCGAGGCGCCGATGACGCGCGCCATGCGTACCCTGAACCTCATAGCCACGGATATAGACCTATTCTCATGTATGATGAGTGAATTCACAAAAGTAACATTATTAACTCTTTCTTATATTGAATAGGTAGTTATGTAGGAAAAAAAATGATTTGTTAGATATAGGTACTTGTATTTTGTATGTTTATATATTTAATTTTTTGCTAAGTTATCGCATTGGGTTAATTATGATAATTGTACGTGTGGAAATAAAATAAAAATAAAACTGGGGCATACCACAAGCTTAGAGTTGCTTATGAAATGGACTTGTATGGCATCAACCTCAATCTAATGCATAAAGCTTGAGAATATACAGCCAATTTTTTAGCTAAGTCATGAAGTATTATCCGACCGAATATTGCTTTATCAGCATTTTTAGTAGCATCAGCAGAATGGCTTTTCATAAACAACTTATCTGCAGAATGCCCGAATTATACCAGGCATGGCATTTGATGAATGAGTTGTTTTTAGAATAGAATAGAAATAATTTATTTGTGAGCCCTAACAAAAAAAAATTTGTAAATTATACAAAACAGAGAAGCATAAAAAGGAGAAAGTGCCACAAAATGGTCTCACCTCAGCATGCTGCTGGCGACTTCCAGCACAGATCTCCGGTGAGACCATCCGGTGAAACAATCACGACAGGTAACACAACAAAATTAATATATATAACATACAAAAGACAAAGATAGATAGACTTTTAAGAGTAATGAGACATCACCATAGCAACTAACCCTTATAAGAGTTTATTGATTCATCTTTTCATCATTATTTACGTTAATTGACCATTATACCAGATAGCGAAATATCGGATTCGAGTTTCCCGGTAGGTCCTCTCTCCTCTGTAAACAAACTTGATGCATCAATGTCATATTTTACTATCTCTGAAAACTTGTCAAAAATCTGTTATAGGCACAGTATGCATAAGTTACTCTATGGTTTTTACTAAAGGGGCTAGTGCTACACTCTGGTGGCAGAACATTGCAGTAATACCAGGCCTATGGAACTCTCCTCGCGAGCTCGGATTTATACCTACGACTCGCCTCCCGCCGGCGGGACTCAAGCTAGCCAGTTGGTTGCCACACGCGCTCACGCACGCACGTCACCGCGCGCTATGCCAAAGAAATGTCTTCGTCACGAACAAATAACACAGCTTGTAGTGTGGTTCGCAGATACAACAAAAGAAATAAAAAATATAGTTTTTTCCTCTTTCGACGGATGAGGAAAAGTAAGTAGACATTCTCAATATAGGTACTTCCACCTACTGTTATAATTTTTACGATAGTTACAAGCTATGTAGGTACTATTAAATAAATTGTTTTAAAGATGTAGGTAATGTTTTTACGACACATTTGTAGCTAGATATCTACCTAAGACACCTAAGTATTTGAAAGAAGCGTCGGCAACCCTAGCGTTGAGCCGGTGCGCGCGGTGCGGGGAGCGGCGCGTTGAAGGTCACTCCATTGTATTTTTGTGTAGGTATCAAAACGGTAGGTATTTGCGTTTTCTTTGAGAGATAAGTATCTGTTCGTAAGAACTATTACATATTATCTGTGGTAATACCTCCTAACCCTATTCAAGAAATATGTTATTTCCGTATTTTTATTACATTTCTAAATTTATTTGTGTGTTAAATTTCCGAATAATGTCTAATAAACCTTTTACGTGACAGCCTACTAGGTCTGCCAAGGGTCAATTACGTATATTTATGGATTGTAGAATGTAATTTTGAGATTATGCTTGGAAATCAATTGCAGAGCAATGCCTGTAGAAACAATTTTTAATGTCTCGTATGTTATGGTACATTATGTTTTGGTTATTCGCTATATTCGCATTACTCAACATCAGCAGCCTTATCAACTGCAATATAATTACCTTAGCAGTAATTTTGCAATAACGGCCATCAAAATTAATTTCAAAGCTAAGTTTCTACCATGGCTATTTCGGCAAAAAACTGGTCATATTATAAAATTATTTGCAAAGTTGTTAATAATACTACTTAAAATAATAGTATTTAGTTAGTTAGTTTGCTAGGCATTTTCCGCAAATCGACATCCAATGTGCCTATTTTGCGTGAAACGAGGTAGCGCTACTCTAACCACCCCAGCTCCTCCACGAAGCCTAGCAGTCTTCAGGTTGCTAGTTGCCTCCTTTAGTGTGAATGGATTCCCTAGGTATTTGCTCCTATATACTTCTACCTGTTTACAGTCTAGGAGAATATGTTTTGTTGTTTCTTTTTCTTCCATGCACGCTCTGCACATGGGGCTGTCAGTTTTACCCATATTATGTAGGTGTTTGTTTAGTGTGTTATGTCCTGTTATTAATCCTACTATTTTACGTAGTTGGCTTCTTGGTGTTTTCAGTAATATTTTGGTAAGCTTGTGGTTCAGTTCCGGTAGAATTACACATATACAATACTATTACAATAATAGTATTACACATTTTTTTGTTAATTTCTGACAAATTGATGAATAAACAAACATACAGTGTGTATAGTCTCCTTTTGTTCCCTTCTTCCGGTCTTTACTCCTTCTTCTTCTTTTGCAGGCCTTATCCCATTTTTATTTGGGGTCGGCTCTCCTTATCAATTTTCTCCAGTTGTATCTGTTCCGGGTCCTCGTTGGGTCTATATTCTTATTCTCTAGGTCTTTCTTAACTACGGACATCCATGTAAGTCGGGGTCGTCCGCTCTTTTTCGGCTTTTCCACACACTAGCACCTTCCTAGTCATGTGGTCCTCCGGCGTTCTCATGACATGACCATACCATCGGAGTCGTGTTTCCGTTAGCTTGTCGTGTATGGGTCTTATTTTGAACGAGCCTCTGATGTAACGGTTTGGCACTTTGTCCATGAGTGTCACTCCAGCAGACCACCTTAGCATTCGCATTTCAGCGACATGAAGTTGGTCGGATTGTTGCTTCTTGAGAGGCCAACATTCTGCACCATATAACATTGCTGGTCTTACAGCGGTTTTGTACACTTTGCCCTTCACGCGGATGGGCATCCTCGGGTCACAGACTACTCCTGTAAGCTCCCTCCACTTTTGCCAGCCCGTACTTTTACGATGCGCTACGTCGCTGTCAATGTAGCCGTCATTGGTTATTACGCTGCCTAGATACTTATACCCCTCTTAACAAACTGACAGTCTGTTTTTTTCGTATATAAGTATGCTGTCACTTTAGTACCTATTTCGCCATAAACGCGCGTAACTGCATTATACCTATAGTAGTCTCAGAATATTTTTTGCATTTTTGAATTTGAAGTTTCAGTGCCTTTTTTCATAAGATTTCAAAAGACGATCTTAAGATCACGTACTCGTCCATACAAAAAGAGAAAATGTCTTTCCACTTCTAAATATTTTCCATCCTCCATGATTTTGACTATAGGTATATTATTGACACAATGTAAAACTAGGTTTATAAGTTTGCCTTTTTTCAAAATTTTCAATACAAAGAAAAAAATCCTATAAACCTAGAGTATATTATGCTGAAGCGATCGACATCAAAATCAAAGTGATTTGTTAAGATTTAGTTAGTGGAAACCGTTTTCTCGCGAAATGGAAATTTCATAGAAAAAATACCGTTATTTCGTTAGGATCGCAAAGCTGTTCTTCCCCCTTAATCTGTCCTTGTATAAGTCCGTGAAAACTTACGAGGGCATTTGGTTATTTAGAGTCCAATATGTCCAATGTTACAGCAACAAGTCTACTGCAATTGCCTATATTAATTTCAGGTTGGTAATAAATAATAATGATAATTTATTTATTCATAAATGTTTGAACTTTTTATTAAGCGCTGGTGGCTTAGCGGTAAGAGCGTCCGACTTTCAATCCGGAGGTCGCGGGTTTAAACCCCGGCTCGTACGTTTTCGGTAAACGAAAACATCGTGAGGAAACCGGACTAATCCCAATAAGGCCTAGTTTTACCCTCTGGGTTGGAAGGTCAGATGGCAGTCGCTTTTGTAAAAGCTAGTGCCTACGTCAATTCTTGGGATATTGCCGGGATAACGCTAGGAAGAAGAAGTTTGAACTTTTTATTATTTAGATGAAAAATTGTTTACTGGACTGCATGCTGCGGCCCTGAACCGCTGTCAAACTGGTTTTGTAGGAGGTTTCCTGTCTGTACGGACCTACGGACTGTACGGTATAGTACTATTATTTATTCTGTGACATCAGTTTGTTGTTTGGCAGATGAAAAGTATGAAATTCACAAGTCGAGTGCAATCATCGCATAAAGGCCCCCTACACAATTTGCATACAAATTGAAAATAGGAAAGGTTTTGAGAAAGTAGCTGTCCGAATATTTTTTTCTCAACTAACGTACAAGAAAGCATGTCTGTTTTCATTGTCTACATATGTCATGTTTCAAGCTTTGTGCAATAATATACCATCTAAATTGAGGTATTCACGGTTGTCATGTTAGCATAGACTTGGCCTAGATTTTTAACGACTACAATGACTTTACTAGTCTAAGGGTCGGTTGCACCAAACTGTTTGTCATCGTTAAGGAGTTCGCTAAATTGTATTGTATGGAAAGTTTCATAGTGAACCGCCGCGGCGCGCCGTTTGACGTTGATCAGTCTGTCAAGTACGGATGGTGCAACTGGCACTTAAGTGAGTTTCCATACCAGGGTGCTTAGAATAATAAAATCTTAGAAATATTATAAAGATAAGGATAGTTTATTATTCAAGTAGGCATATTTAACCGATCTGTATGAAACTATATTTGTTGCCGATCCCATATTGTGAGACCCTCCTACAATTGAGGGGGATTTAAATCTTCTCGAGTCAGTGGTGTAGGGTTAGAGCCGGCGTACCTTTATTTGACGTTCATAAGCGCATTGTAATATGCGGCATAATGTTAATATGTTATTTATTATGTATGTTTTTGTCTGCAGGTCTGTTCGCGGGCCAGACACAGTGGTTCGATGGTCTGGCCAAGAGCCTCGGATACGAGAGCGAGCGCCACCACGCGGTCATCATAGATGCCGGCTCTTCGGGCTCCAGAGTACTAGCGTACAAGTTCCGGGTGCCTTTCACATGTGAGTCATGTTCAGTCAGGCACAGTGCGATGGTCTGGTCAAGAGCCTGGAGTACGAGAGCACCACGCGGTTATCATAGACGGCTATTCGGGTTCCAACATGCTGGCGTACAAGTTCCGGGTGCCTTTCACATGTAACGCAGCGTACTACGTAGGCGAACAACACGCGAACGCGGCGCGGAGCGGGGTGAATCAATCCTTTGATACCTATAGAAGTGTCCTACGTGGGCGATCTCGTTGCGAACGCGAACGCATTGGGCCCGCCGCGCCGCTTCGCGTTCGCCGACGTAAGACGCAGCGTAAGTCGTTTTTGTTCTCCCGTAATATTTTTTTTTTAATTAGCCTGTTAGTGTGTCCCACTGCTGGGCAAAAGCCTCCCCTCTTTCCCGCCACTTGGCTCTGTCCAAAGCACATTCCCGCCACACATTCCGTAAAATACGGGTAGAATATTTCGCGTGCGAGATACTGTCGCGGCGCTCTCGTGCTAAGATTACAAAGTTGGTTTGAGCTCGAGTCTTAAATGTCTAAAGTTGATAACCACGTCTACGAACTTAGTTTACGAGATTGCGTTCAAAGACTTCAAAAGTTTTGAAGCGTGTCCCAAGAGGACTCATTAATTTTAGGGCTTCTACCTACATGTCCTATCGTCGAAGATAAAGGTAACTAAATACTGGCTTATGTTTGCAAAAAGATTATCGTGGAGACCATCAAAGATGGTCAGATGACAAACGACAGATGACGAAAAGTATGGACACTGGTTGAAATTAGACCTAGACTAGAGTTGCGTAATAAAGAAGACACATACATATGCAATTATACATACTCGTATGCATCAGTGGGTTGATAGACTGAATAGATACATATCAGATAAGACTTAGATTAGCGCGATAATACTGCGCGATTGGCAAAAACTGGGTATCCTAATAGAACGCGAACACGCGATCATCGCGCTGCTGGTGCTCACCCCCCGCTCCCCGACGGCGCGACGCGATTAAGATAAGATAAGATAGATTATCGCGTAAATGTCAATTAGGACACCTATTCGACATTTAATATGCTTGATCGCGCGTTCGTGCGAACTAAGCGCGAACAGATTTTTAAACATTTAAGTCGCGCGATTGACAATTAGGACACCTATTCGAGTTCAATATGTTTAATAGATAAAACTATTTACATACAAGATATATACAGTGGTACTACGTAAACGACATTAATAACTAGCTTAAATCTAAAATAGCCTCTTGAGGCATTGTACCAAGGATGCTGGCGGCATTTCCTCGCTATATCGCAATGCTGATACGTTGTGCGCGGAAGCAGCCAGCTCTTCGGTCACCAGTTACGTCAACCAGACGCTTCGCGATTTCTGCAAACAACTTGTGCGCGCTGGGACCCCATGGACCTAGAGTTTCAACTCCAAATGGAACGAAAATGTTTAATTGCGCGTTGTAACTTGCGATAATCGCGTAGTCGCGTTGTATTGGGACGACGCCTAAGATTACAAATATGTCGCGCCATGAAAACTTATAGTAAAATATAAAAATGTATTTTTTTGCAAAATATAGTGTCGGCGTGTTGATAAATTGATAACCTGATAGTTTAGTTTAGTTTATTTATTTCGCAATACAATGTTCGTTACAATTAAGCAATTACTTGTCCTATAGCGATCGTCGGATAACAACACATAATCGTAATTAACTGTACTCAAGGAGAAATGAATGAAACAAAACGAATTATTGCCTATTTTTTATTACCTAGGCTAATACTATTATGTGCTAACATGGTGTTCCGGTGGTCCATTTTCGAGAAATATAGTAGCTGCTCGGTAATACACCTGACATGTTCGCCCTATTATTAGATCTGCCGGATTATTGGAAAATAAAAGCTTTATAAGCACGGTGGCTAAAAAATAAGTGCATTCCCGTTGCTAAGGAGGTTTTGGGATTATCATCATCATCATCATCATCATGTCAGCCGATAGACGTCCACTGCTGGACATAGGCCTCCCCCAAGGCTCGCCACTCCGACCGATCATGTGCCGCTCGCATCCACCGAATCCACCGAATTGGGATTATACTGAGCAACTTTCACTATGGGACCAACCCGGAAATCGCAAAACAAATTGGCTGTTTCATACGTTTTGGCTGCTCCATTTTCTATAGGAGGGTAATTTTTTTTCCGCGATTTCGTGGTTGATCCCTTAGTTAAAGTTGCTCAGTATAATCCCAAAATCTCCGTGGAAACGGGAATGCACTTATTTTTTAGCCACCCTGTATAAAAAAAATCGACATCAAATGCAATAGCTCTGTAATCCGGAGTTTGGCCGTCTCAACTACCGGATTATAGATAGATAGATAGATAAAAAAACTTTATAGGTGGCTTTCCATCACAATTTCTGTTGAAATTTAAGTTGGAAAGAACCTTATTGCACTTTAACCATAAGGACCCTTCTGTGTTGGAAAGCCACATAGAGCGCGTCACCAAACAAAGCTATTACTTTTCTACTGGTTGTTTTCTCTAAATATTTTTCGAATTAGATATATTTAAAAATATGAAGTATGCTGAGGATTAATATGACTTTAATTGTAACGTTAATATCGACTCCATAGCAGGGGTGCGAATCTCCTCGTTTCGGGCAAACTCTGCTCCATTCGGCTCAGCATTGTTCCGAGCAATTATTAGGATTGGCACAACTTGACGTCCCTTTGCGTGCACGACCACAGATAAGATAATGACTTGAATTTTGACAACCCTAAATAGCCGTAAGGGTTAGTGCCAAATATTAGAAAGGGACAGCATGATTCGTCCCTGAACCGCTGTCAAACTTCGGTTTTGTAGGAAGTTTCCTTTCTGTACGGTAGTACTATTATTTATTCTGTGATATCGACTCCATAGCTCACTATAATTTTACCGTGCGATGAAAACTCCGATGCCTACAAATATGTCATATGTTGCGTCATATGACTTTGATATAAATTCTTTGGCATTTGACGTCCTGTATAAGCAAGAATACCGCGCAAGTCACTTGTCTAATTGTCATTTTTGGAATAAATTCAGTAGATATATGGCTTTTCATCAGAGGAGGGTCCTTATGCCACATATCCACATTCATTATTCTTTAATGTATAATTTATGGAGTGGGCCGTATGATCGTGTAATATGTGGCCCATTTAGATCGGTCAGTATGGGAAAGTCTGAAACTATAAGATATACGAAGATCTGCTCTTAGGAACCATGTCATCGATTTTAATAACAAGAAAAACTGCATTCATACATTTATAAAAAAACCTGTACTCACTTGTGAAAAATAAAACTAAAACTGTCTTCGGTTACCGCGATAGTTACTCATGAAATAAAACTATTTAGATTTAGGCTACGCACCGTCCAGCCCTGATTCGAATTACCTCGCCCCGCGACAGCAGATTGACGAGCTTTTGCCGAACGCTCAGTTCGGTTTTTTAGCAACTTACTCGCACAATGACGCATGACGCGTGTACAGACGTGCCGTGCACACATAGAAACGCAAATGATTTTTAGGGTTCCGTACCCAAAGGGTAATAACGGGACCCTATTACTAAGACTCCGCTGTCCGTCTGACCGTCTGTCCGTCTGTCCATCTGTCCGTCCGTCTGTCACCAGGCTGTATCTCACGAAGCGTGATAGCTAGACAGTTGAAATTTTCACAGATGATGTATTTCTGTTGCCGCTATAACAACAAATACTAAAAAGTACGGAACCCTAGGTGCGCGAGTCCGACTCGCACTTGGCCGGTTTTTTTAGTGTATGTCGTGTCCGCCCTGTGCTTTCGAGTAAGGTTTACATTAGCTCCCTTGCGCCCGGGACTTTGGCGTTTTAGTGATGTTTGTGTTTATGGCATAAAGCGTTCAAAGGGTTAAACAGCTCTTTGAGTGAGACCAATTTTGTATGTTTGTTCGCAGTATTCGGACAGCCTAATTTAGATTTAGAAGAGGAGTACTTCGAGCAGTCAAAACCGGGACTGTCTTCCTTCGCTGACGACCCGGCTAAGGTATTACCCACATAATATTATATAAGTACATGAATTTTGATATTAAAGGAAACATTGAAAAAATTCACCGCTTCCGGCAAGAGTCGAACTTGTTACCTTTCGGAACACCACTCTGATCACTACTACCAACTAAGCTACGGAAGCTTACATGAAGCGAGCGAATCTTTCCATTTCTTCCTTAGTTTTCTTCTATTTTTCCCTAATATAAAAATGTCTAGCATCGCTCGCACACTTTTCTGCTTGACAAACGGAACTCTATTATGATAGAATTACGAGTGATTTTCAGAATAAAGTAAAATCTTATATACTCGGAATTACCCGAATATGACAATGACCCACTCAGCCATACACAATATAATAATACCTCTCAAATCCAAGGGTTTTTGACGTCTCATACATTTTGTATGAAATCGCGTGTGCCATATCGCGTCCGTGGGACTTCAGGTTCAGGGCTTTAGGGGGTGGGAGTCACGATAATTTTTTTTATACTTTGTTTAATTGTTTAACCGAAAGTTGACATATTTTAGGGCGCGGATACAATAGTGCAGCTAATCAAGAAGGCGGAGTTTCTAACGCCAGTGGAGAAGAGACGCAACACGCCACTTATAATTCGGGCTACAGCGGGCCTGCGACTACTGCCACAGGTATTATTAATGAACAACCATTATGTATTGATATAGAAATTTATTTATCAAGTAGGCATATTTCAATGCTCTTGTGAACGTGAAATAAAGCTACACCGGCTCAAACCCTACACCTGACCCGAGCAGATTTAACTCCCGCGTAAATTGTAGGGACATCAATTGGGTTGGGTATTCCAATATGGTACCGGCAACAAACTCGGCTAGCTGATAGATGATAGTCGTAGAGTAAAACTCGGCGGCTAGATGATACAGATGTAGTAATGGGCATATTTTGTGTGCGGGCTTATTTTTAACCCCCGGAGCAGAAAGAGGGATGTTATATGTTTGACGCCAATGTCTGTCTGTCTGTCTATGGCATCGTGGCTCTTAAACGGATGGACCGAATTTGATGCGGTTTTTACGTAAAAGCGAGTTTCTTAGGTACGTTTGATAAAAATAAATCCAGCAGTTTGAAGAGTATCAGCTGTTTTCCGAAATGATGTAAGTCATTTTTGGCATAAAATGGATTTTATGGCATAATGCGTAGGGTTTTTATTTAATTTTTAATTTTTTAGTTATTGACAGGATCCATTTGTATTTATACAGGAAAAGGCGCGCAAGTTGCTAGCGGCCGTTTCAGATGCAGTCGGCAAGTGAGTATAAAATTAAATTAAATTAAATTGTCATTTATTTCAGGCCTAATACACCCATATGTGTTAGTAACTTACATAGCTAATAAAAATAATGTTAGTGCAATTACAAAACAAATTAACATGCAAATTAACTAATGACTAGGAGCTAACTTAGGGCTAGGACACACCGGATGAGCCTTATAAATCTAACATATCACCACAAATTATCATCATTTTTGACTAGATAATGCAACAAATAATTAAAACTCAACACAATACAATTCAAACTAAATAATTAAATTAAAAATTCAATAATAATTAAAATTACAAGTATTCACATTTGTCAAATTTTATAAATTAAATTAAAGTATAAGTACACTTATCTTATTATAAACGTTTGAGAAATCCATAGTAGCAAAATCGTTTTGACAGTTCGAAAAAAGAAACCGATTTGACGAGTAAGCAAATATAGTTATTTGTTATACAAGGGTGCAAAGTTGTATTTTACCTGCGAGTGTGGAATTGAAACACGAGAAGTAAAATACACTTGCACCCGTGTGTAACACAAAACTTTTCCCCTCACTATAGCGAGGAAAGTGCAACATCCACAGGCGTTAGATCATCTTCATCACTGGAATCACTTATTTTTTTACGATAATACGATATTATAACAGAAAACTCTGGAAGTTGTGTATTTTTACGTGTCGGAGTCGGTGAGAAAATTTTTCAAACATCAACATCAAACATCAAACATTTATTCAGCAAATAGGCCACAGGGGCACTTTTACATGTCAATTTATACAAAAAATAAATGTTGACATTTCTGACGATGCGTTTTGAAATTGCATCGACTCAACTTGTGCGTTCAGAATTACATTCAACATTATATAAAAAAAACAAATGTTTCTTATGGAATTTAAGGTTTATGACTTAAAATCATTAAATAAAGCTAAATTTCGTATTTTTTATTAAATGCTCAAACCATTTATTTAATGATAATTAATATCGAGCGAACCATTATTATGAGTGTTTTACTTTTTATCTGTCAAAAGCTACTTAAACACGCTCCATCCAAGGTCAAATTACTTTCCCCACTAGTGGATAAAATGCGTTTTTCCCCGCTTGTTTTAAAGGATAAAAGACAACTTTCCGAGCTAGTGAGGGGAAAACCTATTGATATCATTGTTGCAGGCTGGGGTATGACACTCGCGCTGGTATAGAGATTATGGATCCCGCGGATGAAGGCATCTTCATCTGGTACACCATCAACCTGCTCCACAGTAAGTAACATATTTTTTTCATTTAACACATTTTTTGTATGTGTGTATAATATTTATAATGTGTATGTATGTTTGTATTTATGTAATATATGTAGTTTTTAAGTATATTAGTTTGCTTTTCTTTTTAATTCATTGATTTCTTTTTCTCTCTGCACCAATTGTAAGCGTCTCTGTTTGGCCCTAAGGTTGACTGGTAGAGAATGCCATTTGGCATTAAGTCCGCCATTTGTACATTGTTGTATATGAAATAAAACTATGAAAACGGATTATATCGCGTATATTGAATTTAAAACACATCCCGACGTGTCGAACCCTTTACAGCGTTCAGCGTTATGAGTATCTATCGCGGTAACCGAGGACAATATTATTGTTGTATATATTTTGTACAATAAAGTTAAAATAGATGAATAAATGATGATGATGATGATGTATTCCTGTTATCCCTCATTAGGGACATAGGGCTCGCAGAAGAATCCTCCATTTGTCACGATCTTGCGCGGCTACTTCCAGCTCTTTCCAGTTGAGTCCAGTTGAGCCAGCCTCTTTCTCAACTGATCGCCTCCATGTAGTACACGGCCTCCCTGACCGTCTACTGCCAGCCGAATTCCAGCGGAGACCCTGCTTGGCCAGATGGCTGTCCAGATGAATAAATAAATATTTTTAAAATAACAAAACGAAGAGACAAACAGTTTATCTCGTTTCCCTTTAAACTTGATGAATTTAGTATATATTGAATGCAGGTTCATTCAATCTTGTGCCTGGACCATTTCATTGTAAATTGAACCTATAAAAATCCTAGCAACGTAAAGTCAATCAAGCTCAAATTTCCAGAAATATAATGTATGAAAACTGTCCATCGCATTTAACTACTGTTCCTTCATAAGTTAGACATTATAGATAAATCACAGAATTCTTTCTAACACCTGGAAATAATGGCCATAGGTAATTGCCTCTAGATAATGTATGGTTCTACGCAGAGCGAATCATACTATCTTTTTCGTATGCAAGTATTTAAACTCTAAATAAAGGATTGAGTGTAGGATTTTTTTTAAACTTCTGCTACTCACAAAAGTGGTTTCTCACATTATGACTTTTTTTCAGATATAATGGAGGATGAAACTATGGCAGCCTTAGACTTGGGCGGGGGCTCCACACAGATCACATATCAGCTGTCCCCACACGACACTCCGAAGTTCCCAGCTAAGGATCTACACCTCGTGCCCACCAGCTCTGCCAACCTTACCGTATACACGCACAGGTACATTTAACTTCTATGAAATGAGATGTTTAAATAACCCTTGCGCATTTTTTGCTATCAAAATCGCTGCCAACTTATTTGGTCTAACTCTAGTAAATTTTTTATATATTTCCAGCTACCTGGGCCTAGGCATGTACGCGGCGCGTCACGGCATCTTTAAATCGGAATCCGGCAACGACTCTTTAGACATCACGTCGGTGTGTGTCGAGCCTATCGTGTCGGGAGAGAAGTGGACGTATGCTAATGTGGAATACACTGTCAGGTATGTTATATCTTCAAAATGGAGGCAACGACTCTCTGGACATCACGTCGGTGTGTGTCGAGCCTATCGTGTCGGAAGAGAAGTGGACGTATGCTAATGTGGAATACACTATCAGGTATGGTATATCTTCAAAACGGAGGCAACGACTCTCTGGACATCACGTCGGTGTGTGTCGAGCCCATCGTGTCGGGAGAGAAGTGGACGTATGCTAATGTGGAATACACTGTCAGGTATGTTATATCTTAAAAACGGAGGCAACGACTCTCTGGACATCACGTCGGTGTGTGTCGAGCCTATCGTGTCGGAAGAGAAGTGGACGTATGCTAATGTGGAATACACTATCAGGTATGGTATATCTTCAAAACGGAGGCAACGACTCTCTGGACATCACGTCGGTGTGTGTCGAGCCCATCGTGTCGGGAGAGAAGTGGACGTATGCTAATGTGGAATACACTGTCAGGTATGTTATATCTTAAAAACGGAGGCAACGACTCTCTGGACATCACGTCGGTGTGTGTCGAGCCTATCGTGTCGGAAGAGAAGTGGACGTATGCTAATGTGGAATACACTGTCAGGTATGTTATATCTTCAAAACGGAGACGACTCTCTGGACATCACGTCGGTGTGTGTCGAGCCCATCGTGTCGGGAGAGAAGTGGACGTATGCTAATGTGGAATACACTGTCAGGTATGTTATATCTTCAAAACGGAGACGACTCTCTGGACATCACGTCGGTGTGTGTCGAGCCCATCGTGTCGGGAGAGAAGTGGACGTATGCTAATGTGGAATACACTGTCAGGTATGTTATATCTTCAAAACGGAGACGACTCTCTGGACATCACGTCGGTGTGTGTCGAGCCCATCGTGTCGGGAGAGAAGTGGACGTATGCTAATGTGGAATACACTGTCAGGTATGTTATATCTTCAAAACGGAGACGACTCTCTGGACATCACGTCGGTGTGTGTCGAGCCCATCGTGTCGGGAGGGAAGTGGACGTATGCTAATGTGGAATACACTGTCAGGTATGTTATATCTTCAAAACGGAGACGACTCTCTGGACATCACGTCGGTGTGTGTCGAGCCCATCGTGTCGGGAGAGAAGTGGACGTATGCTAATGTGGAATACACTGTCAGGTATGTTATATCTTCAAAACGGAGACGACTCTCTGGACATCACGTCGGTGTGTGTCGAGCCCATCGTGTCGGGAGAGAAGTGGACGTATGCTAATGTGGAATACACTGTCAAGTATATTATATCTTCAAAACGGAGGCAATGACTCTCTGGACTTCACGTCGGTGTGTGTCGAGCCTATCGTGTCGGGAGAGAAGTGGACGTATGCTAATGTGGAATACACTGTCAGGTATGTTATATCTTCAAAACGGAGGCAATGACTCTCTGGACTTCACGTCGGTGTGTGTCGAGCCTATCGTGTCGGGAGAGAAGTGGACGTATGCTAATGTGGAATACACTGTCAGGTATGGTATATCTTCAAAACGGAGGCAACGACTCTCTGGACATCACGTCGGTGTGTGTCGAGCCCATCGTGTCGGGAGAGAAGTGGACGTATGCTAATGTGGAATACACTATAAGGTATGTTACATGTATGCATATGGGTAGAATAATTATTTCTTGTTGGTCCCGTCAGCCAGGCGACATTATTAGCACAGTTTGTTAGAAGAACTGTTGTACCATGAAACCAGGGTTTTTAAAGTGACCCAAGAGACCGTAATAATGACAACGAATGACAAGAAGAAGTTGATTAACCCATATTATACCTCTAACGGTTGTATTATATCTTTGAAATTCATTTAGGAGCAATGAAAAAAATATGTGCAGGGAATTCTGTCTAAGATAAAGTACCTAAATTCGAGAGTAACGAGGTCAGGGTACCAGAAAGCCTCAAATAAAGTGTAAAACATATAAACAATCACTATTCAAAAGTAATTCTCCTTAGTTTATCGATTATTTTTTATCTTTGAGCAAAATGATGAAATATTACTGTAAATAACTACAAATTTAATGTTACTTCTAAACTAAACGATAAAGCACATGTCATAATCAATACATAAAAACAACTTAAAATTACCATTATTA
Source organism: Cydia strobilella (assembly GCF_947568885.1). NCBI lineage: Eukaryota > Metazoa > Arthropoda > Insecta > Lepidoptera > Tortricidae > Cydia > Cydia strobilella. Next base: position 3,035,951 of record NC_086059.1, read on the forward strand.
ACAAACAGAAATACAATTTTGAAAACCTCAATATCTACTTTCAAACATTACAAAAATCTTAACCTAAACTAAAAACTAACAAACACAATAACTATTCACAAAATTAACTTAAATCTGATCACTAATTAACTGAAAATAAATTATTCTATCTTGTCCATATGTGGTGACATGAAAATTTCGTTTTTATTTTCAGCGGCGCCTCCCGTCCAGCGAACATGAAACGCGAAGCGGCTTTCGAGCGCTGCTACAAAATAGTCAGCTCGTACGTGAAGGCCACGCTGGACTGGGAGCCGCAGAGCCCGCCCCGAGGCAAGGTGGCCGCCATGAGCTTCTTCTACGAGGTAGCTGCCGATGCCGGCCTCATCGGTGAGTACATATATCCAACCCACTCTGACCTCATTGGTGAGTACATATATCTAACCCACTCTGACCTCATCGGTGGGTACATATATCTACCTCACTCTGACCTCATCGGTGAGTACATATATCTAACCCACTCTGACCTCATCGGTGAGTACATATATCTAACCCACTCTGACCTCATTGGTGAGAACATATATCTAACCCACTCTGACCTCATCGATGTGTACATATATCTAACCCACTCTGACCTCATCGGTGAGTACATATATCTAACCCATTCTGACCTCATCGGTGAGTACATATATCTAACCCACTCCTACCTCATCGGTGAGTACATATATCTAAACCACTCTGATCTCATCGGTGAGTACATATATCTAATCCGCTCTTACCTCATCGGTGAGTACATATATCTAACCCACTCTGACCTCATCGGTGAGTACATATATCTAACCCACTCTGACCTCATCGGTGAGTACATATATCTAACCCACTCTGACCTGATCGGTGAGTATATCTTCCCACTCTAACTATGTGCTGCTACAAAAAAGTTCATATGTCAAGGCCACACTGGATTAGGAGCCGCAGAGGCTCAAAGACAAAGTAGCCGCCATGAGCTTCTTTTATGAGGTCGCCGCTGACGCAGACTTATCGGTAAGCCTACTAGAGTTAGACCAAGAAAAGTCTGCAGCGATTTTTAATAGCACACGCAGTGCAGGTGTTATTTATACGTCATAATTTCATAGAAGTTTGACGTTTAGAATAACGCACTGCGTATGCTATTAAAATCGCTGCAGACTTTTCTTGGTCTAACTCTAACTAGTGACTTTGTAAGCTATAAACCCACATACCATCTCAATTTCTAGACGTATAAGACAGTCTAGCTCACCACACATAAGCGCTCCCGTACAAATTTTGTGTGGAAGTTATTCCCTTTACTTCCTTAACTTCCAGCCTCTCCAGATCGATCTTCGTCATGTTTCCTAAATCCTCCTTCCGAATATGCTAAATTTCATGAAACAAAAAATTGGAACAAAACATGTAACTGCACCCTTACTGAAACTTTACATTTCGTTCGTAGACGTAATGAAAGGCGGTACCATATCCGTGTCCGCGTACCGGCAGGGGGCGCTGCGCGCGTGCGGCGCCAGCAACGTGGAGCAACCCTTCGCCTGCATCGACCTCAGCTTCTGTCTGGCGCTTTTACAGCAAGGATATAAAATACCAGACCACTCGCCTGTGTCGGTGAGTACACACAGCAGATTTCTTTCTATATTATACTTTCTAGATTATCAGCCTCGTGTCCCTGTACGACCTCGCAACGCTCGGCCGTCTATATCTGCTCCGCCAGCAATCCCTCGATCGAATCGATTTCAGCTACTGTCTGGCGCTCTTACAACAAGGGTATAAAATCCCTGACCACTCGCCTGACGTGAGTACTCTATTTGACAGATTTAGTTCTTCTTTCTTCTTTTCTTCTAGTCATACTTGTTATGAACAAAATGCTGCACTTCATGATAAAAGCAAGCCGCTTTGCAGAGTGATAGTAGGGACCAAACTGAGCGATTTGACCCGCAGCAGCGGCAGTTTCACCCCTTAGGAACAGAGATGGCGCCACTTCTTTAAAAAATATTTCAAAAAATTCTACAAGCTAAACCAATGAACCGATTTAAATGTTTAATATCTCAAATGAAAGCGCATTATATACATTACTTTGAAAAAAATACTCAAAAAATATATACTCAATACTTTTGATAAAAACGGGAATTTGAAGTTTGTTTTTTTACTCGATTGATAGTTTTTACTTGATTTCTCAAAAAAATTGTATGGAATATGAATAGTTTAATGCATGTATATATTACTGAATAAATAACAAGTATTATAAAAAAAACCCGACACCGATATCTCTCATACTTCTCGAAATATGAAAGTTTGAATGTGAGTGTAAATTTCTTCAAGATATATTCCAAATTATTCTACAAGCTAAACTATTCGACCGATTTTAATGTTTTATATCTCAAATAAAAGCTCATTATATATACTACTTATAAAAAAATATTCAAAAAACATATACTGAATACTTTTGGCAAAAAACGGCATCTTAAGTTTTTTTTCTTACTCGATTGATAGTTTTTACTAGATTTCATAAAAAAAATTATGGAACATGGATAGTTTAATAAATATATATATAGTACTGAATATATAAAAGTATTACAAAAAAACCCGACACCGATACCTTTCAATCTTCACGAAATATTTAAGTTCAATTATGCACGTTCTTACAAATAAATTCTTTAAAAGAAATCTTCAACCGCAGTAAGTGCACTGATTTTAATATGAAATGTGTCATATGAAAAGAAATCACCCAATTTATTTTAATAAATAAAATAATAATAAATAAAAACTGAATAAAGTTTCTTCCTGGTGCTGAATTACAAAAAAATATAACAAACCTAAAATTAGGAATTATTTTTATTTAAAGTGACTACATTTGTAAACAAAAAACTTAAATGTCCTCTTCGGGTTCACCGGTAGATGTAGAACTGAAAAAAAAATCGTTTTGAGAAGTACTCGTACCATTTCAATACTACAAAATCACCGATCATACATGAACTGGTTGCTGTAGATTACTGTTGGAAAATTTTTGTGCCTGTAGATTTACTGTTGAATTATTTTTGTGCCTAGTTGATTACCATTCAACCTATAATTTTGTGCCAGACCTATAATCAGTGGTCAGCATGCAAAATAACTGGATTGAAAATTACATTAACTTACTTTTGATTTGTACAGCCACCTTTGCATGATTTACACTGGGCTGTGCATGGTAAGCTGACGCGACGACACTCACAACGCATAGTTTCGCAGCCAGATTTGCAGCCACAATGGTCCAAGAGGCTTAATTGCGACCAAATCGCTGTAACTGCCGACCATTCCGGAGTCCAACTCTCTTTTTCCTCAGTCCATCCCCAAGAAGATGGACATGCTATGGAAACTTCTGGTTTCATAGCGTTTTCCCACATATGGCCCGCTTGGTAAGCGGCTCGAAGTGCATGTTTATAGAGAGCAGCTGATGTAGGTGGCAGGCTTGACACAAGCTTGTTTTTTGAAGCAAACAAATATTTGTGAACTTCATTTACGTTTATGTGTTCCGTTTGGCCAAACAATAACACAAATCTAGGGTTACTTTATACTAAAATTAAAATATGTAGTTACACACCTGACAACTGACAAAATCAAAAACTTAAAAGTTGACATACTCCTATTTTCCCGTCTTTTTATAGTGGCCAGAGAAAGGCAGCTTGATCTGAACGAATTCTTCCAGTACGAAAACCAAATTTGTCCACCTTCGTTGTCAGTCAATGGAGGGCGTCGTTCAAGGAACAAATCTGATTTGGCCGAGAAATTAGAACCTGCCAACCCTGCCACCTACATCAAAACAACAAACAAACATAACATGTTCTATAAACATGCACTTCGAGCAGCTTACCAAGAGGGCCATATATGGGGAAACGCTCTGAAACCAGAAGTTTCCATACCATGTACATCTTTTTGAGGATGGACTGAGGAAAAAGAGAGTTGGACTCCGGAATGGTCGGCATTTACAGCGATTTGGTCTCAATTAAGCCTCTTGGACCATTGTGGCTGCAAATCTGGCTGCGAAACTATGCATTGTGGGTGTCGTCGCGTTAGCTGGCCATGCACAGCCCAGTGTAAATCATGCAAATGTGGCTGTACAAATCAAAAGTAAGTTAATGTAATTTTCAATCCAGGGTTATTTTGCATGCTGACCACTAATTATAGGTCTGGCACAAAATTATAGGTTTAATGGTTATCAACTAGGCACAAAAATAATTCAACAGTAATCTACAGCAACCAGTTCATGTATGATCAGTGATTTTGTAGTATTAGAATGGTACGAGTACTTAACAAAACGACTTTTCTTTTTCAGTTTTACATCTACCGGTGAACCATATAATTTGACATCACCCAATAATAATTAGTTGCCCGTTTATTTTTGTATTTAATACACTGACAATTATCTGATTCAATTCGGCTTATATGTATATGGTTGGAGAGCCGGCAGTAAAGTTTCGAACCAACGTGATACCGCGATGAGATGCACAATGGTTTCCCATAAAACTGATGCTAAGTCCGAATTTGATAGTCTGCCACGGCGGAACTAGCCGAAAGTACAAAAAAAATAGCCACTTCCGGTGCGAAAAAGGGGGGGTCATTTAACCCATCTGATACTGCAATAAAAGCTATGGCATCAGTTAGAAATTTACTGGTAGATACAGAAAAGCGAAATCTGCCAGTATGATTCCTGCCGGAAGTGCTTGGCATACGCTCTCAAAGGTGACCATCAGGACCCCTAAATTAACCCATCTGATACCAGCATGAAACCAATTCCAGTCGGTAGATATGAACCTTCTCTTCAGGAATATATAAGTCTGCCAGGGCGCTTTCAGCCGAAACACCTTGACATACGAGATTATGTGGCGCAACATCCGCGGTACCCGTATAACCCGTATTTTGGAATTGTACATATTACGGACGTTTCAAATACTGCAGGCTTATTAATTTATTACTCTATGCTTATATTTGTATATTATTACGTTATTAATAACACATATTTATAATAAATTAAGTTAAAATAAATTAAATAATGTGATTAATATGATTAATAGTCATTGAATTAGCTATACGAATCGTTTGTCTTTGTCTGTCATTTTGACTTATGTATTTGTAAGAAAAGGATAAAACATAATTTAACTAATTCAGGCTCGTAAAGTTTTACGAATAAGGGGGTATTAGTATTCATAGCTAAATCAGGCTTGTAATGCGACATAAAATGATTTTTGGTGGTTTCTTTTACGCTTGAGGCGTTTTTTCACCTATTTGGTGTATCTAATCACTATCTTATGTAGGGGAGAGAGGGGCAAGACGAGACGGGGTAGCGGCTTTATATGGCGACACGACTGACCAACCATCAGAATCCCGTTAACGCATGACGATGCGTCGCCATCATAGCAATCAGTTCGCACAGTGACCGGCTAGACAAATGGTGTCGTTAATTATTTATTTGCAAAAAAACTGTTTTTGCCATATTCCTTGTTATTTCTAGGGTTCCGTACCCAAAGGGTAAAAACGGGACCCTATAACTAAGACTCCGCTTTCTGTCTGTCTGTCTGTCCGTCTGTCACCAGGCTGTATCTCATCAACCGTGATAGCTAGACAGATGAAATTTTCACAGATGATGTATTTCTGTTGCCGTTATAACAAACTATAACTAACTGTATTCATTACCTGTAATGCACAATTGATGAATAAATGATTCTAAATAATTCTAAAAACATAATAAAATAAATATTTAAGTGGGGTTCCCATACAACAAACGTGACTTTTTTGCCGTTTTTTGCGTAATGGTATTATGGTACGTGCGCGAGTCCGACTGGCACTTGGCCGGTTTTTGTGTTTATTTGGTTTGCGTTTGTTTCCTTATTATCACCAGCACATATATACTATTAATTTATTCCTGTGGCCCAGCAATTACGCCAACAGCTAAGGACTTGTTTGGTTTCAAGTACGGTTTTTTTTAACAAAAAACTTTCGCATTTCATTAGGCACATGGGGCAAGATGGGGTACATCTTGACGGTCGTAGTTTTAAAGTGATAAACTGATGAAGAATTGCGGATTTGAATTTATTTATTCTTCTCTTGTAGAACGGTGAAAAAGTATAAAAGAAAGTCAAATAGAGGAGAGTGGTTAGAGGCCAAGAAAAAAGCGGTGGATGCTGTTATAAAGGGAAGATGGGGTACATGTTAGCTGTAAACACATTTTCTGTCCCTCAGACGACTTAAGAAATAAAAGTAAAACAGTTCGTGAGAAGTTATCAGTCCATCGGGACCCAATAGCCAAAAATTGAAGTTTTGTTTAGGCCCTAAATATAATATTTCTATGAATCATTCTTATCTTGTCCCGTAGGGGTTCCCCATCTTACCATACCTAGGGGCAAGATGGTGAGAAGGCACTTTCGGCCATTTTAATTTATTTTTAATTTAATTATCTAACAAGAGAGTTCCTAGTAAGTGTTGATTATGAAAGACTGATTACCAAAGATAAAATTAAAAATAACATAAAAAGAATAGCATTTTCAGTTTTATTGGACTTGAAACATTAAGTATCCCGTCATGCCCACCTCTCCCGTACATTTCTTGACGTTGACGCAAAAATGACGTAGTTTAACATTCAGGGTGTTGTTTTATAATACTACAAATTGAGATAACTAATTTATTGACGACCGGTCTGGCCTACTTACTGCCTGCAAAGTCGACTGTCTTGGGTTCGAATTCCGATAAGGGCATATATTTGTGTGATGAACTTTTCACTTCCATAAAGGGCTATACTCCAGATGTACACCTTAATCAGTAGCTTCTTGCTTTTACATGATAAACGGGATTTCAATAATTGTTTCTTGTGGTTGAAAGCTTTTTTGCCATATATCAATCCTTGCAACGATGTCTGGTGTGCACCTGGAGTCCCTGGTAATTAAGCTACCTAAATATTTAAAACTTTCAACCTGCTGAATTGGGATGTTGTTGAGAACTATTGGAGGATGATTAGTTTTGCATTTTGAAGTTGTAAGGGTCTTAGTTTTCTTTATGTTTATCTTTAAGCCTAATTAGTTAAATACTGTGTCCATTGTTAACATTAGTAGTAGTAGTAGTAGTAAAACTCTTTATTGTACAAAAACAAACATATAAAACAAGAGAAAAACGCATCATTTGTACAAAGGCGAACTTATCCCTTTCAGGGATCTCTTCCAGTTAACCTATGAGCAATTGAGGGAGAATTGGAGAACGGTAGACATCAAAGCTGTACTAAACGGCATAAAAGAAAATATTTAGTTTCCTGAAAGACAGGTAAACCTATAACCTACAGTAGACATTAGATGTTCTAGTTGAGCTGAAGTTTCTGCAAACGCCGCGATGTCGTCTGCAAATCGTATAAAATGTATTTTCTCCCCATTTAATTTTACCCCTCCCTTGTCTATTTCAAATGTAAATTGGAAACGGGACTTAATCGCGTATTTAAGTTTTAAGATTTACCTCCGACGTATCGAGTACGGCGTTGTCCCCGTAGTCTCGAAGAATAATGTGTAAAAATCGTGAAAGTGAGATATATACATATATGTATATGTTTTCTTCAATTAGGCTTAACTAGTTAATAAATTCGATGTCTATGACAACTAAAACTAAATAATTCTATTCACCCCTTTCTTTCTTTTCTTATGTATATCGATCGACCCCGTTTTAAGGATGGTTATCGAGAAAATTGCTGGTTTTCTTTGATTTTCTCTGAATTAGGCGAGTAAAAATTGATTTCACAAGTGCACAATTGAAAAACTAACAAGGGACTCAAATAAAAAACCGGCCAAGTGCGAGTCGGACTCGCGCACGAAGGGTTCCGTACCATTACGGAAAAAAACAGTAAAAAAATCACTTTTGTTGTATGGGAGCCCCATTTAAATATTTATATTATTCTGTTTTTAATATACAACAGGCAACAGAAATACATCATCTGTGAAAATTTCAACTGTCTAGCTATCACGGTTCATGAGAGATACAGCATGGTGACCGACGGACAAACGGACAGACGGACGGACAGACGGAAAAACGGACAGACGGACAGCGGAGTCTTAGTAATAGGGTCCCGTTTTTACCCTTTGGGTACGGAACCCTAAAAATGATGTAAAATGTTCATATTTGGATTATTGGTAAAAAACGTCCTTGACGTTGAAAATCCTGTCTTTTCACACCCGTTTACAATAAGTATGTAATAATAATAATTTTGTAAATAAAGAATGTTGTAATTTGAAATTATTTTATTATTTATATATAAGGTGCTAACAAATTAGCTACAGAAATTTTACGAGATGGTACTTTACACTAGAACAATTAACTTTTAATAGAAATTAAGAAAATTTCATATAATTTTTATTTTATTTACCGAACAAAATAAATATACTATAATTCTATCTAAAAAAGAATCATCATGTATTTAACTGCTTGTGTGTCTTAAATGTCATTGTCAACGTGTCATTTGATTTATCAACGTGAAGTGGCCAGTTAAGTTTTATATTTAAAAGAGGTTTTAGAATCTGTTCAATGAGGTATCATTTAATTATCTCATTAACAGAGTTTTTTTACAAAGCAAATTTGTTTTCCAATTTTCTCAAAATAACATCATAAAACCTATAATGTTTCTTACTTACATATACTTCAGGAGCCGAGTACTATCAACTGTAAAGATATCGGTAGCTAATTTGTTAGCACCTTTATAAGGCAAACAAAGAAGTACAAAGCCGTAAGCAGGTATTAAATTAATGCCCAAATTATATTGTGTATATTAATAAATTTGAAATATATGTTATTAATGGCATAAAAATATACAAATATAAGCATTAGGTAATAAATCATAAGCCTGCAATAATTAAAATGTCTGTAATCTGTACAATTCCAAAATACGGGTACCACGGATGTTGCTCACATAATCTCGTATGTCAAGGTGTTTCGGCTGAAAGCGCCCTGGCAGACTTATATATTCCTGAAGAGAAGGTTCATATCTACCGACTGGAATTGGTTTCATGCTGGTATCAGATGGGTTAATTTAGGGGTCCCGATGGTCACCTTTGAGAGCGTATGCCAAGCACTTCCGGCAGGAATCATACTGACAGATTTCGCTTTTCTGTATCTACCAGTAAATTTCTAACTGATGCCATAGCTTTTATTGCAGTATCAGATGGGTTAAATGACCCCCCCTTTTTCGCACCGGAAGTGGCTATTTTTTTTGTACTTTCGGCTAGTTCCGCCGTGGCAGACTATCAAATTCGGACTTAGCATCAGTTTTATGGGAAACCATTGTGCATCTCATCGCGGTATCACGTTGGTTCGAAACTTTACTGCCGGCTCTTCTACCAATAGAAACTATTAAATTGACCTACTTTTATATTATACACATAGATTTAAGATTAGATCCTAAGTATGCATGTAATATTGCTATGCCCCCACGGGTCCATGTGGAACTACCGAGAATTTGTAATACCTATAAAACCATGGTTGCAATAAATAAATATGAAATATGAACCCAAAGAGGACATTTAAGTTTTTTGTTTACAAATGTAGTCACTTTAAATAAAAATAATTCCTAATTTTAGATTTGTTATATTTTTTGTAATTCACCACCAGGAAAAAACTTTATTCAGTTTTTATTTATAATTTTTTTATTTATTAAAATAAATTGGGTGATTTCTTTTCATATGACACATTTCATATTAAAATCAGTGCACTTACTGCGGTTGAAGATTTCTTTTAAAGAATTTATTTGTAAGAACGTGCATAATTGAACTTAAATATTTCGTGAAGAATGAAAGGTATCGGTGTCGGGTTTTTTTGTAATACTTTTATATATTCAGTACTATATATATATTTATTAAACTATCCATGTTCCATAATTTTTTTTAATGAAATCAAGTAAAAACTATCAATCGAGTAAGAAAAAAAACTTAAGATGCCGTTTTTTGCCAAAAGGGTTCAGTATATGTTTTATGAGTATTTTTTTATAAGTAATGTATATAATGAGCTTTTATTTGAGATATTAAACATTGAAATCGGTCAAATAGTTAAGCTTGTAGAATTTTTTGAAATATATTTTGAAGAAATTTACACTCACATTCAAACTTTTATATTTCGTGAAGTATGAGAGGTATCGGTGTCGGATTTTTTTTTATAATACTTGTTAATTATTCAGTAATATATACATGCATTAAGCTATTCATGTTCCATACATTTTTTTTGAGAAACCAAGTAAAAACTATCAATCGAGTAAAAAAAAAACTTAAGATGCCGTTTTTTGTCGAAAGTAATCAGTATATATTTTTTGAGTATTTTTTTCAAAGTAATGTATATAATGAGCTTTCATTTGAGATATTAAACATTTAAATCGGTTCATTGGTTTAGCTTGTAGAATTTTTTGAAATATTTTTTAAAGAAGTGGCGCCATCTCTGTTTCTAAGGGGTGAAACTTGCGCTGCTGCGGGTCAAATCACTCAGTTTGGTCCCTACTAGCACTGTGCAAAGCGGCTTGCTTTTATCATGAAGTGCAGCATCCGGGCAAAAAATGGCCATAACAAGTATGACTATTCTAAAAGTTCTTTTTTCTTTAAAAATGATCGTCAGCCTCGTGTCCCTATCCGCACTCCGCCGGTAATCTCTCGATCGAATCGATCTCAGCTTCTGTCTGGCGCTTTTACAATAAAAGTATAAAATACCAGACCACTCGCCTGTGTCAGTAAGTAATATATTTGACAGATTTAGTTCGTTCTTTAAATCGGTTTGAAAAAAGACTGTCAGCCTCGTAACTTTATACGACCTCGTTACGCTCGGCCGTCTATATGTACTCCGTCGGTAATCTCTAATTTAGTCCACTATTCACCTGCATCGATTTATGCTTCTGTCTCTTGCTGTTACAACAAGGACACAGCGATATAGATATACATAGTAAAGGGGAACACTGACTATCAGTCCGCCGGACGATATCGGCCTGTCAGTTAGAACAAAAATTTGACAGTTCCGAATAACTGACAGGCCGATGTCGTCCGGCGGACTGATTTGTCGCTCGACAGATGCATATAATATTTTTAAAACATTTTGATAAATGTATTATTTTTTGTTTAACAGTTGTTCAAGAAAGTGAACGGGCACGAAGTGTCCTGGGCGTTAGGGCTCGCCTACACTTCCATTGTGAATCGCCTCGCTGAGATCAAAGTGTAAACACGCCCTAAGTATTCAACCTAGCTTATTAGCTATGAGAAGCGTGGTAAGGGAACTAAAAGCACAGACTTTTGTGGTCTTAAATATTTGACATATGTCATCAGTCACATAACTAAATCAGCTGCCTGATGGGCGCCACTGTCGTGCACGTAGCCTTTATAGTAGCGGGTGAAAAGGAAGTTCCTTCTAAAGACATCAGTATCAATGAAATAATACAAGCCAGGGAGTTTTTAGGCAAAACATTTGACGTACTAAGTAATATTTTTTTAAATTTCATAGTTTAGTCATACAAAATATGTTGTATTATTTTTATTTAAACAGCGTAGCGTATCGGTATAGTCTGCATCTTCTCAAATTATTTTTACGCCTAAGACGGTAATCTGTTAAACAAAAGCCATTGTTCCTTTTATGCGAGCGGTCGGCCATTATGTGCTATTAACTCTGAGCGCGTGCTACGGCGCGTGCCATTGTCAGACACAATGGCTCATCGCTCTCATAAAAGGAACAATGTCTTTTGATTAACAGTTACCGTCTTAGGCGTAAAAATCATTTAAGAAAATGCAGACTATAGCTACACAAAGACTAATCGTTAAAACAGTATTGAATGAATGAGTGAATATGACTTAAAGCGCACGATATTAAGCTAAACAAATGTGACGTTTTCAAGCAAAAGGTACCACATTGTCGCCTACTGTAAGGAAGAAATTTGCTTGTATCCTTATAAGAAGAACCTGTCACAGCGTCCTTATAGCAAACGACAATGTGATACCTTTTACTTGAAAACGACACAAAAAACCTTGAAGACTTTTTGGTCCATCTTGCAGTTAGCGGCAAACCTGTTAATTTATTTCGATTAATGGTCTTGTTTATTTATTTGATAAGTGAAATGTTTTAGCTAGCTTTAGCTATTCTTCGCATTTCATGTTCTGTAATAGGGAATATTACGCAAAACTGGGTAGGGGGCGCCAGTAGAACAAACTGTAAACAAACCGCCTTGATACGTCAATGTCATATTTCTTCTTCTTCTTTTAAAATTATGGCTTCAGCCCAGTGGGACTATTTCGCCAGTATCAAGGTATTAAGAGGTTTAAAAACGACAAAAATTGTACGGTTGTACAAGACGACAGTGTACGGTGATTTGTTAGCTCTTGTAAATCGATAGCTAGACTTTACAAGAAGCACGTGGACTACCGGCCGTTGACTCCAAGATGGTGGTTAAACGCGCTTCAAAATTAATTCTCCATTTACTGCACACTACCACATTAGTTTAATGTATAATAAGCTATCGATATTACACTTTAAACAATATTAATGAGCAAAAAACAAAGTAATTAATCACGATGCTAACTATCAAGATGGCGCTCGAACCGGAAGTCCAATGTCATATTTGTTCCTAACAAATAATTTGTGAAAACTTGTCAAAAAAACTGTTTAAGGCATATATATAAGTCACTGTTTGTGCTAGTGCTGCGTCTGGTGGCAGGACATTGCAGTATTACTCCCTATTGCGAAAATAGTATTCGAATGTTTTGCCTAAAACTATTTGGGAGTAGAAAAAATTATACTTAAGGCACATTTTAACGACAAATTTTAAAACTAATCGGACTTAAATGTGCTCTAATATTGGTTGTTTAATTGTCTTCGTTTAGTGATTTATTCTTGTTTCATATTTTTATGAAAACTTTTAAAACGGTGGTTTTTAACTGTGTGTATTAAGAACGTTGTGAAAATGGGGTTTTCGAATGTTATTGATTTATTATTTTGTTATTTATTAGATCCAATTTCTTCCTAATTACTGTTTTGTTGTGTTTTTCTTTCACTATTTTGTAAGATACTTATGTTATGATAATTTTTAAATAAATAGTTCAATTTTTTTTCTATGACACGATTTTTATTTAAAACATTATTGGATACACTGATATAAGAAAAATGGCAGTGAATTTTCCATATTTCTTATCTTTTATTTTGATATCTTTTATTGACATTTTAAATTGATGATTTGTCTTGTTTCATCAGACCTGCTTCGATTTGAACATAACAACTTGATCTTGCTATTGGTCTCATTTTCATATCAGTCACCCATCTCTCGCACATATAAGTATGAGCAAAATTCACTAAGAGTGATATTAAAATCTGATCAAATGAGAGATCAACTTGTTAAGTTCGAATGGGGATTTTGTATTTTAGGCAAATGGTTGCCTTTAAAAATTATACAGATAGATAGATTCAGTAGGTACGTACTGTGTTGTGTCTAATATAATTTATAATATTTTGGTATACAACTATATACTAAACTGCAACTTGAATATTTATAAATATACCTTCAGTTAAAGAATTTAATTTCCGTCCCATTTGGTTTCTTGTCACAGTGACCATCAATATGAAAGTCGCTAGGGACCTCATCAAGGGCCTGACACTCTGATAGAGAAATATAGTCTTATTGCGATTCCTATAAGAGGAAAGAGAAAATAGTGCCATGCTTTGTCCTTATCAACGACCGGGTTTTTTTCATGGTCGGGTTATGGCAGCATAGGTAGGAGGCGATGGCGAAATACCGAAATTTATAAGAGTGAAAGAGAAAAAGGATTATGCTGCCATACATTAACCTGTCAATACATGAATATGTCTTTCTCTTACCCCTGGTCGCTCGGTTTCATGTCTATAACTACTATACTATGTCTATGGACCTCATACTTTTGTCACTGTGACAATGTACCAAATGGTACCTACTGAAATTAAATTATTTGACCGTACAAATTTACACATACATTTGAACCCAGTCAAAGCGGTATAACAATATATCCGTAATCTATAGAATTTTGCGTCGTCACAAAGCAGTACCAGATTTTATTTAGTAGCAGTATTTTTTCTTATAAAATGAAATACATCTTTGACTGCAATACAGGTTTCGTATATAATATTTTTGGGCACTGTATTCACCTGTCTAGCCTAATGTTTTGTACCCCCTTTACATGTACCTAATACCTATAAATAAAGTTATTAATCTGTGGTTAGGGGTCTTTAAGTCTGTATTTTTAGGAATTTTGAAGAAATTTAAAACAATTTGGCTAAGCAGATAATACCATAGCATAGATACAAAATTATTTCTTCTTTTCAGTTTATTTTAAGGCCCCGTAGGTTACTCTCACTGAGCGTCAGCGTGAGCGAGATAGATTTGCGCGGATATCATGTTTTTTTAATTTTAATTACTTGTAAGTTTTACAAAAATAAAGTAATCAATGAGATCCCTCAAAAATAAAATAAAGCATTTTTTGAAGCAATTTCTATATTTTTACCTTACCTTTTGTCTATAAATCTATACCAATTTTTAGAGCGTTCGTGATTTTTTTCTATAAAGCGGAAGACAAAGTCGAGGATTCCAATCGATGAAGTCACCAGAAAAAGTCCTTAAGATTGCTAATTAAATTTCTGGCAACCGTATTATGATCTAGAAAAGCGGTACGATTTTTCAAAAACTCCGCTCTCTGAACCTACGGCACCTTATAATTTTTGATAGCTGGTAAAAAAAAAACCGGCCAAGTGCGAGTCGGACTCGCGCACGATGGGTTCCGTACCATTACATACATAGTTACGACAGATTGTGCCTTTGTTCGTAAGCTCAAAATGTATTGTACTAACATGGCCTACTACTCGGTAAATGAGTTCCTGGAGAATTCATGTGACATGTGACCAAGTACATTGATTAGAATAAATAAATTGTGTAATTTTATATTGTAATTAGTTCTATCTTATTATGTAACTGACAGTGTATGATTAATACCAATAAAATTCTATTCTATTCTATTCTATTACGCAAAAAAAAACGGCAAAAGAATCACGTTTGTTGTATGGGAGCCCCACTTAAATATTTATTTTATTCTGTTTTTAGTATTTGTTGCTATAACAACGGTTCATGAGATACAGCCTAGTGACAGACGGACAGATAGACAGACATACAGACAGACAGCGGAGTCTTAGTAATAGGGTCCCGTTTTTACCCTTTGGGTACGGAACCCTAAAAAGGATACCCGTCAACATCGAAACCAAAAAATATTGACGGTGTAATATTGACCATTATTTTTCCCACGTACTTTTTTTTTAATATGGTAGACAAAAATGGGAGACGAGATTAAAATTGTTATTTCACGACTGAAATCGTAGTTGATAAATGATAATGTCCGAATACCTAAAAGTACAGACTATAAATATAATATTTTTATCTATGTGGGTAGTATTAGCTAGGCTGTGAACATGATGGTTTAGGTACAGTTGTTCTCAAATATATGCGTCCTCAAATAACTTAATATTTTAATGTATGTATTGTTTAAATGTATCGAATTACCTACTTATTTTATATTTAAGTCTTCTCTTTCTTCTTCTTTATGTATGTAAGTACCTAAGTATATTAAAAGTTTATATATCTGAGCAATTTTTTTTTGCTTTGACGGTACAGTCGCCATCAGATATATCTGAGCGGTCAAGGGGCTCACAAATATCTGAACACGCCTCTATTGTCAAGGCGTTAGAGCGCGTGTTCAGATATTGTGAACACCTTGGCCGCGCCGATATATCTGATGGCGACTGTACTAGACGGTAAATATGAATATGTGTACTGTATTTTTAACTCTTTTTTTATACTTCAAGGTAGTATTTAAGACTAACTACAATATATTTTATTTAAAATCCTGACTAAAGCCCGGTTCACATTTGTCTGTGGCTGTCGTGTCGTGTTGTGTTGTGTTGTCGCATATCGGTTTCATACATTTAATATGGTTGCGTTCACATTTGTCTGACGCACGCTGCGTCAGACAAATGTGAACCGGGCTACTCCTCTAGGAGTTATTATGTAAAAACACACGTAACAATTTTTGAAGCACTATAATATTTTTAAATTTGGTAGCACCCATTTACAAACCTTAGAGTAATTGTAGACGAAAACAAATTTTAACTTTCTTCACGAATTTTAACTTTTTTTTTCTTTTTTTGAAGATTAGAGCTGAAAATTATGTTCCAATGTACTGCCTCGAACTCAATGAGGGCTATCGTTTTTTTGCTCACCAGTTGGCGCCTCTGTTGATGGTGGTCCAAAAGACTAAACAGAACAGCTGTCAGTCATTGAAGTGACAAGTGACATTTGACATTTCGAACTATGAAAAAGACCACCATCTACACTAGCGCCCCTAGCGGCGAATTCATACGCGTTAGCCCTCCCTCATTCATGCACCGTTATTGATACAAATGAAATGTAGTATTGTTGAGTTATTCATAAACGCATTACAAGCCTGAATTAGCTATGAATCGTTTGTCGTTATCTGTCATTTTGACTTGTTTATTTGTAAGAAAGGGATAAAACCTAATTTAACTAATTCAGGCCCGTAAAGTTTTTTTAATCACGGAGTTAGACTATAATGTTTTATCTAGTGGCCAGTTTTTCAACCGCACCCTGAATCGGTTATCTTCATGTAACCTGTACCTGTAGGTAGTAAAATGAAGTATACTCGTAACTCATTTGTTTGATCTTGGAACTCTACCTAGGAAAAAACTTCGACTGCTAATAGGGAATATTACGTAAAACTCTGCGTAGGGGGCGCCAGGGCGCCACTACTACAATCTGAGGGTCTATCGTGAATCAAGAAAATTTATTTATCTAACATCTCTGTCACTCTTGCATATTCGAGCGATAAAGAGGCAGATAGCGAAATTTCGGATTCGCGTTTCCCGGTAGGTCCTCTGTAAGCAAACAGTCTTAATGCATCAGTCATATTTTGTTATCTCTAAAAACTTGTCAATGTATAAGTTTAGGTATAAGTTACTCTATGGTTTACTAAAAAGGCTAGTCCTGCACTCTGGTGGCAGAACATTGCAGTAATATCCCCTATTACTACAGGTACTCAAAAAAAATAGGCTGGATATAAAGGTTAAAATACAATAAATACACCATATTAAGGAAAGGGTACACCGATGTGTGTGTCGGCTTGCACGTGCGCTAAATTATTGGAACCGTGCATGCACACGTCACGCAAGCGGTATGCCATGTCTCATAAAGATCTGTATATTACAACGCGCACGTGCGTTTCCGCACACGCATTCGGTGTGCACAGGCCTTTACCTATTCTTCCGTACTGCTTAAGCCCCCTCCATACTAACGTTCGCGGCTTCGCGCCGCGATTCGCGCACAAGTGTGGAGGGCGCTTTATGTTTAGGACGGCTGGCCATTTTTATGAGAACATTTTCATAATGTATTGAAATAAGATTAACGAGTTTTGTCTTTAATGTAGTGTAAATGTTAGACTCCATGTGTAATCCGGTTATGTTGGATTCTTGGGTTTACATTTTTTATTTTTAATGTACAGTCAGTAACAAAAGTGCTCGGATTGCTCAAATTAATACAGGAGATTGCTCAAATTGATACAGGGGCAATCGTGGCGTAGCTACTTATGTCTCTGAGTGTACCTATATTTACTTTTATATACCACGTACAGTCTGGCAAAGGCGTAGTGTCGTCCCTTTCAAATCAATCTAAGAAAAATACATCATCTGTGAAAATTTCGACTGTCTAGCTATCACGGTTCATGAGATACAGCCTGGTGACAGACAGACAGACGGACAGCGGAGTCTTAGTAATAGGGTCCCGTTTTTACCCTTTGGGTACGGAACCCTAAAAATGGGACGTCACTACAGTATTGCCACTTTTTAATTTCTACTCTCAACTGTCATTTATAGTTGGTCAAGCAAATCTTGACAGTAGAAAAAGGCGCGAAATTAAAATTTTCTATGGCATGATTTTTTTTTATACCACGACGGTGGCAAAAAAGCATACCCGTCTGCAGGCAGCAGGCCCGTCTGATGGTAAGCAGTCACCGTAGCCTATGGACGCCTGCAACACCAGAGATATTACATGCGCGTTGCCGACCCTTTAAAAACCTGTAAGTACACTCCTTTTTTGAAGCACCCCATACTGTAGCCCCTCGGGAAACCTCGGCAGGGAGCTCATTCCACAGCCGAAGCGTCCGCGGGAGGAAATTCCTCTTAAACCGCACAGATGATATCTCTTCGCGCGTGTATTTAAAAAATTTGCCCCCTTTTTCTACTGACAAGATTTGCTTGACCAACTATAACTCATTTATTGACGATTATCAATTTGATTTCAGGATGTTGTATTAGTATTTTTCCATAGAACATAAATTCTTTTTTTCCAATCATGATACGATAACTATGCTAAATATAATTATTATTTCACGAAATATCAGCTACCCGTCATTTTTGTATCTTAAAGAATAGTAAGATGGGCAGATGATATTCTGTATTACCGTGAGCCGTGGCAAAGTGCCGGGATAACGCGTGAAAGAAGATGATATTCTGTATTACCTATTAAAATTGTCTTTTGAAATCGGTAAAGAGATATGGCAGCAAATGTAGGTATTATTCGTTATACTATGTTACTTACAGAGTGAGAATTATTTTTAAGCAGCTTTAAACCCTTTGAACGCCATAAGCGACAGTGTGGAAGCGGTAATAAAGGTCATATTCCTATAAAAATGTGCCATGTAGTGACGCTGTCACTATATAATAATGTTCATTCCGTAAGTCTATGTAATTAGTTTTCCACTCATCTACTAGAAGGTTAGCTGGAAGAGATCCCTTATAGGCATTAGGATACGCCTCAATGTGAAGCATTTTATGTGATGCTGTTTTTATACTACTACTTTGTCGCTGCTATGTGGGTGTAATTACTATAAAATCAAGAAAAGAGCGTACTCCCATCTTAAAGGCCGGCAACGCACTTACAACCCCTCTGGTGTTGTGGGTGTCCATGGGTGGCAGTAATCGTTTACCATCAGGTGATCCGTCTGCTCGTTTGCCTCCTATTTCATAAAAAAAAAGGATCGCTCATACGCCAACATTATGGGTGTAAACGAGGTAATGTAAACCTTATATTTGAAAGCTTAAAGGTTACATTGACATTGACAGCGTATGCCATGACATTTATAATCGTTCTTGGCGCTGTGGTCGACTTTAGGCGTTATTGGCGTCCAAAGGGTTTATTATCTAACATACGTATGATTTACGGAAACATTTTATGTAAGCACAAAACTATGTTATTTTTGATATCATTCAAAAAGGTTGTGTGCCTAAATTAAACACTGAAGATGTTTTTAAAAAACATTTTACTAAATTTCTTATGAACCTAAGCACTTATCTAACTATATTATATAAATTAAATGTATGATAAATATATGCTACCCAATATTTTTATGAGAATGAGATTTTTCCATTTTTGAGGCATTGTATAAGATGTTTTGTATTAGCTTCCTGCACTTAGGTATTGAATGTACAGTCAGCGTCAAATATATAGGGACGGCGAAAGTGGCCAAATATATCGTAACACACCTTCGTTGCCATAGAAATAAGAGTGTGTTCCGATATATTTGGCGACTTTGGCCGTCGCTATATATTTGTAGCTGACTGTACATACCGTGGCAACTTGGTGTTTACTGTAAACTGTACAAATTTAATAAACGTTGGATCTTAAAACTTGTTTACTTACAATATCAAAATGTGCTATAAACACACACACACAATCACTCAAACAAAACACACACACACACACACGTTATGCAAGCCATATCTACTTTGTATAAAATGCTTTTTTACTCCCTTCTTTTTTGTATTCTCTTGTTTCCACTTAGTTATTGCAAAGAGGATATAATAAAATAGAGCGAGTAAATTTTGTAACCACTGTAAATTCACTGCCATCTATCGACATACTTTAAAACTAAAAATGAAGATTTATAAAAATACGTTAAAATGTATTTAAATGATTTTGACCCATGTTATTCTTTAACGGATATGCGATAAAATTATAAATAACAAACGAAACCGTCAACGCCCTCTATACGAGAGTAGGCCAAAACTAGTGGCGCCATCTGATCGAGAATCAAATTTTCGTGATTTTCGAGGCACGTTTTTTCCTTAGACTGTATCCATTTATTACGGAGTTATATCTATCTTTGGTTATTGCATGTTAATTGTACTTTTGTGGACATCTGTTCTTGGCTATGTTTTCTGTTCACTATGCTTTGTATTACTTTTTGTATTGCTGTTGATGCCCCAAATAAATAAAATTAAAATTAAATTAAATACTTAGAAAAAGTACTAAAAGGCATGTCATTACAAGACAATCTTAATGACTGGGTGTAAACTTTTCTCCACCATTGACTTGATATAAAGTATGTACATTTCGTGCCCCACACGCCAGGACTTGATTTATCATACGGGTTTATGGATGGTATAGAAAGGATGCCAATCTCTTATGGCAGAATTGTTGCAAAAGTGACCGCTTTCAGCTTTAAATAATAGTTCATAATCTCTCCGGTGGCGCTAGTTGGGCTCTGGCCATATAAGGCAACAAATAACCCGACCAAATTACGTAGGTTGTTTTTGGTAGTATTTCGGTGTATGCTGGTGGCGCCGCCTAATTACTGTTTTTTGATGGACACTTTTCGTACATAGAAATTGGGCTCCTTTATACAGTCTCCATGATACGGGTTGTTTACGTGCAATTTGTGGCTTGGCGATAATGACACTTTATTGAGCTTTATTACTATGGATGGTATAGAAAGGATGCCAATCTCTTATGGCAGAATTGTTGCAATAGTGACCGCTTTTAGCTTTAAATAATAGTTCCTAATCTCTCCGGTGGCGCTAGTTAGGCTCTGGACATGAGTATAACATGAACCATTTAAGGAAACAAATAACCCGACCAAATTACGTAGTTTGTTTTTGGTAGTATTTCGGTGTATGGTGGCGCCGCCTAATTACTGTTTTTTATGGACACTTTTCATACATAGAGATTTAGCTCCTTTATACAGTCTCCATTTTTATTACTTCATTGACGTGGCAGCGAAAAGGTTAAGGTTTAAATTCAGAAGTTTCAAATTCAGTAGTTTCTTTTTGTTAAGGTTCCTCCAGACTATGTACGTGAATCGCGGTGCGATTTCGCGGACAGAACATATCGCGACGTTGTGGAGTCACAGTGTGGAGTCCACACTATAGTTTGGTTCGCGCCAAGCTGGCGGAAAAGCATCAGCTGATCGAGTTTAACTGTTATTTATATAATTCTACGGCATCATACGTGCGTTGTTGTGTTTGTTTTGTTGTAAAACCGTAAAATATAGCCGCTTATAATATATAGTTTGTCAAAGGACTGTCTTATTTCAAACATAGACAGAGATAATCATACTATCTTTATCTTACACTAGTACTAGCAGCCGAAAGAAAAGGATGAGTATAGTTTTTTTTTGTTCTTATTTACTGCCAATTTGGTTTGACCAACTATAGTTAATATTTACCTTACCATATCAGAAATCAGAAACATTTATTGTTCAAACTGTGTAGGTACAAGAAGTATAGCTAGGTACATTTCTCCAAAAAAAAGCCAAAACGACGACGACGACGATAGACGAGCCAAGTGTGTAATGTGGAGCATGTGAAGTCTTGCCAGTTCGCGCTTCGCGCCTCCTTTGACGTGGGCCGATAAACCGACAAAAAACGGGGAACTACGCGCGAAGGCGTGAACAATCTTCGAAATCAACGTTCGCGGCTTCACTTCACGTCGTGATTCGCGTATGAGTGTGGAGTTGGTGTGGAGTTTAGAAGTTTCCTCTTTTAATTTTCGTTTGGGTTTGTGAGTTTGCCGGACGGTGTTTATAAGGATAAATAAATAACAACAGTAGTTTTATAATAAGTAGTTTATTATTAAGAACCATTCAGTAGGTACAATAAAAATGTCATACTAATGCACTTAATATTTGAGTCATTTCAGTCTCGTCTAAAATGATTACCTATTAATTTCTATTACTATTGAAGATTACACGTAGAAATGTCCACTAACCGAAATAATTGATTACTGCCATACAATTTTGTATTTAGATTTTTTTTTTCAAATAAATCACTCGAAAGAAACGTGAGTGAACGTGATATTTCACTATATTGAGAAGTCAATCTCAACTGCACTTCGTCCGACTCGGCAACCTAATCCAAAGAATTAGCGTAGCAGTTCTTTTTACGCTGCGCTGCTTGTACGTTTCTTCACGATGTTTTGAATTATATACCGAAAAGCGATAGAAAATAACGAACGGTATTTTTTAGTCGCTTCCACAGCTTACAGCTTTTTAAGCCATATAAAGAGCAATGGCCAAATGGGGACTGCTGCCCCTCGACTCAATGTACCTGCGACACAGGAATGCAAAACATGGCACATTTACTGGCGTGCTCCGCCTGCCCGCATCACTTCTCGGAGCTGGATCTGAAGCCCGCTCCAGAGTCCAGACTACGCGGCGCGAAGCCGCGAACGCGAGTGGAGAGTCGATTTCGCTGATTACGTGATTAGCGAACTACTCCACTTCGCGCCGCTATTCGCGCACGAGTGTGGAGGGGGCTTGAGGGACGCGACAGCCAGAGCCAGGGCTGTCAACACCGCTGCCTACTGGGCATCCATCGCATATATAAGAAACCTCGACGCAAAAAAAGAATTGCTTGGCAGCAATATATTATTTCCATAGTCACAATATAAGGAAGGATCACTGTAAAGGTTTCTATAGAGCTAAATGTACATGCAGCCCAACTAACTCAATTTCTATCAGAATGACAATTTTAACAGTAACATCAATATTTTGAAGTATAAAAATGATGATATCAGAATTATGTAACATTTTCTAATAATAGTAATTTTAATAATTTTAATTCCTAAACAGTGTTCGCTATGTTTACCTACTTATTGGTTATGATATAACAATTAAAAAACCATTGTAAAATATAGATTTTCGTAAATAAATACGTCACTGTAAATTTTACAAAATGTATTTAAATAAGTCATACCTAAGTATTGCACTATTTAAGTAAAGAAACTAATAATTGTATTAAAAACAAATTCCTCAACGAAGCAAGAATAAATGATTTAAATTTAGTTTTGTCTGTTTTTTACCACATAAACGCATGTCTATAAAACAAAATTTATTCGAAATTATACTTAAATCCATGCGGTACTTAAAAAGTATTTTTAGAAAGTCGAATTTGTCCAACCGATGTGTAATTTTTTTAGTATCTACAACAAATTCGCCAACACCTTTTTCCTGGATTTATAGTATAAAACCAGGCTTGTATTAGGTCTCAAGGTTAGAAAAAAGTACTGCTAGTTACAATCAAATAGGTACCAACATTGACACAATTATTTACAATAAAAGTAGGTATTGTTCTTATCCAAAATCTTGTAAAACCATATTATTTAACAAGTTTGGGAACAAATCAAATTATTTTATTAAATATTTTGATTTGTTTTTTTTTTAATAGTCACACTACTATATATAAATTAAAAACTGTAATAGATGTCATATATTAAAGAAAAAGTGACGAAGCCCTCCAGTGGTGAAGGCCGGATTCGAACCGGCGTCTTTAGCTATCGCGGCTAACGCCATGAACCCCTAGGCCACCCCGCCACGGCGGTACCCGTCCGAATTTCTCGACTATATGCCATCTTAGTAAGACTAGGCGTCTTTGACCAGCTCTAAGGGCAAGCAGTGCGCGCTTGCACCTCCTAAACGAACTCCTTACGGATTTACGTTGTAGCGAGAGAGACTGGTGCTTGGGTTTTTTCTTTAATATATGACATCTATTACAGTTTTTAATCCATATTATTTAAGTTAAAATCTGTTGCCATTATTTCTTAGGCGATTCTCACACTAATACCACAATCTGCCAGCGGAATGACATACCTATACCTAGGCGGTTTTTATTTCTAATTTAGTCACTCCGCTCTCTCTGTGACATATTGCGGTGTCAGTATGTGAATCGCCTTAGCGACATTTTAACATTATTTACTAAAATGGTTTTAACAGCTGGATCAATAAGTTTTTAAGTCTTTTGATTAATGAACTACACTAAAGATTTGGTATGCGTCACAACTTGTCAATATCCTATCAAGCAAGGAAATAAATAGTTTAAATACTAATGAGCCGGTATAATGAAGAAAATACTAGATCTTAATTTGATACTATTACTTATTATAAGAACAGCAGATATTAAACATTTCGTTCGCAAGTTAGATGTCAAGATGTGTCTATAGTTTGGGGGATACAGGGATTTCAGGATTTGCCCTTTTCCACTTGCTTTTTTGGTTCCCACTTACCCACAATATACAATCTCGCAATGTATGATCCGGCGTACTTACACAAAGATCCTAAGCGCACGGACGCAAACTAGAGATACTCAGTATCTGATATTTGCAAATTTATTTAGGTATCTTAGCGCTTCCTAATCCTAAGTGAGTCCGGGCCTTGTCTACTCAATTGCAAGCATTGGCACATGCTTTATTCACTCAAAGGGATATCTAGGCCATATTGAAATTAGCCTGGATTCCTCTAAAACACAATGTTTTACTTTTTAGTAAAACTACTTTGAAATTCTGCGCATAAGTTCCGAAAAATTGATAATTGCGAACGAATTATTTTCTCTGCTTTATTTGTGCCTCAGTTAAAATACTATTAAGTTTCTAGCAAAGTCCTTCAAGATACCTATGATTTAAGAGCCGCTGGTAGCGCGGCAAAGGAAAATACAGATTTACAGCTTCTTGTACCAGAAGAGATAATGCTCCCCGTCCTCTACCAACAGATCGTCCACACCTGAAATAGGGAAAAGAATAACCATTTAGATATGACAGTGACAGAACAGACAAGGAGCTTACAACATAAATGTTCAAGAAGTAAGAATATGAAGGAACAAGTGGCTTAATTGTGCGTCACCTTGCAAAAAGAGGTGAAGTTTGGCTTCTAAAATGAAGGATAACGAATGGTGACGTAAGCTAAAAAGAAAAATTCTGAAGCAATTCCTCTTCATAGTGAAATCTTCTGCCAGATTGCGTTCCATCATTTATGTGCGGTCTTTGGCATCATGAAATGCGCTGTCAAACTTGGAGTTCATGGCTGTGCAGATTTGGTCGATCTTGTTTTATTACGACAAGTTCGTTTGCAATCTGCTTTGCCAACCAGGCAGCAACCAGTTCGAAACAAGACGGCTGGCTGAGCCGGATCTTGGTAAAATGATACAGTAGCCAATACAAACTTGGTTAATAGTAGACGAATAACACTGTGCAACGGGAGCCACAAGCAGGTTGCCAGGCGACCTGGCTGGTCCATAATTTCAGGAAGGCGGTACAGCAACCAGTAATGGTAACCCATGGGTTCCTCCTTATGTCCTCCCATGCCTCAGCCTACCAAGGGCTCAGGACTTTCGGGAGTTTGTAGGATACTCACCTACTGGAGCCACAAGCTGGTTGCCAGGCGGGCTGGCTGGGTCTGGGATCTCAGTCAGACGGTACAGCAACCAATAATGATAGCCCATCGGTTCTTCCTTATGTCCGGCAAGCGTGTGGACGTAATGCCCGTTCGGCCACTCACTGGCTTCGAACTTGAACTTCGGGTCTTGCTCGGCTGCCATTTGCATTACGTGGTAGAAGGAGATGTTTCTGAAATTAGAAAAAAAATATGTTTTTTTTTTGCGCCAGTCGTGTGGTGCTTTGCTTTGCAGGAAGACTAGGAAGAGAAACAACCACAATGTTATAAATTAAAAGACCGCCAAGCGCATGGCGGATAAATAAAATTATTGTTAACAATCAGAATCTGTTTCCTTTTGTATTTATATCGATCAGAAATAGCGCGTGGTAGGTGTGATGTCCGAATAATAAATGGGGAGATGCGCTAGCAACACTGTTCAGCTGTCATGGCGCTGGGATCTCCATCCCTGCACTGTGTCTGCGATAATAATTTGTTTTATTTGATTGATATCCTAAGAGTTCATAGACTGATAAATCAAAAATGTGAACACCACAATGGACACAGCTTTTTCATTTGTCCATCATCAGCTTGCTCAAAAAAGGTCACGGTACCAATATACATATTGGTTTTACCATGTAGCTACTCGTATCATGTACAGATATTTATAGCTCTCGGAGACGTCGGTTCCAAGCCATAGAGTGGTAGGCGATGGATACGTTGCGCGCGTCTGACTCCTTGCTTGGTAACTGGGTCATATGAGACAGATTGTAGGTACCTTGGAGCCATCATGTAGAGCGTGTAGTTTTCAGTGACGTTGGTGCCGAGCCACAGCGTGTAGGTGAAGGATACGTTGCGCGCATCCGACTCGTTGCTCGTGTGCGATAGGTATGACATCTTCAGGCTGCCATCGCCGTTGTTGTTATCTGATAAAATAACGCGATTAAGTTTTTAATTATCAGGATAATGAGAAAATTCTGAAATAATTTTCAAGATCTCTAGTGGTTTAATGAAATGTTTTTGTGAAGAGATTATCATCTAGCTAGCACATGAAGAGACGCGCGGCTATTAACAACTTACCTAGCGATTCATTCCGGTTATCCTGCAGCTTGTTCCTGCAATGCGGTGGCCTGACTGCTGCCAGGGAAGCAGGAGTGAGGGCAGCAACAGCTGCAGCAGTATCACGAACGTCTCCCCAACCTCCGTCGGCTTGTTGCCGTTCCAGCAGCCATTTGCGAGCCGAAGGAAGGCTCCAATGCTGATGCGCGCCTGGACCGCTGTCGGAGTCCTCTAGAGCCTGAAGAGAGAGTACTTTGGTTTGTCGGCAAATAATTGCATATTGATTGCCTATCTTTACAAAAAAATATCTAATCTTTATCGCCGCTAAATCAAATCACTACCAAAATAAATTTGCGTATCCGAACTACGGCCTTGAGCCCATATGATATGGCATAAAAAGAAGCGGGAGAGTCAGACACCTGGGTAGTAAAGATTGGAGGCGAGGCCTTGAGAACCATGTTATTTTTGCGATTCAGTGTCCAGATTGACAACAATAAAAACATTTGACATACCTGTATAGCCAGAGCAGTGGTCGTCAGCTGCGTCCCGAACCCACCGTCAGGGTGTTGCTGGCGCGCCAGGCCGGCCATGGGGCGCCGCACAAAATGGAGCAGGCTGCGGTGGCGGTGGTCTTGCACTACGCACCGCAACGCCAGGATCACCATCGAGATCGTATCTGTAATGCAGATGGAATGTAATGTAGTCTGAAAATTTAAAAAAAAATAGTTTCCGAAATTTTAAACTGTTTTTGGTTGATACATCCGCATGTCCAGATCCTGATATATTTTCTTAGTAAAGTAATGTACCTGATTAGATTGAATGCCCCCAATTCATCTATTTAGCGCCAATGTCATTATCAATATATTACATACATTGTCGTTACGCCTCTATGAAGTATTTTCGACACATATCGAGATAACTTTGCTAATACAGACTACGACGTAATAAAGGTGAGTGATGATGAGATGATCTGGTGAACAGGAAATGCAAACCTGAATCAAAATCTGATTGAAACGTGAGGAACTTCAATAAAAGTATCCAACAATACATTTAAAATTTCAATTCTTTGGACAACCAAAGCCGACAAGCAGCACCAACTGATATAATATTTTAAAACATCGTTTTAAATTCTATCAAATATATTTTGTCTCTTAGCTATAACGGTTGCATAAGGAATGTCAGTGACCGTGACATCAATCAAAATCAAAATCGAATTAGATCGGGACGGATTTCACCAATTTATTTATTTGCACCACTTTTCCTTGTTGTTTGTCCCCTTATCCAATCAAGACATTCCAGGGAATGATTAGATTATTTCCTTATTTGAGGCGTCTACCCGGAAATTAAGGGGACGATTATTCGTAGTGTTTGTAAGACAAAACCAGACTTTGCCGAAGGGGCTATTCTTTTTGTTTTCTACCAAGTCAAGTATGAAACGCCAATGCTTTTGATCTAACGAACACAGAGCGTTTCTGTGATATTTTCCAGAGGCGTTTGATGTAGCATTTATTCTTCTTCTTCTTCTTTCTCTTTGCCCTATTCCCATT
This sequence comes from Cydia strobilella, assembly GCF_947568885.1. Taxonomy (NCBI): domain Eukaryota; kingdom Metazoa; phylum Arthropoda; class Insecta; order Lepidoptera; family Tortricidae; genus Cydia; species Cydia strobilella. The sequence goes on from NC_086059.1 coordinate 3,064,080, forward strand.
ATTTGGGGTCGGCTCTCCTCGTTCTCATACGCCATGTGCCATGTAGCATTTATTAATATTATTTAACGATTAAGTAAGCTAGGTATATGCTGACAAACCTTCACTATAAATTATAGGACGCAATTTATCGGGAATGTAATTACCTACATCATATTGTTTAACTAAGAGTAGGTACGGTCAGCTGCAGATAAAGGGTGCCACGCTGCATACAAAGTTCTATGCAGGGGTAGCACCTTTTCTCTGCAGCTGACCGTATCTAACATGTTTACCCTGGTAGTTTTTGATGCAGGTTTTGTGATGGTCATGGTTCTATTCATGGTTCGTTAATAATCTGAACAAGACTATGATTAGCAGCAGCGTAGCTGCATAGCTGCTAGATCGGATATCGGATTTCAGTTCCTGATATGACGACGCCTGACATGGGCGGCAGCTAAAGTCGCGTATGCGAAGTCGAAATCGTCCGTGGAATGTCCTTGCAGAGTGCCTGTGGCGAGGCTGTTATATAGTAACAAAAGTGTTAACAATCTTACCAAGGCTATATGATCAGTGGCAGCATTAGCGATATCCAGCAGCCGACATGGGCTGTAGATGAACACGCAGCCCGAATAGCATATATGCAAAGTCGAAGTCATGCGGCAGCTCGTGGTGGATAAGGGCTGCTACTAGATCACGTCCGTGGAAGGCGTAGGTCTTTGTAGAGAGTACTGAGTGAAGGCTATCAGTTACAAAAGTGCTAACACTCTTACCAAGGCTATGATCAGCGGCAGCATTAGCGATATCCAGCAGCCGCCTGATATGGCGACGTCTGACATGGGCGGCAGATGAACAGGCAGCCAGGGTAGCATATGCAAAGTCGAAGTCATGCGGCGGCTCCCGATGGAGAAGGGCTGCTACCAGGTCACGCCCGTGGAAGGAACGAGGGTCCTTGCAGAGAGCGCCGAGGGCGAGGGTGTAGGCGGCAAGACGCGCCAGCGGCGGTGGAGACTCGTGGTGCCTGTTGACAACATACGTTCTTCTATTATACAACATAAAGTGAACGTCATGTCGTATCAGACTATCAAGGAAAAGTCCAAGGATAGAAATATGGAGATTGCTTCACCAACAAGAGCGCAGCTCTTAAATTTCTGATGATGGTGATTATACTACATATACAGTTAGAGCATGAGCTTTGTGCATTTTGTGAGAAATTAGGAAGCGAGATGCAGGGGAAGGGGAAAGAGGCGGGGCCTTCAACCGGTGCTAGTGTTCAAGATGTACATAGAGATATGTTTTAACCACAACCCGAAGGATATATTAAAAATTCATGAAACGTATAAAGGTTAAGTTATTGCAATAAAAGTAGGCGATTAAGTGAAATTTGACACACAATCTGTATAAAATTAATAGTGTTAAAATTCGAAATATGGCTAGTTTGCGCTATAAGCTGTAAGCAAAATAAGCACTTAAATAACTACACATTACACTATAAATACATATATATTTTACGTACTTAAGTGCTTTGAATGAAATATGTAATTCATTATATTAACGAACATATGTACATATACTTTTTTATAAATGTAAAATGTGACCTGTAAAATTTGCTTTTACCAATAAAGTTCTGTATTCTGTATTCTGTATTCTGTTTGGTCTAGTACTGTAAACTTGCATATTTTAAATATTCAATAAATAAATAAAGCTTTGCGTTCAATACTGATTCTCAATTTAATATAATTATGTCGCAAAATTTTCAATATTTCTCACATTTATCTCTATCTTAGGAAAATGATTTTTTTTACAATTATTATGATAAACTGTACGTCCTTAAATTATAAAACGTCTTACTTTGACATCATGAGTAGAATCTCGATCTCCATTTGTTTGGCAGAGAGCTGCATTTCCAATCCCTGTTGTTCTATCTCCTTTCCAGTGTTGTTTGCAAGCTGGAACAAAAATACAGAATACTGTTAGTGATTTAATTGCATTTACTTTATAATTAAAAATAAATGCCCCTGGCGTATCTCTCGCGTGAAAGGTAGACAATCCTCATTCTTATAATTAGTGTACACAAGAGAGTAAGTATTATTTATTCAAGCCGCGCAGTTGGGTACAGACTAGACGCACTGGCGAAAACTTTGATACCATGAGAACGGTGAAATGATGGAAAATGGATGACCTGATTCTCGTTCAAGGTCTATCTACTAGGAGTATTAGATATACGAGTATGACAGTTGTAGTACTTATCCTAGTTGGTGTTTATGACTTTTTTCGGAAATCCACCCGTCGTGGCACATGTAAGTAGTTGCTATAGTTTGAATTATCTCAGATGATTTTTTCGGGCTCGGGGCCCTCATCTGTTAAACAAAAGGTATTGTTTCCTTTATGCAGTGGTTACCCTGCTTACTGCTAATAGCCCCGACATAAGTAACAGGAACAAGCCCGTTTAAAAAGCAAATTTACCATTCTATTTATATGGTTCAAATCCATGAAACAGCCCATTCGGAGATAACACGTTTTGTTGTCTCTAAACAAAATACCCTGATTGTTCTGAATGAGCTGTCACATAAATTTTAACCTTAATACTATCACGATAGTTGCTTTTTAAACGCCATGGTTGCTTGGCACGTGCTGTAGACCGCTCTTAAAAGAAAAAAAGGCTTTTGTTTAACGGATTAGGGCCCGCAAAAATCATCTGAGATAATTCATACTATAATAAAGGTTTTAAAAACACACCACACAGACGCTGAGAAAATCCATGGGTACCAGGCTAGCAGTACTTTGTAAGAGATCCTCGCAACACGCACCTGAAGAGTGAGCATGACATCATGCGTATCATTTCCCCAGCCCCAATCTGGCTGCCGATGCTGCAGTAGATACTGCAAAGCCTTCTGAATGGCCTGACCCTCGTTCAGGGTCTTGGTCTCCCAGGCGACGGTGGTAGTCGCCGCTGTGGTGGTGGTGGGTGGCGGTTTGGTGGTGATAGTGGTAGGTGGTTCGGTTTCTAAAAAATAAGGGTTTTTTTTAGTAGACTTACACATGCCTAATGTCGTCGCTAAGAGCTTTTTCACGTTGTCCGGTCCGATTTCGTATGTCGGATTATCCTTCGAGAAAAGCAGTTGTAAGAGAATGCCCTATGACATCCTTTCTTGGTTCAAGGTTTTTTTGAACATTAAACATTTCATCAATGAGTGAATAAACCAATATAAAAACGCACTTTTTTGAATTTTCTTCTTTGTGGCAGTATCTGACATCCGATATCGGATCGGACAATGTAAAAACGCCCTAAGCCTAATAATAAAGGAGGTACATCTTCAATACGCATGAAAAATCAATTAGAGCCAATTTACTCTTGACGGTTCCAGCGTCAGTCCCTAAGGTTATTTGACGAATTCATTTTTTTTTTTTATTGATAATGGGAAACAAACAGCGAAAAATGACACATATAGATAATTACACTTAAATACATACATAAGCCAAAACAGTTTCCACATATTGGTGTAAACAGGTGATTATCTCCTTACCATAAGAAATTCGTTATATATGTCGAGAGGGTTTCGTTTTTATGTGAATTAGCTCTAGATCTAATCCACATTTTTTATATCTGCATCATATTATTTATTAAAACATTCACTGTTACATTAAATTAGGTAGGTACATTAAAGTCAAATAAAATAATAGAGATCCGTAAATGAATGTACGAACAAGTACGAGCGAAATGCACGCGCGAATGATAACAAAATGACATCAGTTTGATATCAAAACGCTGTCATGTCATGTTGGCCTCATAGTCTTATGGAGCCCCTGGAAACTTTCCAGTGGAAAGTGACAGTTTAATGCCGGGTGCACACACTCGTCAAGAGCCTCTCGCCGATAGTCGTGGTAAAAAACCCGACCCAATCGGAGAAGGGCGAGACGAGAAGGGAGCAGTATGTACACATGTACACACTCGTCCTCGGCCTGGCTCTCGACGAGTGCGTACTGTCGGCGGGCTACCCGAGGTTTTCATCGATTTTTGACAAGTTTTGAATCGTATCTCCTACTTTTGCACTACAGATATAATTATAAGAAAAACGGCTATCGGTTCTTCAATCTTTTATATACATTTTTGTCTACCGGATTTTTAAAGAAATGAATACTTATTTATTTATGATTTTTTTAAACATTGTCTAAAAAACACTTTTTTCGTATCTCGATTGCTGTGAAAGATCTTACATATACGAAATCTACATATTTGGGTTCGTCTTTGACGCCTCCAAACATTTGTCTAAGGTTTTAATTTTAAACTAATTAACACAAAAGTTATGGCAAGAAAACCAGTTTTTTGGCCTAAATTTGTTCAACTTCGATGCCAAATATCTCGAAAACTTTGAAGTAAATATGGGATTACTATATTGCTTAAAGCCATTGCTGTTAAAATGATAAGCTACAAAAGACATTAGAAAACTAAGGGATTCAGATCTAAGGGCATTGGGGCATGGGATCTCCTTAAGTTTGGCGCATGCGATGCGCGACTCACCAGTCTGACCTCGGGCGGCCGACAGCGCAAGCAGTGCGCACAGGCTGAACAGGTGACGGGCCATGCTGGTTATCTGTAACAATATAAATACAAATAAGTATTTAAACAAACTATATAAGTCTAACTAGATTAAAATGAACCCCACGGGAATTGTGTCGTGAGCGATACAACTGTATCAACTGCGCGCGACATGTAAGTGCTGAGGCTGGCGATGTATGAGTCAATTTCCTTCATAAAATGAGTAACGCATAGACATATATAGTACTTCGTAAAGACCGGCCTTACGAGCACTACGAATGGGGCCGATACATCGGAGTCAAAATCTCATTTAGTTACACCAGCGCGCTCAGTCGTGTGGCGAATTGTGCAGTCGGATTGTCATAATCGCGTCAGTAATGACGCTGCGAACGTCACCCATTTTTATTAAGGAAATTGACAGATACAGAGGCGCTATTAACGCCGCAGCTGTAATGTCGCAAAAGTAATGCAGCACCCATTATACATTCCGAATTTCCGAACCTGACCAATAAGTTGAAATGTAACTCGGTTAAATATCAAGTGTTAGAGTCGCATATTTTCGAAATTAAAGACATCACGTAAGTACCCGTTCTGTAGGCCATAAAACGTATACTATAAATAAATAAATTAAATAAGCTCCATTATGTATTACCTACAAAACTGTACCTACTTTATTTTTGGCAATGTGAATCCATAAATGACGCCATATCCATATGAATAGCCCAAAGCTTATGAAATAAAACTATGAAAACGGATTATATCGCGTATATTGAATTTATAATACATCCCGACGTTTCGAACCCGACCCGACCCGTTTCGTTTTTATCGCGTATATATATATCTTTACTTGAAAATAATTGTAGTGTATAACTAGCCTTATGAACCGATTCTGCATGTACAACCAGGCCGCGTATTTACAAAAGCTAAACTATTTCAGTCACGCCTCAGATTATAATCGGGGAGCTTTTGTTTATGCATATTAGTTAACAATATCTATACCATTTCGGTAAAAAGTAGTCACTCAAATGGATTAGCTTTTTGCTTACATATTTTCAAATATTATTCACGACAAAACCTAGTTGAGTTTAGTAACGTCAGTTATTATATGATATCTAAATTTTAATAATACTTATTTACTCAAATGGATTATTCCTAGCCACGGTTGGCAAATGTTTTGTACCTAACTGTCTACAAAATGGGAATCCAAAATTACACTAAATCAGTAGGTAGGTTAGGTTCGTTAGGTAGCTTTAAATGCCCGAAGGGCAAACCGCCCAGAAATAGGAGCCCCGCGAAGCGGGGCTCCGTCTAGTTAGCTGGAGTTCGTCGGACTGTTTCTTTAAAAAAAAATTACTTCACAACGTAACTAGTCGTCGCGGGGCTCCTATTTCTGGGCGGTTTGCCCTTCGGGCATTTGAAGCTACCTAACGAACCTAACCTACCTACCTATTGATTTAATGTAATTTTGGATTCCCATTTTGTAGCCAGTTACAAAACTTATTTACCAAACAATTCCACTCTGGCCCAATTCGTAACTGGCTACTTACAAGGAATTTTAAATTCCTGTTTTGTAGCTAGTTACCAAATTTAGTTATCAAGCGGTAACACGCTGGCCCAATACGTAACCGGCTTCAAATTAACTGGGAATCTTGATTCCCATTCTGTAGCTGGTTACGAAATTTTGGTTACCAAACGGTACTAAAGGGAGTACTCGTACCTATGAACTGAAATAATTCTAAAACTAAAAAAAATCTTAGGCATTGTTAAGTAATTTGCATGAACGGTAATTTATTTAATACAATCGGAGTCGTTACTAAAATATGATTCAAATTTTAGATCGCAACAGACTAGCATTTGTAGTAACAATATCCGTATGAATTTAGTTAATAAAGTCTATACGATTCCAGTACATTTCTATACTATAATAGATTAGGGTTTTGTTAAGTTTTGTCCAAACAAAAGCTAATCTAGTTCAGTTCGCATCTGAACCATATCAGTATAGCCTTTGTAAATACGCAACCAGGCCAACCAGCCTTAAAGTTTATAGTCTATGATTGTTCATTATTTTTAGTATGTGGGTATTTTTGCACTTTGTAATTTTTCCTCAGTCACCCGTTGACCACGAACGCTGTAAAGGGTTCGAAACGTCGGGATGTATTAAAAATCCGTTTTCATAGTTTTATTTCATGAGTAACTAGTGCGGTAACCGAAGACAATATTAGCCCAAAGCTTTTTAAAACGTTATATTCGCATCTATAAAGCGTTTTATTTTTAGATTAAGTCCTGAATACATGGGTTCGTACCTGCGCTAATGCGCGACGTTGAATTTCTAGATAGATAGCTACACAATTTTAGTACTCTCGAAAAATAAAGTGTGTTGAACATTATCCGTACCATAGAGTAACTTATACTAGAGCGGTACTGTCATAGTAAATTTTGTAACCCCAGTAAATTCACTGCCATCTGTCGACACACTTTAAAACTAAAAATGAAGATTTATAAAAATACGATAAAATGTATTTAAATATGGATAAATGATTTTTTTTATTTGCATTAATTATTTTTATGATTTTGTCCTATGTTCTTTCACTGATATGCGTTAAAATTGTTAAATAACAAACGAAACCATCAAAGCCATCTATACGACTGTAGGCCAAAGCTAGTAGCGCCCTCTGAACGAGAATCAAATTTTCTTGATTTTCTAGGCACGTTTTTCCTTAGACTGTATCCATCTATTACGGAGTTATATCTATCTTTGGTCATAGTAAATTTTGTAACCCCAGTAAATTCACTGCCATCTGTCGACACACTTTAAAACTAAAAATAAATATTTATAAAAATACGATAAAATGTATTTAAATATGGATAAATGATTTTTTTTATTTGCATTAATTATTTTTATGATTTTGACCCATGTTCTTACACTGATATGCGTTAAAATTATAAATAAGAAACGAAACCGTCAACGCCCTCTATACGAGTGTAGGCCAAAACTAGTGGCGCTCTCTGATCGAGAATCAAATTTTCGTGATTTTCGAGGCACGTTTTTTCCTTAGACTGTATCCATCTATTACGGAGTTATATCTATCTTTGTCCGTACCCACTCGAGACGGCGCGCTTTATTCACGAATTTCACGATGTTACAATATTTGCATCCGCCAAACAAAATACGCTTACCTACATTTCGAAGAATATCTTATAATAATAGGATAATAAATTGTATTTTGTAGCGCCTTGTGTTTAGTCATCGCGTTGAAAGGCTTGGTTTATTTACTGCTACATTTATGGGCGTTGGGCGCCGTGCCTGGTATAGTATGAATTTTCTCAGATGTTTTTTTTCGGGTTGGGCCTAATCTGTTAAACAAAAGCCTTTGTTTCTTTCAAGAGCGGTCTTCAGCACGTGCCAAAGTAGCCATGTCGTTTAAAAAGTAACTATCGTGATAGTATTAAGATTCTAATTTATGTGACAGCTCATTCAGAGAACAATCAGGGTGGGTTTTTCTTTGGAGATAACAGAACGTGTTATCTCCGAATGGGCTGTTTCATGAATTTGAACCATATAAATAGAATTTGAAATCCGATTTGAATTCCTAAGATCCGCACGGCTACCAATACTTATGCAATGTTTTTATAACATTTATTTCGCCAATTACATTTGTACACCTAACCTATGAGTTTTGTGTCTTTTTTTTTAACCTGACTTGGGCTCTATTGCACTAGGGCAATTAGAGCGGTAGGACTGTGTAGGGGGATGGTAGCCTGGGGAAAATCCAGGACCCTTCCGCATCACACGAGACGGTTTTGCTACGCTGATGACCGTGCGAGGTGTTATTAACTTACTTAAAATTACTAAGCCGCATTTGATAAATGAGTTTTTAGACTACATTTTATACAAAGAAAACCGCAGTCAGATTTCAATTTTCTGTGATCAGTGTCCCTATAGAATCTATAGCTGTAGGTATCTATAGTATATAGATACTATGCTTTTGAGCACATATTTTTTTATATGGCTTACGAAAAAATATGTATGTAAATGTGGATTACTTTAATTCCCGTATCGCCTTTTTACACGAAGCTTTAAAAGTAAACTTAAAGCCAGTGTAAATATAACTGAGGCCCCAGGGAAATCTTATTGAAAGCCATATGAAAGGTACCAGGCAATAATGGGCGATGAGGAGTTTCCCGGCGAATGTTCGAATGGTTGCACGAAGTCGGGCGAGTATAGATTTTCCAAGAGCCAGCACAACAGCGTCCAGCGTCCTCACACACCTGGGGCCTATTTCACCACGGTGACATTGACACTGATAATTTTATTTCTAGGTTGATAAAATCAACGGTACTTAGCGTCAATATTTACTTGTTCGACCAGCAATGTACGAAAAAATATTGCTTATGTCATACACCTGACATAAGCAATATTTTTTCGTACATTGCTGTTGATTGGGTTGCCCTTGAGCCATCCTTGATGTCGCTTGTGGGGGCCCATCTTGTGGGGGCAAGTCACCGTCTGTCAGAAATAAGATTGGATACCGTTTTATTAGGCCGGTGTTTGATCCCATTGCCCAGTATTTAGTCCATTGCTTTCACAAAATAGCCCAACTCATTTTAGATTCCATCAACTCAATAGTCCTTGCACCATGGCGTGTGCTACCTTTGCGTGTGTCCCATGACACGGGCAAGGTCAGCATCCGCTCGGTGTACCCCTAACATCTCAGGCCTGCCAAATATCCGAAACACCATTGTTCTTGATGGTTAAAAACCTGGGTTGAATGTAAATATTAATGGAAGTAAATGATTGGTATTTCTTGAAAGCTGTTGGAATCGCAGTCTTGTAATGAAAGCGGATAGCTCATCGACGCAGTATCACGTATGCAAAGTGAGTGTGTTAGACATCTACGGCCAATTTACATTTTTATACGCGTTGAAAGCGGGAACTTGCGCGTGAATAATTTTTAATCGATTTCCATTCCGTGGTTCGAGAGATATGTACCTTTTAGAAAAACGTAACTATAGTATGAATTTTCTCAAATGATTTTTACGCCTAAGGCCCTAATCTGTTAAACAAAAGCCATTGTTTATTTTGTGCGAGCGGTTGGCCATTGTGAGCACGGGCACGCGCCGTGGCACGCGCCGTGGCCGACAGCTCACACAAAAGAAACAATTGGGTGAAAATTGTGAGATTGACATTTAATATGTATTTATTTATTGATTCCACGCTCTTCTAAACGTCCAGATAACAGAAGGTTATTTGTAACGTTCCACGGGAAAAGGTGGCTTATAGCGGCTGGCGCTTACGTCGCATAGCACCGCAATATTATTGGAGCATCGTTAATAACAGCGTAAGCGCCAACCGCCATACGGTACCTTTACCCGTGGAACGTCACATTTGTTAGTTAAACGTCGAAACCACAGCTTTGCGATCGCAACACAAAGTAATTCGTCTTTCGTAAAGAGGAAAGTTATTCCACTCGAACACGAGTTTATCGCTCCAACGAGCAAGTAAGAGAGCATAAAAAAGTTTATATGTAATTGAAAATAACAGAAACATCTTGAATCTTTTTTTAGGGTTCCGTACCCAAAGGGTAAAAACGGGACCCTATTACTAAGACTCCGCTGTCTGTCTGTCTGTCTGCCTGTCTGTCTGTATGTCTGTCTGTCCGTCTGTCACCAGGCTGTATCTCATGAATCGTGACAGCTAGACAGTTGAAATTTTCACAGATGATGTTTGTATTTCTGTTGCCGCTATAACAACAAATACTAAAATTGGAATACTAAGCGGGGCTCCCATACAACAAACGTGATTTTTTTGCCGTTTTTTGCGTAATGGTCAGGAACCCTTTGTGCGCGAGTCGGAATGCAAACCGGTTTTTAATTGTATGGAAAAACCGGTTAACAACCGGTTATTAATCGAAATTTCATACTTACAAATAAAAACCTAAATGACTTTCAAGAGAGCGTTTTTTCTAAGCCTTGCATAATAATATAGGTGCGAAGGATACCTAGGTCACGTTGTACTGGTTTATCTGAAAATCCTGTGTTACCACAGATAATAAAGGAGCCGCGCTTGTGAGATCAGTGATGGATGTTTAGAATATCCCTTCCATTTAAACTTGGCGTTTTATTCGCTCTGCCCGACGATTACAAATCTGGCTATTTCTCTGGGGTGATCGTTGACTTCGAAGGGATCTGGTGTGAAGTTGAAATCGAATGTATGATGTTGTGATGCCAGCACCACACTTCGCTGTAATTGGCAAATATTCGTATTGCATCCCTTTTGTTTTGTATGTCAAAGGAAAGAGATGCAACATGAATATTTGCCAAATACGGCGAAGTGTGGTGCCAGCATGAGAGACCCGTGTTTAAAACGAGCGTGTATATGTAGGTATAGGTCACTTTTAGTAAGTATGGAGCCAACCCCGAAATCGCGAAAAAAAAATCTGCTGTTCCATACAAAACATTGACATATGATTCGCCGAAATGTATGAGACAGCTGCTTTTTTTTGCGTTTTCGGGGTTGGCTCCATACTTAGTAAAAATTGTTCAGTATGACCAACATACGAGTGTTCACCCCTCAGAGTATATATGGTCAGACATAACAAAATCATCCTGTATGTATTCAATCACGCTGTAATGTACGTAACATCAAAAAAAAAAATTGGTTCGATCCTCTTCGTATAATACAAAAAATATCAGAATTTAGTGTTACTGTATTAGATAAGTATTAAAAGTACGAGAAGTTAATTATTCGCATACACAGTGCACAATAAAAGTAAAAATGCAAAAAAAACTTAATTCCGACTTCTTCGCACATCACAGGTACCTTAAAAAATAACGAAATTTAGCGTACTTAAAGCAAAGAGTAGTATAATAATATACTTAAAGCATCAGCTGAAGTACCAGGGGAGCATTTCGGGCGAGAAGTTAATTTTTCGTACACACTACGTAAAATGAAAAAAAAAAAACTAAAATTCCACCTTCTTCACACACCACCTTAAAAAATAACAAAATTTAGCGTTAAAGGCTTGAAGCATCAGCCGAAGTACCAGGGGAGCATTTCGGGCGAGGAGTTAATTTTCCGTCTGGTGCGCTAATTGCGAGGCGCCCGCGCCGCCACCCGTGTAAATGCCGCTTAACTTCGTGACGTTACCTCACGATGATGGCATGCTCGATAGCGGTTACATTAGAGAATCTAATCTATCGAATATTTTGATACATTTTCGGTGGAGAATGTAGGTACTTCATCGAATAGGATGTTGATATATTTCGTGTGCTCTGTTGAGTGAGATATTTTAAAAGGTTTCTCGTAACTTCAAGGCATATTGATATTTAAAAATGATTTCAATGCGAGTTCACACACCCGTCAGAATAACAAATATTTATTGAATCTTTAATCTGAATATTCCTATATATTTCACCTTGTAAAGGTCGGTAAATCGAACTTGGGTAGGTAAGTAAAATTTACTATGTCCACATACTTATGACTTATGAGTTCTGAAAGATTGATTTTAGGAGGATAATTTCTTCAGTGACATGGCGGCCTTTTAGCACACAAAGCGGAAAACTGTTACTGGCTACGCTCGTAGCGCGTAGCTCGCGCTGGCAGTGAAATTTTCGTTATACGTTTACGCAGCATTTTCGCTACATAGCGAGAAAACGACGCTATCGGCTACGTCACGATATAGCGCTACGCAGCACCACATACAAAGCGAAGATACATACTTAGCGAGCTCGATTTAGTTTTTTTTATACCACGTCGGTAGCAAACATGCATACGGCTCCGTTTCTCAAAAGCTTGTAACTTGTAATACAAGCGGATGTCACTTTTTGACAGCTTTTGTTAGAAAGGGACTTCCACTTGTATTACCAGTTACAATTAAGCTTTTGAGAAACGGGCCCCTGATTGTAAGCAGTCACCGTAGCCTACTCCGTGCCTGCAACACCAGAGATATTACGAGGGATGATCCAAAAATAATGATAATTGAATACTTTTAATGGCGGAATAAGTTAAAAAGAGGTTTTATTCATTAAAGCGGTTACTGGCCAGTAAATTAAGTTCAAAAAGAAAAATATATATCTATCAGTGAGTTTATTCCATTTATTCATGACTAGCCGGAATAAATACGCGAAAATGGAGAACAAATCAAATCAAATCAAATTGATAACCTGTTATTACGATTAGAATAACCCAATTCCCGCGTTTTGATACAAAGTATTTGCAAACCTTTTTTTTCATATCCTCTTTGCCGTTTGTGAGGGCGCCATGGGATCGAGTACACTCTACCATGGAAAGTATTTGCAAACATTCCCCTAAATGAGTTGTATAAAATTCCAATCCGACATGCACCATTAGCTACATACCAGCTAAAGTCAAAGTACTAGGGCAACATAACACAACAAGAAAACCATTAATCAAGTACAAATCAAACACGGGTCAGCGCGCGCCAGAGGATTTATCTATGCCTTTATATACAGTTTGTACGAACACCACTGTTGACCTTAAGTGAACCGTATGGCCTTTGAAATAAGGTTTACGAATAGACAGTGGACAGTGTAGTGTTATTCCATAATAATATTAAATGATCAAATTTAATACTAAGAATTTCACCAAAAAAAACGTCAAATATAAAAAAATATTATATAAAAATACTAGTCTAGAATGTTTCTAGAATAAAATCAAAATGTCAAAAAAAAAAAACAAAAGATGTACATACTATTACATTGGAAAATAATTAATCATTTCGAATTACAATCAATCTCACGTTGTTTTATTATTCATGTAGTTTTGTGTGGTATAATAAGCATTAGAAATAACACTGGCAGAAAATACGAATCCAGTTTTCTCTTTTTGATATGGGTCAATAAACGGGCAGCGGTCAAAGGATCCCTTCCCTTAGCTCTTATAACACGCAATTTCCTTATAAAGGGCCACACATACGCTTCAGACTTAAATGTGTACTGTTCAGACCTTTGAGGACTACTTCTGTTATTTACGCTAATGGGCAGGGGTCTTATTCAGAATCAACATATTATACAGATTGATTCAATATAAAGGGGCCCACTGACTATCAGTCCGCCGGACGATATCGGCCTGTCAGTTGTTCGGAACTGTCAAATTTTTGTTCTAACTGACAGGACAAGCCTATATCTTCCGGCGGACTGATACTCAGTGGGCCCCTTTAGTTTGCGCCAGGGACAACTCGGGGGGGGGGGACTTTTTTGACTAGGCCTAAGTATAGTCTTAAGTTGTTATTGTTTTTTTCTTTGTTATACTGACATTTATTGAATAAATACTATAAAATATTTAAAAAAAAGTCTTGGCGGTCGAAAAACTAATAAAATTTCTCCGCATTGAAACCTAGCTATAGGATATATTCGGACAGTTTCGTATGTCGGCTAATTCCAAAGATCAGATGAAAAACACTCGAAATAACGTCATAATAAAAGTCCATTATCGATATTATCCGACGGTCTTCGACATTCGGAATTACACGATAATATTGATTTTTCGTCTGTGTAAAGGGGCCCACTAATTATTAGGTTAAACCTGGAGTTACCATGGTTACCAGTACAATTTGACACTTGATTAACGGTTTGACCGCTTAACCCCGGGTTAGTGGGATGGTGCAAGTGGGCCTTAGTAGCTAACCCTGCCTAGGGCAAGTGGTCCTAAGGGTCAATTCAATACTGTCCAAAATCAATTACATTACTCCAGCAATAGTTAACGCTGCGTCTTACGTAAGCGAACAACTCGCGAACGCGAAGCGAAGCAGGCGGCGCGGCGTGGCGGGCCCGCGGCGTTCGCGTCTGTAACGATATTGCCTACGTAGACCTGTACCGCTGGCTATATTTTGACCCCTAGGTTATAAAAATATTAAAGTCAATTCTGTTTTCGCTTATGAATACTTTGTTAAGATGTAAATCTTACATTTTGTTTTGTGTCATATATATAATTTGCTTTTCTAGTAATTTGTTATTTTGTGGTAATTATTTTTTATTTTGAATTATCTTGGAGAAAAAAATATTCGAGAGAAAACATGTAACTGTGTTGCATTTAGGATAGTGTTTTTAGTGTGAAAACATAGTTTGTGTCAATTACGTCCACTGCAATCTGATACTATGTCATAATATTCTAAATGACACAAAAAAAAATTAGAGTTAAAAAAAATACTTAGGTCGAATTTAATCGATTAAATATGTCCATTAAATGATTTTGTGTCTTATTAAGGCATAGCTTCATAAGATATTTGATGATTTTGTTGTAACAGGCTGTCACCGTTACAAAAGAATATTAAAGATATTAGAGTTTACATCTTATTAATTTGAAATGCGGGATAAATAAGATGTATGAATTTGTGTCACTTGCATCCACTGCATAAACAAATATTACAAAAATATTATTTGCGTTCAAACGAAGCTAGCGGGCGGTCTGAATGGGCAACGGATGCCGTGCAGGGTGGGGCCGCGGCGTGACCTTGCCGTACGCAACGCATGTTTACTTCGCCTGTGCGCCAAATTAACGCAACTTATTCAAAGAAGTTACGCAAACAACACAACAACAAGCAACAAGCAAGCAAAGAATGCGTCGAATTATCTTTTACCTATTTAAAACTCATAGATATTGTACAATGTCACCATTATGCAAAAGAACTGTAAGTACATGTTTGATTTGCGAGCGAGCTGGCAACATTGCGCAGGGAAATCTTAAAAATATCGCGTTTACGTGAACGCCACATACATTTGTGACAGTGATAGGGAAAAGGTACCACTAAAGTAAAATTTGGTTATTAATACCGTGACTTTCTTTCATTATTTGATAAAAAAAATTGCTATTTATGCAACAAGTGCGGAAATCATCTTTACGCACGTGTATCATACAATGTTCTACTATGCATTGTGCGAGTAAATAAAAAAACATGTCATGGCAAATAAGTTTAATTATTAAAAGGAGTGTTTTAAATCGACACGAGTTGCGAATTACCTATTCGCACGTGTATCGTACGTTTTACAGTACATATGGCCCTTTAAACTTTCGACATATGCACGGTAAGTGCTCTTTTCCGCACTAGTGCGAGAAAGTAGCACCATATGTACTGTAAAAAAAAATTGAAAACAAAAAGCACTAGTGCGGAAAAGCAGTACTTTCCGCACGATATGGCTCCGTAGGAAACGCACTTTTCGAGCACATGCATTGTAAAAAAATATATAGGACTGTATGTCCTAAACCATGCGTCGTAGCTCGTAGCGCAAAAATAATAAAATTTTCGTTCCCCTTTATGTAACCCAAAAGTAATACATGAAAAATACAATGAAAAAAAAAGAAACAAAATCTTTATAGGGCTGTATTAGCTGTATCTCCTATATCGTGCATCGTAGCGCAAAAATAATCAAATTATCGCTCCCCTTTAAGAAGCCCCTAATTAAGATTTAAAAACGCAAAAAAGAAAAAAAAGAGGAAAAAATCTTTATAGGGCTGCATCTCCTAAACCGTGCATCGTAGCACAAAAATAATCAAATTTTCATTCCCCTTAAGAAACCCTTAATTAAAACTTTAAAAAAAACCAGGAAAAAAACTTTATAGAGCTATTATAGCTATATATATAGATATAATATCTCCTAAACCGTGCGTGGTGGCGCAAAAATAATAAAAATTTCGTTCCCCTTTATGAAGCCCCAAAGTAATATACTAAAAACACAATGAAAAAAAAGAAAAAAATAACAAAAAAACTTTATAGGGCTGTATCTCCTACACCGTGCATCGTAGCGCAAAAATAATTAAAAAAATCCCTTTAAGAAACCCCTAATTAAGATTGAAAAACGCAAAAAAGAAAAAGAGGAAAAAAAATCATTTTAGGGCTGTATCTCCTAAACCGTGCGTCGTAGCGCAAAAATATTAAAATTTTCGTTCCCCCTTACGGAACCCCAAAGTATAGGTAATATACAAAAAACACAATTAAAAAAAAAAAAAAACTTTCTAGGGCTGTATCTCCTAAACCGTCGTAGCGCAAAAATAATCAAATTTTCGTTCCCCTTTGTGGAACCCCAAACTAATATACAAAAAACACAATGAAAAAAAAAAACAAAAAAAAAATCTTTATAGGGCTGCATCTCCTAAATCGTGCATCGTAGCGCAAAAATAATCAATTTTTCGTTCCCCTTTAAGGATCCCTTAATTAATACTTAAAAAAAAAAAACAAAAAAAACAGGAAAAAATCTTTATAGAGCTATATCTCCTAAACCGTGCGTGGTAGCGCAAAAAGAACAAAATTTTCGTTCCCCTTTACGGAACCCCAAAATAATATACAAAAAACACAATGAAAAAAAAAAACAACAAAAAATCTTTATAGGGCTGCATCTCCTAAACCGTGCATCGTAGCACAAAAATAATCAAATTTTCGTTCCCCTTTAAGAAACCCTTAATTTATATTAAAAAAAAAACGCAAAATTTAAAAAAAAAACATTATAGGGCTGTATCTCCTAAACCATGCGTCGTAGCGCAAAAATAATTAAAAAAAACCCCTTTAAGAAACCCGTAATTAATACTTAAAAAAAAAACAAAAAAAAACAGGAAAAAAAACTTTATAGAGCTGTATCTCCTAAACCGTGCGTGGTACCGCAAAAACAATAAAATTTTCGTTCCCCTGTATGCAACCCATAATTTATATTTAAAAAAAAACGCAAAATTAAAAAAAAAATCTTTATAGGGCTGTATCTCCTAAACCATGCGTCGTAGCGCAAAAATAATAAAATTTTCGTTCCCCTTTATGCAACCCATAATTTATATTTAAAAAAAAAACGCAAAATTTAAAAAAAAAAACATTATAGGGCTGTATCTCTTAAACCATGCGTCGTAGCGTAAAAATAATTAAAAAACCCCTTTAAGAAACCCGTAATTAATACTTAAAAAAAAAAACAAAAAACCAGGAAAAAAAACTTTATAGAGCTGTATCTCCTAAACCGTGCGTGGTACCGCAAAAACAATAAAATTTTCGTTCCCCTTTATGCAACCCATAATTTATATTTAAAAAAACGCAAAATTTAAAAAAAAAATCTTTATAGGGCTATATCTCCTAAACCATGTGTCGTAGCGCAAAAATAATAAAATTTTCGTTCCCCTTTATGAAACCCCAAAGTAATATACAAAAAACACAATGTAAAAAAGAAAAAAAGAAAAAAAAAACAATAAAAAATCTTTATAGGACTGTATCTCCTAAACCATGCGTCGTAGCGCAAAAATAATAAAATTTTCGTTCCCCTTTATGCAACCCATAATTTATATTTAAAAAAAACGCAAAATTTAAAAAAAAAATCATTATAGGGCTGTATCTCTTAAACCATGCTTCGTAGCGCAAAAATAATTTAGAAAACCCCTTTAAGAAACCCGTAATTAATACTTAAAAAAAAAAACTAAAAAAAAAACCAGGAAAAAAAACTTTATAGAGCTGTATCTCCTAAACCGTGCGTGGTACCGCAAAAACAATAAAATTTTCGTTCCCCTTTATGCAACCCATAATTTATATTTAAAAAAACGCAAAATTTAAAAAAAAAATCTTTATAGGGCTGTATCTCCTAAACCATGCGTCGTAGCGCAAAAATAATAAAATTTTCGTTCCCCTTTATGAAGCCCCAAAATAATATACAAAAACACAAGAAAAAGAAAGAAAAAAATAATAACAAAAAAACTATATAGGGCTGTATCTCCTAAACCGTGCATCGTAGCGCAAAAATAATCAATATCCGTTCCCCTTTAAGAAGCCCCTAATTAAGATTTAAAAACGAAAAAAAGAAAAAGAGAAAAAAATCATTTTAGGGCTGTATCTCCTAAACCGTGCGTCGTAGCGCAAAAATAATAAAATTTTCGTTCCCTTTTATGAAACCGCAAAGTAATAACAAAAAACGCAATGACAAAAAAAAGAAAAAAAAAACAACAAAAAAAACTTTAGGGATGTATCTCCTAAACCGTGCATGGTAGCGAAAAATAATCAAATTTTCGTTCCCCTTAAGAAGCCCTTAATTAAGATTTAAAAACGTAAAAAAGAAAAAGAAAAAAAATCTATATAGGGCTGTATCTCCTAAACCGTGCGTCGTAGCGCAAAAATAATCAACTTTTCG
Source organism: Cydia strobilella (assembly GCF_947568885.1). Classification (NCBI taxonomy): domain Eukaryota; kingdom Metazoa; phylum Arthropoda; class Insecta; order Lepidoptera; family Tortricidae; genus Cydia; species Cydia strobilella. The sequence goes on from NC_086059.1 coordinate 3,082,702, forward strand.
GTCCCCTTTATGTAACCATTAATTTATACAAAAAAAAAACGCAAAAAAAGAGTTTTTTTTATAGGGCTTGATCTCCTAAACCATGCGTCGTAGCGCAAAAATAATTAAATTTTCGTTCCCCTTTATGAAACCCCAAAGTAATATACAAAAAACACAATGTAAAAAAGAAAAAAAGAAAAAAACAATAAAAAAAACTTTATAGGGCTGTATCTCCTAAACCGTGCGTCGTAGCGCAAAAATAATCAAATTTTCTTTCCTCTTTATTCAACCCTTAATTTATATTTAAAAAAACGCTTTCACTAAACTGCTGTAACTCGGAAACTTAGAATCCACAAAGGGGACTTTACTAAATTATGACACATATTAAAGCCTGACCAGTAATATATGATCATTGTCAAGAGGGCGCTGTTCATTCTCATGTATAGGGTGACAGTTCAGTATAGTATGAAAAAATATTGTATTTAATGAACATCATCATCAATGTAATTAATGTTGCTTGCCACGCTTAAACATAACAAAAATCACAATAAATTGCGTCTTAAAATAAACTTAAAAAGTCTACTAAAAATCGAAACAAAAGTAATTTTTAAGTCGCTGATGTGACATTCTCAATCAAAAGGTAGGTACCACTTTGTCGTTTACCATAAAGACGAAATTTGATTATATCTTTATACAAATAACCTGTCAGAGAAAGTGGTACCTTTTGATTAGGAACGTCACAAATGTTGGTCAGTATGAGGAGTGCAGCCTACAGTTTATTTTTAATTATATTTATATACCTACTACGGTAAGATTGATAAGACAATGTAATTATGCCTCCGAATGAAATAAATCCACTGTATCGCAAAACTAAGTGGCGAGACAGCTCATAATGCCATCTCTTGGTTGGTCTTAACAAGGGTAAAGGAGATAGTATTAAGATCTCAGTCGCCAGCTGATATTGCGGCAAGTATAATAAGCACCCCACCCGCGTAGGTACCCTTCCCCGCGCACGCCCTTCTTGCTCAATTGAGTTTTATTTTGCCAGATAGTAAAAAAACCGTGGATCAAAATGACCCAAATTATGAATGATGTCTCAATGTGGTATTATAATATTGTAGACGTAAACTTAATAATATGAATTTTTTTTTGTGGCAGCCTGTATCTGTTAATTAGAAAAAAATTTTTTTTAAATAAAAGCGGTGGATGAATTTGACACAGATTTGTTTGAATAACATATAACAATGTTCTGTAAAGTACAACACTTCACTTACCGACTCTAATATTTTTTTAGGCGTTTTAGGATCAATATTAGGTATTTATTAAATGCCATTATACCCGTGGATGAAAATGACACAAAATGCGTGTGTACGTCGGAAGCCACTTTGCCTTTACAGGGAAACAAAGAATTTCGTCTCGAATATTTTTTTTACAGAATGCTGATTGAAAAAAGAAATACCTAAATTTCTACCTAAGCAAATACCTAGGATGACACAAAATCTTATTTTTAGGTTTAGTATATGGTCTTGAAACTATATATAAAAAATAAGCAACATTAATATTCTTATAACCTCAGAAGTTATTGGTACAGGTCTAACGTGTTGCCCACACTTCTATAGTATCAAATGATTGATTCACCCCGCGCCGCATCGCTTCGCTTCGCGTTCGCGTGTTGATCGCCTACGCAGTACGCTGTGTAAGAGTAATCATAACCGGTTAAACTAAAAAATTACTAGGAAAAAAATGATAAAAATAAAAATAAATTGTTTATTAGGTAAAAAGCCAGCAAGGGCATTTTTACAACTTTTGCCCTTGTATACCAGGGTAGAATTTCACAAGTAAAAGCACAGGGCGGACACGCGCTATACATCAAAAATCACTCGCGTTTCTATGTGTGAACGGCACGTCCGTACACGCGTCATGCGTCATAGTGTGAGTAAGTTGCTTAAAAATAGTACTAAGAGCACGCCAGAAGCCCGCCAGATTTCTGTCGCGGGGCGAGGTAATTCGAGTCGGGGCGGGGCGGTGTGCGGCCGTTCTGTATGATAATACTATTACTTATTTTGTGGTAAAAGAGCACTTATGTGTGGTGAGTTGGTGACCCAAGTCTTACGAATCGCGAACACGCGGAGTCTGTGTGAGGTGTTCTATGCTACACACGCTTGTTGGCCCCGATGTAGGGATCCAGGGCTCCAGAGCGATAATAAACGCAGGTAGTCGTGGACATTATAAAAACGCTGTTAGTGAATTGTTGCGGAGTCTCTGTGAGACAGTCTATGGCTACATGCGACCGTTGACCCCGATTGGCGCTACGTTTCACACTTTAGGGCTCCAGGGCTCCAGAGCAATAATAAACGTAGGAGAGTTATGGTTTAGCTGGTTGTGAACCGATAAAAGGTTGTGTCATAGAAATTGATACTTCTCAGATTGGATTTGATGACAAAGCCAATATTACTTAATGTAGTAAAAGTTTACAAAACAAAACTACATTAAGGTCCTCTGAGGTACCTACATAGACATAACTATTTTGAAGAGTTAATTATTACAATGGATAAATATAGGAACTTTTATTACCTCAAAAATTGAAAAGGTGTTTCCCTTCGTTATTTCCACATACGTTTAATCACAATTATACCATCAAGAATTATGTATGGTTGTGAAGCCTGGACACTACCTAACACAAAAAGAGGAAAGTCAACTCCTGGTAGCGGAAAGAAAGATCTTACGTAAGATCCTGGGACCTATTAAGAGAGAGACAACGACACGTGGAATTGAAGATTGCCGAAATCGAGGAATTGGGCGGACCCAATATTATCGGCGAAACGAAATCCCAGACTTCGCTGGATCGGTCACCTATTAAGAATGGGAGAGGATCGGGCTGCCAAAAGGGCGTGCTTGGGAAGACCGACTGGTGGCTGCCAGGTAGGTCGGCCCAGATACCGCTGAGGAGACAGTGTAGAAGCGGATGTGCGCCAGCTTCAAACCGATAATTGGTAGGAAACAGCGCAGGATCGGGAAAAGTGGAGTGCTCTCGTTTCGGAGGCCAGGACCCTTTTTGGGTCGTTGAGCCGTGTTAGTTAGTTAGTTATACCATCATGAGACGTCATCGTCTTGGTCAATTGAATAACAAAAATAAAATATAAAGTAATTGTCTCTTATTTCCCTACATACTACAACAGGGCGGATACGCGTATGTGTGAAGGGTACGTCTGTACACGCGGCAGTTGCTCAAAAATAGTACTGAGCGGTCGGCAAAAGGTCTTTATTAATCTGCTGTCGCGGGGCGAGGTAATTACTAATTAGAATCGGGGCGGGGCGGTGCGTGGCCGTTCTGTATGATAATACAGCAGCGTACATATTCTGTGTTACTACTTAAAAAGTTAAGGTACCTTCGGCCCTAAGCACGAGCCTCAACTCATCTGTACAAATTACTTCTAAAAACAAGTGCGCTATAAAAGTGAGCTTACGGTTATCCTGAGATAAAACTGCAGATACAAGAACAATTTTAAAAACCATAAAAAATGTTCTCGCGGAAAATGTTAAAGAAACATTATGGAGGACCGAGATAAAAGGCGAGAGAAAACCGTGGTAAAGGCGAGGAATGAGAAGGAATAAAATACTCGTACATGTGACGTAAACAAATGAATTTTATGAAATAAAACTATGAAAACGGATTATATCGCGTATATTGAATTTATAATACATCCCGACGTTTCCACCCGTCACCCGTTGACCACAAACGCTGTAAAGGGTTCGAAACGTCGGGATGTATTATAAATTCAATATACGCGATATAATCCGTTTTCATAGTTTTATTTCATGAGTAACTATCGCGGTAACCGAAGATATTAAATGAATTTTAATCAATAATCAAATCATGACGCCTTTCCGTATAGAATTATTTCTAAAATGACCGCTGGAAATAGCGTGAGAAAGTTAAATATCAGTATAATACTAATGACAGATAAATTTGTATTATAGGAAGGATTTAATAGTGCAAATTGTGTGGCTATCTCCTGTATGGCAAATTATGTGACCTAACAGGTTGATAAATTAGTCTTGATCATTAGATAATCTTGTAAAAATAATTTTAAAGGAGTAAAAAATCCAGCTATTCAGCTTCTCTATTATAATTCTTATTACATTATAAGTACAGTCAACAAAACTATGTATGAGCTTAATGAATGTTTAAATATGTATGCAGGGGTGCTAATAAAGCTAATAGATTCGCTGACTGTACTTACAGTTTTTTACTTTTTACGATTTAGAGCCGCTGGAAAAGCAAGTAATATGATATGAATACTTCACGAATACTCGTATACCATTTAGGTATATCAAACATCAAGATATCTTGGCACATCTCAGTAAAATGATAAATAAAACGTCTTTTTAAACATTCCTCCGATTGGATTTTCTGTGTGTCCATGTTCCATTACAAGTATACTTAAATCCCACGGGAATTTAATACGATTAAATCCTTTATTTCTCCTAACCCTGAACCCGCTACAAACAGCAACACACTCCATTCTTGAACCTTATTCCATTGTAATAAAGCTCACGACTGGTGGTGCAGAAAATGGTACAATATGTGCCGAATTCGGAACGAGATGGATGCGTGTCCATCGGTCAGTATCCAGGTGTCCGATACTGGCTATCCATCACACGCTATGTAGATCTACATTGCTATCAATGTTTCTATTGTTTTGCTTTATATTTTTTTAATTGGGGTTAAGTTACGTTACGAACCTAACAGCCAATTAACATAATATCATAATATTATAACTCACGTGATGTGCCCGACTGTATATAACAGGTTGCCAGTGTCAATCACTTCGGCTCCTTCTCTAGCTTGTTTTAAAAAGAAATTAAAAAATTGGCTTCTCGAGCACACATTTTACAGTTTCGACGAATTTTTAAATTTTAAATTATGAGATACCTAGAGTATAATTATTATAATTAATTATATTAAAATATTTATCAGTACGGTTTTTACTCACTATTATTTTTAGTCGTTTTTGGCGAAATGTTTCGGATTCTTTGGGAATCCATCCTCAGGCATGAGTTTCACGACGCACGACGCACGCACGTACTTACAACCGCCGCGGAAACTCGTGCCTGAGGATGGATTCCCAAAGAATCCGAAACATGTCGCCAAAAGCGACTAAAAATAATAGTGAGTAAAAACCGTACTGATAAATATTTTGAAATATGTCACACGATAGTTTAAGTGCGATAATTAATTATATTAATGATTATTACCTATATTATTAATCAACTTTTATATTTAATATTTTTTGTAAATTTGACATGAACATTCAAGTAACATATCTGGTACCTACTAGTTTTTGTTGCTACAAATTGTAATATGTACAAATAAATTAGAACGAGTATATACCTGTTTTACATAATAAACTTCTACTCGCTCTATTTTCTTTGTAGTTATAACAAATTTTACCACCAAAAACTACCCAACATAGATATTTGTTACGTTCATGCCAAGTTGAATGTAATATCTCGCGCGTGTAATATCTCCGGTGTTGCAGGCGTCCATAGGCTACGGTAACTGCTTACCATCAGGCGGGCCGTATGCTTGATTGCCACTGACGTGGTATAAAAAAAAAATGAAATAAATAGTAGGGATGTAAAGTAATGAAAGACAAAGCGTAGCTTTATCCCTAAGTAAGTATTAATTACTTTATTACAAGGAACAATGATGTATCTAGGTAGTGTGATGGATCATTGGACGCCTGCACTAGGGGCCTACTGATTACCAGTTCGCCGGACGATATCAGCCTGTCAGTTGTTCGGAACTGTTAACTTTTTGTTCTAACTGACAGGCTGATATCGTCCGGCGGACTGGTAATCAGTAGGCCCCTTTAAGGTCACCGCTGGTTGCTAATTGGCACTCGGGCCATAAACTAATTAAGCACCCTTCGCGAGCTTGTTGCAGAGTTCGGAGTTTTATCCTTTCATATGAAGAGTTCAGGGGAGAAACAATGAGTTCTATTTATTAATTTTCATTCTTGTGGTCATTCTAATATAAAATTCTCGAAGAGTACTTAAATTCTTTATAAAAACACTTTTTATATCATACTTTGTAATTTATTTAATCCATAAAAAGAGATTACATGAATAATAACACTTATCTGCCAAACTGCAGAACAGTTTGTTGGCAGAAAACTAAAGGTATAGGTAGGTAGTAGGTATACGTAATTACTTATAGTAAAAATTCAAGGGCCAATACATTGGATATAGTTATTTAATTCTTTCTATTTTTTAAGCGACTCGAATCTTGTTTTGCCATACGATTATATAAATAAATACAATTCAAAATAGGTACGAGTACTCTTTATTGCATACCTCAATAGACAATAATACAGAAAAACCGCAACAGAGGTACACAACAGGCGGTTCCCGTTAGTTACACTTTTTTTGGGAAATATTATATCAACAATATAAACTAAAAAACACACACAATATAAAACTACATCAACAAACGAGAAACCTTATTGTTGTGTTGTATAAAATGTACTTACTGTAATTTTGATAAATAAACGTTCTGTCTCCATTTACTTAATAATAAATTCAAACCTAATCAGTTTTCCTATACATTATTCAAAATCTGCGAGATTTTCTTATAAATACTCCCTTCAAAGGACCAGAAAGCCTAACGAAAATCTTCATGAATTATTCCTGAAAACGTATTTATCCTACTTTCTTTGATCCTGTGGTTCTAACCCAAATTAAAAAATAATACCCAACTTGCCTTATAGTAACTTGACCAGTTTAAAAGTTTATCTACTCGCGCGAGTTACTGGAACGCAAGTGGAAAGTTAAATGCCGGGATCAACCATGAATTTTTAACAATGTTCTCTTTGAGAAGTTTTAGATAAGGATTTTTAGTGATATTGAGAAGGGCTTCTTAAGTTTTTTAACTTTGAGCTAATTTCAAGATTAAAATGCATGAGTTTTGTTAACGATGCTTGGTTTTCTCAGAATGGTCTATCATTTGTTCGAAAGTTAAAAAACTTTGGCTGTCAATTATTGGTTTTATTACGCATTGGACCTATTACATGAACTTTAGATATATTTTTAAATATTTTTATTATTATTATTTATTAAGAAACAAACAAACAGAAACAAACAGTCTTATAAAACAGATGAGTTTATAAAGTAACATTTTTCTAGTAATAGACCTATAGTTTCCTATATGTAAATGAATATTAATAGAAACTTATTACTAAGTACAAAAGACATGCATATTGTAGATATAGTCCGACAAGAAATTGTAGAAAATTATTAAGAAGAAGAAGATGGCAACAATTTAGTACGATTTTTTTTTCTAGTTCAATTTTATTTAATTTCTACTATTTCATGCCGCACCACATGTGTGACGAGATATATGACGAAATCTTAAATTTAGAAGCGGGTATTTTTTTATTAAATAAATATTATAATTATATTTTGTAATTACAGTATATTTCAACAATTTCGTCTTACATTTATTTTTTATAAGTACAGTGAAATCTCTTTGACTCGATAGGGTGAGACGTTAAGACGAAATAAAATGCTCTTCACTTCCCTTCACTCCACTGCCTCTGCCTTCGGTCCACTAATTGACAGTTTTTAACCGACTTCAAGATTTCAAAGGAGGAGGTTCTCAATTCGGTTGTATGTTTTTTTGTTTTTTTTTTGTTTTTTTTTAATGTTTGTTACTCCATAACTCCGTCATTTCTGGACCGATTTTGAAAATTCTTTTTTTGATTGTAAGTATATACATACAGATTGGTCCCGTTTTCGTCAAAAAGCAGTTCTGATGATGGAATCCATGAGGAATCGAGGAAACTCCTCAAATGTTAAAGGCATACATATAGTGATTTAAGTATTTTCATCAACAAATCAAGCACTTACATTTAAAAAAGTGACATTTGATAAAGTGGAACTGCTGATGATGATCAGAACGGAACTCTTCAATGACGCATAGTTCACGTTTGGCGATTTGTCCTCTTCGTTATGTTTGTTAAGCAAGTTAGGTTTTCAAGAAACATTTTTGTCAAGCTCGAGTTCTGATGATGGGATCCATGAGGAATCGAGGGAACTCCTCAAATGTGAAAGGCATACATATAGTGATTTTTTTTATTTTTATAAACAAATCCAGCACTTCCATTTTAAAAAGTGACATTTGATGAAGTGGAACTGCTGATGATGATCAGAACGGAACTCTTCAATGACGCATAGTTCACGTTTGGCGATTTGTCCTCTTCGTTATGTTTGTTAAGCAAGTTAGGTTTTCAAGAAACATTTTTGTCAAGCTCGAGTTCTGATGATGGGATCCATGAGGAATCGAGGGAACTCCTCAAATGCGAAAGGCATACATATAGTGATTTTTGTATTTTTATAAACAAATCCAGCACTTCCATTTTAAAAAGTGACATTTGATGAAGTGGAACTGCTGATGATGATCAGAACGGAACTCTTCAATGACGCATAGTTCACGTTTGGCGATTTGTCCTCTTTGTTATGTTTGTTAAGCAACTTAAGTTTTTAAGACATATTTTTGTCAAGCTCGAGTTCTGATGATGAGACCCACGAGGAACCGAGGGAACTCCTCAAATGTAAAAGGCATACGTATAGTGATGTTTGTTTTTTTATCAACAAATCCAGCATTTACATTTGAAAAAGTGACATTTGATGAAATGGAAACTGCTGATAATGATCAGAATGGAACTCTTCAATGACACATCGTTCACGTTTGGCGATTTGTTCTCTTCCTTATGGACCCAGACCTAAACTTGGACCCGGACTCGGACCCGGACCCGGGTCTGAACATGGACCCCAACTCGGACCCGGACCCGGACCGAACTCTGACCCAAACTTGGACCCGGACAGCCGGACACGGACCCGGACTCTGATCCGGACCCGGAAATGCTACTAGAAAAGTGGGTTAGGTGGGTGGTTGGGTTTTGAACTGCGATTCTCACAGAACAGAACTGCTATCAGAAAAGTAGGTTAGGTTAGAGCTGTGACCCTTACAGAAACGAAATGCTATCAGAAAAGTAGGTTAGGTTAGGTTAGAACTGCGACCCCTACAGAAACGAAATGCTACTAGAAAAGTGGGTGGTTTTACCTCCTTTTCTACATTATTAGGCAAAAGATGCTGTCTTTTTCATTTCATTGTCTGGAATCTAAGTGCACCATCAACAATAAGTGAACTTTCAGCGGCATCCCCCATTGAAGTCGGTTTTTTTTTCTTAAAAATTATTTTTATCTAAAATCAACGTGTGGCATATCATTCGATAGGTCTTGTCTTGAAAACATTGAGGTTGCTAACAGGTTTTTTGATTAAGTGAATATTTACTTTAGGAAATCGCTGTGAAAGTCAAGTTGGCCGGTTTTTTTCTTACTCCGGATGTCGGTACGACAAAAAAAGATTCTAATTTTTTTTATACCTATATAAACTTGTAAGTTTATATGTATATATACCGCTCAATTACGCTATTCAACATGTTGTTTACCGGCAGTCCACTTTGTCCCAAGTAATAAATCTTGAAGCAATCGCGAATGACCGATCGCACCCCCTACCCCCCAGCCCACCCCATCAATCACACCGATACAAACACGTTTTATTAAAACACCATGTTTTGTTTGCGACCCGACAGCAATTTTCCTTTTTCCGTTAGGTTTTTGTTCACTTTGTCTTTAGGTGTAGTTGACTTCCTCGGTTGACGTAATAGTATTAGTTTATGTGAAAACACTAGATTACGAAGAAGCAGAGGCACTATTATGTATCCTACACACACACACACACACACACACACACACACTTGAAAATATGTATTTAAGTAAAATGTAAATATTAATTGTAAATAAATTGTAAATTGTTAAGTTTAAGTTTAAATTAAGTACAGTTTGTTGGGCCCTATTTTCCAATGGAAGAGCGGTGTCTCCCGACACAAGTATCTTCATACTTAATGGGAGATTCCAGCCATTTATGTTTTGTGTATTATGTGTTAAAACCAAATAAACTATTTTGTATTTTTTTGTATTTGTATGTGTGCTACGTAATTAAAGACTCCATAAAACGAGCAGAAAGCGAGTTTCATAAAAACGTCACACGAGTGTTTTAATGCTTAATTATATTTAGTTGCATATACTGCTTTATCCACCTCTCTAAACACATGTTACAACCACTATTGGCATTGCCGCATTTGATCACACTGTTTGCAGTTGACATTTCATTTAGAATAAAAATATGTCATTTCGACTGATACTAGAAATAAAATGAGGATAAATCAAATTCCTTTTATTTGAAAAGTACAGATGTTCGAAATTTGAATGTCATTATTAATATAAACAATGAGGATATAATAAGATAGAGCAGTACTGTCATAGTAAGTAGCGTAAACTTAAGAGTTGGTTGATACAGGAATGTTTTTATTCAATTGATGAATTTTTTGACTATTTCAAATATGACTAGATTCTGACAATTGTAATTTGATTAAGTATGACATTTTAACGTTGTAATTATAAGTGACATGTATAATATTTAGATTTATTAGCATTATTAATTCCATGTAGCATAGCTCGCGTTTGTGTTTTTTGCATGCCAGTTGCTGGTGAAGTATGCATGTGCTTCTTAGTTACTAAGTCCATCTTTTGTACCATATTTTAAGCAAAATAAAGATATTTGATATTTGATATTTAGTAAATTTTGTAACCACTGTAAATTCACTGCCATCTATCGACATACTTTAAAACTAAAAATGAAGATTTATAAAAGTACGTTAAAATGTATTTAAATATGGATAATGATTTTTTTATTTGCATTAATTATTTTTATATGTTTTTGACCCATGTTCTTTCACAGGTATGCGTTAAAATTATAAATAACAAACGAAACAGTCAACGCCCTCTATACGAGAGTAGGCCAAAACTATTGGCGCCATCTGATCGAGAATCAAATTTTCGTGGATTTTCGAGGCACGTTTTTTCCTTAGACTGTGTTAGTATCCATCTATTACGGAGTTATATTTATCTTTGATATAGATGATAACATTTTCACAGATAAGAAATTTGCAGTAATAAAATAGTTTTTTCCCCTCACTAGCTCGGAAAGTTGTCGTTTATCCTTCAATACAAGCGGGGAAAAACGCGTTTTATCCACTAGTGGGGAAAGTAATTTGACCTTGGATAGAGCGTGCGTGTTTAAGTAGCTTGACAGATAACAAAACGTAAAACGCTCATGATAATGGTTCGTTCGATATTAATTATCATTAAATAAATGGTTTGAGAATCTAATAAAAAATACCAAATTTAGCTTTATTTAATGATTTTAAGTCATAAACCTTAAAATTCCATAAGAAACGTTTGTTTTTTTATAATGATGTTAAATTTAATTCTGAACGCACAAGTTGAGTCGATGCAATTTCGAAACGCATCGTTGACATTTCATACATCAGAAATGTCAACATTGTCAACAATTTTTTTACTTAAAACCTTTTCTCACCGACTCGCGTAAAAATACACAACTTCCAGAGTTTTCTGTTATAATATCGTAAAGAAATGAGTGATTCCAGTGATGAAGATGATCTAAACGCCTGTGGATGTTGCACTTTCCTCGCTATAGTGAGGTGAAAAGTTTTGTGTTACACACGGGCGCAAATGTATTTTACTTCTCGTGTGTTGAAACACTCTCTACGCTCAGGATTCTATTTTAAAACCACTCGCTTCGCTCGTGGTTCACCTATAGAATCCTTTCGCTTGCTCGTGTTTCAATTCTACACTCGCGGGTAAAATACAACTTTGCACCCTTGTATAACAAATAACTATATCTTTATGGTGGCCGTAATTTGCGGTTTTTGAACGCATCACAAAGGGTACATAAGTAAAATGTGAGTTATGTAAACTGCTATTGACGACTACACACATACGGTTAAAGCTGTGCGAAAGGTCACTTAACTTTAAATGTATTAAATCCTAAATCGAATCGTGACACGGAATATTGACAAAGTTCGCGTTGGATATGCAAATTGCAAAATATTATAGCAACGGGACGGAAATAACCCTTTTAACGATTATGAGGCACTATGAGACTGATTAATGATGATGATTAATATCACTTCTGTCATAAAAAATGAATATTAATTCCTTACTGTGGGACTATTAGGTGGATATGTGTAAAATTGTCCTATAATAATATATTATTAATATTGTCTTCGGTTACCGCGACAGTTACTCATGAAATCAAACTATGAAAACGGATTATATCGCGTATATTGAATTTATAATACATCCCGACGTTTCGAACCCTTTACAGCGTTCGTGGTCAACGGGTGACTGAGGAAAACTTACAAAGTGCAAAAATACCCACATACTAAAATAATGAACAATCATAGACTACAAACTTTAAGGCTGGTTGTACATGCAAAATCGGTTCATAAGGCTAGTTATACACTACAATTATTTTCAAGTAAAGATATATATATATATATATATATACGCGATAAAAATATATATTATTGTTATAGTCCAAAATTGGGCTGCCGAGGCCATTGCAGATCCCAACAAGTGTGAAGACCGCCCAACGGTGTAACCCAACGAATTAGAGTAACCATAGAGACTATAGACTTCAAAAATGACCCAAAGTTTGTGCCGCGAGTGACTTAACTGTAACCCAGACGCAACATTTTCGAACAAGTGAAAGAAAAAGTAGGGGTCGTGTCGTATCAAAAAGTCAAAGAGCTGGCGCAGGATAGGGAAATCAGCCGGGCTAGCACATGATTGGCGCGACAGTATCTCGCCGCGAGATAGACTACCCGTCCCTCTTTGATTCATACAGATAGTAAAGAACGGGTAGTCTATCTCGCGGCGAGATACTGTCGCGCCAATCATGTGCTCGGCCTACAGGAAGATACTCCACCGAAAAGAGAATAACTCTGTTAATGATGATGAAATATTGTAATGTCGCACAAAAAGTTTGTCATATTATAATCATAATCATAATCATTTATTGCACCATTGTAAAAATATGGTCATTTCACCATACAGGTGCTTACATTGTGCTTATTTAAATATAATTATATTGTGACCATCAAGACGGGCTTTCTTTCCTCGCCTATTACGGAACCAGCCTAGTCCACCTCTACCGCTGAACATTGGTAAAAAAATTGGTATTGAAAATTATATTGACCAATTAAAACTTTTATTGACCAGTCACAAATTCACAACAATTTTTTAATAGCGGGAAATTGTGGAATGTGAAGGAATAGAGGGGAATAGAGGCTTACCTAATGCGTCGACAGCTTCGGTGGTGCGGTCACGTATCACGTATGGCGGAGGAGAGAGTGGCGAAGCGCATCTTTTTTTCTGAACTAGAGGAGGGTAAGCGGAAACCTGGCAGACAACTCCTCTGATACAAAGATGTTCAGAAACGAAACATGAAAAGATGCAACATCGAGCTCTCTCAGTGGGAAGGTGTGGCAGCACAGCGTCCTGAGTGGCGCAGGCTGGTGCAGGACAAAGTCCGCGATTTCGAGGAGCAACGCTTAGTTGACCTCAACGCTAAACGCAACGAGCGGAAACCACGCCAGCCTGCTTCAATTCATTACCACTATGTGGCTGGTGTCCTCACGTGCTCTCAATGTGCGCGAGGGTTCGCCTCGAAGATCGGCTACGTCAGCCATATTCGGACGCACGAGCGCCGTGCTAACTGTTACCAGTTAGCTTAGTTACTAGGAGTCGAAGTGGTCGCCATGGTCGAAATCGGCCGGAAGGATCATTCATTCATCGGGTAATATCTCCGAGGGTATTTAAAGCTGCCATCGGGTAATATTTTGTGGATAAGGGATAACTCTGTGATATATGTCAAATAAATTTCAGTCACATAGACCGTTTCATGAAGTCAAAAATGTACGCTATAACCTCAATCGAATTCCAGCTAGCTACGAAGCCTGTAGTGTTCAAACACACTACGAGTCGCAATAACATTGACGGTCCGCGTTCCGCGTTTGATATGCAGATGCGCTTTACACTTTGTACCTCCGTCAGTGTAAGTTTGATAGTTGCCATCGTATGTGCATTTTATATTTTTAGAAGCTTTGATTTTACTGCAATGTAGGTAAGAAGTACAAATTATTTTGGCATGAATTCAGAATTCGGTGACAATGCAATGATACGAACATTGGTTTTACGATAAATGTTTTTTTTTAATAAGTACTTAAATTTACTCTTCAAAGATGGTAACTGTGGCATAGACTGTACTAAGTAGTTACTTTGTACCAAATTTAAGCATCTGAAAAAATTCGTTCCTTGCTTAAAAAAGATAATAAATAAGTGGGGTCAGGTGGGGTAAATATAAGTCACGGGTAAATATAAGTCACATTTCATTACTATTCCATTAAATAAGAAGTTTACACACAAGGCTTCTTTTTAAATGGAATAGGAGTGAAATATAATAAGTTGTTCAGTGTTAAAAACTTTGTCTTAATTTTACCCGTGTCTTATATTTACCCCACCTGACCCTAGGTAAATTACTAACCACTAGATACAATTGAATATTAGTACCAAAAATATATCAAGACCATTGTTGCAAATAAAGATCATTCCTTGTTTATTACTTAACATATAGCCCCTGACATCAAGCATCGCCATGGTAGAGGTAAACGCATCTGAGCGAATGACCCCATAGCACGGATTCACTGATTATAAAGTATTGATTGAGCTATTTTTACATCACCTATCCAGAGAAGCGCTTTTAAAACCACACTTTTAGAAGATACAATAGCTAGGAATATACCTACGTACCGGTACCGATGTATGGTAGGAATGAGGCAAATATGTGTCTATGGACAGATCTTTGGCAGATACATTTGTGCGTAATTTCCACCATACATTGCAAGATTTATCCGCCAGACAGATCTGATGGATAAAAATCTATGTAAGTGTAACCCTAGCTATTGTATTGGAAAAATGCAGCTAAACTTAGAAACAAGTTCAAATAACTTTTCTCTTCTGTCGAATAACAAGATAATTATACAAAAGTCAATAGAGTTGCAACGACAAAGCGTGAATCGGCAAGCCTACTTGTCATAGGTACTTGCGGTAACAAGCTACCAGGATAACACGATTCGACGGAGCTCGCCATGTTTTCTATCAACTTACACAGTTACAGAGGACAAAAAATCTACAGAGGAATATATTTAGGCCCTTTTCTGACTTCGCGGTGCGGAATTGGTGCAGTATATTTTATCTTTTTCTTCTTTCTCGTTTCATTATGACTGAGGGTCGCGACCACATGAGGTCGTTATTTTGTGCACCAAAGCTCTCCATTATGCACGATTTTACGCCTTCCTAATAATAGGCGCCTGGGTAGATCCTGGCGGGCTTTAATTACAATGTCCACCCAGCGGGTCGGGTATATAGTTGGTCAAACCAAATTGTCAGTAAATAAGAACAAAAAAAACTATACTCGTCCTTTTCTTTTGGGTGCTAGTACTAGTGTAAGATAAAGCAAAATGTCAGCGGAGCCATAGGTAAACAACACCAAACTACCCAAAAATATTTTTAAAAAATGTTAGAGGTACACAAAGAAATTCACACTACCCCACCATTAGTATCATATTATCAACAACACGACACGCAACAGTGACAGCTAACTGATATGATTCCAATATGATTAAAATATCGGTTTGATGTCACTTAGTGCACGTTCGAATTGGCCTGTTAGAATTTAATTTATATCAGGGACCGATTGCCTACAACTCCGTACCTAATGTCATTAAAGACTCGACTAGCGATGCGATATTCAAAAAGAAACTTAAATCATTTCTTATAGATCAGGCATACTATCGTATTGCTGACTTTACGAGTGCGCCGGTAAGTAATTGACCCAGCACCGTTCGAAAACAGGTTCTATTACCTACCTACCTACTAATAATGTTAGAATGTTACTTGTTTGTTACTTATATCTAATGATAAGGTTATAATTCAATTCAATTTTCAATTCAATTTATTTATTTAAGACAACACTGGCCCATAACGGTTAGTAACAATTAAGGTTAAAAAGTAAGTGTTAGTGGAACACAAAAAACAGAAAACGACAAAACAAAAACAGTCAGCAATAAAATTCTTACAACTCACCTAATAGCGGTTATGACACATTCAAAATGCCGCATTATAGGTGAGTCGTATCGGCCCGCAACAGTGGTCAGGATGGGGTTGGAGCTGGCCCGCACTTTGCAGAGCAACGAGGCAATTCTCTTGCGTATTATGGCATAGTAGTCATCCGTGTGAGCTTGCGCAAACATGCCCGATGCGCTGCAGAAACGGGACAGCCCCAACAACATCCTGAAACCATTATTATATTGGACGCGCAGGGAACTGATGGTCTTCTGCGTATAACTAGTCCAGAGGCTGCACGTGTAGAACACCTGACAATATGCTTTAAATAACGTTACTTTTACCTGTTGGCTACATCGTGCAAACCTCCTTATTAGCATGTTGCATCGGACTGCCAGTGCCCTGCGCTCCCTTTCTATATCTAATTGGTCTTTAAGGTCGTCGGTGACATAGTGTCCAAGATATCTAAATGTGTACACGCGCTCGAATATGTTATTATTAAGTTTTATGTCAGGTACACTTTCCGGTAGCTTGCCCCCGACGGCCTTAAATACCATATATTCGCTTTTCTTAGCGTTATACCGTAAGCCATGTTTACTTACGTACTCTTCACATATGCTTAGTAGTTTTCTCAATGCCCTGACCGTTGGACTGAGCAGCACCATATCGTCTGCGTAGCTGATGTTGTTGATACTAACATCATCAACTCTGCATCCTACTGGAGTGCTGCTCAACCCCTCGATCAGGTCGTTAACGTACAGGTTGAAGAGCTTGGGGGAGGTTATAC
The DNA here is from genome assembly GCF_947568885.1 of Cydia strobilella. Classification (NCBI taxonomy): domain Eukaryota; kingdom Metazoa; phylum Arthropoda; class Insecta; order Lepidoptera; family Tortricidae; genus Cydia; species Cydia strobilella. The sequence goes on from NC_086059.1 coordinate 3,099,584, forward strand.
CCCCCTGCCTCACCCCACACTCCAACCTGTACGACTGAGAAAACCTACCAGCCCATCTGACGCTATTGCTCTGGTTAAGGTACCAATATTGAAATATTCGGAGTAGCTCCGCCGGTACTTTTTGCTCCCTTAACTTGTTCCAAAGGACATCGTACGACACAAGATCAAATGCCCTGGATAAATCCAGGAAACATGCGTATATAGGTGTGTGACGCTCAGTGTAGTACTGTACCGTGTGTTTTAGACTTAAGATGGCAAGATATAATTAAGTACTCAATAGTGTTTATGACGTGTAAAGTGTACTGTTTATATTTACCAATAAAGTCTGTATTCCTGTAAATACTTGTCATTTGACTTCCACTTTTGGCTATACTACCTTTTCGTTGGAGCAAAACATGTTGATGAACTTATCTAATCCCAACTCGTAATTCCGCCCGCCACGTGGCGCATACATAATGTAAAATTACGGTAGTTATGCCGGCAATGTTTTCAGCAGCTACGGAAACCATGTAGTAAAAATAAGTTTTTTTTTTTGGAAAAAAATACCATTTTTGATACAACTTTTAAGCGCTGACTGCTGCTGTTATGCTTCTCTTTCAACGCTCATCTAGCGGTGAAACTTGCGTGATTAGTTTGGGAAACCTCAATATTGCAACCAACCGGTCCCGGTCCTTACAAACAGAAATTCTGTAATCTCTTCAAATGGAATTCAGATAGACATTTCCTCCATTTTGCCACTGTAATTGAACACATCGCATCCGAGAGTTCTATAATTGAAATATCGTTAATATTGTAACATGTATTATCTAGTGCATAATTATTTTCAATAGTATTTTCACGGAAACGCACGAACGTGTCTTGCTATTTCACTCAGTCTCGGTACAAAGTGTACTGATGTTGACTAAGGTAGCATGACAAATACAAAATTTCCGAAAAATACGAAGGAAAACAATTATGCACTACATCTGTACACGTGCAATATGATTGCGGCCCCAAACGCGGAACAAAGCCCGCACTTGACACAGTTGCGGCCGCGGTGCGAGCGCACAATGCAATACAACTCGGTTATAACTTCACTTTCTTTTTTAACGTTTTTAAGGTAGACGTCAGAGTGCTTCTTACTGCCCCAGTACATGCCATCTTTAAACTGAATTCATTGTCAATAGAGCACAGCAGGGTGCCATCTATGGGGTCTCAGCATGTTGAGCACTAGGACGTGTAGGATAAATGATAAGTTATGTTGGTTGTCAATGGTAATTTTATGCTCAATGGTGTAATTTTCAGGCAAAATGTCAGTTGTCGATAGAACTGTTTATATTTTATTATCCTATTAGCAGAAATGCTTTATTAACGAACTGTATATTAATAAAATTGTATTTTATTTTTAAATGTAATTTAATGCTAATTTTAATTGTAATTTATTTATTTTATAAGATAACATTTTGCGCATTTCAATATTAATTAGATTCTCGCTCTCTGACATTTGTATGCCAACCGGCAAAACATAGTGCTCAATGTATACCTACACCTAAGACCCATGTATACCTGTTTTATAAAAAAAAAAACAACCTACGAAAAGTTATATTTTGCTGGAAAATGGCACAAGTTAACTGCCATTCGGTATTACGAAAAGCAAGTACTTAAGTAGTAATCGAAACTCGCCAGCGACAGCGCCGTGTAACAAAGCTTGCCTTGCTTCAAGCGCCGTCAAAGTTACTTAAGTGGAAGTTACAAACTTTGAATAGTATCGGCTTAATATTTTAAGACTCGTTAGCACATCTAAACTTATTCCATAAGCGAAAAGGTATGTACACAATACGGGGTGTATTTTTAATCTGTACCAGTTGAAAACGCGCGGCGTGTTCAAACGATTAAAAGCTTCACTGTAGTATATGACTGATGAAAAAAGCATAAAAGCAGCAGTCGGCGAGAAAAGCTTGTATCAAAAATTATCCTATTTACAAAAAAAAACTAGCCGGTTTCCGTACCTGCTGAAAATATTGCCGGCAACTACCGTGTTTACATTATGCATGCACCACGTGGCGAGCGGAATTAAATCAGTTTTTATTCGGCGGTTCTGCGGTATACAGTTTTAAGGGTGTTGTTGAATACAGAAAGAAAACTAGTAGGTAAATAAAAAACCCGGTTGATTACTCGGCCGTAAAATTTGATAAGTTTTGAGAAAGTCGGAATAAAAAAAAAACTTTATAGCTTTTCGTTGTACTCCCTAATCCAAAACTTTAAGAATGTTTTCTACAAAATACTAAGTGAATTTTGCAAACCAGAGGGAAACCAGCCATCATTGGGATTAGTTAGGTAAGTTAATCAAGATGTTTTTTCTCCAACGAAGAGCTAGTATAGCCAAATGTGGTAATCAAATTATATTCTTGATATTCTAAGAAATAAACTTATTAATACACTGAAGAAAAAAAATTAAAGTAATAACGATAATACAGATAGCCTCTTTTATATATAGCAATTACATACAATTTGCTATACCTAATAAAATGTAGTCTTGTGTTGGAAGTAGTAACAGGACGTTACATATTATCATCATCTAGAAATTCAGCTACATTTATCTACCAGCTTACATTTAAATAAGACGGTTTATGAAGATTGAGTCTGTTGGTTCAGTAATGTATGTCTTTTTAGTAATGTGTTTAAGAAAACTTTTATGACTGTAATAAGCTCCGTTTTTATATATTTCTATGTATTGATGGCGTCGAGGATTTTGACAAAATTTGAATAGTTGCAGATTTTTTCGGACAAATGTGGCTACTTCCAGAATGTAAAGGGAGAGGAGGGTCAGTAGGATTACTTTTTTAAAGTGGGGTCTACAACTGTGGGGTTGATGTATGTTTGCGAGAATCTTCATACATCTTAATACATTTCTTCTGCATATCGAAAACGTTTTAAATGTCGGTGCTGTGGCCCCACAAGAGAAGTCCGTAGCGTAGCCACGCGACTGCCTATAACTGGACTTAGGTAATATTTCAATTTATTTATTTATTTGGAATATGGGAGATCCATAGTGTTAGTAGTACAACAAATCTTAAAATTTATTAAAAGAAATACATTTTAATTAATATCCTAAAACCGAGCTTGCTATTTCAAGCCGGCCTGTTTGCTGGTGTAAACACATAGTTCGCACGTCTCAATTTTTGTGTCATTCAAACATAATTAAATCATACAAAAAGGTAATCCGCCACATGCTTCGTCAAAACACAAACATAATCCGCACAAGCATCGTTCTGACCTTATTCTACATTAACACTAATACAAAACATAATTTCTGCAACAAGCTTCGTCAAAAACAACCATAAACTAATGCCCATCCCCACCCTGCACCAAGCCCGGCCCAAAAGTTCCCATTATGCTTGCAGCATTCCCACGCTGTATGGCGATGGAAACCTGTTAGACCAACCAATATCCAGAGCGGGGATCATTACCCCTCTCCCTTAAACGCCTGCCCAACTCCCTAAAAAGCTCTAGAGCCTCGTTACTCCAGGGTCCAGCAGTCTCCACAGCAACCGGCACGAAACGGTCGGTACGGATTTTTGTGTAAGTAGGTAGTAACAAAATATTTTTCCCCTCACCAGCTCGAACAAGCCTACTTTCGTCACTCCCTGGAGTGAGGAAAGTCTCACTTTGTCTCACAGGGAGTGTAACAATGTAGCTTTTTAATTTAGTGAAGGCCATGAACTGCCACTTCATACTTCTATTACATTTTTTTTTGTTTTATTCTGTGTAATTTGAAATACATTTTAACCTTTAATATGTTCTCACTACTGAGGTGAAAAATTATATGTACAACACGAGAGCAAAGTTATTTTACATCTCGTGTTTTTGAGTTCCTTCGTTACGCTCAAGATTCTAACTTAGAATCACTCGCTTCGCTCGTGATTCAATTATATAATCTTTCACTTTCTCGGGACTCAAAATAAACACTCGCAAGAATAACCAACTTTCCTCTCTTGTTGCACAAATAACTATTGTAACTGTTATGCAAACATTTCTTTCAGGGTATACTGAAACACAACCACAACATAACCTAATAAAATATAGCCTTATACTATATAGCACAAGTTAATACAATAAATCATAAAAATAAAAGTACATACTTGTATGTACGTATCCTACGCTTCTGAAATCCCTCTACAAACATTGTGAACCCGTTTATGGAGCCCTTAACTGTTTTACATTCTGTCGCCAGTACCTACAGCGTTAATAAATCTCACAGAGAACCTGAGACCGAGATTCTAGAGATTTGGAGAGATTTCAGAGATTGAACGATACAGGCAGGTGTGAAATTACAGCTTACGGGATCTTGCTTGGGATATAGAGATATTGAGTACAGAAATATATACCTAAGTATATGTTTAACAGTGAGGCCATACACATTTGCACCTAATAAGCAAGATATTTTTTTTTGTAGTTACATACTTATAACTTAAGATTCAGTAGTACATGAGAAAAACAGGATTTATATTTAATTATTTATGTACCTATTTACCAGAGGCGTCAACTTTTAAGGTATTGTAACCATTTTCTAAAACATGTTTGACTCGGTTGTACAATGTATTAAAACATTTGATTTCCATTCAATATTTTATTCTTTAGGTGCAGACGCGAAGTTTGTAGCATTGTTATTCACTAAAACGGGTACTCAATTTCGTATTAAATGACCTCTGACCTTCCGAAGACGATTGTTTTCTAGTGGTCGTCGTCGGGTACCTAATTCTAAATACACAAATTTCCATTAATAAAATAAATAAATAAATCATTTATTCTGGCGAAATAAACCCTATTTTACATTTTCTTATTCTGCCAAACTGCAAGACAGTTTGTGGGCAGAGGGGACTCCCTTAATACAGATGGGTAGTCTTAGCTAATTGCATACTAAGTACATAGCCTACATAGGTACGTCTCTTCCTTAGACTTTTTTCCTTAGACTGTATCCATCTATTACGGAGTTATATCTATCTTTGGTATTACCTATTATGTATTCAAAGATTACTTATTGTGGATTTTCCGTTGCTGAAAGTAGGTACTGAAAGCTTTTGTGCAGATTATAATAGTCAATACAGTATTATAGATATTGATTTTGCATTGCAGTCGATTTTTAAACCAAAAAGCTGTAGGACTGGTACCAACATGTTTCTTGAAATGTAATACGGGTACAGTTCAGTTCAGTTTTTGGTTCTTATGGCATCTGTCCATTGGGACAATTTTGCCAGCATCAAGGTTGTGGGAGCAGAATTTCAGTATCAGAACTTGATTCAGTCCGTGTAGATGCTTGATCGGTTGAAGAATCTAAACTACTATAGGAATAAAAATAGAAAAAATGGACGGCCAGAAAAACCAATAGAAACTATAGAAAGTAATGAGCCAACTGCCAGGATCAGGTTTTTTTTTTTTTTTCTTTTTTTTAAAGGAACATTACAGGAAAGTTTGGGTAAACAAACAGGTAAAAACTTTTAAAAGGAGCTAAAGCTTGATATTAAAATCTTTCATAAACTTAGCAAGGACATAAACAAAGGTAGTGTTAACCAAAGTAAGGATATGGTTTATGTTAACAGGACGTTGAATATAGTCAGAAAGAAAATCATAAAAACTGGCATGAGTATTTGGACAGTTGAAGAAGATGTGATCAAGGGTGCCTTCCTCCAGGCCGCATTCACATAATGAATGATCTAGAATATGGATTTTAGCTAGCCAAGCAGGGGAAGTATTGTGGCCAAGTCGAAGACGAATAATAGAGGAGGTAACTGACTTGTGAATCTTATGGTATTTGAAAAACCAAGGTCTGACAAGAATATTCGGTTGGATCCTATAATAGCGATTGCCAGTGGATTTGCTAGTTATCTCCCACTCTTCAGTCCACTGTCTGACAAGATCTGCTTTAGCAGAGTTACGGAGGTCCTGCATATAGCACTTGGAGTAAGAGGAAGAGCAACCAATTTCAATCGCCTGTTTAGCACAGGCATCTGCATGCTCATTACCATCAATTTCACTATGACTAGGGATCCAAGCAAGAACAACTTCAAGCCCAAGTAGAGAACATTGGTATAGGGACTGTCTAGTCTTAAGGATGATAAAAAGATTATCCCTGGAGCGAAGTGGAAACTTATGTAAATCTTGAAGACAGCTAAGGGAGTCAGATAATATTATTGCTTTCGGGACTTTGTGAGACTGAATGAATGAAACAGCTTCAAAGATAGATATATTGCTTCCCCTGTGAACACCGATGTGGTAGGAGGGCTTTTGAAACTTAATATAATTTTATAACGCGGAATCCAAACCGCAGAGCCAACAGCAAGGTCAGTTGAGAGTTTCGAGGCATCTGTAAATATTGTAAGGAAATTCTGCCACTTTTCCTAAATGAGTTGTAAAAAGACATTATTAGCGGTTACCTAATACTGTTGGCGTGTGTGACGCGTGTGACGTTTTTGGATTTTACGAATAGCGGTCTAAGTACACCGTCTACAGATTAATCCCTCTTATCCATAATACAGCAACCACTTACAAACCGGCGCGAAGACGCGAATTTCGCAGATTGTTCACGCCGCCTTCGCGCCTTTGTTCCCCGTTTTTTGTCTGTTTTTCGCGTCATAGGAGACGTGAAGCGCGTACTTTCAAGACTCCACATTACAGTCATTACACACTATTTTGGCTCATCTGTGGCAAGATAAATATTAATTATAATATGATTATATTATATTAAGCAGCTATATTTTATGGTTTTACAACAAAACAAAATGGAAAAACAGCTAAATCACGTATGATGCCGTAGATAACTAACAGTTAAACTCGATCAGCTGATGCTTTTCCGCCATCTTGCAGCAAACCAAACTGCGAAATCGCCGTGAAGTGGCCGTGACGTTGTGCGAGAGTGGAGTTACGTAAGCATAAATTTTAGGTCTGTGGGTTACATCAACGTCGCGATATGGTCGCGCCGCGATTCACGCACCTAGTCTGGAGGGCGCTTAACAAACAGAAATATCAAAATCACGGATAGCAACAAACGATTATCCAGCGTTTGTTAAATATGACAAACGCTTAAATATTAATAAGTTGTGAAAATCTAGTAAATACTGTAGTGTTTTTAATGTTCAAAATCGACAATCGATTCCTAAAAGTCGTAACAGACTGCCGCACCGCACCGCGACCTTGGTGCTTTCTCTCTCTCTCACTTATGGGTGCGGCGCACCGTTGACCTTAGTGCGACGCGGTAGTCTGTTACGGCTACAATACTAATTCTTATTTTTACGGTTCCATCTACAATTTGGATTAAACACTGTATATCAAATTTAAATAATATTTTCTTTCGATCACTGAAATAAAAACTCAATCCTCCCGTCCGTACAAACTTATCAAATAAAACGAAAAAAGTCCGAATCCAAATGCCGCCGTCGCATAATTAAAAAAGACGGCACATCGATCCGTGTCCGTTTGAGTATCGACGGAGAGGGACGGAAGCTGGGCTATTCATAATCGAATTGCTAGACGGCCGCATAACTTAAAGTGGACCAATTCAAATACAAATTCTCCTTACACTGAAAATTTTGCTGAAAATGCCAATACGCCAATAATTCTGAATATCGTGACTACTTTGAAAAAAAAAACTCGTATCTTGTTCTGTCAATCAAAAGCAAAATGTGGTAACTATTATGGATGCATACAGAGTTATAGTATGAATCTTCTCAAATGATTTTTACGCCTAAGACCCTAATCTGTTAAACAAAAGCCATTGTTTCTTTTGTGCAAGCGCGTGGCCATCCCCGACAATGTGTACCTTTTTGTGGAAAGCTGTTCAAAGTGAGAACTTCCTTTTAATTGGTAACACGCATCGGCGAAACCTTTCGTGAACATGCTACCCGTCCCGCAGATTCTATTTCCGGCCCCAAACTCGACGGGCCAGTTAACCTCGATAGGAATGGCTTCCTTGTATTTTGCCTGTAGCCAGACTTCTGTACTGGTTATGCTATCCTGGTAAGTTTGACGAAATATACAGTGAGCCGATCTCTCGAATAAGTTTGAACAAGATCGGCTCACTATTTCGTCAACTTTACGTATGGTCGATAATAATGATCGTAACAGTCTTCGCAAAAATACAGCAATGTCTGGCATCTTGTCAATAACAAGGATATTGAACAATGATTGGAAGTTCTAAATAAATTGTCGAAGATGTAAATACTTCTGCCCAATTTATCCACCAATCATCTTACCGACTTTCACAGCGTAGCTTGTAAGTTATTTAATGTTTTATTTGTAGTTTACAATAAACATAATATATAAAATTTCGGTATACACCTAAAGAGGCAGAGGTCAACAACGCTCAATGTCAGGTGTCACTCTTACCTACTGTTTACAATTTGCTTTTGTATTCGTTCACGTTGTTTTGTATCAAAATCGCTTTAAGTACAACTTCACAGTAAAGAAGTGTAACCGTTGTGATCTAAATATTTTAAAATATGTCTCACAAAAGTTTTCGATTGTTTACAGAAAAGGTTTTTAGAGTCTCTGATTCTTTGATCGCATAGAGTCTAATGTTACCTGAAATTAAGTACTTACTCTTGATTGTAACAACATTAGATCTCACTAATGAGACTTGTACAAATTGTACATATTTAGTAGGTTTAGTGAGTTCCTACCTGCCTACTTATCGAGCGATAAACTTGTTTTATTAGCATCGTTAGGCGATCGGCACGCTCCTGGCTTCTGCTGATACCCTGGTATATATTTTTTTGCTAATGACGTTTCAAACGTCTATTGACGTCAGATTCCTCCCTATTAAGGGCCACTTGCACCATTCAATAACCTGGGGTTAACCGGTTAAACCTGGAGTTACAATGGTTACCAGTACAATTTGACACTGGGTTAACGGTTTAACCGGTTAACCCCGGGTTAGTGGGATGGTGCAAGTGGCGATAAGTAAAATAATAAATTAATCAGTATTTATCAGCCCAAGCTCCGTAGGCTGTTTCCAGTACCCAATCGTGTTTCCGCTCGAAACTTCACGCTGTATCGGTTTACAGCCGAATGGGCGCGATAAGTATCCCTCTTACAAACTCACATCATTGTGTTGTGAAATATACGAGTGTCATATCAGATTTTATAATATTTAATTTTGAAATATTTACTTACAATTTAACGAAATTCGTTTAATGTAAAGAGCGTAAAGAGCAAATATGTTCCATATTTATTTTACGAATGTATGTTGATACGTTATATAATATAAAACGCATTTTACAGTACACATAGTACTTTACCGCGCTTATGTACTGTAAAACGTTGTACACTCGTTGCGAATTTCCTACTTTTCGCACTTGTATCGTAATGTACCTATTATTGTAATTACTTCACTTTAAATTATTTGCAGTTATGTTGGCACACGTCTCAGATTAGGCTGATTAGGTATTACCTAGCTGTTAATATATTGATGGGAGAGGGAATGCGATCGCGTTCACGCAGTAGCTAACGTAAATGTCAAATGCCAACTCGTGGTAGCATGATGTTCGTGTATCCTTTGGAATTGAAAGCCTTGTTCCAGTGGTTTCCAGCCCACTGACCACCGCGATAAGCGATTACTATTACCGTTTCCACACATTTACTATCTTCTATAGATAATCTAGGTTTATATTCATTCGAATTTAAGATTTACGGGTTTATGAATAAGGTTGTTTTTCAAATACCACGACAAAATAGGTGCGATCTTGCGATTGTAATCGGGTACCTATTGAAAACTTGAACAAAGTGTTTAGGGGATCGTTAATTAATTTGTCGAAAATTAACCACGTTTCGGAGAATTTATCGGTAATAGCCTAAAGTTTTGCAAACCGAGTAGCCGAGAGGCATCTTGCTCACACTTATTAGTGTATCGTATCAAAATAATAACAAAACCTTATCAAATTTTGTGAACAAAATTGGCTTCCATATTGGACATTGCGAATTTTTCTAGTAACAATAGCTTCACGGGAAATACCGTACATTTGTCCGGCACATTTGTCTGCCCCGGGCACTCTGTGATTAATGAAACTAAAACTAAGAACTCCATTACTTTCATGGGATTTGCCATTGAGAGCGCTCTGACACGATGTACTTAAGAGCAGAAAATGAGTGCGGTATGATTTAGTGTGGACTTACAGTTTCAAGCCCTATATTCATCACTATCGTAAATCATCAAAAATCAAAATTGTTTTATTTCATTCAAAAACTTTACAAATATTATAGTGGCTGGTGTCTCCTTTTAAGTTATTTACAAAATAACCTGTGCTAGGAGGCACCGCTCTTCCAAATCCAAATTACAATTATTTAGTATTATACTATTCTTAAAGCTATGTTTCTTTATTAATTGTGTGTGTGTGTGTGTGTGTGTGTGTGTGTGTGTGTGTGTGTGTGTGTGTGTGTGTGTGTGTGTGTGTGTGTGTGTGTGTGTGTGTGTGTGTGTGTGTGTGTGTGTGTGTGTGTGTGTTTGTGTGTGTGTGTGTGTGTGTGTGTGTGTGTGTGTGTGTGTGTGTGTGTGTGTGTGTGTGTGTGTGTGTGTGTGTGTGGCTAGGCTAGGCTAGGCTACATATCCTAGTAAGTCTTCCACCTGATCGTAGTTTTTATCTTCCAACCAATTTGTTATTTTATTTTTTAATCATAACTGGACGCTGATGGTTACGTAAAAACGTTCGTCCAAAATAAAATGTTATTGAATTGAATGATTATTGGACTTCCGGTTCGAGCGCCATCTTGATAGTTAGCCTCGTGATTAATTCCTTTGTTTTTCGCTCATTAATATTGTTTAAAGTGTAATATCGATAGCTTATTATACAGTAAACTAATGTGGTCGTATGCAGTGACTGGAGAATTACTCTTAACTGAACTGGCGTGCTATACCATCGACGACTTTGTCAGTAGGGCAGCCAACCCAACCACATAAAAATAGATACGTAAGTTAAGTACCTATATTTGTAAAATGTACTAAAAATGTAAATTAATTAGTAATAATTTAATATAATTATTTATTATACTGAAAATGACATGTAAAATACTAAATTTTATTAATAAATATCTGAATCTGAATAAATTTGAAGCGCGTTTAACTACCATTTTGGAGTCAACGGTAATAATTTTGCTCCCTTGTGACACAATCTACTATTGAATTAGCTAAGCCAATAAAACTGTTACACGATTATAAAGTTAGGTCGATAGAATGGTCCCAAAAATAGCAGCAGTCTTGCAGTCGGCTTGATACCTTGTTCAAAGTGTCGAAACAACCCTTGTTTGGCCGCTAGTTCCATCAGGTGTGACTAGGGCCAATCGCCGATCAGTTTATAATAAAAAAAAAAAAAAAAAAAAAAAAAAAAATAGTCATTCAAGCGTAAAATATCGTTTGATACTTGCACACCTGCGAGAAACGACACCTTTTACGTTAAAATCTGTGTGAAGCCGTTTCATATACAAGACATGCTACATTAAGACGAAATATGTGACGTTTTCAACCAAAAGGTACCACATTGTCGCTTGTCAATAAGGCTGATTTCAAATTGAAGCTACATGGAAATAGCGCCTTATTGACGACCGACAATAAGTACCCTTTTGGTTGAGAATGGCACATATACTCATGGACAAATTTAGTCGAACGCAAAAAAAAAGATTTAATTACTAGATTACAGCACTTAAAGTAATTTAGGTTGCCAGAGCTCAACGAGGGAGAGAAGTGTTAGGGTCGGCAACGCGCATGTAACTCCTCTGGAGTTGCAGGCGTACATAGGCTACGGAGACTGCTTAACATCAGGCGGGCCGTATGCTTGTTTGCCACCGACGTAGTATTAAAAAAAAAAAAATTAATTAAACTTTTTTTTGCGTTCCTCTAAATTTGTCTGGGAGTGTATATTATTTCCCGTAAACTGGACTTAGAAATTCATAGGAAATAAAAGATATGGCCGTCGTGAGGATTTTTACCTTTTATATCAATTACTCTGAAAACATACTTCTGTTTAAAACTGCCCGTCAGATCCTTTGGGTATATCACTAGCTATTTTAAACCATAATTATACTGCTATGGTATAATTAGCCTCATTCATGAAGTTTATATTTGGAAGAAATATGTTTTATTCGGATGTTTGTTACCGTTATATCATGTTACAAATGCATTTCCGTTTTTAAATTACCATTTAATTACTTAAAATTATGAATAAAAAGTACAAAAATTTGCCCGCGAAAAGCTAGTGAGCGAAACGCTCGAAACGCCACGTGACGTCACGCGTTTGACAGATTAGTGTCATTAGTAGCAAACGTCAGTTGGGCCGCCCAACGTGTGACTTCATCACGCTCTGTCGAATTCGCGCCAAAAATTATGAGCGTTTCAACCGCTCAAAAATTTTCAACATTTTATATATTTTTTAATAAAATAATGTTAACGTTTACAAAAGTATTTTTATCATTTCCGGTGTTCCAACGATATAAATTATGAATACAAAAATAAAAATAAATTCATGCATGGAGCTAATTATGTGCATCAGAGGAGTCCCTCTCGTGCATGAGAGGAGGCCTGTGCCCAGCAGTGGGACGTATATAGGCTGAAATAATTGAAATATTATATTATTATGGTATATGTACAGGGTAACGATATACATCTGAAAATAAATGAAAATCAGTGTTAAATGTAGTAATGTTTAGTTTTTATAGTTGCTCAATTTCACATTAGATGTCGCTGTTCTATCGGCTAATTCGCGCTGTTAAGATTTTTTCACAACCCTTTATATAGTAAATTTGGTTTCGGAATAAATGAGTTTTAGGGTAAAGAGAAATAGGGCCGGGGAATTGTCCGGCCGACTCTAATGCCTGTTAAAAAAAAAAAAAAAAAGGAATAAATGAGTCTCTAGGGCAAAGAGTAATAGGGCCGGGAATTTGTCCGGCCGACTCTAATTTCCATGTCAAAAAAAAAGGAATAAATGAGTTGTCAATTAGGTTAAATCTGTAAATTTAGTTGTATAATTATTATTAGGTGAACTAGTTAAAAATTTCTAGGGTAAAGAGTAATAGGGCTGGGAAATTGTCCGGCCGACTCTAATTTATTTTATAATAAAAAAAGGAATAAATGAGTTCTAGGGTAAAGAGTAATAGGGCTGGGTTTAATAACCATGTTATAAAAAAAGGAATAAATGCGTATTAAAGTTGTCAAGTGAATTGTTTCATTACAAAAGGGTAGGAAGTGCAGTGCAGTGTAGTGAGTGAACAATCAGACATGTTTGATTTTTTTTCTATGAAAAAATGCCTTTGCAAATTTAAAGTCTAGTTTCCGTGTGATTTTTTTATGGGATTTGCCCTCGATTAAAACATGTAAAATTCAATATGAATAAAAACTAAAATTTTGCGTTAGCCCTCTCTCCACGTCCACTCTCGTTATATGAAATGTTTAAAATGTCTGACAAACACACACAGGAGAATACAATAAAACACACCTTCTAAATCGCGGGGTAATCCTGTAATCAGGGCAGTAATTATACACGTGCAGTAATTATAATCGCGGGGATTACAGGGCAGTAATTATACACGTGCAGTAATTATATTTTAACTGGCAGTGAGATTATCAGATTACAGAATGTCTTACCATTCTCGTTTATGGCTGGCATATAACTTCTCATTTAACTCTGCCTAATCTACTTAGAAACGTACTTGTTTCGCTAAACTGACACGATAAATAAGTAGGCAGTTAAACCGTTAATTTGCGGTCTTTTGTTTTCATATAATTTTCTTCACCCGTCTAATTTTTAGTTTTATATGACGTTTACATCTAGCCTTTAAAAATAACAACGAAGGTGTAACTTAAGGATGACTCTGTAGCCGGCTAACTATTTGCAACAAAATTCCAGCAGAAAATTTATGAGAAAAAAACAAAAGACGGGCGAAGGGCTTAGTTTTTTTTTTACAACCGGCCAGTGCGCGCGGTGGCTGCACTACGCAGGCTTGCCATGTTACAACTCACGGTAGAACAGTTTGGGTCCGGGCCGAGGCTTTCGACACTTCGTTTTCTATAGGTGATGGGTGATCACGTGATATCCATAGAAAACCGACACCTCCGTCATCGGAGGTAATTTTAGAGTTTCATTCAATCAATCAATGTGTTTAAGGATATATACGCGATAAAGTACTTTTAACATGTTCGCGGACGGTAAGTGACGTCATGTGTCATAGGCCAAAGAAAAAAAAGGCTGTGTTAAAGTGAATAATAATGTGTGAAAATCGTGAAAATTTAAATCAGTTTCCTAGTCGTGTATAAAAATAAACGCGTTATGTAGCCGCACGCACGGGCGCGGATCTAACACCCCGCCGGCGGAGCGTGCGAACCTCGCCGAGCCGCGGTAATGCGTCGCATTATGCCGCATTTTGTTCAGGAGCGGTATCATGGTCGCATTTTTATCACTTGTCATGTCATGCGTCACTTTTGCACTTACATACTTGTTAGAACGTGACAGGCATGATGACAGATGAATAAAAACAGACCGTCTTAGCCCTACAGTAATTTCATATTAGACAATCATTCTGTGACATTTTATTACTTCTGTGGCAAAGCAGAATAGTAGTCTGACAGTAAAACCGGTTACCGCAAATACACATACAAATAACCGCATAATACCGCAGTTTTAATGATTGAGCTGAATTCGCAAGAAATTATTGAATCGTCGAAAAAAAAACACTGAAAGCAAGTTAAGGGACATCGGGACGCAAGGGACATCAACAGGTGTGATATTTCAAGTTTCTTGGCTTTATTCAGGATCCCATCATCAGATTTTAAAACTTTTGCTTTCAAACAATAAGGAATTATTTGAAAAATAGTAAAAAAAGAGATGATTGCATGAAAACGACAAGCATACGAATACCCACTTCCGCGTTAAGTATTTACAAAAGTAAGTTCATTGAAAGTTTGTAAGTCTTCTTTCCAACACGTAACTCTCTAATAAGAAAGTTCATTACTTTCAAATTCAAATAGGTACACTGTGCAATTTACTGTAAATAAATTTATACCGAAAATTGAGAAACTTATCTACCTACACTTACTCCCCTGGAATTTGCGCACAAAGCAAGTGGCAAAAGCTTGAACAGTGGAAATACGACCTTAAATGTCGTCACGTACACCTTGAAAGTTGCTGGATAGCCATTTTCAAGGGAATCTAAATTAATAGCTAACTTTATGAGAACTATTTTGCAGTAAAAAGACAGAAAATATTTCATTGTTGAATCGTTCATAACATTTCATTGTGCATTATTTTGTAATTGTGTCTGTTTGGCCCGGTATACTACTTGGCCTTACTTAAATCTACTAAATCATTAACTAAGTGAGAACGAAGGTCTCCTTTTCAGCTTGGAAAAAAATGCTTTTATATGCCGGACAGACTTTCAACTGTTTTACTCTAAATACAAGACGTAGGGTAGGACGGGGACGTTTGAAACACTTTATGTTAAACCGCCTGTAACTATTTTATTTTTACAGTTAGAAGGTGTGCCTGTATTATTAAAGGTTATTTAGGTATTTAATTTTTAAGTAAAATGTGTTTGAAAAGCCCATTGTTACGTAATGATAGGGAATTAAAGAGAATGAGGAAGAGTGGTTCAATTGACCCCATAGGTGTGTTAATTGAAACACTATGTGGGGACGTTTGAAACACCTTAATATATACGGCAAAATGAAAGACAATTTATTATAATCTTTTTTAAATTACCATCACGGTATTCAATGAGATCAACTAAAGTTCGCAAAAAAGTTCGACTGAAGATCTTGATCAAAGAAAGGGATGCAAAAAAATATTGTAAGACATCTAGACCTCTTTATTGTACCTATTATAGCATAACCTGAGTATTGCGTCACATGCATAGGTATTGTAATTTTCAAGAAATTTGACTTGGGTCAATCATAGCGTGTTTCAATTATCCCCGTCCTAAACTATTTCTCTAGCGATTCTTGTGAAATTTCGTAAGTTGGTTCGTTTTAAGAGGCCGGTGTCGATTTTAGTCGCAAAAATGTAAAATTGATAGATTTAGTCGATGAAATTGTACACCTTTTGTTACCAAATTGAAATAACAAGTACTGGTTTCTATTAGCACGTCTTCTTATCTTGCCTTTTATCAGATCAATTTTTTGAAAACGGACTTACTAAATTAGTAATGATTTTTTTTCTGAAGGACGTTTAGGCAAACGCGCGTAAAGCACTGATTTTGTCGCTCTTATTTATAAATTTCGTAAAGTTTGGACTGCTAAGAATGGTAAATTTGTATTATGCATATTCTGTACTTGACCTTTATCAGATTACATTTTTGTTATATGACTTAGAGTTCGAGGAAATGAAAGTTAAACGAATTCAATTTTCTCCAGAAATTACTTCAAAACAAGTGACAATTTCTCTGCAAAACCGACTTAGTTTCAACGTAATTTTGATACTTAAACAGTCTACAACATTTGCTGAAACTATTCTTATACATCAATTTGTATGATATACCACCGTAATTTTTTGATGAATTTTTAAAAACTGCCCCTTCTCTTCATATATTACTGGTGACGCACGCGCGCGACCTCATTATTAAAAGGCAAGATGAGAAAACGTGCTAATAGAAACAAATACTTGTTATTTAGATATTACGTAACAAAACGTGTATAATTTCAACGACTAAATCTATCAATTTAAAATTTTTGCTCCAAAATCGACTACGGACTCTTAATAACTATACATTAGTATAGAGTTTTAGTCGCTCAGTTTTTGCATTATTTTCAAAATGGCGGAGCCATAGGGATTCGTGCGATCTACAGCTCACAGTGTCGCAAGTGGTTTTTAAGCAATAAAATAAATACTACTAATCTCAAACTTCTAGCTAATTCCACTTAGTATAAGTTTCTTACCGAAATCAAAGATAACGTGATGTATCCAGGGAATCAGGCTCCCGCTCTAATCTCAGATGTAATTTGTATCTCACGCATACCAGCATCTACGAATGCATTCAAACGACGCAGATAAGCGCGAAATTGAATTAAATTTCGTACCTCAACCAATTCAATTAATACACGGGGGATATCTGACGTTACAAATTCAGCTTATCGCTACAAGCCGAGTTGGGTACCTATCAATTTGTAGTAGATTTAATGTCACGGGCTGTAGATAATAGTACATTTCGATGCTAGTGCGGAAAGTACATATCCGCACGTGTATCGAACGACGTTTTTTAATACAGTTGCGAAAAAATAAGAAAAGCAACAAGTAAGGAATGGAATTCGAAACTTTTATATTATTAATTCTGTGACATCATTGACATTGACATTATAAAGAGGTGTTTTTCTAGCTTTTATTCGACTAGAATAGATTTTGTTATTATTATTGAACCCACTTCAATGAAAGTTGTTTTTATTGTTATTTACGATTATTTGTGTATCGTATATTTATAAAAACAATATCGAATGTTGCCTTTGAAAACTTAAAACATTATTGCAGTAAGAAAATACGCCTCTTCTTTGACAGGCGTTCCGTTCCATCAGACAACTTATTAAGAACGGTTTTTCAACATTAAAAAATAATAAACGTGTTATAATACTTATAATGATGAAGAGGTAAGTAATAAAATATGAAATATGCATATTTTTCGTATTCTTGCATTAACAGTAGGTTTTTATGTTGATTACGATGTTTAAAGGAAACTAATATTACCACTCATCAATCATGAGTCATGAATTGGAACAAGTAAAAATTAAAAAAAATTGGAAAGTAAAAAGCACTAGTTCGCAAAAACCAACTTTCCGCACGCTAAACAGCCACGAAAAGTAGCACTTTTCGAGCAACTGTATTAAAAAAACTTTTGCGCTTTCAATGGTTGTAACCAGAAAAAACTCGTGAAGTGTATTTATAGAGAATCCATACTTCCATACTAATATTATAAATGCGAAAGTGTGTCTGTCTGAAGTGTAGGCATAGAATATTAGGTGTCTGTCTGGATAGGATATTTTTTATCCCAGAACTCACCCCTCAAGGGGGTGATAAGGGGGTGGAAATTTGTATGAAGAATTAATAACCGCTGAACCGACTTAGATATATGAAACTTGGCATGGGAATAGTTTGAGATGTGTGGAAGGATATAGAATATTTTTTATCCCCGAAATCATCCCTTAAGGGTGTACAAAATGGGGTGGAAATTTATAGAGTGGAACAATTGGGGGGTGAAAAAAAGGACGATTTAAAAGAAGATTTGTTTAAAAATTAAAGTACCCAAATTACTAATTCCACGCAGACAAAGTACATAATAAAGCGATAACATACGAGTACTTTCTAAGTCCGACATTAAACTAGATTATAAACTGAAATACTTAGATGTCATATTATATCAAAAAAAAAATAGAGCTGGCTCTCCAATGGCGGAGGCTGGATTCGATTCGAACCGGTGTCTCCAGCTACGCGCCAAACGCTCTGGACCTCTAGGCTACCCCGCCACCGTAGCGTGATGATAACTTTTTCTGTAGTATATGACATCTATAGTATATTATATACATGTACATAGTAGGTAGTGTGACTACTTAAAAAACACAATTTTTTCCCTAAGTTGAACATTAACATAGGGTTTTCTTACTTGTATATGTAGTATGTACAGTCGAAGGCAAAAATATCGATCCAGACAAATGGCTCAAAAATATGTGAACACGACTTTATTGTCTAAGGTGTAGGAGCGTACACATATTTTCGAAACTTTGGGAATGTATATATATTCATGCCCTTGACTGTACGAGTACCTCCATACTGTTATCTAATCTGTGTTTAAGTTATTGAAAATAGCCATAAAATAAGCTTAGCCTAGGATTAAATTAGACATATTTTAAAAACATTTTTATTTTATACGCCGATCATATTGTAACCCAGAAAATCTATCTTATTTTAAGAAATACGATCCAGAAAGGGTGCGGTAGAGCGAAATAGACAATTTACGGGAGCTATTATCAGATAGGCGTTAGTTATCGCCGCCATGATTTACTACCTCTCGCCGACTTGCACAATAGCCTCTTTAATAATATACTTTGAGACAATCGAAACTATTGCTAGTTTCTATTTTTGTATTGATGGCTATCGATAAGCTAACGCAGCGTCTTACGTAAGCGAACAACTCGCGAACGCGAAGCGAAGCAGCGCGGCGGGCCCAACGCGTTCGCAACGAGATCGCCCACGTAGGACACTTCTATAGGTATCAAAGGATTGATTCACCCCGCGCTGAATCGCTACGCATCGCGTTCGCGTGTTGTTTGCCTAAGCATGGTCATTGCTATATTCTACTTCTGCAGTTTGGGGTGTCGCGCACAATAGAAAGATAGTAGGTATTGAGCGAGCTAGCCAGCTGACGACCGAGCCGGTCAGGCCGCACACAGCCACACAGCATGCCGCAGCACGGCGAGCGCATCTCCGTCCCGCGACCCTTTGTTGGTTTGGGTTTTAATTATACGCCACAGGGGCTTAGAGGTGTTAGCAATTTGAACAATGAGATACGTCATTTACTAGCTATACAAACGATATGGATTAGATATGTCAGTGTCAAAAATGAAGTTTTTGTTTGAAGAAACGTAATTTTTGTCATCTCACCCATATCGTTTGTAGAACTAGTAAATGTCGTATCTAGAGTTGTGCCGTTCCCGGTAACATTACCCATTTTGTATAGAGAATGTTACCGAGCGAAAAATTTCCCCATACAAAACGGGGAATGTTACCGGGAATGGCACAACTCTAGTCGTATCTCATTGTTCGAATTGGCCTGAAAATCTGGTTAAGGTACGCTTTTTTCACTCTTCTAAGAAGGCCATCATATTTAGATCAGTACGGTTTTTACTCACTATTATTTTTAGTCGCTTTTGGCGACATGTTTCGGATTCTTTGGGAATCCTTCCTCAGGCACGAGTGTCCGCGGCGGTTGTACGTCGTGCAAATATTTTGAAATATGTCTCACGATAGTTTAAGTTCGATTAAGGCCATCATGTTTGCACCTATAGGACAAGTTTAGTATAAATCCCGTAAAGTGTTATTTTCAGGGTAAAACAATAACATTGCCAGGAGTTGTAAAGTCTTTGCTTTCACTTGTTTCAGTGTTGCACCAAGATTTTTCATAACTTAATACTGGTACATTTTTCAGTGGGAAAAAACATTTATAAAATTTATTCAGTAAGCTGTCAAAACCTACGTTATTATTATTTATGAGATACGTATACGTATCTATACTGAGGTAAATTTAAAAGAATGTTTTCTAGCATCCAGTGATAAAACGTAGAGAAGCAAAGCGAGACACGTGGGAAATCCGTAAAAATAGCGGCACATTCCCCGCGACCGCTGCCTTTGAAATGTATCCGCTGGAATTTATAGAACCGGATATTTTATTTTATACAGGCAAGTATAGCATAATATTTCATAAAATATGTGATGATATAGGGGAGACCGAGGTGAGTTGTGTAAGAGGAGAGTTGTGACATTGTCGATTTTTTGTAACCTATTAACTGTTAGCGAGTTCGCAACAGTGCGCGTTTGTTAGCTAGTAACTTGAATTAACAAACGCGCGCTGTTGCGAATTCGTTATTAGTTGATAGATTCCAGAAAATCGACGATGTCACAAGTCTCCTCTATCACAACTCACCTCGGTCTCCCCTATACCTCCATCATTATCCTCCTAGGGTTGTCTCGGCCTCTTGCCGTTTGGGTAGGCTGCGGTTTGCTCGGCAACATAATCACAAGAATTGTCATAGGCTCTAGTTTTTACGAAAGGCTGGGAAAGTAGTACTTATCGGGACTTGTTCGGTTTTCACACGATGTTTTCCTTCGTCGAAAACCGATTGGTAATATCAAATATTTTGTAGGTACCTAAATAAATTTCAAGAAATTCACTGGTACGAGCCGGAGTTCGAACCCGCGACTTTCGGTTTGAAATGCCAAAACCAAACCACCAGCGAAACCTGGGGCGTCCGATAGGACGTCCTCCTGCTCCATTTGTCGAATATTTTATATACTCGGTTTTAAATATTTCAGAGGGCCTAACGCGAAAACCGAAATTCGCAAATTGCGGGGATCTTTCTCTTTTGCTCCAATGCAAGCGTAATAAGAGTGACAATGAAAGATGCCCGTTTGCGAACTTCGATTTTCGCGGTTATTAATTATAATCCAGATTACATTTCCTGAGATAAAATATTAATGTAATCCGTCTGTTTGCTCGAGTTATGAACGTCAACAGTTTTATAATATTATCTCTAAAAATATTGATAAAACGGGAGTTATTTACAATACGCGTTTTTAAACAAACACAAATATTTGTTTTGTGTAGCTCTCATATAAATATTTAACGAGCATTGATTACTCTGGCGGTTGCAGACGTGCTAATTTGATTAATTACGTTGGACATAGCTTTTAGAGTACCTATTTTAGTCCCTATTGAACCGAGACAGATTCAGATTTAACAGCTTGTTAAGGTTTTGATTTCGCGTTGACACAACCTTTGGTACGCGAAATGCAATCAGAGTTGTATTAGTCTAATGACATCAATAACAATAGCTGTGAGAATCGGCCTCCTCGTAACTGACACATGCCAGCGAGTCCAGCGACCCGCTAGGCGGGCTCTCTGTTCGTAGGCGCTTTTCATTACATACAGGTTTTCCCGTTGTATCGGCGCAGAGCGTAGCTCGCGCTGGCACCGAATGTGTTAACAATCGTAGCATGCAATCAGCTACACAATTTGCTACGGCGTAGCTGCTACGACGCTTGTCTTTGATATATCCCGCTCTCTAATTAGATTTCAATGCCAATTCGTTACAAAAATTGCAGCAGCGGTATCATGGTCGCATTTTTATCACCTGTCATCCCATGCGTCACTTTCGCACTTACATATTTGTTAGAACGTGACAGGCATGATGACAAATGATAAAGAGCCGACCATCTTAGCCCTACTGGTATTATTTTAAACGTCAAACTTTTTTGAAATTATGACGGACTTTTATTGGTCTAACTCTAACATATAAGTGTTTCTTTGAAACCATTATTTCCATGATTCTTTGTTGCTGTCATCATGGAAATTTACTTATAGCCTAATTTCAAAGTATTATAACCATAATTTAGGTACAGTATTTCTATAATACTATTATTTGTCCTAATAAAGGTATTTATTATGTACAATCCACAAACTCCTTACATTGATTGCCTTTGTGTTGGCGTGAAGGCTGTCAGCTCGGATGATGGATGCCTGCACTAATGAGATCCTTCTGATTTGCTCCCATTCAACATTATTCCAAATGAAAATTTGAAAAGTTTGGAATTGGTTATCTTTTGAGTGCGATTGGATAGAATTGGAAGTGCGGGGTTTATAACAATTAGTGATAAATTTGTTTGTGCATACATTGTTGACAACTAAGTTTATTCGAATTCATAAAATCTATTATCATGATCGACTTACGTAAATGTAATTTTTTTAATGATTCCTTCAGCTTTTCCTAGCATCTAAAGCAGGGTAACTATTACTACCAACTATAGGCTAGCAGGCCGTCATTAATTATCATTACCTGTACCACGAGTCACTGATAACACTGACATATACGCTAACGTCAACCTAATTTACTTTCTATACATCTCTCGCACTAATTATTTTTAAAATACGTTATAAAAAAAAAAAAAATTATATTGCCAGTACGAGCCAGATGCATAGAAAGTGAGTAACGTTTACGCTAGCGTTTATGTCAAGTGCCAAACTGGTGGTAGCTGTACAGGTGACAATTGGCACCATGGTGAAACGGGGCCTGACAATGCATAGTAGAGAGGCAAAACACGTGTCGGAATTTGTTTCATTTTATGGTGGTTTATATTTCCTTGCGTATTTTTTTTGCGGTGGAAGAGTGGGGACATTAACACATCGACTGCGGTACGGGGTCGATCCGATCCCGTAAAAGTATGGTTAATTGATGAGTTAAGCTAATTTAAGCGATGGTGGCATTAATTTGCATGAAATAAATACGCAAATAAAAAGGTATATCGGATTGACTTTAAATGACTAGGACTGTCTTTTTTAGTGTCATTCGTAGTCATAAACATCCGTCTTATTTAAAATGTCATTAATCTTCGTATCTTAAAATAGAGAATATGTGTAGGTAATGTTAAAAGTTATTTTTTAATATGAGTTAAGAATATGCGACTTTTTTGTGGACTTTATACTTCCTCTGCATTATGGGAGTCCTCACAAAATTTATCCAAATTGTTAACTTTTGTAATAACCACCGAAAAGACGCCTGTTTTCGAACGTTATTGACCCGTGTTTGCTTTAAAGACAAAACTTAATAAAAGCATTCTGAGTTTTAAAATTTCCAACATAACACGATATAAAACAGTGCCTTCTAAAGCACAAGGCGAACATAAATCAAAGCTTGCATATAGCGGATATTAATTACCGTGCGAACTAACAGTAACTAGCCAATCATAGTCCTTATCTCCTTACGCTAAGGTTTAGAAACGGTCAGTTAATGTCAACGGATAATTGTGCCTGCGATCTCGTGGAGCAATCAGCGAACATTATTGGCAATCAAGATTGATACGCGTGCGGCTAGCATGCCAGGCTGAGTTCTGTTTCGTAGTGGATCAACCAGTCTAACGCGAACTGCACTTTTGGCGAACTAAATTTGTTCCTGAACTCCTAGTGTAACTTTCATTCTATCGAATGAAACGAACAAATGAATGAACGCGTAAGAGCGTTCTCGTTTGCATGGGATTTTGAACAGCGCGCCTAGCGGGACATTTTGGAAACTCAATGAAAGTTACACTCATCATCATCATCATCATCGGCCACGACATCTATAGCAGATGATTGTTGCAGCGTCGGGTAAAATCAGGTGTTACGGGGAGGTTGATTGTAACGTCTGCGATGACTGAAGAGTCCAATACCAGAGCGGCATCTTCTGCCACAGCAATCACAAACATGACCAGAGTCATTTCATGGTCATTTTTTCCTTCGTATATGATATTTATTTTCAGTTTATAGTTTAAATAGTAGTGTGTCTACTTGAAAAACCACAAATTAAAATATTTTCATAGAAAATAATTTAATTTGTTCTTAGAGTATTAATGGCAGCGCCATCTCTCTTCGCTAGCCCGTAATCGCCTGAGTTGATTCAGTTAGAAGGTCGAACCATACTGTTCTACCTTAGAGATGGCCAGGGGGCGCCACAAGCCTTCGGGAATTGTCATATACTTGGAAATTTCGACCCATGCCACCGTGGCCGGATAGCCGAGCGGTTCAGGCACCTGTCCGGTAAACGGGGTACGCTGGTTCGATTCCAGCTCTGGACACTGGAGGCTTTGGTCATTTTTTCCTTCGTATATGATATTTATTTTCAGTTTATAGTTTAAATAGTAGTGTGTCTACTTGAAAAACCACAAATTAAAATATTTTCATAGAAAATAATTTAATTTGTTCTTAGAAACGTTTTCTATTCTATTCTATTCTATTCTTTAAATTTACACTAGGGGTACTGACAACTACTTGCATGGTCGTGGCCATCGCCTCCTAGCGAATGAAGCCTCTTACACTATAGCACATCAGTATTCTCACTGCAACTTGTTTGCCGACAAATAATGACCTTTATAAAGATTGTTTACGTTTTTGTGCATCAAAATAGTTACACTTGGAGATAATTGAAGAGTGCATTGAAGAGTGAAGGAAAGCTCTCATGTATAAGAACATTTCATGAGTGCAAAAGAGGCAGACTGCAAATGAAAATAATCAAATGGACACGTAGAACCAGCAGGCTGAAAAACATGAAAAGCTTCAGGAGATACGATGGGTGGGTATGTCTTGGAATATACTGTTACGCAGCGTCTTACGTAAGCGAACAACTCGCGAACGCGAAGCGAAGCGGCGCAGCGGGCCTATTTCTAGACAGTTTGCCCTTCGGACATCTGAAGCAACCTAACGAACCTATCCTACCTAATTGGTTTTATGTGTCTACCGTCAAAACATTACACATGAAATTTAAGATCGGGCGGATTTTACGATCGGCCGCCGACATATAGATGCCACAGTCATGCATAAAGCGATTGGTTCAACCGAGTGAAGCTTTCGGAACGACAGCAAGCTTTGAGAGCAATCTCTTTGCAACATGCAATCCCTTTTGTTAATTGGGATCGCTGTGAAGCGTCCGTATTGATTCTGCTCGTTGTTAATAGCTGAAAAACCAACGTTCATTTCATTTCTGTTTTTACATTATCGAATATTTTATTTTACAACAAAGATATAATTAAACTGCTTAAATTTCTGCACGGGACTTCCTGTACGTGGAATGATAAAAACTACCCCATATCACTCCCCGGGCCTCAAACTATCTCCATGTCTGAAATTTTACAAGCTTTGTATTAATTTGCTACCTATGTATGAATCTATGTAACTACATATATGTTTGTACGGGTCAAATCTTGCAAGTTAAATTTGACCCACTTTCCGGTTTTCGATGAAGCTGAAAATTTGCATATACATATATCGGGTGACCATGCAATGGTACCACCGAGCTGATCTGATGATGGAGACAGGAGGTGGATATAGGAACTCTGTGATAAAACAACGCAACCTAATAATTGTGTTTGGGGTTTTAGAATTGTCTCGATAAGTATTAGTTGCCTGTGGAAAGAAACGCGATAAAAGCTTGTACCAGCCAAAATTTATTATCTAAATCGGTTCAGCTGTTTGAGCGTAAAGAGGTAACAGACAAACAAACACACACAGTTACTTTCCGCTTTATATTATTAGAAGGGATTATAGTAGTACGCTCAACTATGTCGGTCTTTTTGGACTGTTACTACATACAATGTCTTAAAACCGTGGTTTAAATTAAAATAGTGAAGTTTGCTGTAGATATTGAATGAATAAATGAAATGAAATGTGCTATAGCCAATATTTATTCAAAAGCTGGTAGGCTCTCTTTTTCAGGCTAATTTTTCGTAAAACATGGTTGCAAAAAACAAGATGATTTAGCGCAAGTGACGAACGCCGTTCGTCACTGTTTTTCTTCGTGACAAGATTAATGACGTGACGTAAAAAGTGTAACCCGCGCCTTACATGTTTTAAAAGCGATAAAATCCATTTTTTAAATGGCTTGACTTTTATCCATATTTATATTGAAAAGTAAGTATATTTATAGAGAACAGATAAAACGTAGCGTCGTCGCGGTGGTTAAAAAATAAGTGCATTCCCGTTGCCAGGGAGGTTTTGGGATTATACTGAGCAACTTGGCTGTTTCATACATTCTGGCTGGTCCATTTTCTATGGGAGGGTAAATTTTTTTTTCGCGATTTCGTGGTTGGTCCCATAGTAAAAGTTGTTCAGTATAATCCCATCCTGTATAACATCGCCCTTTTTGCAAACTATTTAAATACCCTGGCATGTTGGCCTTACATGAAAGAGTAGACTGACAAAAATGGAATGGCGGAACATATGTCACAAACATCCTCACTCACTCACATACATACAATCCTAAAATCATAACTCGTCCTTTGAGCTTTTAGAAATTTAAACAATTTTTTATCAAATCATTTTTTGTCATAAAATAAAACTACAAACAAATTATAGGGAAAATTTAAAACTTCCCCGTTCGAGTAAGATTCGAACTTGCGACCTAACTATAGTACCTACCTATTGGAACACTGGTCCAGATGCTCTTAACCAACTGAGCTACCGACGCTGACCTGAAACGTGTTAGTTTCTCCATTCCTTCATTTTGTTGCCTTAGGGAGGCGGATAGCGTCATCTACCGTTAAAATGTTCTCTAAACGGCACCGGAGTCTAACATTTAAAAAAACCGACCAAGTGCGATTCAGACTCGCGCACGAAGGGTTCCGTACCATTACGCAAAAAACGGAAAAAAATTACGTTTGTTGTATGGGAGCCCCACTTAAATATTTATTTTATTCTGTTTGTAGTATTTGTTGTTATAGCGGCAATAGTGAAATCATCTGTGAAAATTTCAACAGACAGACCGACAGACAGCGAAGTCTTAGTAATAGAGCGATACTATATATACAAAATATTTATTTTATAGGTATTAAAGGAAAAATTTAAAAATTCTATACTGCACCAGGGTACCACAAATATGTAGGATAAATTCAACACCTCAGGTGTTATCAACTTACGGCGCATTCGTAAACTTTCCTGTTAGTTTTCAGCTTACCAAGTCAAAGTATTTTGATAGCGAGTAAGTATCGTAACTGAGCCAAAGCAACTATTTAGTACCTGCTGAGCTCGATGCAGTTTACAAATATTTGTGTTAAAGCTGCCGTGCTAAGCGACAGAATAAATAATAGTACTAGGTACAGAAGATTCACTCTCTAACAAAACGCGTCTATTACGACAGATATGACCGCTAGGTGGCGCAAGCTCGAGCAGGCGTCCGTTTCGTAGCAGTGCGCGGCAATTACTATGGCTAGACACCAAAATTGGTGGGGCCGCATGTACTTGTAGCGACGCGACGAAATAGTTTTAGTTTTATGGACCCGTGAGTCACAAAAAATGAAATAGTTAAGGACCTGTAATTAGTTTCAGGTACGTAAAATAATTGATTTCATTGTGATATAGGTAGGTAAGTAATAAATAGTAAACTGGATTATAAATAACTTTTACTTTGTCACCATATGTGAGTAGGTATAAGAGTTATTTCTTATACTTAAAAATAACATAAAACGAAAATATTATTTAACTAAATTAGGTTTTTTTTTATAACAACAGAGTAAAATTTGCAATGTCCCAACATGACAAGTTGTTTACATCGCCCCTTAATCATCACGGTTTTAAAGCATCAAACGATGTGTCAGCGCTTTTTAGGTCACCACCACGGATTACCATTTACAGACTAGGTAGTACTGGTTCTTCTGGCACTCCCCCTTTCTGGGGGTGTGAGGTGGCCATTTCAGGGCGGGGCCCTTTTTGGCAGCTTCTTTCGCGCGGCACGGTCTGTTTTTGCCAACTTTTGGTGTTGGCTTTTTCTTCTTCTTCTGTTCTGGATTTCGGTTGGCCATCATGGCTTGGTGGTCATGGTGGCCATTCTGCGACTTTGAGGTCTTCGGAGGCTTATTCTTGCGGCATGAGCTCGCGTGGCTGAGCTCGCTGCCGGCGGGCATCTGGGTCTACAGACTAGGAATTATGAAGCTCATATTTAAACCTCTTTCCCTCCCAACCCTTGGGAAATAACATTCCCATCTGATGGTCGGGTCTTGCTTTCTCTCTATGCATCACTTTGCTATGTTTGACGTGTCTGACGTTGCCTTCAAATCAGACCTCCATGACCAATCCATGACTGTCTTCAGGATATTGAAGTCATTCACATGGCGTATGTATTTTGTAAGGGGACACTCCAGCAATCTGTGTTCAATCTGGTCTGGGTGTCACACCTGCAGGGAGGAGGGCTACTCCAATCCCATTTGTGCCAGTGGTGGGTGTACGAGCGCCGATCGAACATCGGATGCGAGAGCGGGACGCAGCACGCGAGGCTAGAAGAGCGCGGGCGATCGGCCGGGCAGAGACAGAGACAGTCGACGGGCACACTCTGACGCACGCGCACGCTGCGCAGAGCCATATTCTGTATTTTTGTAACTTTAATTCTGGTGGGACTCACCGTGGCTGAAGCACTGGGTGCAGCTACATGCCCCATTATGTAAAATTCTGTTTTAATATTATGTTTGTACTAACCCTAGATTTAAGTATTAGTATGTATAGGTATGTTACTAACACATTATGGACTTATTTGTTCGAAATAAATTATTGATTGATTGATTAATTCAAACTGTGAAACTAGTAATAAATTTTGTAAAATATTACTGGGTTTCTTATTGTCCGCCTGGACAATAGTGGCGACCGTGACAGGACACGAACCTGCAATCTTCGGATTGGGTGCAGTTACCAACACTGATCCTAAAGCGGTTGAGGACTGACCATAAGCGGCAGGGTTCTTTGAAGCCAGCCAATCAGCAGAAGGGCTTTTGGTATTTGAGGTATGAGAGGGATAAGATAAGATGGTTTGTTTGGTACAACTATAATGGGGTATTTAACTGTATACGTACATTTGTTTTTGCAGCACATCTGTTGAGTACTCCGTGACGATGTAAAATTGCTATGTGCTTATCTCCTTTTTTTTTGCTAAACAGCATTCAAAATCTTCTTCTAAAATATAAGTGATCTGTGGTCAATGTGCAACGTAAAAAGACAAATAAAGTTCAGTTCAAAAGCTCCCAATACCGGCTGCCAGTTGCATCTAGGTCGAATCGCCACAGCTGGCTTGTATAAGCCGACTGAGTACATAGGCCTGCTTTACACAGTGGACTGGTGGTTATACATTGGGTAAACAAAATGTATGGGGGTCGGCTTCACGCATGCACGCTGGCCTTCGGGCCCTAGGGTAAGGGTACGGTCACAGAGCGTCCAGCGGAGGGTTCGCCGGGTCGTGCAGCGTAGCGTCAAGCGTCAAGTGTTTTGTACAGCGTGCAATGAGGCCGCCCGCATTCGTTTGCATTTACTTAACATGGCCGCCATAACTTAGTAACAGTAAATGAAATGTAAGCAAAAGTTTCATTGGAAACTTACTAGAAATGTAATAAATTTCACTTTGGTATTCCAAAGTCTATTAGTCACATGTTGCTATCAGAACGTTACATTCACGCGTTTGCTCTAATATGATACTAACAGCCTGCTCTAGCTAACGAATGCGTTTTGGCCCGACCATTTGTACAACAGCGCACCAAGCGGGACCTTTTGGAAACTCAAAATCGCAAATGCGTACGTCACGTCACGCTATCGAATGAAATCCACACTAGGGGTTCTGAATTTCTGATATAGGTACCTATGTAATACCTATGTATTAAAGTTTTGTTCGTATTTATTGGTATCTAATATCTTGATTAACTGTGCCAAAATTTAATATTCATATTGAGTTCGGGTTAGTTTGCTACTGGAATTTTGGTAAGCTATTTAAATGAGAGGCATCGTTTTACATACTGATACATAATTCGAATTATCTAAAAGACTTATAAATCTTAACCTAATTTGACACCTGTTCAAAAATTTCAGACTATGTTCGTGGTTTTTAGTGCGCGCGCACTATGAGCCAATTTAATACCTACCATATTATGTTCTGATCTCAAAAATACGAATAGGCTTCGTTGTTTACTGAATCTACGTGTCAGGTATTCCGATAAACAATACCGCTGTAGCTAAACGCTGTATTTGCATAATTTGATAACGCCAGTAAATATTGTCTGCCTGTGAAATAAATTGGACGTCGTGCGTGCGTGCGATGTAAGATACAGGGCTGCGCGTATATCATGTGAATAATCTTTGTCAAAAAATTTACGAAACTTCACAGAACAAAATATTTAAGATTTTACGCAACTTTGGGAACTAATAAAATTATTAAATTAAATATTTTGATATGTGTTTTTTAAGTAGTCACACTTCTTCTTCTTCTTCTTTGTCCTCGCCTTATCCCGTTACGCGGGGTCGGCTTTTCTAATTTTAAGGTGCCACTTTGTTCGCTGATATGCGTCGTCACTGGACAGGCCCAACTCCTTCATGTCTATAATTTTAAGTAGTCACACTACTATATATAAATTATAAACTGAAATAGATGTCATATATTAAAGAAAAAGTGACGAAGCCCTCCACGGTGGCGCCACGTGGCGGGGTGGCCTAGGGGTTCAAGGCGTTAGCTGAAATTGCTAAAGACGCCGGTTCGACTCCGGCCTTCAGCACTGGAGGGCTTCGTCACTTTTTCTTTAATATATGACATCTATTTTAGCTTATAATTTAAGATCTTCATCAGAGTTCCACTTCAACAAATGGTGGTTTCCGTTTCCGGTTCTTTAAAAATAGAATACCGAAATTACGTAAAACCGACCAACAATAATGCTCCCAACTATGACCCACAATTAACTCAAATAATATTTTCATTCAGATGTGAAGTCAAGGGACTTCAGCGGTTCGAATTCTGAGTTTTTGATTCGCTCGATAGAAATAAATAACGAACATAGGTATAGACCTATGCATTTAGATGCACTTTAACAAATTGTGGTAAATTTTGTACAAAAACCAAAAACTATGAAAATTATTTTTCAAAATGAGCAACATTATGTTTGACGGAAACTTAACGATTACTTTTCAGGGTTCCGTACCCAAAGAGTAAAAACGGAACCCTATTACTAAGACTCCGCTGTCTGTCTGTTTGTCCGTCTGTCACCAGGTTGTATCCCATCAACCGTGATAGCTAGACAGTTGAAATTTACACAGATGATGTATTTCTATAGCCGCTATAACAACAAATACTAAAAACAGAATAATATATTTAAATGGGGCTCCCATACAACAAACGTGATTTTTTTGCTGTTTTATTCCGTAATGGTACGGAACCCTTCGTGCGCGAGTCCGACTCGCGCTTGGCCAGTTTTATTAATATTTAAACACACAATATTTAAATTCAAAAACATGATATTGTTTTACCTTATAATATAAATCTATGCCAAAATAATTTTAACCCTTCAACCTTTAGTCAGGCAATAAATTAATGGAAATATAAACCATAAAGTATCAGAAGCAGCAGCATCTGCTAATTTCCTCACTGGAATCAGGTGTTAGAACTCGAACCCAATGATTAATTCATGAGGACGAGGGAAAAATGATACGCTTTTAAATTCAAGCAGCGATGCTCCTGTAAATAGTATTCTGTAACATAATATCACGGGACGAATATATAGGTAAACATACGACCACATATTAATATTACCAAAGACTTATAATAAATAAATATTATAGGACCATTCCCAGGTAGCAAAGTATAATGACGGTATTATTACCTCATAATGACGTCGCTGACGTCATAATGACGTATAAATGCTACCTGGGATTTTGCACAGATCGACCTAGTCCCACAGTAAGGCTTGTGTTGTGGGTAGATATTTAGACGACGATTTAAATACGTAATACATACCTTATATTCATATTTCTATGGAGCTGACACACACACACACACATACTTTTTTGTATTAACAGCCTTTTGAAATCCGAGTGTTATAAGTAGGTACTTTAATAGTAGTAGGTATTTTATTAAAGCCTTAGTCCTTAACGCGTCTGAATATAAACTTACGAGTACAGCTACAGTTGAAGCCACATGGAAAGTGGGAGACACAATTAACCCTTTAATAAATAACCTATTTTGTTGACCAAACAATGGAAAAAGCGCTATTGTGAATAAAGCCATTGATCATGTAAAATTGTCTGCAAAAACATGTGGATTTTTGTTCCGCTTCGTGATTTTATACTACGGTTGATGGAGCAAATAGGGATGTTGCTTGTAGCTTGTAGCAGCCGTGCAGGTCAGGATCTCGACGACTCAAATAAAAATCTTCAATTCTTAGTAAACTGATATATTCTTCAACATTAGACGACCGGTCTGGCCTAGTGGGTATAGTGACTCTGCCTGTAAAGCCGACGGTCCTGGGTTCGAATCCCGGTAAGGGCATTTATTTGTGTGATGCGATTGTCCGGGTGTGGCATTTCGCGGCGAGTTGTACAGGCTGTACAAGCCTCTGATAGAGATTTTTCATGAACAAGGTTGTAACAATACAATCCTATTTAGATGCATTGTACGTCCACAAGCCCAATAAACTGTGTAAGTGAAGTGCGAACTATCGTCATAAGTTACCTATTGTCTAAAGTTTCCTCCTAGTAACAAACAAGTACAGTTATAACAAAAGTGGGGAAATCAATGGTGCTTAATAATGTGGAACTAGTAGTTTATTGTGTGGTTGAAGAAATAAATGTAATGTCTTTGTGGTATTTGAGAAAACTGTCTACAAAGACTAAAATACTAAGTGTACCTTGTCAGCGAACGTTTCTAGTTCTAATTTCTTGCTCAAATTGCCGAGATTGCACTTAGAAAGAAATCTGCTTTGCAGTAACTTTCGTAGAAAGAAAGGAGGGAGTATTTGTGACTGCATGCCTAAAGGGTCTATGCTACACATGGGTATAAGGACCCTTTAGGCATGCAAAGTCACAAATACTCGCCACTCGACTAAATTACTAAAGTAGTCCGAACTAGGCTTTAAACTGTTAAAAAATGATATTGACGAGTTTCTTATCTCGAAAATTTCAAACTATTCTTCAAGACTTACTTTGTTAAGGCGATAATAGATGCCAATTTATTATTTAGTCGCCAAACTATCATTTCAAGCTCCCTATTCATAATTTTGGTGGCTTGAATTTGCTGCCAGTTTTTTTAATAATATGATGCTTATATTTGGCGCTAATATATTTTTTAGGCTCTACAATATTAATACACGGCCAAATTATATTATTATATGCCCAATTAAACTTCCTGTTTAATATTTTAGTTGCCCGAATAATAATAAGCCCTTTGTTAAGAGCCACTTCAGTAGGTGTAGGTACATAAAATCTATGTAATAACGATTGATTTTAACCCTAATGTGCAATACAAATTCATATAAAATATTCCAAGTCCCTAAATGACAGTTGAACCCAATCATCACACTTATCTAATTATCATACCAAATGGCTGCCGCGTTTAAATTCCCTTATTTACCTAGCTGCGCAAATGCGAGTTCCATTTAGACACAAAAGTAATTTCATTAGGTATTTAATATGTCGACATAGTAGTGGGCGTAGTGGCCATTGCAATTGCTTACAGAGCGAGTCGATCTCTATTTTTTTTAAGAAATGTTTTTTCTACTATTCTACAGTGCAGTGTATATGTATATAATGTGACGTTTCCAATTAAAAGGTACCACATTGTCGGTTGTCGATAAGGTTGCTTTCAAATTCAATCTTTATGGAAATAGCACCTTATTGACAAGCGACAATAAGTACCCTTTTAGTTGAGAATGGCACATATGTATTTGCTATACTGTTACTTCGTGTTTGTAAGTCCTCTTTTTATTATTTTGATATTATTTTATTGACTTTCCTTGATATTATTTAGTGCTTAAGGTACTTGTCTACCGTTCTCATCAATTCTCATGTACTCAAAGGTTAACTAGAAAAGATCCCTTAAAAGGATAAGTTCGCCTTTGTACTGCACATTCTGTGCCGTATTTGTCTATGTAGGTATTGTACAATAAAGAGTTAAATAGAGAATTAATTGAAAATACAAGTAGCAATGACAATACGCGAGCAACACTGAAGAATTAATTATAAAATGGTGTAAATGGTGTAACGGGAAACTAGAACATGGAGCATTTCTACAGCAGGCGCTTAAACCTTTATTAACATTACTCTCATTACAACTGAGACGCTTCGGACGTAACTGCCCTGCATACTATGCCCTTCTGTTCGGTTACATATTTAGTACATACGCCATTTTATTAGTAGGACATAGGGCAGACAGTAGGCAAATACGCCATGGGCCAGTGAAAAATTCAATTGTATTCGGCTAGACGGACAGACAGAGAGGCCGTGGCTGAATACATTATTCTACGTTTGTTATATGACGAAGACTTTAGGCCTGTCATCGACACAAAAGCGGTTTACAAAATAGTTAATTGGCTTTTGCTTTCAAATTGTTATAACATATTTATACACATTGGAGCATTTTGAAATTTCTGTATAATAAAACCATCTGTGTGTCCTTAGGTATACTTAAATATAGAGTCTGACCATGCTTAGTTTTCACGCCTAGTGGTAATTATTCATCGATATCAGTAGTCACTTATAATCCATTTAGATGATACGGTGTAACTTTTTGCAAAAAAAATGATATTTTGTTTTGTACCGATTACCTATCACTCTGTGCCTCCGGCCGGACGTCCCTACACTACATCTACATCATCACTACTAGAAAAAAGATTATATTTAAGCACTCTCCATAGTGCACTGGTTAAAATTCTTTCATAAAAACCTAATTTGAAACCACAAGAGCATTATATCAGAAGGAGACCATGAAACACAAGAAATATTACAGCTAACTTCTTGCGCTACGAGGCAAGGAGTAGTGATGTACCCGGGAAAAATGCCCTAGAGGAATAATTTACCCCAACATTGGGAAAAAATTGTTATACAAGCGACGACAATGTAATTTTGGTTCTTTATAATCTTAAATTTTTCATTTTTACTGTTTTTAGATCAAATTTACACAACAAAAAACAGCAAGAGTAATTTTCGATATTTTTTAACCGACTTCAAAAAATGGAAGAGTATTATATTGTCAAAACAAAATACAGTATTAGAGAGTAAAATGTACACATTAGGGATTAAGGTGACCTTCGGCTGGTAACTGCAGTTGCAGGACTGTTGCGGCATTAGGTACTAATGCGGCGTTGGCGCGGGCGCTGTCACTGTCGATTTCCGACAGTTAGTGCTAGCCGCTCATCACTATGGATGTCACACATGCCTCTAGTAGGCCTTACCTCTCCTTAGAGGTAAGGCACTTGGTAGGAAATATCCCAGCTTCGGGCTCTGGGGTTGATGATGGTATCTAACATGATCCATTCCAATTAACGAGTATTAAGGTGGTTCGATTTTCATACAAAATTCAATCTGCTTTAATTAAGGCACTACACACTATTACTACAGAAATATTTGCTCATTTATCTACTTTCGAATATTCGTTTGCGCTAAATTAATAGAAAAACTTTGTTTCATACAGAAATCATACATAAATAAACGTAATTTTTTCATCAATTTTACGTATGTGTGTGTCACAAATGTCGTGTACAAATACGTTGCGTGCGGCGTTGCCACTCTATGACGTTGGCGACGTTGCCTGGCCGACCTGGCAGGATTTGCAGTGCCGTCATCTTCTTCTTCTTCTTCTTTTAAAATTATGGCTTCAGCCCAGTGGGACTATTTCGCCAGTATCAAGGTATTGAGAGGTTTACAAACGACAAAAATTGTACGGTTGTACAAGACAGTGTACGGTGATTTGTTAGCTCTTGTAAATCGATAGCTAGTCTTTACAAGAAGCACGTGGACTACCGGCCGTTGACTCCAAGATGGTGGTTAAACGCGCTTCAAAATTAATTCTCCATTCACTGCACACTACCACATTAGTTTACTGTATAATAAGCTATCGATATTACACTTTAAACAATATTAATAAGCAAAAAACAAAGTAATTAATCACGATGCTAACTATCAAGATGGCGCTCGAACCGGAAGTCCGCAGTGCCGTCATGTTTAGTGCATTTTTATTTGACAGTGTTGACACTGACACATAGGGTCATGTTTATTGTGACATCAATTTGTTTGTATAAATTGAAAATGATAGCAACGTCTAAATCAAGTTACAAAAATCATCGGTGTTCTGGTCCGCGAAAATCCAGAAAAATTCAGACTCAATTGAAGCGGAATTCATGATGTAAGTTTCGTAAGGTAGGTACAGTTTCATTCCTTCATTGTGCATTGTAATTTTCTCGTGCCGATCTTTTTAGAAAATAATTCTCACTTCTTCCGTAATGGTAGATATAAGCAGTGAACAATACCTATATAATGTAATTATTACTGTTTTGGTTGCCGAATAGTCAATGTGTCACTAACTCTAGGTTTTTTTAGGTATTGTGCAAAATGAAGAGGCATTCTTGGAAATAAAATGTTTTCCTTCATTAGCCAGAAAAAATCAGGACATCCTCACTGCAATAAAGTAAAATAAAACATTTCCTGGGGATGAAAATTATGGAATTTTGTCTATGAATGAAAAACACAATTATTACTGGGTAAGTAAATGATAACTTTATTAGAATCCATATTGTTGCATCATCTTTCTTCCTATAACATTAGAGAATTTGTGCTATCATGATATTATTTTTCTTTCAGGTACAGGGACACGGATAACAAATATGAAAAAATGTTATTTCATTTGTTGTGTGAATCCATCTACACCAACAAGACATCCACTGCTGGACATAGGCCTCCCCAGGGATCTCCACAACGACTGGTCTTGCAAGACCGGCCAAAATATCGAGAAATAAATAATATAAATAAACATGATAAATATCCCGTTTTCTATAATAGTTATAATTAGAAGGCCATGCAATGTTGTTACTCACTGTACCTACTTGTATCCAAAAAAAATATATAAAAAAAGTTTTGATTTTATTTTACAATTACTACTTTATTATTAGTATATTACGATACAAGTGCGAAAAGTAGGAAATTGGCAACGAGTGGCGATAAATTGAAACACGACCGAAGGAAGTATTTTAATCGACACGAGTTGCGAATTACCTTTTCGCACGTGTATTGTACAACGTTTTACAGTACATAATTATGGCCCTTTACATTTTCGACATATGCACGTATTGTACTAATTACCGCACTAGGGCGGTAACGTATATGTAG
Source organism: Cydia strobilella (assembly GCF_947568885.1). Taxonomy (NCBI): domain Eukaryota; kingdom Metazoa; phylum Arthropoda; class Insecta; order Lepidoptera; family Tortricidae; genus Cydia; species Cydia strobilella. The sequence continues at coordinate 3,136,931 of NC_086059.1, forward strand.
CACCATATGTACTAAAAAGTATTTTACAGTACATATGGTGCAACTTTCTCGCCCTAGTGCGTAAAGAGCACTTTTCATGCATATGTCGAAAGTTTAAAGGGCCATATGTACTGTAAAACGTTGTACGATACACGTGCGAATAGGTAATTCGCAACTCGTGTCGATTTAAAACACTCTCTGCGGTCGTGTTTTAATCTGTCGCCACTCTTTTCGAATTTTCTCTTTTCCGCACTTGTATCGTAAATAACTATTTCAAACTGCAAGGGTACGATGATAGATCTCAATTCAATATAATTTTGCAACATTTGGCATTATTAGGTTATAAATTGTATGGAGATGAAATCTATCATCGTACCCTTCCAGTTTGAAAAATACTATAGAGGCTGGGCAGAAAGGGATTGCTTTACTTGTAGAACTATATTTAGCGCTTTAAAAAAAACTGATACCTGACACTTACAAACCTGGACTTCCTTGGGCTAGTGCTACTAAGAATCGTCAGTATTCTCCATTCTTTCTGAGTTGGAAGAACCCAAAAAGGTGAGATTTGTGAAAGTCAGGTTTTCAATATATGTGGCGTTTTCAACCAAACGGGTACCTACTTATTGTTGTCATATTTCCATAAAGCTTCAAAATGAAATCAACCTAATCGACAACCGACAATGTGGTACCTTTTAGTTCAAAACGTCACATATTTTTATAAAACGTTATAAACTAATTTATTAATAATACTGAATATCTGGGAGAAAAAGAAAACATAAGTAAAAACTCAAAAATGCTCGTTTTCCCAGAGATCAGACCTAGCTAGATCGAACCCCTTACAGCAAATTTCATCGAAATCGTTAGAGCCGTTTCCGATATCACTGAAATATATTTCGGTTATATCGGAATCGGACAAGAATTCGAAGACTAAAAGGTATAAGAAACATAACACAAAAAGGACAAAAAAAAGTACCCCTGACGTACCAGTCTCGAACCCGAATCCTCTTGCACGTATTTCCACGAACATACCGCAACGCCATTGCAGCATACTTATACTGCATGAAATTGTCTACTACAAGCATCACGGAAACACTGTTTGCATGTGTGAGTAATAGTAGGAAATAGCATGACAGAAACACTCTGTCGACTTTAAAAGTGTTTTTTGCACTAATGAAGTATTCAATGTTTATTATAATAGTTCAATATTTATGTAAAGAATGCGCTAAACATACTTTTAAGTATACAGATACCAACACTATTCCACAAAAAAATAAAACCTGAAAATTTGCGAAAGTGACGCCATCTAGCGGGGTTTAAGCTTTGGGTAACCTAGTCGAACCACCTTAAACGCGCGCATTATGCATTATGGACGTCACACATTCCTCTACCTCTTAAAGGTACTTAGAAAGAATATCCCAGCTTCGTGCCTCCGGGAATTTCTAGTCGGTGGTATGTCACATCACTAAAAACTAGTCTCATAACACGATGCATTTCACATGGCGAGTATTAAACGCGCGCATTATGGACGTCACATGCCTCGAGGCACTTCTGGTCTATTTAATATGCACTTCGCTATTACGAACTAGTGCAGTTTTTTATACGCGAGTTTTTAGAGTCCTCATTTTAAGTCAAATTAACCATTAAAGCCGCTCCCATACAATCGAAGTTACGCTCTCATTTTAAAATCACTTGGTATGAACATTCACGTATTCATCTATCTAGTTTTTTATGTAAAACTTCTACTCGCTCTAATTTCTTTGTAAAACAATTTATAGAAATAAAAACTAATAACAGACATAGATATATGTCAGGTGAATGCTCATATACCTACATAATTATAATTTTACTTCTAATACATTGTAAATACATCATTAAATATACCACACATACATAAGTAGCTATATAGTATATTACGAGGTATAGACTGAATCATTTCAACTAAATTCATTCACTTACCTGTACTAACAATGGCATTGTATTATTACAATACGATTATCTGCTTTTGTTCTCGTAGGCGCCAACCAGTTACTAACAAAATAAGTTAGAAGTGCATGCTGTGCATGTATATTAAATTTTTAAACTTCAGTACTAACATTTCAAGGCTGTTATAATCTGCTTTTACTACGAGTTAGGATAATAAAAATAAAAATAGAACCATAATAAAAATAAAAAAGAGCAAAAATTGGCCTGAGTCTTAATAGAGTCTTTTAACAAAAATACGAGGAGGAAGAATATACTTAAAAAAGGAAAGCAAAATAAAACCCGTTACGTATAATTTCCATGTGTGTACATAAATCTTCATAGTCGCCATCTTGAAAGTGCATTTTCTACGTAGGTAATTTCCCTGGCAACATCTATCATCGTTCGCACTGGCAACACCAAGGAAGATGTATGACGTTCGGAAACTACCAGTGCTTAGGGTTCTTTATTATGATTACGGCGCGTTTTTTCATATACAGTATATTTGGGTTTCGTGGTTAAATTTCGGGTTGAACTTGAAAATGGCGAAGTCGTCTCCAGTTTTTTTTTTCGTTTTTTGCTGATTAAATTTGTTTAAAATGTAATATTGATAACTTATTATGCAGCGAACTAAAGTAGAAGTGTGCAGCGAATGAAAAATTTGTCAATAAACGCGTTTAACCATTATTTAGTTAACATCCGGCAATGCATCGTGGCTATTTGTAAAGTCCAGCTATTACTTTACTTTTGGAGGCCATTTTTTAAAAGAAGCGAATGCGATTTTTTACAAATGATTTTTTTGCCCATTTTCTTAAATAACTTCTAAAATGTTTATTCTAAAATTATAAAAAAATACACTTGAGTTTCCTATAATGAGCTCTTTCATTTGATATGTAACGCGATATAGTTTTAAAAACTTTAATTTTTAATTTTCTCATTTACCCCCCAAAAGTGGCCCCCATGTTTAAAATTAATTTGTTTACGTTACATGTTCTTCTTTGGCTCACAAACATACATATGTATACCAAATTTCTTTGAAAAACTTAATTGGTCCAGTAGTTTCGGAGAAAATAGGCTGTGACAGACGGACAGACAGACAGACGCAAGAGTGATCCTAGGGTTCCGTTTTTTCCTTTTGAGGTACGAAACCCTAAAAACGATAATAATATGGCCAATCGTTATGACTTATGTCAAAATTTTATTAATTTGTGGATCTCTATTTCCGGAGACAGTAGCCATATTTTTATAGCTAAACATTCTTAACTGTTTACTATTAACTAAGTCGGTACGTTTAAATTTTAAATTTACTTATTTAAAATAGATAATGTTGCCATGTTAAGGCCGTTCCATCGGTCCAAGAACGGGAAAGATCATGCGCGCCAAGTGTCAATTTTGATCGAATTTTGTCGATTTTTATTTATTTTAAAAACGTTACCCTACAATATCGAAATTCGAAAGCTATGAAATTACTATTTAAGTTAAGATTGTTTTTTCTTCTTTTTTTGTTTACGTGATACTATCACATAATAAATAACCGAGTAAAGTTGGATTAAAAGTCCGAGTTAGAGGTTACTTTGGGAATTAATTGTATCGAGCGAAGTGTCATAATTCGTGTATCGGAAGCTATGATATTAAAGATAATATAGTCAAGAACTACATTTTTTTTTCACGTCTATAAATATCAACGTCTCTTAGAAAAACAGGATCATATAAGGAGATTTTTCGCCTTCTGGCTCAAGGAACCGCCTTAACCAACACTAACTACCTCTCCAACGAGATGTTACAAACAAATCGATACAGTTTCCTTCAAGGGTTCTAAGCCCAAATTCAAATTCTGATTCCTAGAAGTAGGTTTTATTTTAATACTTAAATTTACTGATGGCCGTTAAACACGGAAAACTAAATTCAAATTTACAAGTAATTTGCAAGCCGATGAAAATTTCCTATAAAGGCTTAGATGTTAATAAATAAACCGTTATAATGACGGTAATAACACTAAGCGATGGGAGCTGGTTGTAAACAAATTACCTTTTGAGGTAAAATTCTACATAAATTGCCAGAATATGCCATTTTAATATTCTCTAAAATGGAAAATGGCGCGTTACTTTCTCGTAAATTTCTCTTTTAAATTAATATCACAGGTATTTTCTATCTTTTGTGGCGCGGTGCAGATAAAATTCATGTGGTGAGATAAGATAAGATAAGATAAAAGGTACTTACCGAAGTATTTCTTTTGACAGCTTAATTCCGGGATCTGAAACAATAAAGATGTATTACGTGGCGAAAGGTAGACTAACTTGTTCGTTCGTTGGGACGTTAATAGGTATATATAGACTAAAATTACGGAATATGTTACAGGTAAATTTAAGGAAAAGATAATTTTCTCAAGGAACTACCGGTATAACTCTTAAGCGATTTTCAATTTTTAAAATTTTCGTAAGAGACACACTCACAAGTGACATGTTTTCAAAACAATTATCAACATGGCGCCTGAAAATTAGGTATCTAGATGCCTTATTAGTCGAAACAGCTACTCTCTATGCAACAACACGATTTTAGTATCCCCTTTGGGTATCATTCATTCATTCATTCATCCCCTCGGGCGGTAGAGCAATATTTTAGTATAAGAAATGCAACAAGATAGGCGTCATTACAGCGAATCCACCTTTTAATGAGTTTTGCTGATTAAAAAATAATTGAAAGCGCAAAATAATGCTTCAGGTTCAGGTATATACTTACTTATAGCCAGTGTTGCCACTTATTTCATGGTGGTTGATAAATGAGATGCACAGTGATTTTCTAGTAAAAGGTCAAAGAGTTTTGAAACTAAAACTAGTTTAAATGATACTAGAGTTTTGATACTAAAGTTTTTTACTTACTTACCATAAGATAAGATAAGATAATCATTTATTTCGTTTCAATCTCAGTTGGTAAATACATAGTGGTCGAGTCCTCCTATTAGGTATGAAGTACTTGTATCAGGAGACCTCGCTCTTCCAGAATTATATATATTTTTAAATCTATACTAAGAGAAGTAAATGAAATTAATAACTTTATAAACTTATAATGAATTAAGTAGTTGACCAAATTTACATCTACATTTACATTTATTAATTAATTTTACATTACATAATACAAACCACTTTTATGCAGCAAACCCTTTAACCAGTCCGTATCTGACCATAAAAGCTTTTCTTACCAACCGTCTCAGTTAAACGGTAGACAGGTAAAGTTAGACCAAGAGAAGTCTACAGAGATTTTGACAGCACACGCAGTGCCAGTGTTATTTATACGTCATAATTTCATAGAAGTTTAACGTTTAAAATAACACCTGCACTGCGTGTGCTGTTAAAATCTCTGCACACTTTTCTTGGTTTAACTCTAGGTAGGTAATTAATTTGATGGCTGATTTAAAACATTATTTTCATCCTTTAGGAGAGTAACCTATTACGAAAAGGCAAGTTGCCAAGACACGTTAAATATATTTCACGTAGTAGCAGATGTCCTTTGATATCGCGAAAATAATAAGTGTAATATGGACATGGACATAAAGTTTGTCAGTTTTTTGGCAGCGTCCGCTTTTGGATAAGTTAGGTATTCAATAAGCTTGTTGGTAAAGAAAGGACGTTGAACACGGGGAATTTTGTACACTGACACGCCTCCTTATCGCACGCGCATACTTATATTTCTCGCACAATGTCACGCTGCGTCTTAAATTAGCAAACAACTCGCGAACGCGAAGCGAAGCGGCGCGGCGAGGCGCGGCGGGCCCACGGCGTTCGCGTTCGCAACGAGATCGTCCGCGTAGGACACTTGTGTATATTACCTACGTCGAAATGTGTACTAAAATTAATGTATATTAAAAATTAAATTGACACCTACCTATATATTTGTAATGTGTTTATCAAATAATTTAACAAAATGTTATTTTTAAATATGTTATTAATAATTTTATATTTTTGTACTGTGACCTATAACTTTCATGTTTGGCAACCTGCTGTAAGTGTAAGTTGGTTAAATATAAACAAATAAACAAAAAAAAAACTTCTAAAGGTATCAAAGGATTGATTCACCCCGCGCCGCATCGCTTCGCTTCGCGTTCGCGTGTTATTCGCCTACGTTAGTTTTGTAAAACTTTTAATGTTCATATTAATGACTGTAGGGAATAAAGTAGGTAAGTAAGCATAATTAATTATTCAAATTTAATTTAACACAGCTGAGTTATTCCAATTGCTTTTGCCAATGTATATGAAATTATGTAAATATAAGTTAGTTAATTTGATATTCGTTTATTTTACAATTGAAAACCCAAGAGGATACGAGTACGGATTACCTTTGAGTGTTCTCTCGAATAGTGTAAAGTATCGAGATTGGATTAAAAAGTATGACAGAGTTCACTTTAGAAGTAAATACTTCGTATATAATTCATATAATTTAATAATGAATAAACTTGCAGCAGAAAATAGGCAGGTGTAAAATGCTGAATGTGATAATTGAATTTACTAGATACTACATTTTGAATAAAAAAAATCTGATAAAAATAGGTATATTTTTAGCATTCCCCAAAATGTTTAACAGTACGTAGTATTTGTAAAATATGATCGCCTCGCCGACAGGAAAGTAATGACGTCACACGATACAATGAATATTAATAGTGCGGTGAGTCGCGCGTAATACTTCTGATTAAGACTTATGGCTCGCAATAACATACATTCTCGATGGTACACAATTAATAAAAATTCCGAGGCATACCTTCCTTGTTCTTCCCGCCATCGCTCTACGCGGCAACATTTCCATCTTTACCACTTAAATGGTTGGCAGTCGTAAACTGTGCGTTTCTTTAGAAACTTCCTGCCTCGCACAGCTAAACTGTGGAATGAACAATTGTCGCTCGCGGTATTTCCGGACCGATACGACCTTCAAACCTTTAAGAAAAGAGTGTACCTACTTCCATCTTAAGACCCCGGCAAGCTCGGTTCTTCATACAAACGTAGTTACGCTCTCATTTTAAAACGGTAGCTAGTTTGCTCTGAAACTTTGTACTTACAATTAGAATAAGGTATATCTGTCTGTTATTAGTTTATGTAGCTTCAGATACCATAGTTAAAAAAATACAGCGAACTTAAGGTTTTCATAGAAATTTTGTTTTTGCTCTATTTCGTTTGTTTTATAAACCGGAGCTATATAAACTTGTTACCGACCTAGATATACCTCATGTCACTGTATGTGCAAAGTTTCATTACAATCCAACACGTAGTTTTAAAATGAGAACGAAACTCCGTTTGTACGGGAAGGTGAAATTCGGCTGAGCTTGCCGCGGAGTCTTAACATAATTTCGCGGCAAAAACTGTTGTTTAAAAAACGGTTCCACGTACCCTCATGACTCATGACGTTATCGTGCTGCGTGTGCGTTGCGTGTCCCTGCATAAATTCTATCCGAAAAATGTCATGTCATTAAAAAACCGGCCAAGTGCGAGTCGGACTCGCGCACGAAGAATTCCGTAGCATTACACAAAAAGTGGCAAATAATCACGTTTGTTGTATGGGAGGGGCTTAAATATTTATTTTATTCTGTTTTTAGTATTATTTATTTATTTTATTTATTGGAGAAACAACAGAGGTATGCGACAGGATAATAGGGAACATTGTTAGGTACATATATAGGTATGATTGAGATGACACTTACTTCCTTAAACGCTCTCACTAAAACATACTTAAAATAAACGGACTTAACTAAAAGGTATGTTTACATACAAGTTTACCAAGTGTTCCAGACCATGCGTATGTGTACTGTAATTAGGTACTACAATTAAAATGAAAGAGAAAAGAAAAGAAAACTATCAAAAACTTGGACATACTGACATCCAATCAAATCAGTATATGTAACATTAAGTACAATTAAGTACAATGACAGTAGCGATACTAATAAATAAGCGATACTATAGCAATTATGACGACACATTACTGACGAACACTATGTTGGCCGTTGAGAATATTGAGTATTTGATTACGATATTTGGGCTTGGCGACATTGAATATATCGATGGAAGTAAATTCTTTATCGTATGTGTTACAAATACGACGCAAGGGGGCTCGCAAACCGGCGTTACTAGAGGCGGTGGAAACCGAGAACAAAGCATTAGAGCGCGAGCCGCATCGAGCTGGGACTCTGAACCGTATGAGCTCCAGCAGGTCTATACTGTTAAAGTGACCTTTGCAGATATTAAAGAAATTGCGTCACAGCATTTGCTTTTATAGCGGCAACACTTTTCATCATCTGTGAAAATTTCAACTGTCTAGTATTACGGTTCATGAGATACAGCCTGGTGACAGACGGACGGACAGCGGAGTCTTAGTAATAGGGTCCCTTTTTACGCTTTGGGTACGGAACCCTAAAAATGTGTTATTATTAAATGCATGTACTTGAGACGAGAAAGGACACATAAGGTTTGTGTATGTGAGCGTATAAACCGACTCACCTATAATGTTAGAGAGGATAGCCAGGAAGATTTACTTCGCCCCATAATTAGGTTACATAAGACTGACCATTAGGGTTAATACGACATCACCCTGCGAGCATGCTGCCACAGATTGCTTACCTACCAGATGGTACATGTATTGTAGTTGATAACTCACGATCATCAATATTGTCCCTCGCGATCGCTCATTTTTGCGTCCACGTTTACGATCTACAGTAATATATTAATTAAAAATAGTTTTAAGAGTAAAAATTTGCGAATTTGAGTTAAAATTATCTAGAATGTAACTGAATCGCGTAGCTCAAGGTGCAAGTAGAATCTTTAACGAAAAAGAATGTACTTGACAAAACAGTCCAATAACTACTTATCAGTTATCGTAATCACTATACTTCGGTGACCATAATATTTGAAAAGTTCGCTTAAGGTCTACAGATTTCTCTCATTATATCCTGACGTGATTGTAATAAGACCAAATGAGAATTTTTTCCCTTTAAAAAATCCTCATCAATGCAGTAATTAATCAGTAATTGGGAATATATATACATAAAAGGTTAAAAACAAATATCCCGACAAATTGCGAACCTCTTCTTTTACAAAGCCATTAAAAATAGCGCAGGTAAGGGGCGATACTCGACTGCAGCTTGTATGGGAACTGCCGGCCGTCGTTGCAAACAAATTGCAGTCTGTCTGTACCGACCCTAAGTGTGGAGTCTGTATGGGGTACTCTACGCCTAGTACCTTACCCGGTAATTTGGTTAAAAGCTGTCCCCCAACGACGATCGCTTAATAACCTGCCATCAAATTACCGCGAGCTATTTCGTAGCTGTTATGGTTTTATGCGAGCCTGGTGTTTGATTAGTAGTGTTGCCCTGGTATATTACTATATCCACCGTTATACCAACCGTAAAAACGGTTTTACTATTAATTTAGAAACGAACAAATACAAGAAAAATTGCATCCAATATACCTAGTAGAAAATTCGTGTTATAAAAAAACTTCTGCTTACAAAAGAGGAAACATAAAAACGGAATTATTTGCAAAACGTAGCCCCTGCAATAAAAAAAGGTTAAGGCTCTTTATAGACCGCGAACCAGGCGCAAATTTCGTCAGTCATCGCCTCCGGGGCGAAAACTCGTATAGCGGTTAACGGCTATGTATGATGAACCCTCGTGAACGTCAGCTGCCGCTCCGTTGGTGGGTTGAGGAATGGCAGCCACCGAAACGCGTAACACAGTCTTTCCACCGCGATACAACAGGCTGACGATTTGTTTTATTAACAATAGCATCTAAACTATCATCTGACAAAGTATCTAACGGGAGGCGATGACGCCGATGACTGAAAAGATTTTTTTTTACATATTCATGTGACCAGCTGACGGTCTTTCCACAGCGATACAATCGGCTGACGATTTTGTTTATTTATCTAAATTATCATCTAAACTAACCTCTCATCTGACAAAGTATCAAACGGGAGGCGATGACAATTTTTTTTATAGAGTTTATTTACTGCCATTCCTCAACCCACCAACGCAGCGGCAGCTGACGTTCACGAGGGTTCATTATACATAGCCGCTAACCACTATACGAGTTTTCGCCCGGGAGGCGATTGGTCATGGAAATCTGTTCCTGGCCCGCGGTCTACTGGTCCCTTTACCTGAATTTTTCATTAATATGAGCATTTAAAAAAAAATACATTTCATTCACGACTTCAAAATATTAACTTCTTCGGCTCATTTTACTCAAAATCATTTGTACATTCACGTCCCATACACGAAAAATTGCAAATGCACGTTCTAAATTAAAGCAACAGAAAAATAATTAATAGAATCAGGCGTCGGAAACCCATATTAACTAAAACAAAAATATTGCTTTGCTAATCCGCGAAATAATAACGTGTTCAAAAATGTTGTAACTTTATATTTTACACACATTATTTAAAATGTATTGCTAAAATAACATAAAACTTACCAAATAATATTTTATTTTAATTAATTTTTAATTGTAATTTTAAATATATAATTATTGATTTTTAACTGTTATTTCTACTTTTAACTTTTTACAATTGTCTCATTTTATAGGTAATTCTGTGTTTTATATGGGTGCTTGCCTGAAATAAAATCATTTATTTTTATTTTTTATACCAAGTATTTTATGTTAAAAATTGAATCACAATACAAACAAGACTTTTAATATAAACCTCGAGAGATGTTTATCCGCCGTTCCCAGCTTATATTTATTGTTAACACTAAATTCAGTAGTCTAGGCGTTCCCTCTAGATTTACAATATTCATAATATGCAGTTCCGTACATCCGATACGTTCTGTTTGCGCACTGACAGTGCACAGTACAAACAGTGAGCCCGTTGCACTAACCTAAGAGGGTTACCAGGTTCACAGAAGCTTTAGGGACAATCCTATATTCATCCTGTCCTGTCCTGTCACTAACATAGTGAATATTCCGCCCCACCTCGCATAATAGCTTCAAGGTGAGTTCAGTAGCCTGCCTTACTCAGCGTCAGCGAACAACTCGCGAACGCGAAGCGAAGCGGCGTGGTGCACGCTATATAGCAAGAAAGTTGTTTAATCAGGTTTGGAATCAATGACTTTACTAGACAAAGGCGTCAAGATTGTATTATACATATTTTTTGGAAACCGTATTCTAATCTAAAAAAGAGCGCTGCGATTTTTCAAAAACTGCTGGCTAAACCGACTAAGACTACCAACAGAAATTTAAAATCAGTTTGAATTTAGAATTTGTTTGCGCAAGAATACGGTAAATGGGTGAATCAATTTGTTAGTTCCAATATCATAACCCTCCCTTTGCTTTGTCGTAGTCAGGTAAAAAAAATACTATTTAAATACTTGTTTGGTGGGTGGTTTGTTAGTACTTAGGGCGTCCACTAGCTTGCGCACTGAGCGGCCCACTACCTATGTGCCCTAGCCGGGTAGCATGGTCGCATTTTTATCGCCTGTCGCGTTCTAACAAGTATGTTAGTGCGAAAGTGACGGGAATAGTGACAAGCGATAAAAGTGGAACCATGTTGCGACCGCTGAGCGGGCGCATGCACGCGGTTGCCATTGTGGGTAAAATCCGTCTCACGCGTCCGCGCCAGCGATATTGCGCGACTAGCTTAGAGTCTAAGCCTTAGACTAAGGTGACAACCTAGGTTGGAGCGTGACACAGTGATCGGACCTTTCGTTCCCACCTATGTTTGTCGCCTTAGTCTAAAGTTAGTCGCGCAATGTCGTGGTCAGCGCGTCATACTATTAGCGGAAGCCGCTCGACCCCAATTTCAAAGGAATACCGCAAATCGATGTACAGGTTAGCTGTTTGGCACACACATACTAGAGGCCAAAACAAAATTTTTGACCCGCAGTTCCTAAAAAAAATTCTTCTATGAAATTATAACGTATAAATAACACTTGCACTGCGTGTGCTATTAAAATCGTTGCAGACTTTTCTTGATTTAACTCGGATCTATCATAAAAATATGATCATAGATATGGGAGTCATTGATATATAAAGAACCTATGACGGAGTATAAGAACATATGATCAATTATGTATCTATTATATTGTTATAACACTGCCATAAGCTCTTCATATTCGCTTTTTAAAATGACTCCCATATCTCTGATCATATTTCTATAGTCTAATATTTGCGGTATATTTATACGAACGGGTTAGACTATTTTTTTCGTTAAACCGCTCACCCGCTCCGTGCAACGGCGCCAGCTAGCGAACGCCCTTAAATACTGGTTCATGAGAAGACAACTTCGGGCCTTGGTGAGCGATGGGAATGACAGCCGTTCGTTTCGCGGTTCGTATTCGCTATGTAAGTGTTTACCGCCTCCTAGTGTATGTTTCCTTGGTAGAAATTTGTCAGCGCCTTATTGAAAAATTTCATAAATATGTGCGAAAAATAACAAATAAGGCCGCTATTAGACTATACAAATATGATCAGAGATATGGGAGTCATTTTAAAAAGCGAATATGAAGAGCTTATGGCAGTGTTATAACAATATATGATACATAATTGATCATATGTTCTTATACTCCGTCATAGGTTCTTTATATATCAATGACTCCCATATCTATGAACATATTTTTATGATAGATACGAGTTAAATCAAGAAAAGTCTGCAACGATTTTGATAGCACACGCAGTGCAAGTGTTATTTATACGTTATAATTTCATAGAAGAAATTCGTGGTGCTATAGTGAGTGATCCGTTACAGATAGCTAGTAGATTCAATGACTTTTTAATAGACTCTACTAATCTACAAAACAATAGTACCCTTAATAATAAAGACATTGTATCCAAAATCCGGTGCATAAGTAATAGTTTGTTCTTAGCGCCATGCACAGAGGACGAAATTATCAAAATAATTAAGTCATTAAATAATACCAACTCCGTGGGATATGATCAAATAGCGACTAAAGTATTAAAAGAATGTGCCGAGGGGCTAGCTTCAGTCTTAACCCACCTTATTAACTTATCTTTTGTACAGGGTGCATTTCCTGAACGTTTAAAAAAATCCATAGTTAAACCCCTACATAAGAAGGGAGATAAACAACATCTACCCAATTATCGTCCTATAACTTTGGTCCCGATTCTCTCAAAGGTCTTTGAAAAAGCCTTTCTGAACAGGGTTTCGCAATTCTTAAATAAATACAATATTATTGCTAAAGAACAAAATGGCTTCCAAAAGCAAAAGTCAACTGCACATGCTGCCTTCTCTCTTATTCGGGAAATTACTCAATACATTGATAAAAAAATCACAGTTGTAACAACGTTTTTCGACATGTGCAAGGCCTTTGACTTTGTGAACCATACAATACTACTGCGTAAATGTGAATGCTACGGAATAAGAGGCAATACCCTAAAATGGATTGAGAGTTACCTAAACAACAGAATACAGTGTGTTGAATTAGAAAACGTCAATGAAAACGACGAAATCGCAGTTTATCGGTCAACATATAGACAGAACAAAAGTGGTGTCCCACAAGGAAGCGTGCTAGGTCCCCTCTTATTCCTGATCTATATTAACGATCTTCCTAAATATACATCTTATCCTATGTCACTCTTTGCTGACGACATAGCTATTATTATACCAGACGAAGACAAAACAAACTCTTATGAGGATAAAATAAATGACACCATAACATCAATTGATACGTGGTTAAGTAAAAATAATTTAAAAACCAACGTCTCAAAAACTTGTTATATTCAATTTCATAATTACAAAGCAAATAAATTGGACCTCAAGATATTATGTCAATGCGAAGAAATACAACGTGTTGACGAAACAAAATTTCTGGGCATTACATTAGATGAACACTGTTCTTGGAAAGCGCACATAACAGTTATATGTAATAAACTGGAAAAAATTGTATTTGCTTTGAAACAAATGAGGTCAGTCGCGGGAGAAAAGACCGCACTGCTCGCATATCATGGTTATGTAACATCGGTCTTAAAATATGGCATCCTAATATGGGGCAATTCAACAGATTCTTCCAAAGCTTTTATTATACAAAAAAAATGTGTAAGAGCAGTTTGTGGCTACGGACCTAGGGACTCCTGTAAACCATTATTCCAAAAACTAGACTTGCTTACACTAACTGGCCTGTATATTTTAGAATTAGCATGTTATGTTCGAAAAGAGTTCTCATCGTATGCAACAGTAAAATGCAATCAACGACTTAGACAAAGAGACGAGAACAAATTACTAATGCCAACATGCTCAACCGCTTTATTTAGAAATAACTGTTACGGCATGAGCATCACGGTATATAATAAGATACCAGAAGAACTGCGGAAATTGAAAGACCCATTATTTATGACAAAATTGAAGAAATGGCTAGTAAATAAATGTTTTTACACAATCAAAGAATTTCTGGACGAATAATGTTAATAAATAAATAAATGACCATAAATATTAAATTTGAAAATTATATGAAATATGTGTAGTTTTGTAAGACAATTATAATACCTAAAAATAATGAATGTATATTCAATTTAAATAATAGCTAAAATGGAAAATCAATGTCATGTAAATAGTTTATTGTTAATGTAAATAATGTATATAGCTTAATTTTAAGATCAATATTTGCATGCTGCCATTGGCTAAACATGTGATACTGCTTATAATGATTATGTGAACTTAAAATTACCATGTTTAAGCAAATAAATAATTATCTTATCTTATCTTATCTTATCGATTAATTTCATAGAAGTTTGACGTTTAAAATAACACTTGCACTGCGTGTATTAAAATCGATGCAGACTTTTCTTGGTCTAACTCTAGTCGAATTGCATAACAAGAATGAGATATTTAATGTTTCTAGTACGTACGTACCTGTGCATATTGCATAAATACGGGTGTAGAAAAATATCAACTTGGTTTTCTCGTAAAATATAAAATTTATCAAAATGCATGGAATAATTACGCGCTTCAAAAATGTGCAAGGTTTTTTTTAATATGTATAAAATCTACAACATATTCTGTTGTACGCTGTTACATAAAGCTTTAGCTGTAATAAATACACAAAGGAATAAAAACGGCCTTTCACAAATCATAACTAACAGATATCAAAAAGCCTATTTACTCACAGTAGTAACAATAAAGCAGAAACAATTGCAAAATTCATAACGTTATTCCGCTTCCGCGTACGTGTTATTCGCCCTATGAATGCATAAGTTGGGCGGTATTCGCGAGTGATGACAAACGTATGCTTCGAGAGCTCAATGTTAACCAAAGATAGATATAACTCTGTAATAGATGGATACAGTCTAAGGAAAAAACGTGCCTCGAAAATCAAGAAAATTTGATTCTCGTTCAGAGGGCGTTACTTTGGCCTACTGTCGTATAGATGGCGTTGACGGTTTCGTTTGTTATTTAACAATTTTAACGCATATCAGTGAAAGAACATGGGTCAAAATCATATAAAAATAATTAATGAAAATAAAAAAATCATTTATCCATATTTAAATACATTTTATCGTATTTTTATAAATCTTCATTTTTAGTTTTAAAGTGTGTCGACAGATGGCAGTGAATTTACTGGGGTTACAAAATTTACTATGACAGTACCGCTCTAGTATAAGTTACTCTATGATGTTAACAATGATAAAGTATACTCGTATATCGAGTCGTATAGCTGACTGCTGTTGTGAGAGCATCATAAAATAAAACCGGCCAAGTGCGAGTCGGACTAGCGCACAGAGGGTTCCGTACTTTTAAGTATTTGTTGTTATAGCGGCAACAGAAATACATAATCTGTGAAAATTTCAACTGTCTATCTATCACGGTTCATGAGATACAGCCTGGTGACAGACAGACGGACAGTGCAGTCTTAGTAATAGGGTCCCGTTCTTACCCTTTGGGTACGGAACCCTAAAAAGAGCTGGTATTTAAACGATCAGCATAAATACTTAGCTAACTAAATCTAAAAAAGACAGCAATAACAACATTTGCACAACAACATTTGCAACATTCTGCTGTGAAAGACAGAATTTTTTGAAGGATGTATTTATTTATTATTTTTATTGCACAAAAGAAAATACAATCGTACAAAAGGAGTACAAATTTGATCTTCTCTTGTGAGAAATTTAAAATGACTTTAAAAGATCGAAACATGTCAAGCGATTATTCGACTAAATTAATACGTATTCACGAATATCCTGGAGACAAATTTAAACGTATATTTGACATTAAAATTATAACTGAATGATGTCATTTAGTCATCACGAGCGCGTGCATTTCGCTCGTACCTATGTATTGATGCTGGCGAGACATATTTTACTGTCAAAATATAAGTTTGAAATTGAATTGGCCTCCCGTTTAGAACAATTTTAATACCCACCCTTATGAGTACAAAACTCGAAATCGCGCTTGAATTGGTATTCAGCACTGCTATGTGAATATCCTTGTTGGCTGGGAGCCAGGCGTATCTGATTCGTTAATAGATAAATCGGATACTCATGGGGGCGTCGGTGCAAAGCTTTAGACGCTGATGCGGCAGTTGTATCTCTTACGCGCTCTGGGGGTTATGTAGTAGCATTTGGAACATATGATGTACCTACCTAAATATAATAACTATAGCTATGTAAATTAAGCTGATTATAGCTACTTAATCCCCGCGGTCTCGGTGCCGAATACAGGTTTGTTCCTTTCGGCGTCGAGACCATGGGTCCGTGGGGTCCTGGCGCTCTGTCTCTTTGGAAACCTTTCAATTGAAGAAACTCAGGGACACAAGTGGGGACCGGAGAGCCGGCAGTTACCTCGCTCAACGCATCAATCTGGCAATTCAGCGGGGTAACGCAGCTAGCATCTTCGGAACCTTGCCGCCTTCTTTAGTATAGTTTTATTTTTGAATAGTCTGTATTTAAATTAATTGTAATTTTAAGTTTTTTTTATACACCGTGTTTTTTTTGATTTCCGTTAAATTCGACACGTTGCTTGGTACATTAATAGAAGTTACCTGGTATATCGCTTTTTGTGAAATTCGAAAAAAACTCTTTTATTCCATTTTCATACAAAATAAATGAATATTGCATCGTAAGAGGTCCTTTAGAGTTACGTTAAAGTTAGTGTGACACATAATGAAAGAAAAGTAGGTAATGTCGGAACTGTCAGACTAACTCACCTTAGTAACCTTCTTGTAGTGAATAGCTATCTTTACTTTCCTTGCTTTACTGACGAAACTTCAAAAATAAATAAAATTTGGAGGCAATAAAGAATTGTTTACACAGGTTTAGCAATTAAATTTATTTATTGAATATCTCAAAAACCGTAAGAGTTAAAACACTAGTTTCTTAGAGAAATTAACTTTATTTAACCTGAAGAATCTCCCCTTAAAATTAACGAAAAAAAAACACGGTGTATATAACTACTTATAACCTTTTATTTGACTTTTCTCGACAGAGAAGCGATTCTGCACTTTACTTTACATACGATACATTGATGTAATTAACTTACTAAATTTTGCTACTTGCAGAATCCAATATGCTACAAACTATACTAGCCGTCGTAGCATTAGCACTACACAATTTAGCTTGATAATCTCGAAACATGGCGCCATTCATTTATTACGTAAGACGATTTAGGGGGAGGGGGGTCGAACATCTTTTTTTTATAAGGGGTCGGGAGAGGGTTTTCATAGTTCTTACGTAAGATCACAAAGATGCGTTTTTATTTTAAATTTCTATGAAATTATGACGTTTAAAATAATACTTCCACACTGTGCTATCAAACACGGTGCAGAGTTAGCTTAAACGGGCTAGCTACCAGCTCCAGCACCTTTGTAGGTACATATACACATTCCAAAAATGAGTTATTTGAAAAATAAACACTAAAACAAACCAAACGTGTACTCATTTTTTCCTTGAGATTCTTACGTAATATAGGGGGGGAGGGCGTCAGCCTATTCTTATTTCTTCTTACATAAGGAAGGGAGGGGGATAAAAACTGGTAAAAATCGTCTTACGTAATAAATGAATGGCGCCTATGAAGATACCCGTAAGTACAACATAGAACTACCGACTTCTATATACATTAACCCACATAAACAACAGCTTATCTCCGGCAAGACTACTGCAATTTAACGACTCCTCTATCTACTACAAACTACTACGTCCCCAGAACTTCTTATAGAATTTAAACCTTAAGTCTACGGATTAAGGCTGGTTTTGTGAATACACTATTTAGTTAGATACGATATAGCGAAAAATAGAGCTAGGTTTGTGGCGTGTAAGGAACGGTCTGTTTTGTCCGTAGTAATGAACACAGGCGAATATTCGCTTCAAGGAAACCAGCGCGCGCAGCACGGTCGCATTTTTATCGCTTGTCACCATGCCTGTCATGTTCTAACAAGTATGTAAGTGCGAAAGTAACGGGCATAGTGACAGGCGATAAAAATGGAACCATGCTGTGCCCGCAGAATAAATAGGATATTTGATTAGATTACCCTAGAGCATAGTTGCGTTCTTACTTACTTACTACCAAACCTGGTGCAGGAGAGTACCAACAGTCTCCTGAATCTGGTGTCACAGTGCCCGGTTATTGCAGTCTGGAGGCACTGGAATTCCATTCACATGGAGTCAAGAGGTGTGTATATAACATATTTTAAGTAGTCTGTAAGTTGCTAACGTAGAAAATAAGTTTTGTTTGTTACTAACATTTCTATGGACTAATTATGTCTGATGTAAATAAATTGAATTGAATTACCATAGAGTAACTTATACTAGAGCGGTACTGTCATAGTAAATTTTGTAACCCCAGTAAATTCACTGCCATCTGTCGACACACTTTAAAACTAAAAATAAATATTTATAAAAATACGATAAAATGTATTTAAATATGGATAAATGATTTTTTTTATTTGCATTAATTATTTTTATGATTTTGACCCATGTTCTTTCACTGATATGCGTTAAAATTATAAATAACAAACGAAACCGTCAACGCCCTCTATACGAGTGTAGGCCAAAACTAGTGGCGCCCTCTGATCGAGAATCAAATTTTCGTGATTTTCGAGGCACGTTTTTTCCTTAGACTGTATCCATCTATTACGGAGTTATATCTATCTTTGGAATTACTAACTAGGCTAGCGCGATGACCCAAAATGAGTATTGGCCTCCGAGAGCACGCCATTTTGCTCGGTCCAGAGGGCCTACCGCGAAAACCGAAATTCGCAAATTGCGGGGATATTTTTCTTTTACTTTAATGAAGGCGTAGTTAGAGTGACAGAGAAAGATGCCCGCAATTTACGAACTTCGATTTTCGCGGTTATAGCCCAGAGCGGTATCACGCCAGCTTTCGCCGTTGTGTTCTTTACTGTTTCCAATTTATATATCATGTCAAAGGTGCCATTTCTGACCATCCATTACATTTCAGAAAATTTAATTTTTATTACTTAAATGTTACATTTTTAAATCATACATTCAGTTTTTGGATTTGATTCAAAATGGCGGAGCCATGAGGATTCGCGAGGTGTACAGCTCACAGAGCCACTATAGTATAATTCTGCAGCTATGGTTTGGTTTGTTTACATTATTTTAACTTGAAAATGAAATAGACTGTATATAAGGTCACATTAAGGTACATTTAATGACCCACAGCGATGAAAGCTTGCTAAGCGTGGGGAATGTAGGGCCAGTTAGGTATAGCGGCGGTAATTCCGACATTCAGCGCCTGCATTAGCAGGAACAATGCGAGGAAATGCATCCTCGTAGCTTCTGTTTTCCTGGTACCTTAAACAGTAATGAACGTGCAACGTGGTAAGCTACTAGATTAATTTTAGACCAGAATTGATTGTAATAGGTAATAGAGAGGTAAAGTTTAAGAAAAAAACCGGCCAAGTGCGAGTCGGACTCGCGCACCGAGGGTTCCGTACTTTTTAGTATTTGTTGTTATAGCGGCAACAGAAATACATCATCTGCGAAAATTTCAACTGTCTAGCTATCACGGTTCATGAGATACAGCCTGGTGACAGACAGACAGACGGATAGACGGACAGACGGACAGACGGACAGCGGAGTCTTAGTAATAGGGTCCCGTTTTTACCCTTTGCGTACGGAACCCTAAAAACGTGTTTGACATCCAATACAGATGGCGCTGTACTGCGCCATATGTTTTGCGGTTACTGAATTGTCAAACGTGATCTTTTGACAATCAGTTATTTACCATCACGGATTTAGATTTTAATAAACCGGATGGAGTACACGGGCCAAAAAGTGTGTCCACATGAGAAGTCAAAGTGGGCGGTTGCATCTCTTTCTAATTAGGGTGACCATAAGTCATATGTATGTGGGATATTAGGATAAGTTGGAATGTATAGTTTGGCCAAGATCTTTTTTCATTCATGCATAGGAAGTCAGAGAGAATGGATATAGTTCTTTTCTCCTCTGTAAAACGCTTCACAAAACCTTACTTAATTTAGTTTAGTCGTTATAAAAGCTGTTACTGATGACAGACAGACTGACAGACGGACAGCGGAGTCTTATTGATAGGGTCCCGTTTTTACCGTTTGGGTACGGAACCCTAAAATGGTCACGTTTTTTTCATTTGTAGTCTGCCTCTTTCGCACTCATGGTATATTCATATACGTAATGGCTTCTCTTTTGCACACTTCAGCTATTCTTTAAGCGTCATCGTAGTTAATTGCACCATTTTTTTTTATTTGCCGCCTTTGTGTACTGACGGAAATGTGTGTTCAACCTATATATAGGTAGAATATTATGTATAAATGTGTGTAATATTTAAGGATTTTGGATTTAAATTTTGGCAATTATATAGCTTTCATTACGTGCACAAATAAATCATTTATCTATCTATCTATCTATCTATCTATCAAACAAATAATTAAACATGCCGAAATAAAGATATACTTATTTAGGTAAACTTATTTTTACATTAAGTAAGTACGAGGTAATAAGAACTCTGTAAGGCCGATTCACATCGTGCCGACATCATAGTCACCCTAATGAGTTTGACAATGTTTTCTTGTATTTTTATCGTAAACTTTAATAGTTGAGGCTTACCTGTGAAAAGATATACCACAATCAACAAAACTTTAACTTCTGCAACCTTTCACACAACATCTTTTACCCATTTTATACTTTATTTCGCAAATAAATCTTGAGCGCCGCCATTCATGTATTTTGAAAATTTCATTATCAAGTTGGGGATACCAATTAATATTCAAAGTTACTACAATGTCTACTATACAAAATTAATGTATTTTTTGTTGTGCACATGCTTGGTTAAATCAGTTAATAATATTGACATTATAACTATTTACAAATTACGTAAAAGATATCAGAACCGCACTCTGAATATAGCACTTAAATAATATAAGTAGGTATTTAATTTTAGTAGTTATTGATATAAATACTACCAAAATGGTATTTTTTTAACATTGGCAACATGTGCGAGTGGGAAACCGCGACCCACTTTTGCTATCTCATGTGGACCGTTTTCTCTAGTCTGGTACGAACACCTTTCTGGCTCGGTGATAAGGTTCAATTTAGTATGGCAAAAAAAGTGACAGCTCGCTCCTGTTTAGGGTATAACTTCATGGTTACCATAAAATGTACAGTGCCATCTCTTTACCTGTCAAATTCGAAGCACGAAATTGTCTTAGATTTTACGCATCTTACTCAATCAATTGTACCTATCTTTGTTTTAGACTACGTAAATAGAGAAATTTGCTATTTATTGACCGATAAAAATAAAAATGCTTTCTTATTTGTTTGTCCAGCTGTCCGCCTGTTCTTCCCTACGGGTCGCATTTTTCAACCGATTCTGTAGAAATTTTGCGAGCAGATTCGATAATTACATTGATGAATTCAATTCTGACCTCCTGGTCCATACAAGGAGCACCAAAAAGTCTGATTTATACCTTGGTGCGAGATTACATTGAGATTAGATTAATAAACCGGCCAAGTGCGAGTCGGACTCGCGTTCCAAGGGTTCCGAATTCCGTACAATTTAAAGAATGTATTTTTTATGTGAAATGTCTAAAAAACCTGTAGGGGTCGGATCAAAAACTAAGTAATTAAGTCCGACTCACGCTTGACTACACATATCTAATAGGTTTTCCTGTTATCTATAGGTGAATAACTATTTTGTGTATTTTTTTAAAAATTTTTAGACCCAGTAGTTTCGGAGATAAAGGGGGAATGGTCATTTTTTGTATATTTTCTTTAATAACTTCTAAACTGTTTATCCTAAAATTATTAAAAATATATATTTGAGTTTCTCACAATGAGCTCTTTTATTAAAAAAAAATATTTATTTATTTAACTTGCACACTACATTAAAAATAAAATACAGAATTTGAGAATATCTTAAAAAATAATAGTTACATGTAAAAAATCCGCAACGCAGGCTTCGTCAGGTAGCCACAAATACAAATCAGCAACATGCTTCGTCCCAAAAATACCAATGATGATATCCGCAACAGGCTTCGTCACTTTTTTTTTGTTTAAATAAAATAACCGTCACGAATCGCACCTGGCTCAAATGTCCCCATTACGCTGGCAGCGTTACCGCGCTGAATGGCCAACGAGATCTGTTGGACCAGGTACGATCCGGACCGAGGGTCGCACCCCCTGTCCCTCAGCCGCCGACCCAAATCCCTCACAAAGTCCCTAGCCTCCACAGCCCAAGGTCCCGCAGTCTCGACTGCAACCGGCACAAAGTCGTACGTTAGTTCCAGGGCAGAGTACTTGGCATGCTTCATTTTGGCGGCATACTCCGCGGCAGTACCAGCAGACCTGACGGTGAGACTCAAGTGGGACGGCGCAAATGTACTCACGCACGTTGCATCCCACAAGAGGCATCGTCCCCTCTGCCATGGAACCAATGTCAGACCATCAGGCCTCTTGCCATCCGTGCGGCACAACCCTGGAGGCTCCAAAACGCAAGGAATATTGGCCGACACCAAAGCCCTGCGGATGACATCATTGATGGCATAATGCCTGGAAAAACGACCCGCGCACCCGCGCTCTTTTATTTGATATGTAACACGATATAGTTTCATTTTTCATTTACCCCCCAAAAGTGGTCCCCATGTTTAAATTTTATTTGTTTACGTTACATGTCCATCTTTGGGTCACAAACTTACATATGTATACCAAATTTCAACTTAATTGGTCCAGACTCCAGTAGTTTCAGAGAAAATAGGCTGTGACAGACGGACAGACAGACAGACAGACAGACAGACGCACGAGTGATCCTATAAGGGTTCCGTTTTTTTCGTTTTGAGGTATGGAACCCTAATAAGACTAATAAATCTAAATTAGATGGGTCTTGACTGCTTTTTAGTGTCCTTTGATACTAAATTGTAAATCACTTTGAAACGTCACGGTTAGCCGAATAACCGAGAAACGTTTCATTCCTGAACTTAGTTGCTAAACTAATATCAGTTAGACCGAGTTATTTAGGACTTAATTAAATCTAGTGCCTGACATGTAAAGGAAGATTAGATTGCTGCAATTGTGCATTCTGTATTTGAGAGGGGGCGTAAAGGCAAGAAATTAGAAGGGGACAAAAGGCATAGCGCGACTTGCGATAATTGCGACGGAAGAAAAAGCCATTGCGCGGGTTTTTCACCTTTAATTTCAATTACCCTGAAATTATGTGTAAAAATTCAATGTATAAAACTACAGTTTTGAAAATCCTAGTCTCCATACAATTTTCGAGGTTAATTGCAGTATGAAACACCAGTAGCCTTATTACCACGTGGGCCTTTGAGATCAATAGTGTCAAACTGACATATTCGCTAACGTCTGCGTAACTAACTTTCTATACAAATCGCTCGTACTAATATGCGTGTACGAGCGAGATGCATATAAACTAAGTTACACACACGCTAGCGAATATTTCAGTGTCAAACTAGTGGTAGCCGTACTTATATTTTTAGGGTTCCGTAGCCAAAGGGTAAAAACGGGACCCTATTACTAAGACTCCGCTGTCTGTCTGTCTGTCTGTCTGTCCGTCTGTCACCATGCTGTATCTCAAGAACCGTGATAGCTAGACAGTTCAAATTTTCACAGATGATGTATTTCTGTTGCCGCTATAACAACAAATACTAAAAACAGAATAAAATTAATATTTAAGTGGGGCTCCCATACAACAAACGTGATTTTTTTGCCGTTTGTTGCGTAATGTTACGGAACCCTTCGTGCGCGAGTCCGACTCGCACTTGGCCAGTTTTTTTTTGTGATTTCTGGATTTCTCTTATAAGAAAAGCTACCCACACTAATGAGTAAAGTCGCGTATATAGGATCTTGTGTCACCTAAAAAGTTCACCCCGTATTTCCCCACTTTCACATTCTAGCTGTGCACTTCAGTTTTCCCTCTTTTTGCTGTCCCTTTGGTTCTAGGTAATGCAAAAGCTCCATTTCTATTCACTTTTTACGTGTAAATGGATTTTTAGCTCGATAGTGGTTGCTGTAAAATGTAGTTACTTTGTGAAGAAGATTTGCTATTGAATAAAATAAATATTTATGTAGGTATATTTTGACCATATAATAAATAGTATTTAAAAAAATCCCAACCATCTTGAGAAGTAGGGGAACATACAAAAAATATTATAAAATCATGAATCTTCCTCAAAATTGTAGTCGTCGAATTATTTTGGCGTCATAACGGAAAACCCATGTTATAAATAAATAATACAGGGTGAAATTTTAATCACTAGCCATACTCTTCGTAGTAAATTTATAGGTCACACTGATCAACTTTTTTTATGGGACAAATGACGAAATCGTGAATATAAATTGGCTATTCCATAGAAATCAGCGGCATCACATCAGCCGAAATGTAGACTGTTTCACCAAAAATTTTTAACTAACATATAGTCCTAGTCCATAACATCAGGGTTTTTGGTGCGGGGGTTGACATATTAGCCAAAGAGTAGGTATTGACTTAAGAAACAGAATGTACACTAGCAGCAGCAGGTTTCTACCTATTTAATGAATAATTGATTAAACAAAAGATAAAATAAAAATTATTTTTTTCTATTTAATCAAACTTTTCTACAAAGCGAACATTATTTTTTCACTTCACCAACGCTAGGAAAATACTAACTGTATAACATTACAAATCAAATCCAACTAAACGTTATTTAACACCTATCGAAAGACGTCCACTGCTGGACAAAGGCCTCCCCAAGTATCTCCATAAAGGGGCCCACTGACTATCAGTCCGCCGGACGATGTCGGCCTGTCAGTTGTTCGAAACTGTCAAATTTTTGCTCTAACTGACAGGCTGATATCGTCCGGCGGACTGATAGTCAGTGGGCCCCTTAACGAACGGTCAATCGTTGCCCTCAACCAACGATTTCGAGATCGTAGGTCCATCTAGTCTGGGGCTGTGTCTGCCGGTACGTGGTCGCTACTCGAGAACCTTTCTGCCCCATAGGTCATCGGTTCTGCGAGCAATGTGACCCGCTTTATGCCACTTAAGTCTGGCAATTCTCTGCGGATCTCGTCATTTCTCCTCAGTCAAATGTATTCATTATTAAATCATTCATTGCTAATACTCGTACATCCAGTTGCAATATCCTGATTCCTTTCTACATGAATCGTATTTTTCCATTATGCACACAAATTCCTCCCACAGATGCAGGTTTAATATCGGATATCACAGAACCAATATGTGCTCGTTAAATTAAAAGCCTGTGTCGAAAAAAACGAAGCAAATAGCTCTCCAAATTAGTGCTTTCTGAATTTTATTACAGCGAAACAAAGAACTTTTTGTTTGTTATTTGACTGGTAAACACTATAATATCAGGCCAATTAAAACGCGCACCAGACATTAAACAGATATCCGAATAATATTGGAACAATATCAGTCAGAGCATGCACAAAGCTGTGACGAGTGGCGGAAGACAGGCCGCGTAGCCAACATGCCAATCGCTTGCGCTCCGTAGCGATCGAAACGCAACTGTCACTGTCGCACTAATATGGATGAGTGATAGAGAGACACAAAGCGTTTCGTTGTCGTAGCGAAAGCGATTGTCGCCTTTGCTAGGCCGGCAGGGGAGGCCTTTGACCAGCAGTGGGCTGCTATAGATAATATGGGCTATAAATATAGGCTATTTAAGAAAAAATCAGTTAGCTGTCATTCACGCGGGCGTCTCCCTCGTACTAATACTTGGTGACTAATACTCGTACATGTACGGTCAAGTCAGAGCGAAATGAACGCGCGAATATTATTCTAATATCGGTTTGATGCATGTCAGATGCACGTTCTAATTGGGATGTACATATGTGTTTTCTGAAAAGGCCTACACTTTCAGAAAACACTGTTACCTAGCGTCTTACGTAAGCTAACGCGAAGCGAAGCGGCGCGGTGCGGCGCGGCGGGCCCACGGCGTTCGCGTTCGCAATGAGATCGCCCACGTAGGACACTTCTATAGGTATCAAAGGATTGATTCACCCCGCGCCGCATCGCTACGCTTCGTATTCGCGTGTTGTTCGCCTACGTAGTACGCTGCGTTAGGGATATTAGATCTTAAGTTGTTTTAATTTTGGTATTCTATTTAACTTTACGGAAAGGAAGTACTTAAATACTAAAATACCCGTGAAGCGGTGATGACACGAAAGTTTCTTCTGCTTCTTAATAATTTATACCGCTAAGTATTTTCGAGTATTTCGTAGAAATCCTTCACAGATGCCACACTAATTACACACACGCTTCTGCTGTGTATGTGTTTCTTCCCTGCTTCATCTCCGCTATTCGACTCACTCAATAAATATATAAAAATATGAATTACAATTTACAGTAAAATCAATCGAGATGATTTTTCTCTTAACTTGAAGCATAGCTGTGATACCTACGCGTCTACGCCGTAGGTCGTAGCACTTTTTTCACATTACGAAGCTGTGAAATTGCGAAGCAATAAAATGTTTAATCCTACTGTTCATTCTTAGAAAAATGTATCGAATGAAAAAAATACACAAAACAAACTATTCGAAAGCACGACGATCAACCGATTGAAATGAAATTATATCATAACCAACAAAATGAAGGCCTTGAGCGGGAAAATTAAACCTCCCGAAGGAGAATAGACATAGAGTACATATACATACTTTTTTTTAAATATTTTCATCATACTGCCATACTTAACATTCTCTCAAATTATCTATGATGCTCTGAGCATGTTACGGTTCAAAATCGTAACTTGGAACCAATCTCGTTTCGACACTCCTGGCGACATCTAGCGGCGAGATTAGGAATAGTGTTGAGTATATTAAAACGATAGTCGGGTCGAAGGCGTTTAGTTTATCTGTCGGGGTCTGATAACACCTTCGCATAAACCTGGCAACATTTACTGCAAGACGTGTTCTCAGATGCTTCGATACATTATTTAAGGTCTTGTTCTGGGAGTATAATTGAAAATAGCGCACACGGATTATTTTCCCATATATTCCATCGTCTTTCTCAAATTATTTTAGACTCATAGTTTGTCAATTGTTTGTTGTTGGTTTTAGTCTGTCTCATTTCAAACATAGACAGAGAGAATCATGCCGTCTTTGTCTTGCACTAGTACCGGCACCCGAAAGAAAGGGATGAATGATTTTTCCAGTTGTCACTGACTGACAGATTGGTTTGACCGACTATAAAGATAATTTCGATGGCCGAGTGTGAGTTTTTTTTGTCCTCTTGATATGGCAACTTAAATACGTGGGGACGTGGAAGGCGTACGATGCTCCGTCACTTTTCAATTCGGCATGGCGTGAAGCGCGAGACATCGTCGATGGAGAGTCAATTCTGGTCGAGCGAGCAGCTCTAAAATGCAAATACACTTTGCAGCTTATAACCCGTAGCGAGGTAAGTTTCTTGATGTTTGTTATCATGAAAGCGCAATTTCTATAGTGCTGATTTGTATTAATTTTTGGTTTCTTTGTTAAAGCATACAACGTGGCAATGGCGTCCTTTCTTTTGAGTTCCTTGTGAATGATTTTAACTTGGCTTCGGGTCAACATGTTAGAGGTTGATACCAACAATTTCATCAAGAGTCCGGGTAAGGAACAGTGATTTAATATGGAAAAGTGTAGTTTTTTCCTTTGTCTTTGTGCATACGTGGCAATAATGACCATGGGTACGAAATTTAATCGTTTTCTCATGAGTGGTAGTACTCTATATGTACTCTAGTATGTTACTATGTAGGAGTTTTAATTATTGTCTGGTCTGTTTTCGTGGGAGATAAAATCAAGGTGCACATGGGCATGCGCTTTTGCCAACATGTGTTTCAATGTGTAATTTTGTTTGTAGCTTGAAAGCCGGTCCTTTCCCCGGGTCCTTCCTTTCGCCCCTGCACACCTGGCTTTGTCTTCTGGAACGTGCTGGCGCAGCCTGCCCTTGCAGTATTGTTCTTGTGACTCCATGCTGTTCATCGCGGCTGTGGCGTACCGGTTAGAACGGCTGGCTGGATACGCAACGACGGTCTCGCTGCGTATCATCGCGACTCCTGCCGTCTGCTGCGCGCCACTGGAGCGGCATGTAGCCGCACTTCTGCTGCCTCTGTAGCAACACGTGTCTCAGGTGTGGTCAACTCTAATTTCTTTTAGTGATCTCTTAAGACTTAAATTAACCTAGCAAGGAACATATAATAGTGGCCTCTTAGATTTGATTTCAAGTGCAAAGTGCTAAGCGTGAAAACAGGACTTCATAAACTTTCTAACGTTTAACGTCTCATTATAGCATAGTTCACCCTAGCATAATTACCATAAGTATGTAAATTCTGTATCAGGCCTACTGCCCGTCATCTATTTATTTAAGGATTGTAATTAAATGTGTAACTGAGCTCAAACAATAGTTTATTTTATCTCATATTAATCTTTTGCACGCTTTATGCGTGCTGGCGCCCAATCTTTCTTTAGCTTCATATATTTTATCTACTGGGAGATATCTTGGAAACTGCCAGACGTGTATTGTGATAGCAGCGTCGAGACCCACAACCCTGAGAGAACCCAAATAGAGTCTATAGCTTAACATACTGGTTACAAGCATCGTACTCGTAAAACCCAGCGCAGCCGAGATCCATTTGGAGCGGTGGGCAGTTAGGCGTAAAGTCAGTGCGGCGCTGAGGGATTATTTGTTTATCTCCCTGAGATTCACAGCAAGCGCTGGTCCAAGCGACAAGCGGCAATCAGTTAATATTGATAATATGCAAACTTACATCAGGCCAAGTCGACCCGAGGCTGCAACGAACGTATAAGTACATACAATAGTTTTTTTCATATGAGCCGCGAATTTCAAACAAACTGTGAAAACAGTTTTGCAGGAAACTGTATAAAACTTGTTTCATTTGCCACACAGCCAGTACTTGATGTTTGGTTGGAGTGTTGGAGTTAGTATTGCTTACCTGCAAACAACAATTCCTAAGTTAACGAGTGGAATCATGTTATCTCTCTCTGGCATAGTGAAACAGCTGTGTTCGCGATTACGCAGCGTTCGTTATTAGGTACCCGGCCTTCCCCTAACTGTTAAATCAATTAAAAACCAACATGCACCACATTTCCAACCTCAATCCGCTATTCGCTCATGCCTCACAACCAATTCAGTTACGGCTCCGAATGCTTCACAAAATTATATTCGGAATCGCATTCGTCGAGCCGTGGAGAGTTGGAGACGCGCCTTAATTAGGGAATCTACCGACAAAGCCGGCCCGTGTACACGAGCCCTTATTTTTCAAATGTCTTTTGTTTATTGTAACTTTGTGTTCGTGAGCGCTTTAACGGTGTTCCAGTTTCGACTTTACGAAAGGTTTTTGGGTCGAATGTTTTTTGGGCCCATTTTTTATTTATTTGAAGGAACTTCTAAAACAAGTAGGTAAGTAGACTCAACGTAACCTAAAATTTTTTAAATGGATATAAAAAAAAGTAGGTATTGTAAAGGGGTTACGCCTAGTGGGAGGATGTGGAATGGAAAGAAATTATTTCAGCACTGCTGTTATAGATCTCTTCTTATCTTTTTTTATTCAATTTTTCTAGTTACAAATAAACATGACTAGCTAAGATGGCTGCCTCTCAAGGAATGGCGAACACGCACCCCCGTTCCATTTGACAGGGCAATACGATTCTAAATTCAATACGTGGCTGTTGCCAGTTACTAATAAAAAGGCTGTAAAGGTTACAAGCCTTTACAGTATCTACGTTCTTATAATGTAGAGATGAAGTGCTCATTTTCATGATCCCGTAAAAGGGAGTGGCTTTAGGAAAATTACCATTATTTGTTATTTACTGAAACTGTTCGTGTAACGAGTTAGATTACTTTACTATATATCCTGGTATATTGATGTTCACCAGCCACCCTGTTTTACGGTACTAGAAGTCAAATTTAGAGTTAACAATCGGTTATGATTTTGAACTGGTTTTAATACGGTCTTAAAGATCACTCGCTCTGATGCATGCGTAATGAAGTGAAAGTCGTACGTGAGATGCGCGCCAATCATCAAGACGATCGTCAAGTTCGTATCAAAACCAGTTCAGATCTATAACAAGTTACTGAATCTGAATCGGGCTCTAGTTTCAAATTATCTTAAATAAATATTCAACAAAGTGAAGAACATTACTTACCTACACTAAAACATCATCATACTAGATATAAAGTAAGTTTTCGCAACAACTAACTTTAATTCCTCAAAGTTGGTGCATTCGACCCGACTTTAGTCTCCACGTCATGTCGCCGGACCAATTGTAACTTTTATATGAAGTTAGCAGAACTTAGTCCGCGCCGGACCGATTTTATGGTATGTGTCTAGACCATGGGCACAGGGCGGACACGCCATACATCAAAAAAACAGGCCAAGTACGAGTTGGACTCGCGCACCGAGGGTTCCGTAATTTTTATTATTTGTTGTTATAGCGGCAACAGAAATACATCATTTGTGAAAATTTTAACTGTCTATTAGCTATCACGGTTCATGAGATACAGCCTGGTGACAGACAGACGGACAGATGGACAGCGGAGTCTTAGTAATAGGGTCCCGTTTTTACCCTTTGGGTACGGAACCCTAAAAATCACTTGCGTTTCCATGTGTGAACGGCACGTCTGTACACGCGTCATGCGTCATAGTGTGAGTAAGTTGCTTAAAAATATGTACTGAGCGGCCGGCAAACGGCCGTCAATCTGCTGTCGCGGGGCGAGGTAATTCGAGTCGGGGCGGAGCGGTGCGTGGCCGTTCTGTATGATAATACTATTAATTATTCAGTGCCATGGGCTCCTTACCTTTTTGTAATAGAATTTGATAATAAAAATCATACTACATAATTTGATTAAAAGAATTGACCGGGTGTTAGCGAAGGTCTCAGCTCGGGCAAAAATGCTTTCGTTTGTCCGGATGTTCTCCTTAGCAGGTCGCATTTATCAACCGACTCTCGTGAAATTTTATGTCGGTCCGTTAGTTAGATAGAATTTTTCTGTCGTTTAGTTTTTTGGAAAATGTTCAAAATGGTAGAAATAGGCATAAAGGACTTGTGCAATTATGGTCTATGGCACTTAAGACCATTGGTGAGTTCGCTATGATACTTAATAACACAACGAAGTTAATACTTTTTCATTATGCAACTTTTTAAGCTCATGAGGCTTATCGCGAGGTCCACCGGTCACAGAGCCACTCTCTCATAATATCTGTAAGTTTTCTTTTTTAGCAAAAGGAAATTAAGCATTTTAATAGCTGAATTTTCGACCTTTTAGGGTTGAAATGTTTACTGAGCATTTACGTACACAGATACATACTACATTCACTTTATTGGTATCTACTTCTTATAAAACACGGAGGGTAAAATACAAACGTCTCACATTGCTTTAAAAGGTTGAAAAGGTTTTGATAGGACGTGACGGTTGGGTGTTTGGGTTGCCCAGCCACATATTTACGTCCGCCGGGCCTTCGTCTGTTTCTATCTGTTTCGTCTGTTTTGACGACCGGTCTGGCCTAGTGGGTAGTGACCCTGCCTGTGAAGCCGATGGTCCTGGGTTCGAATCCCGGTAAGGGCATTTACTTCTGTGATGAGCACAGATATTTGTTCCTGAGTCATGGGTGTTTTCTATATATTTATGTATTTATATATTATATATATCGTTGTCTGAGTACCCATAACACAAGCCTCCTTGGGCTTACCGTGGGCTTAGTCAATCTGTGTAAGAATGTCCTATAATATTTATTTATTAATATTTAATATTTATCCCCCTTTTTCATAGAACTTAGCTACCTTATACATATCTTTGTTAATTTTTTCTCCTTCTAACTAACACAAATGTCAGAATGGCAGATAGAGTGACAAACAATTATCAACGGCTTGTTAGACTTGTCGACTTCCGGTTATAACGCCAGGCTTTGAATCAGAAATGCATGTGTG
The DNA here is from genome assembly GCF_947568885.1 of Cydia strobilella. Taxonomy (NCBI): domain Eukaryota; kingdom Metazoa; phylum Arthropoda; class Insecta; order Lepidoptera; family Tortricidae; genus Cydia; species Cydia strobilella. The sequence continues at coordinate 3,169,225 of NC_086059.1, forward strand.
AGCTGTTCTGATTGAAGAATTGTGTGCCCCGGCTCGTTGAGGTTGTGGAATCAAAGATATAGAGATACTAGACACACGCCTAATTGTATTATACATACACTAAAAACTAGAACACAACGTGGTAAAACATGTGGGCTTTGGATCAGAAATGTATGTGCGAGGTGCTTGATTGAAGAATTGTTTGCCCCGGGAGAGTCGCTCGTTGAGGTTGTGCAATCAAAGATATAGGGATACAAGACACGCGTCTAATTAGACTTTCGGAGCGATGTTGATGGTTCAATTCTGAAGTCCTTGAGTTTTCACAATGTCCGATCCTATATCGGATGTCGGATGATCTTTGGAGAAAAACAACTGCTAGATAATGCCTTATGGCATCAAGTCCTTTTATTTTTGCATAACGTTTACTTTTGAATAACACACATTAATTAACCGTAAAAAAAGACATTTTTTACTTTTTGCTTCTTTCTAGTCGTATCCGATATCGGATCGGACAATGTAAAACGTTCAAGGAGCATTTTACGTTGTTATAATTATTTCAGAGCAATAACAAGCATAGAAAGTCTAAAATTTTCAAGTTCTTGCTCCATCTATGCGTTCTAAAGCATAGCTGTGCCAAAAATTCTAAGTCCTTGCTTCATCTATGCGTTCTAAATCCGTACAACGCGTCGTATTCATGAGATTAGCCAGCACTGCCCGCGGCCCGTCGTTGCATAATTGAAAGCTCGCACTGCACAACCAATCTTCAATCTTAAAATCAGACCATTTTAGTCCATTCTCCCAATTTCGAAGCGTCTGCTCGTAATTAGCGGGCGAATCAACGCTAAAGGCTGTTTTAAATGACATAAATATTTAGGAACGGACAAAAACCGTAATAAATCATACAGAGCTTAAGTGGGTGCAAAAGGGAAGTGCGAAGTAGTTTAATGCTGACAGTGTAGAATGGAAGCTTAGTTGCTAAAGAATGGTAAAATTTAAATTAGCGGGAATGAAAATCAGGTTATTAAAAAAAAGATTCGTATAAATTGTTAAAGCAAATGTTTAATAATAGGCTTTGGTAAAAATACAGCCACTATGTGATGTCTAACAAGTAATGAAATCGGAATGCAGTGCGCAAATGGTGCGCGGAACATTAGCTAAGACAAATGACTGCGCCAGCAATAGGCCAATGAGACCATTTACCACATACGATGCCGGAATAATGCATGATACAATACGATTGAGGCCTGGTGAAGGATATAGAATAGTTTTTATTAATCATCAATATCATCATTATCATCATATTTTTACAGAAACGAAGTTGCGGGAAGTTGTTGTTAAAAAATTAAAGTGCAGATGTAGTGCATAATTGGTTTTCCTTCGTATTTTCTTCGTATTTGTTATGCTACTTCAGTCGACCTTAGTACTGTTTGTACCGAGACTGACTGAAATAGCAAGACACGTTAGTACGTTTCCGTAAAAATACGAAGGACATTAATTATGCACTAGCTCTGTATGTTTTATTGACGTTGACGTCACCACTACGGTCCTAAATTACAGTTTAAAAGCAATTTAACGACCGGCTTTATTCCCTGACCCTTAATTACCATAACCGATGGCCGCTTGAGCCACATGTGGCGGTTAGATATCCATGATTAGTGCAAAAACAGCATGGTTTATGTAGTGGGATTAATGTTATTGCTAATATGTTTCCAATTTTACGGTTAACTTGTAGTGTAGAATAAACAAACAATTGCTGTAACCTCAATATCTAATCTCAATAAGCATGGTAAGCTTTAGAGGATTGTTGTTTGACTGTATTCTATCTATATATACATACATTTCGACGTACAAGAAGATTTAAAAAAAACCGGCCAAGTGCGTGTCGGACTCGCGCACCGAGGGTTCCGTACTTTTTAGTATTTATTGTTATAGCGGCAACAGAAATACAACATCTGTGAAAATTTCAACTGTCTAGCTATCACGGTTCATGAGATACAGCCTGGTGACAGACGGACAGACGGACAGCGGAGTCTTAGTAATAGGATCCCGTTTTTTACCTTTGGGTACGGAACCCTAAAAATAATGGGGCATTCCAATGATCTGTCCCGTATACAAACGCATTTTATTTCGTAGGTATATTACATGTTTTCAACGTTTCAAGTCGATGATTATTTTACTGAGTATTTTTAACATTGAGAAGAAATAAAAACTGCAAATCTTTAGAAAATTCGCGTTTTTACAAGACAACGGTAGAAAATTTCGTGGAACGCTCGGTATCCCCAGTTTTTCCCTTCATCATAAACACGGCGCTGTAAAACACAGCAGCAAGGAGCGTAACGGAAACGCTCTGAGTGGCTCCGGAGCCGGAACAATACCGGCAGCTGCACCCTCTGTGCACTGTAGCTCTGTGCTTATCAGTCACAACACACAGCAGATCAGCATGTAGAAATAGAAAGGACCACACCGCTGCTTAAAAACGGTTACAGTACAGAATCGCAGTGACGCAACGCGCCGTATATATCACGATTTTATCGCATGCCCTCTAAGTAAAGTCGTGTAAAGTTTACGAAACGTATTTTGAGCTTAAGTCGCGTCATAGACACGACACTGGTTTTCAGGACACCCAGGACACGACACTGATATCAGGGAGCAAAGTCAGGATGACAAACGACAATCATCAACGCCAATCGAAAAGTTAATAAAATAACTCAAATTAAATAAACAGTAGACAATTAAATAACCTTAAATATTTGATATTTCTGTGCATTTTGCTGTGCCCTAACAGGGTATCATGTACCGACTATATTTAATTACCACCTGTATGTAATGAACATGATTGCAATAAATAAATGAAATGAAATGAAATTTCCCTTCGCAATCGAAGTGAAAAGCACAGTATATAACTCGGACATAAATGCCTATTTTATCCTCGACCTATATCGGCCCTCGCTTACGCTCGGACGTATAATCTACTATTCTGGTTCTGCTGTTCCTTGTGTACCGCGACAGGAAAGCACAAGTGCTTTCCGAACGGAACCACGGAGTAATATCCGCTGCGAACGAGCCATAAACACCTTCTGTGGAAGGTGCCGCATTCGGAAACTAAATCAATGCCAACACACTATTTTGATATTAAATATATTAAACCGGGTCACTCACGTTTATGCAGTCGATGATTGTGCAACCCATCTTTTGACAACAATGCCGAAAACGAGGGTAGTTTCTCGTTTTCCCTGCCGCCGCCGTCGCCCGCACCGAGTAATCGGAGTGCTGCAGCCCGCAGTCTGCGTCGGGCCACCAACGCGAGTGCTCTATGAAAATGCTCCTCGTTATGGAGCGAAACATGTCGAGCAATCATCGACTGTTTAAACGTGAGATATATATGTTAGTACCACACTATTTTGATATTTAATCTTTATTGCATCATAAGATAAATTACACAACGCGGACTCGATGCGAGATCACTGAAAGAAAAGTTTGCATAACAGTTCTTACCTAACAATCGTGATTGTTAACCAAGGGATGAGAGCCACTCATTTCAGTTGAGGTAGGTAGTTTGGCGCTCGAAGGAAAGTAAAAAGGCTCTCTAGAGCAGAAAACGTCTCACCTTCTGCTCACTTCATAGAACAACCATTACCCACTTTAAGAGCATGAGAAATCAAAAATATTTTGTTGTTATTTACACAATAATTTCGTGATACAATAATTGAATTTTTCGTACTTAAATATTTCTTGCGCCTATCACTGCTTGATCTCTGTTTGGCCCGAGGGTTAACTGGTAGAAAATGCCTTCTGGCGTTAAGTGCGCCTTTTGTGCAATTTTTACGGTGCAATAAAGTTTAAATAAATAATTAATTGGGACCTGTGAACTATGTGTAAACGACAAACTCTTAAAACATAACTCAAAAATTATGGCATCGATATACGTATTAATTTAATTTATCCATTCTAAAATTTTGAGGTTATATGTCAATGGCAAACGTCACACATGTCGAAGAACTCACTTAAGTGGCAGAAGGAGATGGATGAATGGTTGTTTGCATGTGGTGCCTGTTAAAGCTCAGTAGCGCCATTGGTTCATATTAATTTATATGCATCAATTTGATACCTCCAATGCTTATTTACGAATAAGATCCCAAGTTACAAACGCAACACATTTTGCTTTGTTTCTTTCTGCAACCACTAACAATACATCAACAAACCTGAGTTGTAGCAAGTTGTACAATGTAAAATAAATTAACAAAAGCAGATGTTAGGTCAGTAGACGGGACACGCAAGTATACAGTAATTAGCTAATGAGACATTAGTTGGCTGTTGTTATCGTGGACATCTATTTCAGAATAAGTAGACACCGCTAATTATGTAACAGCATAGATACATTCCCCGTTATATATAAAACTTTTCAAACAATTAATTTATATTTTATCCTTTTCTTACAAAAACAATGCGTTGCTGACACTTGGCGTAGGAGAGCAAGCGATTATGTTACAATTCGAATGCGAACTATTAGTACCTATACACTCATACCAAAAATCTCGATCAAATACCGCCTGCCTTTACAATGAAATAGCGAAAACTGTTAGCAAATTGCAGCGTTTAAAGTCGCAGTCGCAATCGCAACAATAGTCGAACATCATAAAGCGGGCGTGCGTGCCTTGACTTGGAATAGTGCCGTGGAAGTCTTTAATGATTTATAAGTATTGATACAAAAATCGAACTGTGGCAAACCCTCATCTGCCACAGTTCGATCTCAAGGCATGTAAGATTATTTAAATATTTAGATGGATATCCGGCGTTTCTCAGCGTGATTTAACCTCGTGAGTAAATGTACATTAAAATATACATATTCGTTGCAATCTAATTTTAACCTTACATGAAACAAATAAAGTAGCATTTCTATTGTTTCATTGCGTTGTAAAACAAACGAAATTCGTTCCAATTTACTTATAGAGCAAGGTTCAAACTAAAAATTCGAAAACTTTATATGGTGGGTCTTACGAGGTTAAGGCAAAAAGTAACGTTCGGATCTTTAGAAATAACGGAGCCTAAGAGGTTTCCATGCCGAAGAACAAGAATCGGTCTGTATGTGTTTTATCTTTGAAGAGAATTTTTTGTTTTTCTTTAGTTTTGACTTTTTACGCATAAAACAACAAACAACAACAAACAACGCCAATACAATAATTTTTTTGTATGTTTTCATATCATAAATTTACATTTTGCCTTTTTTTGCAGGAACATTGATTTTACAACGCCATATTGTGTGTATATAAAAAGATACCACAAAAGCCTTTGATATTTATGGCCCTTAGATTTTACCCTTCCAGCATAATTTCAAAGGAAAATAGCCTTAAAAGTCAGGTTAATAAGCAAAAAATTCGTCCGAAGCGAATGTGGGCGATGCTCCGGTGTATGCCTTCGCATGATACCATACCTTATGCTTGTAGTAAAATACGTAGTGTGCTCTCCGTCACACCAACCTGCCGTAGGTATGTGTGACAGAGAGAACACTACGTATTCGCGTGCAGCGAGAGTTTGATTTCACTAGAACGTAACGTAAGACGTAAGTCAATATTGTGACGATATATTGGAGATTTCCGATAACTTGGTATACAGGGTGACACTGGGAATGGGAACGTGATCGAAAACGACATAATGTGATAAAGAGTAAAAAGGAAAATGTAATAAAGTGTACATAAATCTTTGATTTAGATGATAATTGTTTATTTTTACGCTTGAATCCTGCTACCAAAACGCCGCAAGTTTTATTTTTTGCAAAAAAAAAACTATGTACATATATTCAAGATATGTGTTTTCCACGGGCATTATTGCAACTAACCGTCTGCCGCGGACGTTATAGGCCTATTATAATGATGGGCATGTATATGGGTAATCGATAAAAAGCAGATAAGATAAAAAATAAGCTACCCAAATTATTAACTCCACGCAGACGAAGTCGCGGGCAAAAGCTAGTATTAAATATCACCCTGTATTAACAAAGTACATATTTTACGCAGCAAACTTATAAAAATCCCAAATCGTATCGCAACCGTATCTTATTTGCCCAAGATAGTGCGACATAAAATAGTAGAAATTAAATAAAATGGAACGAAAAAATAAATTGTTGCCATGTTTAAGCATTTCATGTCAAAAAAGTGACAGTTACGTAGGAAGTGGCGCCCTCAATAATTTTCTACAATTTCTTGTCGGACTATAAGTCGCGTTCGCCAAGAAACGTAATTTAATATTCAATTATAAAGATTCCCTGTCCCCTATCAGGGGAACTGTCATAAAGTGACATCCCCAACGTATCTTGGTCCGTGTCACCGCAGCTTTGCAAAATAGGCTTGAAAAATCCTGCTCATGTTAATGTTATTAAAATATGTATAAATGTTTGGTTGTTTTGTCTTATCGGTCTAATTCTGGACATTCCTTTGCACTTCCGATCGAGACACAAAAACTTAAGGATTCTACATAAGAACCACATAGTACCTGTTGCGAACGCAACCTTTTATTCGTATAATGCAGTAGCTAAACGCAGCCGTCGGGCTCGGTTACTATGCGGAGGCTTTTTTATTTAAAGCACCAATAGGAGCGCTCCACATAACTTGTATCGCGGCCAATTAGAGGCACCTAAATTTAAACTACCTTTTTACTATTCAAATTTAGCTTAGTCACTCTCGCATCAGCCTCCATACTATAACCACCACTTCTACACCCTTTAACCGTTTTCGTCAACTGTACCTTGTAAAGTAACCAGCACCTATTCAAGATTATAAGTTTACTTCAAATCGAAGTCTTTTTATTTGTCGTCGAGACCTGCACGGCGGGGCTACAGTACCTATGAGAGTATTTTGTTGAAACAAATAGAAATTGAGCCAAAACAGCTGAACAAATCTAATTAAAAATTGGCATACTGGTACCTACAGTAATTATGAAAATAATAAAAAGTGGACTGAAATGGAGGGAGTGTCATTTTAACATCTACCTACGCGGACAAAGTCGCAGGGAGCTAGTATTATAAAGTTTGTTACGTCAGAGGCCTAGGCACGATGGCAGGCAAGTCGACGGCGAAATATAGGACAGCGGCGCCGCTGAGGGCTCGTGTGATCATTATTAATGCACCACATAATAAACAATATCGGGTTCTGACGAGGTTTACATGCAGGCACGTTTAGTGACACATTTTGTGTAACTTTATGCAGTAAAGAAAGTTTAATAAGTACATGTTGTTATTCTTGAAAAGTTGAAAAGATTTCTGTCATTGCTTGATTTGAAGAGAGAGGCACTATAGAGATGATGATGATAAAATGGAGACATTAGCTCTCCGAAACATGACGCGCCAGCGGCGCGAGTGACTATAAATTTTTATCGTAACTTTCATGATATCATTAATGATAATGAAACATGGGAGGTATTAAAATGCGGCTTTATTCATTGATGCAAATATAAATATATTACATAACATTTTGAAACTTGCGACGATTGCCTACTGAACTAAAAATCATTACGGATCACTCGGTATTTCATAGGGAATTGAATAAATGTATGACTATGGCTATGACTATGATATCTTTTCTAGTTAACTCTCCTTAATAATGACTAATTTTACAAGTCAAAAGTAGTAAAATTGATAGCAATTACTTCTCAAATTGAAGCTCCAACATTAATTTCTCGTTAGCTAAGGGATCTTCAGGCTAAGTGTCTGACACAGCGTATTAGAGACCTCACTTCATTGACGTCACTGACAATTTGTATAAGCTCCTGCAATCGGTATCAGATATATCGGAACGGTCAGGGTGTTCACAAATATCTGAACAAACCCTCTATTATCAAGACGTTATAAGTATTTTTGAGCTACCTGGCCGCTCTGATATATTTGATGGCGACTGTACAAGAATAAGAATAGTGATGTGCATTTGTGCATGGCTCGAGTTTTAATGCAAACGACGTAAAATGTTAAATGAAATTAGATATGCATGCATTATAATTGGTATAAGCACTAGAATATGTAGGTATAATATACGTATTTATAAGTGGGTAATCAAGAAATTTGTTTCTTTTATTTTCACGTCACAATAAATAAAACAGCAAATAACATCCATGCATAGATCGTGATCGGCAACGCAGGCTTCGTCAAGTGGACACAAAATCAAATCAGCAACAGGCTTCGTCATCGACTTACAAATGATGTAATCCGCAACAGGCTTTGTCTAGCTTAACCACTAAATTAAACTATTTAGGTTATGGTGCCACCCCGGACCGTAGCCGGCCCAAACGTCCCCATGACACTGGCAGCGTTGCCCCGTTGAATTGCCAAGGAGATCTGTTGGACCAGGTACGATCCGGAGCGAGGATCGCAACCCCTATCTCTCAGTCGCCGACCCAATTCCCACACAAACTCCTTAGCCTCCGCACCCCAAGGTCCTGCAGTCTCCACCGCAACTGGTATAAAATCATACATTGGTTCCAAGGCAGAGTACTTCGTATGCTTCTGTTTAGCCGCATACTCCGCAGCTGAACCAGCAGCACCGATGGTGTGACTCAGATGGGACGGGGCAAAGGTGCTAACACACGTTGCGTCCCATAAGAGGCACCGACCCTTCTGCCAAGGAACCAATGTAAGACCATCTGGCCTTTTGCCATCAGCCCGGCACAATCCCGGAGGCTCCAGGACACAGGGAACATTGGCTGAGACCAAAGCCCTGCGAACTACCTCATTTATCGCATGGTGACGCGAAAAACGCCCAGCGCACCTCTGACAACTAAGGCCATGGTGACCGTCCTCCTGAACCATGGCTCCACATATACACCTATGTACCTCGCAAACCTTCGAACCCAATCGTAAGGCAACCGCAATCCTCAAAGAATCGTTATCTAGTAACGTGCCTAACTGAGGGGAAGGCAACGCATGAAGCCATGCTCCTGATTCGCACCTAGATGCGGCCTTGAGGCGCGCTAAATCTGAGCCAATAGCCTCGCTCAGCAAATCTGCAACCACCTTCTTACATAGGATGTCGTCCCAACCTCTTTGGGTCGCAGGATTGCTTGGCGGTTCCGTACCCTGACAAAACGATGACCACTTGACAAATGCCTCCGCAGCAAAAGGTATCTGGGAATTGCCACCATTGTCAGACAATATTCGAGTGACTAGTCCCAAAGTACCATGTGCCGAGGCAAGGAAAGCTACTACGCCTACTTCACGACACCGACGAACCCCAAGACCCCCGTGACGTACCGGAAGAGCAGCCTGGGTCCACTGCGCCTCATTCAGATGTACATTTAATATTGACTCCAGCGCTAACTTGAGTGTGTCATCTAATTTCGCTACATCGTCATGAAACATCCAGGTGGGAGATGTTCTTAAAATATACATTATCCGAGGCATCGCGAAACAGTTCCGCAGAATAACAAGCGAGACATGGGCGGATAAATGGCTGAGGTGTATCTGGGCCTTAGCTAAAGCCAACCTTTTCTCTTCCAGAGCCGAACTGACGCCTTCCGGAATGTGGGAGTGGGTAATTAATAATTAGGTACCTCATAACATAAATACTAACATAATGCGCCCTACCCGGGTATTATGTACTGACTACATTCTACATACTAACATCTTCTGTAATGCACATGACTTTTAATTTGAAATAAATGAAATTAAATGAAAATTGACTTCGTTTTGCACACAGGAAAATTTGAGAAATAATATAGGTAAATTTGAAATAAATGAAATGAAATGAAAATTGACTTCGTTTTGCATCACACAGGAAAATTTGAGAAATAAAATAAGTAAGTACCTAAGATTTACGAAACTTTTTACCATAATACCTTACCGTAACATGTTCGATAAAACATAATTGCGATTATTTAATAAATTTCTGTTCTAGTTTACTTTGCGACTTTGTATAAGTACTAGTAAAAAGAAACATAGTAGATTGTACAACAAGGGCAGAAATCGATCAGCGACATTTATGCTCGAGTTATATAACAATAAAGTAATATAACAATGCCATAGAAAGCCTAATTTACGAGATATTCAATTATTTAAGTAATTTCGAAGTTAAAAAAACTCAAGGCTAACACGCCCTTATGTGACGTAATCATACATACCAAGACACAAACAATCACACATGCAAAGCAGAAGTGTTAAAAATAGTAAACTTACCTGTCACCTGCTATAAACTAGACTATAAAGTGTCATATTGGTGTCGCATGTTGTCTTTTTCACTCTTTCAAACTAAAGATACGTTCACAAGTTAGTACTATCGTTAATTGATTTATTTTGTTCCAGAAATTAAGTAAATTAATTAGGCAATTTTGGACCCATGTTGATATAACATTTTTCTTTCGTAACACTGCCAGGAATCCACGGTTAAAGTCTGTCGGAATCCCTGTGCCCACCCTGTATAGATAGTTTAAACTCATACATATGAAGCACACAAAATACTTCCATAATTATTTATTTCTATAGGTACCTACGAAGGAATCTGGTACCTATGTTTGATAATTTTTTGCATTCCATCCATCTTTTTCATACTCGTTGTTAACCATAAGCTTGTCTCTTTCTTTTTCGGGGTGCGAAAGCACGTTAGCACGTGCACATTTCTCGTTTGATGCCTAGGCGCGACTAAAGACAACTTGTACAATTTGTACAAGGTTAACCCTTAAATTTTGGAACGCCTATAACCTATATTGAGTTATAATATCATAGTTTAAATACGTCATAATATCATTGAATAAAGTTTAAATAAGTGGTAGCTCACTAACCTCAACCAAGCCACTGGCACTGGCACCAAAAGGCCTCATCGTATCATACAATTACCAACTCCATGGCACGGATTCTTACAGATAATTTCATTTCTAATTTGGTACTATTTCAAGGATTCCAGACGTCTTTCAAGGACACAATTTTCTTTAATTTATTAAAAATTCTCCCTTTGAAGAAGTGATTTGATTTCCAAAGACAATTTCTTGTTTTTTTGTTGCGTAAGAAATTAAATCACCGATTCTTTGTAAGGGTATTTTATTGCTGTTTATATTGAATTGTTTTTTATCTGCGCCCCGCATAGAAGTCAATTTTAAAAACTGTCAGCTCATTTCAATACATTTTCAAACAGATAAATCTAACGATCTTAATGGCGAAAACGTGACATTGTCAAAAGAAAGCTAGTTACCTACTTTGTTTAAGACAAAATTTAGTTTTGTTATAATATCTACAACAAACTGTCCAATATTTAGGTGATTATCATATACGCGTGAACAGGTAGATCTAGGTAGGCACGGTGGCTGCGCCCACGCACCGCGGTATAAACCAGTTAACGAGTTCAATAAATCAGGCGGCGTAGCCAAGGCGACAATCGCTATCGCTTCGCCATCGAATCGCTTTGTGTCTCTCTATCACTCTTCCATATTAGCGTGACAGTAACAGTTGCGTTTCGTTCGCTACGGAGAGTTGGCGATTGGCATGTTGTCTACGGGGCCAGTGCGCTAACAGCACAGCTACGTTGTGTGTCACTTGTGTGTCTGTCCGCGGTGGCAGCATCGGTGGCATTTTTATCGCCTGGCACTTTCGCACTTACATACTTGTTAGAACGTGACAGGCATGGTGATAGGAGATAAAAATGCGACCGTGCTTAGCCCGGTTGCGACAAGGATGGGTTGAACCCACGCGTGCAAACTGCACGCGTACTGCGTACGTCTGATATTTGCCAAATAACGAGTCCACAAGAGACATTTCGTTTTATAGACCTACTAGCTTTTGCCCGCGACTTCGTCTGCGTGGACTTAGTAACCCCAGCTAGAGTAAGAATAGCGCCTGGAGAAATCCTTATAGCAATTCATTATTTATCTCAATTCCACCCCGCTTTTTACTTTCTTAAAGGATGATTTTCGGGATAAAAACTATCCTATGTCCTTCTCAGGGACTCAACCTATCTCTATGCCAAATTTCATCTAAATCGATTCAGCGGTTTAAGCGTGAAGAGGGAACACACAGACAGACAGACAGACAGACAGACTTTCGCATTTATAATATTAGTATAGATCCAGGTCGTCTAAGAATAATATATAGACTAGCACTTCAACAATCCTATAACCTATCGGCTGGTATGTGAGACGTGAATATGTAATACTGAGCGAGGTTAAAGCGGACTACATGTTACTAGATCTAGCATATTACACGACTAAAGAATAATATATAGAGCAGCATTTCAACAATCCTATAAGCTGGTATGTGAGACGTGAATATGTAAAACTGTACGAAGTTGAAGCGGAGTATATGTTGCACACTAGATCAAGCATATTACACGAATCTTATACCAGAATTCTTAAGGGCATTACGGGAAACGCTAAATCGAATTAAGTATATCTCACAATTTAATTCCAAAGATAAAGTCGGCAATTTATGAGTAAAATGACGAAACATTCGATGAGGTGGTACGATCTACCTAGCAGTGCTTTCTAAGTAGTTTAAGAGCGTCTATTTGTGGCGACTGCGGTGAGTGATATCCTGAGAATATTTTACTTTACGCTCGCTCGGCTTGCACGCTGTTTGTTTGCAGTTTAACGTTATACTCCTCCTCGCTTCGCTCGTCGGTGTACCTAACGGAGACCGTCAGAAGATACTAATTTATTTTGTTACATGTATGATCATATGTATAATTTGGAAGGTATTTATGTCATGTAATTATTATGTTATACCTATATAAGATATTCCAAATATATTTATTTGTAATAATTACTATTAGTTATGTATGTTATCCCACGGCCCTAACACTAGTACAAATTACCTCCAATCAAATCATTATTAAATGGAACAAAGTTGCTTTTGATTTTGTTTCGTTCGATATTAAAACGAAATAAATGAAATCCTATTTTTTTATATTATTGATTGAATTTTTTCTTGAATGGCAGGCTGCTAGAGAATAAATGCTGAATCTATGTGAGGTGATCAACGCCGCGGAGTGCTACGCCCACGCAAGTACAATTTGCGAACTTAGTACCTGAATACCAATTCAGAGGAACAGACGAAAAACCTGAAATATTTTATGAGTAGGTACAGTCGACAGCTGAGGAGTTTATTTTATTAGGGATTAATTAAATTAAGATTAAAATTACAAATTTGTGTAAAACTGTGCTGTGTACAATAAAGTGATTACTACTACTACCTACTACAAACTGAAATAAATAGATGTCATATAGGTACAAAAAAAGTGACCAAGTCTTCAGCTCACGCGGCTAATGTCCTGCTGACTACTAGGCCGCCCGGCCACGGCAGTACTGAATTCTCGAGTATATGCGCCTTTGGTTAATATTTTTCATGAATATTAACTTTGTTTTAATAGTATGTACAGTAGCGGCAAAAAATCTATCATACTGCTATTTTTTGCAAGCATTCACTCGAAAATTCATGAAATTAGACTACATATACGAGGGCGGGATGATAAGATAAGTAATTACTTAGCCTTTGCTATTTAGTTTCAATGAAAAAAACTGCCTTATTTTTAAATTTGCTGGCACTCTGTGTTCTTAATTTGAATTCGGTGACGTGAATATTTTATTCATTTGCTTTCATTTGAAAATTGGCTGTGTCAATTCTTTGCAATACGGAGAAAATGGAACAAAGAGCGGTAACAAAGTTCCTCTACATGAAAGGTATGAAGAGTATTGAAGAGAATCATCAGTACTGAAACCCATTACCCTACTTTCTGGTTAAGTCGCAGTCGAGTAAAATGTTGACATTGGGGTAGATCATGTCACATCAGGAGTGAGTGCTGAGGTGACGAAAGATAGAGGAGAATGGAAGAGAAAAACATGTCGTGCCGGCCCCACATAACGTGGGATAAGGGCAGGAAGAAAAAGAAGATTGGGGTAGATCATGTACAAATGTATAGACATTAGTGGAATTCCTATTCATCCAAGTTTTATATCAAGAGAATGTCCCCTTGAAAATTATAAGCGCTCAATCAGGATTCAGCAAGTATTTCCTACAAGAAGATTTAATTTTTCCGCAAAGGTAAGTAGGACTTTCTTGTGTAGAATTTAATAAGCTTTAATGATCATTTTACCAAAATGGCTGCGGTTCCTCGAGGTCCCCAAATGTCAAATGGTGTGGACATGAAAAAGGGACCTTAAATTAAAGTAACAGAAATTCATTTGATAGACATATTACTACAACACGTTTTATTCTGCCACAGAGTGAGAATACAAACGCCGCCATTGTATTTAATTAAATTACACCAAAACCACACAAAAAGTTGCGCCGCTCCCTTTTGGGTTATTCACAGACTACAGTCCACAGACTCCGTACATACAATATATTAGGTTAAGTGTATTTTAAAGTATAGTAACATCAAATAAACTGTTAATGTTGGTATTAAATATGGTTGCATGTCTTTGACATGTCAATTCCGTCTAACCGTTACAAGTAAAAGTCTATCCGTCTATAGCCCTCAGCTAAATAAAAAGTTATTTAATTTATAATACAATATATTGAACATATAAGGGTAACACTTTATTGGACATTATGAAAAGTAAAAAACATGAGAATATACATGATACACACAACACACAATCTTATCGCTAATAAATGAAATCATTTTGAAAAATCTTCCAGACAACGAAAAAGGCTTACAAAGACGGCGAAGTTACAACACTCGATCACCACATTCGGAGGTCCAGTCGAAATTTCTCATTTTCATTATCATTACTAATTTTTTTAATTGTACAATTTACTTATAGGTCATGGTATAATTTCTAAATATGTCTCACAGACGCTCCTTTATTCGACAAATCTACAGTTGCATCCGAAACTAATTTCTAGGTGAGTTGACTAAAGGTGCAATACCCACCTTTATCCCAGACTCGATTTTTTTTTTCTATATTTATAATTTATACAAACATGACATGTACATGAGTTTGATCATGACTGAAATGAGCGGTCGTGCCTTCATGCTAAATTAATATGAGCGCGAATACGTGGCGCCCGCGAGGTTGTATGCGCCGTCTTTAGTAACAAGATCTGTTGGGTTACCCTAAGCGGTTATGATGCTCTGGTTACGTAGAGAAATATTTACGAGTGGCATTGTATGGAAAGACAACCATATTGTATATTTCAAAGGGTGGTCGCTTTATAAAATTAGATTAATTTATAATAATAATACACGTGTTTAGTGAAGTAAATTTCAAATTTAAAACGCTTTTCAGCCTAAACATGAGGTAAAGTTTTAAAATACTAGACAGTTTTGTTTAAATCTCGGTACTTAAAAATAGTATATGTACTATTTATTCGCTCTACAGGGCGATCAATCCAAATGGGTCAGTATGAAGAAGTCAGAAACTATAGCGAAATCTGTTCTTAGGAACCATGGCGTCGATTTTAGATTTAATAATAATGACATTCAAACTTTTTAAACTCTCATACATAACCGCGAATCGAACCAGGTCAATATTCTTTATGTAATCGCTTGTAGTATTTGTTTGTATAATTGATCCTGGAAATCCTGAAATTGATCCTGGTTATGTAATATGAAAGAAACAAAACTATGAAAACGGATTATATCGCGTATATTGAATTTATAATACATCCCCATTACATACATACATTACATTACATTTATATTTATAATGGGATGTATTACAAATTCAATATACGCGATATAATCCGTTTTCATAGTTTTATTTCATGAGTAACTATAGCGGTATCCGAAGACAATATTATGTATGAAAGATTTAAAAAAATGCCATTATTATTAAATCTAAAATCAAAGCCATGGTTCTTAAGAACAGATGTCTCTATCTCTCATATTTCTGACTTCTCCCTACTGACCCATTTTGGATTGATCACCCTGTATAATATGGATGTCACAAAAAAACGTTTAAACATGTAAAAACTCAACCGTCAACTTTAAAAACTATCAGGATGTATACTTAGTCTATAAAAGCTGCAGTATGAATTTACAATTAAAGTACTAAATAAATGGAGCGCATAAAGAAAAGCCTACGAAGCTCAGACCAAAATAAAAGAGCTCATGAAACACTAATGTTAAATGCAATGTATTAATGAAGACGCCAGACAACTCCAGTGTACTCCAGACATTGGCAACAGGCCAACCTGTGACCACTACAGACTTAGGGTCGGTTGCACCAAACTGTTTGTCATCTTTAAAGAGTTCGCTAAATTTTATTGTACGGAAGGTTTCATAGTACACCGCCGCGGCGCGCCGGGTGACGTTGATCAGTCTGTTAAGTGCGGATGGTGCAACTGGCACTTATACACTCAAGATAAGGTCAGTGAATGTCGAATAGATTATAGAACTATCGCCAGGTGATTTAAATTTAATTAACTTGCACTAAATAAAATAGAGCACAAAAACTATCAAACGAAATGAAACGAATGGAAATGATCTCTCTGTGCATCTCCTTTTGAAACCGCAGTAATTAAACTCTTTTAATTAAAACTCTATCTGCTCTTAATAACCTTCAAAAACTCTTTCTGTTTTAAGATACAAAATAGAACTCTATTCCTAAATCTTAAGGTTCAAAATAAAGACTAATGAAAACCTCTCCCTTACAATGCTAAGATACAAAACGCAACTCTATTTCACGGCTATTTAAAGTCGAAATTAAAAAAAATAGGTATGGCAAATTGAGAAAACCGATGCCCATCTGCAGCCAGATAAGTAATTTTCCAAACACAGTAACTTAACTAGGCAATCTTGTAGTTGAAAATACGAACTTTCTTACTCAAAAATAAGGTTCAAAGTTTAGACATATTATAAAGCGCAATAAGACATTGTGAAAATTAGATTGCGGTTCGTTAAACGTAGTTTTATGCAAGTAAGAGACTTTAAGACTTAGTTCAATTTTATATATAAAGGGGCCCACTGACTGTCAGTCCGCCGGACGATATCGGCCTGTCAGAACAAAAATTTTACAGTTCCGAACAACTGACAGGCCGATATCGTCCGACGGACTGATAGTCAGTCGGTCCCTTAAGAGTGACAATGTTGATTTAATAAAATTTTACTTGGATTTTTTTTGTAAAAAGACTAGATACTAGCAATTGGGCTATGCTAAATGTAGGTTTCCGTTGCTATTCTATCACTTGTGTGATTAATGTATCTGTAGGTAATACCTAAGATCGTAGTTCCATCTGAAATGCCAGCAACGCACTTGCAACCCCACTAGCGTCCATTGTGCGACATTGATTCCTTATCAGGCGACCCGTCTGCTCGTTTCCCTCCTACGAGTGTGTCATAAAAAAATACCTACCCATGCAAACGCTAGTATTCATTGATGGTCATGGATTTAAGATGGACATAGTAAAATTATAATGGTTCGGTGTTGAATTCCCGGGATGACTTCGGGACATCCCGGCGTCAAATCTAAGGGTATGATAGAGGTCTCCCCCTAAACTCAAAAAAAAAACACAAATAAAATCGGTGTTGAGTACCTAATGAAGAAACTAGAAATAGAGAGAAATAGAGATTTGTGTAGTGATTGTCAGTCATTATTACTTACTAGTCTCTGGTAATCAGTATTTTCTTTAGCAATTCCGTTGCTTCGATTTATTCAGCTTGGTATGGACAGCTGGAACTTTAATTAATACTTCGTAAATCCTCCGGAATCCGTGGCTTTAACTTTGCAGACTTTTATGAATTGAGTTGTGATAAATATACATCGGCGGCTCGGGGCATTTAGGTACCATTTGACGTTTCTGACAGACTAGTGATGTAATCGTGTTTTTACAAGTTCGATTAAGGTACAAGTCGAACAAAGGAAACCGATTAGAACAATTATTTTCAATCATAATAAATTTAGATTTCTAATTAGGCAGGACTATAATAGACAATATTTTATTGGACCCTCGGTTACCGCGATAGAAAGTTACTCATGAAATAAAACTATGAAAACGGATAATATCGCGTATATTGAATTCATAATACATCCCGACGTTTTCCGACGTTTCGACGTTTCGTTTCGACGGCCTTAAAGTTTATAGTCTATGATGGTTCATTATTTTTAGTATGTGGATATTTTTGCACTTTGTAATTTTTCCTCAGTCACCCGTTGACCACGAACGCTGTAAAGAGTTCGAAGCGTCGGGATGTATTATAAATTCAATATACGCGATATAATCCGTTTTCATAGTTTTATTTCATGAATATTTTATTGGATTTTTATCCAAATAATAATAAAGTACAAAGGTTGGTTTTGTCGCTCTCCATTCAAACACTCCGTACAAAACTTATATATTACGGTACCGTACCAAACTCAATTAAAACTTTTGTTGATTTGGTGTCTTACACTTTTTCTTATCTAAAGATAATATTTCTTTCGGTAAAATATGAGCTGTCAGTATCTTTGGGCATCAGGGTTGTTGTCTGCTTTTAAATAGGAAAATCATTATTATATTTTAATTAAAACTTTTCAACTTATAAAGACAAGGTTTGATTTGTATGGGTTTATTTAGATATCAATTTTATTTCATTATATAAAAAACTTCAAAACTTTAAGATCGTTTGAAAGTTATTTTTTTTTCAATCTAATTAAACTTTCTTTAATTTGACTTATTTGCTTTGACAGAAAAAAAATCTATTCAATTAAATCATGTCGGGTTTCTTTTTGTATTTTGGACTATAAATCTAAATCATTTCCATTATAAAAAACCTCAATGTACCTAATTATATGTATTTTATATAAGTACCATTTCAATCTTTTATAAACACGTGTAAATAAATAATCAGTTTAGGCTCTTTTTTTAAACAAATGCTTCGTAGACACAATTTTGTACGGAAATATAAACAAAATACATAAACACAAAAAAACACGTAAAAGTCTTAACAAAAATGATTAAAATTGTTTGAGCCTTTACAAGCCTTTAGTCGTTACACAATTATTCAGTCATCTACCTAAGTGCCAAGTCAAGTCAAAGCTATTCAGCTCAGTGCAGTTTCGCACGAGATTTAAAGCAATTTCTGAGAGAATCACATGATATAATAGAATGTATGGCACGGAGCCACGCCTTGGGTTATTGTGTTCGATGCCTGTGCCAGGCACAGCTGTAATTTACATATGTACGAGGTAATAATGCTTTCAATCTGTATTATGTAAGTGAGCATTAAGAATTGTGATCTTTTGTGTCCAGGAAACCGATTCAGATTGAAAAACTTGTTACGGTTTTGATTTTATTTTGATACTACATTAAAGATCGCTCATAGAACCGATTGCTCTACCGCAGCGCAAATCACGCTGATTTGAGCATGCGAAATGAAGTTAAAGTATGGCACGACAATCACCAAGGTGGTCGTCACATTCGTTCAAAACTGTAACAAATTGTTAAATTATAATAGACCTTTAAAGTTATAACTAATTTTTTTTTAAAGAATGTGAGTATTTGCTATTACTACTACTACTTCACTGGCTCAGTGGCCCAAAAAGGATCTTGGCCTCTGACACCAGAGAGCGCCACTCTGCCCTATCCTGCGCCACTTCACGCCAGTTGGGTATTCCGAGGGCGGACAGGTCTTTTAGGGCTTCGTCACTCCAGCGGTATCTGGGACACCCAGACGGACGCTTTTCGCCCGGATGCCCCACATACGCTCTTCTCACAGCACGACCCTCTCCCATCCTCTCCAGGTGACCAAGCCAGCGGAGTCGTGTGGCTTTGATTTCGCCAATTATATTGGGCATCGCAACCAGCTCCTCTAGCTCCCTATTATTCCTGCGCCTCAAAGTTTCATCTTCTTCTCTGATAGGCCCCAGAATCTTCCGCCAGAATTTGCTATTAGTTTATGAAAAATATATTCGGATTGCACCTGTACATAGCAGCGTTATAGGGTATTAAAGGGGCCCACTGACTATCAGTCCGCCGGACGATATCGGCCTGTCAGTTGTTCGGAACTCTCAAATTTTTGTTCTAACTGACAGGCCGATATCGTCCGGCGGACTGATAGTCTGTGGGCCCCTTTAGACTACTAGTTAAATCAGTTTCTTTTGTCTGTCAAAACGATTTTGCTACTATGGAATTTATATGAAACACTAACATGTGATGTCACAATCAAATTACCTACTCTTTATAGTTTTATACGGGTTATTTTAAACACAGTCAAATACCAGTCAGTGTGTTGTGTTAATTGTTTCGAGAGCTGATATAGTATACTCCCTAAACAATACCTTACTGGAGCCCGATTAAGATTTAACAACTTGGTACTGTTTTGAACTGGTTTTGAACGACGACGACATGAAAAATACAGTTTTTCTACTCGTCGACTGTAATAGTTGAATTAAGATTTCGTATACAATACAAAACTGTAATTGGATACTTTTAATGTATGGGCTTTCAACTCAACTATAATATTCATTTCGAAACGGTTTAGTCAACTATAATGAAATTGACCAATCGGAGCTCGCCAAAATCGAGAAAAATACTGTCTAAAAATTTAATTTAGCACGAAGGAAGTACCAGGGCCTCATGAGTTACGAGAAGGTGTCGCTGACCAACGACCCCGGCGGCCGGGGCGCGTACGAGTATGAAGGTATCGCAGCTGCTCGCGTATCTTAGCTTTAGGTTTCTTTCCTCAATGATTCTACTCGTTTAAAGTATTATTTTTGATGACTCGTAGAAAAAGTATTGTATACAATAGTGATATAATCAAGCTTTTCAATCTCGTACGCAATAAGGCCACTCAGCAAGCTTCGTGACCTTAACACGGTACTAAAAGCTCTCCATTATGTCACGATTGTATAAAATACTATTTCAGTGAATTCAGTTCAAAATTTCGTACTCATCATAACTGTACCAATTAAACCCTCCATCAAACAAAATATTTTCATTCAACAAGCGAGCCATGAAAACATGCTTTACTTGTTTAAAACACTGAACAACTAATTCAAGCCAGCATGAATACACAGCATAACCCGAGCGAAACCTTTCACGTTCACAACCACGGCTTTATCTGCCAGCGGAAACATTGCCATGGCTTGTAAAGTGTGGATGAGGCGCATTCTATGAGTAACCAGGGTACAGGGACCTTAAGCACAGAATAAGTAATAGTATTATCATACAGCTATTTGCCGGCCAGTCTGTGTGTTATAGTGTGTTAAAGGACTGTCTCATTTCAAACATAGACAGAGAGAATCATACTATCTTTGTCTTACACAGCTTACACTAGTACTAGCACTCAAAAGAAAGGGATGAGTATAATTTTCCTGGTTCTTACTGACTGATAATTTGGTTTGACCAACTATATCTCAATTCTCAACTTGAGTGTATTTAGGTATAGTCTGTGCGGAAAGAGAAGTCGTAGAATATGTACATATATTGGATCCCATACATTTCACGACTTGTCTTTTCGAACAGACTCTACTCGGAAATAGTTTGGAATAACCGTGTATTGTTCGAGGCAAAAAGCAAGCGTAAAATATAGCGCCCCCTTTATTCCATCTCGTTTACATGAAAAATATCTCTTCGCGAGTATGCTCGCCGTACAATATGCGAAAACAAATCTAGTTGCGCTTTTACATACAAGCCCATTTATCACTAACTGGTTTGCATGTAGCTCAATAGTTGTATATTTTTAATGTTTTTAGGGTTCCGTACCCAAAGGGTAAAAACGGGACCCTATTACTAAGACTCCGCTGTCCGTCTATCCGTCCGTCTGTCCGTCTGCCTGTCTGCCACCAGGCTGTATCTCATGAACCGTGATAGCTAGACAGTTGAAATTTTCACAGATGACGTATTTCTGTTGCCGCTATAACAACAAATACTAAAAACAGAATAATATAAATATTTAAATGGGGCTCCCATACAACAAGCGTGATTTTTTTGCTGTTTTTTTCCGTAATGGTACGGAACCCTTCGTGCGCGAGTCCGACTCGCACTTAGTCGGTTTTTTTTATAATAATTTTGGTTGTAGGGTCAGGTGGGGTAAATATAAAACACGGGTAAAAATAAGACAAAGTTTTTCACAACAACTCCTACATTCATTCCTATTCAATTTAAAAAGAAGTCTACACAGCAGGCTTCTTTTTAAATGGAATAGGAACAGTGCCCTTAAGTACCCACGTTGCCATACTGATTGCATAAAAAAGTGGATACTTACTTATTTATGTTAGGGAACCGACTGTACTGTGCAATAAAGTATTTTATTATAAATAATAATTGAGGCTATATGAATAACGCTATAAAAGTACAATAGTAAATCGGCGGGCTTATGCCGAAAATTATTTACAGGCGGCATCGGTTTTAAAGCCTATTTGGCAGTTTCCCAATACTGACAGTACCTAATAATATAATAACGAATATTAACCTATTTGTCGTTTTCCCATACTTGAAACAGTGGTTTTATATAACTATATAAATTATAAACCGAAATAGATGAAAGAAAAAGTGACCAAGGCCTCCACAGTACCTAGGGGGCCTAGCCAACATGCAATTGTCGCTGATATAATATTTAGCATTGGTGAATGGACTCTATTCTATTAAAGAAAATAGGTAGTAAAACTTTATAGAAAACAGATTATGAGGTTAACTATTTATTGTAGTACACATTCAGTTCAGTTCAGTTGTTAAAAAAATGTTGTTGGGTTAAATACTTTTTATTGGTGGCGGTAAATTGCTCCAACACTCCGTTGCAGTATATCGGAAGCTAAGTATTTCTTTTAATTTTACGTATTTAGACTTTGATGTCCGTTATCTGCCTGGCAGTGTTAGTCTCGCTCACTTTTGACCAACTTTTAACCAGCACAAAGAAAATTCACCAGAATTTATATCCAGACTTGTCTATTTCTACAAAGTTTCGCTTTGATGGCCCGAGTCAGGGGTCGCAAACAGCACGTTTTAACAACTTTAAATTTCGCTTGCAGTAATTAAGGTGTTTTCTTAGAGTACGTAGTTGTCAGTTTATAAATGATATATTTTACTTCTTTAAGGAAACCAAACCTGAAACCTGAACCTTAACAAAATGGTTACCGAGTGGGACCCACGGAACACCATAGCTGGGGCTGGCCGGGGTGCAGGTAGGCCGAAAAGGAGATGGCGGGACGACTTGGACGCATGTTATCCGGATGGTCGGGAAACTATAAACGACAGGGTCGAGTGGAGGAAGCGAGGGGAGGCCTTTGCCCAGCAGTGGGACACTAAATTAGGCTAGTAAAAAAAAAGAAAGGATAAAATCGTTAATGTGACTATTATACTCGTAAGTTTATGATGTTCTATTTAAAAAAGTGTGTGTGTCAATGTAAATTGACAGCTGTTGTTGACATTGAATAGATAAAGTGTTTCCACACAGCCGTTGCTAGGGGATGCGCATGAGTTGCGCACAAAACATAACGTAGCCTGTAACGTGTGACATGTGATGTGACATTTGATTTTAGTCCCACAAAATTTCATACGGGCTTATACATGAAAATCAATTCTTAAGGAGGAAACACCAAAAATCCGCACGACTGGAGTTTAATCAGTCGTGCGTCGGAGCTGACACACATTTTTTTCTTTTTTTTACGATAAGTAATTGAAATTTTGCAATCACGCAATATTACGATTTTTTAACTGGTTTTGATAAGACCTTGACGGTAGTCTTGGTGATTAGCGCGCATTGTTTCGCATGCACCAATTAGCGTGAGTGATCTTGAAGGTCGTGTTAAAATAAGATCAAAACCGTAACAAGTTGTTAAATCTAAATAGGGCTCTGTAAGTTCAACTTTTAAACCTGTATATGGGGCATTTTCTATGAAAAGGGACCATATTGTCGATGGCGCTTACACCGCACAGCGTCGCACGGCATTGTATTTATATCGGAGCATCGTTTATAATGTCGCCAGCGCCATCGACAATAAGGTCCCTTTTTATAGAAAATACCACATATGAGTATACGGGATATTTTAACAGGTCCTAAAGTTTTGCCAAGACTTGAACGTTAAGATCTTGTTTTAATACACTGATTAACATATTATCCTATTTTACGTCGCGCTGTCGGGTAAAAACAAAATTACATTCTCGATTTATATTTAAACATGTAAACATGTTTATGTAAATTACGAACACGGTAAATGCATTCCATTTGAAACTCTTACGAAAACATGCTCCTAGTAAAATAGTATTTTCAAAGCATAACTTTCACGTATCGAGAGCGCTATTTTCCAGTCACCGGACTCGATAAAAAGCACCCGTTGCCAAATATATCGGGTAGAAATAAACAAGACTAACGGAAATTTTCAGGAATTTCTTGATACTATTGTAACAATAAAAATGTGACCAGAAGCAGCCAGATTTTCGAAATGTAGTTCAAGGCGTGTTTATAAATAAAAGTAAAAGTAATAAATAAAATAAAAACTGTTTAATTCGGACCATAAAAATCCATAGGAATGTTAGTCGAAACTTAAATTTAGGTACATTACAAAGTAAGTGAGTAGTAATAAGCGTCCAAAATAATAGTATTTAACTGCAAATATAATTTAGTCAAAATTTATATTAAAATCATAAAAGAAAACATCAGCGATCATTCCCCCATAGGCCATACCTACAAACGTTCTCAACGGTAGCCGAACTTACACAGCCATGTTTTTTTTAATAAAATTTATATGACCTCCGTTTTTACCTATGTATTTTTTTTTACTTAGAGTTTTACCCGGGTGCAATTTTTCTCACGATATATGTCATTTAACGGCCAGCCACCAATTTAGCGGACTGATCAACGTCACTCAGCAGTGAAATAGGAATCTTCCCATACAATTAAATTTAACAACCGCTTTAACGGTGACAGATGGTTTGGTGGAACTGGGCCTAAACCGCGTCCACGTTAGAGCGACAGAAATATTTGCTAAAATACCTAAGGGTCGGCTGCACCAAACCGTCTGTCACCATTTTACCGTTCGCAAAATTTTATTGTATGGAGAGTTTCATAGTTCTCTGCTGCTTTTTTTTTATGATAGGCGTTTGACCACGATCCCACCTGATGGTAAGTGATGATGTGGTCTACGGTGGAGCACGCTTACCTATGAGATACCTATTAACTCTTGCCTTGAAGAGCTCCAAATTGTACTCATGCGGAAACACAGACTCGGGCAGGGCGTTCCACTCCTAGGCAGTTCGCATAAGAAATGTGGAAGCAAAACGCTTCGTGCGTATTTTTGGAATTCCTACCATGAAGCGATGCCGGAGTGCCGTTTGTTGTGTGGTCCGATGGTAAAAATGGGACGGAGGAATAAGGTTGTGCAGTTCCTCGGCACACTCTCCGAAATGTATCCTATAAAAGATCGACAGGCTGGCAACCTTGCGACGATGCTTCAGACTTTGGAGTCGAGCATTCGTCAGATATTCGTCGCTTGACGTTAATCAGTCTGTTAATTGTGGTTAGTGCAACTGGCCCTTAATCTGATATTTAATGAATGCTAACAGGGACTCTAGGACTAATATAAAAAAATTCACTTACTCATATATTATCACCCGCTATTTGCTTATGCCAATCCACTTACTTAAGTAATAACAAGGTACTTTGTGCTCTTTTGTGGATAACAATTATTCAAGGAAAACCTCGGAGCAAAATGAGGGTCTGTTCTGTTTTCATTTGGAATATTATTTTTACGAATATTCTATATTTTGAAAAGAAAAAGTAATTGGAAATATAATTCGAAACAATTTTGGTGTTTGACGATCCTTTTGTGAATTCTTATTATTAAGTTTGACATATCTATAATAATTCAATGTTTTTAAGAATAATAATAACTGCATCAATAAGTTGCTCTGATATTTAGATTAAGGTAATATTTAAAAATTGACAATTTAAAAGTGCTTGTTGCTAGGCCTATTTGAATAAAGAATATATTGACTATTGACTATTGAAGCTAAATAGACTTTTATTAAGGCGCCTATAACAAAAACAGCTGAAGGAGAGTGCCATTGGAATTAAATCCGCCTTTTTGCATTATTTATCGTTTTTTTTTGTAATAATAATTTATTAAATGCATAAATAAATACAGAGAAACACATATAATCTTACATTTTACTTCTTTCCGACATCCGATATCGGGTCGGACACTGTGAAAACGCTCTTATACGTTGTAAAAAAAATATGTATCTCAAAAGAATTTGAGAAAGAAATGTACATTTTATAAATGTTTATTTTGTAAAAGAAAGTGTTAGTGCAAAAATAAAAGAACTCGTTGCCGTGGGACTCTAGCAGCTATCTTTCTCCAAGGGTCATCCGATATCAATAATCGGATCGGGCAATGTGACAACGCTCTTAACCAACAGTTTTGTTACAGTAACCTCACGCCAAACGAACTCTCATTTCATGACAATACCCAATTACCATTGGTTAGCACAAATTGCGTAGCTCCACATTAATAATTTCAATTGAACTTAAACCGAATTGCAACTGTCAGCAAAATTTAGCAATTCCCCGCTGGCCAAATCCCCATTTGAATGTAGCTTCATTCCCATTACAAATTCACATTCATTTATATTTTTAATTTACTAGCCGTCCATGAATGTGTGATGTGAATTTTTGTTGTTCATCAAAACCGCGTCCATTGGGACGTTGTGTATAAAATATGATGTGCGAATGGAGAGGTCAAACTGCGTGGGTTGATGAACAAATGAGCCCTGGAAATGAGATAACGAGCGAGCCGGCGGCGATCAGAGGAGCTGTTCCAATCGCTCGGAAGTTGGGCGCTCAGGTGGACGAACCCACTGGTTCATACACAGATTTGTTCTATCAGGTATGATGTTCCCTGCAGCATTACAGCCACGATTATGATTTTCATTCCATCATTCAATTTATCAAGAAAATAAACGGATACAACGGTGGCAACAACGACGCCGCAACAAATAATAAATAATAAAGTTAAGTTTCCTTTAAAAATGTTGGTGCCCAAGTGGCCGTATTGCAGGCACGGAGCGCAATAACAGTTTTTAATGATTCACGGTTAGTTTCACTAGACTTATATCGACCGGGATATTGTTTTGGAGCTGCCGATATTTCGACGCAGTTATATGAATCTTGTTCACGGCCTTCACGGGTAACAAGACAAAACAATACAAAAGGTAATCACGGTCTATATCCCGGTCGATATAAGTCTAGACGCCGCAACAGTGCAGTTGCAGTTGATCCGAACATCACCTACACGGCTGTTACGTGAAGGGGCATAGGAATGGATAGGGAAATGACTATGTCAATAGGGTAGGTGACAAATTTTTATTAATGGTATCAATCGATCGGGTTTATTTTGAGAGTCAAATGTCTTTATGAGACCCATTGTCTTAAAGCAATATAAAAGTCACAAATGATGGTCAAAGTCCGGCAAATACATCATTACGTGCTGACGAATGTAATAGAAGACGTTTCGATGTATGGAAAACAAGGAAATTGCGATTTTGTCGGTGAAATATTGCGTTTATGTAACTATATGTGCCATTTTCAACCTAAAGGGTCCTTATTGTCGGTTGTCAATAAGGCGATATTTCCATGTAGCTTCAATTGGAAATCAACTTTATCGATAAGCGACAATGTGGTACCTTTTGGTTTAAAACGTCACATATATGTAGTTGCTATACAATATTTTTTTAAAGAAAATGTAAGGAAGCGCTTGACTCGTCACCGCTCAACAACCAGAAATATACAAAGCTTGTTATTTACCCCACACGCCACTACCGCCTTTATTGCAAACGATACAGGGGCGATAGCTACGTTGACGATACCTACGCAGTTATCTTTGCTATCAGTGATTTCTTTTATCCTACGCGTAAATAGCTCATTAAAGTGGACGGAACACGCCGGGAAATGGAGCGGCAGCTGGAGAAGCATTCGGCATTTAAAAATATGAACTTGATTTGATTTTACTTAATTGATGTATCGTCTGGGGGTCTCTATTGTTTTGACATGGTGGCACGGCAATCAGTCAGTCGCTTGCTTACCGAGATACCTAGAATGGACTCTCGCATTTCCATATTCATCTTAAAATAATGTATATATATAAAATAAACCACATAACTTGGTTATTACTCGGACATTTTAATACCAGCAAAAATTCAACTGAACTTAAAAGTGCCAAAAAATATCAAGGCATATAGGCACCTATGGCAAGTTTGTAGCTGTTTGAATTGTAGTTAAATCACCCAAGATTGGCTGAACACATTTAGGTGTTTAGCAAAGTAGAATAAATAACACATAACATACGGTCTATAAATTGTATATACAGATGTCAATCACAATGAAAAAATCAACGATGATCAACTCTGGTCAACGTGGGACTCGAACCCACATCCTTGGATTGCCGGTCCAATGCGTTACCAGTTGTGTTGGATGTGGGTTCGAGTACCACGTTGACCAGAGTTGATCATCGTTGATTTTTTCATTGTGATTGACATCTGTATATACAATTTATAGATTGTAATAATGTGGTACGTCCCACAATAAAAAAGGAAAAATATATTAACATTTAAGTTCATAACATACGGTTTTGGGTGCGGGAATGTTTTACACTGGCCAAAAAACAGGTAAAACTACTACCAAACTATTTTAAATTCAGAGTCTGGTAACTATTGTACAAGTGAAAATTACATTAAATCATTCCCGCGCCCAAAACCCCGAGGTATGGATATAACAGTATTTCACTATTACCAGGGCCACATACTTCCGTATCTTCCCGCCTGGCGCAGCTCATTTTGGGTACATATCATTCAGGCAGAGTCCATTTACTGGGAGACGTAAGCTGGAAATACGGCGCAGTTACCCTGCTATCATATCATATCATATTAACTAGTGTTGCTATTCCTATAGCGGAGTGAAATTATGCCTCACGTGTTTTACTAGTTTTTGGAATGTAACAATAAACAGCCTCCTTAAATTATGTAACAAAATTGAACATAATTTTGACACCACTCGCCCTTACATCCACCACGCACTTACTTAGGTATCAATACGAGCGAGATATGCTGCGAGTAATAAAAAAATAAGAAAATATTACATGTTATTTTCTTATTTAATTTTTAATCCACGCGACGCCCTGGGACACCCTCTATCCTTAACAACAGCAAAGAGGATATAATAAGATAGAGCGGTACTGTCATAGTAAATTTTGTAACCCCAGTAAATTCACTACCATCTATCGACACACCTTAAAGCTAAAAATGAAGATTTATAAAAATACGATAAAATGTATTTAAATATAGATAAATGAAATAAAACTATGAAAACGGATTATATCGCGTATATTGAATTTCATAGTTTTATTTCATGAGTAACTATCGCGGTAACCGAAGACAATATTATATGGATAAATGATTTTTTTTATTTGCATTAATTTTTTTTATGATTTTGACCCATGTTCTTTCACTGATATGCGTTCAAATTGTTAAATAACAAACGAAACCGTCAACGCCATCTATACGACAGTAGGCCAAAGCTAGTAGCGCCCTCTGATCGAGAATCAAATTTTCTTGATTTTCGAGGCACGTTTTTTCCTTAGACTGTATCCATCTATTACGGAGTTATATCTATCTTTGACAACGGTATACAGTTGACACGCTCTTATTCTCTTAACAATAAAATCGCGTCAAGATCATTTTGAACACCTCGCCCGCTTAGCAACTTCTGCTGCTAACTGTACCTATATAAATAACCCCTGTAGACACAGCTTTCCGCACTTAAGGTACTCTATGTATTCGAGGTACTTATAGTCTCAACACTGCTTTTATCGTTGTAAACATATAACAATTATAAAGTTAGGAGAAACTTAAAGCTATATCTGGATTGCCGTTACAGCGTTAAGGTGAGGTTCGGATTTCAACTTCGACTGCATTACTGCTGCCGCGTCGATGTTCAATCAATCAATCTTTAGGTAGTATGGCTCCATCGATACTGTCGATGATTTCGCCAACGTCAAAGTGGGATCCACGTGGGATCGAATTAATATTTCAGCCAGTGTACGGTAAATAATAAAATAATGGGACTCTAGGGCTCTAGCCAGACACGGTTAGAGGTAGAAATACCAAATGCTCTTAGAGCACGACGTTGTTCGGTAGTTATTACTTGTAGTTGACTCGTAAAACCGATAGCTGGATTTTACGAGAAGCACGTGGACTACTGGCCGTTGACTCCAAAATGGTGGTTAAACACGCTTTGAGATTAATTCTCCATTCACTGCACACTACTACATTAGATTAATGTATAATAAAGCTATCGATATTACACTTTAAACAATATTAATGAGCAAAAAACAAAGTAATTAATCACGAGGCTACTATCAAGATGGCGTTCGAACCGGAAGTCCCGCGTCGATGTTGCCGCCGCGTGAAAATGAGTGACGGAATTAACGTCATAATCGCGGCAGTAAAGCGGCGGCGAACGTCAGTAATGAACGTCAGTTTCTATCAATCCAGCCGTTATAAGCTATAGATAGTTTTATACACCGACGTATGAAGGTTCCCAAACTTTTACCTCGCCTCTTTCACGTCCGTTGAATTATGTAGCCAACAGTTTTTAAAGCCGGTCCGGTGGAACTTCAGGAGTTAGTAACGATTAAATAGACATTTAGGAAGTTTCAATAAAGTAGGGAGTTAATGTACCGATTTATAAATTTTATACATATTATATTTTACTCACGTACGCGGTACGTCAGGAAAATAACTTTATGTAGGATTATAAACTCAAATAGATATTATACGTACACTAAAGAAAAAGTGACCAAGTCCACCGGTCAAAAAAAAAAAAAAACAACAAATCAAAAAATATTTCAGAAAATGATTTGATTTGTTCCCTACTTTCCCTAGTTGGTTTATATAAGATGTTAAATAAATATGGGACAATGTGGGAACACCACACAATATTGGTACCTAAGAGAGCTATTAGGAGCCATGAAGCTAGTTTAGGATATAGGTACAGTAAAAACATAACCGAGTAGCTAACTAATTTAATAATCTTTGGAGTTTGAAATCTGAATTTTCTTCTTAGCAGACCGCCCCATCAAAAACATATTAGCCTTAAAGGACGATAAAACAATACTAAATGAGGGCATTTAGCCTAATGAATATTATACCGCCGGAATCACCCTATAAAACTGCGGAACCACGGACATTTAAATACGATGCCTTTTTAAATGTCCGCCCCAACTTCAACTTTTTTAATAAGCCAACCCAACTGACTCTGAAAGATTAACTACCAAACTTTGTCCGTAAAACCAGCAAGGCTTCCGACCCTCTCCTTAACAAATGCTTCAACTTACCTGCTTACTTCATCGATGGATTAAAACACTTAATTTGGTATTTGGATGAAAGTTCGAGATGGGAGTGCCGCGAGCGCGCGACCGTTCGTGTCGGCGGGCAGGCGAGTACTGAAGTGGGTTTTTAAAATTCAGAGGGTCGCCGGCGGCAGGGACCCTCGTGCAGCCTGCATTTGTCTGAAATAAAACGCTTTGTTTTATGCTTAAGAGGCCGTAGTCGATTTTGGAGCAAAAATGTAAAATTGATAGATTTAGTCGTTGAAATTATACACGTTTTGTTACGTAATATCTAAATAACAAGTATTGATTTCTATTAGCACGTCTTCTCATCTTGACTTTTAATAATGAGGTCGCGAGCGTGCGTCACCGGTAATGCATGAAGAGAAGGGGCAGTTTTTAAAAATTCATCAAAAAATCATGGTAGTAAATTATACAAATTGACGTATAAGAATAGTTTCAGCGAATGTTGTAGATTGTTTAAGTATCAAAATTACGTTGAAATTAAGTCGATTTTCCGAGAAATTGTCACTTGTTTTGAAGTAATTTCTGGAGAAAATTGATTTCGTCTAACTTTCATTTACACTACTTCAAAGTCATAATAATAAAAATGTAGTCTGACAAACGTCAAGTACAGGATATGTGTAATACAAAATTACCATGTTTAGCCGTCCAAACTTTACGAAATTTACAAATAAGAGCGACAAAATCAGTGCTTTACGCGCGTTTACCTAAACGTCCATCAGAAAAGCAAACATTACTAATTTAGTGAGTCTGTTTTCAAAAAATTGATTTATATTACCATACAACAAACGTGATTTGCCGTTTTTTGCGTAATGGTACGAAACCCTTCGTGCGCGTCCGACTCGCACTTGGCCGGTTTTTTTTAATAAAAGTTTTGAAATCGAAAATCTGTCGCTTGGAATCCTGTATAGGTGTTTAGGTACTTTGGTTTCGCAAACTTTTTATAGCATAAAACTTATTATTTATTTAGGCACAATGAGAAAGAACTTTGTTCATTAAAGCTCAAATACAAATTTAATCACTCGACTTTGCCTCGCCAACGATTTGGAATTTATTGATATTAATGCTTTCATTTTGGTACTTTCATTAACTTGGTTTGATTTATTTTGATTTACCTTTGAATTAAATTGACGATTTACTTTTGAAAGGTTTATTTTCTTATAACGTATTCGGAATGAAATTTGGACTAGGTTCTAGTATTCATGTCTGTAAATAATATACAATAATAACAACAACGATAAACTATTTTCTTTTATTTAACAACGTTAAAATCAAGAAAAAGTTTACGAGATGCTTTACGGTAGTTATGCTACTTTACTCACTACTACTTACTTTATTCATCGCTGTCGTGTGTCGTAGGCTTTAAAGGTTAGACTGCTACGAAATACGCTACGGCGTAGAGGCGTAGGCATAATATCCTATGAGTGCTACGACTTCACACTTGTTTTTAAAATTCTTATAATTCTCAAATTAATTATTTTAATTTTTAATGTAAAATTGGAAACAACCTGTACATTATTTACCTACTCGTTAACGTTCGCATTCACGAAAACCACAGCCATCTCAATTTTTTATTAAAGTTTCATGCAATTTATTATTTAAATATGAGATTTTCCACACAAGTGGCAGTTAGGTACATTGCCTAATATTGAACATATAACCGATGGCAACTAATTCAGAAAGGTTCTTAAGTGACTGCAGGACTCCATACCACAAGAGAAGATCACCAACAAGGCGTAGCGAAAATTTGATCAAGATCACTGGAAACTTAGATGAGGGCAATGCAATCAGTCGTTGTGGATTTTATTCATCATAACTATCAGCCTTTTAATATGCCTCTAGTACACAGTTGTGTATTTCTTCTAGTACGCCACTGATCCCGCCCTGAGCTAATCTCATCTAGGAATGACCCACAATCTTCCGAATGTCGTCCTGCCAACGAGCCAACGGACGCCAGGCGCTCCTTTCATCCGAAAGTGGCTCCACCATTTCGTTAAAATTTTAGTCTACCGCCATCACTCTGAATAGCAACACATCCCGCCCTACTCTATTTTAGTTTAGTGATGACGTGGAGATTGTAAAGGAGGCCAAAGTCCAGTAGAAAACGTCTTACAGCTATTATGATACCTATTCAGTTTGTAAAAAAACGTTATACTAAATGATACCGGCGTTTAAATATCTCCGGGATGTCGAGGTTTTCCTTTCAAGCCATCTCGCTGCTGGCTCTTGAATATTCCCATGTTTCGCGAGCGTAAGCGAGTTTTTTTTTAACCAATGCAACAGGCCTTTCCAGGTCCGTGACGACTATGCATACTTCTTACGCCACAGGACAGATTTAAAATAGTACATCCTATAGGGCCCTCCACACTCGTGCGCGAATCGCGGCACGAAGCCGCATACGCGAGTGTGGAGTTTAGTTCGCTTATCAGCGAAATCGACTCCACACTCGTTCGCGGCTTCGCGCCGCGTAACCTGGAGCGGGCTTATGTGGCGAAAGGCCGTAGTGGACTGTAATTTCAGAAACGTGAATATCCTAATTAAGAGTGAAATAGGCTTACCTACTGTTTTTTGTTGCTGGTCCCCGGTGTGCGTAGGCCTCTGGAGCTTGCCTGTTACGTATTTTAAATTTTACAATACACATGTTTTTTTATGACGTGAGAACTATGTCTATGCGTGAGAATAAAATTGCACTTTTGTTTAAACAAATATGCGATGACACTGGTTTTTTGACAGCTTATTAATCCTTGTGTCAGCGGCCAGTATCCGCTCTGTTCCAAAAATAAGTTAGCATAGCTTTTGGTTTTTAAAGATGTTATTCATAAGTATGGGCACGAGAGTTGAATCCACGCACACATCAACAAAATCATGTAGTGACGCGAGATTTTGAAATTTGTATCTTTTTTGGTAATGGTAGCAATAAGTTGTTGAACCGCCATCTGCAAGATAGACCAAAAAGTCTCTTCAAGGTTTTTTTTAGTTTAATGTCATACGCTTAAGTCACATTCACTCGTCCATTCATTCAATACGGTGTTGGCGAATAGTACTCTGTGTGGATGTGTGTGTAATCATTTTCATTTATTTTTTGGAGAACCATGGTTACATTAACGTGTTTACATGTATTAAGTGCATGCATGGTTACCCTGTCAGGGCATAGCAACACGCACGGCGCTTAAAAAGACGCGATGTTTGACGCGAAAATTCTGGAAGGGGCTCGTTGAGGGCTTGTCTTATTATTATTCGCATCTGATTAAGGCTGAACTCCAGGAGGCGTATTCTGACTGTAATATTCATCAGAGTTTTGAATGATTCACGGTTAACATGATGCATGTAACTGCGTCGAAATATCGGGAGCTCATAAATAATACAAAAGGTAATCACGGGTATCCCGGTCAATATAAGGTAAGTCTAGTGTAATATTCATTATTTTAAAATTATGGCTTCAGTCCAGTGGGACCATTTCGCCAGTGTCAAGGTATTGGGAGCTTTAAATACGGCCAATATTTTACGGTTAGTTCAAGACAGTGTACGGTGATTTTATTAGATCTTGTAAAGCGAAAGCTGGTATTTACAAGAAGCACGTGGACTACCGGCCGTTGACTCCAAAATGGTGGTTAAACGCGTTTCAAGATGAATTCTCCATTCACTGTACACAACCACATTAGTTTACTGTATAATAAGCTATCGATATTACACTTTAAACAGTATTAATGAGCAAAAAATAAAGGAATTAATCACGATGCGCAACTATCAAGATGGCGCTCGAACCAGAAGTCCCTGACTGTAATTTGATCAGGATTGGTTATGGATTTTGATCTGTCAGAGTCAAAAGTGTCGTTTCTGATTGAAGAAATGTCACTTTTGACACTGACTGATTATATCCCTAACAAATGCAGATCAAATTTATAACCTGTTATAGGGTATTTGACTGTATTTAAAATAAATTACACCATGCCTGAAATAAAGCACCAGAAGATTAATAGAGAAACGTAGACAGCAGTTATTTTTAGCCACAATTTCTATTTTAAAGCCCGTATAAAACTATAAAGAGTAGGTAATTTGATTGTGACGTCACATGCTAGTGTTTCATATAAATTTCATAGTAGCAAATCGTTTTGACAGTTCGAAAAATAAAACTGATTTGACTAGTAGTCAAATACCCTATTACAATCAGAATACGCCTCATAATACCTCAAGTAAATGCTATACCACTATTCCCCTACTGGTTCTTCTACGCCGTTAACTCGCCCGTGCTAGATAAGCGATGGGAACACCACCCCTGGAAGGGGCTTGTCGAGAGCTTGTCTTGTTATGAGTCGCCTCTCATTAAGGCTGAGCCCCTGGTACCTTCAAGCTTTAGCTACATTTTTTCTAGAAAAAAATGGATTATTGCTGGAAAAAGGAAAATTTCGAGTTTCTTGGTGTGGATTTTTCGGTACGCTAAGACGAGATCGTGTTAGATTTACACGCTGGCTCGCACAAGCTCATAGCTGATTGATATGGCAGACACATGCCATAATTGAAAATGAAAATGAAAAAATGAAAAATGATTTATTGGTTACACAACAGGTTTTAATTAGAATCAAAACAAGAATCTTCTTTTAAGTAAACAGACACTTGTGCCAGAAGGCTCCGCTCTTCCATTAATTACAAGGTTTACCAAATTAATTAATTAAGCTTAGAAACAAATTAAAAGTGGAAAAATTCACTGTCTTGGGTGGAACTTGAACCCACGACCACCGGATCACTAGTACAGTGCTCTACCATCTGAGCTTCTAAGCTTAATAGCATCGCTCGCAGGCTTTTTTTTATGATATAGGAGGCAAACGAGCAGACGGATCACCTGATGGTAAGCGATTACCGCCACCCATGGACACCCGCAACACAAGAGGGGTTGTAAGTGCGTTGCCGGCATTTAAGATGGGAGTACGCTCTTTTCGTTCATTCGTTTCTGCTTGATACAAAATTAACATGCCATAATTATCTTACTTGACATTCAGATGTCAACTGCACCTGCATTAAGTACCTACTGTTGCAGCGCGTTGTTGCCACCGCTCTATCTGTCAATTTCCTTGATAAAATGAGTGACGTTTGCCGCCGCATTACTTGACTAGTCGAATATTTTGACCCAATATTAATTTCGAAAGAAACTATTTCTAATTCTTACTAATCTTACTACACGATTTAGAAATTGCTTCCTATTAACAAAGAGGATATAATAAGATAGACGACGGTACTGTCATAGTAAATTTTGTAACCACTGTAAATTCACTGCCATCTATCGACACACTTTAAAACTAAAAATGAAGATTTTTAAAAATACGTTAAAATGTATTTAAATATGGATAAATGATTTTTTTATTTGCATTAATTATTTGTATATGATTTTGACAAATGTTCCTTCGCTGATATGCGTTAAAATTATAAATAACAAACAAAACCGTCAACGCCCTCTATACGAGAGTAGGCCAAAGCTAGTGGCGCCATCTGATCGAAAATCAAATTTTCGTGATTTTCGAGGCACGTTTTTTCCTTAGACTGTATCCATCTATTACGGAGTTATATCTATCTTTGCTATTAATATCGATAACACTTAAGTCGATATTTAATTAATCACTAGCACTGGTACGTTTTGCCTCAGAAAAACCGTGCTATGTTTATAAGGTATACTATAGAAACCGCTAAATGAACACATTAGGTACTCCAGATTATCTCACGGGGATCAAAGTTTCTCCGTATCAGCGTAATACATCTAACTGTATAGACGCACTATGATGGGCGCTTAGCGCTTACCAAACTTTCCAGAGTAACTTAATAGTTGTAGGAATGCAGAGCACAGGAGCGGCATTCAGTGACCAATAATTCAATTCATTATACCTATAAAATCTAATAATTTTATTTTAATTTCCAAATAGTGATTGATTCGTATTAATTTTTCAGCTGAGATAATATCCTTCAGTGACGACAAGTGACGAAGACCGCTATAGAAGTACATGAAATAAATATTTCTTCATTCATCACGTATAAAAATGCCCGTTTGTTACCCATGAAAATAATCATAAGCGTAATAATTAATTAATCATAATGCAATGCTTCACGGTTATTCTCATTATCATTACCTCATCGAGGCGCGTTCATTATGTACCTATTATAATATGTAGGTACAACCCGATACAACCATATAATATATGTTCTTACGACGTCAACTCACATAGACGTGAGGGGCACTCCACAAAATATTTTCTTTCCAGTAGGGGCGACCCAGGTGAGTTGTGACATCGTCTTAACTAATAACGAGTTCGCAATAGCGCGCGTTTGTTAGTTCAAATTACTAGCTAACAAACGCGCACTGTTGCGAGCTCGCTAACAGTTAAGAGGTTAAAAAAAATCAACAATGTCACAACTCTCCTCTGTCACAACTCATCTCGGTCTCCCCTATGCAGTTATCCTTACGACGAATATCGTATCTTATGATTAAAGATATTCACAAGAAAATTAGTATTCAATATTAAATACTAATAATCCGTACAATTACAAAAACTGTACAACCTTAGAATACTCCCACGAATGATTAGATCGTCGCATGCTTTAAAAACAATCATAATTTATATTGAACCACTCATGATTAAAATAGATACTTAACTAAATCTATTCATATTCAATTTCACTACTAGTATGTTTAATCTGTGTGAGAATAGAGCTTGCGCAAAACGTAGTGCTTAATCCGGAGCCTGTAGAAAACTGAACAATTTATCACCCAAGTAGTTCTGCCTCAATTGGGATGCGTTCTTCTGTTGATATATACTGCACTCTAGCTTGGAAAACAATTATTGAATAGAGTTATAGAGACCGTGATTTAGAATAGCGCTTTCTCGTTTTTTCTGTAAGTCGAATTTCTCCAAATGCATGTTCAGCTCCGTAAAGCTTTATCTAAAACCAAACATTCATACCAAAGATAGATAGAACTCCGTAATAGATGGATACAGTCTATGGAGAAAACGTGCCTCGAAAATCACGAAAATTAGATTCTCGATCAGATGGCGCCACTAGTTTTGGCCTACTCTCGTATAGAGGGCGTTGACGGTTTCGTTTGTTATT
Organism: Cydia strobilella; assembly: GCF_947568885.1. Lineage (NCBI taxonomy): Eukaryota > Metazoa > Arthropoda > Insecta > Lepidoptera > Tortricidae > Cydia > Cydia strobilella. The sequence goes on from NC_086059.1 coordinate 3,207,532, forward strand.
TATAATTTTAACGCATGTCAGTGAAAGAACATGGGTCAAAATCATATAAAAATAATTAATGCAAATAAAAAAGTCATTTATCCATATTTAAATACATTTTAACGTTGTTTTATGAATCTTCATTTTTAGTTTTAAAGTATGTCGATAGATGGCAGTGAATTTACAGTGGTTACAAAATTTACCATGACAGTACCGCTCTATTTTATTATATCCTCTTTGTCCATACTTACATGCCATGACTGCTGCTCTACCTATACATACACTGGTAACTGTTCCCTGTTGCTTGTTGATATTTAATTGTGTCTGTCTTTTTAGTATGCAAGCCGTTGAACAAAATGTTAAATATCTATCTACCGCCTAATTTCAGTTTATTTTATTTTGTAGTTTCCGTCCTCATTGTGTCGGTATTCTGTAATCTGTGTTTGACGTGTGTGTTGTCACTCGTTTGGTTTTAGTTTAATTGTAGCTTAGTTTTAGTCAGGTACTCATTGAAAATCAGCGTCATGGCTTACCGTGGCATTAAGGATGACTCACGTTAGACCGGGCCGTGTCCGGGCCGGAGCTTCCGGCGCTTACTTTTCTATGACATGACAGGTGATCACGTGATGCTTTCCATAGAAAACGAAGCGCCGGAAGCTCCGGCCCGGACACGGCCCGGTCTAACGTGAGTCATCCTTTATGCTGAGTGGGGATCCTGTTTAGCATCTAGTTTGTGTTGTATGTGTTATTTCAAAGTATTGTCCAATGTTTTTATGATATTAAATAAATGTATTTCTTTCTTTCTTTCTGACTAGTCTTCCTAAATGGCATCGACTCGGCTAAACTGAGTAGTCGGCTTCTATAATTGCGGCTACATGCCGTATTTATGTACAGTCGCCATCAGATATATCGGAGCAACCAAGGTGCAATATACATATTTGAGCACCTCGGTCGCTCGGTGATCCCAGGTAGCATTTTTTTTTTTTTTTGTGATATTCAGCAAACGAGCAGACGAGCCGCCTGATGGGAAGCAGTCATCGTCGCCCATGGACGTAAACAACATCACAGGAGCCACTTAAGCATTGCCGACCCTTGAGAACCCTAAATACCCGCTTCTTGAAGAATCCCATGTCGTAGCACAAAGGAAATACCTCAGGAGGCAACTCATTCCACATTCTGCACGTTCTGGGAAGAAACGAGCGGGATGCCCGCTTATTCATGGTGTGCCATGTGTCTAAGAAGTGAGGATGAGCTTTGCTCCTTTGGCGGGAGGTGCGGTGATAGAAACGAGACGATGGCACCAGATCAAAAAGTTCTTCGGAACATTCCCCATTGTACAGACGGGGAATTGTACAAATTTATACGTCATTATGACTTCAGCGACGTCATTATGACGTAAAAATTCCGTCATTATTACGTCATTATGACGTCGCTGACGTCACTTTGCTACCTGGGGATATATCTGATGGCGAATATACACTTTACATCCTTATAATCTGTAAGTATCCCACGACTAGACTGCCTAACTAGCATCGACTTGTACAAGTAGCAGACTCCTCCTACTACTCTATTGCGGCTGTGCCGTTACATGCCGTATTTATGCGACCAACTTGCGAGGAATTTATTGAATCAAGTTTGGGTTTGGCCGAACTGTGAGTCACTGTAAGATTGGGACAAAGTTTATAAATTAGTTCTCGATAATTTAGCATTCAGGGGATTTTCCGAGTTATAAATATTTTCTAAGCTTTAAAAATTCTGTTTTTAGTCCCAGAACTTCCATTGTCTCGGTCCATGAAAGAAATGCGTATTATTTTTTAGAAACTTAGGACAAACCGTAACTATAGCCTCGTCCTGCCCAATGTGATTTTTAGGGTTCCGTACCTAAAGGGTAAAAACGGGACCCTTTTACTAAGACTCCGCTGTCCGTCTGTCTGTCACCAGGCTGCATCTCATGAACCGTGATCGTGATAGACAGTTGAAATTTTCACAAATGATGTATTTCTGTTGCCGCTACAACAACAAATACTAAAAAGTGCGGAACTCTCGGCGGGCGAGTCCGACTCGTTCTTGTCCGGTTTTTTTAAGGGACATATTCCAGTTTTAGCAAGTTATGAATAAAAAGCCTGGATAGGTTGAGGTTACACTGAAAATTCTTTGTTTTTAGTTAAACCGTTAACCAAAGGAAAATCGACCTTATTTTCCAAATAATTTGGTTTAAATTTCAATGACTTAAACCGAGTATGGTGGGCAGGACGAGGATCGCCTCTTGATTGAGACCGCTACCTTGGTTAATTCTATACACCCACATGTCAACCTTCTTCTGACTCACAATTTCATCAAAACTTTACGTCGCTTTCGGTCGTAAGCATAGGCCAATATCGGCCTAGCCGTGGCCGAACAGGCCATAAAGCCCGTTCTTTACGCCCCGTGTGCTATATTGCCGGAGCTAAACGGCAGAAACGGCTTGCCACGACAAGACACAGTCGCCGACGTTATGCTAATCCGATAGGTACCGGCCACAGATCTACAACGTACAATATTGTTTGTCAGAATGTTTAAGAGAATACTATTAATTGGCTATCGATGGACCTTATGTCTTTGGGATAAGGTTTAGAATTGTCAGTTTACAGTAAACGATGATACGGACCGTCATTCCTTTAGCTTAACTAGGTCTCACCTGAGGGAACTAGGTAGAATGAGAGTAAGCTTCTTACACATACATAGGTCATCCTAAAGAATTATACGCACACATCTACCATACGTTTTTACACATCAACCTAAAAAGGAATCTAAACTTTAAGTAGTTAAATATGTAAATGGAGTCTGAGATCTAAGGGCGATAAGTAGAGGCAGATAAAGAAATTTCGATTAGCGTTTTTCGCGGTAGGGCCTCTAAAATGCCCTACGTATTTAACTAACCTAGCCGAAAAAAGGCTTTATTGATATTAGTGTTCTCAAGAAAATTTTCTTTGAATAAAATCCAATAGAATTAAAACTATGATTAGCTAATAAATTGGCCCGAGGTGAACTCTTGCCTGCATTTAATGCGATGGCAACGAGGCTTGGGAGGGCACCTCTTCGTTAGTATGCACGCCTGGTACTTGTCGAATGAAAATGTGATGGAGGATGGTTTCAACGTTGGAAATGAATTTTTGATTTCATAATTTGGTTTTAAAATCGTCCCGGCTCTGTGTGGGTAATTTGTAAATAACAAGTGGCTCAACTGAAAATATAATGTACAGACAAGCTTAATCTCTGGCCTTTTTAGCTGCAGCTAATTTTGTACCGTAAAATGGTACTACTTTGCTCGTTGGTGGGTACGGGTATAAACTATAGGTAGGAGCAAAAATACCCCAAACAATAGGTATCTTGTACTCCTTATTCATAACTTCATTTTAATTATGAAACAACATTTTATAAAGTTGATTAACCGAATTAAGATGTTCGTCTTAATGTGCAATTCGTCTGAATATTTAATAATGAACTGTTTAAAAAATATAAAAAATTTCCTTAAAGTGGAGCAAATATTGGAGCAAAGTAGGACCATTTTACGGTACTCTAAATAGAGCAAAGTTCACTAAATTGCTTGCGTTCAAGCATTAACTTATTTGAGCATCATCATCATATAGGCTGACATTGATGCTACTTTCTAGAAGGTAACACGAGAAATTATTATAAAGGAAATATATTTCGAAATTAGTTTAGACTGTCTATACTTAAAAACAAGCCTAACTTTAAATCGTAACAATGTTGTCAGAGCTTTCATATTTTCCTGTAGTACTACGTAAACGAAATTAATAACTAGCTTAAACCATAGAGTAACTTATACTAGAGCGGTACTGTCATAGTAAATTTTGTAACCCCAGTAAATTCACTGCCATCTGTCGACACACTTTAAAACTAAAAATAAATATTTATAAAAATACGATAGAATGTATTTAAATATAGATAAATGTTTTTTTTATTTGCATTAATTATTTTTATGATTTTGACCCATGTTCTTTCACTGATATGCGTTAAAATTGTTAAATAACTAACGAAACCGTCAACGCCATCTATACGACTGTAGGCCAAAACTAGTAGCGCCCTCTCAACGAGAATCAAATTTTCTTGATTTTCGAGGCACGTTTTTTCCTTACTGTATCCATCTATTACGGAGTTATATCTATCTTTGCTTAAACCTAAAATAGGCCCTTGAGGCTTTGTACCAAGGATGCTGGCGGCGTTTCCTCGCTGTATCGCAATGCTGATACGTTGTGCGAGCCGCCAGCTCTTCGGTCACCAGTTACGTCAACCAGACGCTTCGCGATTTCTGCAAACAACTTGTGGCGCTGGGACCCCACGGACCTGGAGTTTCAACTCCAAATGGAACAAAATGATACTCTACCGAGGCTCTTATATTTATTACCACTGTATATATCTTGTATGTAAATAAATAATACATTTATTAGTTTTTATTTTCTTGTTGCTTGAAGTGTAAATAATAAAAAAAACATGACAATCGCGACATGTTATGACTTTATGAGGGTCATATTTGTCCATTGTATTGTAATTAAAAAGTCATTATGTCCATCCAGTTGCCAGTGAACCCGCGGTAAAGAGACGTAATAGTTAATTGAAGGACTTGAGCTTTATTAATATTAGTTTAATTGAAAAACAAAAAAAATTCCTTTCAAGTCTTGTACTAAGCGTACAATTTTAGTCGTATTAAAACTCCTAATACATTGACACTGGCGACGTCCCACCCACTGGACTGAAGCCAATTGTTGAAACAAAATAATGAAAATCGAAGACTTGAAGTTTATTCGTTTTAGTCACTCCACGTTTCGCAGCCAAAGCAACACAGATTTCACAATGGATTCGAAGAGGGAAAGTTTAACACTTCTCGTGACCACCAGGTAGCAAAGTGACGTCAGCGACGTCATAAAGACGTAATAATGACGTCATTATGACGCCATAAATGCTACCTGGGATTCGACTCCCATTCGATTCATGAAATTACCTGTACTAATGTTATGGTTACGTCTACGTAAAAGAGCATACGCACTGTGCTCGAGAGAACCTACTGAGCATATGCACGTAGGACCTTATTCTGGTTGAAATCAGATTTGTTTTATTTATTTATTCTATATTAAAATCTTACATTAAATCAGACAGAAAAGTGCCGTAAAACCCTATCGGGATTGTATCGACACTACATTCGTGGATACATTTTATATATACATTATACATATATTAGTCGCACTATGCTACTTCTGCATGCCATTTGCAATGATAAAGTGTGGAAATGCCATCATCTATGTGAGATTTCTATGAAAACATGAAGTTTATAATGACATTTCCACATTGATCTGTTTAAGAGGGAATTATACTACGTACTCGTCCATACAAATTTAGCTTAGAGTTACACCAAGCTAAGTTGGCAGCGATTTTGATAGCCCAAACTGTGCAAGTGTTATTTTAAACGCCGAACTACTATCAAATTATGCCGTTTAAATGACACTTGCACAGTGTGCTATAAAAATCGCTGTCAACTTAGCTTGGTCTAACAATAACATGTACTTTATAGGTTTACTTATGAAAAGTTCCATTTAACCAGGTTTCACTTACATGTTAGGTTAGGACTCATTAATTATCGTTTCACCTTTCCAGGCCCCGTCACATTGCTAATGTTTAGTTTTTGGTCCTAAATGCCTAACTAACACAGTTTAATATGTACTAGATGTGAATATAGGAAAAATATGTGCATACGAGGGAAAAAAGGGTTCTTGCGAGAACTGGCTGCGTAGCGAACGAAGCGTGGCTCTATCGCACTAATAAGGAAGAGTGATTAGAGAGAGATGACTACGCTACGCTACGGAGCGTTGACGATTGGCACGTTGGCAGGCACCCTGTAGGCAGCAACTTGCCGTGAAGTTTAAGTTTTAGATTTTGACCAAAAAGTGACCGATCCTACCGTGTATAATTTACTAATAATCACTATTTTATTATGAACTACAACAGTAAATTATGCACGCGATAGGATCTGTCAAAATCTAAAATTTAAACTTCACATTGAAACTTCTCGCCATTTTTCACAAGAACCCTTTTTCCCTCGGATATAATCATACATGCTCGTATTTGTTCATAAAGACGGGACTGAATAATAATGAGTAAAAATCATGAAAGTTTAAATCAGTGGTATATATATTTATGTGTATTGATTAAGTCGCCTTTTTTAAATCGTATCCAGTACCGCTAGTTCCCTAGAACCTATTTGTTTAGTTTAAGTTCAGTAGTGCTTTATCGACTCTAAATTGTTCACCTTACATTGCAACTGTAATTATTTTCTCCAGTGTACCCTCAATGCTGACGACCGCGACATCATTTCCTTCTATTGAAGATTAGGGGGCCTAGCCAAGTAACTATTGTTAAAAAATGTCTGTCATCTCCATATATATGTCTCGATTGGGTTTTGTCATTTAACAATTGTCATCTAGGCTATAACTCCAGAATCCTTCAAAGGCTTTTGTTCTCGCCAAGCGCATATTTTAATTGCATGGGTGCAGTAATTTGTTATTTATTAAAACAAGTGTCTAAGGATCGAGTTCCATCATGCAAATACCACGACATGACATCTCGCACGTAAAAACTCTAATGAGTATTATCGGATAAGAATAATTTATTGATAAAACCTTATTGCTAATGTTACATAATGCGTGCACTTTAAAATATAGTTGGTCAAACCACAGAATAAATAATAGTACTATGTACAGAAGGTACACTCTTCAACAAAACGCGTCTATTACGACCGATATGACCGCTAGGTGGCGCAAGCGCGAGCGCGAGCAGGCGTCCGTTCCGTAGAGGTATGCGGCAACTACGATGGCTAGACACAAAAATTGGTGTGGGCCGCGTAGGGCGGCATGTACTTGTAGCGACGCGACGAAATCACGGAGTGAGCCACGCCTGGTCAAAACAAATTATCAGTAAATAAGAACAAAAAAAACTATACTCATCCTTTTCTTTTAGTAGTATTAGTACTAATGTAAGACAAAGATAGTATGATTCTCTCTGTCTATGTTTGAAATGAGACAGTCATTTAACAAACTATATAACGTATATTGTACATTGTTACGTGCGCCTGATCTATTAGAAATAAAATCCTGTATCTCAGGCAAAGAGATAATATACTAATTTAAAGAAAAAATAAAACAAATTAAAATCATGAACATCACTTAAATACATATGTAAACATAATTAGGTATTGAATATAAATTTATTCATGTAATAACAATTAGAAATACATATAAAACATAAAAAACTAAAACTAAAAATAAATAAAACTGAATAAACTGGTATTGAATTAGGTACCACTTAGAAACCACGTATTGTATCAGTATTACAGTGGATGGATGACGGTATGTACGCCGAGGGCACGCTGGCGCTGATTCTCCGGTTGTGTCTCTGCGCGGGAGTGGCGCCGCTCCGCGCGAACCGCGCGGGCGCCGGCTGGCGCTTCCACGTGTCCGCGCCGCGAGCCGGACTGCAGGCATTCGTCATGACAGTTGTCAGTTAGTATCATTTGATCGTATCACATGTATCGCCTGTCTCGGTGCACAAGAGTCGCGCCGCGCGTTCGCTGATGTTATTGTGAGGGACCCTCGCAACGCTCTGAGCAGTTATTTACCACGACAACCGTCAGTTAGTATCAGCTTTGTGAGCTTTCAGTGAGCCACTCAATTTGCTAGGGAAATACTACTAATTTGTTTGTTGACAGATGTGTCTCCGGACAGTGCGGAAAGATCTCCGGCAGACACATCCGAGCCTACTACTTAATTCTCGGATATCTGCCAGACCATCTAGTAGAGCTAAGAAACACATTTGAATGTATATCCCTAGCAAATCTCGTAAATTGACCCACTGAATGGTGTATTGAAAATATTGAAATTTACAAAATACGAATTGTACGCCAGTCTTTATTAAAAGCGAACATAATTTTCTAGTTATTAATTTCGTTTACGTGGTGCCACTGTATATATCTTGTATGTATAAAGAGTATTTATTTTACATGGTAAGACTATCCGTGCATTTTATTTCAGATATTATCGTGGTGGCAGGTGTAGTTCTAGAATTACGGCAGCCCCCTGATAAACGCAGCCAGGCCCGCGAGACTGTGCAGACTTGTGTGTGGCTCACTGTGCTCTTATTGAGGTTGGGCACCGCCAGCCTGGTGGTCTACCAAGGTCCGGCTCAAATGAGAAGCCTGCACCGAGTGCTGGAGCTGTTACATCAGGTAATTCCACGTGTATCATAGATCTCCAACCATTTAACGAGGTATTACCCGGAAAGACCTTGGTCTTAATAACCTTAAAATAGTAATTTCATGGTCGTCATCAACAGTTCCATATTACCAAATGATGCTTACCGAGCCGAGTCCACGAAAAGAAAGTACAGAAGTCACTTGCAGGTTTTCCTGTATAATATTTAAAGTATTCCCTCTATTTGAAACATACATGAAGAATCTCTATAAATTAAAAATCTCATCTTTCGAAATTTTGAAGTCAGACAAAAAGCTGACTAAAGGATGACTCACGTTAGACCGGGCCGTGTCCGGACCGGAGCTTCCGGCGCTTCGTTTTCTATGGAAAGCATCACGTGATCACCTGTTATGTCATAGAAAAGTTAGCGCCGGAAGCTCCGGCCCGGACACGGCCCGGTCTAACGTGAGTCATCCTTAAGGCTGCGTTTCGACCAGAGAGAGATGTGCGAGAAGGCGTTGTGAGGGATGTGTTTTTAAGAACCAATAGAATCACTGCACGCTGAGCGAGGAAAACAAATGAAGTTATAGCGAAGGTGCTGGCTATGTAGGTCCAGAAGGTTTATAGCTGAAGTAAAACACTTGTCTATGTACAAGAATTGAATGAATTTATTTACAGAATACACGGTTTATATACAAAAATGGTGGAAAGAAAGAAAGAGACATATTTACATAGAAGAGTGAAACAAGAGATAAGGAGGTACGCTGGTACATGCCGCAGGCGCGCGCGGCGCGCCTATAAAACTGAGTGGCCCGCCTTTGCGAGTCCTTTCGCTCGCCGGCCGCTGTGGAGTCAACATCGTGTCGTCGGTCCGCCGTGCCCCGCTGCTTGGAAAGAAGACACGACGAGTCCGACGAAGATGCTGCAGGATATTCCAACTGTCCTTCTCAGGACAATCCAAACTGCTCTTATCAGAGCAATTTCATGTTTCTCCGCCTAACCGCGGAGTATGTCAATCGCACCGTTTCTCCGCCTCAGCACACGGTGTCAATCGATGTATGTGTAGTGTGTTCCCACAGGGTTCCCCCTCAAGCGAAGCGTACCGGCAGGCGAATGGTGCGGCCTCGGCGGGTTGTGCTTGTAGGTACTTGAGCGGTCGTGGTTGTGTTTTGTTCATTTCTTCGTTTCAGGATGCCTTTTTTCTGTTGTTGGTTGTTGTTGTCGTTTTTGGTGTCTTGTGTTGTCGGTAAACTCGGTGAAACGGTCGGTTGCGTCGTTATATTCGATGTTGTAGCTGTAGGTATACTCGTAGTTGTGGCTGTGGGTACATTCGTTGCGATCGTTGAATTTGTAGTTGTAGGTATGTTTGTTGCGCTCGTTGAACTCGTAGTTGTAGGTATATCTTGCTCGGTGTCGGCGATGATGAATGCGGGTTTTAGGCGGTCGATCGAAATATTCATCTGGCGGTTAGGTAGCTGCAGAGTGAATATTTTGTCGTTTCGTTTTAGTACTCGGTAGGGTCCGTCGTAAGGTGCTTGTAGCGGCTTCTTTACGGCGTCGACTCGTACGAATACTTGTTCGCAGGTTTGAAGGTCACGATGTACGAAAATAGGTTTCTTGTTGCCATGCGGGATTGTTGCTGTCGGCGTTAGGCTTTGTATGGTCGCTCGTAGTTTTTCGACGAAATCGGAGTCCATGGTGACGTCATCGCGCGTAGGTACTAACAGTTCGCCGGGTAATCGTACACTGCAGCCGTAAGTGAGTAGGGCTGGGCTTACACCGGTGTCTGTGCGTAGTGCGGCTCGTAGTCCAAGTAGAACGGTAGGTATTGTGTCGATCCATGTCTTCTCGGTTTGTAGTCTGGCCTTGAGTGCGGCCTTGAGACTTCTATGCCATCGTTCGATAATTCCGTTAGACTGAGCGTGATACGGCGTTGAACGGGTTCTTTCGATGCCGAGTAAGCGGGTAAGTGACGCAAATACTCGACTCTCGAATTGCCGTCCTTGGTCGGTCGTGATGGTAGCGGGGCATCCGAAGCGGGAGATCCATCCTTCGTATAGGGCTTTAGCGACGTCTTCGGCGGTGATCTCGCATAAAGGTATTGCTTCGGGCCATCTAGTTGCGCGGTCGATCATTGTGAGTAGGTATCGATGTCCGCTGGCGGTAATAGGTAGAGGTCCTACAAGGTCGATGTGAATATGTTCGAACCTTGTAGTTGGCGGGAAACTCGAAATGGGGCTTGCGGTGTGTCGCTGGATCTTCGCACGCTGGCAGTAAACGCATGCTTTTGTCCATTTGCCTACATCGGCATTTAGTCCGGGCCAAAAGTAGCGTTGAGCAACGAGTTTTCGTGATGTTCGGATTCCGGGATGGCTTATGTTGTGTACTGCGTTGAAGGCGGCACGGCGTTGTTCTTCGGGCACATAAGGTCGTAAGTCCGTGCTTGATGTTTCGCAGTACAGTTTTGTTGTAGTTCCGGGAATCGTGACTTGTTTCAGCGACAGGTTATCTTGCTGTGCGAGTGTTCGAATGGTGTCGCTATCTCGCTCTTGCTAGTTGTTCGTAGTCGATAGGAGATGGACATGCGATGGCTTCGATGCGAGATAGGGCGTCGGCAGCGGCGTTTTGAGTTCCCGGAATGTGTCGTATGTCTGTTGTGAACTCGCTTATATACAACAGCTGACGGGTGCGACGTGGTGATTCGTTGTTTGTGCTAGTCTTCGTAAATGCGTAGGTGAGCGGCTTGTGATCGGTGAAAATCATAAGTTCTCTTCCTTCGAACATTTTTCGGAAATGTTTCGTACTTAGGTATATTGCGAGTAGTTCTCGATCGAAGGTACTGTAGCGAGTCTGGGCGTCGGAGAATTTCTTCGAAAAGTAGCCAAGTGGTTGCCAGGCATTTTCGACGAATTGATTAAGTGAAGCTCCCGCGGCCTTGTCGCTCGCATCGCTGAATATTGCTAGCGGGGCGTGGTGGGAGGGGTGCGCGAGCAAAGCGGCGTTTTGTATGCTCACTTTGCACGCGTTGAATGCTTCATCGGCTTCGTTGTCCCAGCTGATTTCCGTTTTGTCGCGCTTCTTCGCATTGTGTAGGTATTTGCAGAGTGGTGCTTGAATTTGTGCGGCGTTTTTAATGTTTTCGCGGTAAAAATTCAGCATTCCGAGAAATCGTCGTAGCTCGTCGATGTTTTTCGGCTTAGGATAGTCGATGATTGCTTGCACTTTCTCGGTAGGTGGTCGTATGCCGTCTTTGCTGACTTCATAGCCTAGGAACTTGACCGATGGCTGTCCGAATATGCATTTCGACGGGTTGATCGTGATACCGTAGTCTTCGAGTCTGCTTAGTACGGAGCGTAGATGTTTTTCGTGCGTAGATTCGTCGGCCGATGCGACAAGTAGGTCGTCGACGAATGGGAACACGAAGTCAAGGTCGCGCAGTACTTCGTGAATAAAGCGTTGAAACGTCTGTCCGCAGTTTTTGAGTCCGGGGCACATTCTCGGAAATTCGAATAGACCAAATGGAGTTATAATGGCGCTCTTCTCGACGTCTTGCGCTGCTATTGGTAGTTGTTGGTAGGCGCGGTTGAGGTCCAAGGTGGAGAATATTTGTTTGCCGGCGAGTTGGTAAGTAAAATCACGTATGCGTGGGATTGGATAGCGGTCGGGCTTAGTGATTGCGTTTAGCCGTCGGTAATCGCCACACACACGTAAATCACCATTTTTCTTCGGTACGACGTGAAGAGGTGATGCCCAAGGGCTTTTGCTTGGTCTGCATAGGCCCTGTTCCATCATGTTGGCAAATTCTTTCTTCACGAGTTCGTAGCGGTGCGGTGCAATCGGACGTGGTCTGCAGTGAAGTGGTGGTCCGGTTGTTTCGATGAAATGTTCGACGTTGTGTTTCGGGCTAAGCTTCATGGAGGTAAGACGAGTTGTACCAGGGTAGTCGGCAAGTATGTTGTGGTACGACTGTTGCACGTCTATACTGCGCACGGTAGGTATGTTTGCAGTACAGAGTTGTGCGTTCGTGTATAATAGAGTCTTGCCGTCGATCAGTCGTCTCCTCGTGATGTCGACTATGATGTGGTGGTAGTCCAGGAAATCTGCACCGATGATGGGCTTCGATACTGCAGCAATGATGAATTTCCACCGGAATGGTCTGCGTAGATTGAGATCAAGCTCCAGCGTCTTCTCGCCGTAGGTAGGAATAACTGTATTGTTAGCGGCGTACAGTTGAAAAGGTAGAGGTTGCGCCTTCGTGCCGGGTGTTCTTGGTAGGACGGAGATGTTCGCCCCAGTGTCTACCAAGAAGACAAGTTTGGTAGTTCGGTCTCGTACGAAAAGGCGGTGTGATTTGGTGGTAACGCCGGTTTCCGCCGCAGCCAGCGTTACGTCTAGTTTTCCGATGGTGCTGCTGTTGTCGCCGGGATTGGTTTGAAATTGCACGGCTGTGCACATTTCTGGGCGTCCATTCCAAATCGACGGTGGTAATGGCAATATGGCATCGGTGAGCTTCTGCGACTGCGTGGGCTTCGGTTTCGGTCTTGCGATTGCGAATGGTTTCGTGGACGCGACGGGAAACGGCGATGAGAGCGGCTGTAGCGTTGGTTACTGTAATTTTCGCGCGGTCTCGAACGCAGCTCGGCGACTTCGAGTGATAATCTTCTTATCTCGCCAATGAGGAATTGGGTGTCGAGAGCTGAGGTAGTCGGTGGAAAACCCATCTTCTTGGTTGTGATTCTCTTCTGGCTTCTTGTCCAGAGTCGGTGGTCACCACTATGGCGAAGGTGCTGGCTATGTAGGTCCAGAAGGTTTATAGCTGAAGTAAAACACTTGTCTATGTACAAGAATTGAATGAATTTATTTACAGAATACACGGTTTATATACAAAAATGGTGGAAAGAAAGAAAGAGACATATTTACATAGAAGAGTGAAACAAGAGATAAGGAGGTACGCTGGTACATGCCGCAGGCGCGCGCGGCGCGCCTATAAAACTGAGTGGCCCGCCTTTGCGAGTCCTTAGGATTGCCAACGGTACCCACCTGCACGGACGCACCCTACTCGCGCACCAGCAAATTCGTACGTGTTTTTTCCTACGGAAAAAATAGGCGAATCGCGCCCGGCCCCGCCGGAGGGGACTACCAGCGTCTCCACTGAACCCTGCAGCCGCGAGGACCCGAACATGGACCTCGGCCGGCAGTAAAGCGTCGCAAGTGGACCCAAAGAAGATGAAGCCGCGCCGGGAAAACTCGCGACGGTCCCCCTCGTCCCCGCGGATGAGGTGGGTAGATCGGAACGGGAAGTTTCCGGCATACCCGCACGAAACCCGCCTACGGAAACTGACCCCCCCGCTCACACGGGACGGGTAGGTAGTACGAAAAGCGGGTTTTCGCACCCACCCGCACCCACGACACCGCAGCCAGACGCCAAACTCGACGACGAGCTCGCCGAGTTCAGCGACGTCCTGACCCCGACACCCGCCGACGGCTCCCCGGAGCCGTGGCAAGCGGCCGACGCGGCCCCGGGAAGCACCTTTTCCCCGATTTCACGGGAAGCCCTGTGCCGGCTTACCCCTCGTGAGTTACTGGATCGTGATCGCATCCTGGTGGCTCGCCTGGGGGAGGTCGGCAACATGTCTCCAGCCATGGAGGCGTGGATGGCGGCCTACATCAGGCTGCAAGGGCATGCCCTGGGAGAGGCGGGAAAGCTGCGGCCTGAAGACGCCCCTCTACTCCGCTTCGTGGAGAAGCACCCGGACTTCCTTTCACCTTCGGCAGTGAAGAGGAGACCGGAATGCAGCCCTCCAGAGAAGAGACAACCGAAACGGGTCTGCCAAAACCCGTCCCCGCCTACCGACCCGCGACTCCGCGCCCATACGAGAGCCGCCCTGCAACCCACACCAGGCCCCCACAAGGGCCCTGACAGCGCCACAGCACGCACCGAAGCCCTCAAGCCGGGAGCGTCAACCTCCACGACGGCGCCCACCGCAACGACACCTGCGGGGCCCAGCACCAGCAGCTACGCGAAGGCCGCAGCCCTCCCCTCGGGCGTAGCCAACGCGTGCACAGCAACCACCGGCAGCAAGGCTGCTAACAAAAAAAAAGATACCATCAAAAAAAATAATAACAGCACCCAAAAAAATAATAATACATGCACTAAAAAGAGCGATAGTGCCAAGCAGCCTTGCGGCGAAAATGATGTGGGTACTCAAAAAAAAAAAAACTCAAGTACCCACCCATTTTCGCCGAAATTCTCCCCAACTGGCCGAGGGTCCTGGAGGACCTAACGCAAGTACTCGGGACGCCGCCCTTCACTACGCCGATAGGGGAGGGCATACGTTTCGAACCCCGCTCCGAGGAGGAATACCGCATGGTAATTCGCCACCTTTCCAAACTGGAAAAAGAAGCGACCGCTGCCATCAACGAAGCCATGAAGAAGGGAGAGACCTCAGACGTCATCAAGCCGCTTTTCAATGTCTACGGGCTGGAGAGTGAGAAGCGGCTCAAAGTGGCCGTTAGAGGCCTCCCCATCAACACGGCTTCTGAAGAAATCAAGACCGCCCTAGAGAAGCTGGGCCACCCCGTAGAATATGTTAAAGAGATCAACGCGAGAGCGGGACGCCCGGGCTGCATCTACTTCGTTCAGCTCGCGGGGACTGCCCGGGACCACGCGGGCATCTACGGGGTGTCTGAGCTACTCCACCTGAGAGGGATCAAGGTGGAGGCATGGCGCGGGAAGAAGGGGCCCGCGCAGTGCCACCGCTGCCAAGGATTTGGCCACTCATCCCACGGCTGCCACCGACAACTGGCCTGCGTCCGCTGCGCTGAACCGCACTGGGCCGGCCAGTGCACGAGACCACTTGAGACCGAAGCCACATGCAGGAACTGTAGGGGACCGCACCCAGGAAACCACAGGAACTGCCCAGCCTTCAAGAGGGCCTACCGCCTATGGAAGGCCGGGAAGTCTTACTTCTCGGCCCCGTCTCGCCCGGGCCCCATCACCAACGCCACGGTCGCCAAGCCCACGGTGGAAGAGTCGGCGCCTTCAACACTGATGGCGCCGGCAAACCCCCCCACCCAAAGGGGGGTGGTTCGACCGCAGCCGGCGAAGGAGCCCGGAACCGCTGCGAAAATGAAGCCCACAATCAAGACTGCCACCATGAAAACAGCGTCAACCCAAACGACGTCTGCCCAGACCCCGTCAACAGCTCCGGCACCAGCCCCCGAAACTGCCGCACGCTCCACGCCGCCGCCAGCACCAGCACCCACCTACTGCACGCCCCCGGATGCCAACGACCCCTTCGACGCCCTCGTCCTAGAGGTCTTAAGCATGCCGGTCGGACCCAGAAGCCCCAGACGCGTCACGCCGCCGCCAGCGCCAGCACCCACCTACCGCACGCCCCCGGCTGCCGACCTCTTCGATGACCTCGTTGCGGTCTTGAGCAGCCCGGATGGACCTAGAAGCCCCAAACACTAACAACAGGGCCATACGAGCCCGCTAAGATGCCAGCCCACTTTTTGGGCCTCAAGAGACCCGCCCGTTGTAACGGGCGGCGTACAGATACCGCCAAAGATCCAATGTAAGGATGGGAAGGCAATTCGCCCCTCCTTCGGAGGTGCGAAAGAAGCAATGGGCTTGCGAGTCCTTTCGCTCGCCGGCCGCTGTGGAGTCAACATCGTGTCGTCGGTCCGCCGTGCCCCGCTGCTTGGAAAGAAGACACGACGAGTCCGACGAAGATGCTGCAGGATATTCCAACTGTCCTTCTCAGGACAATCCAAACTGCTCTTATCAGAGCAATTTCATGTTTCTCCGCCTAACCGCGGAGTATGTCAATCGCACCGTTTCTCCGCCTCAGCACACGGTGTCAATCGATGTATGTGTAGTGTGTTCCCACAAAGTGATTCTATTGGTTCTTAAAAAACATCCTTCGCAACGCAACGCGTTCTCGCACCTCTCTGGTCAAAAGGCAGCCTTACAGTCCAGTAGCCAGGATTCAAACACACGACTTTTATTTAGAAAGTATGTTGTCACTAGGTTACCACCGTTGTCTACCTATAGAAATAAACTTAAGCAATTTACCAACTATCAATCCTTGATAACAATGCCTATGTTAATATTTTTCAGGTCCAATTCGACCTCAACATAATTCCGTCCGCTAAAAGAGAGAAAATCAAAAGTTTCGCGTTCACCATCATACTGCTGTGGATGATATCAGTTATGATTACAAGCTTTGTTTCGCATTTAATGCAAATGCCTAAGGAAAACCCAATGTGTTTGTATGACATTTAGTTTCTATCATTCTATCCTAGAAATCGAACAAATCAATGTGATATAAATTCAGAAATCAGATATCATCGCATTCATTCGTTAACATACATAAAACAACAAAGAAATATAAACATGAAAATAAATAAATAGTTTACCACGAAATGGTCCCGCCTCAGCATAATGCTAACCCAAAAGTTAGCGACGATCTTAATTAAGTAGTCTGCTCGGATAGAAGAGTTGTGAAATGCATTGGGCCCCATACATTCCAACGACTCTTCTCTTTCTGCACTTGTAGTTATTTCGGAACTGAATTAGTAAAAAAATAGTGCTTCTATTATGTAATATGTTCGCAATAAATACTTTTGACTTTGACTTTTGACTTGTGCTTCATATGTTACGACGGGCTAATACTTAACACATACACACAATTTAATAAAACTTATCTTTCAGGGACAGTAATGTTAATTCTCGGAGCACATTCCGTCGCCGGCATACAGACATCGCTAGCGGTGGTGAAGTGGGCATGCACTGCACTAGCGGTACACGAGGGCGCCACTGCTCTCAACCAACACCTGAAGGAAATGCGTCATGGTGATCGTTTTATAATAATAATAGCTTTCGGTGACCTAACAAAAAAAATTAGTTCGCTTTAAACTGCTCCCCACTTTTAAGCCTTCAGGATGGAGTGAGCTCTCAATACTCTTTTTCTTCACGATGTTTTTATTGAATTCCGTTAACTTCGGGGTTTAGCTAATATGTAGTATTTTTTTTATTTTTTTATTTAAAAAACTTGAATGCTGCATATAGCGTTGTTTAATGCCGTTAGCTTCCGGAAAGGATTATTGTTGTAGCCATTATACATACATATGTCGCATGTAAGAATCCGCCGTTTACAAACGGCGTCGTCAATTTACAATCGTCTTCACGTTTGTTAATTGCCGAGGGCAAATTGTTAGTGCGCTCAATAGTGTCAACATAAACGTGAGGGTTATGTGAGGGTTACCATGGTTTGCTGTTTTATAAATTTATATTAACTTTAAATCGCGGGGCACTTTTGGATGACCGGGATAAGTGGCGCACACGAAGAGAGGCCTATGCTCAGCAGTGGGCGCCTGAAGGCTAGAATGAACGTGAAAACCTCTGTAAATTGACGATGCCGTTTGTAAACGGCGGATTCTTACAAAATGCCTGCGACACATACATCGTACTGAGTGTACCTACTGACAGACTATCGATCAAAGCGACAGGACTTATTTCGTCGTTATGACCATAACGAAGACCAGAAATAGGTTCGAACGCATACATTTTCTTATTTTATTTATTTTCAGGGTCAATCTTCTCACCTAGAGTGCAAGCAGACACATTGATTAGGCGTCTCGCTCTGTCATACGAGCGCATGAGCGACATGATGAGAGAGATGAACGAGGCCAACGGCCTGTTTGTGTTTATAGTCCTTATGACCACGTTCCTGGGGCTAGTTGTCACTCAGTTCTCTGTGATGATGAATAAAGGCATGAGTTTTTCTCCTTTTATAGGACATTTTTGTTTACATGCGACATTAACACGTTATCTGTCCCCCAGGTTTTGCTCCCTAGTCCACTTCAATATTGGTTATATTTAATTTATTTTTAGGTTTATGAGAATTTTTAGGGGTGGGTGCACGGAGCGGGCGCACGCAGGTGTTCCATTGTAGGTAAAACCCGTCGCACGCGTCCCCGCCAGCTAGCTTAATAATCATCATCATCATCTTCCTTGCGTTTTTCCCGGCATTTTTGCTACGGCTCATGGGAGCCTGGGGTCCGCTTGGCAACTCATCCCAGAAATTGGCGTGGGCACTAGTTTTTACGAAAGCGACTGCCATCTGACCTTCCAACCCAGAGGGTAAACTGGGCCTTATTGGGATTAGTCCGGTTTCCTCACGATGTTTTCCTTCACCGAAAAGCGGCTGGTAAATATCAAGTAATATTTTGTTCATAAGTTCAGAAAAACTCATTGGTACGAGCCGGGGTTTGAACCCGCGACCTCTGGTTTGCAAGTCTTAATACTAATGCTATGTGTAACCACGCCAAGCTAGCGAAAGCCCCGATATGTTTTTTATCCTATCTTATCTCCAAGTACCTAATCATGTGTCCTTTTGAATACATGGACACCTGGGTAACGCAGTTTTGGTATCCAAATGGAAATACAGGACAGGGCTAAGGATGGCGCTTGGGGTTCAGTTACCACATAATATCATTATTTCATTAAAAAAATATTAAACTTCAAATTGTTTCTTATTCCTGGAACTGATGTGATGAGTGATGACAGAGGATAATTTATATTGTTTAAAATGATTGTATCCTTTTCTTACAAACCATGAGAGTTATTCAAGCACAAAATCAAAACGAAAAGAAAAAGAAAGATAAGACCATGCCCAATGGTGGGACATAATATGTTCATAATACATTAAAATACCCATTTTTCCAGCCTAAGTTAAGTAGATGAAACTATATATATTAGTATTCTTTAAAACTAATATGAACTTTTTTAATCCTACCCAGAGGTGTTTGGAATAGCATTGTCACTGATCTGGACACTGTATGACTTGGCAGTATTAACATTAACTATAGAGCCCTGCCAATGGACACATGCACAGGTAATTTGCTCAATATCCCACAAACGCGTAGGTAAGAATCTCAAAGCGTAATAATGTTTTGTCTCGAATGACAGATTTTTTGTCACAAAAGTTTTAGATAAAGGATGACTGACCGGGCCGTGTCCGGGCCGGAGCTTACAGCGCTTACTTTTCTATGACATGACAGGTGATCACGTGATGCTTTCCATAGAAAACGAAGCGCCGGAAGCTCCGGCCCGGAAACGGCTCGGTCTAGCCGTCTAACGTGAGTCATCCTTAAGTCACACTTTAGTGATAATTTTCTGTTAACATAATGTAATTATCCTATAGTCCCCGCGACTCCGCGCCAATCAGGAAGAAATACTGCGTAATACTGCACCGATACCGCGCTGCCAAGTGGGGAAGCGGCATTACGTAGGCGAACAACTCGCCAACGCGAACGTACATGGTGGTCTGTGCCCACGTAGAACACTTCTATAGGTATAAAAGGATTGATTCACCCCGCGCCGCATCGCCTCGCTTCGCGGTCGCGTGTTGTACGCTGCGTCAGTTGTCAACAGTGACATTTTTGGTTGAATACCGTTGGATAACAATAAATTACTATCTGAATAGACCTCAAGATTGGGGGGTTTAAATTAATATATGTACAATAAAACTGTCTTTATTAGAGGGAGCACACTGTGATCCTGCTAGGCCAGCTGATCGTGCACCCGGCCCCGAAAAAAGAGCGTCTGTCCAAGGAGCTGGACCAGTTCGCCAAGCAGCTGATGCTGAGCAACACCCAGTTCTCCATTCTAGGAGTCTACACCCTGGATCGGAAACTCACCGCAGCGGTATCTTTTAATCATGCCTTTATTATACAGTGTGCAAATTCAATACGGGCGAATATTTAAACGGTGGTTAGTATAGGACCTAAGAAGTATATTGAGATAGATTTTGCTTAGAAATACAATGAACATTGTAATCATGCAAAATAATTCCGCCTGCAATGTAATAACACACAAGTTACGGGGACACGAGCTTTTTAAAGTAACTGTCAACGCTTGTCGGCAGTTACTAATAAAAAGCTCGTATTTCGTAATATGTCTCTGTTTGCAGTACATTCGTGTTTGGTAAATTTTTAAAAATTAATTACGGGGTCATAATTAAATGTAACTTCAAAAAACTTCTTAATTAATGATTAGACAGATAGTCTATATCTGGTTTAATTTATTGCCTGTATTGGATTTACACACTGTATTCTGATTATTGTAAAAAAATAAAATATGAAAATAGACGTACTTTGTCAAGTGGAATATATATTTATAGAAAGTTGAAATTCATCTTGAATTCAATAAAGGAAACAACGTGAAAACTCGTTTATTATATTTTGAAGTATGTTGTTTTTATTTGCAGATACTCGGCGGCATCACAACATATTTGGTGATCGTAATACAGTTTGAAATGATTTCAAATATTTAATGTAATGTATATTCGATGGAGTTTTTTTTTTAATAAATTGGCATGTATTTTAAGTACATTAATATCTTTGTATTATAAATTCAAATTCTAATAATTCGTTAGTCGATTTCAAATCGTTTGCCTACTATAAATTTAATTGGAACCGTGTTTTTATGAGACTTCCGGTTCGAGCGCCATCTTGATAGTTAGCATCGTGATTAATCACTTTGTTTTTTGCTTATTAATATTGTTTAAAGTGTAATATCGATAGCTTATTATACAGTAAACTAATGTGGTAGTGTGCAGTGAATGGAGAATTAATTTTTGAAGCGCGTTTAACCACCATCTTGGAGTCAACGGCCGGTAGTCCACGTGCTTCTTGTAAAGACTAGCTATCGATTTACAAGAGCTAACAAATCACCGTACACTGTCTTGTACAACCGTACAATTTTTGTCGTTTGTAAACCTCTCAATACCTTGATACTGGCGAAATAGTCCCACTGGGCTGAAGCCATAATTTTAAAAGAAGAAGAAGAAGTGTTTTTATGAAATAAAAGGGTATTCGAATTATTTATAAGTACTGCCGGCCTAACCAAGTTGACAATCGCTATCGCTTCGACTACGAAACGCTTCGTGTCTCTCTATCACTCTTCCATATTAGTGTGACAGTGACAGTTGCGTTTCGATCGCTACGGAGCGTAAGCGATTGGCATGTTGGCTACGCGGCCTGTATTTATTTGCTATCGTGCTGCTAAGAAAGAGATACAACATATACCTTTTTCTGTCCCTGCCGTGAAATAGGATAGTGTTCTAATATACCTAACCACTTTTAGAAAGAGATGACAATTCTAACGTCACTCATGGTCACAAATTTCTCGCTCCAAAAATCGTTTCGAAAATCATGAACGAATTACGTCACCCGAATTTTTTTTTTTACCCCTTCCCCTCCTTATCACACATGGCAATCACCTTCCCGCAAGTGTGAACTGTGAACAATACGACCACCGACAAGGAATAAAAACGTGTGACGTAATTAATGGATGACCCCTAAAGACAGGGGGTAGCAGCTTGGGAAAGACCTTGACCATTAGAAAGGGCCTATAGTGTTTTTTTTTGGGTCTCTATTGTTTGACATAATTATTGAAAGTCGTAATGTAATGATTGTCATATTATCATTAGTCATAATTTGTTTTTTCTCAGCAACGCGTAACTTTTCAGGATTGCCATAAAACAAACCTAACCTAACTTAACCTATCTATAGGATAACCCGAGGAAAATCCTGAAAAGTTAACGGTTTCAGAATTATTATTATTAAGATTTTCAATAATTATGTCAAACAAAGGGACCCCGTTTTTTTGTGTTTTCAAAGATAAGATTGATGACATGATGACATTCGTGGCAGTCGTAACATGATAATATATAGGCATTAAAGTGCACTGCGATAAAAGAGTCATTATGTTCAAAAGTCAGTAAATCCTAGGTAAAAGGACTTTAGGAATTTCCGAAACTTTTAATTATTACCTAAGTTAATTATCAAATATAGAAAATTTGCATGTGGTATTAAGTAGGTACAGTCGATGCCCTAACATCTGTACCTATCCACTTTTTTATACAGCTATCGACTTTTTATGGCAACGTGGGTACCTACAGCAATGTGCAAATTGCAGAACTTAAAGAACATTCATAATTTTGAAACTAACAAGGGACTTAATCGCGTACAAACTTACGCTTATTTATGGCCTGACGTTTCGAACGTGACGTTACGTTCGTGGTCACAGGCGGAACGTTTTAAAATTATGAGTGAAAATCGTGTTAATTTAAATCAGTATTTTTAAAGAACATTTTCAAAATTAAGCTTAGAATAAATAAGCTTAATAGCATCGTTCGCATTTATTTTTAAAATTTCTGGGAACTTTCATGAGAAAATCTTCATGAAATTTTCACTTAGAAAGTTCCCGTTTAGATTAGGGACTTAATGTCCTTAACTGCTGAATACTGGTTTATTTAACATTTAACATAACGTAACTCATGGGCGCCTATTTCATATCATATGTCATAGAAATCGAAACTAACTGTAAGTAGGGTAGTACATTAATTGTACAGAAAAAAATACCGAGAACATTTATGAGAACTTTGCAATTTATATAAATTCTCTTTGGCATATTGCTACGTCGGTACTTACTTGAAATTTTAAATTTTATGCAGCAAACTGAAAGTTCTGCGAGAGAAAAACCGCATCGCACTTATTGAAGTTTAGCATTAGACCTATCTCGTAGAAGATCTCATGATGCCTTTTGAACCAGAGGGCCTACCGCGAACCACGTTCTACGTGTTGTCTCCCTGTCCCACTTACGTACGAATTTACAAGTGCGACAGAGGGAACACGTAACCTCAGGTATTCAAACATTTCTGGAAGCTCTTTTTGAACTGCGTTTACAGCGTAGGTACTCCGATCAATACCATATACCATTTAGCTAGGTTTCACGTACTTACGTGTTAAAACTAATTACATCGCGTGACATTATGGCTTTCTGCCCACGTCACTTTGTTAATGTGTTGTTGTTATGCATAATAATATTAATAATTGACAGTTTTTCAAATACTACCCGTGACACAACCCGGATATTGAGTATTAAAGTCCGACCACGATAAGTTCACACACACATTGTTTATGATACGACGCACAAATCATTGTTCTTGATCTTGCATTGAAACCAATAAAATTGCACTTTAAGCGCAGTACATTTCGCGCGCACAAATAAGCAACTAATTTTATTAAGCTTAGAATAAATTTAAAAGTGGAAAAATTACTGCCTTGGGTGAGACTTGAACTCACGGCCTCTGGATCGATACTCCAGCGCTCTGCCAACTGAGCCACCAAGACCTCATCCATAGTCAGCAAATCTTCCCACTATATGGGTCTAGGGGACCCTAGAGGCCGTGAGTTCAAGTCTCACCCAAGGTAGTAATTTTTCCACTTTTAAATTTATTCTAAGCTTAATAGCATCGATCGCAGACGTTTCTGCTTGTTAAAAATTAACTAATTTTATGTTTAGCACAATGGTTGACTGGTAAAGAATGCCTTAAGGCGTTAAGTCCGCCATTTGTACTCGTTTTTGTTAGATTGTGCAATAAAGTTTCAGTAGTGGGCTTCATCGACTTCAACTGGCCATATTCGAGCCAAAAGTTTGGCCAAGTATTTTCGTCGCTATAAGAAAGGCTCGTAATCGCTCGGCCCCAGGTAGCAAAGTGACGTCAGCGACCTCATAATGACGTTATTATGACGTCATTATGTCGTCCCTGACGTCATAACGACGTATAAATGCTACCTAGGGCCTCTAAGATAAGAACTCAGTGATAATGATAACACAACGCAATCCCATTGAGATTGGGCTCGTTAGAATCGACTCAATGAGTAGTAGATATGGCTGTTTAAAGAAAATGTGTAAGTCAAAATATTTAAATAAGCATAGGTACTCTTAGTTAGGATCGACAAATACCATTCGATTTATTCAATGTTTTTTTTTCGTAGGCAATTTTGCAATATGTGTCTGTTCTTCCGCGACTAAGCTCAGTAACTCTAATTACTATTCGTATTACAAGCACAAAGCGCGACATAAAGTAGTAGAAATTAAATAAAATGGAACTAAAAAAAACCATACTAAATTGTTGTACTTACAGCTAGAGTTGCCACATGGAAGAATTAAATGTTCTGATAAAATTCCTGTCATCACCCTAAAAATCCTGACATTTCTTGTAACAGAGATTTGGCGTAGCTTTAACGACGCCCCGGCGGCGCTGTGCGCTCTTTTTCCTAAAAATCCTGACACTTGCCAAGTCCGACCGCCATCCGGACAAAGGGTCAAAAATCCTGACATGTCCGGACAAATCCTGACTTATGGCAACTGTATCGACGTAATCTCTAACGTTTTTTTGCGTTCCTCTTAATTTGTCCATGAGAGTAGTTAGTAGATGGGACTTTAGATAACAAAAATAAACCATATAGGGGAAGATTGGCACCAAGGAAGTTAAACTACCGCTCTAACTTAACATACCGATGTTTTATGGAATCCGGCAAATCATTATATTTCCTTCATTATTTTAGAATTATACAAACGGTACTACACTACACTTTAACGACACCAATGATCAAAATCGTATTGAAAAACGTCAGTAACAATTCCCAGACCGGACAGGTGGAAATTGCCCATAATCGTAAAATCGCTATGAAATGTCAAAAATAAATGGCATGAGCAACTTGCAGGTTTAAATTCACGTTTTCCTGTATTACAGTGGATACAGGGGATGGCGACGGTATGTACGCAGAGGGCATGTTGGCGCTGATTCTCCGCCTGTGTCGCTACGCAGGAGTGGCGCCGCTCCGCGCGAGCCGCGCACGCGCTGGTTGGCGCTTCCACGTGTCAGCGCCGCTCGCTGCTATACAGGCAGTTGCCACGACAGCTATCAGTGAGTATTGTACGATTGTTTCATATGTACGCTGAGGGCACGCTGGCGCTGATCCTCCGCCTGTGTCGCTACGCAGGGGTGGCGCCGCTCCGCGCGAGCCGCGCACGCGCTGGTTGGCGCTTTCACGTAACGGCGTCACTCGCTGCGCTGCAGGCAGCTGCCATGACATATTTTTCCCTTATTTAACAGTGTGGCACAGATTCTAAAACTGTTTTCCCATGGTGTGAGGGGATGTGTATGGTTGGAACGTGATGCTATTGCGGAGAAGGAGGTAACGTCGAGTCGAGCACGCGAAGGACCAAAAAATTAAGGTCGAGTTTGTTGTACGACTCGAGATAAATAACCGTTGCATAGTAATCTACATGCGGTTGTCGTACATAAAAACCCCCTATCATACTCGTACTCGTATATGCCAAAAAAATATATTTTATGTCAAAAATGCCTTACATAATTTTGGAAAAGAGCTGATAGTCTTCAAACTGCTGCATCATTTCGATCAAACATATAGCTAAGAACAAGAATCACCGCAAGGAAACTCGCTTTCAAGTAGGTAAAAAACACCGAAATCGGTCCATCCATATACACACAGATAGATAGATATTGGGTCAAACGTATAACACCCATCTTTACTTTATACTTACACAGATTCAGGCTACGTGCGCCAATATGATCTGCCTATTTCGTTACCTAAAGTAAATATTTATAGAGTACTATTATAATTATACCCTGTAAAACGACGCTTTTCGTTATAGTAGTTTATGTGACTGCTACATAATGAAAGGCATTAAAACTCGAGTGTGGGTTTATGAAACGAACGTAGTGAGTTTCATAATAGAATCACACGAGTGTTTTAATGCCTAATTATGTACAGTTACATACACTGCTTTATCTACACACATATTATAAACTTTCTATGATATATTCACTAACCTCATATTACAGCCAATATTGGGGCATAGTTGCTCTCTGGCGGAATTCGCGGATATGAGGTGGCGTCTCCGAAATATCTTTATCGCACATTTTACACGAAACTTTTGCTAGAGTAGAGTTTCTTTAAAAACAACAAAACAAATTATTTTTTACTTACAAACTAATTAAAAGATAATCTGCAAGTCAAATGGTCAAAGTCAAAACTTTTTTCAAACATGTCGCGCATCCCTAGTTTTTTTTATTATTCAGACAAACTAGAGTGGGGGTCGATTGCCATATCGTTCGATACCAACCAACAAGCGAGATTTGTCAAATTTGTATGCAATTGACATTTCATTTCGAATAAAACGCCATCTCGACTGATATTAGAATAGAGGTCAAATCAAAGTTCTTTGTTTTTCAGAGATGTTCGAAATTTAAATAAAATAATATTATCGAAATCGATGTTATTAATTAGCAATAATAACATTTTCACAGATAAAAAAATTGCTATAACAAAACAGTTTATCTTAATGTTGGCCATTATTTACGGATTTTGAAGGCATCATAGAGGGTTTATGATATGTGTGTAGATAAAATAATTTTATGCATTCTATTTCAGACATCATTTCGTTGGCATGTATAATTCTGGAATTATACCAAGCCACCGAAAAACGGATCCATGCCGGAAATACTGTGGTGCAGTCGTGTGTGTGGGTGTCCGACTCAGTACTAATACTGGCCATAGCTAGCCTGGCCATTTATAGAGGTCAGGCGCAGATGGAGACCCTAAAGCGCGTTCTGGATCAGGTGGAAAAGGTACCAGGAAACCATAATCATTTTAACCTTATTGGCAAGGCGCCACGTCGGTGGAGGGAGAAGTGGCGCTGATTGTCACAAACACACGTAATCTTATGGAATGCCATACATTAATGCTAGCGGCAGCTGTTGGAACTAATTTTACTCCATAAGATTTTACGTAGAAAAGCCGGACAAAATGGGGGCAGTACCAGTCGTGCACCTAGCGAATAGTTAGGATCTACTTTTATCATACAAATTTTAGAATTTTTTTTGTCAGCATTATTAAGGATTACCGTAAAATGGGGTGATTAGGTTTCGCGAGGAGGGTTGGGTTATGAATGGGGAGAGAAGGTTTGAAAGGGGGGTTTTTAGGGCTACTGCTACAAAAATAATTTATTCCAATTTAAAATGGAGCTATAGTAATACTCATAATTAAAAAAAAACGATCCAACAATCTTCCAAAATCACCTTTGTATGAAAAGCCATCTCACCCCAATTTCGAGGGACTACGGGGTGAGGTGGTTTTTCCTGTTTATCGTCAAAGTTATGAAATGGAACTACCCAAAATAAAATACAAACGTCCGGAACACTTATTATATACACCATTCAGTTTGCATATGTAAAAATAAAATGTTATCGAGGTTTGAATGTCAGTTTTGCTCCAACTCACCCCATTTTACGGTACTAGATATTTTGTAATGTCGGTCTGTTTGTACTTCTGCGACTAAGATCAACACTATAGGTATGTATTTATAGAACCGCCGCTTCAACCGTATAATATACGTGCGGCTTAAACCTTCTATTGCTTTTAATGAAACCCTCTTTAGCAGCGAATCGCAGAATGAATTTATGAATAAATTTCAGTTCAAAAATAAACAACTACTGATTTTATTACCGGTAGGTAGACAAAAATGTCGAGGTTATAAATGTCGGCGGCCGATTGTAAATTCAGGCAAATCATGAAATTCCTAGGCATATCGTGAAACGTGAAAATCATTGTCTCGTTCCCTCAGTCGACGGGCAGGTTCTCTCTATTTCTGGACAGTTCGCCCTTCGGCCATCTTAGGCAACCTAGCGAACCTACATATCTTATATCTATTGGTTTAATGTGACTATCGTCAGAACATCTGTGTCAATTCTATACTTAGTAATAATAGTTCAATGAAAAATAGAAGCGACACAGAGATCCATTTTTTTTGCACCATGAGTTGTTGTCCGCCCATAACAAACTGTGGAAGTGGAGCGTGAATCTCGCGACCTAAACGCGTAAGCGCCATGAATTTCACGGCGCTTACGACGTTTTGGTCGCCGCCTACAGGTCGCGATTACGACAGTTTCATTGTTTGGGATTCTCTATATGAAGTACTCATACTCATTTATTTATAATAATATTTCATATTACACGTCATAATTGGCAATGTGACAATTTCAGTTGTTATTTGGAATTGTAGAGAGAGAAACAGCAAGTACTTAAGGCCGTTCCATCGGTTTGCCGCTGTCTTTGTCACATTTCGCAAGAAAGTACGGGAAAGAACATACGAGCTTGTGTCAATTTTGATCGATTTTTTTTTTTTTTTATTTAAACTTTATTGCACAAGCAAAGAAAAATGTACAAATGGCGGACTTAATGCCAAAAGGCATTCTCTACCAGTCAACCATTAGGTCAAACAGAGATAAATGTTGGTGCAGGATAGATTCATAAATTATAACGAGAAATAGAACCAAAAAAATTCAAATATTATGTATATATATATAAACATCATAACGTAAACTAACAAAATTATGATTAAATACTAATACTTATATGATATACAAAAGATAAACTAATACATATTAGTACATACAAGATGGAGAACATTATTTAAATTCTTCTGACAGAAGATGCTTGCGGAGTAGACGCTTAAAAACAGGCTTGCTTGGGGCTTGTCGAATCGAGAGAGGAAGGAAATTCCAGAGACGGATTGCCTCAACGGCGAAAGAGTTCGACATAAAACCAGTACGGTGAGAAGGGATGGAGAGTTTGAGTGAGCGGGAGGAACGCAGTTCACAGCCTGGACGGGGGGCGACAAAAGTGAATTTACATTTAAGATATCCTGGTGTAGAAGGCTCGAACAAGATGGAAAATAATATACTCAGGATTCTAAGGGACCTACGCCGACGGATGGAAAGCCAGTTGAGCTGACGTCGATAGAAAGAAACATGGTCGTATTTGCGAAGGCCGAAAATAAAACGTATGCCATTATTAATGAGACGGTCAAGTTTATTGAGGTACTCCTGCGAGATATTAGTCATGCATACGTCCGCATAGTCAATGACTGGCAAAACTAGAGCCTGCACTAGGAGTTTTTTGGTGCCTACTGGGAGAAAATTCTTAAATTTGTAGAGATTACGCAGCGTCCAACAGACTTTCCGACTAACTTCTGAGATTTGGTAATTCCAGGTAAGGCTTGGATCTAAAACAAGGCCGAGATCTTTCACTTGTTTAGATACTGGAATGATGGTGCCATCAAACAAGATCGACGCGATAGAAACCGCACCAAGCTTCACTAGTTGTTGTTGGCTTCCCAGAATAATAGCCTGACATTTCGATGGATTGACACTAATGCCAAAGCTACTGGACCATTCAGCTATGTGGACTAGGTCATCGTTGATGAGGGAAATGGCAGAATCTATATTTTCGACAGAAGCTTGGGCATATCATATAGTTGCAAATCATCTGCATACAAATGGTAAGAGCTGCGGATTTTGGAGGTGATTTGGTCAATAAAGATGGAGAATATGAATGGAGAATTTTGTCGGTTTTTATTTATTTTAAAAACGTTACCTAACAATATCGAAATTCTAAAGCTATGAAATTACTATTTATGGTAAGATGGTTTTTTCTTCTTTTTTTGTTTATAGTATCACATAATAAATAACCGAGTAAAGTAGGATTAAAATTCTGAGTTAGAGGTTACTTTGGGAATTAATTTTATCAAGCGAAGTGTCATAATTCGTGTATCGGAAGCTATGTTGTTAAAGATAATATAGTCAAGAACTACATATATTTTTTCCACGTCTACGAATATCAACGCCTCTTAGAAAAACAGGATCATATAAGGAGAATTTTCGCCTTCTGGCTCAGGGAACCGCCTTAACAAAAAAACTAAGTAAGTAAAAGTGGAGAAATCCAAAATTTTGGATAGGCCTAGATTTAAATTATAGAGGATCTCAGGAATAGGTCCTTAGTACAATTTAGTATGAGCCCGTATTCACTTGCACACACTTTAAAACAAGTGCCACTTCCCTGCCGTGCGCTTGGTGCTGAGGTGGTGGGTGCGCATGTGCGTGGTGGTGACGTCACTGCCTACAGGTCTTCACGGGACAGCAGGGCAGCAGTGGACTCCGGAGCCACTTATGAAGTAATAACAATAATAATGACGCCGACATAATTACTTCAATAATTTTAACATTTATTATTTGACAATAGTTATTTGTTATACAAGGGTGCAAAGTTGTATTTTACCCGTGAGTGTGGAATTGAAACACGAGCAAGCGAAAGGATTCTATAGTTGAACCACGAGCGAAGCGAGTGGTTCTAAAATAGAATCCTGAGCGTAGCGAGTGTTTTAACACACGAGAAGTAAAATACATTTGCACCCGTGTGTAACACAAAACTTTTCCCCTCACTATAGCAAGGAAAGTGCAACATCCACAGGCGTTAGATCATCTTCATCAACTGGAATCACTAATTTCTTTACGATATTATAACAGAAAACTGGAAATTCTGTACTTTTACGTGAGAAGTTATTAAGTAAAATTTTTGTTGACAATGTTGACATTTCTGACGTATGAAATGTCAATGATGCGTTTTGAAATTGCATCGACTAACTTGTTCGTTCAGAATTATATTTAACATAATTATTAAAAAACAAACGTTTATTATGGAATTTTAAGGTTTATGACTTAAAATCATTAAATAAAGCTAAATCTGGTATTTTCTATTAGATTCTCAAACCATTTATTTAATGATAATTAATATCGAACGAACCATTATTATGAGCGTTTTACGTTTTGTTATCTGTCAAGCTACTTAAACACGCTCCATCCAAGGTCAAATTACTTTCCCCACTAGTGGATAAAATGCGTTTTTCCCCGCTTGTTTTAAAGGATAAAAGACGGCTTTCCGAGCTAGTGAGGGGAAAAGTATTTTATTTTTTGTTCTTGTTGTATGGATAGTATGAATTAAGAGTCCCCGGCTTGCTCGGTTCTCCATACAAACCTAGTTACGTTCTCATTTTAAAACGACTAGCTAGATTGCACTGAAACTTTGTACTTACAACAGAATAAGATATATCTAGGTCTGTAATTAGTTTATGTAGCTTCAGATACAAAACTAAAAAAAATACAGCAAACTTAAGTTTTTCGAACAAAACTTGTTTTTGCTCTATTTCGTTTGTTTTATGTATGTGTTAACTATAACTAATTACAGACCTAGATATACCTCATGTCATTGTATGTGCAAAGTTTCATTACAATCCAACACGTAGTTTTATAATGAGAACGAGAACTCCTTTTGTATGGGAAGGTGAAATTCGGCCAAGCTTGCCGGGGGAGTATTAAAATCATGTCGACGGTGATGTTTCTAGATTTATTTCGATCTCAACGTGAGTGGTTCTTCTGCTAAGACAGAGATAGTCAAAAATTTCGCGATGGTCATCCTGCTCCTGTGGATGGCGTCCATTATTTTGATGGACTTCATTATGTATTACATGCAAGCAACATTGGAAGGAGACGTAATGTGTAAGTATGATATGAGAAAGACATTTATTTAACTAAAATAAATTACAGTAAGAATATAAAAACTAAAAGATACTTAAACAATAAACAAATTACAAACTAAATTAAATGATAATACTAAAGTAAAAATAAACTAAAAAAAAATACTTACATAAAAGGACCTGGTATATGATATTGAATTTCTCGCATTTTATCTTATATCAGAAATTTTACAAGAGCGGGGTGCGGTGGTGGTCGAGTGGATCTGACGTCCGACTTTCAATCTGGAAGTCGCGGGTTCAAATCCTGGCTCGTACCAATGAATTTTTCTTAACTTATGTACGGAATATCGCTTTATATTTACCACTAGCTTTTCGGTGAAGAAAAAACATCATGAGGAAACCTGCATACATCCAAAGGTGTATGTGAAGTCCCCAACCCGCATTGGGCTAGTGTGGGAACTATAGCCCAATCCCTCTCGTGCATGAGAGGAGGCCTGTGCCCAGCAGTGCTGTGGGCCGTATATAGGCTGTTATATAGGGTGGGCCAATGATAAATGCATTTTAACGAAATATATATATATAGTTGTTTCTTAAAGACAGAATATAGTTAATTTTTTTTTATCCCTTAGTTTTTGTTAGAAAAAGTGTTAGAAAGAATGATTATAATTATGTATTATAAATTTCGAATCGCCCTTCTAGCTAGTATTTAATTTAGATATCTCTACCAATTTGCCAGGTACAAAGTATGGCAACGCCAATAAAAACGTTTAATTTTCATAGGTAGTGTATAACCGCGAAAATCGAAGTTCGCAAATTGCGGGCATCTGTCTCTGTCTTTCTAATTACGCCTTCATTGGAGTAAAAGAGAAATATCGTCGCAATTTGAGCATTTCCGTTTTCGCGGTAGCCCCCTCAGCCCTCAGGGCATTCATGGTGGCGGTTCCACACTCTATTGTTTGCTAAGTCAGTGCAGATTAGCTTAGTTCGACGGACAGTATTCTCTTATAGTGTCCGTTTAACGTTAACAACTATATACACGCATGCTACGAAAACAATACCTACTAAGAGACTAAATTTATTATATAGGGTGGGCCAATGATAAATGCATTTTAACGAAAGACACGGAAACACGGAAAGATAATTTATCATTTAGATAAGTTTTTTTTTAATATAATAAAATAACTTTTTTATAACAGTTTAAATAATTATATTAAATATTTGAAATCGTGAAAAAATTTATTATATATATCCCATATATATGTATCCCAGGTAGCATTTATACGTCATTATGACGTCCGTTACGTCATTGTGACGTATTAATGACGTCACTGGCGTCTTTATGACGTCGCTGACGTCACTGCTACCTGATATTGTTTAGAAAACTAAACAATGAAGTTAATTGGAGTAATTTTTCAGGGACGATTAACTTATGTTTCGGAGTACGTTACATCACGGACTTGCAAGGCATGCTAGCGGTGGTGAAGTGGGCGTGCACAGTGCTAGTGGTGCACGAGGGCGCCACTGCACTGAATCAGCACCTGATGCGACTGCGACACGGTAAACAATTGGATTTCTTCGGGAACCTCCAATCGTGTCCGCAATTCGAAAATATAAAATAACTTTTTGCGCAATCTACAACCAAATACCCGTGCGGTTTAAATTGCAAGCAAGATTTGTACACACCTTAAGGTTGGTTATTATTTCCAGGTACAGAATTTTCAACACTATCTAGCGACGTGAGTGCTAAAAGAGCAGAGGCGCTGATTCTGCGTCTCGCTCTCTCCCACGAGCGCATGAGCGACATGATGAGGCAGATGAGCGACACCAACGGCTCGTTTCTGACAGTTGTTCTCATGTCCACGTTCCTTAGGCTCGTGATCACTCCGTACTACATGCTGTTTGTAAAGCGTAAGGACTTTTCTCCTCTTCTTTGAGTCCGTTTAGACTCCAACCACGCTAAGTTTATAGTTTGCTAAGTTGTTACTTTTAACCGGCTTGGTAGTGGTAGTGTCAATGTATGGCTGCACCAGCCGGCTTAGCACAGGAGTACCGCGACATTATCTCACCCGCGAGATAGACTACCCGTCTGTTGCGTTTTTATTTATATAAAATATTCCTTGCAGTAGCTAAAAGCTAAACGCAGCCGGTCGGGCTCGGTTAGTATTCGGAGGCTTTTTTAAAGCACCAATAGGAGCGCTCGACATTATTTGTATCGCGGCCAATTAGAGGCACCTAAATTTAAACCACTTTTTTAACGTTAAATTTTGCTAGATCACTCTTTCATAACCAATACTTGTGCATTTAACCGTTGTCAAGGAACCCTATGTAACCAGTACCTATTGAAGATTTTATCAGTTTACTTCAAATCGAAGCCTTATTTCCCTAACAGCATTTATAAATACGTTATTATGACGTCAGTGACGTCATTATGACGCCAATTACATCATTATGACGTCGCTGACGTCACTTTGCTACCTGGGTTGTGTCTTCGAGACCTGCACGGCGGCTACACCGTCCGTCACTAGATAATACAGTTAGAAAAACACGGATACTTTATCTCGCGGGTAAGATGTCGCCCCGCTCCTGTGCTAAGCCTACTGAATATACGTAAAGCTTAGCGAGGGACATAGAATGGATTCATCCAAAATAGGGCCTGATAACATTCCATTCATCACAATCAGGCGAAAAACCTTCTTTTAAATAAAAAAACCGTGTTGATTCAATGAGATATGCCATGAACTGAAATGTTTTCCAAAACTTATTGTTTATTATTTTGTCCTTTCAGGGGTGCACGGAATGCCATTGTCCATAAACTGGACGCTCATTCACTTCGCGGTGTTGGTACTAACCATAGAACCCTGCCACTGGACGCATACACAGGTAATACCTTTCCCTTTTCGTTAAAGTTAAGACTAGGAGCAAAATGAATATTTTAAATTATCTTCCTCGCGTAAAGAATGACTCACGTTAAACCAGGCCGTGTCCAGGCCGGAGCTTCCGGCGCTTACTTTTCTATGACATGACAGGTGATCACGTGGTGCTTTCCATAGAAAACGAAGCGCCGGAAGCTCCGGCCCGGACACGGCCCGGTCTAACGTGAGTCATCCTTGATCCGGCTTTTTATCGGCTCTTGGGAGCTACACTAGTTTTTACCAAAGCTACTACCATCTGACCTTCCAATCTCTAGGTACTAAAGTAAAACTTATAGGGATTAGTCCGGTTTCTCACTATGTTTTGCCTCATCAAAAAGCGGCTGGTAAATATCAACATTTGTTTGATTCTGACAAAGTTATGCGTATTTTTTCTGCCCTAAATAGAGGAAGAACACTGCAGACTTGCTGAGCCAGCTGATCGTGCACCAGGCCCCGAAAAACGAGCGGCTGTCCAAAGAGCTGGATCAGTTTGCCAAGCAGCTGATGCTGAACCACACCCAGTTCTCCACCCTTGGAGTCTACACCCTGGATCGGAAGCTCTCAGCAGCGGTATATTTCTACCCTATTCCTTATAATCAGTCGACAAAGGTTATAATCATAATCGCCTACTACCATTAAGTACCAAGTCAAAAAGGTTGCCGTCTTTTTGGAGTCACAGTAAGAAGTAAAACCTGTAAGTATATAAGCAAGGCATGGCAAGATCATCTAGTGGTAAATATGAACTAACATTATGATTTGTAATAACCAAAGCTCTCTGAGGTGTGCGACATGTTACACATTAAAATAAAATCTGAAATATGTTCCATCAAGTACAATATATATCCTACATATTGCTTAATAAATAAAACTTCAAGAAATGAGTAATAACTGATAGAGTTAGACCAAGACAAGTCTGCAACGATTTTGATAGCACACGCATTGGATTGCAAGTGTTATTTTAAACGTCAAACTTCTATGAAATTATGACATATAAATAACACGTTCACTGCGTATGCTATCAAAATCGTTGTAGACTTTTCTTGGTCCAACTCTAACGCTGCTAAAGAAAGATAAAATTAAAACGTCAATAGTAGAATGAAGCGCTATTTTAAATAAATCGAACCAATATGAATACGTAAAATCCTATTAAAGTTATTAAATATCTTTTATAAATAGCATTGTAAAATAAAATACTGTCCCTCGGGAATTCAACTAGTAAACGGCATTAAAATACTGTCCCTCGGGAATTCAACTAGTGAACGGCATAAAATACTGTCCCTCGGGAATTCAACTAGTGAACGGCATAAAGATACTGTCCCTCGGGAATTCAACTAGTGAACGGTATAAAGATACTGTCCCTCGGGAAATTAACTAGTGAACGGCATAAAATACTGTCCCTTGGGAATTCAACTAGTGAACGGCATAAAGATACTGTCCCTCGGGAATTCAAATAGTCAACAGCATAAAATACTGTCCCTCGGGAATTTACCTTTCTTCAAGCTATTTTTCTTATTTTGCAGATTCTCGGTGGCGTCACGACGTACTTGGTTATTATAATACAGTTTCAAACAATTTCAAATATGTAATGTATTATTTGTATGTGATTTTAAGTAGTGACCAAATATATAGTTAAGTTTTAAAATTGTAATAATAAATATATAAATAATTGTATAATTTTAAAATGTACATGTGTATATACATATACATAAATAAGGTGTATTTAAAGTTTTATATCATACTTACCAAATTTAGAACCAAAAACCGAGAGATATATTAGATAATTTCCTATTTTTATTATTTTGTTAATTTAATTTACTATTTTGTTGTTCGTATGAATATGATTAAGTCACTGATAGACATCTCGACCTGCGACTCTGTCTGTCTGTCTATCTGTCTATCTGCCTGTCTGTCCATAGGTTGTATCTCATGAGCCGTGTCAGTTGAAATTTTCTGTTGCCGCTATAACAACAAATACTAAAAACGAATAAAATAAATATTTAAGTGGGGCTCCCATACAACAAACGTGATTAAATTGCCGTTTTTTGCGTAATGGTACGGAACCCTTCGTGCGCGACTCTAACTCAACAACTTGATAACTATGTATCTACCTAATAATTAGGCCTTGAAATGAAAAAGAAAGTTTTTTTACCGCGCGTGTACTTACTGTCAAATTAGACATACTTAATTACTTTTTAATAGCAATGGACAATTAATAACGCTTACGTACACACCATGTAGATTATTCATGTTTGGGCTGTCACAAATGTCATGCTTCATAAAATATTAGGTAGGAGAACCCCTTCAATCTTAACGCACCCTAATATTTTCCTTTGAAGACATGTGTTAGGGTGGTATTTCATCTGTCCAAGTAGCCCTTCGGCCGTTTTGGCAACCAAGCTTCGCAACCAGTCGTTGAAAAAGAAGTAATAATCCTGTTACGCAACTAGTTGCCCAAAAAGAAAATATATTGACCTGAACCAAAACTAGCGTAGATGACAGTGGAGTTTCGCAACCTACTGGTTTTTTTTTTAAAGAAACAGTACTCTGTTTTTTTTTTAACATTTCCTTCGCAAATAGACTTGGGCGGTTTCCCCTTCGGGCATATGAAGCTACCCAGGTAGCATTTATACGTCATTGTGACGTCAGCGACGTCATAATGATGTAATAATGACGGCATAATTACGTCATTATGACGTCGCTGACGTCTCTTTGCTACCTGGATACCTAACGAACCGAACCTACCTACCTATTTAGTGTGACGTCCGTGAAAACATTACACTTTAGGTAGGTAGGTAGGTTAGGTTCGTTAGGTAGCTCCAGATGCCCGAAGGGCAAACCGACCAGAAAAAAGAAAAAAAAAATTATGACGCGAAAAAGCATTTGTAACGTTTTCAAGTAAAAGGCTTAATTGTCGCTTACCATAAGAACGAAATTTGCTAGTATCTTTATACGAATAACCTGTCAGAGCATCCTTATGATAAGCGACAAAGTGGTACCTTTTGCTTGAAAACGACACATTTATTTTTCTATGGAGCAGGTCGACGAGGTCGGCCAACCCTCCATACAAAGGCCAAAACAATTTCGCTTGTGTTTTATCACACCTTGTATTAAGGTTAGTCCTGTCTGGATGCCTAGCCAAGGCGACAATCCTTTACGCTCCGTAACAGTTGCCCCAGTTCAAAATATGTGTAAACTAGCCATACTAACAGAAGAATATCACCATGTTACTAAACTAAAAGAACACAAAAGATGTACAAAACTAAGAAGTCTACAGAACCAAAACAAATATTGTATACCCAAATATAACAACATATATGGAACTAGGCTGTACACATATATATTACCTAAAATATTGAATGATCTGCCAGAAGTTGTTTGTGCTAAATATTTAAATGGTAAACATATAAAAAAAGTCGTTAAAATGCACTTATTAAAAACTAACGACACAAGCTATGTATACTAAGAATCATATTTATGATGATATAGGATATAGGATATAATATTGTTTTTCTTTATGTTATTCTCGAACTCCCCATCGGCACACAAACCTCCATAAGGTTTTGCCTACGATGGGTCTTGTAATGATCTAAAACACTGTAATTTGCTTCCTTATTCAATAAAAAATAAATAAAAAAAACGCAACTGTCACTGTCGCACTAATATGGAAGAGTGATAGAGAGACAAAGAGTTTGGTTGTTGTAGCGCAAGCTAGACACCCTGGACTGTTAAGCGAACGCCAACGATCGTTCGTTGGCATTCGAAGCAGGTAACAAAGTGACGTCAGCGACGTCATAATGACGTAATAATGACGTCATTATGGCGTCATAATGACATCGCTGACGTCATAATGACGTATAAATGCTGTTAGGGAGGCGACCCAAAGCTTGGCGGTATCAAAGAATTACAGATGTGCCAGTTGCGGAATGTTTCCAAAAAAGTTGGAAAAGTTCTCGGAAATGGCACATCAGTAAAATCCGGTCGAGCTTAGTGTAAACAGGCTCCAAAGGACAACGAAAACACACTATGTGACCAAATTTACTAAATCTTTGGGACCAACGAAATCTGTCGTCGGCGATCGTTGGCCTTGTGTGTACGCGCCACACGCATAGATCCTAGACACTATAGGTACCTGATTTCAAACCAAAATATTAATATTTCATAAAGCATGTATTACATTCGTTACAGTCCTAACATGAATTAGGCATTAAAATTATTCATTGTGATTAAAAAGTCATTATTGTCAGTAAACCCGCGGTAAAATGACTTTAGTTTTTATTCCAAGACGACGGTAGCGATGGGTAAATTTTCAGATTCTGGTAATTTATTCCATATCTCATTTCACACACAAGCGCACTTCACGTACACTACCTCACTTTAATGGGACAGGTCAGTGACCCATCATGTTTTATTTAAGATAGCACTTTTACAGTTTGTCAAAGGACTGTCTCATTTCAAACATAGACAGAAAGAATCATACTATATTTGTCTTACACTAGTACTAGCACCCAAAAGAAAAGGATGAGTATAGTTTTTAGGGTTCCGTACCCAAAGGGTAAAAACGGGACCCTATTACTAAGACACCGCTGTCCGTCTGTCCGTTTGTCACCAGGCTGTATCTCATGAACCGTGATAGCTAGACAGTTGAAATTTTCACAGATGATGTATTTCTGTTGCCGCTATAACAACAAATACTAAAAAGTAAAAGTACCTTCGGTGCGCGAGTCCGACTCGCACTTGGCCGGTTTTTTTTTTGTTCTTATTTACTGACAATTTGGTTGGACCAACTAAGTATACTTTAGTATTAACCACTAGCCTCCTTTGACGAACAGAAATTATAAAAGCGTTCCATTAAAAGAAGAAAGAGAAACATACATTTAATCTTGCTTTCCTAGTCTGTTCATGTCACACATGACGTATTTAAAAAGTTGGTCAAGCAAATATTGTCAGTAGAAAAAGGCGAAGAACACGTGTAATTAAATGCAATTATTAAACATTTATTGAACAAATTATTTGCGCAGTGAGGTCTAAATCGAAAACGTCGTATACCGGCCCCTGAATCATTTTAGTTACAGTCAAAGAATTGAATTTCCGACCCATTTCGTCGTAACTACGTATTAGTAAGATATCAAATTTATAAATTAGCTTTAATACCTAAATTGAAAATAGACCGTTTATGCGACTTAGTTTTTCGCGTCCTTACTTGCATCAACCATGCAAAGGCTTCACACCGTGATTCGCGTTATAGTCGGCAACTAACCAAATCAGACCCAAGTACCATTTAACTAGGTTTCACTTACGTTTATAACTAATTGTAATTAAGTAGGTACTTCTCGTAACATATAGGTTTCCTGTACCTTTACCTTGTTAACGTTTTGTTCATTACTTTCCTGGTTCTAGTTAAATATACTCCATGGATACAAAAGTACCTATCAAAAAGTAACCAAAACAAAATAACCACTTGGGTTGAAATTTTTAAATTAAACTATTTGGTATCTCCAGTGATATTTAGATTTGAAATTTGTTAAAATTTTGATATTGTTACGATACGCGCGCTCCGCTGAAACGACCAAGGATCGAATTTACCATGAGAACATCAATAACTGCTGCAATCCTACATATTAAACCTAATGTGTATCCTGAATATGCTAACTACGGTAAGATCGAAATGACATAATTTTTAAAGAATATTATATATTAAAATGCGGGTTCTAAAAAGGGAAGTCGCACACGTTGACATTTTGCAGCATTCAGTAGCGATGCTAGCAACCAATGGCACCAGCATTGCAGCATAGCTACCGAACGGCTGCAAAAAGTCGCCATGTGTGTACCTTCGAAGCTAATTGTAATTTCGATAGCAATCAGCGTTCTAACAAAAGTAATTTTAATACACTCCGTATAAAAGTACGGACAAACTGAGCTCACGCAACGCAATGTAAGCAATGCATTATGAAATCTGGACCCTGAAATTTGTATGCTTAGAAACATACCTATTTGTCATGCGTTATGACAACTTGACAAGTATGTTGCGTACGTGGGCTCAGTGTGTTCCTACCCAGGTAGCGAATTGACGTAATAATGACGTCATTATGACGTATAAATGCTACCTGGGTACCTTTACAGAGGAAAC
Source organism: Cydia strobilella (assembly GCF_947568885.1). Classification (NCBI taxonomy): domain Eukaryota; kingdom Metazoa; phylum Arthropoda; class Insecta; order Lepidoptera; family Tortricidae; genus Cydia; species Cydia strobilella. Next base: position 3,248,047 of record NC_086059.1, read on the forward strand.
AGTTGATGGCAAAGGGATGTACGCAGAGGGTACGCTGGCGCTGATTCTCCGGCTGTGTCTCTGCGGGGGAGTGGCGCCGCTGCGCGCGAGCTGCGCGGGCGCCGGCTGGCGGTTCCACGTGTCCGCGCCGCGGGCGGCGCTGCAAGCCGTTGTCATGACTACCATCAGTTAGTAATTATCACTCAATTTCTTGATTCAGCCTAATTTTATTATAACACGCTATCTTTGACGAGTAACCACAGTAGATAATGGATAAATTTTGGGTCGGGTTGTTGTATTTGTTCCCCGTAAGTCGTTGTTTACAAGTGAAAGTTTTTGAACATTATATCTAAGCATTTTACTTCAGACATAATGACGGTGACGGGCATATATCTAGAATTACATTTAGCCCCCGACCAGCGAATCCACGCCGGCGAGACGATGGTGCAGACATTGATATGGATCGCTGACTTCGTGTTGGCGCATGCGATAGCCAGCCTAGCCATCTACAGAGGGTGCGCTCAGATGAAGAGCCTCCAGCAAGTGCTCGGCCAGTTACAACAGGTACAAGGAAATTATAATCCTATTATGTTACGTACATGCCCATGCACATGCAGCTTTTGTGCCGTTTACGGCAATATTATCAGCGCGTGCGTTGATTCTGTCCACTGTCTGTTGAACCAATGATTCTGTCTGCTCCTGCTTAGCTAAAAATGAATAACCTATGTTAGTGATACCTATTCACTGTATTAGTTTAATGTCTACAGTTATACTACAAGGTGATTTTTAAGTCGTGAACAGTAACCACATTTCCAGATAAAGCTTCCTTAAACTAACGCGGAGCGCCCCTTAATTAATTATGGATATCAAAAAATATCCTTATTTATCAACATTCATGGTCACTCTACTAGCCACGTGACTTAATTGCAATGTAAAGAACGTAATGTTTGACTCATGAAATTTGTTATATGACTTTTTTTGACGTTTCCAGCCAGCTAAATACAAAGAGGTTGATGTAATAATTTGATTATAATATGCCATGAGTCCATGACAAAAAGACTCCCAGATGTACCTATTTTGGATCCCGTCTCGTCTGGTTACACCACTAGCCCATCCACTGATTTTCTCGGCACTTTGAAATTTTAGAAACTCATGTTTTTACATCTAGCCCTTACACTTTATACTTGGTACTTAATTATAAATGTTTCCTAGGTCAAATTCGATCTCGACGTGAGACGTCAGCCTGCTAAAATGGTGCGCCTCAAAAGTTTTGCGATGGTGTCCATGCTGATCTGGATGGGCTCAATAATGATGACGGATTTTGTTATGTATGAAAACGAAGCAGTATCCAATGGAGGTGCAATGTGTTAGTATGATATTTAGTTTCCAGAACCTTCTTCTTCGTGTTAGGGGCTATATGTGCCATTTTCAACCAAAAGGGTACTTATTGTCGCTTGTCAGTAAGGCGCTATTTCCATATAGTTTTAATTAGAAATCTACCTTATCGACAACCGACAATGTGGTACCTTTTGGTTGAAAACGTCACATATAAGGCTCCAAAGCCTATGTATCACTGCGAACATCCCTGATCTATTGTGATCGCCACCTACTACAACTCTCGATCCAAACCTGCAGCTTCAAACAGCTTTAGAACCTTACTTTGTGTCAGAAGTAGGAAAAAATATAACATTATTGTTGTGTGTTGTGTGTATATCTGAATAAAATTAGTAAATATAACCTATTGTGACCTACCTATCTTCACGAAATTTTTTCTCCTTTCTTTCATGCGAATTTATGAAGGTGCGTCCAGATTGCCCAAATGCGACATGAACCCGTCGTCGTTCTTATGTCAATTTTAGATTGCACGTTTAAAGAGAGATCTACAGAAGTTGTCTCATTAAGCTAGCAATTCAAAGCTTGCGCGCGAACAGATCGCAACGCATTTTTGGATAATTCTGAACGCAGTTTCAGTCACTGCTTGCGACGATATTGCAGGGGCACGCTCTAAGATAGATATTATGTTTTAGGGGAGATTAACTTATGTCTCGGTGTAATTCACATCGTCGACCTCATGGGAAAGCTGGCGGTGATGAAATGGGCGTGCACGGTGCTAGCGGTGCACGAGGGCGCCACTGCTCTCAACCAACATCTGAAACGACTACGACATGGTGATATCTCTCTCTCAGCTATTATCCCGCTTGAATAGAATCAAACTAATCAAAAACACAGAAGAGCAAATAATACATCAAAGAAAAACATGGGAAAGACATAGTGCCCCGATAAATCTACAGTGCATGGTGTCTTCGTCATATAAATTGATCTCATGACGATAGCTTGATGCAGGAAAAAGTTACACATGACGTTCTGAGAGGGGTGTCCAGATTATGCGCCTATTTAGCGCAACACATACAAAGCTTGCTAGCTTAGCGCGTAATCTGCAGACGCAACTTAAAAGTTACTAAACCTGTTTTACAGGATCAGTATTTTCAAGACTACCTTGCGATGACAGTGTTAAAAAAACAGAGGCACTGATTCGACGTCTCTCTCTCTCGCATGTACGCATGAGCGGCATTATGAGACAGATGAACGACACCAACGGCCTGTTCCTGATGATCCTTCTCATGTTTATCTTCCTGCAGATCATAATCATTCCGTACTACATGCTGTTTCAAGAAGGTGAGGATTTTTCTTCAACTTTTCTCATACAACAATATCCTTTAAATGATTTACTTCTGTTACAGTATCCAACCTCCTACTTATTCTCCTCTTCGCTTGGTCTTCGTCATTCTCTTTGTTGAGCTTATTGGCACGCATGTCATCCCTTGCAACATCCAGCCAACACACCCAGAGGGCCTACCGCGAACACCAAAGTTCGCAAATAGTTCGCATTCTCTGCCATTCTAATTATGGCTTAATTGGAGTAAAAGAGAAAGATCCCCGCAATTGTCGGAGTTCGGTATTCGCGGTAGGCCTTTTGGAGTTTTTATTTTTTCTGTGCCCAGGCAAAGCCGGCATAGATAGTTTGTTGACCAAATAGTTTGCCGGTTTACCGAAGTCAGTCTTGGAATATTTTTTTAAACAAAATACTTATCAATATTTTTATCCTACTCAGACGTTTATGGGATGGCATTGTCAATAAACTGGATGGCCCTTCACTTGACAGTAGTGACGCTAATGATAGAGCCCTGCCACTGGACGCATACGCAGGTTAGTAACTCATCCTTTTAGCATCATAAATCTTATCGCAACTAGCGCGAGAAGAGACAGATCGGCGCGACTTGATGCGTCATTGCTGTTTGGCAGCACAATTTTACTCAGAGCACTCAGAATTTTACTGCAAGCGACTTTTCCATTCGCTAAATTTTCCTAGAGCATAACCATTCGAATATTTTCCTGTTATATTTATTTTTCAATAGCTCTGATAGCGAAAAACGAGGGACTGCCCAAGGAACTGGAGCAGCCCGCAGCCCTAAATCCTGGTGCTCAGAAGGCTGGCCACATTTCCCCACTGGAGTCTTTGGTCACCCGGTCTATAAGGCGTTTTGTATAAATAATAGAAATATATCTGTCCAAAATAGAGGAAGCACACTGTGTTCCTGCTGGGGCAGCTGATCGTGCACCAGGGCCCGAAATGCGAGCGACTGTCCAAAGAGCTGGAGCAGTTTGCCAAACAGCTGACTCTGAGCAACACCATGTTCTCCGCTCTAGGAATCTACACCCTGGATCGGCAGCTCACAGCAGCGGTATGTTTCAGTCATACTATTTTTGTATAGTGGCAAGCAAGCATACGGCCCGCCTGCAAGCGGTAAGCAGTCTCCGTAGCCTATGTACACATGCAACTCCAGAGGAGTTACATGCGCGTTGCCGACCAACACTCCGCACTCTTTTTGAGCTCTGGCAACCTTATGGGGCACGAGCACTAAAGTGATGCAGCAGAATATTTTATCGACAAAAAATTATATCGATCCTACTGTCAACGTCTAGAAGTTATTCAACATAAATAAGTATTATTATTTTTTCTTGATTTTAAAATAAAAACACTACACAAATTTAAACGTTCTTTTTATTGTAAAATTGGTTTCATAGTATGATGACTTGGATTGAAATAATTTTTAACAAGCAGAAACGTCTGCAAACGATGCTATTAATAAGCTTAGAATGAATTTAAAAGTGTAAAAATTACTGCCTCGGCTGAGACTTGAACTCACGGCTTCTGGATCGATACTCCAGCGCCTGCTAACTGAGCCACCAAAAGTCTTGGTCCAAGAACTACATGGGAATACGTTTATTATCTTAAGAGGCTCGATATAGTAATCGAGAAATTTTCCGTAAACACATGTATAAAAATATATCGACATTTTATTTGATCAACATGAAATCCCTAGAACGTGCCCCGAGATAGCACACGTATGTATTAATTATATTATATATGTTGTCAGACATTTAAAAACATAATAGTTTTGATGATGATGAGATGCATAGAAAGTAAGTTACGCTGACCCTATCGAATATGTCAGTGTAAGGCTGCTACTATTGCCAATTTTGAAAATTGCCTAAAAAGAGACTTGGAGAAGTATTCTGTGTTTAGAATTTCTTAAAAGATCTGTATTGTTATGTCTTAACCTTGACACTACTCGCAGTGCATCCCGCGAGCACCAATCAGCGCGAGCTATTATATTGTATCCAGGGGCGTAGCTAGAGGATATGGCGCCCGGGGCAGTCACCAAATTTGCGCCCCCTGACGACTGACAAAAGTTTCCCTGCTGCTGCCTTTTGTCCATTTTGGCGCCCCCCTTGGATGGCGCCCGGGGTACTTGCCCCCCCTGCCCTCCCTCCCCCCCCTAGTTACGCCACTGATTGTATCGATATGAAAACTTTAACCGATTTTAAAATTAAAATAGGTACAGCTTTTGTACTAAAAGTAAAAGTTGTTTCCTTATTTTACAGATGCTCGGTGGTGTCACAACGTATTTGGTGATCGTAATACAATTCCACAAAGCTTCAAATATTAATGTATAACTTAAAGCACGTGTATGTTATGAGGAAAAATGCGCAAAGCTTGTCGCAGATGTCGCTGCAATAATTAAAAAATATGTCTTAGATATTCCAAATACAAAGAAACCAATCCAAAGAAATCAGAATAGATAATAGAACAGATTTTCTGGGGTCCTGTCAGTTGGAATAATTCATAATTAGGGCCCGGAATTTTGGGTGCGGCTTTTGACAAGCTTTGGGGAGAGAACACCACTGTTTAACGATGGTATGGATGGTATGGATGGTGGTGATTTGTTATTTATTTCTGTCTATTAAATAACACCTCAAAATTTCTTATGATACGTACTCTTTTCGACGGTAAATGATGCAATAAGTTCGAAATATCGGAAAGTTTAATCCGTTTCATTTGCTTTATTGAATTGAGTATAGGTACCTCTAATTACGAAAACTTTTACCTTTTATAACGAGTTGATCAGCTAAGTTGGTATTTGCTCGCAAGTGTTTTTATATTTGGATAACTTAACCGCATTGATAAAGTAATAGACAGAATAGATAATATCGATATATCGATAAAAAGCGGTGCTCTGTCCCTTAAATTTGTCAGTACTGTCAGCAGCAGTAGTCGCAAGCAAAATTCCGGGCCCTATTTATAATCTCATTTTGTGTATGCATATGAATCATATTGATATACGTATTAGATAAAGTATATTACATTACATAAAACTTAAAAGCTATATCTAAAAATAAATAATACTAACCTTAAAAAAAAATACTAAAAAATATTCCCCTGCGGCATGGTGCCGCAGATGCTGGCAGCATTTCCTCGCTGTACCGCTAGAGTAATTCTTTGAGCGAGGAAGCTGCCAGCTCTGCGGTCACCGGTGAACTCTGCCAACCTTTTGGACAATTCCTTAATAAGCTTTAATATACGTATTAAATGTATAATATTTAAAGTGCACGCACAGGTTGTTTGCAGAAATCGCGAAGCGTCTGGCTGGTTGACGTAACTGGTGACCGAAGAGCTGGCGGCTTCCTCGCACAACGTATCAGCATTGCGATACAGCGAGGAAATGCCGCCAGCATCCTTGATACAATGCCTCAAGGGCCTATTTTAGATTTAAGCTAGTTATTAATTTAGTTTAGTATTTGTATTGTAGTAGGTAGTTAAGGAACCACCACGCATATAGTAACGAACCCTAAAATCTGCAATGCCAACATTGTATTAACAAATATTATTTAAATGCGTTCTACATAACTTGACTAATCCTCGGTCAAGAACAATTCTATTCATTTTGTCACGTTCAGGTAATAAAATCAATATTTTACGACTTCAAGTGAACTTGAGAGTGTTACTAATACGCGTGGCATTTCCTTACGACACATTGTAAAAATCATATAAAAGGAGTGCTGCGACGCTCCAACATCATTCCGGGTCAGCTCTTCTCACAGTACAGTACTAATCTTGAGACTTGTAATACAGTCAATATAATCTTTGAAATTAAACTACGCCGTTTTAATCATCAACTCCGAAGAGACATCTCCCTCGATCCAGCTCAGCGTGTCCATTCTAATCGAAAGGACGTCACGACGACTTTTCTGGCGCAGCCGGTAGGATCTTCCGAAGACCTCCAGGTGATAGAAGATTTGAAGTAAGTGGCCACCCTTTAAATTTCTGCCCTGCGAGTTCGCTTCTATTAAGAACTTATCGGAAGACATCCCTACATCAATCCACTCACTGTTCGAGCACGCCGCTGCGAATCGAGATTTTTCAAAGAAATAACGAATTCTGATTTATATAAACCCACTGAGAGGAGAAAAAAAAGACTTTGGAATCGGGAGGATCCAAAAGGTGGAGCAAACTCACTCAAACACCGTTCCTTCCTTATCAAACCTTATAATATTTGCTTTTTAACAAATTTTTATAATTTCTTTTTGCGAATTTAATATTTTTACATTTTATAATTATTGTATATTTATTGTGTGATTACTGTGTGATAATTGTGTGACTATTTTCTGTAAATTGTGAATGCCAAAGGGGATTATTACGCTTTTAAATAATCGGGAGTGTACTACAATTCTTATAAAAATAGTACACGATTTAAGGACTCGTCCTTGCACATTAGGGTCGTTAAATAATTTAAACCGCGTATATTCGCTATATCTTATTAAAATATTATATATTACTTCTCTAGAAAAATTTGCAATTAAAGTAGAACAAATAGACTTTTAACTAAGTAAATTAATTCTACTTGTTCTTCGATTCTATGGATCTGTTGGCACAGGCTGTCGAAAGCCAAAACATGAATCAGGCACAAGCGCAAGCCCAGGCTCAGGCCCAGGTTCTCGCTCAGCCTCGAGCACAAGCCTCTTTAAATCAAGCAGATCAATTAGCCAGTCAAATGCATGCCGAATTAAATATAGATGCTGAGAGATCTAGTTACGAGGAAGGTACTGACGAAGCTGGGAGATATTCCCCCTACCGACCTGAAATACCAACAGGATACGCTAGAGTGGAATATCAATGCCCAATGCATAATATGCCTCCTCTAGGTGTGCCAACTGTCCAAGAAACGAATAGCAACAGATCGCATATGCCAACACTGGGGGAAATGATGAAAATCATTCCAACTTATAATGGGGATCCGCGACAACTTAGCCGATTCTTACGCAAATGCGATTTTGTATTGCAACAATATAGAGATGGGTCTGAAGATCGTTATTCATATATATTAGAAGTGATAACTTCGCGTTTAGTGGATAAAGCAGCAGAATTAGTATCAGAAAATGATTATTTGGCACAAAATTGGCCGTTGTTAAAATCTCTCCTTATCCAACATTTTGGAGACCAACGTACAGAAAAACATTTGAAAACGGAGTTAGAATCATTAACTATAAAACATGGGGAAAAGTTAAATGAATTTTGTGCTAGAATCCAGTCAGTTAAAAATCAATTATTTTCAAAACTAGCAGAACGATGTGACGAATCGACTATGCAAATAAAAATGAATATCTATAACCATACGGCGTTAGATGTATTTCTATATAACATTCCTGAAAGAATATTGCGGGCGATTCAGATTAAGGAGCCAAAATCTTTAGAAGAAGCAGCTAAGTACGCAATAGAACAAGCCCACTTCGATGAGCATTATTATAAAAATAGGAAAGTCCAAAAACCAAATAATAATACTACTAATAATAATCAAAATAAAAACCAGAACAATTCGCGTAAAACCAATTTCGGCGCAAGTACGTCAAATAATAATAACTCTGCCCCAAGAAATAATTTTCAGTCTTTTCGACCACAAGGTCAGCAAAATTCTAACTGGAACAGGTTTCCGAAACCGCAATACCATGGGCAGAATCAATCATCAAATCAAACGCAAACTGTCAAGCCAAATCAGGGTATACATAAACCTGCATTTACCCCAAAACCCAAACCGTCTACATCGAAGACGAATTTACCATCAACATCACATTTAAATGTGCACCAAATATACCCATTCAACAAATATAAGCAGTATAATATGTGTAAATGCACCAATGATGAAAATTGTAATGGATTACCAGAAATTAATCCGCCCCCCATGGAAGCAACACCGTCAATATCAGGAAATTTTCAGGTGAGGGCCTCCAGCGAGAAACAAAACCCATAAAAAGTTTCTTACCCTATATTATAATACCCGATCTAAAATTAAAATTATTAATAGACACAGGCAGTTCGCGATGTTTTCTAAGTAATTCCGTTATGAATAACTTTTACTCAGAACATAAGCATGTTGAGTCATTCGACGTAATAACTACGCATGCGATTAGCACACATAATACGGTCGTAAAAATACCGCTCTTTAACATATTCAACGAAGACCTTGACCATAAATTCTACATATATGACATAAACGAAGAATACGATGGATTATTGGGTATGGATTTATTAAAGCAATTAAACACAAAAATTGATTTAGAGAATGAATTTTTAATCACATCACAGGCGCGAATTCCAATTCAATTGTCAAATACTAAGGAAGTAAAAGTACCAATATTAACAATAACGGTACAACCGCGTACGGAACAAAGGGTCATAATCCCAACATTGTTACTAAACGGTGAAGGAATTCTTGACCGAGTTAAATTCTCAGAAAAACTTTCAATGCCGTGTGCACTCGTTCAGTGTAATAATGGTTTTGCACAAACCACAATTCAAAACCTAAGTGAAAAGGAATTGAGCATCGATATTTTCTCACCTTTTGAGGTTAGAAATTTTGATAATAGGGTGTTATGTAATCACATCAGTAGTGAAAACCATGACGTTCTATTAATTAAAAATTTGGAAAAATTACGGACGGAACATATGAATTCTGAAGAACGAGAAGCAATTATTCAATTATGTCATGAATATAGAGATATATTTTTTCATGATCAAATTCCTCTAACTTTCACCCATGAAATTAAACATCATGTTAGGACTAAAGATGTATCACCGATCTATATTAAACCATATAGACAATCTCCTGGACAAGTTGCCGAGATTAAGAAACAAGTTGATAAACTTTTAAAATCAGATATAATTAGACCTTCGTACTCACCATGGAATGCACCAGTCCACATAATACCAAAAAAGATGGACGCATCCCAAGAACAAAAGTATAGGATGGTAATTGATTACAGAAAACTCAATGAGATTACCATAGATGATAAATACCCATTACCTAATATAGAGGATATTTTTGACAAGTTAGGGAACAGCACTTATTTCTCCACTTTAGACCTGGCCTCAGGATATCACCAAATAGAAGTGAATCCTGACGACCAATCTAAACTAGCCTTCAGCACAACTAATGGACATTACGAATTTAAAAGAATGCCCTTCGGTTTAAAGACAGCTCCAGCAACATTCCAGAGAGCGATGGATAACATCCTCAAAGGAATTCAGGGAACCCATTGTCTGATTTATCTAGACGACATAATCATATTTTCTGCGACATTCCCAGAACACTTGATTAGATTAAAGAAAGTTTTCGAAACACTTAGAAAAGCAAACTTAAAAGTACAGCTAGACAAGTCAGAATTCCTTAGAAAGGAAGTTCTTTATTTAGGTCATAACATAACGAAAGAAGGACTTAAGCCTAATGAAGACAAAATAACCGCCGTTCTAAACTATCCTCTCCCTAAATCAACTAAAGAAATAAAAAGTTTTCTTGGATTAGTAGGATATTATAGAAAGTTTATCCCAGATTTTGCTAAAATAACCAAACCTATGACACAAATGCTAAAAAAGGGACAAAAAGTCGAGGCGACTGAAGAGTTCATAAACGCTTTTGAAACGTGTAAAACACTCTTAACAAACGCCCCAATTTTACAATATCCAGATTTCAATAAAGCATTTATTCTTACTACAGATGCATCAAATTATGCCTTAGGCGCAGTTCTTTCACAAGGAACCATAGGCAGTGATAAGCCAATAGCTTACGCTAGCCGAACATTAAATTCAGCTGAACAAAGATATAGTACTATTGAAAAAGAGCTATTAGCAGTTCTTTGGGGAGTTAGACATTTCCGACCATATCTTTATGGAAAGAAATTCCAAATTTATACAGACCATAGACCTCTAGCATGGTTATATTCTCTGAAAGAACCAAATAGTAAATTAACTAGATGGAGATTAAGACTCCAGGAATACGATTTTGAAATAATATACAAACAAGGGAAACAAAACACGAATGCTGATGCCTTATCCAGAATACAATTAAATGTTTTAAATGTTAATGACAACCCGAATTCTGACTATCAGAATATTCCCACGACTTCAGCCCCAGACTCTACATTAGATAATTCAAGTCATATCAGTATACCAGATAATATTTCTGAAACAACTATGACAGCATCTGAGGACGAAAGTGAGCCTGAATATGAAGAAATATTGAATAATTCAGAAAAAGACTATATTATTCCAGTACTTCACGAAGCAGTTGATATTAAACCAAATCAAATCTTAATGACTCATTGGTATCGAGATGAAATAAAAATTATTAGTAAACCAAAAGTTTTAGACGTGTTTCTACCATTAGAGCCTAAAACCATCGAAACTTTTATTAAAACACATTTAGATCCAAATAGAAAGTATTTTGTATATTTTAATTCTCCACAAATAAGGAAATCTTTTAATGAAACAGTTGCAAAATTATTCATTAAAAATTCCGTACCATTTATTGAATGTACAAAAAGATTAACTATTTTACAAGATGAGACCGAACAAAAGGATATAATACTTAAGTACCATGAAGGTAAAACCTGTCATCGGGGTATAAATGAAACCTATAACAAACTGAAAAGACAGTATTATTTTCCTAAGATGAAGGAAATAATTGCTGGTGTTATTAATAGCTGTGACGTCTGTAAAAGAATGAAATACGATAGAAAACCCTTAAAGCCTTTAATACAACTTACTCAAACTCAACAAAAACCCTTTGAGGAATTGTTCATAGATCTTTTCAAAATTGATGGAAATCTCTATTTAACACTTATTGATGCTTTTAGTAAAATGGGTCAAGCCATTCTCATCTCTAACAGATCCACTCCAGAAGTTATTAAATCACTAATTAAATACTTTTCACATTACGGTCTACCGCAAAAGATAAGTTGTGACCCAGGATCTGAATTTAATAATGCCTTAGTAAAAGAATTATTAAATTTGTATAAAATTAATTTGCATATTGGAACACCAAATAATCCACAGTCAATGGGATTAATTGAGAGATTCCACAGTACGATAATAGAAACTTACCGATTAGCGAAATATGAACATAAAAATACGGATGCAACAGATGTTATGACATACGCAATTATGGCATATAATAACAGCTTACACTCAATGACTGGTTTTACACCATTTGAAGTTGTTTTCGGACACACAGATTCTCGTAGTGTGTTTGACATTAACTTTAATTATAATTATATGCAACAACTTATAAAAGATCATTACAAAAGAACGAAAATCTTATATCAAATAATTACAGAAAAGATGCTTGAATCAAAAGAATTAACTAGGAAAAGGTTAGAACCAATAGCCTCCAGCACACAAAACGTGTCTAAGGGAGATGAAGTTTATACGAAAATGGTTAATAAACGATTAGCAAAAGATAAACCTAAGTATGAAAAAGCGTTAATAACCGGAACTCCGGTACATAATATAGCTCCTATAGAAATAAGAGGACGGGAAACCACCGTACCGATTAGGAACATTAAAAGACCTAATAAAATAAGCAAAGTTTTAAGACTTATAATGAACAAACAGCAGGACGAAGACCCTTAAATCATTAACCAATATAAATAGTTCCCTACACCCATATTTGGCATTCGCAAGAGAATACTATTCAATGTGATATTTTTAAAATGACCTGACATTGAGTCATAAAAATAATTAATGCTAGCAAGTATCAAATCAAGAAATGATACTATGTCATAAAAATGACTACTGAAGTTGCGCAACGAAACGAATCGAATCGAATAAAGTAACATAAATTTATATGACAAATTATGTTAACTAATACAAGTATAATGTCAATTAACATTTTTAATATACAATAAATGTTTATATAAAATTTCTTCATGTATGAATGATATACAGTGAAGTAATTGACATTACAAAAAGAATTCATCTGCATTCTCGCGGCTAAACGCGGCAGTTGATCTTCAAATTAATTATTCGATGACGAGAATTTAAGTCCAAGGACGGTTATATAATCACAAAAGTGATAAAAAAGAGTCGTATCGCATTCTCGTGACATAGCACGGCATACGTTACTCTAAAAGACATAAAAATGTCAAGACAACGCGCAATATTATAATAAGGGCCCAATCATATAATTTACGTAACATAATTTAGTAATATGATAAGTTTAATAAATTTAATCATGTTTAATCAATTAGAAATAATAATTTTCGTGTATAAACTTAGAATAGCATACTTATGTTATCCTTTCCCTTCCCCTTATCCCACAAGAGTGAGACAAGAAGAAATAAGATATGAATAAAAAACACAAAGAAAGAAGAAAAAGATCGCAACGCTTGGTAACTGGTTGTACTAACTAATGTCTAAAGACAGTCACATTGGTATGTGCACGAGTTACGTAGTGTAAGAGTCTAATCAACGCACTTCAGGAAGACGTTTTGTAGTGAAAGTGTAGTGAAATGAAAAACCATAAGCAAAGTGAAATTTCAAAGTGTCACGCCGGGAATAGGGCAATAAAAGACTTTTAAAGGATAATTTAAGATTTAATTGTAATTATTGTATAATTATAAAACTAATGTGTGTAACCATTGTACTAACATAGTTATATTCTATAAAAACTAATTTTTATAAAAAATATTTTTCATTATATAAAAAAGTATTTTTTTATCTTAAGGAGGGAGGAGTTAAGGAACCACCACGCATATAGTAACGAACCCTAAAATCTGCAATGCCAACATTGTATTAACAAATATTATTTAAATGCGTTCTACATAACTTGACTAATCCTCGGTCAAGAACAATTCTATTCATTTTGTCACGTTCAGGTAATAAAATCAATATTTTACGACTTCAAGTGAACTTGAGAGTGTTACTAATACGCGTGGCATTTCCTTACGACACATTGTAAAAATCATATAAAAGGAGTGCTGCGACGCTCCAACATCATTCCGGGTCAGCTCTTCTCACAGTACAGTACTAATCTTGAGACTTGTAATACAGTCAATATAATCTTTGAAATTAAACTACGCCGTTTTAATCATCAACTCCGAAGAGACATCTCCCTCGATCCAGCTCAGCGTGTCCATTCTAATCGAAAGGACGTCACGACGACTTTTCTAGGTACCTCTGTATATTTAGTTATTTAAATATATGTGTTTTTTTTTTTTCAAGTAATGTAAGGTACCTATATATCCATGTTGTTTTGTAATTAAATAAATGGTTATAAGAATTATTTACGTATTTTATTAATCATAATGCATCAGTTACATAAATATTAAGTGATGTCAGATTAGGACTGTCAATCTTCTCTTCTTTAAATGTTACAGATATGGATGGTATAGAAAGGATGCCAATCTCTTATGGCAGAATTGTTGCAAAAGTGACCGCTTTCAGCTTTAAATAATAGTTCCAAATCTCTCCGGTGGCGCTAGTTAGGCTCTGGGACATGAGTATAACATGAACTATATAAGGCAACAAATAACCCGACCAAATTACGTAGGTTGTTTTTGGTAGTATTTCGGTGTATGGTGGCGCCGCCTATATAATTACTGTTTTTTGATGGACACTTTTCATACATAGAGATTTGGCTCCTTTATATAGTCTCCATGGTTACAGAGTTAAAACAAGTTTTTTTTAATTACCTAAAACACTAAGGGGGTGAAAATGGGGTTGAAATTAACGACTTTTGCGTGGACAAAGTCGCAGGTGCAGGCTAGTCTCATATATGTAGTATACAAACAGCATATATTATGTCTTACATTTAAGTGTAGTTTTTTTTTACTTAAAATAAATAAATAAAAAAATAAAAATAAAAAAGCCTTTTATTTCGAGTCCAAGTTAATTACATTAAATAAGTCAGTTTCGTTACAGTAAAGCATTTATAAATATAATTTTATGTATTTTTAGTATGTCAATTTAAATAAGTCAATTTTTCACATATAACTTATTTTCACATATTTTTTATATAAGTAATTTGATATTATACTCTTATAACAAAAATTTAGTTTGCGGACAAGAACCCCTCATCGGGTGAAGGCCTCCTCCAAGGACTTCCATCTATCCCTATTTGCAGCTACATGTCTCCAGTTTGTCCCGACTGTTTTATTTATGTCATCAGTCGAGCGGCTATTTGGTTTCCCGGAGCGTCGTTTGCCTGCAGGTCCTTTCCAGGTGGTAGCTAGCAAGGTCCAGCGCGAGTCAGACAGTCTGGCAACATGTCCTGCCCATCTCCATTTCCATTTTTACTTATGGGTCTGCAATTAAAATCACAATTTCAAAACATTTATACCTAAACCGCTAACGAGTAATATTACACAAATATTCCACATTTCTTTATTTCAATAGTTTTCTTATTATTCCCTTTTTCAGGCCCAGTATCATGCGACAGTGCTATCTTATTTACTCCGATACAAATAGACAGAGTGCGCGTTTTAGATACCTATTGACAGCCTCTTAACATCCTGAAGACTTTCAAAATTTGCCAGCATAAATTGAACTCTGTCAAATTGCCAAAAAGTCTAAAGTTCAATGGGGCTATGTACTATGTGTAGGTCGTCAGGAGGTTAAGGCACAGATTATATAATAGTTGGTTAAGTTAAGGCCTTTACTCACCTTGCAACAAATCCATGTGATTTTGGATGCATTGCCGGCTAAGTAGGGTCAACGATTTCAATTGATCGGTCAAGAGCCGCAATGTATCAAAATTAAGCCGATAGTACCTACATTAGGAAATCTAATATATAATATGATATAAATACTTTAAAATTCTAGCACTTAAGATACTTAATTACCTCACAATTTCATAAAAAAATGAGTTTGTCTACATCATTTGAGCATCTCTTTTACGTCTCAAGAGCTTTTTTTCCGCGAAAAATATTTTTATTTTTTATGTTAGAAAGCGTAAGTAACATATTATCTGTCGATTATTATCTTTCTTATGTTTTTGGATCTGAGTTACGTAAGGAAGGATGAAATAATACTCGAAATAAGTAGGTACACATGTTTTATGTAGGTATAGGTACATAAGTAATGTAATTTTAAAAGGTACTTCATAATTATTCGGTTAGGACTTAAAATAAAATTTATAAATTTATCTTTTTGTCAAAGGAAACAAACAGCATATACAGCTTAAAAAATTAAGTTAATACAACAACCAGAACAGTCCACTTATAGGTAGGTAACACAATTATTGCTCTGAGAGAAACGACATGCACGTATGTAAATTAAAAAGGCAATTACAAACTAAAACGAAGATTATACAATTAATGACAAAATTTATGAACAAGTTAATGACAACATTCAAGAAAGAGAAAGAAGAAGCATTTTAGACAGATTTACTACATTAAAAGTTAGTGCTCATTGTTTAGTAATAGTTTTTATTTTATTATTATTATTTGTTTGCTTGTTTGTTGCTTTCATTGCATATACAAATTTACGGGGATTTACATTTTTTATTTTATATAGAAGTACTACATGCTCTTACTAAATACTCTTATTGTTTGCATATATTTTAAGACTAAACGGTATAGAAAACAAATAAGTGGTGGTAGGAGAGGTTGGACATTTAAACGACAATAGGGAATATTACGCAAAACTCTGCGTAGAGGACGTCACTAGCACAGTCACAGGGCCTGCCGCGAAACACGCAAATCGAAAGTTCGGTTTCTGCCTCTCTATCACTCTTGCATATTCGATCGATAGAAAGGCAGATAATGAAATTTCGATTCTCGCGTTTCGCGTTAGGCCACCTGTAAACAAACCGCCTTGATGCATCAATGACATAGTGAAACCTTGTCAAAAAACTGTTGAAGGCATAGTATTTATAAGTTACTCTGTGATTTAGTATGTGCACTAGTGCTGCACTCTGGCGGCAGAACATTGCAGTAATATTCCCTATTTGTTTACAAAATATTGGAAGTCAACAAGATTATTCAAAATCTTATATAAGAACGTGATATCCTTTTTTTCTCTACGCATCTGAAGACCTATCTTATACTTGAAATGTATAGGCTGATATTTCCGCGAGAAAGTAATTATGGAACATTTATCAATATTCAGGAATCGTTTATTATTTTCGCAATATATATTTAGTCTTTTAGTCTTTTTTTTAGTCTGTTTAAATCTTCCTGTAACTTGAGACAATCGTCTTCAGATTTAATAACTAAAAAATGTAGTATCATCCACATATAGTAATATATTTGAATGTCAAAAACAGTTGATAACATCATTAATATAAATGTTAAATAATAAAGATCCCAAATGGGACCCCTGTGGGACGCCCGACTTAATGGGGATGAAACTGGATATAAAGCCTTTAACAGTTACACCCTGAGTCCTATCTCTCAAATAAGATGTGAGGCATCTGAGTATTCGCCATGAATGCCGAAGTGTTCCAACTTTTTAAGCAATATGCAATGAGAGATTTTGTCAAATGCCTTAGAATAATCAGTACTACAGTCGACTTGATAATCCATGGCAGTCAAAATGTAATCCAGAAATTCACACAAATTTGTTTCAGTGGATCGTTTGTTAATAAAACCATGCTGTTGAGTCATCAATAAAGATCTCACCGTTGGGTATAGAGTATCATAAATGTGTCGTTTTCAATCAAAAGGTACCACATTGTCGCTTGCCATAAGGACACGTTATTCGTATAAGGAAACAATCCAATTTAATTTCGTCCTTATGGTAAGCGACAATGTGGTACCTTTTGCATGAAAACGTCACAAATAATCTTTTCAAATAATTTGGGTATAACTGATAGTTTTGATAACCCACGATAATTTATTCTCGTTTATCACCCTTTTTAAAAATAGGAACTACACTTGATTTTTTCCAGATCTTGGGTAACACTCCTGATTTCAAGGAACTATTAAACAATAGAGTTATCGGTAACGCTAAAGAACTACTGCTACGCTTGAGAAATACTGGGTGAATACTGTCGGGCCCACTACACTACGTTTAACGTTTTCTGATGGAAAAATAAAATAATACATCAAATACTTCAAGCTGTTTGAAATTGTATTATGATCACCAGGTACGTTGCGACGCCACCGAGAATCTGAAAAATAAGGAAAAGGCTTATAACGGACGGCAACCTTTTTGACTTGGGACTTATAGGTAGTTGGCAGTTATAATTAATGAGACTCACAAAGAAAAAACAGAACTTTGCTTCGAAAGCCCTTTTTTCTGATTATGATGATTAAGGTATATTAGGGGAAGTTTGAAAGTAGCACCAGTAACGGAGAAGATAAGAAGTAGTAGGTTAGCGTGGTATGGGCATGTGATGAGGAGGGATGAATGCCATATAGGCAAAAGAATGTTAGGGATGAATGTTGATGGACGGAGAGCGTATGGTAGACCCAAAAAGCGATGGATGGATTGTGTAAAAGAGGATATGAGAAAGAAAGGAGTGAGTGCTGAGGTGACGAAAGATAGAGGAGAATGGAAGAGAAAAACATGTTGTGCCGACCCCACATAATGTGGGATAAGGGTAGGAAGAAGAAGATGATGATTAAGGTAGACTGAGAGAAATATACCGCTGCTGTGAACTTTCGATCCAAGGTGTAGACTTCGAGGGTGGAGAACTGGGTGTTGCTCATAATCAGCTGATCTGCGAACTGGTCCAGCTCCTTGGAAAGCTGCTTGCTTTTCGGGGCCGGGTGCACAATCAGCTGGCTCAGTAATAGCGCAGTGGTTTCCCTCTAATTAGGACAGAAATAAGTTTTTGGCTAAAATTTCGTTTTTTGTACGAGCTTTTATCGCTGAATATGCTTTTCTTTCAACAGGCAACTGAGGCAACTAAAATACTCATTGAGAAAATTCTAACAACCCCAAATACAATTAGGTTGCATTTTTTTATCACAGAGTTCCTATGGCCACCTCCTCTCCATCATCAGATCAGCTCGATGGTACCATAACATTACATTGTCTCTCGACTTTCATATGTATGCAAATTTTCAGCTTTAGGAGCCATGTAAGGGCCGATTCTACGTTTAAAATACCAACTTGTTTTGTTATTGTTATGATTCGAACTTAACACGGCTCGTAATGCCGTAAAGCTCCACCGATCATATCATATCAATATCAAAACCATAATATATTTAAAAACCTGCATTCTAATTTAATAATCTGGTGTTCCACGGGTACGTAACTTATGGCGGTCGTCGCTTACGTCTCGTAGCACCGCATAGTGTTAAATAAAATAAATAAAAAAGTTTTATTTCTCGGAGTAATTATACAAACAAAATTAATTAAAAATAGCAAAATATTTAAATTATATTTCAAGCATCACAATAATATTTAAATGTCCAATTATAAAAATTAATAATTAAAATTATTAATTATTAATAGATAGATAGATAGCGCCAACCGCTATTAGGTACCTTTGCCCGTGGCACGATACATATGTTATATGGTTTTGAACTGGTTTTGATACGACCTTGCCTTGGTGATTAGCGCGCGGCGCGTCTCACCACTTAATTTTGCATGGGCCAATCAACGTGAGTAATCTTCAAAGTCGTATTAATCGTATCGTATCAAAACCGTAACAAATTGTTAAATTTGAATCGGGCTCCTGGTCTTAACCTGGACAGAAGGGAATCACCTGCGTATGCGTCCAGTGGCAGGGCTCTATGGTTAGTACCAACACCACTAAGTGAATGAGCATCCAGTTTATTGACAACGTCATTCCTTGAACCTCTAAATGGATAAAAAAAAATAACATTCTTAAAATAAAACTATTTAAACGGATTACAGCGTATAATATAATATCTGTTGTTTAAAAAAGTAAAAGTTGTTTTATAAAAACAAAATAACCTGTTGCATTCGTTTATTGTGTTATTATTTCCTATTTTAGGTTAGGTCAACAGGAGCACTACCTATATGTATATGTTGACTTTACATACATGAGTTTTATGTTTCCCGCCACCCAAAAGTTGTCTAGAAGAGATCGCTTTTTAACGATAAGACCATCTGTTGTAACCTTGTTATATCAGAACGGGCAATGTGAAAAACGCTCTTAGGTAAAGTCTGGTGAGTAGTAGACACAAATGTAGCGTAATGGAAGTCTAGTCTGGCTCTGAGGGCGTCCGCTTGCTGGCGCGGGTGCACAGAGCGGGCGCACGTGCGGGGTTGCCATTATACGTAGGTAAAATCCGACGCACGCGTCCGCGTCACTTAGCGTTGCTCATACTATTTTTCATAAACCCGCTTGCCCGCTCCGCCCCAGCTAGCGGACGCCATAAAAAGAGGACAAAAGTCCTTACGGTTTAGATAGAGCATGTAGTACGGAGTGATCACGAGCCTCAAGAACGAGGACATGAGAATGGCCATCAGAAACAAGCCGTTGGTGTCGCTCATCTGTCTCATAATGTCGCTCATGCGCTCGTACGAGAGAGCGAGACGCTGAACCAATGAATCTGCTTTCATCACACTCCCATCGCCAGGCAGTGTTGATAATTCCGATCCTGAAAAATTGGTTTAATAACCTAAATAACCTCTTGTGAGCCGCGTATGAGTAAAGAAAAGACGCTTGGCACACAATGAGTTATTATAACGATTAAGAAGCCATACCAAACAATGAAACTGTCGCAATCACAACCTGTACCACGCGACCAAAACGTCGTAAGCGCCGTAAAATTTAATGGCGCATCCCATCGCCATCCCGCCGCGCCATAAGCCATCTGACACCACTACCCTCTCTACACGCTGGCCCATCGTGTAGAGGAGCCATAATACTCGGCCTAAAGACTGTTAAGCAGCGTAGCTAGTATAAGCCGCCGAAGAAAGCCATTCGATTACCGTGTCGTAGTCTGATCAGATGTTGATTCAGAACAGTGGCGCCCTCGTGCACCGCTAGCACCGTGCCCGCCCACTTCACCACCGCTAGCATGCCCTGCAAATCCGTGATGTAACGTACTCCGAAACATAGGTTTATCGTCCCTGAAAAATGACTCCTATTAACTTAAGATGAAAGTGGACGGTCGCGCGTTCGCTTTTTCATACAAAAGTATTCCTCATTATCCTCCCTGGGTAAATATTATGACATAATTTGATGTATATATACGAGTATCAATCAACCACATACACAACTACGAAATAAATGCTTCCCTAACAGTTTTATACGTCATTATGAACTCAGCAACGTCATTTGACGCCATAATTACGTCATTATTAAGTCATTATGACGTCGCGACGTCACATTGTTACAGGGATTGTGGCTTGTCTGATTTCTGATCCAGTATAACGTATATGCTAGAAATTCAATATTATACTGACACATTACGTCTCCTGTCGAAGTTACTTGCATATAATACATAACGAAGTCCAGCAACATAATGGCCGCCATCCACAGGAGCATGATGACCATCGCAATATTTTTGATTCGTTCCATCATAGCGGATGGAGCAGTCACCTTGAGATCGAAATAGATCTGAAAACATTACTTATTAAGTTTTACATACAAACAACAGCTGTATGACTAGTAACGTTACATTTAGTACCATGCCGGTACATTACATTTGAAATATTATAACATGAGTTCGCACGCAATGTTGCCTCAACCGTTAATATTATACAACCCCACAACCTTCCATTGGTAAGTTAAAACAAGTTTGGTGGATATAACTAGTATCGCTACATTTAGTACCATATGTACTTACATTACATTTGAAATATTATAACATGAGTTCGCACGCAATGTTGCCTCAACCGTTAATATTATACAACCCCACAACCTTCCATTGGTAAGTTTAATAAATAAAAATAATAATAAAATTCTTTATTTCGGACAAATGCATCCATAGAGTGTTAGTACTACAAGCAGAATCTTAATCTAGTGTTAGTATTTAATACAATAGGTACCTACTTATATTATGAATTGAACAACACTTTTAATTTGCTCGGTCCAGTGCTTGAGGATCGGACAATCAAACCTATCGGCAATTTCTCTTAGAATGCTGTTGGGACTACATCTCACACGACTTAGTAATGAGACTATATTTTTACGTAATATAGTCTCAAAACTATCCGTGCGAGCTGCCACAAACATGCCCGATGCAGAGCACCTGCTGGGCAGTCCCATCAGCATTCTAAAAGAATTGTTGTACTGTACGCGCAAGGCGTTGTATGCTCGTTTCGTGTACCGGACCCACAGGCTGCTCGTGTACAAGGATTGACAGTATGATTTAAACAGTGTGATTTTTACATCATGTGAGCAACGAGCAAACCTGCGGGTAATCATATTACTCCGAACCGCCAACGCCCTGCGCTCCCTTTCTAAGTCTAGATCATCCCTTAGGTCGCTCGTGAGAACGTGTCCCAGGTATTTAACCTTGTCCACAACTTGCAATGGGCTAGAGTTCAACAAAATAGGTGGTACATAGTATGGCTTGATTTTACCCGCCTTAAATATCATCACCTCACTCTTTTTGGTGTTGTACTCTAGTCCATGGGTCAAGGCGTAGGCTTCGCAGTGGGCAAGCAGCTGCTCCAGTGCACTGACAGACGGGCTCAGTAGCACCATGTCATCGGCATAACTTAGGCTGTTGACACAAGTGCCACCAACATAGCACCCAGCATGCATGCCACTCAGCCCGACTATCAGCTCGTTGATGTATAGGTTGAAGAGCTTCGGTGAGGTGATACCGCCCTGTCTTACCCCACATTCAAGCCTATACTCACTGGATAAACTGCTCGCCCACCTGACCTGGTTTATCTGATTGCTGTACCAGTGCCTAAACAGTCCCACACACTCCCTCGGTATACCTGTCTCACTTAGTTTTTGCCAAAGCAGATCATAATTGACTCGATCAAATGCCTTGGACAAATCGAGGAAACAGGCGTATACGGGGGTTTTCCTATCTGTATAATACCTGACCGTGTGCTTAAGACATAGAACTGCACTATCCGTGGACAGCCCCGCCCTAAAACCGAATTGGCCGTCATGTATATTTAGGTAGTTGTCTAGCATATTGTCAAGCACACGGTCAAGTATCTTAGCTGTAGTGGTGGCGAGCGAGATAGGCCGATAGTTGCCCTTATCAGATAGGTCACCCGTTTTATTTTTAACCACTGGTACAACAATTGTCCTCATGAGCTCCGCTGGAAGGTACGAGTGACCAATACATAAATTTAGGAACAACGAAAGTACTCGAGGTAGGTGCACTCCTGCTTATTTAAAGTGCTCTATGCTAAGGCCATCGTGGCCAGGCGACTCACCCCTTTGCATATTACTGATAACCATTTTAATTTGTTTGGAGGTGAAATAGGTAGAACGCCTGCCCCCGATGGCCCTCTCATTTGCTTTTAGCTGGGAGACAGATTTTACATCTAGCAGCGATTTGACATTGAAATGCTCTCTAAATATGTTAGCAATCTCCCCACAGTCCGACTTACCCTCCACACTGACCGGCAAGCCCGGCCTCACATTCATTTTCTTAGTCCCATTCCAAAATTCTTTGAACTTTTTATTTTGGTGGGAGGTAGCTAGCTTGTCCATTAGGATCTGCTCCTGCCTGCTCTGACACCACTTAAGTTTAGACTTGAACACTTTCTTGGTATGATTCATCAGATCATAAACCCTACCCCGACGTGGTTTACCAGCTAACTCCCACAACTTGAATTGAAGCCGGGCCTCCTTGTGAGCTACTGCAACATATTTGTTCCATCCTGCTAGACAGCGACCCCTGGCTCGCTTACCACATTTAGCTGTCACCTTCGCAGCGTTAGATAAGGTGTTAATGACCTTGATGTACAAGTCATCGATAACTTTACAGTGATTACGGTTATCACACATGCCTCCACAACAGTCCCTAAGCGAGTCAGGAAAGTCAATGCCCTTCAATTCACTATTACAGATCCTGCTATATTCATCAATTTGATCTATTTGCCTTTCACCCCATATTACACCACTATTTACATAATTACCACAAATATTAATTACAGGTTCCAATATATTAATATTACATTCAATAAGCATAGGGAAATGATCGGACCAGAACACATCGTACATAACCGTAACGTTGCGTATAGTATTCCATGCACATTTCGTTACGATGCAATGGTCCAACCATCTCCTACACCCATGTATATCACTAACATATGTATACGTATCAGAGCTCACTCCCAATTTATCGATGTCCGCACATATCCATTGTTGCTCAGAGCAGAACTCCATCATCTCACTATAGAAAGGCTCATTAACATGAGCGTTAAAGTCCCCTAGTATAAACACCGCTTGCACGTCATTATTATCTGCAATAGTCGAGGAAAGCGCACCTAAACACTCTGTGTACAACGGCATATTATCATAGGAGTCTGTCGGCATGTAGATACATCCCACCAAAAAAGATACGTCACCTGTTAAGACTTTCACGAATGTTATTCTGTCACTATCACACTCAACTATAGTTACCGCATTGAACGCACTTTTCCTCCAAAGGATACCCACTCCACCGTGAGGGCGTCCTTTCAATAGTCCACCAGACACGTCAACCGCCGATTTACCCGTCCAGCCGAAGTCCTTATCAATCGTACTAAGGAAAGGCAGGTCAAAGGGAAGAAGCCATGTTTCTTGCAACGCCACGATATCCGCACTATTACACAAAGCCCTTATTCCATCTATAGACCTTTTTGCCGACCTACAATTAAAAGTTATTAATTTGCACGTATCAATCATTTTTCGATGTTATGAAGTTCGCTCGATTTAAATTCCGTATCCTCCATTTTCCCTCTAAACATAACAAAGCGTCTAAAAGTTATACCACTGGGCCACAAGTTGTCATTTAGGTATTCACCCAATTTTGATTTACTAACATAAATTTTATAGGAGTAATAGCCCTTATCACGCTTCATGGCAATTCTTTGTAGCGTTACTCGATCTTGAATTTTTTCAAATATATACTCAGATATATCTTTTTCCGTTACCGCTTGGTCTACATTCGAAATAAACATTGGCACCTTAACATCTGCCGCTTTAAACTTCGTATTCAACGATGTTTTAGCACTCCCAGTTTTACCTATAAACTGGTTTCGATGTCGTCTATACTGAACAAGTTTCCATTCCTCATCCATTTCTTTATCCTTCCATTCACCGTTTTTCGGTATACATTGGGCATAAGACAGTTTATTGTTCGTTTGTTTCGTAACAATTGATTTATGTAGCAAATTATTCTTATCTAAGGTTGACTCATCCGACTGCATAGTTTGCTTTATATTCTCCTCTCCGCCCGCATAGGTAACCGGTTCTGCTATCGTCGTTCGCTCCTGCGGCGCATGCGTCGACTCGCTGCTATGCAGGAGCGAGACAGGTAGACACGGCTCAGGTACCTGAGCAGGTGCGCGCATCGGGTCAACGGTCGCGGGCGGTTTAACGACCTCGCTCTTAGCATTCGCAGATAACGTCAAACTATTCGTATTTAAAGTTGAACTTTTAACGGTAGAATCATAAATAGTCATACCGATTGGTCCACTATCTAACAAAAACGCACCTCTTCTACGGTTAACATTTAAATACGATTCATGATGACTCGTACAGGATTCCATATGTTCCTTATCTTTACAACTCTGGGCATCTTTTCTTAGCAAATCAAGCTGATTTTGTGTCACATACGTATCCTTTATTTCCCGTATCTAACCCTGCAAGTTCACGATGTCTTTCAGCAGCCGTGTGACATCTATATTTTCAAAGTTGACCGGAGGTAGCTTGTGTAATTCCTTAGCTACAAATATGGGCAGTTCGTCTGTTTTTGTATTTTTGATGCACCGAATAATATCTTCAATGTCCCGCTCCAGCTTGTCTTTCCTTCTTGTTATATACTTTTCATTTCCTTTTAAACAGTCATACAATAATTTTTTTGCCAGCTCCACATCCTCAGCCGAAAACCCCGTAGCACATATTCTTACTAAACTGATATCATCCATAACATTAATCTTATTTTGCACGAATGCTAGCACCTCGTTGATAACAATATTGCACGATGCACATTTCACGATATTAGACAGCGACATATTCGCAGCGCAAGGTTACCCTCGCACACGCGCACACCTCTCAGCGCTTGCGCGACGACTGTAAAACAAGTTTGGTGGATATAACTAGTATCGCTACATTTAGTACCATGTAGTTACATTACATTTGAAATATTATAACATGAGTTCGCACGCAATGTTGCCTCAACCGTTAATATTATACAACCCCACAACCTTCCGTTGGTAAGTTAAAACAAGTTTGGTGGATATAACTAGTATCGCTACATTTAGTACCATGTACTTACATTACATTTGAAATATTATAACATGAGTTCGCACGCAATGTTGCCTCAACCGTTAATATTATATAATAATAATAATAATAAGCCGATCCTCGTGTGTCCGACATGCGGTTGCCGGATGCTACTGCCATGACTGATTTCTGGCGTAGCATCTGGTCAGTGCCTGTTGAACACACGGAGGGCCGTTGGATAGACGTTGTCGAACGTGAGTGCGAGAACATCGAACCTATGGGTGCTATTACCATCAGCCCCGACGATGTAAGTTGTGCCATCCGTACGGCCCAGAACTGGAAAAGTCCTGGACCGGACGGATTGCACAACTTCTGGCTAAAATGGTTTCGATGCTCGCACGAACGGTTGGCAGCGCAGTTCCAACAAGCCCTAGAGCTCGGTTCCCTCCCACCTTCCCTAACAACTGGTGTGACCTTCCTGCTCTACAAGTCCGGTAGTACCACGGAAGCGAAGAACTACAGACCCATCACGTGCTTGCCTACACTCTACAAGCTCCTTACATCCATTTTGAGAGCAAAAATCAACGCGCACATTGTCGCTAACAACATTTTGGCGTCCGCTCAAAATGGATGTAGGGTTGGGTCCCGTGGTACTAAAGAGCTCCTCCTCATAGACATGACCATATGCCAGCAAGTTCGGCGGAACAGGGGGGGCCTCTCGGCCGCCTGGATTGACTATAAGAAGGCCTATGATTCGGTGCCTCACTCATGGCTGAGAAGGGTATTGGAGCTGTATAAACTTGATGCAGCTTTAATATCCTTCCTAAGTGCGTGTATGAGGCAGTGGATCACAGTCCTTCGTCAACCAGGAGGTGGAGATGACCGCCCTGGCCCGCAGGACTTTATAAGGATCGAGCGAGGAATATTTCAGGGTGACAGTCTGAGTCCCCTGTGGTTCTGCCTAGCTCTGAATCCCCTCAGCACCCTGCTGAAGGATTCAGGGTTAGGTTGCCAGCTTCGGAGAGAGGGTGAAGTCATTTCTCACCTTCTGTACATGGATGACCTCAAGCTATTTGCGCCAAATAACCAAGACTTGATGGTGCTATTGAAAACCACAGAAGTTTTCAGTACCGCCATCAGAATGGAGTTTGGTGTCGATAAGTGTGCGGTTATGCATGTACAGCTGGGGGAGGTTGTAAATTCAACAAATTTACAACTTTCTGAGACAATGTCTTTCAGATCTATCTCTGAATCAGAAACCTATAAATACCTTGGTATGTCACAGTCGTTGGGTATTGAGGGCGAGGGTATTAGACGGTCGGTGAAGGAGCGCTTTTTCAGTCGGCTCACAAAAGTCCTTAACAGTCTTTTGTCAGGAGGCAATAAAGTGCGCGCCTTCAACGCCTGGGTAATGCCCATACTCATATACTCCTTTGGCATACTAAGGTGGACTCAGACCGAGCTGGACGCCCTGGATCGGAGGGTCCGTCTACTACTCACCACACACCGTATGCTACACCCACGCTCGTCAGTTATGAGATTGTACATCTCACGGAAGTGTGGAGGTCGAGGCTTCCTTAACGCCAAAGATCTCCACAACCGCGAGGTGTGCAATCTCAGGAATTATTTCCTTAACAACGAGTGTGGGATGCATCGTGATGTGGTGGCAGTGGACAGGCACTTCACGCCGCTCTCCTTGGCAAACGAGAACTGGCACAAACCTGTGGTACAAAGTGCTGCGGGCCGCAAGGCGGTATGGGAGAGTAAGGTGCTACACGGGCGGTTCTACAAGGCCCTCACGGGACCCGATGTAGACCTGCTCGCGTCGGTGAACTGGTTACGATTCGGGGACCTCTTCGGAGAAACCGAGGGTTTTGCCTGTGCAATTGCGGACGAAGTTATGATGACGAACAACTATCGGAAATATATCCTGAAGGACGGTACGGTCGACATTTGTCGGGCATGCCGCCGTCCCGGAGAGTCACTCAGGCATATCATTTCCGGTTGTTCTCATCTTGCTAACGGCGAGTACTTGCACAGACATAATCTCGTAGCCAGGATTATTCACCAGCAGCTTGCTCTTCTATACGGCCTTGTGGACTGCGAAGTACCGTACTACAAGTATTTACCTGTGCCAGTTCTCGAGAATGGTCGTGCCACGCTCTATTGGGATCGATCTATCATCACTGACAGGACTATTGTAGCCAATAAGCCTGACATTGTGATAATAGATCGATCGCAGCGCCGGGCCGTGCTCGTCGACATCACCATCCCCCATGATGAGAATCTCGTGAAAGCCGAGAAGGACAAGTCCAGTAAGTACCTAGACTTGGCTCACGAGATAACCGCCATGTGGGATGTTGATTCGACGATCATTGTCCCGATAGTCGTTTCAGCGAACGGTCTCATAGCGAAGAGTCTCGACCAACACCTTGAGAGACTCTCGCTAGGTGGTTGGATCAAGGGTCAGATGCAGAAGGCGGTTATCTTGGACACGGCGCGGATAGTCCGCCGGTTCCTCTCTCTGCGGCCCTGACCACCGGCAGCTTGGGCCTTGCCCCGCTGCCGGCGGTACCCTAGGTTAGGTTTTTTATAATGTGTTTATATATTTTTTGTAATGTTTTATAAGTGTTTTTGTATTTTACTTTTATATCCATATTATAAAAACCTAGCCTAAGATGAAAGATAAATAAAGAGAATAATAATAATAATATAGCCTTTTATTCAGATCCACTTAACCTAGTAACATTAGACTGATTTTAACAAAAGATAAACATAAAAACTTATTCTAGTATTTGCTGCTTGCTTATTTTTTGTAGATCTGTTTGCCAATCGGCAAAGGCCTCCTCCAACCTTTTCCATTCCGATCTTTCCCGAGCGACTCTGTTCCACGTCGCTCCTGCCACCTGTCTAATATCATCATCCCATCTTTTTCGTGGTCTACCACTCTTCCTTTTGCTGTTCCTGGGGTACCATCCTGTCACTTTCTTACTCCATTTATCATGACCTCTAATCATGTGCCCTGCCCATTTCCATTTGAGTCTCCTCATTTTCCGTGTTACATCTATGGTTTTTGTTTTATTTCTGATGACATGGTTTCTCAGTCTGTCTGATTTCTTGACATTTATCATACTCCTTTCCATAGCGTATTGACAGGATGCGAGTTTTCTGGTCATTTTCTGATTTAAATTCCATGATTGGCAGCCATATATAAGGACGGGTAGTACACACGTGTTAAATAGTTGACTTTTTATGTTTATGTGCAGTTTTTTGTCTTTCATAGCTTCTTTTAAGCTCCAGTATCTTTTCCAGCCGTTCGTAACTCTTCTCTCTACTTCTTTGCGCATAGGTTCTTCTAGTGTTATGAGCTGTCCCAGATATATATATTCATCAGTGTACTTGATTTCGGTGTTTTCTAACTGTATCGTGACTTTGTTTCCATTTGTCATCATTTTAGTCTTTTCGGGATTTAGCTTTAAACCCACTTTTCCGCTTTCCAACGTAAGATCTTTTATCATTCGATTTATGTCGTCAGGTGATTCGGCGAATATCACAATGTCGTCAGCAAATCTTAAATGCGTCAGCGATACACCGTCCACATTAATCCCGAGATTTTCCCAATTTAATCGTCTGAAAATTGATTCTAGTACCGCCGAGAATAGTTTTGGAGATAGGGGGTCTCCTTGTCTGACGCCTTTTCCTATTTTGAATGGATCGCCTTTCTTTTCTAATTAGATTCTAGCTGTACTATTCCTATATACGTTCCTGATTAGTCGAATGTATTTATGTTCAATCCCTTGATCTCCTAATGCTTCCCAGATGTTCTTATGTAGTAGAGAATCGAATGCTTTGCTGTAGTCAATGAATGCAATATAGTATGTGAGCTGGTATTCGTGGTACTTCTCTAGAATTTGACGTACTACATGGATGTGGTCAATAACCGAGTAGTCTTTCCGAAATCCAGCCTGCTCGATGGGTTGATGTTCATCTAGTGTTCTTTCAATCCGTTTTAAAATGATCTTCTCTTTAATATTATACAACCCCCCAACCTTCCATTGGTAAGTTAAAACAAGTTTGGTGGATATAACTAGTATCGCTACATTTAGTACCATGTACTTACATTACATTTGAAATATTATAACATGAGTTCACACGCAATGTTGCCTCAACCGTTAATATTATACAACCCCACAACCTTCCATTGGTAAGTTAAAACAAGTTTGGTGGATATAACTAGTATCGCTACATTTAGTCCCATGTACTTACATTACATTTGAAATATTATAACATGAGTACGCACGCAATGTTGCCTCAACCGTTAATATTATACAACCCCACAACCTTCCATTGGTAAGTTAAAACAAGTTTGGTGGATATAACTAGTATCGCTACATTTAGTACCATGTACTTACATTACATTTGAAATATTATAACATGAGTTCGCACGCAATGTTGCCTCAACCGTTAATATTATACAACCCCACAACCTTCCATTGGTAAGTTAAAACAAGTTTGGTGGATATAACTAGTATCGCTACATTTAGTACCATGTACTTCTCGTACATTACATTTGAAATATTATAACATGAGTTCGCACGCAATGTTGCCTCAACCGTTAATATTATACAACCCCACAACCTTCCATTGGTAAGTTAAAACAAGTTTGGTGGATATAACTAGTATCGCTACATTTAGTACCATGTACTTACATTACATTTGAAATATTATAACATGAGTTTACACGCAATGTTACATTAGTAAGTTATCGTACGTTGAAAGTGGCTAAGTAACGTTACGTTTAGTACCATGCAGGTACAATACATTTGAAATATTATAGTGCAAGTTACACAAAAGTTTCTCACGTAATATCTCTTCAAAGTACAGATAGTAACCTGACAGAATCGTTCAAAATGTACATTCTATAAATATACCGTATGAACATTGCACAAAACATTCATACGTAATGTTTCTACAAAGTACATACAGTAACTTGACAGAACCTTTCAAAATGTTCATTCTAGCAACGTGTAATATGAAACTTGTACAAAACTTTCACACGTAATGTCTATACAAGGTGCCAATATTACCTTTACAGAACCTTTAAAAATATTTATTCCAGCAATACAATAATTGAAACTTGCACAAAACTTTCTTACGTAATGTCTCTACAAAGTACCAAAGTTACAATAATACAATTCTGCAAACGTTGTACTTGGAACTTGTGGGAAACTTACATTGGTAAGTATCAACATCTTACATATGAGCTAAATGGGCAAATTACAAATGACATGTAAAGCGTGGCCGTTAGAGCTTTGCCATAACCTCTCCGGTAGCTTGCCACAACATTGCAAGCTTGAATTTGTAACTTACAACCTCCCAAATGTTAATTTCGGACATGTTGTAGAAATTTTCGTTTGCTCAGTGGGAGCCGTACGAATAAAATAATCTTCAATGTATTTTCAATGTGTCTATATATACATTATGTATGGCACACGCGATGGAGTCCGTCCGGAGCCGTCTGCGTTCGCGAGGAGGCGATCGGCTTGCGGCTGTACAAATCCCAGGTAGCATTTATACGTCATTATGACGTCAACGCAGTCATTTTGACGTAATAATGCCGTAATTATGACGTCGCTGACGTCACTGCTACCTGGGATGAAATGCGCTTGCTTATGGATGGAAATGCTTATGGATTCCTGACCTTTTCCACCTGATCCAGAACGCGCTTCAGGGTCTCCATCTGCGCCTGACCTCTATAGACGGCCAGGCTGGCTATGACCAGAGTCAGCACTGAGTTGGACACCCACACAGTCGACTGCACCACAGTATTACCGGCGTGTATACGACGCTCGCCAGGGACTTGGTATAATTCTAGAATCATACTCGTCAGTGACATGATATCTGAAATAAAATTCATAGACGTATTTTAAGTCCCCGGCAAGCTCGGCCAAATTTGCACCTTCACATACAAACGTAGTTCCGCTCTCATTTAAAAACTACGCTTTGCACATACAATGACAATATCTAGGTCTGAAATTAGTTTATATAGCTCCAGCTTATAAAACAAACGAAATAGATCAAAAACAAGTTTTGGATGAAAAACTTAAATTCGCAGTATTTTTTTTACTATGGTATCTGAAGCTACATAAACTAATTACAGACATTACCTTATCCAGGGGCGTATATACTCGTAGCTAGAGGATATGGCGCCCGGGGCAGTCACCAAATTTGCGCCCCCTGACGACTGACAAAAGTTTCCCTGCTGCTGCCTTTTGCCCATTTTGGCGCCCCCTCTTGGATGGATTTGCCCCCCAGCCCCCCCCCCCCCCCCCCCTAGCTACGCCACTGACCTTATCCTATTGTAAGTACAAAGTTTCAGAGCAATCTAGCTAGTCGTTTTAAAATGAGAGCTTAACTACGTTTGTATGGAGAACCGAGCTTGCCGGAGACCCTTAATTGAGATCTGTTTTTCTGGACCTACATCTACAGTGGCGCCAACTTGTGAGCACAAAAACGGTAGCCCTCATTGAACAATACTCACTAAAAGCTGTCATAGCAACGACCTGTATAGCTGCTAGCGTTTTTGACACATAAAAGCGCCATCCAGCGCGCGCGCGTCTTGCGCTGAGCGGCGCCACTCCTGTGTAGCGACACAGGTGGAGAATCAGCGCCAACGTGCCCTCTGCGTACATACCGTCGCTTTCTGTATCCACTGTAGAGGAAACAGTTGATTAAAAAGTGCAAGATGCTCTCAAAATATCGCTACGTGCTTTCCCTAAGTCGTCATTTAGGTACCGGATTCGATCATACATCGGTATGGCTCGGTTAGTTAGGTCAATTTATCCTTTTTAGGGTTCCGTACCCAAAGGGTAAAAACGGAACCCTATTACTAAGACTCCACTAACCGTCTGTCTGTCCATCTATCTGTCCGTCTGTCTGTCTGTCACCAGGCTATATCTCATGAACCGTCTATTTGTTTATTTATTTGTTTATTTGTTTATTAGGATCACCAACAGAAGATACAATTTACATACTAGTATTAACTTACAAAAAGGGCACATTTTTTATTGATCCCCCACTTACAGGCAATCACAGCATGCATTATTATATTAATTTAAACATTAAGTCAACAGTAACACCTAGAAAAAGACTTAGTATACATTACAAAAATCTAGAATAAGTATATAATACTAATTAACAAGACACCTAATAGTTAATATTAACAATAACTAAGGTAAGTTAGCCGAGCTAGCTGAGGTTGTCAACAGACAATAATTTGTTTTTAAATAAGACCGTGATAGCTAAACAGTTGAAATTTTCACAGATGATGTATTTATGTTGTCGCTATAACAACAAATACTAAAATAAGAATAAAATCAATATTTAAGTGGGGCTCCCATACAACAAACGTGATTTTTTTGCCGTTTTTTGCGTAATGGTACGGAACCTTTCGTGCGCGAGTCCGACTCGCACTTGGCCGGTTTTTTGTTATAATTGATTATTTAATCCTATCTAACGACTATAACGCCCCTCCAAATCAGGGATTTAATTGTAGCAAGAGAGATTGTTGAAGGTAATTAAACGAATTAATTATCCTCAACAGTTGTAATTCACTGTGGCGCCGACCTTGTGGGTGTGGGACATAAGTATTGCTTATTTGACAGTTGGTTAGCTGCTAAATAGTATGAAGATTTTGCCCCACGATAGTTCATATTTTCTCCGTGTCGTGGGCTGACGCCGCTTGTATTTCCTCCTTCAAGGACTTTGTACTTTGCCAATAATGAAAATTACAGTTTTTCAGTAACCTACGAGTTACCTTTACCTACTAAGATCAGTCGCAGAGATATGTAGACAGCCATAACAAAATTTCTAGAGTCCGTTGTTAACTACTGAAGCATTAAACATTTAAAAAAGAAGTTTCTCAAATCTTACCGTAATTATTTTGTCGAGAATATTTATTATTAGGTTTCTGTAGTATTGACGCAGTCAAACGTGTTCCCATGATGAAAATCGATCCTTGGAACTACGCTTATTTGAATTACGAGTAAAATAATTTGAACAACTATTTGCCTTACAACTTTTTCTTTAAATAGCTATCCACCGAGTCTTTTCTAATGAACCCAAACTACTAAGACTCCACTGTCCGTCTGTCATCTGTCCGTCTGTCTGTCTGCCCGTCTGTCCATCACCAGGCTGTATTTGCTACCTGGGATCTGATGAACCGTGATAGCTAAACAGTTGAAAATTACACAGATGATGTATTTCTGTTGCCGCTACAACAACAAATACTAAAAAGTACCCTCGGTGGGCGATTCCGACTCCACTTGTCCGGTTTTTAGCTATGTAAATAGTTGGTAGTAGGTATACGTCTTGAATTTAAATGCGAAATAGACCACTTGCAAAACTTACAATCGATGAAGCAGACTGCCTAGGTACGGATTTAAATTAAACCCAACAACCTGCTATACTAGCTATAGGTAATTTAAGTTACTTAACTAGAGACTGATGACCCAAAAGTCAAACTCATTGTTAAGCTTAGCGGGGCTTGGGCTATATTTAAGAATACCGCTGTATTTTATTAAATAAATAAAATAAGATTTCTTCAGAATTAGCGGAGTAGAGCGATATTCAGATATAAATATCTGTCATCGTTTTGATATTAATATGACATGATTGCTTATTTTTGAGCACTATAATTACTGACTGAGTCGCATAATGCAAGTGATTTCAAGATCATAATAACAATACCAATATCAAATCCAGACACGACTCAAAAATTGTTTAATTTAAATGTCAACCGAACTGTTTTACTTTCGTTTAGGTAGTACCTACTTGTTAATTATTATTACCGAAAAAAACAAAACATCAATAATGTGATGGGGGCATACATACATACATAATAATGAGTTCTTTTCAAGTACCTACGTGAAACCTAGATAAATGATACGATGGTTAACCAAAGTAGGTATATTGTTGGACGCAGTGGCGGATTTGCAGTCCTGGCCGTTACTACTAACTAGCCGCCCCTTTCTCAGCACTCATCTTGCTTGCTGCCGCTCCTAACGTCTCAATTGCCGCCCGAGGCCCGGGCCCATACTTGGCCTTAGGGCAAATCCGCCACTTTAAAGGTTGGACGCATTTTAAAGAGAGCTACCGGAACTGGTTGAACACCCGGTGCATTATTATGGCTCACCTTTAAATTTTATGGTCGATGAAAGAAGCCTCCTGGCGCGTGGCAACAAGCACGCCACTTCGGTCCAGTAGCCTTAGCACAGGAGCGCCGCTACAGTATTTCGCCCACGAGATAGACTGCCTACCCGTCCTGGGTGCCTAGACAAGGTGACAATTGTTTACGCTCCGCAGCGAACAAACGTTTTGAGATGGATAAGGGGGCTCCCTAAATTCCAAGTGCCATAACAAGTGCCTAGGGGCCATAGGACTCTAAATCCGGGCCATAGGTCTCTAAATAGGTCTCATACTAAACTTTAACAAATGCGGTGCTCTTCTTATCTCGCAGAACTTTCAGTTTGCGCCCGGTCTGAAAGTTCAAGTCTCTTACTCCCATTTTTCTCTTACAAATTCCCACTCTCTTTAATTACATTATGCTTCAATTACTTTACATTATAGCGTTAATCTTCTATACGTCTTTTATATACCTAGGTAATGACAATTCCGGAAATAAACGAAATTCCTAAAGTCCGTTTACCGCGGGTCTACTGACAACTAGACATAATGACTTTTTAAACGCATTGTACTTTGCCTATGTCATGTAAATCATGTTACGAATGTCTTCATTTGGAATAGTGTTCATTTAACTTTCATAACACAAAAAAAAACATTATAGGCCAACTCGAGGTCTTTTAACTCAAGCTGTAACGCCCGTCTGTCATTAGGGGTCATCCATTAATTATGTGACACATTTTATTCCTATATAACCTGTTTGTTGTTCAAAATAAAATTGTCAAATATATGACGTCACATCCGAGGGGAGCAGGTTGCCTAGTCACAAAGTCACAAGGAAGGGTAAAAAAAAATGAAATAAGTGTGACGTAATTTTGGGTGAGCCCTTTTTGAGGCGTGAAATTGTGTGACATTAAATGACGTCACGTTACAATTGCCATCTCTTTCTGCAGATGATTATCTGCGTCATTAGTACACTATAAAGATAACCAATTAGGATGCATTTAGGTTTAGGATTTCTTATCTTAGTTTGCAAATGCCGACCGACACCAAGACAATGAACGGCAATAAACTTTACCTGAGCTAACCTTTTTTTCAACACCCACATTTTTAAGTTCCATGCTGGTTATCACTTTTTCACTTCACTGCAAGACGTTTTAACGATTTTTGCCCTTAAGTTGCCCTTGGTTCACCTCGAATGTACCTAGTACCTACCGTTATTATAAATAAATAAATGTATATTTCTGTCCCTCTTAACAGAAAGTGCGAAAGCATAGAAGGTAAAAAAACTTAAAGCTTCTTAACGTTGCTGTGTGCTTGGTCTTTACGAAGTAATATATATGTCTATGGTTAGAAATCAAACTCACATACACATGTAATAATGTGTTCACATGGTCAAAAGGCACGAGCACGATACAGTTATGTGAATCGAATAGCAAAGTTAGATCATAGATTAGCTCCACAATATTAGAGCAGATATTGCACTTTCATCACCATCGAAGATACGATTTTATTCGTGCCGTGCGTTGTGTAAGTCAATATACTCACAAATCCAAACCAGATTTACATTGTAGATACAGGTGTAACTAGGAACAGGCGGTCTTATCGCTGTAGGCCGAGCACATGATTGACGCGACAGTATCTCGCCGCGAGATAGACTATCCGACTTAGTGGATAGTCTACAACGGCGTGACGAACCTGCATGACGCCAATATGCCCGCGACGCTGAAATAAACCCTTAGGTAAAATATGCCTCTTTCGATAAGTAACGGAGAGGCAAGTTTTAAGAGTTCCCTGCCTTCTTTTCATCATTTTCCATCTTCACCAATTAGATGATGGCAGTCCTCAGCTGTGCGTTTCTCCTTCCCGTCTCGCACAGCTAAACTGTGGAATGAACTGTCGCCTGCGGTATTTCCGTACCGATACGACCGGCAACACAGATACAATACAAGTCATACAAGCCTTCTGATGTCACTCATCTGCTCGTATGTCTCCTGTTATAAAAAAAAGTTGGGGTTTGTTCAGTAGCAAGCTTATTATACTACTCTTTGAGCAAGCTCCAGCTCTTCCCTAGCATGAGTAGCAAGCATTGATGAAACATTCGAGAATAAGGCGATACACACACCGCG
This sequence comes from Cydia strobilella, assembly GCF_947568885.1. NCBI lineage: Eukaryota > Metazoa > Arthropoda > Insecta > Lepidoptera > Tortricidae > Cydia > Cydia strobilella. The sequence goes on from NC_086059.1 coordinate 3,285,278, forward strand.
GCAGCCAATGACATAAGTATATATATATCTGTTTTGCTTACACTTTGGACTTTTTGTAAATATTTTTAAGTCTTGTGCTGCTGATGTTACCAAAATTTGCATGCCAAATGGCTGAATATTGTTACTCACTATTTATAAGGACATCTTTGTAGATACATATTCTTGCAAATAAATTATTCTTATTCTTAACTACTTACTGTTCAATAAAGATAAAGTATGTATTTTTATAGAGTACCTAGCGTATCCATTACTGTTTTATGTAATCTGTATCTGGCTGCACTGCTGGCAAAGTTTTAATATATATAATGTTCATCCCCAGCGAGCACAATCAACTGTAGCTTATGCTATGCTCTGCTCGCTTCACACGGAAATACTTAACTAAAATAGTGCACAGTTGTTTAGATTTTTTAGTTGGCTTTTGAACGGGTAACGAGAATTTCATTACGGAATCCTACGTAGACGAAGTTGCGAATAGAAGTTAGTTAGGTTATAATGCTTACGTATATCTATATATATATACGTATAAAGTTATAACCTAGTTGGTCAAACCAAATCATGAATCTAGTATAACTGGATCGGTCATGAGGGGTGGGGGGAAATGACCGAACGGGATAGTCTTATGTATCTTTCAGTAGCAGAAGCAGAGAAAGCGCTGTTATTGTTTGTCCTTGTCACAGTCTCACATTTTTTATTATTTCCCACCGTAAATTTGTATGGTTTATGGTGGGCTACAAATCTACTCGACCAATCATATTGTCGCAATGCGTATGTTTTGTCCCTCACGGGCGCACGCGTATAGCTAATCTATGTAATGCTAGGTCTATGAACCAAATTGTCAGTAAATGAGAACAAAAAAAAACTATACTCATCCTTCTCTTTTGGGTGCTAGTACTAGTGTAAGACAAAGATAGTATGATTCTCTCTGTCTGTTTGAAATGAGACAGTCCTTTGACAAACAATCAATTAATACTGTTTCAAAGCTCGCTCCAGACTACGCGGCTTCGCACCGCGATTCGCGCACGAGTGTGGAGGATGCTTCACGATGGCAACACTGTCAGCTGTCTGAGCTGTCACATGCCTGTCACTGTGTCACTGTCAATTTTCATAACATAACCTCTAGACTAGCGCTCACCGACCAAAGCGCGAATGTTTACTATTTTAATAAAAAGTTTAGTATTATAAATTACCTGAACACCCAGTACCATTCCAATACACCTTACTATGTCTGCCGAAGAACGTTATGCCGATAATTCTATCATAAATTTCCTCAAAACAAACGTTCCCAAATCGGACCAAGCCAACATTGAAGCAGAGCTGAAAAAGGATTTTCTTTTAGCTAAAAAGAAGAGTAAAAAGCCCCAAAAGAAAGTTAAAACTAAGAAGATTCGTACTTTAACGAGACGTGAGAAAAAATGTTTAGGTTTCTACGATATACCAAGACGCAGTGTTAAATACGAAGATGTGCTTCCTATGCACAATATGTGGAGTGACTATGTGAGTCAAATGCTAGAACTGGGCAAGCCATTGCCGGACTGTACAAGTAAAAGTTGGGAGCAGTTTACACAAACCCTGTACCGGTCAGATTTCCATGGCAGCTTACTTCACGTAGTCCGCTCTAGATGCCCGAACTACGTCGGCAAGAGCGGCATATGTATTATGGACACGAGGAACACGTTTAAAATAGTGTCGAAAGATAATGTGGTGACTACAGTGCCTAAATTTTGTTCAGTGTTTGAAATGCACATAAGGAATGTGGCAGTGACTTTGTTTGGGAAGCATTTGTGTGTGCGGCCAGCAGAAAGGTCATCTAAGAAAGTAAAGACTCAATTACATCCTGATCTAATATAGGCTCTTAACGTTATGATGCTCAGTGTCATAAATGCTATAGACTTAAGCAACAAGTATTTTGATGTTTCGAAAAGGTTACATTAACAAAGAAGATTGTGAAAATAAGTATGCAAGTCCCATTTTTTTATTAAAGGATAAGCTGTTAACCATGTTTTTCTAATTTATAAAAAAATGATTGTTAGACCAAGATACGTCTGCAACAATTTTGATAGCACACGCAGTGCAAGTGTATTCAAACATCTATGAAATTATGACGTATAAATAACACTTGCACTGCATATGCTATCAAAATCGTTGCAGACTTATCTTGGTCTAACTCTAGTGACGAAACTTGCTGCCGCAAAGTATAACTGCACATGTAACTATTTTTGTATGGTGTCAAATCAACCCATGCCGTAGTGAACATGTTTAATATAAGGAATAAAATTGCAAGTACAATGTAAAAAAATAAAAAATAAAATTTATATTTTATTTATTTTATTACATGCATTGGGCTCCTAAAAGCAAACCAACTTACAAACAGTATATCACTGATATTAGCTTATAAATTAATGTTATGTCCCATTTATGTGTATACATAATTTATGTAAAAAAAATTTTTTTATGATACAGGAGGCAAACGAGCAGACAAATCGCCTAATGGTAAGCGATTACCGTCGCCCATAGACACCTGCAACACCAGAGGGGCTGTGAGACGTTGCCAGTGCTGCACGGTATGATGGGGTATATATGTAACTACATTCAAGCAGATTAACCTTCTCGATGCCATGTCAAACACAAACTCGAACGCCACGCCACCGAAATGTCAAAACTGAATTTGAACTTTATGCGAATGCACGTAGGTCTATGTTACTCTGTGTCTGTGACAGATTAATCAGTCTTTGGCGTTAGACCTACGCTGCCGATATATCCGTCATTGGCGTCCAAAGGTTAATAAGAAGTTACAGTAACAATACAAATGTCATGTTACAAGTTTTTATACCTACATAATACCTGATGGTGTGTTCCTATACTTAGGTATGTAATTTCTACATGATCAGTTAACATAATAAACTGACCAGTTGGCCACCATATATAGACAAGGCCAGCTGCATGGGCTATTTCGAGGTACAATGCTGGTTATTTTGTTTCCCAACTGACCATGTAAACTTTACTGGCCTTTTAAAATTCCTAATTATTAATACTAACATTATTTGGCTCTTAGGGTACTGTTAAGCATTACAATACAATACAAAACTTAATCCTGTGCCTTTGTAAATTTCTTAGGCCCAGGTTTCTGTCCTGGATGTTTCTTCCAATGCGGCTTTGGCCCCGGGCCTCTCGTCTCCGGGTCCTGCGAAGCCTCCCGGCCCCTGGAAACAGAGGACTCCCTACTACTCGGAGCCTGACCAACATTCTGTTTATTATCATTATTCAACCTCTTGATAACAAAGCGGAAGGAAAATATCTTGTCCTTTATGAAATGGGTTAGCATGTCAAGAGGCATGATAGCACAGTTGGCGTGTCGGAACACCTCATCGGCTTTCATGCTGTCGTTGAAGCAGTGCTCGGTGAAGACAACTTTGCGTTGCTGATCGCGTTGGCTGATTACGTGTATTTCGTAGAGGTGTTGTTGGGCGACTTTCTTTTGTCCGATATGCTGGATCGCCCAGTAGGCCATGCGCTGGATAGTGTCCACCTTTAATAAAGAAAATGTATGTCAAAAGATAGTCACTAATAAGGCGAAATAAGGGCATGTTATACTGGGTCCTGCTTCAGTCTGGCATTTGAATCAGCTTCGATCTTGCTCTTACGGCACAGTCAGATTTTTGACTTATACAAGGGGTTTCCTTAAGTTATTTTGTCATGGAGCAAAAGGACTATACTTTAAAGACATACAGACAAGTATTCTTGTTAATTATGTATTGCGCATTTCCAAAGTCCGTCACGTTTAAAGTGGTTAGATATAATTCGTATATAACGACAGATATTATGTAGGTACAATTTTATATTTTTTTTTGTCTGACCATAGTACCCCCCCTCCCAGGGCAACCCCATCTAGAATAGAATAGAATAGAAAACGTTTATTGTAAAAATCTACATACAGCACCATACAAATTTAAAAAGAAGAAGATCTTATACACTAACACGTAAAATTACAAGTAGCTTATACTAACATGCAATAATTACAATATTGATGCTGCTATAGAGGCTACAAATGGACACCACTCAGCATATGCTCTAACATATAGGTATATGCTACAGCGCTGGTCTTCCGTGGAGCCCAGGGCAAGAAGATAGCTCAGAACAGTAAATGCAGTAACTAACAATTAGGACAAATTAGAAACAATATACAAGGAAAAATTTGAAAGTGGATGTGGAAGTGAGTGGTTTGGGAATATGTAAAAATATATATAAAGAGGTGTAAGTCAAGCATGTATTTAGTTTAATATATAGTGGAGCATATATGCCTTAAGGCATTAGATCTGCCATTGTACCATCATGTATTGAGCAAAAAATATTAAATAAACATATATATATAATCGAATAAATAAATAATGATTAAATTTATAAAATACAATAACTAATAAATATTTGTGAGTTAGTACTTGGTAGTTAGTTGTAAATAGGTTTTTAGAGAAGGCATCGATCGACGATTTAAACTAACAGAAAAATATCCGTTATATTCAATATCACTCACGCAAATAAGTAAGACACCTATGGAATAATCTAGCTAAGACGCATGGAACGCGAGGAACACGGCAGTTGCAAGCTGAAAAGATATCGTTTAAATTTAAGTTTAAAAGTGAATAATGTTTTAGAGTTACGTATTGGAGGGGGTATGTTGTTCCAGCATTTCGTAGCAGAGTAGCGAAAACTGCCACGAAACGCTGCTGAACTGCCGTGTCTCGGACAGATTAGTCGAATAGCATCTCTCATAGGGCGGGTGGAGTACGACAACTTGTTAAAAAGGTATTGGGGCTGTTGAAAATTTACTACACCGAAAAGTAAGGTCGCAAAATGCAACGATCGACGTGCTTCCATTTTCAACATCTTACCAGTGTTAAGATAAGGGGTGACATGAGTACGTGGAGGTATGGGGAAACAGAAACGGGCACAGGCATTCTGGATGCGTTGAAGGAGTGCCTTTGAACGAGCCAGTAAGCAACCGTTGATCACAGTATCGACATAGTTGAGTTTAGATAATATACCTTAGACTATTGTCAAACAACAAAACAACCGTTTATATGGCCGATTGCCAATCTCAGTAGAATTCAGCCAACCTTGAGGGTGATGATGAAGAGAAAGTTTTGCTGCGCGGCGAGAAACACGTGCCGCGCGCACTCCTTCAAGTCTAGCTGGTCCACCTGCAACCTCCAACCCGCCTCGCGGTCCACTTCGGCCACGCAGTGGGCCGGGTGCTTCTCTTTGAAATGCTCCATCATCCTCCTTAGATCACCTGTTTATGATATAATTTTGCTTAACTTATGTTGGTATGTGAAATAAGTCTAAATTTAAAATACCGATTATAATTATAACAGCGTCATCTGAGTGAGTCGCCTTTACATAAAACCGTTACTAGATCGGTCGATCCGTTTGGGAAATATTTGGTAAAATTCGCTTCTTTAGTACCTAATACCGTCTCCGTTTCATCAGAAGTTATAGATATCAGTTAATTTTCATACACATAAAAAGTAAAATGCAAAGCACGAATGGACGAACAGGGGGGGAGGCTTTTACCCAGCAGTGGGACACAAGTGGCTCACAATAATAATAATAATAAGCCCCCAGGGCAGCTTGTGGCGAGGTGCCGTTGGGGAGTAACGACCCCACGGACCCGAGTGCTCCAGAGAGTTGATCAGGGTCTCCATCTCCGGCGTGTCTTCGTCGGTCGGAGTGGACCCCTAGGGGACCTGCAGGACTCTCGGCTCTGGATTGCCTTAATTGGCCGTCCAGAGAGGAGTCGTTAGAGCTATATGCTCCATGGAAGTGAAAGATGCATAAGACGCGAGTTGGCACAGTGGCTGTTAAAGCGGCGCACACCTCTCGACACCCCTGAGCCGCTCACACCGTGTTGCTCCTATCCGTCTTTACGACGGCAGTTTCAGGGGCCCATCTAGTCAGCGGCGAGTCACCGCCTGCCTCGATAACGTGTAATAGTACACAGACTACAGAGGCCGGGAAGGAAGGGGTTGCCGTGCCGGCCGAATAGAATAGTTATGAGGCCGACAACCCGTTTTCACGCCGATGTATGTATAGTGCTTTTCTCAAACGATTAATATAGGGTCCTGGATTTTCCCCAGGCTACCATCCCCCCACACAGTCCAACCGCTCTAATGGCCCTAGTGCCATAGAGCCCAAGTCAGGTTAAAAAAAAATGGTTTTTTTTATTGGCGTATTGGCAGAATGTCATAAACGAACCAAAAAGCAAATATTGCTTATAGTTTTTTTTTAATGGCTGAATGCCATGATGCTGTGCCACAATTATATGTGAAATAGAGATTTAAAAAAAGCCACTTCCCGGCCTAGGCCTGCAACTTTGTATGAAATTTCATTACAGACCTCTCGTCTAGCCGCGCCTGAAACGTGATACTTCCCAGCCTAATATAAAGAACTTAATATCAATATTACATAGCATGTTTGAGAAAAACATTATTATTACAGGTGTTCACCTCTTTACAATAGCCCAATCTTTTGACTAGCCAAACTTCAACACCATAACCGGCCCTCTTCTCCTGCACTTTATTTACAATACGCCAGCTGGGACCAATTCACGGGTATCTATTTGAATACCCGTAAATAGGTTCTAGCTGGTGTCTTTTTTTTTCTAAAAGTTTGTCTAAAAGGGCTAAAATTTGTCTGCGCTGTTGGCTTCGGCCCCACGCATGCCTCCCAAAGGTCCGGGATCCCATGGTGCCGAGATATGGCAAGGACAAAAAATATGTGCCAACTACAAGCCCCACAACAATGATGAGTGACATACATATTTAGTAGCCTCTACTTTGCTCTAATTAAACTTAAATAATGTATATTATGCGGTGCAGCGTATGATACCATTCCAGGAGCACCTGCCAAAGACCGCGTGCGGGCACTCTCGCGGACGGTACAGGCACTCCTTGAGATGGTCGGCCATCGCCGCGCCGGGCAGCGAAAATACGCAGCCCGCACTCTGGTTGGGGCATGGCGACTTGGCCTGCAATAAAAAATACATACAATCAAACTAGTGGCTCTGTGAGCTGTAAACCTCGCGACTCCTAATCTAATTTCTACCTCCATTTTTGCCCAAGATAAAGTGAAGTCAATAAAACATTAAGATTGTTTTTGCACAAATAAACTTTGGTGGCAGAATATTAAAATGTACGGGCTTTAAAACGACTAGCTAGATTGCTCTGAAACTTTGTACTTACAATAGGTTAGGTATATCTATGTCTGTAATTAGTTTATGTAGCTTCAGATACCATAGTTAAAAAAATACAGCAAATTAAAGTTTTTCATACAAAACTTGTTTTTGCTCTATTTCGTTTGGTTTATAAACTAGAGTGGAGCTATATAAACAAATTACAGACCTAGATATACCTCATGTCATTGTATGTGCAAAGTTTCATTACAAAATTTCTCATCCTATACTTTTACAAAAACTAGAGTCAGTCGGAGTGCATGGCGATCTCCTGCGCTGGGTTACCTCGTATCTGCGGGACCGAACTCAGGCTGTAGCTGTTAAGGGTTTCTGTTCTAGTTTTGTCCCTGTCAGCTCCGGCGTCCCTCAAGGATCTCATTTGGGGCCCCTGTTCTTTAATGTTTTTATTAACGACGTTACTTCCCATCTAAAATCTTCAACCTGCCTTTTATACGCCGACGATAAAAAGATACTGAAACTTGTTAAGAGCATAAGTGATTGTCAAGCTTTACAGGAAGACTTAACCCGATTGCATATATATTGTCAATTAAATCATTTGCACTTAAATATAAATAAGTGTAACATAATAACGTTCAGTAGAAAAAAACAATTTATTAACTACGACTACCTTATAAACAACGTGTCATTATGTAGAGTTTCTACCATTAAAGATTTAGGTATTTATTTGGATAGCAAATTATTATTCAGCGACCACACCGACAACTTAATAAATAGAGCCTTTAGGTTACTTGGGTTCATCTTGAGAACTTGTAAAGAATTCAAAGAAGCTATCACCTTGCTGACACTCTTCAACTCGCTAGTTAGACCAATTCTGGAATATGGATCAACAGTATGGAACCCTAGCTATAAATGTTATATTCATAGTATTGAAAGAATTCAAAAGAAGCTCATCAAACATTTAAAATATAAAAACCTTGTGTCAACTCAACCGCTTAACCTGAATAAACTGGTGTCTCTTGAAAGCCGGCGCACATTAAAAGATCAAATATTTTTGTATAAAGTATTAAGAAATTTAATTGACTCCCCTTATTTGTTAAGTAGACTTAGCTTTAAAACTCCCCGCTTGAACACACGGCGTAGCGATAAATTATTTTGTATTCCCTTTACTAAAAAGAAATACAAATCAAACTCCTTTCTGATAAGAGCTTGCAGATTTAATAATGATATTTTCTCAAAAATTGATATATTTAATGACTCCTTGTCTAAATTTAAACGTCAAGTACTTTTGGTTTTAAATAAACAAACGAATTAAAGACACTGTAACTTTACACTTAATTGCAAATGTAATGTATAAAAATAGTTTTATCTTCATTAATTTAGCCCCTGTCCTAATTCGACCCTCGTTGTTAATCTTTAAGTTTAGTTATCCTGTATTTTGTTTTTCTTTAATGAGCTATTAAGTGGTGGCAACTGTCCTGGTTTATGAATTATGTATAAGACACTAGTTATAAGAAACATGTACCGTTTGTGCCCAAATAAACATTAAAACATTAAAACATCCAACACATAGTTTTAAAATGAGAGCGGAACTACATTTGTGTGGGAAGGTGCTATTCGGTGGAGAAAAATATTTCCGGTGTATTTTCGACAGAACCACTATTATTGTTATTGGTTACCTTGTTAATGAGTTCCTCAAGGGAGCGGTTCCTCATCTGGGTCATGGGTTGTCGGCAGATGGGGCATGATGGAGAGGAGAGAGCTAGTGTGCAGGAGTTACACAGACTGTGCCCCGACTGGCACAGGAAAACCGGTATGGTCATGGTCTCCAAGCATATTGGGCATTCTGGGATCTCCACTGCTACTGATCTGGAGAAAATAAATTGCCAATGAAAGGGCTTAAAAGGTCTCTTGAGAATAAAATGGAGTTGTGGAAAAAAGAGTGGACTGGAAAAAAATGCTTTTAGTTCTAACAAAATATCATATAACAAAGAATTTGAGCTCAAACAAGAGTGATTCATCAATAAGAGCTAATGGCTAAAAATAAATATACAATTAACTAAACTGGAATTTAATGATCACTTACTTTTTTCCTTTGGAAGCCATTTAAGAATCTGTAATATGTACAAAGCGTAATTAGTGTCTTATCTTAACAAAGAAATTAGTATATGAAATAATAAATAATGTATCACAAATAGAACTGCCTCTCGTCCAGGATTTGTCCCCGGTTGGACCCCGTCCAGGGAGCGTCCAGCACATTCAAGCATAAACACTTATTGTGTCAGGGGAAAAACATGTTAAATACTAGACCGTAACTAACCAATAATTAAATGCTTAGCGTGAGAAAGTAGAAGCTGCCATTTAGGTAGTCAAAAACAAAGTACATACCTACCAAAACATCCTAATCAAACTATTTACAATCACTAATCAGTCCACAAGCGGCTTACACGAGTACTACGACGTAATCGAAATGCTTTTTAGAAGTAAATCATAACGCCTTAACTTTATTAAAGTTGGCCAACTAAATTGTAACTTCTAAACATACCTAGCCGACTTGGCTGCTACACCAGATTGCTTTTATAAACCACTTATTTCACAAAGGAATGTTATGAACAATCAACAAACTTTACAGTGCTGAATCGCTGGATCAAGTGACTTATAATCGTTTCGTTATCGCTTAGCTCACCGCTATTGATTATGTAGGTACTTATAGTTAGTTGCACTAGGTACTTGTTAGGTACTTGTTTCATTTTCAACTGACGTATAAAATTACAGTTACAACTTTAGGAATGCAGTAAAAGTGACCTATCACTGCATTTAAGGGTGATTGTTATAGATTCAAGAGACGTAAGAAAAACTGATGAGGGTATTCCCAGAAAATGTTAGGTTGGTAGCATTGTGTGGAAACCATAGACAAACTAGAGTATCAAGTCAAACTATTTAAGGCACAAGTTTTGACGGCATTATAGTTGGCTGTAGAAATGATTGTATACTCTGGCACAGCCACTTTGTCAGTACAAAAAGGCGGCAAATTAAAAAAAAAAAAAAGAGTTGATCACCCATAGAAATTTTGAATTTCCCGCCTGTTTTACTGACAAGTTGGGTGTGCTCCAGTGTTTAAAAGTAACCGTGATTCGTCGTGGTTTTGGTTTGCCTAGTGTGGTTGCGTCACTTTCAGATGTCATATAACGGACAGAACTAGGTTTCAGATGTCATATAAAGGAGAGTTGACACGAAAAAAGCGTTAGGAAGGAATTACATAATAAAATTGGAAAAATGTAGACCGTAGTCATTTTTGGGCACATTTCATAGAGATACAATTTACCAGATTAATTATTCGAAATGAAGGATAATAATTAATATATGCTAATTGTAGGGAGTTTCATTTTTTTTAAATAAAACCAATTATGTGACAAACTATTAATTTGCTTAGAAATGGTTAATAAAAATGTAAATACAAATTCAAGTTGTGTTGCATTATAATTAATATTACGATTGAAGCATACTACGGCTACGCAGTCGGCAATGACTTCAATGAGACTTCCCTAGGGTTTGCAATCCGGATGTCCGGATATCCGAATTATCCGGATATCCGCCGAATATAGAATCCAGATCCAACGTCTCATAGGATCTGGATAATTCGGATATTTTGGATCTCACGGATCAGTTAAATATTGGTCATGGAACTCATGGACCTATAGCACAAACAATTTTCGAATAAAATTAATGAATGATTTCGTACATTTTGTCATATTTTTTTATATTGTACATTTATTTTATTTAAATTCAAATACTTCAAGCTACGTACATCACGCGATAACGTCATATAATAAATACAAATATTGCTTAAACGAAACAGTAGTACTAGTAACACTTAAAACTCGCTACCTGAATACCATCTGACTGGAATAAGGGTAAGTATTAGTATGTTTTAAAGTAATAGGGTATTACACTGTATTTAAAATAAATTATTTCACACCATGCATGAAATAAAGCACCAGATAATTATTAGAGAAACATAGATAGCAGTTGTTTTTAAACACAATTTCTATTTAATCAATTGGATTGAAGTATAAAAAGTAGGTTAGTTGACCGTGACGTCACGATGTAATTTTTCATATAAATTCCAAGCAATTCGTTTTGACAGTTCTAAAAAAGAAACTGATTTGACTAGGTAGTAGAATACCCTATTGTTATAAGGTTTTCGCCCAGTCGCCCGTAGGCCGTCTACCTGGAACGTCATTAGTGCTTGTGCGTGTCGTGTTGTTATCATTTTTGTGTTATCGTGTCGGTTTCCCATCTTCTTTTCAAATAAATAACACTTGCTTGATGTGCTACATAATAGTATTGTAATTTTTTTCTATAAAGACTGATTTAAATTATTTAATTGTTAATTTGCGAATAAATGTTTAATTTTTGTCGTCTAGTTTGTTGTTTAGTTTGTGTTTGTGTTGTTTATTAATTATATAACAATTCAAGTCTTGGAGACCCTTTACATCTCTGGATAATTTGATGATCGTTTTTATTATTATATACTTTTTATCTCTGACACCTAGAGACTTTTACATCTCTAAACAATTTTAGTACTTCTGTTATTTGTATAGTTTTTATTAGTTTTTTTTCTTGTGTAATTTAACATTTATATTTATGTAATTGTTTTTGTAATTTTGGATTAATTTTATTGTTTGTAAAAATTGACATGTAAAAGTGCCCCTGTGGCCTATTTGCTGAATAAATGTTTGATGTTTGTCATACTTTTCTACCCCGATTTCAGTACGTTAATTTCAAATAAATCCTACTATCCATGAAAATAGCCTTTTTATACCGAATCCTTGTAGAACGTAACTTTTTTTATACAGATCCGTATTATCCGGATATCCGGATCCGTCAAATTTTAATATCCGAAATATCCGGATCTGAAAAGTTGACGGATATTGCAAACCTTAGGCTTCCCACAACTGTGACCTTGGTAGGTTTCGACCAATCAAATAGTTTTCAGCCCCTACCATGGTCACGGTAGCCTAAAGTAACCTTGGACCGTCGGACGCTTGGTTGCCTGCCGTGTAGTAGGCGCTTAACTTCGTACAAAAATGCTTTTCTAAGGCACTCGTTTCATAGGAAAAGAATAACAATAGCGTGCACAATCTTTTAAAGATTAACTTAGCATTACATAACAATAAATGTTTCAGTAAATGTAAACAATAATCATCTTACGTATTTGATAGGTAAAAAATCAAATACAGGGAGACCCCTATCTAGTTTGATATTTTGATCTCGTCTCTTTATACATGTAAATGCCAACATCAAATCTTGGGGCACGGCAGTGCCCCCGCCAGGCAGCAAGAACAACAAAAAAACGCGGGGCAATACCTACCTTTTCTCTAGGGTACTTCCCGATGTCCTAGAAAGCTGACATTTGGCATGGAGCCTAGGATTTACATACATAGATCAGAAAACTTAAGAAATCTGTAACTTTCACCCTCAACTTTCTGTTGATGTGGAGGGGAAAATTAACCAAAAACATTTCATGTAAAATTAGCGGCATAGACTCACTAGCTTTTACCGTAAAAAAAGTTATCAGATCTCAGCAAAAGCCAAGCCAATAAGCCCTGACCTTACTAACCCTACACCTTGGATATGGATATAGGTACTTATTCTGTGCTGTCAGTTAATTCATGCACTACATAATAGTCAGCACCATAAATATCTACACAAATTAGTCAAATCACACAATGGAACAAAGGTCAAAAATCTTTTATTATGTTGATTGTTGAGGTTGACCTTACATATTAGGTGCATTAAAGTAAGGCACAACCTGTCAGCAATCTCATGCGATAAACTGTCAAGTGAGAATTATTATCACTTTCTTTCTTTTTCATCGCACTTGCTCGAAAAAGATCTTATTTCATGCAGCTGTACTGACTGGTAAAGGCCTATATTGTTCCCGCGGGAGTTATGGATATATTTCAATCGTGGCTGAATGCCGAAGGTCTGTGCCTTCGATGCCTAACCTGTCAAGAAATGACAATATGGCGGACGAATGTTTGAAATGTCAACGTATTTAAGAATTATTTCCCTTAAAATTTAGTTTTTGACGTGATAACGTCTTATAAATCGATAAACACCGGTAGCATGCACGAAAAAGTGTCACGTTGTGGACAGATCTCCATGGTAACGTTACGTATTATTATATTTCTTATGAAGTTATGACGTTAGTCGGCGGTACCTTCTTAATAACTAACTTGAAAATAACCTTATTGTCCGTCACATAATGCGTCAGCATTTTCAACGGCATGACCGCACATCTCCCCTCCCTAATAACATCCAGAGGCTCCACCACATCATTGACGCAGTGTTCCACCATCACAGAGCGCCGCCTAACGTCCTGCTTACTAGTTAGATAAATCTCATATGTGTATAGACGCGCGTTTTTCTTACTGCCAATATGCTGCACAACCCAGGAGGCAGTGGTAGTAGTCATGTCTATTTTCATGGTGATGATGAAGTGCATATGGCCAGTGGCAGCTAGGTAGACCTTGACCAGGTCTTGGTTGAGGGGGAGCTCGAGTTCCGTGTCGACGCCGGAGACAATCTCGCAGCTAGATGGGTGGCTCTGTTTGAAGTGGTCCATCATGCTTTTGAGTTTACCTGGATATGAACATTTTAAATTTTAATAACATATACAATGAGATCAGCGCTGGAAATCGCCAGCAACATGCTGAGATGGGGCCATTTCGTGACACATTATTTTCACTATGTTCTTTTCATGTCTATGGTCTGTGTGTTTACGAATAAAAACTATTCTATTCAATGTAATTACCTTGATTGACCGTATTTAATGATAATTATCAGTTTGCAAATAATTTACACAACGTGTTCTTGGCGTTCGTAAATACTCAATTAATATAAAAACACAAAACACAAGGTGTTTTAATTTCTATAGTTAATGAAATACAGATAATATAGTTTAATAAATATAAAAAACCGGCCAAGTGTGAGTCGGACTCGCGCACCGACGGTTCCGTACTTTTTAGTATTTGTTGTTGTTGTTGTTATAGCGGCAACAGAAATACATCATCTGTGAAAATTTCTACTGTCTAGCTATCACGGTTCATGAGATACAGCCTGGTGACAGACAGATGGACAGACGGACAGCGGAGTCTTAGTAATAGGGTCCCGTTTTTACCCTTTGGGTACGGAACCCTAAAAATGATGTGTTACCGTGGGAATCCTTGAACAATTAAAAAAAAAACTTTTTTAAGAATCGAAGTAATTTGTGTGCGACTGTCTTAAATGTAGATGGTCTCCAGACTGGCGTTCTCGTCCAGGCTGCATGTATTAGTGAGACTGATCTAGTTTAAAACCTGGGTGCACTTACCTATCCAAAAACAGTTGCTGAAAGCGGCGCCAAGCGGGCAGAGCATGTCCCTAAAGATACATTCATTGGCGTGCTCATCTAGCTCGCGTGCTTTAGCTTGGCTGAATGTGAACCCGCAGCCCGCATCTTTGTGAGGACAGAGCAGTTTGGACGACGGTGCCGCTGGTGTTGGCACTGGGGCTGGCGTATTCACCTGTGCGATTCAGTCTGTGACTATTGGTTGGTATCGGTATGAAAAAATGTCAATTTACTTTCATTTGTTGCAGAATCTAACGTTGTAACCATAGATTAGTATATGTTATTACTGTAATAGATAAGAAACTCTCGGACATTTCACGTTCACGTCTCTACTAGTGCTGCCCCTAGCGGTCCTGCTCTCAACTAATGAGACTGTATATGCAGTAAACACGCACACATGTACACACACACACACACACACACACGTACTTATGGGTTCTTTACCTACATGTAACAACTTTAATATTGGAAACTGATTTATGTAGTAATCTTTGTCGTACCAATTTCCATTTGCTTAGAAAACTACATAAATCAGTTTTTCAGAATAAATAAATGAAAACTTATGTTGAATCAAGTACAATATATTATTTATAAGTACCTACTTATTTACATACGTTCCATTCCAAGTAACTAAGACACATGCAAATACAGCGACGCTTTAAGCGCACTTCCGTGAAAATAACTTAACAATATATATGTATGTATATGTCTGTATGTAACAATTTATTTCCTGACTATGTTTTAAACAATAATTAGAGGCAACCTAATTCATTTCTTCTTCTTGATCCCAAAATAACTTGGAAAGCTTCAATAGTTTGATCCAACTTTTTTTGATTTAATTTAGATCCATTTTTGTCGCATATTTCATAGTTTTGAGAACATTCAAGCTTTTTATCCACAATTTGTGGTGCGGTGATCTGGGTGTTACAGCGCATTAGATTAGGTAGATTTTCCTTTTTTAGGTTCACTGAAATTGCCATTGACAACATCGAAAAACTTATCGAAGAAAAGCACGATACCTGCCGTGTCGCAACTTTATTCTGAAAGCTTTTTAATACCTGAAAATATATTAACAGTTAAGATGTTATCAAAAGTATAAAAAGGTTATTTTACAGCGAAACAGGACAAGTGTTGAGCATGCATTTTAAGGGTGTGCTATTGTCACATTTAATGTTAGGTAACAAGAAATCAGTGAATCGGGATATTATTCATGTAAAATGTCGACAAAGGTAACGTATTGTGGTTGGATTTTATCAGTAGATGTATGTCTTTCTAATTTTGGCAGGTTGTAGTTGATTTATCAGATTAAGACCTAGGCACGGAAAATAGTATCTTAATTATGATAATCAGAGCAACGTGTATGACGGGCCTTACGGGCACTAAGAATGGTGCTAGTTCAACGGCTGTTATTTGAAATGTTACAATGTTCCATGTTCCATCGCCAACATTTCATAAATATGCTTTACCCGAAGCCTCTATCAAAGCTTTTGATAAAGATGAAATAATAAATAAATGTTCAGGAGGTATATATATATATTATAAACTCGAAAATTTACTTACCTTGCCCTTATACCGATGTACATACAAGAAGGTACACAGATTCGGCGCGGCCCGGCCGGCATTGCTTTTCATCTTGCCTGCGTTGGTTTGGTTGAATGAGTAAGAGCACAACTCAACACAACTTACAAGGTTGGTTGTGATATAAAGAAACGCTGTTTGTTAATATCTTAACATAAATCTGACCAAAAATATGTTTAAACGGAATTTATATTAAAAAACAACTTAGAAATAATTTCAAAATTTCCCGTCAAACCAAACGTCATTTGGTTTTTTTATTCGTCTAAATACGTCAGTCTGTCATTGTACGGTGTTTGCACTACATATTAAAAAAACTACTTTTACGTTTCAAATTTATTTTGTTTCCTAGTTCATTTGCAACGTAAGGTTAGTAACACTATCAAAACATTTTTTATTAAAATATATTCTTCTAGATTTAATTAAATACGATTAAGTTACCTGCTTAAATATTTGTTTTGGTATATTTTGTTTTCTACTATCTACACACAAGAATGATATCTAGCCACACTCAGCCCTCCTTATGCTAAAGGCGGTATCTCAAAAACGAATGAACTGGAAATGGAACGTTATGATTCAAATTTAAGGTACTTATTTGCATGCAATCTTCAATTGAGATACCGCTTTTTAGCTCAGCAGGGCACCACGGCTGAGGAATATATGTCCAGCATAACCCAGAGATGGCATTATTATCAGCATTACATTACTCCTCTTCAGAGATACTATACCATGGTTGTAACGTCGCTTGCCTTAAGAGGCCGGTGTCGATTTTAGTCGCAAAAATGTAAAATTGATAGATTTAGTCGGTGAAATTGTACACCTTTTGTTACCTAATTGAAATAACAAGTACTGGTTTCTATTAGCGCATCTTCTTATCTTACCTTATTTTCTGTGATTTGGCGAAATTCTACTACTGTTAGTAGCGAATCAAGCCAATATACAGTGCATGTACACCTGTATAGGTAGAATCTTGGTGAAACAAACTCAAAATATTGTACCCAACACCTACATATGTAACCCAATATTCATATGCAAATAAATCATTCATTCAAATCATTCATTCATTCATTCATACCTTTTATCAGATTTTATCAGAGACTCACTAAATTAGTAATGTTTGCTTTTCTGATGGACGTTTAGGTAAACGCGCGTAAAGCACTGATTTTGTCGCTCTTATTTGTAAATTTCGTAAAGTTTGGACGGCTAAACATGGTAATTTTGTATTACACATATCCTGTACTTGACGTTTATCAGACTACATTTTTATTATTATGACTTTGAAGTATTGTAAATGGAAGTTAGACGAAATTAATTTTCTCCAGAAATTACTTCAAAACAAGTGACAATTTCTCTGAAAATCGACTTAATTTCAACGTAATTTTGATACTTAAACAATCTACAACATTTGTTGAAACTATTCTTATACATCAATTTGTATAATATACCACCATAAATTTTTGATGAATTTTTAAAAACTGTCCCTTCTTTTCATATATTACCGGTGACGCACGCTTGCGACCTCATTATTAAAAGGCAAGATGAGAAGACGTGCTAATAGAAACCAATACTTGTTATTTAGATATTACGTAACAAAACGTGTATAATTTCAACGACTAAATCTATCAATTTAAAATTTTTGCTTCAAAATCGACTACGGCCTCTTAAGGCTCATACTGACACAAAAAAGTCTTTTAAATTGCATAATTTTTAATCAAGCAGAAACGTCTGCGAACAATGCTATTAAGCTTAGAAATAAATTAAAAGTGGAAACTGGTGTGGTGGAGTGGTCGTGGGTTCAAGTCCGACCCAAGACAGTGAATTTTTCCACTTTTAATATATTTTTTGTTCCCGAAAATTGTTTAGGACGATTAATTGGTTGTGATTTATTTTTGAACAAAACTGTTTCTTACGTCATTTTGGCCTGTCAAAATTGTGGGCGATCGATATCGAATGCTTCACGCGGTTAGAACAATACGAGGATCCGCACGCAGCGCGCAGCTCCGGTGTGTATGAGTTAGACAGCTCTAAGGACGAATTTAGCGACCGCCTTACCAATGTGCGAGGTGCAAAATTGCATAAACTTTATGAATGAATTCATAATATGGGCATACAATTTTTCGGCTGGTGTACTTGCGGGAACAGAAAGGGACATAATTAACAAAACCTGAGAACCCTTCATGCAAACGCCTAACCTTTGAAATGATATCTTCGAAAGCCCAGTTCCTCATATCCGTCATGGGCGAGCGGCAAATAGGGCATTGCGTGAGGCCGCGACTTGTGCAGCGGCTGCAGAGGCTGTGCCCGCGTTGGCACTGCAGGATAGGTGGTGTCATCGTCTCCAGGCATACTGGGCACTCCATCGCCCGCTCCGACATCCTGGAACCGACCATCTAACTCAAGCTAACTTTAAGTATTTTCGATGTCCCGTCTATGTCATTTTGTTGAGGAGAGAAATATTAATTTGGAACAGAAGCCCTGCCCTGATCTGCCTCTATCGCTCAAACATTCAAAAGCGATAGAGGCAGAAAACGAAATTTTGGTTTTCGTTTTTCGCGATTTCGGCTCTCAGGTCTCATAAACCGTTTTATTTTTAAAACCGTTTTCAGTAATTCACCCGGGAAGGCTGGGAATGAAAAGGTTTTCGGTTCCGCCTGCCATTTAATGCCAAATTCGTTCGACAAACTGAACAACAACAAACTGAAGACAGTTTTTGTGGAACTAAATTAACATGACATTGTCATACATTTAGGTACCCTGCTTTACGGTGACGTCAAAACGTGCCGATGCCGTGTGAGTGCGTTAAAGTATAATAGCATAACAATAATAATCGAGCATTGTCTGTGTAATTATTTAAAAACCTTCGAATATTTTACTAATCATTTTTAATTAACAGAGCAGATAAGATCCCTTAATGGCAAAGATAATAGATGAGTCCTTCATTATCAAAACGGTGAACCCTACTATACTTACCGCAATACCAACTGGCGACTGAGGCATTCTCTTTCACTCTTGGTTGGTCATAACAGGGGCACAGAATAAGTAATAGTATGACAGGGGTAAAGGATATAGCATTCTAAGTAAGTTTACACGAATTGATCTAAGCATGCATGGGTTTGTGGTTTGTACTCGGTATTCATGAGTGAATAATTGAATATCACGTATTGTGATGCGTAGATACGTTGACCAGTAGCCTCAAATGAGTTATGAGATCTCTTATCGTCATTTGTATGTATATCTACCTAAACGTGACTGCCTGGGCATACCGAGAAGCGATAACAGTCATTGTTTATGTTGGGTCTCGCTTACCCTGAAGGAATTGAGACTGACAAATTTGTAGGTAATTCATGTTATGTCATATTAAAATCATTCCTCCGGAATTTATACAAAATAGTGATGAATATGCCGATTATGTCGTTAAACGTAACGAAATCAGCATTACTTTTGGACACACTGTATTTGTATACCTTATTTCATTTCGTTTATTGAGGAAGAACAGGCGAAAGTATACCGTAATACCAAAGTAACATACACCCAAGGTTCGACGTTCTATAATGGGCACTTTGGCAGCACTGTAGTTTAAACAATATTCAAATACAAAGCATAACACCCGATGACTCATAACTCGTTGCTATATTTGGTACAAATAGAAAGCTTACACTGTTATGTAATCCTTACGCAAGTTACGCAGCGTCTTACAGTCATTTGGGGCATTTTCTATGAAAAGGGACCTTATTGTCGATGGCGCTTACGCCGCACAGCGTCGCGCAGCATTGTATTTATATCGGAGCATCGTTTATAATGGCGTAAGCGCTATCGACAATAAGGTCCCTTTTTATAGAAAATACCACATTTAATGTTATCATAAGGTGCGCGCGCGAGCTCCAAAGAATCAAAATGAACCCGATTCTCACTGTACCAGAATCATCAGAGTTCAGAGGGCCTACCGCAAACATCGAAGTTCGCAAAATGTATTGCATGATATTGAGAACGCCGCTGGTCGCGACTAATGTCGTCAGTCACCCCAAACTTTAGCATGTATCTTCTTCTTCCTCGCGTTATCCCAGCATTTTGCCACGGCTTATGGAAGCCTGGGGTCCGCTTGACAACTAATCCCATGAATTGACGTAGGCACTAGTTTTTACGAAAGCGACTGCCATCTGATCTTCCAACCCAGAGGGGAAACTAGGTCTTATTGGGATTAGTCCGGTTTCCTCACGATGTTTTTCCTTCACCAAGAAGCAACTGGTAAATAACTAAATATCAAATGATATTTCGTTCATAAGTTCCGAAAAACTCATTGGTACGAGCCGGGGTTTGGACCAGCGACCTCCGGATTGACAGTCGTACGCTCTATCCGCTAGGCCACCAGCGCTTTGGTTTTGGCCTCTGGGTGCTAGCATGTATGTAAATAGTTAAATACATTATCTCTGCAGAACGTCTACTGAGTCATACGAACCTAGCCACTGCCATACAATACAATCGAAGTTAAACTCTCATTTTAAATCGATTGAAATGACATGAAACTTGGCGTGGACATTCAAATAACATAATATCTGTCTGGTACTAGTTTTCGTTGCTAAATAAAATAAGTGAAACATTCAGAAAACAAATTGGTTCTAGCAAAGCAAAAGCTTTAATTTATTGTTAATTAATATGCATACTTTGCATTTATTGATAAACATAGAAAATTGATTCTTCCATATAACAAAAAATCTAAAACACTTACAAAGTACATATAAAAATAATTTTAAATAAAATTTAATTGTTACTGTTACGGGCCCACCTTGTATAATATGTTATGTACAGCTGTACATACCATATCAAATGTCAGTGTCTTCCATATCTATACCCTGTATACCTATCATAGATGATAACAATACATATACATACAAGAACATACGTATTTGTGTTAGTTACTAAAACTTTAGAAACGAGCTTCAAACTTTAATTCGTATTTTGGCCTAATTATTTACTTACGTGATAATTGCTCTTGTTGCCATTATTTATACACTGCAACTCGATAACAAATTATGAAGAAAATGCAAGGAATTTTGGACATGCAAGGACAATTCCTTTTTGTTCGAACTCCTTTATGCACAAACACTCCTTTATGAAACAATAACTGACCACTGGTTTTAAATTAGCACTATGTGTAGTATAATTATGAACGAACAATTAGTAATAAGTAAATTCTAAATTCTACTTTTTCAATAGAACAACAAAGTCAACACAAACTTGTAATAGGAACCCCGGCCGGGATGACTTGTCGAGGTCAACCATAGACACAAGACAGTGTTTTACATTAAATAAACGGTTTAAGCGTTTCTTTAAAACACTCAATATGTGACACAGGACGAGCGACAAGCGTTTCGACAACACAACTGTCAAACGTCTAACAAATAAAAGTTATACGATTTTTTTGCTAATTGGAAAATATCTTTCTGTTGTAAACTATTATTGTTTTACTTATTATTTTGTACCATGTCTAACTCAAAGGACCGCGAAGAGCCTGTCGTCCTCGCTCACCAGTGCTACATGAACAAGGATTACTCATCCGCTCTCCAGCACCTAAACGAACTAGAATCTCTCGCTGGCGCCAATAATAAGAGGATTCAGCACAACAAAGCCGTCGTAGAGTTCATGGCCAGTGATATGAGGAACGTAGAGAAGTTTAAGAAAGCCATCACGCAAATTACGGGGGTTATTTTTCCCGAAGTTGACACTAAAGAGTCATCTGCTTTCGCGCTGTACAACTACGCGGTCATTTTGTACCATTCGCGCTACTACTACCAATGCGCCGTAGTATTAGAGAGGTTACTCAACTCGAAAAACGTTAAAGACACTAAACTCCACCAGCAAATTGTACTCCTTATGATGGAAGCCACACTTTGCCGAAGAACATTCAACAAGACTTTAGATGTAGCTAACAATCATGCTGAACTAATGAAGTCAGACAGTGACATAAACAATATGTTTGAAAGGCTAGTTAGCAGGGCAAAACTTCTCCTTGGCCAGAAAATAAAGTTAACATTAACTGCTGATTCAATCGAGAATATTTTTGTAATTGCTCAGCAGCATTACATCAATGGAGATATGAAGGAAGCTGCAAATACTTTAGGAGAATACAAGACACTTAAGTATAATTATGATTTGAAGACTCAGGGTGAAGACATTTGGGCAGCTATTAACAACAATCTTGGAGTTATTTATATGTCAGTGAAAAAGCCGTTTTTGTCATCAAAGTATTTCCAGCATGCAGTAAAAGAACACTTTAGAGCCATGGAGAGTGAGGACAGTGAGCGTCTCATAGCCTGCAAGGACAGACCACTGTATGTATACAACTTGGGGCTGGCATTGCTGGCAGCAAACAACTCTGAAGGAGCCTTTGAATGTCTGGTGGAGACGGCCCGCCACTACCCCAACAACCCTCGGATATGGCTACACTTAGCCGAATGCTGCATCAAAAAATGCTGCAGTGATGAAGCACAACAATTCACAGTCAAAAAGCTAGGCAGTGGCCCACATACTAGAATACACTTCACAAAAGAAATTAAAGAGAAATATTCAACCAGTGGAGAGTCATTTGCTATACCAACATTATCTTTAGAATTTGCAGCCCTATGTTTGAGAAATGCTATTACTTTACTGCCAGACCAGGAACCTACCATAGATGCGACGCTGCCAGTGGTGCAGGCTCCTCCAGGACCACCCATCAATTGGAAGCAGTGCTGTGACGTAAAGAACTCTGTGCTAGTTTTACAGAGTTATGTATTGCTGCACATGCAGGATCCACTCTCAGCCTTGATGAGTGCTACAGAGCTCTTGAACCAACCCGACGTCTCCAACAGCCATAAAGCGTGGGCCCACATCTACGCCGCTGAAGCTCTGATAAACTTAGACAGAATAACAGATGCCGTGGAGCACCTGAACCCACAAATGATCCATGAGCTGGTCTCAGTCCTCCCGTACCAGATGAGAGACATGATAGCTGTGTCCGTGTGGGCCAAGGCTGCAGTTTGCCACATTTTAAGAGGAGATCTGGTCACTGCTAGAAAGATTTTACTGCAAATAAACTCTCCCAGAGTTTTACCTCTTCAGATGTATTTGGAAATATGTACTGGTAATATAGAAAACTGTCACACAACTTTGAGAAAGTTAAGAAGTTTATCACAATGATTTACTCCAATATATTATATTTACTATAAAACATATTTGCATTTTTATTAAGAGCTACTTCCTAAAAGCTACTAGTATGCTGCATGTCTCACCCCTGCCACTGCAATGGCTTTGACATACGATCTCCGGATTGAAAGTCGCACGCCCTTACCTTACCGCTAGGCCACCAGCGCTTATCTGTAGTCTGTTATAGCATTGTATGACTGCGTTATTTTTCTTTGCAATATAAAGGAAAGAGAGATTCATCTAGTAACAAAATAGAAGCTACAAAGTGATACTACAAATTCTTCAAATCCCATAAACTCCTTGCACACGGTGCTTGTAACCCAAGCGATCTTGAGCAAATCTTGAGGAGCGGGTGACATGCACGAAAAGCATGCCCAAGCTACATGTACCAGTTACTCGTGTGCGCTTGTATATATATCGTGTATGTAACTGGAGTACACGACTGAAGCGAGCGATTTAGTCATGTAATCACGTTGGTTACTTGGCTCCAATATGCCCATAGGCAATGGGCATATTTTCAAGCGACTAAATATGCGTGTTTGCGGTTCTTTATACTCTTCTTCGCACAACATACAATTATGCAATATAATTTTGGGCAATATGCAATATTGCCATATGCAATATTGGCAATATGCAATATAAAACGAGTTATATGCACCACGTGCAAGCGTATTAGTGCAACCACAGTGGTAACACTGGTAACACCGGTCCGGGCCGGGTTGTGCTGTGCTGTCAAAAATGACAAGTTGTGAATCTGCGCGAAAACAAATCGATGTCGAAAAGTCGCAGAATCCGACCTCGTCGGTTGGTTTTGCGAAAAATGTACGAAAAACTAACATAAACGGGACGAAGTCATGGCCTTGTACATACAACAAGGTCCTGTGTATGGCAAATCATCATGTGACGTCATGTTTATTATAACTATTAACAAAACTTAGTCTAAACGGGCAGTCATGTCTCGTCGCTCGCTGTTTTTAATCGCAGCTACTTTGGTGCTGCTACACTTTACTATAATCGTGTTTATGCTGAGCCCGCTGCACGGTTCGCGGCGAACGTTCTACACGAGCGGTTATCATCGCTACTCGATGCGTGGGGGACCCAGTGTGGCATGGTGCAAAGATCTACACTTTAAACCCCCTGGGCCTGTTGTGGCCCTGATATCTCACCCCGGTAGTGGTAATACATGGCTGCGCTACTTATTACAGCAGGTTACAGGTAAACTTTATTTAACTTAGTGCCAGTTGCACCATCCGCACTTGACAGACTGATCAACGTCACCTAGCGCGCCGCGGCGGTTTACTACGAAACTCCATACAATAAAATTTAGCGAACTCTTTAACGATGACAAACAGTTTGGTGTAACCGACCCCAGATGGACACACAGATGGTAC
Organism: Cydia strobilella; assembly: GCF_947568885.1. Classification (NCBI taxonomy): domain Eukaryota; kingdom Metazoa; phylum Arthropoda; class Insecta; order Lepidoptera; family Tortricidae; genus Cydia; species Cydia strobilella. The sequence continues at coordinate 3,310,005 of NC_086059.1, forward strand.
AGATGTAGTGCATAATTATTTTCCATCATATTTTCACAACGTACAAACATGTTATGCTATTTCAGTCAGTTTTGGTATAAGAAGTACTGAGGTTGGCTGAAGTAGCATGACAAATACAAAAACCGAGCCCAGATGGACACACAGATGGTACAGATGTAGTGCATAATTATTTTCCATCATATTTTCACAATGTACAAACATGTTATGCTATTTCAGTCAGTTTTGGTATAAGAAGTACTGAGGTTGGCTGAAGTAGCATGACAAATACAAATGTTTTCGAGAAAATACAATGGAATACAATTATACACTATATCTGTATAGTAAATAATTATTCATTTAATTTATCAGTCTCACCCCTGCCACAGTCCTGCCACACTACTTTTATAATCAACATATTCGTCTTTACACATTGCAACATATTTATATTATTAAACACATTTATTTCTGTTCAGATATAAACTGATACATAAAAAATGTATCGACTATGTATATCCTGTTTATATCACATAATTTTAAAGGCAGGATATATACTTTTAAATCTTTTAAGTTTAGTTTCTCATGTTTAAGGTACTTTCATAAGTATGCGAAATGGCATCAATGAAATCATGTTATTTGGATTCAAAGAAATTTTGGAACATCTAGAATTATAAATTTAAATTATCCACTATTTCTATTTTTTTATTTTTCATTAGGTTACGGATGTACACAAGTTCTGATAGAAAAGTGATGTTATTAGAGCAGTAAGAAAAAAGTTCTATGATTTTCCTCTGAATTGTGAACTAACAACTTTTTCTAAAAACACCGGTTACACAGGAAATCCTAGCTCTTTTTTGCTTATATATAATACTAGCGACCCGCCCCGTCTTCGCACGGGTAGTTCAACTAATTTACACAAAACCTTTACAAATTATACATATAAACCTCTATTTAAAAATCCCGCATCAAAATCCGTTGCGTAGTTTTAAAGATCTAAGTATTTATAGGAACAGACATACAGACAGCAGAAAGCGACTTTGTTTTATACTATGTAGTGATTTCTACCTCTCATATTACACTTATACTGCAATTGCGATTACATTTTATCTACAGGTATCATGACTGGGTCCATATACATGGACTACGGCCTGCGGACACACGGGTTCCCGGCAGAGAATGTCACAGATGGCACTGTTCTAGTTGTGAAGACTCATGAAGCACCCCCGATGGACCCCGACAAGTTCCAGGCCGCTGTGCTTTTGATTAGGCACCCAAAAGATGCTATTTTGGTAAGGATTCATTATTATTTATTACGAGCCTATTGTGTCCCACTGCTGGGCAAAGGCCTCTCCCTCTTCTTCCACTCCTCCCGGTTTTGAGGTACATCTGGCCAGTCTCCCAAAAAGGAGTCCAAGCACAGAATAACTATGGTCCAAGTTATCCCGCCATCGCCGACAAGGTCTGCCGGATCCCCGGGTTGACTCACGGGGCACCCACTCTGTGGTTATCTTGGCCCAAAGCAAAGTATTGACCTAACAATGTGTCATTCCAAAGATAAAGGAGCGCATGCTCCATGAAATATAAATATTATTCACACTGACGCGGACCCGCACGCCACTCCGGTGTGCAAACGGGATATCGCTATATGTACATAGCGTTATCTCGCACTCACCAAAGCAGCGCGCGGATCCGCTTCAGTGCGACTTTTTATTTTGATTTAAGTATTTCGAATATTCTGATGACACATATTTACTACTATTCCGATCTAGGCCTTAAAAGCAGTAACATAATAATTAGTAGGTATTGGTTTTCAACACATATTTAATAATGTTTTGTTTTGTAACGAAACACCCAAGTATTTATTTTGTAATGTTTAATGTTTTACTTTTGTGTTTGATAATAATTTGTTGACATATTTTGGTAAGTACATTCCTCTTGCTACATTTTATTGATTTTCTTGGCTCTATAGGTACATCGAAAAGGTTAGTAGTTAAATAATGATGATGATGACGATTGATAAAAACTACCTACATACCAAATTTTGATAAAAACTACCTACACACCAAACGCAGCCGTCGGGCTCGGTAGTATACGGAAGCTATTTTAAAGCACCAATATGACTAATAGGAGTGCTCCACATAATTCATATCGCGGCCGTTTAGAGTCACCTAAAAAACCACCGTTTTACTGTTCAATTTCGCTAAATCACCTGCCTCCATACCATAACCACCACTTCTACACTTTTTAACCGTTAGTCAAAGAACCCTTTGTAACCAACACCCTTGGAAGAATATAATCAGTTTACTTAAAATCGAAGTTTTATTTGAGTCGTCGAGACCTGCACGGAGGCGACAGAATTCTTAACGCGAAGGAACTATAAAGTGTAGGACAACAAAACATAATATTTATTAACTCAACTTAAAAATTAAAAAACTTATAAATAAAGATTTTGGCCTAAGTCGAATTCGCTCGGTAGGGTGCCCAGAAGGCTGGCCGCATTGCCCCGCTGGATAGCAATGCTAATCAGCTGGGCAAAATATTGGCCAGCCCTCTGGCCAATAATGATTTATAATTGTTACATAAAAAACACATACACACACACATATACATATACACATATATACATTGTTACATAATTGTGTGTTGTTAAAAGTGATTTTTAATAAAAAGACACGTCAAGATCGCTTACCTTCTTTCTAATGCTAAAAAAAAAAAAACGAAATATAGTAATGATAATGCATCTCAAATAAGGAAAAAAGACCCGTTTTGCCGCTCTTTTCAGCCTGCTACTCCGTTCCATGGCCCCCTTGGCCCTAGGCTAAATACGCCCCCTGAAGAACCTAAAATGTCTGTCCTATTCACAGGCGGAGTACAACAGGCTGCACAAAGGCCACATCGGAACGGCGCCAAAATCAGCATTCAAAAAGAAATCGCACGAACATAGAACGACAGGTATATGCTTATAGTTGGTCAAACCAAATTGTCAGTAATTAAGAACAAAAAACTATAGGTACTCATCCTTTTTTTGGGTGCTAGTACTAGTGTAAGACAAAGATAGTATGATTCTCTTTGTTTGTATGTTTGATATGAGACAGTCCTTTGACAAACTATATACGTTTTTGCACCCCAGCACAGAATAAATAATAGTACCTACTAGTACTACGTACAGAAGGTTCACTGTATAACAAAACCCCTGTTTAAGTATACCGAACGTGCCTAAACGTAGCTGATTGGATCGAGCTCTATCCGAAAGCGTGCTCAGTACTATTTTTAAGCAACTTATTCACACAATGACGCATGACGCGTGTACAGACGTGCCATGCACACATAGAAACGAAAGTGATTTTTGAAGTACAGCGTATCCACCCTGTGCCTTGGTGAGTGGGGGATAACTCCTCCTTTCGTGCAAACTTGGCTCCGTCCGTTATAAAAACAACTTTATTTTCTCAGACTGGGCGAAGTTCGTGTCTTACCAGCTCACAGCGTGGGAGTCGCTACACGACCTGTGGCTCACTCGCTTCCCGGGCCGGATACTGGTAGTGTTATACGAGACCCTGGTGCGCGACACCGGACCCTCCCTACAGCGGATACTGGACTTCCTCAACCATACTGTGACTAAGGTGAGATGTTGTTAGTTATGTAGGGGCTGAGTCTACGGTCGGTCAGGTACGAGACCTGAACCGTCCAAACTTCCTAAACCATAAGTTGTTAATAGTACGTTACTTCTGGAAAGAAATATATGGAAAACTTGGCATTAATGGAAGACTTTTTTCAATTTTCTCAAAATTTGCATCTATAGTGACAGATTGCACATAAACTATAAGTGATAGCACCATAATGTGTACAAGAGATTAATAGTATATTTATTAAGAATCACATCATTCCTACACACTTTTTCTGTATCTTGAACGGTTTTCTAAAAAATTGAGAAAAACCGCGGTTCGGGCCCTTTGCAGGGGTGTGGGGGTGTGGGGGGCGACGCAGAAGGGGGAGGGGTGGGGAGGTTTTGATGAAAAATAACTTCTGTCTGTAAAGTACATATACCAATTGAAAAAGTCTTAATTTAATTTATTATGCCATCCATTAATTATGCCATAATTTTAGCTAATTTCCCTGAATTATAAGGTAAGATGTTGACTTGGGTGGTGACTGACTCTATAAGACAAATATAAATTGTGTTAAAACCCTTTAAAAGAGTTTTGTATCACGGGGCTACTAAAATATAACTCTTTTTACTAGGATGACATAAGCTGCGCGCTAGCCAACCGCGAGGGCATCTACCGGCGGCGAAAGAAACTACAAGACTTCGACCCGTTCACGGCAGACATGTACCAGGCGCTGGACCGGGCGCATGGACGGGTGCGCGACTTGGTCGCAAACTATAGTCGTAAGCATAACCTCACACATACGAGACTTGAAAACGTCGCTCCGTTGAAGTAAGAGTATTCGACCTGTACCAGGCGCTCGACCGGGCGCATGAACGGGTGTGCGACTAGTCGCAAACTATAATCGTAAGCATAACCTCACGGAAACGAGACTTGAAAACGTCGCTCCGTTGAAGTAAGAGGATTCGACCTGTACCAGGCGCTCGACCGGGCGCATGAACGGGTGTGCGACTAGTCGCAAACTATAGTTGTAAGCATAACCTCACGGAAACGAGACTTGAAAACGTCGCTCCGTTGAAGTAAGAGTATTCGACCTGTACCAGGCGCTCGACCGGGCGCATGAACGGGTGTGCGACTAGTCGCAAACTATAGTCGTAAGCATAACCTCACGGAAACGAGACTTGAAAACGTCGCTCCGTTAAAGTAAGAGTATTCGATTCGACCTGTACCAGGCGCTCGACCGGGCGCATGAACGGGTGCGCGACTAGTCGCAATCTATAGTCGTAAGCATAACCTCACGGAAACGAGACTTGAAAACGTCGCTCCGTTGAAGTAAGAGTATTCGACCTGTACCAGGCGCTCGACCGGGCGCATGAACGGGTGTGCGACTAGTCGCAAACTATAATTGTAAGCATAACCTCACGGAAACGAGACTTGAAAACGTCGCTCCGTTGAAGTAAGAGTATTCGACCTGCACCAGGCGCTCGACCGGGCGCATGAACGGGTGTGCGACTAGTCGCAAACTATAGTCGTAAGCATAACCTCACGGAAACGAGACTTGAAAACGTCGCTCCGTTGAAGTAAGAGTATTCGACCTGTACCAGGCGCTCGACCGGGCGCATGAACGGGTGTGCGACTAGTCGCAAACTATAGTCGTAAGCATAACCTCACGGAAACAAGACTTGAAAACGTCGCTCCGTTGATATTAGACTAGATGTATCGAGTCGACATGTATAGTATTTCGTTTTTCGTATTGGCATAAAGAAAATGCCATTGAATGTTAACCGCAAAACACATATGTGACGTTGTCAACCAAAAGGTATCACATTGTCGCTTGTCGATAAGGTTGATTTAGAATTGAAGCTATATGGAAATAGCGCCTTATTGACAACCGACAACAAGTACCCTTTTGGTTGAAAATGGCACATATGTAAAATGTTGTTACAACTATCTTGAAGGTGCAATAGATTATAGACTTTTTTCTATTCGTCAAGTAGAAATAGGCACGAAGTTAGCCAGCTTTGCTGATGGCACTATTACAACCGTTTTATTACAAATGTCGCCATGATTGTGAATCTGTAGATCTCGGCGGGCTTCTATTGTAAATAAAATTAAATGTTACAACTGGACTCACAGCGAGTTCATGCTAGTATTAGGCCAAATGTGACGTCCCATAGGAAAACGGACCTTAGGACGAATAGGGCTTATAATAATAATAAATACTATAGGGAAGGCTTGTTATGTGGGTAGTTACTCAGACATTGATATATATATATAATATACAAATACTTAAATACATACAAATATCCATGACTCAGTAGCAAATATCTGTGCACATCACACAAATAAATGCCCTTACCGGGATTCGAACCCAGGACCATCGGCTTCATACGCTGGGTCACTACCCACTAGACCAGACCGGCCGTCAAAATATTATGAAGTATCACGTTTTACTAATGATGTAAGCGCCAATAGTCGTAGGGCCGGTACAGACGGACTGCAACCCAACTGCAATTTGTATGGAAACTGCACGCCCACCAACGGAGCGGCAGCTGACGTTCACGAGTGTTCATCATACATAGCCGTTAACCACTATACGAGTTTTCGCCCGGGAGGCGATTGGTCATGGAAATCTGTTCCTGGCCCGCGGTCTATTAATGTCCCGTCCCCACAAATAAGTCGTTATAATAATATTAATAATATTATATTTAATTAGGTAAATGTGATAAGCAAAAGTGAACATTATTTATTTACGGGTAATACCAGTATTAAAACTAACATGAAAGATTTCGCTTAATATTCTGCTTTTGTTACTTAAGTACTACTTAAGATTTTACTAGTCATTTTAGTCAGAACACAATCATACTCGTAAAGCGCAAACTTTAGCACAAAAAAAAACGCTTAATGTCTACAAAATATTGTAGTCGCTTATTTATCAGCTAAAATACTTGAATTAATTTTGAATAAAACAGAAACGTCTGCGAACGATGCTATTAAGCTTAGAAACAAATTAAAAGTGGAAAAAAAGTCCCACCCATAGAAATATGGCCCCACCCAAGACAGTGAATTTTTTCATTTACGTAAGTAAGTAAATATTCTTTAATGCACCAATAATTATACTATACCACCAATGCACCAATAGTAAAACTACAAAGAAATTGAATTAGAAAAAATATTATTTATTTTAATATATATTTATATTCCTCCTCCAGAGGAGGATGCCTTCAAGGTTCTGGACTGGAAAGGACGAGGTATCAATGTAAATGGCGAGTACATCACTCACCTTCGGTTTGCCGATGATATCGTAGTCATGGCTGAGACCATGGAGGACCTCAGTGCGATGCTCGCTGATCTCAGCAGAGTATCTGAACGAGTTGGTCTGAAAATGAACATGGACGAGACGAAGATCATGTCTAACGTCCATGTTGTGCCAAATCTCGTATTAATCGGAGGCTCTGCGCTCGAAGTTGTTGACGATTATGTATACCTAGGACAAACAGTCCAGTTAGGTAGGTCCAACTTCGAGAAAGAGGTCACTCGTCGAATCCGACTCGGTTGGGCAGCGTTCGGGAAGCTCCACAGTATCTTTTCGTCCAAATTGCCGCAGTGTCTTAAGTCAAAAGTCTTTGACCAGTGTGTGTTGCCAGTGATGACATACGGATCTGAGACGTGGGCGCTAACAATGGGCCTCATAAGAAGGCTCAAGGTCACGCAAAGGGCAATGGAGAGAGCTATGCTCGGGGTTTCTCTGCGTGATAGAGTCAGAAATGATGATATCCGCAGTAGAACTAGGGTCACCGACATAGCTCGCAGAATTGCAATCCTTAAGTGGCAGTGGGCGGGGCACATTGCTCGCAGAACTGATGGCCGGTGGGGCTGGAAGGTTCTGGAGTGGCGTCCGCGTACCGGAAGACGAACTGCCGGTAGGCCTCCAACAAGATGGAGCGACGACCTAGTGAAGGTCGCGGGAATTCGGTGGTTGCGAGCGGCACAGGATCGGTCGGAGTGGCGAGCCTTGGGGGAGGCCTATGTCCAGCAGTGGACGTCTATCGGCTGACATGATGATGATGATGATGATGATGATGATATTTATATTTGAAATACTTGAGGTAGATGACAAGATGACATACTGTACGGCACCATACGTTTTGTGGTTTTGCTTAGCTCAGATGCTCGTTTTTTTTGTTGTAAGTTCACGTCATGAGTTGTTAGGGATTTGTGAAATTTTAGGTTTTTCCTACTCAGAATCACGAGCCCTATCGAATCTACATTTTTTTTTAATAACCTGTAGTGTCCCACTGCTGGGCAAAGGCCTCTCCCTTTGATTTCCATGACTCCCGTTGTTGAGCTGTTTCCGGCCAGTTATTAGTGAAGGTGTCTAAGTCGTCCCGCCATCTCCGCCTGGGCCTGCCACGTCCGCGCTTCTTTTGCGGCATCCACTTGGTGGCTATACTAGCCCACCTATCCGGATGCATGCGGCAGACGTGACCTGCCCAGTCCCACTTCAGCCTAGCGGTCTTCTCCCCTACGTCAGCTATGCCTGTTCTGGAGCGCAGTGTAGTGTTTCGGATGCGATCCATCCTTGTGACACCTAGAATGCTGCGCTCCATTGCTCTCTGGCAAACCTTCAATTTGGACTTCTGACTGACTTTCAAATCTACTAGGTGAAAAAAAGTCCTAATTTTTACCTATAACTTTTTTACTTCCAAAACGCTCCTGCCATACAAAAGCTTAAAGAAAAGTAGCGTTATTGGAACAAAAAAAATGGGACACTTTTTTGACCTAGTAAACTCGAAAGGGCTCATGATTCTGAGTAGGAAAAACCTAAAATTTGACGGATCCCTAACAACTCATGAACTTACAACGAAAAAAAAACTCCCAGCTGTATTATTTGCGGCTACAATATTTTGCTATACATATATTTTACACGTTTTACATGAAATTGTAATTAGTTGACGGAACTACCATATTCTTACTATACCGTTTTGTCGCCTAAATAGTGTTTAGTTTTTAAGTATAAAATGCATATATATGTTAGTCTGTAAGGTATTTGTAATATGGGCCTTGTTGCTTGATTTAAATAAATAAATATACCTCTAGCGTCGAATAAGAGTTGACAGTTCATTTTTAAATGGAGTAGCTGTCACATAAAATGTATGTAGACATTTTTTGAAAGTAGCACATTAATATATTAATGTTTTTGGCAAAAATTTCATTTTTGGTACAAGCTTTTATCGCTGACTGTCCTTTTCTTTCCACGAACAACTAATACTCATCGAGACAATTCTAAAAACCCCAAACACAATTAGGTTGCGTTGTTTTATCACAGAGTTCCTATGGCCACCTCCTGTCTCCATCATCAGATCAGCTTGATGGTACCATGATATTGCATTGTCACCCGATTTACATATGTATGCAAATTTTCAGCTTCAACGGAAACCGGGAAGTGGGTCAAATTTAACTTGCAAGATTTGACCCTTACAAACATGTTACATACATATTACATACATACTTACATAGGTACATTGCAAGTTAATAAAAAGCTTGTAAAAACCGGCTAAGTGCGAGTCGGACTCGCGCACCGAGGGTTCCGTACTTTTTAGTATTTGTTGTTATAGCGGCAACAGAAATACATCATCTGTGAAAATTTTAACTGTCTAGCTATCACGGTTCATGAGATACAGCCTGGTGACAGACAGACAGACGGACAGCGGAGTCTTAGTAATAGGGTCCCGTTTTTACCCTTTGGGTACGAACCCTAAAAATGAAACATTTAAATAAAAATAATTTGTAAAAACATAATTCTTCAAATTTGTTTTAAATTAAGCCCAACCAAAGGAGACTAGAAGGAACTGTCATATGAACCATTATTCGACCCGAGAAGTATAGCCTCCTAAGGCCCAGCCATACAAATGAAAAATCCACAATTAGTCACTGAAATTTGAACCTATAGTGTAGGAAATAGAGTTGATTTTGCGTTGTTGGAAAATTGAACGAATCAAAGCAAAAGCGACTCTGTTCCAATCGAATAGGATTTAAATTTCATCGAACTGAAGAGGTACTGTAGGTAGGACCTTGGGCCTTAGGAGGATAGGTAGGTAATTATTATTTTTATTGGCTTAGCGCTTCCAGTACAGTAGCGCCAAAGTTGTACTTCCATGACATACTCTGTAGTCTGTTTTATGACTTCCAGAATCGTAGAAAAAATAGGGATGTTGACTATTTTTTAGAACTGTTTTCATTTTACAGATAGACACGTATTTACTGCATGTTTTATTTATTAATTTTTAATAAAAAATCGACGTTAATTAGTTTAGTGTTTAAATTTCGCGCAAAAACGCTCCAAGCTGTCACGTGATCTGGATGACGTAACGATGTGATAAACAAACGACTGTCGGTGCCAGAGGACCACCAGGTTTGACAATGAGAATGAGAATGAAAATGAGAAATCGTTTTTTATCAATTAGCAGGGTTACATCTTTTTTTTCCCGTAGGATTGTGTCAGCTAACTTGACAATTTGCCAGGTTTGACAACTTGTCTGTGCGTGTTTCTCGCGCCGTGACGTCACGCGCTCCTATTTGCGTTTGCAGTCACGTGATGCTGGGCATTTTTTTTTAATACTTTTAATTATTTTTAATCAATTTATTACGCATATTTATACTTACAAAATATGATTTTCAGCATTCTAATATTCCCTGCTATGGTAAACAAAATTTTATATATTCCCCAGGTAGCAGAGACGTCAGTGACGTCATAATGACGTAATTATGACGTCATTGTGACATCATTATGACGTCGCTGACGTCATAATGACGTATAAATGCTACCTGGGTCGCGATTCATGTCAACAATTCAACATCCCTATTATAAGTAAAATTGATGTTTTATGTCATGTTATGTACTCGTACTCATTAAGAGTCAAATGCTTAACCCACCAATTTTTTTGTACGTATACAATTTGCTTTTAGATGCTTTTCTTTTATTCTATTTGTTGTTGAATAGATTTTTGTTACGGGTCTTATGTACTTAGAAAATGTAATCGTTTCGTACAAATGATTTTCCAAAGGTTATTTATTTTACGTGTTGTGAATTTAATGTGTTATTTTTCTTGTATGGCTAGTATGTAAGTGAATATATATCTCAACGAATATGTATGTATATACCAACGAATCCTGTCCAAAGTTCAAATATTGGCCTATTTAAATGGTAATTGTTGGAGCTTAGAGCAACTGAAATACTTTGGTGAAATGATTTTGACACCATATTCTCATAATGTATTTAATTACCCAATTGTAGAAATAATTAATAATAGTTAACTCCGTACAACGTCGCCTACGCTTTGTGTCATTTATGAATTTGAAACGTAAAATTCAAACTAATATAGAATATTAAAAGCGTTTTATTTATAATGAACTACTATAGTATATCGCCGTCTATAGTTGGTCAAACAACTTTGTCAATAGAAAAGGCGCTCAAATTTTCTATGGGACGATAACCCTTCGTGCGATTTTTTTTTAAATTTGCCGCTTTTTTCTGCTGACGGAAATGGTTTGACAGACTATAGTTATGTCTCTAAGAGGGTGTAAATGAGTATTAAATTACTTCTGTCTAGCAGCGTAAAGGATATCTATAGGTTCTTGGTTCTCAGCTTTGCTTATTATTATGTAGATAAGTTGTTCTAGGCTTCATTATTATTTAACCGCACTTGATTATGTAACGCACCATTAGTTTAAGCATTGTGTCTCTTAAACGCTTCTGATGATTTAATTTAAGACCTAATTAATCACATAAAAATGTCACAATAAAAAGCCTGACATGTACACTGGGATGATCCAGTATACAGGGTGTTTCTGACCACAGGGCTTTAATTCAGTGCTAGATTCTACTCGCTATAAACTGAGCTACTTTTTATAACGGATGACCTTTGCGAGGTTCAACGGGTACCAGCGCGTAGCTGCGAATTGTAGATCTAGGTTGACCTGCCCCAAAACAGAGTAAAGCCCGGTTAACATTTGTCTGTCGTGTCGTGTTGTGTTGTGTCGTGACGCATATCGGTTTCATACATTTAATATGGTTGCGTTCACATTTTGTGTAAACGATGTGTAATTTTATTTTTCGCCATATTTTATGTCTCTTTCTTTTATGTTGCTTTCTTTTTGTCTGTTACCTTCCGTGATTCTCACCTGATGGTCTCATCGGAAGATCAGCGCTGGAAGTCGCCAGCAGCATGCTGAGATGGGACCATTTCGTGACACTTTATTTTCACTATGTTCTTTAAATGTATGTCTATTGTCTGTGTGTTTACGAATAAAAAATATTCTATTCTATTCTATTTGTCTGATGCACGCTGCGTCAGACAAATGTGAACGCATACATATTAAATGTGAGGTTTGAATGATTCACAGTTAGTTTCACTAGACTTATATTGACCGGGATATAGACCGTGATTACCTTTTTTGTATTATTTATGAGTTCCCGATATTTCGACGCAGTTACCCGTGAACATGATGCATGTAACTGCGTCGAAATATCGGGAACTCATAAATAATACAAAAGGTAATCACGGTCTATATCCCGGTCAATATTTTTTTTTATTTTTATTATTGCATTTGACCGCAATCTCACCTGATGGTAAGTGCCGATGCAGTCTAGGATGGATCATGCTTACCTAAATATATTAAATGTGAACCGGGCTTGTTTATCCTGGTTATCTAAATAAAGAACTTATTATTTATTATTATAACGTGGCCTCTTGACTTGAAATAATTTTTCACGACCTAAAAAAGAAACCAAAAAAGAATTTTTCATAACGTTTTGCGCCCAAAGATTACTCTATATAATTACATGCATCAATAGAGATTATATTCGCCTTTATAGTTTATTGACAATAATTTATTTTTAAAATGCCAAACTTACAAAGCAATTAGTTTTAAAGTTTCATTTTTTGAAATAAGTATTATATTATTAATAAATTAGTACTATTGTTGCATAATTGTTTAAAGAATGCAGAATTTTAGTCAATGGTGTATGTAGTATGTATAAAGTGAATAGGATTAAATAGTGACAGTTGCTTAATACAGAGGGCGCTTTGAGGAAGGTTCCACTGACTGATGACAAGTTTTATTTAATTAATCTAAAGGAAGCGTGCATGAACTATAGGGGGCAGCACAGGAGCCCCCAAGTGTAAATGTCAAGTTTATGCTTCCAATGTAGCCCACATCGCAGACCCTACAATGCATAAGAAAACGTACGTGAACTGTAGAGGGCGACACTTGCTTTGGCGTGAAGTGTCAATGTATAGTTTATGTTTCCGATTCAGGCCACAAGATGGCAGACCCTCCAATACGCACGGTCCCTATATGATATCATTCGCGCATGCATTTCGCTCGTACTTGTTCGTACATGTACTGGCGTCAGCGAGACTAACGGGCGAATGATGACAAAGACATCATAAAGTATGTTCGAATAGGACATATTACGCGAAACTTTGCGTAAGGTACCATAATCTGAAACTATCGTGAAACAAGAAAATTTCTTTATCTAACATCTCTGTCACTCTTGCGTATTCGAGTGATAAAGAGGCAGATAGCGAAATTTCAGATTCGCGTTTCCCGGTAGGTCCTCTGTAAACAAACCGCCTTGGTGCATCAATGTCATATTTTATTATCTCTAAAAACTTGTCAAAAACCTGTTAAAGTTACAGTATGTATAAGTTACTCTATGGTCTACTAAAAAGGTTAAGTAGTCCTGCACTCTGGTGGCAGAACATTGCAGTTATATCCCCTATTGACCTCATGGCATTCTGACTTGTCACTGGAACCGTTTTACTACAGCGCCATCTGTGTTTAACTTTAAGCATTTAACCTCATTATTTGAATAAATGTATGTATTAGCTTTGGTATTAGTGAGTAATTACAGACTGCTTGTAGAAACTCCAGGATTAACGTCCGAAGAACGAAGTTGTATTAAAAAACCCCTGTTACTAATAAGACAGTTGTATATGTATCGTTACTTAGTTTTTTAAGATAAGATCTGCGAAAGTTTGTTCCTCTACAATAAATCCCTTTTTATGTAACTGTGTTTTTTTTACGGGAATTATTAGGTGTCATCATAATAATGTTAGACCAAGAAAAGTCAGCAGAGATTTTGACAGCAGACGCAGTGCCAGTGTTATTTATACGTCATAATTTCATGAAACTTTGACGTTTAAAATAACACCTGCACTGCATGTGCTTTCAAAATCTGCAGATTTTTCTTGGTTTGACTCTAATACTGTGGATGATTGGGTGTCATCGTAATAATAATTGCAATAAGTTAAATCGATTTATGTAAATAGGGTAAAAGTCATGAAATACTAACAATTAAAATTACTGTAAATTATTATTAACTGAATTAGCTAAGATATAAAATAAATTAAAAACTGTAATAGATGTCATATATTAAAGAAAAAGTGACGAAGCCCTCCAGTGGTGAAGGCCGGATACGAACCGGCGTCTTTAGCTATCGCGGCTAACGCCATGAACCCCTAGGCCACCCCGCCACGGCGGTACCCGTCCGAATTTCTCGACTATATGCCATCTTAGTAAGACTAGGCGTCTTTGACCAGCTCTAAGGGCAAGTAGTGCGCGCTTGCACCTAAACGAACTCCTTACGGATTTACTTTGTAGCGAGAGAGACTGGTGCTGCCATCTATGAACAAGTTTGAGAACAAATCAAATTATTTTATTAAATATTTTGATTTGTGTTTTTTTAAAGTAGTCACACTACTATATAGGTATATAAATTAAAAACTGTAATAGATGTCATGTATTAAAGAAAAAGTGACGAAGCCCTCCAGTGGTGAAGGCCGGGTATTTAATAATTTGATTTGTTCTCAAACTTGTTCATATAAAATAAATTTAAATAATTTAACGGTTTACTCACTCGCGCGACATGTGACAACAAAGAAACGTTCAAAATCGTTCACACGGCTAGACGGCTTTCCGGCATATACGCCGTGTGAACGACTTTGAACGTTTCCATACAAATTTTGCTGTCACTACGGTATTCGATAAAATCCCGTATACGGGAAAAATTTACGTTGTTAGCCAGCAATATATTTTTATGACCAAGATCTTCCTGGGCGATAAGTTGTAGTACTCAAGGGAGATGTATCCTGAAGCCTCGCGATCGTCAGCTGCCGCTCCGTCGATGGATTTACGTAAACAATCATTTCCTTCTTCAATGATTAACTTGATTAGATTAATGGTAACTGCTTTATGTAGATGGCGGATGTGGAAAATAAAAAACTGTATAAAACTAAATAATGCTTTATTTCACATTGTGTCAATATTCATTGGTCACAAACAAGTTTTGCACTTCGACATTGGAACTTATACTCCGATCGTTACAATACCTATAAAATATATGCAGTTAACAACAAACCCCAATTCTGGGGTCCCGAGAGTCTCTTGGTATGCCCGTTTATAACAGACGTAATCAGTATATGAGAGAACTAGAGCGGCAAACTTTTATTTTACCTTTTTAGGGTTCCGTACCCAAAGGGTAAAAACGGGACCCTATTACTAAGACTCCGTTGTCCGTCTGTCCGTCTGTATGTCTGTCACCAGGCTATAACTCATGAATCGTGATAGCGAGACAGTTGAAATTTTCACAGATGATGTATTTCTGTTGCCGCTATAACAACAAATACTAAAAACAGAATAATATAAATATTTAAATGGGGCTCCCATACAACAAACGTGATTTCTTTGCTGTTTTTTCCGTAATGGTACGGAACCCTTCGTGCACGAGTCCGACTCGCAATTGGCCGGTTTTTTTTTTCATTGTACAGTACGAGAAAGTACAAATGGTGGACTTGATGCCTTAAGGCATACTCTACCAGTTATCATTGTGGCATTGTAAGAACTAACAGCAACACTTCAATTGGTATAAGAGTATTTCTTGATGTCGAGCCGTTATGCCGTAAACAAATCCTAAATTTGAACCTATAGTGCAGGAAATAGAGTTATTTTGGTTTGTGTCAAAATGAACCGAAATAATACAAATGCAACTTTCCGATTGAAAATGATCCAAATTTCATCGAACTTAAAGTACAGGTAAGACCGTGAGCCGGTCGAGGACAGGATAATTCTTATAAATTGACATTCAATCATACTTTTGTTCGTATTACTATTACCATGAGTCTACAAATGATTGTGTTGCTGACAGTATTACAAGTATAACTGTGATATTATTAAAAAAATACAAAGATTTTTTTTGTATAGTTAACATTTTTAAACCCAACTGGGCATTATTATTGACATATCAGTTATATAAAAGAGGGTCACTTGCCTTTTTCTTCACAACCCGCAGTATTTATTTGTCCCCAGATTACCTACCCGTAGCGGACGGTACATTCTACATACTCATAATACGGATTTAATATTTCATAAATGAATTACAATGTTAAGTAGGATTTTAATACATTTAAATGGTTATGGATCAAGAGACTCAACGGTGAAGGAGTGTAACACTCAAAAGCAATATAATTTGCATTATGATTATTATATACATGGATTCTTCTTCAGTGTGCGAAAAGGTCTCCACACTTGGCACAAAACATTACTTTGTTAAAATACAAATGCTTAGTCAATTTGTCGTCAGATTGTCTATCTTTCTTTGTGACATTAGTAAGAAAGAGAATGACATTACATATAATTTAAATTAAGTTTATTTTAACATGTATTAATAAACAATTGGTGCAGGTTTTGATTTTTGAAATCTTAAGACAGTTTTCATATTTATCTGTACTATGATTCCTTAGTACTCAGATCTTGTGATGTAGTTTTTTTAATGCGAAGACCCCTTCGCAACTGCCACAAGACTCAACGATCACGCACCGTAAGGGTTTAAATTAATCACCAGTAGAATTTATTCTCTAACAACATGTATAAACTCTTAATCATTATACAAAATTATCATAAATATCACAAATAAAATACAAAGCTAATGATCGATGGAGAGCTAGCAACAGATAGACTGTCGTATATGTAATGCCTGACGCGCGGCGATATTTTGGACTTTATTACAATTAACTCAAGTCCCCGGCAAGCTCGGACGAATTTCACCTTCCCATACAAACGGAGTTTCGTTCTCATTATAAAACTAAGTCTTAGATTGTAATGAAACATTGCATATACAATGACATGAGGCATATCTAGGTCTGTAATTAGTTTATATATAGCTCTAGAGCAAAAACAACTTGTATTAAAAACTTAAATTCGCTGTATTTTTTTTAACAATTGTATCTGAAGCTACATAAACTAATTACAGACCTATATATCTTATCCTATTGTAAGTACAAAATTTCAGAGCAATCTAGCTAGTCGTTTTAAAATGAGAGCGTTACTAGGTTTGTATGGAGAACCGAGCTTGCCGGGGACTCTTTAAGGTTCAATATCTGAGGGCCTACTAAATTTTGCCTCTCTGTCGCCTTACGTACGAATTCACAAGTGCGTCAGAGACGCAAAACTTCGTTTGTTCGCGATAGGCTCTCAGACGCCGCGTGTTTAGTTTTGAGGCATAAACGACGCACCGAGCAAACTAACAGTTCTCATTTTTACACAAGGATTTCTTAACTCTATCTCTGTCAGTTGGCGCGACGACGTGCAAAAACCTTACTATACAAATAATATAGAACAAATTGAAACGCTATAATACAAAATAAAAGAAACAAAAACAGTTATTTTATACAAAACAATGCATCGCTGCTAGAAAGATGTATGGTTAGTCTGCCTTAATCGTACCGATTATCTAAAGGAGTCTTTTACAATAAATATGATAGAAATTAAAAAACGAAAATATCGTACAAAATCAGCCTTCGCGTTCATTCCTTCGCTATACCATTTCCTAGCTATCCTACTTGCACCCCCACGCGTGGCAGACTAGATGTATCTATAAGCTATGGTCTACACCTTAAAAAAAGCATATTCTATAGCATTACATTACAGAAGATCCTTTTTTTTCGATTAGACAACGGCTTTACACGGTTATCACACTAATACGATCCGCACGCCGCTCCGGTGTGTGAGCGAGACAGAGATTCACGTATATAGGGCTGTCCCGCTCGCGCACCTGGGCTCGGACCCGCAGCATTCAATATGAAAACCTTACAGAATCGCGGAACGCTGTTATTGCAACGCAGTTGATATTTGCTCTCGTTTGAATAGACAGTCGCCATCAGATATATCGAAGCGGCCGAAGAGCTCAAGAATATCTGTACACGCACTCTAAGGCTAGGTTCACACGGCGTTAATTTGTCCCGTATACGGCTAGACGGCTTTCCCGCATAGACGCCGCGTGAACGATTATGAACGTTGCCATAAAAATTTTGCTGTCACTACTTTGATAAAATCCCGTATACGGGATAAATTAACACCGTGTGAACCTAGTCAACCTTGACAATAGAAGCGTGTTCAGATATTTGTGGGCACCTTGGCCGCTCCGATATATCTGATAACGACTGGACATGACGTGTCATGGCGAAATGTAATTAAGTTATAGTCTTTAAACAAATTAATCAGAGTTGTTACCATCAAAGCGGACTGACTAGTACAAAGGACTGTTTAGACGACCGAAATATGCGTTTGTGTTATTCCTGGGCAAAAGGTACCACTTTGTCAATATCAATAAGGCGCTATTAAGATATGTATACTTGCAATGGTAGCGCGCATGTGATTACTTTTGTGTTGCAAGTGTGCATAGGCGACAGTATCCGCTTAGGTTCAGGTGGGTTTTACGATTTTTGCCATCAGTATAAAACAGATGTAAAAAAACACCCCTTTATCGAGAAAGCGGTACTTTTTCTTAAGAACGTCACATTTATATGTAAATCTCATTGGTGTAGGACTGCGCTAAGAGGAACAGTCTAAACAGCCACCACCGAACCACTATCATAGCGAACCGGCACTGCTAATGTAATCACACGTCAACAAGAAAACAGTGGCGGGGCGTATGTAGAACTCTATGCCCACCGGCTTGGCTTTTACCTTTCAGTACCTACTTTCACTGTTCACAAAGGGAAAACCTTATGAAACTAACGCCCCGCCACTGTAAGACAGTATACATTTTCACAAACTTGTATCATTTTTTTATTCGTAAAACCTCGGTAACCATTGAGATAAGGTGTAGTGTTGAACGGAGCGGACGCTCGAGCGGGGCGTGCAGCGTACATTTTAAACAAATGCAAACGTATACAAGCGGCCTCGGTGCACGCTGCTTATATTACTTTGACCAATGAGATATTGACGGTAATAGAGAGGTAGTCTATGAACACCCGAGCCTAATTTGACAGCGCAACCATATGGCATTGTACTGCGCCATGTTCTGTGATCACTGAATAATCAAACGTCAACTTTTGACAGCTAAAAATACCGCTTATATGGATCCGTATAGCGTTATGTACATAACCTGTTAAATTCGAAGACAAATTTGTCTTAGACTTGCCCCATTTTGCCCAATCAATGGATATTTGCTTTGACGCTGCCCGCCCCGGCGAATGCTACGCTGGACGCTCGCCACTGAGGCTCGTTACGCTTATTGTAACGTTGTACGCTGTGTATAGCGTCAACCGGATATCAAGGCTCTACACTTTGTCTTTGAAATCAATATTATAAAAATGATAACATTAATAACATTGCATTACACGTTTTAATAACAACTTGTGTTTTAATTGAATTTGTATAATTTCATTGATATTAATTTCATCTAATCTCATTAAGTTAATGTATTTCGAGCAGTATAAGTTCCAATGTATTGTCAGTGACATTTCTACTTCATATACAATTGGTTTTACAATCGACATATCACAAGCTGCCATTAAAACAGGTAGAATAGAGCCCTTGATAAATTATAATGGTCGGAACATCAATTGCCAAATTCCATAATAATTCATTAATATTAATGTCGATTTGGCCTATGAGCCTATGACTTTATCATTGAGAATTGTAAGCAAAGTAATTATTTATAACCGAGATTGAAATAAACATTTTAAAATTCTTAATGAATCTCTTTCATATTGGATTTCACAATTTCTGACAAAACTCGGCTAAAAATCTGATTACAACAAAAACACATTTGTACAGGTCGGTTTCTCGCATATTCGGTCATATCAGGTCAACATTAGCAGTAACGAACCTCTTTAATCTCAACATTAGCAACGCTCGGATACCAGGAGCACAGGAACAGGAACGGTCGGCAGCGGCTGGTGTGGGTGTGGGCGGGGGTGCGGGCGGCGGGCGGAGGGGCGCGGTCACCGCAGGGCGCGGCAGCGGCGGCACACGCGCACGGCACAGCCGCCCCAAGGCGACATCTCGGAGCACGACCCGCAGAATATACCGCCGCATCTTC
Organism: Cydia strobilella; assembly: GCF_947568885.1. Lineage (NCBI taxonomy): Eukaryota > Metazoa > Arthropoda > Insecta > Lepidoptera > Tortricidae > Cydia > Cydia strobilella. The sequence continues at coordinate 3,329,976 of NC_086059.1, forward strand.
TGAGAAAGAATACATACACTCAGAGAGTTGCATAAGGACGAATTTCTGGCAGGGTCGTCATGAAGTGTTCAGGGAAACAACGTGATTCAATAGTGCTGCCTCACCACGCATAACAATCGTAACATTCATTTTTACTCTCGATTTAAAAAGATCCAAGTTATAGTGGGCTGAGAATAGATACGCAGGAAGTGATTTTTTGAAAACTTTGACAGCAGCATGTCATGTCTCGGGAAGTATGTGGGAGAGATCGTCAATGACACGCTTTGACATGTACGCCAGCCCAAACTGGGCTGAGAAATGAAATTCGGTACTGACTCCTATCCAAGCACAAGACGTAACGTAAAAATTCCACTGCGGCTGCATCAAACATCCCGTAGCTGTTTCTCGTCAACTGCAATCTCGTTAGTTACCTGCAGTGGTGCCGTCTCCTGGCCAGCCAGAAGTGGTTCCGGCAGTACTGGCAGCGCGGCGCGGCGCTGTCCGGCACCCACACTACGCCCCGGGCCTCCTCGCCGACTTCCACCTCGCTCGCGCTGCCGCTGCTGCTGCTGCCGCTTGCACTTCCGCGCCCGCTGCCACTGCTCGTCATCTGAAGATTGATAAAACGTTTTAAGAGAACCAAGAATCCGTTTCAATTGTACGTAGGCCGCATATATAGGTAAACTTTATATAAAAGATAAACTAAAACATACGTCATATCAGAAAGAAAAGAAAATGTGACCATGTGAAGTTTGGCTAGGGCTGAAATCGAATCAGGGTCTTCGAATCTTGTAATGATTAAGGGGATTTTATACAAATCACAAAAAATAACAGAAATCAAAATATTTAATAAAAAAAATATTTCTAGCCTAATTAACTAAGATATATCTAAATTGGTTTTTAGTAACGATGAAGTCAATGTTTCGGCTAACTACCATCCTGTATTGGTAAACATAATGACTAAATACGACTAGGCAAAGTCAAAAAGGAGTATTAACTTTAGCGGTCTATGTATATGGGTTTGTTAGTATCGTGTGTAGCATCAAAACTATTTACGCCTATTTTGTTGAATGAGGTTGTCAATCGGGGTGAAACTAGGACTATCGGCGGGGTATCTAAGTACGGAAAGTTTCTGACTGCAATTAGCAATGAACGGGTTTTGAGACAATTAATGAGACTAAAATAAATGATTTCTAAATGTGTTCAATTCGTATTGTTCTTATTCTATTGTTAACTTTTCCACTCGACACTATGGTGTTATATGGCGGGCTCGGGATCTACTCCAGCGGTACCAGGGCATTATAAACGTGTAGTGACCTGTCGCGGCTCGTTGCCGCCGGGTTACAGTATTGGAGAACAAGCAGAGACCTGCGTGGGGCTGGGCGCCGACGGGGAGGGGCGGGCCGGTGCGGCGGGGGGCGGGGACGAGCGCCGCAGCGCCTCCCGCGCTGACCGGAGCTGCCCCGTTAGCTCTTCTACCACTTTCTGTAAACAAAAAAGGTACATTCAATATACGTTCGATCGTCTACTTAATGAGGGCTATCGTTTTTTTGCTCACCAGTTGGCGCCTCTGTTGATGGTGGTCCAAAAGACTAAAGAACAGCTGTCAGTCATTGAAGTGACAAGTGACATTTGACATTTCGAACTATGGAAAAGACTCAGAATAATGACTAAAGCAAAGAAGCCGGGCAAAAATAGAAGCTTGGTAAAAGATATCGTATTCACAACACGTTATTACTTTTTGTCTATGAGTGAGTGAGACAACAATCCGCAAGTTCTTTCGTTTTTTTCAGTATTGTCATAAGATAAACTGAGGGAAATGTCAAATGGTCCTATGTGGTTCTATAATATAATCCAGCCAAATAAAATATATGTTCGTTATTTCACAGGTAGGTGACAACCGTAACAACTTGACATAGTCGTATTATTTTAGTTGAAATATTTCGGGATGTTTCAGCGGTCATCTTGGTTTATTTTAATTATATTGTTGCTATTCCTGAAAGATTGTTGGAAAACGTGCTGAGTTTTTATTTGTAATGGTTTGAAGTTCCCTTTGTGATAATGTCTTGTGTGATCGATGTAAAATATGTATTGGGACGGAGGAGCAAGTAATACACGTAAGCTAGTTGTAAGACTGATTCTTTATTCATCTACCCACACATATCAGTATATATATGACATCTCCCTTTTCATAAAGGAAATAAAACAATAAAAAAAATGACATGCTAAATCCATTAGGGGATTTTTAGATGATTTGATTACATGCAATTTTCATTACAAAATTATACATGCTTATTATTTTACTATTCACTAAAACAATCTATTTAACTATAACTATAGGTTTTTTAATATTTTAAATTCTATTTTGTTTAGTTACAATATTTTAATAGTTGTATTAATTTATTATTAATTTTAAATGTATTATGTAACTTCTACATTTGGTAGTTTAGTATATTGTTATCAAATTTCGATTAACTTTTAACATTCATTACTATTATTAAATTTACAATATACTTAGAATATTCAAGAACCTATTGAAGTAATTATACAATTAATTTATTTTATATTACCTTGTACATTAACGTTATTTTTTATACAATTGTTCAGAGCGCATTTAGGTAGACAAGTACCTTTTCATATTTATAATATTTAGAAATCCTTATAATTCATTATTTTAAATGTACAACAATACTTGCAAAATCAGCTTATACATTAAGTAGTACATTGGTATAGCTTTTACATCTCTAGTCGCAGTTCCCTCGGTGCGTGTCGGTGTAACCCCAGCGATCAGGTGGTCTCACTGTCCTGCCATAACGAGTAACATATGAGTTGTTGTTTTGATTACACAGATTGCTAGATAAGCTAGTATTTAAATTAGTCTGGTTATTCGGGATGACAATATCATCGTATGATTGGGACCGGTTTTGAATATTATTGTTGTGTCGTTCAGAATCGGCAATCACGTGCCTACGGTTCCTGACTACGTCATTTCCGGTTTCTAAACGAATAAGGTAGGATCTTATTCCGACTATGTTTTCTATAGTCCCACTTTTCCACTCTTTATTTATGAGTGCTTTTACTTTTTGACCTATTTTTAACGATGGAAGATCATGAGCATGTTTATCGTAATAATGTTTTTGAATTATCTGCCTATCTTGCAACTTTTTTAAAATATTTTGCTGAAATTTAGATGTAGACACGGTAGACGCACATGGTACTATGCTACGAATTTTTCTTTGATATAGAAGTTCTGCAGGTGAAGGTATGTCATTACTTATAGGTGTATTCAAAAATTCGAGAAGTGCGAGATTGAAGTCCGAGTTAGTGTAAGTTGTTTTTCTTAATATGTTTTTTTCGTTTGTATACTTCGTTCCACAAGACCATTCGACTGAGCGTATCTTGGAGATGATGTAATATGTTGGAACTTCCAATCACTAGAAAATTGCTCAAAAAGTTCAGACCGAAATTCTGGCCCATTGTCTGATATAAATATAACCGGTATGCCCTGCCTTCTAAATATCGTTTTCAGATGACTAATTATTTTTTGTGATGTTAAAGATTTAATCTTGACAAGTTCAATAAATTTACTATAGTAGTCAACCAGTAATAAATATGACTCCCCATTATAATGAAAGATGTCTGCCGCAACTTTATACCATGGGTTATTTGGTACTTCGTGCGGAATCATCGTTTCTTTACAGTTAGACCTCCTATAGGATAAACAAGCCTGACAATGTGAAATCATATCGGCAATCTGCGAATTTATGTTAGGCCAGTAAATCGTTTCTCTAGCCCTTAACTTGCACTTCTCAACACCCAAGTGATTCAAATGAATTTTCTTTAACATTTCAGCCCGCATACAAGTAGGTATCACTATTCGAGTGCCTTTCCAAATTAATCCATAAGACAAGGTCAACTCATCTCTCACATCCCAATAACTACGTATATTTACATCCACATCATTTTTATTAATAGGCCATCCCTTTTTTATCATTTTCATCAGTTGTTGGAGTACGTTATCTTCGCGCGTGCATTTTTGTATTAATAAAAAATGTGTATCTGTGAGCGGGTTGCATGCGGTCAACGCACACACCTGCGCTTGCGCTTCCAGATGATCGCGCGGCTCTGTGTCAAGGTCAGCGCCCTTATTGTTATCACACGCCCGAGATAAAGTATCCGCTACGTATAGGTATTTACCGGGTTTATAAACAAGTTTAAATGTATACGGCTGCAACCTCATTAGCATTCTTTGTAATCTAGGTGGTGCGCAACCTATGGGTTTATTTATTATTGAAATTAGGGGCTTATGGTCTGTTTCTATTATTATATCGGAACGTCCGTATAAATAAGCATAAAATTTCTCGCACGCGTACACACAAGCGTATAACTCTTTTTCTATTTGTGCGTATGCTTGTTCTGTCTTGTTAAGCGATTTAGACGCATAGCAAACTGGTAAGTTATTTTGTAAAATGCAAACCCCTAGACCATTTTTGCTCGCATCAACTGAGACCGTTATGGGAATGTCCAGTGAATAATATTGAAGGACGGGCGGATTTATCAGGCACTGTTTTAGCAAGTCAAAGCTTTGCTGATGTTTTTCATGCCAATGCCACTCCACATCTTTTTTTAAAAGTTGGCGTAGCAAGTGTGTCTTATCAGACAAGTTTGGCACAAAACTACCTACGTATGTAATTAAGCCAAGAAACCTTTCTAGGTCCTTAACATTTTTTGGCTCAGGCATATTTCGTACAGCTACTACATGCGAATCGTCGGGCGAGACCCCATGTTCACTTATCTTGTGACCTAGGTATTTTATTTCTTTTAGGCCAACTTTACATTTGTCTTTATTTAATTTTATATTTATTTTACGACACCTGTCCAAGACTTTTCGCAATCGTTCATCGTGTTCTTCTTTGGTTTTTCCATAGACCAATAGATCATCGATGAACTGACACACGCCTTCTAAATCATCAAATTGTTCTAAAAGATTTTTGTGAAATACCTCACTAGCTGACGATATTCCGTATGGCAATCGTAAAAATTTATACCTGCCAAAAGCAGTGTTAAAAGTGCACAAATCAGTGCAATCTGGGCTAAGTTTCACTTGCCAAAACCCTTGCTTAGCATCTAGAGTGCTAAACCATTTTGCACCTAATAATTTGGAAGTAATTTCATCTAGGGTGGGCAAACGAAAATGCTCCCTTCTTATAGCCTTATTTAAATCTTGCGGGTCTAGACAGATGCGAAAATCACCGTTCGGTTTTTTAGCCAGAGTCATACTATTCACCCAGTCTGTTGGTCCCTCGACCTTAGAAATTATATTCTGTTTTTCCATTTCTATCATTTTGTTTTTAACACTTTCCCTTAGTGCAATGGGTAATTTTCGGGGTGAATGTATGACTGGACGCGCGCTATCTTTTAACCGTATCCTGTACTCTCCAGGAAGACAACCTATTCCTTCAAATATGTCAGCGTAGTCAGCTAATATGCCGTGCTCGTTACTAGCATCTATCGACATTACGCGTTTTACTAAATTTAGTTCCTCACTAGCCTCACGACCTAGTACCGGGGGAGAATCGACGTCAGCAACAATATACTTCAATATATAGTTATTGCCCTTATAGTATGTTTTTAGATAGCATTTGCCAACTACTTTGATGCCGTCACCCGAATAACTTTTTAATTTCATAGACGTTTGCGTTAACTGTTGCATTGTAATATTAATGTTTTGCAAACTGTTTAAAGGTAAAACATTTACACCGGCACCAGTATCAATATTAAATTTGATTGAATTATCATTGATACAAAGTGTAACCGACCAATCAGTACTCGAAGTATTATTATTATGTCTTTTTACCTGATCACTGGAGGCTCCCTCCACAGCATACACCCGGCACATCTTCGCATAGTGATTATACCCATTGCAGCTGTCACAACGCACACCGTATGCCGGACACTTGTTATACGCGTGATTACCACCACATCTCGAACATACTTGATATGACCGCGAATGATGAGTCGAGACGTTACTATATCCAGGCCTTTGAGCCCTGTCCGCCTGTACGGGGACTGCAGCAGGAGCGCGACGACCTCTTCCACGTCCGCGACCGCGCCGGCGGCGCCCGCGCGGCTCCCAGGAGCCGGGGGCGGCGGCTGCGGGGGTGGGGGGCGCACTTCTCACCGTACGAGCTCCACAAGGACAATGCGAACTGTTTACCCAGTTTACCGCTTCCTCAACGTCTTCATGTCTATTTGTACCAGAATTCGTGCTCAATTCATGAACATGATGTGTCTCCGATTCTGGTTTTATAGTACTGGCTTGCACCTGCGACATCTGCACTAAACGGCAAATATCCAACGCAGAGCTAAGTTTTAAATCTGGCTCCCTTAATAAACGTTCACGCAGAGTAGTATTTCGTATACCGCAAATCAAACGATCTTTTACAAGGTCATCACATAAGTCTTTGAATCCACACTTGGCAGCCATTTTAGTAAGTTCAAAAACGTATTGTTCCGCTGATTCTTGTGGTTTCTGTTCCCTCGTGAAAAATCTATGCCTCTCCACTGTCGTGTTAGTTTTAGGCAAAAAGAAATCGTCAAATTCTTTTAAAAGCGCCTGCAAGGTCGTTGGTTTCACTTTAAATTGCTGATATATATCTCTGCATTTGGGTCCGATGACGTGCAATAAAATATTAGTTTTCACCTTTTCTTCTTTTTTATGAAGTTCGCATGCCTCACAATATATGTTAAACGCATTTTTCCAGTTTTGCCACGCCTTACTCAAATTTCCCGAAGTAACACTTGAAATATTGTTCTCAAATAGAAACGGCGCGGGTGGTTGTAACACAGCTTCCATTGTTCATAGGTTAGTTTAATTTCACATAGGACATACACTTATTTTATGCACTTAACACTCAATTTCCTTATGACACCGGATACGGACCGTAATTTAGTGTTATATAATTCCGATTTCACGTAGATTTAATCGACTGCGCCATGTAAAATATGTATTGGGACGGAGGAGCAAGTAATACACGTAAGCTAGTTGTAAGACTGATTCTTTATTCATCTACCCACACATATCAGTATATATATGACAATCGAGGGCTGTAAATCGCATACAGGAAGAAAAGAAAATACGCACGAACCGATAACCTTTAATCGGTGAGTTTTGTTCAATTTTGAAGAAATTAATTTATAGGACCTGACCCTAAACATAGAAATCGATATGTTGTTTATGTAATTATTACTTGCATTCAAGTCTATATAGATTTTTGCATATATTTTCGAACTTTTCTGCTAAGTATGAAAGGTTATGTTTTTGGCATAGTGATGTATCGACCTCAGATCAATAACCTATCGACATTTACAGTTTTCTTAGTTTGGCCCAGGACTGTCTCATTTTAATTGATGAGTACAGTCAAGGGCATACATATATATACATTCCCAAAGTCTCAAAAATATGTGTACGCTCAGACAATAAAATCGTGTTCACATATTTTTAAGCCATTTGTCTGGATCGATATTTTTGCCTTCGACTGTACCTATAGTTTTCTTTGTTCTTACTTACTGACAGATTGTGTTTGCCAGACTATAGTTTAATACTAAAAACCGGTCAAGTGCGGGTCGGACGCGCGCACCAAGGGGACCGTACTTTTTAGTATTTGTTGTTATAGCGGCAACAGAAATACATCATCTGTGAAAATTTCAACTGTCTAGCTATCACGGTTCATGAGATACAGCCTGGTGACAGACAGACGGACAGCGAAGTATTAGTAATAGGGTCCCGTTTTTACCCTTTGGGTACGGAACCCTAATAAAAAAGACATTAATGATCATTGATGAATGTTCCTTTTATTAATATTGTTGGTCACAAAACTCAACTTTTTATTTCAGATTTCCAAAGGACGAGGAATAGGGGATATTACTGCAATGTTCTGCCACCAGAGTGCAGCACTAGCTTTTTTAGTGCACCGTAGAGTAACTTATTCATACTGTACCTTTAACAGGTTTTTGACAAGTTTTCAGGGGACCTACCGGAAAACTCGAATCCGAAATTTCGTTATCTAGCTGCCTCTTTATCGCTCGAATACGCAAGAGTGACAGAGATGTTAGATAACGAAAGTTCGATTTTCTTGTTTCGCGATAGACCCTCAGATTGTGATAGTGGCGCCACCTACGCCGAGTTTCGCGTAATATTCCCTATTATTAAATAAAAAAAATATATTACACGAACGTTTTTTTTTTTCATTTCCTATTTGGTACAGTCAGCTGCAGAGAAAAGGTACCCCACGTCCATACTAATTTACAGAACTTTGTATGCAGGGGGGTGCCTTTTCTCTGCAGCTGACTGTACATGACTAGAAACTATACTTAGTCTTTTAGCATTAGAAAAAACGGTAAACCATTTCCACGTGTCTTTTTATTGACAAGTTTTTTTATAAATATAGCAATATTTTACTTATGAAAGCAAAAGTATGTAAATGATCGTATATTATATTTGTTGTGACTTATTTTCAAAGTGTTTTTCGATAAAACGACACGTTAAGATCGCTCGCCTTCTTTCTAATGATAAAAAAACGAGAGGTATAGTTAGACGGTTCTGAGTGGTAGACTGCAAATGAGATAAAAGCTATATTAGGTACATGCATTAATCATCATATCAGGCGGCTCTTTGATTCCAAGGATCGCATAATTTTTATAATTTTTAACGATTTTTAGAATATGAAAATTATAAAAAGTATAAAAGTTATGCAATCCTTGTATTCCACGCATTTCATTTCATTTCATTTCAACGAGCCGCCTGCTACAGATTTCTTGAAATTGCCGCGTTTTTTCAGGTTCAACTTTCATTAGCCAGACTATTCTCAATTTGCCAATTTCGTGATTATTCTTTTACATGGCACATAAACTTATGCATAATTTATCAATATAAAAAGTCGACATAGTTACATCCCTAGCAAATTATCAAACTTATGACACCGGACGTAAATGAGAAATAACAAGCATATATGCATCTCTTTTCGGCACATTATCTAACTCGTAAGGAAGTAAAGTACGGGTATACATATTTGCGAAGCATTTTTGCCCGACTTCTATGCTTTAGTCATTATTCTGAGGGAAAAGACCACCATCTACACTAGCGCCCCTAGCGGCGAATTCATACGCGTTAGCCCTCATTGGCCAATCACACCGGAGCGGCTGCCGAATATAAAGTAAGCCAGGCAACCGATATTTGTTTCCAAGTGGTAACGGACCCAGTGTGATTGCGCCGTGAATAGGTTTGATAACGTCCGCCTACAGCTACTGCATGGATTCTTCCTTATTAGCAATAAATATATTGAGTATTGAGCTTGCACAAGCTTCGCAGCGACACGACATATTTTAATAACAAATTAGCGTCGCGTTCGTATTTCGGTGCAGTTGAAGATTGAGCGCGTATGACCATGCGCGGTTGCATCTTAATTCAAAGTCAACAAAGTCTGCGATGAAAAATGCCGTTGTGGTGCCTATGATCCCTGAAGAGAGACTACTAGAGTGAACGTTACCAGCCTTATGGTACCAGTGAGATATGAAGACACCTACCTTCTGGTACAATATGATCTGGTGCAGCCGCGCCTGCAGCGGGTCGGAGACGGGCGGCAGGCCGTCGAGCGGGTCGGCGGCGTGCGCGGCGGGCGCGCCGCACACGCAGCGCACGCGCGCCGCGCCCAGCTCGCCGCCGCACACGCCGCACCAGCATTCCGAACTGGTTCCCGACTCGCCTGACGTTTCGATGCCACCTGCAAAGAGAAATAACTTTAGCGAGAGCTCCCTTAGGGTTATGCGCTCCTAGTACTTCACGATACAAGTAAAAATAAATATTAATGCAATTTTTACAGGTTATTCGGATAAATTGACTATTTGTCGCGTCAGCAAGGGCACAATAGAAGCACAGTTTGTTAGATTATGGAAATAACTTATTAACTACCACAAAATACATGTTTGGTTAATTGAAATACCATAAAACCAGGTTAAAAGTAATCAAGGAGAACATAACTGTGGCAATCATTGGTAAAAAAATGTTGATTTATCCATTATTATATAAAATTATGCGATCCTTGATTAGCGTAGGTACAGTCAGCTGCAGAGAAAAGGTACCCCACGTCCATACTAATTTACAGAACTTTGTATGCAGGGGGCACCCCCCCCCCCCTTTTCTCTGTACATTTCCAGACCGTCGAAATAAAAATTCGTTAAAATATAAACCTTAAATTTTAATCTTCCACAGCGAGCGATATAAACGGGTAGCATTGACAGAATAAGCATAAATCTAACATTCACTGCAAGAATCGCAACGGATGAGCGCACAAGCTTGGAACATTTGGAAAAAAGCGATAACTACTTTAACCCCTTGAATGCCACGCCTATCGTGTGCGGCGCGTCATTTTGAACGTGAATTGCACGAAGGTTAATATTGAGCGCGCACGTCAGATGATGTCTTTGGCGGTCAAAGGGGTAAATGAGCCTTTCGGGTGGTAGCCGGTAGCCGGTAGCGGGTAGATAGATATGGTGGTAGAGGTGTCGGTACTGACTGGTGCTGCAGTGCGGGCAGCGGCGGCGCGGGCTTGCGGGGCACAGCGTGAGCTGGCTGGCCACGCGCGCACGCCGCGGAGGCGACCCCGAGCTCGAAGACGTGCTGCCCGGCCCGCTCCCGCTCCCGCTCCCGCTTCCTGCGGGCACCAACCCAGTAAGCTCTAAGGTACTTATGGGGGCCTGGTACACGCTATTCGATGTCACAACATAAATGCAGCACGACTCCGCCTCTCTTCGCAGTACACTCGCTTACGTAACTATAAGATGACAAAGCGGGCAAAATGCCCCTGACCCCAGAAGTTCCCCTTTTAGACCGGGAGACCGTGAGCACGGGCCTCCATAATCCTCATTCGATAAAGCCACTCTCTCTCTGGTTGATATACTCGTAGTTAAGCCTAGCACGCAACCGCAACGCAGAGAGCCGGTTGTCTGTCCTTATATCTGCTCATTACTTATGCGGCCCTGGTACTCGCTACGTAATGGAAACTACGTAATCGGAATATTGGACGTGTACACTTTCTATGATCGCGCCGTTACGCTACATTAATTTACTGTCACCAAAATGGTATGCCACATGCGACATCAAAGGATTTAAAGATGTTCGTAGTGAATTTCTTATTTAATTGGTAAAGTTAGTTACCAATAAAACTGAAATTATTTCAAGACTTCCACCACCAGCGTTCATACATTTGTTATATTAAATGCATACACCATCAACATGGGACATCTAATAAAACCCTCGTCCAATCTAATAACATAAGTAATCCACTCTGATAATCCTAGTAGCTACATGAAAATTATTTCTGCAAGTTATTGAGAACGAAACACCTATTATTTAAAGATATTTTCTCACTCACCGTTCAAATCAATCTCCAAAAATTTCGGCTCGATCTCTTCCACCCCATTAATTCCGTTGCTCACTCCATTCTGCGGTATGTGGTTCATCAGTTCCTCTGTCGGTGACCGCTCGTGGTCACCATCATGAGTGACCGTCAGGTCGTGAGAGACCGGTGACCGTTCGTGAGTGACCGGGGAGCGCTCGTGCGGCTCAGGGAGGTCGAAACCGGTTGAAGATTGGTTAGAGGATTCAGAGATGGATCGCCACGTGATGCTTATGTGTCGGGTTCGGCTGCAGTTTTGTGGACCCTTTTGGAAAAATAAAATTATTAACGTTTCTGTGCAGTCTATAATTATGAAAAAAGATACTTCTTAGCGCTTTAAAAGACAGTAGTTACTTTTAAAAATGAGGACCTAGAATATTTCCTTGTGGTATTCCGAATGCGACAATATGTGCTCAGTAAAATATTTGAAAAAAAACCTACTCTGACAACTAATTTTCTGATAGTTAATTCGCCAACCACGCCAATGGAAGATTATGTATCCCCTGATTATTCAGCAAGCTGAGGAAACTCGGCATACACAGAGTCAAAGGCTTTAGCCAAATCCAGAAAAATTCCAAGGTAAACAATTTGCAATATCTAGCTCGAATTGTGTACCTACAATTTGCTATCAGTGGTAGGACTGAAAATACTTAATTTCTAAAATAGTGAAAATACTAACCTCAGACAAGGCTCGCTCATCGAACGCTCTAACAAACACGGCCGTATCCTCCGGCGTGCCTTCAGGCGACACTTCCACCTCAATCGCCGGTCTCACCGGCTCGTCATGGTCTATAACGCGATCGACGACGTTGTCGGCGATCTCTCGGTCGTTGTCGGTGTGGTCGGAGTCGACGGCGCCGACAAGCTCGCGCTCGAGGGAGGAGGATCCGCTGGCGAGGTCGCGAGGTAGACGCGGGGTCTCGAAGTGGTCTGGGTGGAGGCCGTCAACCTGTAAGTAATGGTTATTGTGGGTTTACTGTTTATATGACACTGGAGTAAAAAAACTAGAGAAAATCTTTCGTTTTCACAATTCATATTAGGAAGTTTTTTATTATTTTAAAATTTAAATTGGTCCTAAGACTACTTAAGCCGCTTCGTACCGATTTTACATCGAACAAAAAAAACTGGTTGACAAGTTAATACCTAAAGAGAATGCAGCAAGGAATAGACGAACAAGTCGCCGCGCAAAGCAGCCTTACCCGAGGCATTGCGGCCAAACGTTAGTTTGTCTCGTACGAGCTACTTCGCGCAGTAGTTAACTTACGAGAAGACTCATTCTATTTTAATAAATAAATAAATATTATAAGGACATTCTTACACAAATTGACCAAGTCCCACGGTTAGCTCAAGAAGGCTTGTGTTATTGGTACTCCGACAACGATATATATAAAATACAAATACTTAAATACATAGAAAACTTCCACGACTTAGGAACAAATATCTGTGCTCATCACAGTCATCACAGGACCATCGGCTTCATAGGCAAGGTCACTAGTCACTACCCACTAGGCCAGACCTTGACCTTGGCACGTCACCTGTGCACCACATAGAATGATCAACACTGACCTGGTCGGGTCGCTCGGGCTCCAGGCCCCGCACGGGCCGCAGCTCGTCCACACAGCTGTCGGTGAGCGCGCGGGATTCTCTCCGCGGATCACACTCGCCCGCCATTATGCTCGACAGTTTCCTATCAAAAGATAATTCAATAAGATCATATCACCAGGGCTATAACCGCGAAAATCGAAGTTCGCAAATTGCGGGCATTTTTCTCTGTCACTCTAATTACGCCTTCATTGAAGTAAAAGAGAAAGATCCCCGCAATTTGCGAATTTCGGTTTTCGCGGTAGCCCCTCAGGAGTCTACAACTGCCGCAACGAAGCATAAGTGCAATAAGTAATTTTGAAGTCGATTTCGATCGATAGCTTATTTATACGATTGAAATAGATTTCGAAATTAGTAATTCAAAAGTGCAGTACTTATTGCGACAGACAAACTTTTTGTCCCGAAAGTCACGGCCAGGCCCTCCGGCTCCCACGCGTGCTTTTTCTCAAGCCGAATTAACAGTTAAACATTAATATCAATCATCCACATCTAGCAAATGCGTCACTTGTGCATCATTCGCGAATCGCACGCGCATTTTATCGAATGAACTAACTTCTGCAAACATGCGCCCTCGCGCAACCGTAGAAACACACTGTGAATTGCTATTGGTAATTTGATAATTACGTACTTATTTTAATTTTGAACGATATCAATTATAGAGCGACTTACATGACATCAGGTGCTATACTGGGGTCACTACACCGCCGTTGTGTTGTCCTTTTCTCTCCCTCGCTTAGGAGATTATCACAAGATCTTGTTTTGGTCATTAACCCTGAAAACAAAAGAGAAAAGTAAGAAACAAGAACACGCTAAATATTTATCAGTACGGTTTTTACTCACTATTATTTTTAATCGCTTTTGGTGAATAATAGTGAGTAAAAACCGTACTGATAAATATTTTGAAATATGTCTCACGATAGTTTAAGTGCGAAGAACACGCTAAACAGTTTTCGAGTTATCGCAAAAAGTCTTCCTTCCTTAGCAAAAGACGTACGAACACGAAGCGCCGGGAAGGAGCCTTTTTGCATGTTATGTACATGTTACTTAGCACCCGTTCAAAGCAGCCTATTGTGACTGACCGGTAACTACGGAACCCTACATAGAGCGTGGCCCGACATGCTCTTGGTCGGTTTTCTGTCGAAAATAAGTTACAAATATTTGCCATGCGATAAAAGCGACCGGCAAATGCCTGCAAGTGAGCTTCAGGTACCAGGCGCGCATAAAACAAAGACGGTGGGTAATGAAGTACCGTTGGCGGGCGGGTGCGGCGGCGACACGGCTTCAGGCTCGGGCTGCTCGTCGTCCGGCTCCTCGCGCTCGCCGCAGTACATGCCCCACCACAGCTGCATGGAGCGCACCCCGTACTCTGGCCATAGGACCTGCAAAAATATCATTATTAAATACTGGATATGATTCAATCTTACCTCGTCTCAAAGTCATTCGCGTTTACTTATGCCTACTAAAGCAGCAACGCCGAGGCAACTCGGATATATACCTGTTCAGATCGAGAATGGTGCGGCGAGTAGAGATGGTTCCTGTACGCCGGAGCGCGTAGTAACTCCCACACTTGAGCGGAGGTTTCGGGTACGCGCGCCTCGCTTCGCTCGCGGCTAGTGTTGCAGAGGAACGTGCCGAACATGCACGAGTGGACGTGTGTTGCTAGTTTTATCTGTGGACAGAATCGTAAAATGAGATATTTGTAAGTACTGTTCTATCTATCTAGCTCTTAGTGTCGCTGGGGAACGGTCGATTAAAATCTACAGTAAGTTATCATTCTAACAACTAACGAATGTGATTTGAAAGCCTAGTGAATGTAATATTAGCGCGTCATTTGTGAAGACGTGCCTTGCCCGAAGCTAACGCACGCACTGTCTCGATGCCTCGGGCCTAGAATTTCCTCGGAGTTACTATCGTATGAGGCAAGGCTGAACTATAACCTAGTCGGTACCATTGTATCTACAGACTACAGAGGATGGACTGGCCTCTAAAAATTTGACACGTTTACTATGTAGGACTCCAAAAACAAGTAAACTTTTGTACCAAACTATCTGTTAACTTGTGTTAACAGCGCCATCTATCAGACTCCCTTTATACTTTATCGAATAGATAGCTTAATTTTACGCACCCAGTAAGGGTACGTAGTTCCAGAGACAGTCCCTAGGTGGCGCTATAATCAATTATAGTAATTTATATACGCCATAAGAAGCACACGCTGGTTTCTCTGACTCCTCAAGTTCTCCGACCTCCGCCCACGTGCCATCACTATTATAACTCACCAGATATGCCTCGTTGAACTCGAAGCTGCAGGGATACTGCCTCATAAGTTGGTACACAACGTCCAGCCATTGGAGGAAGATTGGCGAGCGCTCGTTCGGGTCTTCGGGACCGAACTGGTGGCCGCAGCGGTCGGCGAACTTGTGACCGAAGTCTAGCCATTCGCGTTCTACTAGTACTCGGAAACCCTGCGAAAATAACATCAGTATTAGAATTTGGAACTTCAATCTGAGAAGAACGAGTAGTATAAGGACCGTGTAGATTAGATAAAAAAAATGATGATACAATGAGGCAAACGAGTAGAAGAGAGGAGTTTTGTTTTGACCGTCACCGAGGTCGGACGCGTGCCGCGAATATTTTTCAATGGTGTACGCAAAACCATTTTATCGACAGATGTGCGGGCCGGGCCGGGCGGGGCGTTTTTAGGGTTCCGTACCCAAAGGGTAAAGACGGGAACCTATTACTAAGACTCCGCTATCCGTCTGTCCATCTGCCTGTCTGTCACCAGGTTGTATCTCATGAACCGTGATAGCTGGACAGTTGAAATGTTCACAGATGATGTATTTCTGTTGCCGCTATAACAACAAACACTAAAAAGTAAGTTTTTTTTTTCTATTTTATCTAACTGACCGCGCGGGTTTTGTTTAGTTTCGGTTTCGATTCTATTAAAATATCTCGAGAAATGCCGGATTAACATATGTAGGTTTTAAAAAGTGTAAAATCACTGCGTATAGGGGATCAAAACTAGGTAGACTGTAATTTAGTATGTGATAAACACTGTATTCGTCGCGAGTCATACTAGGGTACCATAACTAGCTACAAGTTCACCTCAAGCGTCCGATAGTGCACGTCGAGGATGAGCTGCGCGGCGGCCACGATCTGCGGCGTGCGGTCCCAGCCGTCCGAGCAGTGGACCAGCACGGGTCGCCCGGCCAGCACGGCTCGCGCTACTACGCTGGCCGCTCGCGCTACGCCTGAGATGTATTGGAGCCATAGCGTGCGTTCTAGATTGCTGTGCCAGCTGTGGACAGAAATAAATATTTTTAGACAAATGTACTATAACATTGTTGCCGAGGGATGGAAAGAAAATGCCTGTTTCCACCGAGGTATACATAGTACTTTTCTCAAACACGTAAGGAAATACTAAAATATACAATATATTTGGCGAATGTGGCATACTTTATGTACACGTTCGCTCCGCGTAGCGGCCTCCGCCTGCGTGGCCGGCGCCCAGCGCGCAGCGGACAGAAATGGAATCGTCGCTGGGATAAAAATTAGACAATGTGTTTTACGAACAAAATGCGACCATTTACGAACATGTTTGAGAAAAATGGTAATTGCCGTTTAAAATTGCCGCGCGAGGCAGCTCGGTTTGTGATGACGTCTTCGCACGAGGCAAACGCATGGGCGAGTCACGCCTGCACTGGTGGTTGTGTTGCTGTGCGAGGCGGCTCGCTCTATGTCAATAATGAATAACAAAATGTACCTGAGAGCATACACCGATCTCTTTCTCACGCTTAGGTTACCAATTTATCGTACATATCTATATTCTCAAAAATAAGCTAACAAATTGATTGCCCATAAGAACTTGCGATTCCTTCTGACCGACATTGTGCGTTTGTAGAACCATCACTTAGCGCCACTTGCACCATCCCACTAACCCGGGGTTAACTGGTTAAAGCTGGAGTTACCATGGTTACCAGTACATTTTGATACTGAGTTAACAGTTTAAACGCTTAACCCCGGGTTAGTGGGATGGTGCAAGTGGCGCTTACACAATTAGACGCGGAGATTGACCGCCAGTGACTGATTTATACATATAATTAGTACCAGGCTATCATGAAATACGCGGAACTCACTTGGCCTGGTCGCTAGGTTCAGCAGCCAGCGCCCGTAGTTGCAGGAACGAGCGGCGCACGTGATGTATGTTCGGTAGGCTCATGAACTGTATGTCTGCGAATGGGTAGTATTGTTGGCACTCGCAGCCTCCGCCACGAGCTCGGTTCGTTACTGCTGATGCGTATGATCGTGCGTCTACTATTAGAAGCTTTGTTTGCTGTAAAAGAAAAAAATACGAGTTAATTAATATTCAACAACAATACACACTTGTATTGTAGGTCAAGTTACCAGGAGAGCATACCTTATTAGTGTTAGCTGGTTGCACGCCCCTATCAGTGTTACAGGCGGAGACGAATGCAGCCAATAACCGCTCGTCCTCAGCGGACCGCCAGCCGAACCAGCCCACTTCAGGTTGAGAAGTCCGCGCGATGACTGCGCCGTTGCCTCGGTGCCGCCACACTACGGCGGGGACCCGACGCATGGCGCGAAATCTGAGGAAAAATTAATCATTAATAACAGGATTTATAGTTTTTAAAACATTGAAAAAGGTGACTGTAGCTGTAAAACAGCTGCGATTTGCAACATTCTGTGTAACCACGATTTTGCATCGAAATCAAGACATGCCAATGTTGAGCTACAAAATATAGACTTAAAATATAATGGAATGGAAGTGGAAGACCCTTTTATAGGCTTCTGGAAAGTTAGATGTTACGTTAAAGTATAGTATAAATACAAAGGCTATCGATCACCCCACTTTTCCTTCGTCAGCTGTAGCCTTTATCAATATGGCGGATCAGTAAATGCAGACACGATTCATCGTTGGTATGCGTTCTTCCACTTCGTTTTGTGAATTTGAGAGCCGAGTCTATATAACCTATTCAGAAAGAGATGTGAAAGAGAGAAAACGTACCTCGCGCAGCGCTGCGCGTAAGAGAAACCCGGCTGAAGATTTCATATTATGTTCCATTTGCCCTATTTTCTGGGCCACTCACCTCGCAACGGAGTCGAGGTCGCCGGGACCAACAGGAGAGGGGGGTAGGAGGTACATAGCTTGTAGTCAGCGTTGGCGGCCGTTACTTACCACGCTCCTTTCGTGAGATTACTTGGGAATGACTGTCTTACCTCGCAACGGCGTCGAGGTCTTCATCGCCGATGGACGCCGGGACCAACAGAAGAGGGGGGTAGGAAGAGCATAGCTTGTAGTCGGCGTTTGCGGCCGTTACTCGCCACGCTCCTTTTGTCGTGAAACCGAGTCTTTCCACCTGGAAATAGATAAACGCACTTACAATTTAATTTTGACAAAGGTATCAATTAATTGATTTACATATTTTAAGTATATTTATAGTAATTGTAAAATACAAACTAAGTCTTTCTCTTATGTAGTTAATAGCCACGGACCTATTTATATGTTATTTTGTTATGAAAGTATAGGTCTGATCTTCTTGTCTTTAAAATAAGTTCATAAAGTATGTATGACTGTTTCTAAATAAAAAAAATAATGACACGAAATAGCAACATATTAAAATTGCGTTCCATATATCAAATCACAATTGTTACCCCATATATCAATTGAGAAATTTATTTTGTTTACCTTTATTTCCGATGTTTTCTTTCGTCGGGTAGATACATAAATATCCGTTTTGATATTTTGCTGGGATATCAGTGATCCGCAAACAAGTCTAGCATCGAAAGATTGGAAATAAACGTAAACAGAATAAATTCGCTATGGTCGCTAAAAAAATAGGATTCCATATGTAGACAACATTTCATAAGTATCACTGAATATAATCATATCGCTAGTAATGTCACTTGTGAATCATTCGCGCACAAAAAAACACTGTCAGCTTAGCAGTGTGTGCTTAATTTCTGTTAATATCAACCCGTGTAGGCTGGGACATGTTATTCCAAGTTAGATAAAATTGCCACTTTAATCCGCCCATGATAAAATAACACAGTAAACGGTGACTAAGAAAATACATAGGTGCGCCAGGTTCGTGCAACTATAGAATTCTCAGCTAATTATTTATTCATGAGAGATGATCACCTGTTATATTGAATAATAAAAATAAATTATGCAGACTTAGTACTCAAGCTTTTGTTTACTTAACAAAAGAAAACATCGTCCATGACATATTTTTATTTTGCATATAAAGGCGATGCATTTGCATTCGTGCCAAATTGTACTAAGTTATTATACTTATATTATATAATCGATAGACTCGATACAAGGTCTAAGCAATTTCTGCATAACCCTTGTGGCAGAATGCGGGGAATGTATTTTATAGTTAGTCATTTATTTTTTAATGTTAGGTTTAACTTTGAAATATATTGTAGATTAAAGGATTGACTATGTCTAATTTGGCATGTTTTTTTAATAATATATAATTATTATTACAATAATTTGAACAATTATTATTATTACTGATGTGCCGTCGGCAAGTTTCCATTGCGAAATTTTCACGTGAAATTTTTTTGGAAACATACATATTTTTATTTGGGATTTGAAAATTTCCATTTCTAAAATTTGTTCCTTGGTCCAGGCAACATAGACCGCTGCAAAAGTTTCTACATATACCAGGGTATTTTAACCGACAGGTACTCATTTCAGGGCCGAACCAGTTCCTGTGTGGGGCGTTAGAGCTCTATGGACGGAGGCAGGGAGGCAGGGCTGTTCCTTGGCCCACGCCGCGTATGCCGCGGCGAAGGTTTCTACCTGTGTACCAGGATATTATAACTGATAGTTACTCACTTCAGGGCCGAACCAGTTCCTGTGTGCCTGCATCAAAGCTTGGACGGAGGTAAAAGCTGTTAAAAGTTTCTACTAATGTACCAGGGTATTATAAACGATCAAGAGGCTTACCTCAGGGCCGAACCAGTTTCTGTGTGGGGCGTTAGAGGCCCTCATCAGAGCTCTATGGACGGAGGCAGGCGGTTGTTCCTTGGCCCACGCCGCGTATGCTGCGGCGAAGGTTTCTTGAACTGAGCTCATGGGCGAGAGAGCCGTGCTGAGGCGCTGCCACCATTCCAGGCATTGGTCGCCGGTGTTGAATGTACATCTGTAAATAAAATAAAAAATCTTTTAAGTCTATTTCTGACATTTTACAGACTTACGATTTCAGAACACTCCTCACTTCATCGCGTGCTTTTATTTAGTTTCACCCGTAGACCTTTTTTGCCAGTCACAAAACGACCTTGACGTTTTTTATTTACAAATGAATTTTGATTCTCTTTGCTGAACCAATATTACGTCGGCGGGAGGGTTTTATGAGTGGTATAATAAAAGGAAAACTGTAGAGGTATTAAAATATAAAATAATAGCCGCTAGGTCGATGCCACTGTCGCTAACATAATATAATAGTAGGGTAAACTCACATTATTTGGTGACACGCCTAATTCGGTGATACAAGATTTGAAGCATGACACCCAGGAAAGCTAGTAAATTAGGACCTTTTAAATGGGACCTCACGGCTTCGGCGGCTTTACTGTGTACAAATATCGTACAAATATAAACTTAAACATCCTCTCAAACACAATGGCATTAGTAGACAAATAAACTTAACAATTTAAATTTCCCAACTACATACAAAATGAACGCACATTTAAGTCACGTCCGGTGCATTTCAGAAGTAGAGAAATCCTCGCATTCTGAATGCATTGTTCGTCGTTGGCACCCGCTTTAGAGGCAATGAAGGAGAATTCACTTTACGACGCCATTGCGGATGCGTTTGGATTTGTTATTAGCCAGGTCCCATAAAATTAGCAAGAGTACAGGGGAAAAACGATCATATTCCATATTACGATACTACTACTTTACTTTACTTTCGTCCACTATATACTAGGACTAGAGCATAACTACATGTACTATACGTTTTAAAAAGATGAGGAAGGAAGTAAAATTATTATTTTACCCCCACGAGTAACTTGACCTAGAATACCGGTCTTGTTGCTATAAATTCTTCTAAGCTATCGAAGCTTACATGACCTGGGTGAATCTTTCCAGCCCTTCTTTGTTGGTACATACACCTTAGGTAGGTACTTACGTTCAAATCTCGCATCAGGCGGCGATTTTTTTTATCACAAATCAGACTCTTTTGCTTTATTTTTATACAAAATTATAATACCATAGAGTAACTTATACTAGAGCGGTACTGTTATAGTAAATTTTGTAACCCCAGTAAATTCACTGCCATCTGTCGACACACTTTAAAACTAAAAATGAAGATTTATAAAAATACGATAGAATGTATTTAAATATAGATAAATGTTTTTTTTATTTGCATTAATAATTTTTTTGATTTTGACCCATGTTCTTTCACTGATATGCGTTAAAATTGTTAAATAACAAACGAAACCGTCAACGCCATCTATACGACTGTAGGCCAAAACTAGTAGCGCCCTCTGAACAAGAATCAAATTTTCTTGATTTTCGAGGCACGTTTTTTCCTTAGACTGTATCTATCTATTACGGAGTTATATCTATCTTTGATAATACCAAGTTAGTTTAAAAATCAATTACCTAATACTGAGGTCTTTTTCTTATACCAGGTACTTTTGTTTGACAATAATTGACTTCAATTCATTCACCATTTTGTAATGATTTTTTTATTGCGCATAATAACACTAAACGTTGACGCTTTTCTAAAGGGGCCCACTGACTATCAGTCCGCCGGACGATATCGGCCTGTCAGTTGTTCGGAACTGTCAAGACGGACTGATAGTCAGTGGGCCCCTTAATTCAATGCCCATAAATCTCCGGCAACGATCTGTCAAATAAAAATAAAAATATGTCTCCATGCTTACTTTATAACGTGCAAATGCTAATAGGTCAGCTATTACAATAATTGTCTAGTCTAGACATATCTTGTTGGCTTGTGTATTTAAGACAACAAGTTGTTGTATGTAAACCTAACATATACTTAAGACTTATTTATTGACTCGTTCACGATTGTATATGCGTAAACCGAATAGGTATATAAATATAATAGTTATGCGAAAACATACTCGAGAGTTATGAAAATGGACCGACTTATATAAACACTTCCATATAATTAAAAAGTGTAGCGTTGACGATAGACACGCGCGTGCATACGCCAATTGTAATGTTAGAAATCATATGGCAGCTGTCAGGCTGTCCCAGCCCTTGCGTTGCGTGCCCGTAACGTAAGTAGGTATACGAACTGAGTGGACGCTGGCGCAGAGCGTACTTAGTAGACTGGGCGATGCTTGCGGAGTTCATGCTAAACCAATGCAAACGTATGCGAGCGTCTTGAGATCATACTGCAGAGAGCACTTTGCCGCTTAGCTTTACGTTGCCCGCCCCGCTCAACGCTCCGCTAACCGCTCGCCACGCAATCCTAGGTAGGTTGTGATTAAGTTTTAATCGCTACCAGGAACACAACATTGAGTATATAGTGTCAAATATGTTGTTTGCTCCGGTTGCTACGGCTATATCAGTTGTTATGCTTTCGATATCAAATGAGCTTATCGGTGTGCTTAACGTAAGTAATACCTACTTAACATACTTTCGTGTATTCATTGACCTTATCTGACGTAAGCATTGAATAAAAGCCTATTCTCAAAGTGTGAAATACAAATCCAAACCGTTTAGTACCTCGCAAATAAATATTATTACAATAATACCGACGTTTACATACTATTGGCCTTGTAAAACTGTATGCAAATGGTGTACAATTGCTATGTGGGTATAATTTTCTACGATTACGATACCTGTATGAGGGAAAATACGCCGCGGGCCCGGGTTTTCCAGACTTTCATTGGAATAACACCTAATAGGTACTAATATACTAATAGGCAGGTAGGTACATATATGGTCGCGAAGGGCTATTTGAAAGACCAAATATTTTAACTTCACATTTGATGGATCAATTTTACCTAAACGTCGAATATAGGTTTACAAAAAACGTTTAACTTTCGTGATGACAAAGTTACAGTTTCAATGTCCAATTTTAGGTCAGGTAACAAAACAGCCAAAAATCAAACTAGGCCCTTAGGACTAACAAATTTGAATTAAACTATAAGTTACGATGACTTCGTAAAGCTCTTGGATTAAATTATGGATAGAAGTAAGTTTGTAGGTGGCAGCACTGAGGCGTCCGATCTTTCGTCTGTCAAAGCAGCTAAGTCCTTGAAAACCCTGTACCAGCCAAGGCATACAATCTACGCAGCACTCACTGCAGCTGTCGGCCATGCTTGAACAGCACAACAAGGCCCAGCAGAACCTTGATCTCGACAGCCGGAGGCGCCGGGCCCGGCGGGCTCGGCCCGCTCCCCGCTGAGGTTGGGCGTCAATAACCAGGCAAGTATAAAATGACAGCAGTGCTCACTGAAGCTGTCGACCATGCTTGCACAGCACAACTAGACCCAGGATATCCTTAATTTCGACCGCGTCAATAATCCGTACCGTTAACCTTCACTATTAGTACCAGGCAAGTATAAAATGACAGCAGTACTCACTGAAGCTGTCGGCCATGCTTGCAGAGCACAACAAGGCCCAGCAGATCCTTGATCTCGACCGCGTCGATCAGCCGCAGCGGCACGGAGGCGCCGGGCCCGCTCCGCCGCCGAGGTTGGGCGTGAAGGCGGTAGTTGGACATCGCGATGGTGCCGCCGTCCGCCGTGCGTCCGACCCACTGGAAATATAAATTACTTGTTAGTAGATAATACGTACATAATATTAGCAACGATTTGAGAGATTCCTTTTTTAAATGCTAGCAGACAATAACAAAACATATTTAGATAAAACATCGCCCACTAATATTATAAATTTACCTATAAGCTAGATTAACACTGCTGTGTGAGGTGACGTGGATTTCGAAGAAGAAATTGCATCTGTTTCTATACAATGTTATACAAACCTCACGTTTTTTTTCTATAGTATCGATATCGATAAAAAATATTTCTAACACTAGCCAGATTGGGAGTGTCTTTTGTTTTGATGCGAAAATTCCGTGCTCTGCTGATTAGACTACTATCAAAACGTCATTTCGTTCATTCACCCCAGTGCATCCGACCCGTTGACCTTAAAGTCCACTTGCTGGACTAACTTATCTATCAATTTACATATGATAACTTGATAACTATAGTAAAGTGATCATAGATATACCTTGTGTGGTTGTAATAAGGTTTATGGCCAGTTAAAAATGTATCGATGCATATGCTAATCGTAAATACACATTTGAAAGGCATGTTCAGTGTAGACTTTGAACATAATATTTGATTTTAGTATTTTTTTTAAATCTGGTTTTTATTGAGGCTTTGGACACTACTTTTGTCGACAGTTCAATAAAATTGATAACAAAGCAAACAGGGTCGACAAGGGCCCCTTTTATTTTGTTTGTTTTTAGACTCATATAGGCCTTATAATATATTCGTAAATTAGTTTAATTCATTGATGAACAAAATAACAAGTTAACAACAAAGCCATTAGCAAAGTAGTTCTAAATTTCCTCATTTAAACTGGCTCGTACTTTTTTAAATTTAAAGAACATGGCCCTTAACTTCAAGAAAGGGCGTCTAGACACCGAAATGGATTCCGAAACACATTTCTACTAAAAACAACACCTGGTAGAAATCGTGAGAGTTAACTTAGATTAAATTGCCGGCGCACGATTTCACGCGGTGCGATACCCGAAGAATGTTTGCCCAGACCAAATATAAGGTGTTTTCTAATTTATTCGAGACTAGTCTCTGTCCGCGACTACGTCCGCTGTGCTGTCAAAACGATCAGTACTTCCGTACTATATTTTCACCCATTACTAACGCTAAAGAAGAAAATCAACGTAACAAAATATCAGGAGCTCAAAACAGTGGCAGAGAGAAGAACGGAATGGCGATTACTCCACCGACAAGAGCCAGGCTCTTAAAATTATGATGATGATAAATAGCGTTTAGGATTTGGAGATGATTCCTGGGATAAAGATGCCCCCGAAGTTTAATATTTACCTAGAGGTTTTATAGTTATAGATGACTTGTATTGAAAAGTTTACATAAATCTGTTCAGCGTTTTTTGTCCAAATCCAAACATACGAATTTTCCCATTTATGATAGCGCTATCGGTTATTACTAAATATAAATCAACAGGATTCTAGCTAGTTCTTATCAACGAAATGCAAAGCCATATACCAAATAAGAACAGTTTCCTTCGAGCAAGTTTCTGATTAGATAAAGGATTGCAGCCAAAGTGCACTCTTGTAATCTACCTTATGTTTATGTTGACAGAAGTCGGTAGGATTCAATTCTAAAGTAAATTTCTTTAGCAGGTCAAAGTTGAAAAATGCGACGTAAATAATTAAATATTCGTCACAATAGCGACTATATTAATAAATATCGTAATAGGGGTTTAAAAAAGCTAGATCTCACTCGGCAGGATTCACTTTATTCGCTGCAGTCGGTTCAGCTGATCAGCTGAAGCGGCCCGTCCCATCGCTTCAACGCACACCAGGGATAGTAACCAAGATGGCAATTGTTTATTGACAAACGCTAATTGCTCCCGGTCCCCAACACTAGGTCCACATGACACCTGCACGAACTCTCCACATATCGGTGTTAACGGCACAATCTAGGCTGGGCTCGCCGGAATGGGTCCGTAGCCGCGGGTACAGGTCCGCGGCGCGCACGCGGTGCGGCGGCGGCTCGGTCAAACACACCAGAACTACACGCGACTCACCTGCACGAACTCTCCACATATCGGTGTGAACGGCACATCTAGGCCGGGCTCGTCGGAATGAGTCCGCAGCCGCGGGTACAGGTCCGCGGCGCGCACGCGGTGTGGCGGCGGCTCGGGCTGCGGCGGGGCGCCCCAGCGCTCCCGGTCGCGCTCCCGGTCGCGCTCGCTCATCGCGCGAGACGACGACGATGACACCTGCAGACAAAGATAAACAAATGTTAGTTTACGATGTTTACATCGGACAATGGTGCCGAGTATCGGCTGTGGCATTGTTTGTACTTTTACCAGCATAGTTCGGTAAACAATGATAATGATACACAACTGGAACAAACAAGTGCTAACATATTTCTAAACACGGCGAGGTCAAGATGAGGAGAGGAAAGGAAAAGTTGGTAAGACTCGAAAAATATAAGGATCTTAAGTGACACTTTAAGGCAAATGTCAAGCGGATGGAACATGGAACTAAAGCTAGGAAGAAATAGTGCGCCTATGAGCTCTATGTTCCTGCAGCTTGGCTTTCAGCCTCGATAGGAGGCGCCCCTCGTACGGATTTTAGTATGTAGTTTACACAACGTGCACAAACAAAAACATTTTTTTCTTGTGACTAGATAACTAACTTACTTTGACCCGGAGCTATTATTGGAAGGAGCATTCGAATGAACGATGATCGATGGGTGGTCAATACCAATTACCGCATGTCGGATTAATCAGGATTCAGGAGCTTATTGTAAGCGTTTATTATATTATTGATCTTTAACACATTGGCTGCTCACCATATTACACCTACAGTATTGCTCCCACGCCCAATAGAAATTTAAGTGAGCTTTTGATACCACCGAGCATCAGCTCATGGCCACACAGAGAAGATTACGTGATTCCACCGGTGATGCTCATGGCAGCCAACGTGTTAATTTAGTGCGTTCATGGTAAGTAAGATTGAATTTCTAGAATTTACAGAAAGTTGAAAGAGGAAAATTACTATACGGCAAATCTGCTTTTTCCGCTAAGAAAAGCTAGCGCGAATACTAATGTCCTTTTTGTGAGAAAGGGAAATCTTCAAGTTATTTCCAGGAATCGTAACTACATATCACTAATGGTCGCTTTCGAAAACATTATGAAAGCCTAGAAGACTATCGCGAGATTTTTATAAAAAAGGCTTACACAAAGTCCGTGTAGTCTTAAAAGTCATAAAGTCATTTACTTAAGTTGGTGCAATAGTCTCTAAACGATTTATGATTTTACTTGACTTTAATGATTTCAATAGTATGTACATATATGTGTTGTTTCGTCATAATATGTACAAAACGTTTGACAAAATTATGAAATCGAAAAACGATGTAAAATTTTTGTCACTAAAATAGACGAAAAAATTCAAACTTCCCATAGGTTTTCAACCCAAAGAAGTCAACAGTCATATAGGTAGGTAAATGATTTTTTTTAGTAACAATAATGGTAGGCCAGACTGACCTCCTTATTCATAAAACTTCACAAGCCTCAATTAGTTAATTTATGTTTTATCCCATTCTTAAAAATACATAAGTCAAAATTACATTAAATTATTATTGATTTAAGATTAAAATAAAAGATTAATGGCTAATTAAGGCTTGTAGCACGTTTATATTGTTTATAAATAACGCAACATATAAATTTACGTGTTACATAAATTTATGTTTATAAATACATTACTATATCACTATTTGTGTCATTTTCAAGCAAAAGGTACCACATTGTCGCTTGCCATAAGGACGCTCTAACAGGTTTTTCGTATAAAGATACAAATGGTACCTTTTGATTGAAAACGTCACATTTAAAGTACGCCAAAGACCTTTAGGCTCCATCCACATAGTACCTCAAGCAGATCGTTGAACCGCACGCAGTTGTTGGACACAGTCACATACATTTCACAAACCAATAGCATAACAGTCACATTATCATACGTTCGTCGACGAAAGGGTCTAAAGTTGAACTGGGACTTGACTCGATAAGGAGGCACTATCAATATTATACGACTTATATTATAAGCAAGTAGGTATTACGTATAGTAGGTGTATAGTAAGTATACAGTGTGGAAAGAATGAATGGGCCCTGGAGGGAAAGTGAATTACAACCTTAAATTAGCTCATTTTGCTTAAAGGAAACATTCTTTTATTTTCTAAAAGAAACAAAACTACATTCAAAGCATTTGTTTTTTTTTTATCCTTGTTTAAAGAGCTTTGTCACTTTTGTGACGATGTCGCTCTGTGCGTATACAAAAATGTGACTATCTTCTATTTAGTCCAAGCGCAACAAGTTTGTATAAACATTTTGCATCCTCAGATAGTGGCTGCCCCAAAATCTGGTTGCAACCCCCAACTTCAAATAAGGTTACGTTCATATCCTTTCTCTCACTTTCGTTTCGGACACACTCCATGATGACATGGTATGCATCCTCCAAAATGTCACATTCGTCACAGTTTGGCGACGGCACCTTTTTCATTAGATACGCAAATTTATTTAATGGTATGTGTCCGGAACGTAGTCTAAATGCTAAAACTAGTTCGCGTCGACCCATGGACGAGTCCTCAAACCATGGATTCCTTAGAAGTTGTGGCTGGATCGTTTTATACCATATCGCCTTATCTACCAAGCATTTGCTTGTTGCAACGTTTCTGCTTGATAAGAATGTTTCGTTTAAGCAAAATGAGCTAACTTAAGGTTTTGAGTTACTTTCCCTCCAGGGCCCATTCATTCTTTCCACTTTGTTGAAGTAGGTGTGTTGTAGGTAGTTTGCTCACAAAGTTTCACGAAAATCGGTTGAGAAATGCGACCTGCAGAGGAGAACATCCGGACATAAAGATTTTTGCCCGAGCTTAAACGGAGACCTTAGCTAACGCTCGGTCAACAGTACCTTGTTTGTTCGAATTTTAGTACTGGATACCTTTTTTTTACTTTTTAAATATGTATTTATATAACGAGGGATTCCCTCCAGAAATAGAAGCTATTATAAAATCGATAATTAATACGATGATAAGATAAGATTTAGCGTGATACATAATTGTGGAGATAGAAATATTCTTTTGAAGCCTGAACTTATAGCTTTGACAAGTATGTCAAAAAAAGGCTGTAAATCTCTAATTAGGGAGCATGCATGGATTATGCGGGGCAGCATACTCGTAGGAGCCGTCAGATTTTTGGCGCGAGGCGTAAATGTGACGTTTACAAATCACAGTTCCCATCATAATGTAAAGGGGCCCACTGACTATCCGTCCGCCGGACGATATAGGCCTGTCAGTTAGAACAAACATTTGACAGTTCCAAACAACTGACAGGCCTATATCGTCCGGCGGACTGATAGTCAGTGGGCCCCTTAACAACAAAAATTTGCAGTAAATTTTTTCAACCATGAGACCTAATATTGTCTTCGGTTACCGCGATAATTACTCATCAACTAAAACGATGAAAACGGATTATATCGCGTATATTGAATTTATAATACATCCCGACGTTATAATCCGTTTTCATAGTTTTATTCCATGAGACCTGTTGAAGTATGGCCAATTACTTATCTAAACGAACTTATCATATGTACACTAATAAAGGTGATTTTCCTATGCAATGTTATAACTGAAAGAAAGAAAAGAAAAGAAAGAAAAAGCATTTATTAGCACAACATAACAAGACTAAAACTAGAAATAATTAAACAGAATGAGGTTGCGCTAAATGGTCCTTACTCAGCTTGGTGTCACGGTGTAAGCCAACATGGCACACTCCGCGACGCTGATTTTCAGTAAGGCGCAGTAGATGGACTAGTAAACACAATGTAAAAAATAAATAAGGGAAAGCTTAAATACAAATAACAATCAAATTACTTAATTAAAATTAGCCTATACCTAAGTCTTATGAATGTTCGTGTGTATGTATGTATGTAAGTGTCTATGCGATTTGTGTGTGAGTGACTGAGTGTGCACGGTTGCCTAAGTGTTGCATTTTTGCTTAGCCAGTATGAATTTACGGAGGTGAATTTTAAAGGTGGACACGGTTTTCGAATTACGTACTGGTGGTGGCAAATCATTCCAACACTTGGTGGCAGAGAACTGCGTGATTGATGTATTAATATGTAAGGAATAGGTTAATATTGATAGAGATAGAAACGTCAAAGTTCACATTCCTGAAGGTTATTAATAGTAGGGTCGTTGATAATATTAATACTCATACGAAACCAATTTCTACACAATTTCTACATATTCATTAACAGAAATATAGTTGTCAAGTGTAGAATTAAAACTTACTCAAAAATATGTCCCAGTTTTTAATTCGCCGACATAAGAGCTATGGGACATATTTTTGAAATCAGAAACATTTATTGTTCAAACTGTGTAGGTACAAGAAGTAGCTAGGTACATTTTTTATGGGTATCAACAATTTGACCCTTTTCGGGCATACAATTTATTTTATCTTAAACTAAGTAATCTTAAACTAAATTAAGAATTGAATTTAATTGAGTAAGATCATCTTACTAAGATGTATGCACCCATATTTTTACACTTGACTGGTTTATTCGGGTAATTCCGACTACTTCAAAATGTCCCACGTTCTGTACAAAATTCTGTCCCTGTATAAGTTTCAATCAAACACAAATACAACGTTACTTAAGGGCGCCAATTAGGTAAGTAACCCTTTATCTCGGTAAGTCACGTATATCACAATTGCGCAGTTGGTTTACAATCAAATAACTATCCACAAAGTAATCGGATTATAAATAGATATAATCTTACTATGTTTATGTTGTGATAATAACAGAAAGATAAACATATAATAGTTACATAACTTACGCGCGTCTTCGTATCATGCGAAAATGTGTTTACAACAAGTTTTCTACTCATGTCTAAGTATGATAACTTAGTTCGTATTTTCGTTTTGTATAATTAGGGTAAAACACCTACACCACCGATACTATTAATTGGTAAGTAAGTATACAGTTTTTTACCAAATTGCCTTATTAAGCTCAAAAAAGATTGTTAGCAAATTATGTACCTGTAGCAATATTTTATTTATCTTATACTTACTTATACCTAAGTCCTAAGGTACTAAGTACTGAACCAAAGCCAGAAGGAAGCGTTATTATTTTAACAGCATATGTACGTGTGCATGTAAAGATGTATAAGATACCTTTTTACCTGACATTTACATACGATTCACCTGACGTGTAATACAATTACCAATTAAATTCAATAGGTAAACATTTCATTACAAAATAGATAAGTAACCATTTCGTTAAAATGCAATGAGTGCATCAACTCAACATGTGTACTTATCGAGACCAGGCAAACATAACATGCAAGAGACAGCATACATATTACGTATGCAACAGAGCTAAAAGCAAAATGTCCAAAGCATTCTTTATTTAAGGGGACCTTACAAAGATTTTGTAATAGGTTTCCACACTTGCTTAACGTCAACATAGCTTTTGTAAACTACAGTCAATGTTCAGAGATAAACGTGAGCGTCAGGATAGCGGGTGGACCTCTGCGATTTCAACGAAATATTTATAAACATATTGTACCTTCAGTGTACCTCTGTGTACCTTTAATAAAAACCAGTGTACCTCTCTATAAAACGAGATATTTAACAAAAAAGCTCCACCCGCCAACCTGACGTAAGGTTGGCGGGTGGACCTATGAAATCTTGCATTATTTCACGCGAAATGTATGTATTTATAGTGTACCTTCAGTGTACCTTCGTAAACTTTTATTTTAAATCGGTATATCTATCCTTAAAACGAGCTAGGCTGAAAACAAGGTCCACCCGCCATCCTGACGTCAGGTTGGCGGGTGGACCTATGAAATCTTACATTATTTTACGCGAAATGTATGTATTTATAGTGTACCTTCCTTTGTGAGTTTCTTGGCCGCTCCGATATATCCGATGGCGACTGTACATTCATTTATTTAAAAGATTTACCACACCATGCGTTTCATCGTGTACAGCCCTTATTCCCAATCTATTTACAACGTTGGTAGACATAAAAAATCCAAACAGACGCGTAAGAAGGCAATAAACTCCAGTACTCCTCAATTAGTACGGCATTCCTGAGTAATGATGTAATCTAACACGCCCGAAGCAGTTCTCATGTACGTAACTACGTATACAGCCTGGGTGTTATATCAGAGGCTTACAGAGCTAAATGATGTTATTTAATACAAACTAACCACTGAGCCTAGTCAGTGTCAGGGAAAATCCCCTGGCATGTATTTTTGGTCCTTTGTCAGGATTGCGGGGGGATTTGGCGTGTTTCAGGGTTTTTTCGAAACCTCAACGCTAGCTAAAAGTTTGGAGTTGGGCAAAGAAAAGGGAAGGTTATGCTATAAAAAAATATTATAGCTATAGCATATTGTGGCGAGTTAAGGGGCTAATGACCTAAAGGTTTCGGAATAAGGGATTTGATGTCCGGACTTTTGTTATTCATATTTCAACCTTAGTCTTACTTGAGCAATTACGACAAGCTAAGAAATAAGTTCCTGGTTTCCTTTGAAAATACCGATATCACAGGTTTTTATTTATATGTCAAAGTCTTAGCTGTCTGAGCGTTTGACTCGATTGCGCATACGCAAGGTAAGCAATGGGAAAACGGCCTGCTAGGCTATGAATCACTGGTGAATGCTTATTAAAAGTACCAGGATAACATCCGTTTGGTGGTGCTTTCCTGTCAAGGAACAGGCTTGCGATACGCAATAACATCGATTTGATTAAAATTCATGAATCATGATTAAACGGCCGCATAATATTCATAAATTATGAATATTATGCGGTCGTCATAATTATAAAACTATAACCCATAACTATGAGAACAAATTCAGCTTGTCTGTCTTGATACTCTTGATTATAGTGGCATTTTACGAGCAGTTTGACAAGACGATTAGATCTAGACAAAAGACAATCTGTAGCTAATAGATTCATTACACTAATTACATTAAAGTCTCGCATCTGTGTGAAATAACAAAATAACTTTTGCTTAATGAGAAGCAAAAAGTTATTTAATAAATTAGCGGAAATCCTGAAACCTGCTAACATTCTACAATGCCTGAAAACTCGCCTCTTCAACCAATGTGTCCTGCCCACCATGACCTACGGTGCCGAGACATGGACGCTCACTAAGGAGACTGTGCAAGCGCATAAAATCCGCGTAGCACTGAGTCAGCCAGGGAGCGCGCCATGCTCGGTATCAAGCTTCCAGATCGAGTAAGGAATGTCGAGATCCGTCGCCGCACCAAGGTACAAGACGTGGGTTGCGTCATTATCAAACTAAAATGGAGTTGGACGGGACATGTTGCTAGACACTGTGATGGCAGGTGGACTAAAATGTTAACGGATTGGTGGCCGCTTCCATATGAAAGAAGCCCCTGGCGTCCGGTGGCTCGTTGGGTGGACGATATCCGGAAATTTACGGGCCACTTCTGGATGAGATTAGTTTAGAACCCGGACAATTGACGTACTAGAAGAGGCCTATGCTCAGCAGTGGGCGATAAACGGCAGACATGATGATCAGATGATGAAAAAGTTAGTGCATGTAGAAGAGTTGTAACTATTAATAAGAAAAAAAAAAGTGTTTCGAACTTTATGGCACCGAACGGCCGAACGGTAGAGTACATTATGCAGTAACTCTGGTTGTAAGGCTGCCTTTCCACTGAGGAGATTAGATTAGGAGACGTGCGGAAATCAACCAATAGCATTAGTTGTAATCCAGCAGAGAGGAGAAGGTTGAAGTTTGACAATCCAGTGACTACAAAACATATAACACCAAACAGTCAAGCAATTTGATTTCTGTACCATTACGTACCTGTCAATATGATGTGAAATGAAAGCTTCTAGAGGTTTCATATTATTGTCGCTGTGGCTTAATTTATGTTTTATTTTATCCCTTTTTTACAAATACAAAAGTAAACATGACAGAAAAAGACACACGATTAATAGCTGATTGGGGCTTGTAGCGCGTTTATGAATAACGCCATAACTCTTTAATGAGAAGAGAACAATGTCAACATTAAATATTATTAATGTATTAGCATTAGCATAAGCATTAGTGCGTAGGCGGCGCCCACATTTGGCGCATTCACCCTAAGGCCAATGAACAGCCGAGAAATGAACGAACTTTTTGTATCCAACGAAAAAAATAAATTGAAATCAGAGCAAGTTTTTGTATAAAACATAATGCCATGAGATTTCTTTTGGTGGCAAAAAATATATCAGCATCACCTGTTCTTTTTGACAATGGATGGTTTTGTTCGATGAAAACGTTTCGTTCGAGTAACTTTTTTTTTGTGGAAGAATGGATAGACGGCGAAGTAAAGAAACTGTGTAAATTTGAGAACAGATACAGTATTTTACTCAAATTTTATTATTACTATTACTGATGAGAAGCGTAGCAGTTAAATAAGCGAAAAAGTAGCGAAGTATATACCTACTCGTAATAAGCGTTGATTTTAAAAATAAATAAATAATAGGGAACATCTTACACAGATCAACCTAGTCCCAGACTATGCAAAGCTTGTACTATGGGTGCTAGGCGACGTTATACATACTTATACCCACCCACTACCCACAAGACCAGACCGGTCAGAAAGCATAATTAAAATAGGTATTGGTGTAATGACGTTTAGGCTTGATTTCCTCCTACGCTGACATCGGTCGCTGACGTCGGTCGAGCGTACGAATTAACACAATGTTATACATATATGGGCCCCCGCACAGCGACCCTGACGTCCGTGGCAGATTTTTCTTCCGACGGTACGCTCGACCGAAGTCAGCGACCGACTTCAGCGTAGGAGGAAATCAGGCCTTAGACGTACATATTTTAAGGAATCTTTTTTGAATATATGTTATATGTGAAAGGGATACCTATAACTAAGTTTACTTCTAACTACACACGTCATTGAATGTCCTAACCATAAATATTTCACCGTTAAAGTTACTTTTGTCGACCGTTTTTTGTTTTTATCCAATGACAAATAATTTTACGGTTTAGACTCACTTGTTTTAGTCACTCGCACGACATGTTTCGGAGAGCCTAGTTCTCCTTTCTCAAGCACTAACACTAACGCACGAGCAGCGTTCACGACGGCCGTGTATCGCGTAAGTACGAGTATGTCTAAAAACATTCAAAATTCGTTTATTTTTTAACAAGATTTATCCTGGGCAAAGATAGATATAACTCCGTAATAGATGGATACAGTCTAAGGAAAAAACGTGCCTCGAAAATCACGAAAATTTGATTCTCGAACAGATGGCGCCACTAGTTTTGGCCTAGTCTCGTATAGAGGGCGTTGACTGTTTCATTTGTTATTTATAATTTTAACGCATACCAGTGAAAGAACATGGGTCAAAATCATATAAAAATAATTAATGCAAATAAAAAAATCATTATTTATCCATATTTAAATACATTTTAACGTATTTTTATAAATCTTCATTTTTAGTTTTAAAGTATGTCGATAGATGGCAGTGAATTTACAGTGGTTACAAAATTTACTATGACAGTACCGCTCTATCTTATTATATCCTCATTGATCCTGGGTGTCGAATCCTCCTTTTAAGTTTGACACTTGTGTTAGTAGGTATTCGCTCTTTCATACAATGGTGAAAAAAATAATAAAAAAATAGGTTTGACAATATTATAACTAAAACTAAACATTACAAGAATTGAGAGTTCTAATGGTTTCTTTTTCCTGTCGGTGTAAGTGCAACAGTTTAAAATCGACCAATAAATTAAGCGAACTTTACGTAAATTTATTTACTAGTGACATTCCTAAATAGTGTAAGTTCTATAGAAAATACCCCTTTGCCTGGGCACAACTCGCCTTAATAAGCAGGCCGTTGCACTGCAGCCATTAAAACAGTCATGAAATCAGTGCGGGTGGGCGCTAAGCTATTACCCAACCACATTTAAAACTAAGACTAACTCAAACTAAACCAACAAGCTTACTCACAGTTTATATTAGGCGGCTATTAGTTTGAGGTCGTTCACCTAGAGATTTGTGCTTACAATAAAAATCTTGAGCCAGATGTTAGTACCATCGTCAACCCAGTTAATTGGTCATTAGTAAATCTTATTGTAAGGGCATAAGGTTTACTTCTTATCAGTAAGTTGTTGATGTTAGCCACTTAGCCCCAATCACGCCCCAACACAGAGATATTAAGTAAGCTTTGAGTGCTCACTTCCTACAACAGTTTCTTTATTTAATAATAATAGTTAGTAGGAATTTTGTCAGCCTACTATTTATTGAATTGACATTAAATATATACACTCAAACTAGAATTATTCATTCATATACAATATAAATAATAGAATTATTGCGTAATTGAGATATTTTGATTTTTTGAATATTTTTTTTTGTGGTAGATTTACAAGTTAAGACTGACATTTAATATTTTATTGTAATGGGTTTTTTTATTAGTAAATTATTTTTGTTATCGTTGTATGTTATTGTGTATTTCTTTTGTGTTAGCCCATTTTAATGTATAATTTCTAATGCGATGTAAATATTGCTTCTGAATAAATAAAAGAAAAAAAAAATTAGTTGTAAGTATAGGAGTACGGTAAAACGAATTATTAATAAATTTAAAACTGAATACTTATCAAGCTTAAATCGCATTAGAAATAACTTGAAATAAGTTTTCGCAAAGCGCGCTTAAAACTTGGGTGAGTTTGTATGGGTTGGGTTTTTAATAAGTTTTAAGCGCGCATGTTGTTAGGTATTTTTATATGTATAGTGAGCACTCTAAGCTTATTTCTCTATGCCCTCTATTCTACCACCATTCAATATTTTTATCTATGCGGTTATATTACATTTTGGACTGTAAATGCATTAAAATAGAGATGAAAATATTTCGGCTGAGAGATCAGGATAATGAGTCCGTCAATGGTATTAAGTTCCTTCGAATGAAAGCTTGTTGACTATTTAAATAGGTTTGAGCCATTAGGAAATGGTATTGATTGTATGCGGGTTCTACGGGTGGGAATGAATATTCAAAAGGTAAACTTTCGAATGTACGAAGAATCGATAACTTAATAAATATTAAGAAACGTAAAAGTGCTTACAATACAAATACCATGCATATGCATAATTGCATATAATATGTGTTCAACACGAACACATATTATATGCATATGCATATAATATAGAGAACAAATTAAATTAAAAAAAAACAGGAATTATGAAAGAGGAATACTAATTCCTTAATAGGTATGAAAAAATGAATGGGCCCTGGAGGGAAAGCGCCTTAAAACCTTAAGTTAGTTCATTTTACTTAAAAGAACATGCTTTTATTTTTAAAAAGAATCAAAATTGCTTTAAAAAAATACGCTTGTCTCGCCCGGGAATCGAACTGACAAAAATTTCAAAAAATAAAA
The DNA here is from genome assembly GCF_947568885.1 of Cydia strobilella. NCBI lineage: Eukaryota > Metazoa > Arthropoda > Insecta > Lepidoptera > Tortricidae > Cydia > Cydia strobilella. The sequence continues at coordinate 3,367,198 of NC_086059.1, forward strand.
ATTGGCTATTTGATTCCACTAGTAACATTAACGATACAGTTAATGTTAAAATGTCTCCAAGAAACATTTAGGTCTTACACTCGTCTGTCGTACAAAATATCAACAAAATCGATAATTTATTACACAAAAACATTTTTAGACAAACGAATTGCAAAAATCTTGATATGCAGTTTTGATTCTTTTTAAAAATAAAAGGGTTTCCTTTAAGTAAAATGAGCTAACTTAAGGTTTTAAAGTACTTTCCCTCATGGGCCTATTAATTTTTTCCACCCTGTTCTGTATATGTAACGCAACCGACATTAAATTACATCAGAAAATCTATTTAATCGTATGGCATAAAATACAAAAATAGGCAATTAATTATAAGTCTAGTAATTTAAACGTCAACATTCAGGGTATTTAGATCAGTACGGTACAGTACTCACTATTATTTTTAGTCGCTTTTGGCGACATGTTTCGGATTCTTCGGGAATCCTTCCTCAGGCACGAGTGTCCGCGGCGGTTGTACGTCGTACTGATCTAAATATGTCTCACGATAGTTTAATTTCGAATATTCAGGGTGCTGAGCCAAGCAGCTGCGTCGGGTGTCAGATGCAGCAGATCTTCTGGTGGCCCTTGGTATTATGAATGGAGGGGGCAGCGCTGGATAATATGGTCCATGGTCTGGTCCTCTTCACCGCAATCAAACAGAGCTGAGTGCACTTGTGCAAAAGGTAGTTGCATCGGCGGGGTTAATAGAAAATAAGACACTTTACTAGACTTATATTGACCGGGATATCCACCCTAACCAAACTAGGACTAGGTAGGTAGGTACCTACCTTAGGTAGGTAGGGCTAGGTAGGCAAGGTAGGTAGGGGAGGAACTAACCGTGAATCATTCAAAACTCTTAAGGACACTTTACATTAAAAAATTATACATTATTGTGCTTGGACTTAGAAGTGCAAAAATTTGACGATGAAGAAATACAAAAACGGGCAACACATGAAACTCCCTTTAGTAGATATATATAGGTACTCGTATATGTAAGAGATGACTATTATAAAAAGCGGCTCTAGACTACTGCGAAGATTGCAGATATTTTTATCATTATATTCATCATCAATCATCTCAAAAATCGTTTTCCTTGGCTTTGTAATAAAAATTTATTGAAAAAGTGTTACGCAATTCGTAATTTTGATGGAATACATCCAGGGCCGGATCTAGGGTAGAGCGAGTGGAGCGGCCGCTCTAGGCGCCGGATGACAAAGGGGGGCGCCAAAATGGCAAATGAGAAAAAAAATAAGCTTTAAAAGACGCGAGTGTGACGCGGCCCAAAATACGGTTCGTTTTGCATTTGGGTAAAAAGCTTCAACGAAGGGCGCCAAAACCCGATTTCGCTCTACCCTGATCAAGGAGTCGGGCCAGCACTGAATACATCTAACAAGGTTAACCCAATCCCAATACACATCGACTCCAAACCATCAAAGCACGATCACAATTCACTACGCTCATTCAGCTGACAAATGCATTTTTATGAATGGCGGTATCTATTTCAAGCGTTATCATTACCTACGGCCTACGGCATTATTTAGCTGACGTACCAACAGCAACATTGACCATTCGTGAATCTTATTCCTTTACAATAGAGTTTAGAATTGCCAGTCGACATTGTGATGAATAATGATGTAGTAGACGCAAACCAAACTGACGACCAGGGTCATATCACTATCTCTCTTATCCTACCTACGATCACGCGAGTGTGAATGAGAAGTTTTACGGGCTCGATTGTCAGTTTGGTTTGTGTCTAGGCCCTAGGGCGAGCCCTCGATCCACATGACTAATACTGCAACAATGTTAATTCTTAACTGTCCATTAGTATACCTTAATACAGTGTGATAAGGTCTTCTTTTGGGCAGTTATTTCTTTAATAATTTTGCTAATATTCTAGTATAACTTGACTTCTAAATCCTTTACAACTTTGCGTGAACAGAGATCACCTTAAATTAGTTGATTTGCGGCTGATGTGAATAAGTGAATAGCAATCTAATGTACTAATAGAAACACACAACTGTTTATTGGCAGAACTTATCTCGTAGCAGTAAGGGTTACAATTGGTCAGTGAATTATGTCAACGATTGTAGGGGGCATTGGGGACACCATGTGGGCTACATCCGAGTATGTTGTAACTTGTAACTTATGGCATACGTAACGTATGTGTAACTAATATTCTAATCAGGCAAATCACTTATTACGACAGTATGTAATCAAATTGAAGAATACTTTAGAGGAATTTACTCATGTTTGATTCAAGTAAAACTCCATTAAACCTTCAACATGACGTGCCTGTGGCTACGCCATTATTTTTATAAAAAAGAACTTCTTTTCAACCAAGTTGAACATGACATGACATTTAAAAAATGTTGCACTTCACAAAATTGGCATAATGTCAAGTTCACATGCCATCCTGAATCCTGATAGTAAAAAATATAAAAAAACACTGATGTGAAATGAGGTACACCCAGCTGCAAAATTGCATAGACAATTTATGAATAATTCCTTCATAATATCCATGCAATTTTGCAGTTCGCTATACCTGCCGAGGGTTTCTCAAATAACATTTTGTGGTCGTTCAAAAAAAGTTTGAACACATTTCAATGAAGTGTGAAGTCGCAAACGCTGACTTGTTTGCCACAATGACAATAAGATCAAAATATGTCAGGTGTCTATGTTAAAGACAGTTTAACTGTCACCGTGTGTGAATGAAATATCCATTGGTTCCGTTGTCATTTAAGTCATTCATCCAGCACGGGACAATCGAAAAGTCCATTCAAGGCTGACAGCAACACTACTATGGGTGGGCCTTATATATTCACAATAAGGCTTACGATGTCTAAGTGAAAACGATCGCAGTTTCTGCAGGTTAGAACGAGAGCAACTATAAGCTATTATGATAATGTATTTGCGCGAGCGCCGGTTTCAAAGTATCCAGTGTAAAGAGACCTCTACATTCGTAACACGCACCGAAGTTCTTAAACTGGTTTGTCCTGCCTGCTGCATCCGATTCTCATTTTAATAGAAATTGTTCATTAATGGACTTTATGATTTTGAGATAAGGTTCACGTGAACAGTGTTGATGATGGAACGTCCATCTCTATTAAACAACAATGGGATGCTCTTCCGGTGTGTGAATGACGTATCTGATCACCGATATCATCTATGAAAGACGCTTAACTACATAATGGCTTCTGGAAACCTAGTACATGTTCGACATTTGTATGGAATGTATGTTGGGTAAGGTTCAGGACATTATCAGATCATTACATAAAATTAATTTAAAAAAAATTTAAACAATATAAATTTTCAAATAAAATATTTTTTTTTTATAAAAAATTATATTAAAGTTTCGCCATTTAAAGTTTTATAAATTAACGTAAAAAATTAAATTTTCTATATTCAGTTAAGTTCAAGGGTGTTTTTCTTTCTAATTAAATACATATATCTGTCATAAATTTCGCAGATTCATACACACAATCTTCGGATATCGATCGAAAAAAGCGCCAAAGACAGCTCATGAAACTAAACGAGCAAAGCTATAAAAAATGTTTTTTATCTCTTTTTAACAAATACTTCAAAGTCATAAAATAACAAACGATTAAGTAGGACGTTTATAAATCACGGCAATAGATTACAAGATCTGATTTATCAAACAGGAAAAAAATTAAGAAATAACAAGGCGAATTCACTGCAAAAAAGAATCAAACAGAATCGCACTTTGAACATATATATTTATCAGAATTGATATCTGACGAGGAAAATAGCGCTGGGGGATGTTCTAAGCTAAGTAATTCATTTAAGAAAGAAGACTATTTGAAGCAGTGGTATTAAATATTATTGAGATGAGAATGGATGAAACAAATCCTACAAAGTCAACAATACTAACACATTGGAAGAACCATTAATTTGATGTATAGGTTACAAATTAAACAATAATGCGGGTGCTCTCATTTCAGAATCACGTCATGAGGGCACATTAAACTGGCCAATATTCATAAAGTAATTCCCATTATTGGATATTGTTGGCAAGTGCCCACAATGTGGCTGTAACATGCTTCGATTATTCGTTTACATTGTATGGGTATAAAAGAAACCACTAGCCGCATAATGAGTTCTGAGTAGATATTATCTAAAAACATATTCGTAAGATAATCTAAATAAAAACCGTATTCAACAAGGGAACAAATCAAATTATTTTTATGAAATCTTTTTTTCGGTTCCCGTCTCGGCCACCGGTGGACTTGGTCACTTTTTCTTTAGTGTATGATATCTATTTCAGTTTATAAAAACCGTAATGTAAACAACCTCAACAACCATGGTAATTTTATAACTAATACGGAAATTAATAAAGCCGTCAGATTTGATGGAGATTCACACAGCTGTCACAAGATTCCACTGTTAAATTAATGCTGATGATCAATTAATCAAACCACATTAGGTAAAGTACAGACAAACAAGCACTAATGGATTAAATAAAATGATTAATTCATTAAAATCATTAAGTAATAAACGGGCACGATTGCCTCAACTAATAATGCGGGTAAGTAATCAACGCCAGTAATTCATAAAGAGCAATATCTAATTATTGGCGTCATATTAACCCAGAAAAATCAGACAATTTAAAATAGTTTCATTTCAAAAGCACAACTCTCTTGGAAGTTGGGATCTATAATCTCACTCTCTGTCCTGTTTTCCTGAATAAAAGCAAGTAATATCCTTAACCAATGGCATGCAATTTACAGAAAAAGGCAATTAAAACGTACACACACCGTAAGAAGTAAACTATACTTAACTCGCTAGTCGCTACGGCATCTGATATCTCTGGATTAATTAAAAGTGATAGACATAAACCGGGCGCACTCAAAAGAACTGATTTATGTGCAGATAGATATTAATAAGCGAAATGATGTTAAAGACCGGTAGAGCAATAAATAGCATGAACGTGTTTAGACAATAAAGTTCTTAGAACTAGACGAGATAGTGTATGATTATAGTTCTTATGACAAGGTCGGAAGGTTCACGAAGTTGTCGTGTGCTCAACATCCTCGTCCTGAGGTCGTGTAAACAGTTGAAGGCAACAAAAAATAGAAGGTTGTTTATTGATAAGAGCCTGACATGGGATTGACTAATTGAATTATCCTTCCTTACTAAACGGATGCATATGACATTTAAAGTAAGTTTTTAAGTAAGGTAAGGTCTTCTTTAAGAATGTTGTAAAGATCATTGAACTAGCCCAGGTAATCTTCACCAAAAACCAAATTCTTGGTTGCATTCTGATAATGGAATAGAAATAATATTTTCGAATTGGTAAACTTTTAACGTTGTTTTCTCTTGCAAAGTTCTGACATCGACAGCTTTAACGTTTGACAGTGATTGACATATTACAATAATTAATAATTTCGACATATATGTTTATGTTTAATTACAATGAATCAATAAAACCAAAACACAATATGTATTGTTTATCAAAATACATTGTACCTAGTCAGAAAAGGTTTTACAATTAGTCAATTGTTACACCTTTTCTTACTGTATTTCCACAATGATTGATAGAACCACCGGTAATCTTCATAATACTTTGAAGAACATCCTAAAACTATACCCGAAATGGGTAACTGTTGAGCCAAATTGTATCGTGATTACCATCTACAAATGTACACAGTACTGATATAAATCATTCTTATTCTATTCTTATTCTTATAGCAATAGCAGTATTAAGTAGGCAGTGTCTGTCCACCGTTGGTCCATCGATGCTGCGTTAGAGTACAAGGTACACCCCTACCAGACTAGTAAAAGCAGTTAGGTACTGAAATAGATATACATAGTTACCTGAGACTGAGAAGAGGAGTATTCAGGCGAGGGCGGGCGCGGGTACTTGCTGGCCATGCGTGCCCCAGCTCCGCAGCCCTGGGCGCCCGCTGGCTCATCCTCAGGGTAATACAAGTGCACGAAATCCTCCGTGTCCAAAAACGTATTGATCAGCATCACTATCACACAGTACAAAACTAACTAATAAATAACTTAACGCAGTCTAACATCAGACTTTGGGATCACTATGCACTATATAACATTACATCACTGTTGTAGGAAGCACACCATCGAAATGCATTCGATTTGTTACGTTCCATTGTTGGTCCTTAACTTATATAATTTTATAATAAATAAGTTAATACACTAATTGTATAAAATCACATTTGCACCGCAAACCGATCGCACTGATTTATCTACTGAAAATGAGAAAATCACTTGTTAAGGAATTTCTAGACGGCAGTCCAAATATTTTAAAAGACAATATGATTCAGAAGCTGTTTTGAAACGTAATGATAAACAATACTCGAGGTTAAGGTAAACATTAGGACATTATCAATTATAGCCTTCAGTTTATATACACTGAATCACCGAATCCTATTGACGTCAAACATTACAATAAAGTGGTGGCAATTGTTTGAGCAACTGGGGCTATTGTTATAATATGCTAGTCGTAAAGCGAGAGGATTCTTTTCAATGGAGTAACTGAGACACATTCGTAAGGATACCTGTCAAAATCGCGTAGGCATGACACTCGATCCATCTTGTCAATGTCGTTTGGATAATGACGTTTGTCATGTTTACATTGTTTACCTGGGCGGCGTTATTAATCAAAGCAACAGCTTATGGATTGGACAAGTTAGACCTTTTTTAGGGTTCCGTACCTCAAAAGGAAACAACGGAACCCTTATAGGATCACTCGTGCTTCTGTCTGTCCGTCTGTCACAGCCTATTTGCTTCGAAACTACTGTACCAATTAAGTTGAAATTTAGTACACATATGTAAGTTTGTGACCCAAAGATGGACATGTAACGTAAACAAATTAATTTTAAACACGGGGGCCACTTTTGGGGGGTAAATGAGAAAATAAAAAAATAAAGTTTGTCAAACTATATCGTGTTACACATTGTGAAAATCTCAAATATATATTTTTTTTATAATTTTAAGATAAACGGTTTAGAAGTTATTCAAGAAAATAGGCAAAAAATGACCATTTTGATGACTAATTTTGAAAAAAAATACACAAGATAGATAAAACCTATTAGAAATGTGCAGTCAAGCGTGAGTCGGACTTAATTACTTAGTTTTTGATCCGACCCCTACGGGTTTTTTTAAGACATTTCACTCACGTTTCACATAAAAAATACATTGTTTAAATTCTGTAATGTTCGGAACCCTTGGAACGCTAGTCCGACTCGCACTTGGCCGGTTTTTTAGATCTTCATTGTTCGACAATTTATATTCAAAGCCATTTACTTTCAGCAGTGGCGTCTCGTTAAGCATGTCCTCAAGTTTTAATAACTGTAATTATATTGACCGGGATATAGACCGTGATTACCTTTTGTATTATTTGTGAGCTCCCGAATAATACAAAAGGTAATCACGGTCTATATCCCGGTCAATATAAGTCTAGTGAAACTAACCGTGAATCATTCAAAACTCTAATGTAATTATATTCCAAAGCGGCTTTGTTTTTATTATACAATCATTATTCACGAGGAAGTAGTGACATTTATCAAATTCAATTAACAATAATCATTACTCAACCTGCACTTAATAGTTTATTATTAAGTTAGTGTAGTAATAAGACAAGTGTTATCGCACAAATCCATTACACAATACAAAGTCCTGCGAGTTCAATGACCTAATTCTTACAGTCAATGAATTTATTAGATGTAGGAATCCAAACAAGCACTTAAGTTGATTCAAAACAGACGTAAATGCGAGCCTTCCGGTTGCAGACAATTATTAGAATGCAAAAGCGGTTATCAAAGAGCACTTTAATGCAGAGCCAAGCAGAAATTGAAACACTAAAACATAATGGCATACCTCAGTGGAAGCGACCAGAAAAAAAGATACAAACACAATCAAATTAATTTAGGTAAGATTATCTTTTTTTACTTGAGACTTGAGACTAATGCACAAGCAATCTTTTAAATCGAAATATTTTAAACCGAATGTTATGTTATGATTTGACAATACTTTAAATGAATTAGTTATTATTAATAGTGGAATTTAATCATTAATTTCATGTAATGTAATTATTGTAATCTTGACATCTCAAATAAATTTGTTAAAAAGGTAAAACAGAAAACTTGTTGTGAGGGCGACGTTAATAAAAAACGCATTCAGATGACTGCAATAAAGAGGCAATTGTTAAATGAAGGTAAATGAGGAAAAATGGATATATTTTATTGATAAATTGATGTGCATGATTATTTCATTACTCATTGTATGTAAAGAACTAAAGATGCTCGCATTGTCAGTAAACAAAGAGTAGGGTGGCCGAACAGGCTTTAGGTTGCTTTTGGTTCATGTCTTCTCAAATATGGGTGAATATGGTATTAATGTATTCAGGATATTGGCCTGAACACAAATATGTGAGATGACAAGCGCGAAGGTGGTGGGGCCTGGGGGTTCTTTTTAACATACCATATGCGCTACCAAGTACCAAATGAAAGGGCTTTGTGAGTAGATCACAAATATGTAACATACTGTATCATTTTCACTACTTGCTGCTCTAACAAATTGTTAGAAAACGTTCAAAAATTTCACAACCCAGAGTTGACTTAGAGCTGCTCTAAATTGAAAATTACTGAATGGATTAAACAAAAATTTATACCAAATGACTGTGAATATCCTCAATAATAATGTCTAAAAATAATTAACTAGGGTATAAAGATAAAGGATATGTTTATCAGGCCCCCTACAATTCCATCCTGAAGCAAAATAATGATAAAAGCATAATGAGGTCATTTTTTTGTTACATTCGGTTTCCATGCTTCAACAATGATAATGTATTTTTAGTTATCACAGTCCACCTACATACTCGTCATTGTGGTTGGTATTTTATTTATATTTACACGTTTATGTAACTAGGCTAGGCTTATCAATATGCGGTACTGAAACTGTCCATTAATAGCATTAATGCACGAAGTCATTGTTTTATTGTGCATACATTGCAATGACTTTACAAATATATTTATGAACTGACAGACTATGCTTTTCCTTTATTCCGTAATGAAAATCTAGCTTGAAATGTATTATGATTATGGAGTTTTACAAAATCATCAACTACTTTTTAGAAATTTCAAAACGATTTGTTATTGTAACGTACGTTAGTAACACAACGTCCACCTCACAACCAACAATCGACTCCTTCATTCACATTAATCCTTTAAAAATAGTAAACGCAATAATGACCTTGACTTTTCTACGTACCAACAACATAAATAAATTATTCCATTAATTGAACTCAATTTATCTGAAGGTAACAAGCTTATTAGCAAATCTAGAAAGCCTTTAAAGTACCAGGAGTCCAGGACTTGAATGAGTTACCTATCGATGGATATCAAATAAAACTTGGAGACGACGTACAGCGGACGTGCGCTCCACTTTACATTGCCGACAGAAAAGAATGCGGTCAGCGCCTACTCACTCCAATAACTACATGTCTACTCTTCGACATTCATGTACCCCTGGTCTTGCGAATGTACATTCTTTATGCAATTTTGATTAAGTTTTATTATTTAAAAATGCAACGGGCAAATGGTTCACTAGTTTCATTATCCGTGTTCAAAATCGAATCATTGTTTTATCGATATGCTCTTATAGGGGGAGCGGAACAATGAATTCACCCTACAAATCACAACATAGGCATATTGCGTGCACGCGAATCGATTTAACAAGAGCCTGAGTGTTAATCGCTCATTACAAAACGAGTAATAAGGTCAGAAAAACCGGCGATGTTTCCCTGAGCATTGGACTATGCAACTTACATAAACATGAACTAGTCAGTTGTGTCGGTGAGGATAGTTAGAGACTTTAAGAGACGCGCCTCATGCAGTAATAGACAATATTTCTTAAGATCATATTTTTTTGATAAAGAATTTTGGAAAAAATTCCGTGGTCGCTGAAAATTTACACGGTACAACGTGCACACACTTTCAGTCAGGAGAATTTTCGAAATATCCCCTTAAGTGCGGTATATTCCTTGGTCACGTTTCTGAGACTGTTCGTAGGAACGGCGATTCACTATTTTCAAGTCATCATCACAGGCCTTAGCGTCTATTGCAGACGATTTATGCATTTATGTTTAGACAACGGGTTTCGTGACAGTGGAGGCCGATGCGTGAGCAGCACTACCTCCCACATTTTTGGCAGGGAAAGCTCATGCCACCTGAGGTTCCAGTCCCGGTTTGCTTTATGCGACACCTTCTGCTATCTAACGCATTTAACCAGGCTTGGTCGCATCGCATAGCCTTTTCCCCTCCACAACACGCTTGCGCCATCCATCACGGTCTTCAGTTAAGGTTTCCCAGGCATGGTGGTTGCAAGTACTAAACATGTAATCAATAGAAAGACGCGGTACGCCGTATCACATTCCAAGACCACAAATGCGTCGCAAGTTCGCTGTCATTCTCGAGTTACCGACGGCCAACTTGGTTTTACGCCTCTCCAAATATGTATAAAGTAAAACTAACTCTAAGTTCCTTGGAATAAGGCATTATAATGTATAGGTGCCAGTTTGGTACATTGACGCGGGCGCCACATGTAACGTAAGCCAGTCCATTCACTGGATCGAGTCTCATACTTTTGCGAAACTGTACATTAGCGGTGCATTCATTTAACTCGAGCAAGGAAGGAATTCTGTTACTCGTATTCATTAGACAATTCCTTACAACGTCGGACTTCGGACTATGTTCGTTTTGAAAGCAAAACACAAAAGTAATGATAACATTTAAACAGTGGAATGTAACAAAAACAACAAAATTCTCAGTGAAACTGATACGCTGCTCAAAGAAAGATGACACTATCACAATAGAGCTGCTAGACAGTTCCACGTAAAAAGTAACCGTCACTAGGCCAAGGTTTTTCATGTGGTACCGTGCCGAAATCACGAGCGCTAGCTTATTTAGTTCTCGACGCTTCTAATCCCAGACGATGGATAACTCTCAGCAAACTAAACACTTTAATAGATTGGTGTCCTAACGATTAGAATTACTACTTATACTTTATATGGGCAAACATAGAGACCAGGCTGACCGATCAATTCAACGACTTTATTTCCTTAAATTTTTGAAGATGATACACCACTCATACACCCTAAAAACAAAACTGATGATCACGATTATTCACGATACTCACTCACGAGAAAATGACCAGAAAGAGATAGAAAACTAGCCTAGTATACATGAATAACAGTGTTTTACTTCAAGTGGGCGTCGTTTAGTTTCAGTTCTAAACAGTGAAATTGATACTGTACTCAAACAAAGATGACGCTATAACAAAAGAGTTGCCAGCAGTTTCATAATAATGAAGCTGGTGTAGTCACGTCACGACACGAGTTCGACTTAAAATTCCTAATGTGTTTGACACAAGATGGATCATTTTATCCTCAATATTTACTATTTTTTGTGCAAATATCACGATTTAAAAAAGTCAGTGACTTTATCTGTAATTTCCTCAACCTTTTGGTGACTTCTTCCTCAAAGCTCTCAAAAGTTCAAATTCCATGCCATCGCTGGCCTTAAAACTTTTCGTAATTCAAATTAGCATGCTATATACTATTCTTGACCGACTTCAAGTAAAGTAAACAACGGTTGTGTGTCGGATTGGAAACTGACCTTCGAGGCCACAAGTGATGGACAACCAAATTGATTGGGCCTTTTATGCGGTTGAAGCCGTAATCGCCGTCGTGAGAATTCGCACGATGCACACAGGTGTCTGGTGTGGTAATCGTTGAAAGTTATCGTGTCATTGATTAGCTTTGTGTATAGAATCTATAATTGTGTAGATTGTGTTGTATAAGATACTCACAATGCGCTACTTGAATGTTTGCTAAAGGCACATAGGAAACCTGGTAAGAGTTCTGAGGATATTTAACAAATAATTCACGATTAGCTAAGTCCTGAAATCTAGAGGACGTTGAAAAAGTCGAATAGTAAAAAGGAGAAAATGCTATTGATACTATTTACGTACAGACAAGATAGGAAGATAAAGAGAACAACGTTAAAAACTAAACGCAATCTGGCACTTGAACTATATGTATGAACATATAGTTCAATTGGCGTTAAGAGAGCAAAATGGACCAGCTGAGTCATAACTACAAGCTATAAATAAAGCGATAGCGTTACACAATGGGGATTTCCGAGGGCAAGGTCTGTAGTTCACCAGACGACCACATTTTTAACCAGACATCCTTGGGAGCTGTTTGAGCAGGTTCCCACCAGGCACCGAAGATAACAATTACGACTTACACGTATTTTTTTTATTTAATAGTCTTCAATAAATAACATACATAGTTGTAAATGGCGACCGTATATCGGTTAAGGAGGCACATTTATTAAGATTTTATAGCTTCCCCGGTTTTATAGCTAAGTCTAGATAGGCTCCTGTTTGTTATAAAGATGTTAAATAAACCAGCCATAAAGATGACTGGAAATACACGAGTATCATAAGCGATATCCGCTATAAATAAGTGGCTTTTAGGATTTGAAGGATCAAAGGAGACACGGCTGACTGCCGCCGAGCCACGCAAAGCATTCCTAAACTGTATGACATTACACCGCAAAGGGAAACTGTAGTTTCACCCGAGATACCAATGCGACAAGCTTCACAAGCTATACATCTTTAATAATGCTCCATAACAGCAAGTACCTTTCTCTAGCTCTAAGCTAGAAAGCCAGTAGGGCCGCCATTTTTATGTAAATTAACGACATAAATGTAAGACAAATTGATTTTACTACCGTTATTAACAACTATAATCTTTGGCTGTAGTGCTTGTAGATTACATATAAGATCACTAATACCACTAATACCAGCTGGCATATTTTAGAGAAAATTGTTGTTTCAGAATCGCTTGGCCGCAAATGAATTTCTATATCATTTCAATAAATATTGATGAAAGACAACTTATTACGTTATTATATTTCACCACGAGATTAATCTCAGTTTTATGGGGTTCAGCTGAAATGAAAATTAAGTTACGATTTTCCAGAAATTTCAAAATAAAACATAAAAAGGAGAAAACAATTTCTACTTAGTTTATAAAAGGAAACTAAGCCGTCTTCCATAAATCATATATAATTATGCCGAGCTACATCCTCGTAGCGGAGGCGGCGTGACATAAGGTATATGCGTGACTTTAATTATTTAATCTCATTTCTAATAATAACACACAGTTTACACGCGGTTTCTCTTTTAGATCATCATCATATAATTATAACAGTCTGCTTATAAAGTTACCCAAGCGTAACTTATTTGTTAGAAACTGTCTAAAGTCCAAAGTCGTTCAGATTGATTACGAAATTTTTAACAGAATGCAACAAAACATTTATACAATGGACGATAAGCAAATGACCATGACAACACTTCCGACGACATTAAAAGTGACGAAAACAATCAAGGAGATTGCGAAAGTCAATGGCGATGTAGATCCGCAAAATTTGTCAACATAATGGCGGTTAGATACTCGTAAATCAGTGTTTGTGGAGCGAGGCCAGTCTTCCGGACCTTCCGGCTAGCTTATCTATTCACAATACATTTCGTAGTCCACCATATCGTCTCTGGTATAAGTTGATCTGCAGATTCCTAATTCTTACGGTGCGGTTCGACCAGAGATGTGCTATGCTATGTTTTCATACATTTGAAACGTAGCTGTAGCTGGAGCTGCGTTTCAAATGTATGAAAACATAGCATAGCACATCTCTGGTCGAAACGCACCCTTAACCCTGAACACTGATCAGTACCCTACCTCACCTAGGACCTAACTGGTCCGACTTGTTGGTAGAGACATCGACCTTGGTAAAATAACGAACTCTCATCGTTAATTCATAATGGAAATCCATCGCTGGTCATAAAGCCGGATGTTAACTTTTAAATTAAGACGCTAATAAAGTGGCCAAACCTCTCTTGAAAATGTAGAAAACTAAAAAAAAGTAGTAACTACTACAACAACCAATACGCTATATATGACAATATCGATGATAAACGACACGTGTTACGAGTATGTGAGGAATCTACCTCCTAAAGCTTAATTTGAAAATGAAATAAAACTGAAAACGGATTATATCGCGGATTATATTCATAGTTTTATTTCATGGGTAACTATCGCGGTAACCGAAGACAATATTAATATATATATATATGAATATTAATTTGAAAATGTTCACTAAAATGTTAAACGGTTACTTTAAAAAGGGTACATCAAACCACCAACAGTGCGGCATGTGTAGTAAGAACCAACCAATCAGCATCGCACACGTTATACGGGCGTACACACAAACCAAACGAGTCATGTGAGTACTCGCCGACGCCGTGGGATCGACCCTGACCTTCAGGCGGCATAAACATGAATTGCAAAACCATGCAACTATTTCCGACCCATGCAAACTAAAAACATTCAAAGAATAACTAAAGGCTATAAATAACCTGAAGTGCATTTAAATCACAAAGGGAAACGAGGCGCAAAGACGACGAACGACAATGTGAAATGTCCATGCGGACAAAGTAATGAAAGGAGTTGGGAAGTTGGGAGTCATCTCTGACAATAAGATTGACGTTACGCCACTATTTTAAAATATAAACTCGTTTTATATTCAAGTAGAATCACATAAAGAGCTGTATATTAAAAGAACATCATCGTGATAATCATGCCAAGCAACTCTGTAATGTCGTGAACTTAAGTTACGGAAGGGTTAAGAAAACACGCATAAGTCATTATCTCGAAGTTCCGTGATAGCGTTAAGAAACAAAACGCTTCCTTTATATGCTATTCTAGCATAGGTCATACGGACCAGATGTGAAAGTAGTTATGTAAGTACATAATCTACTAAATGCCACTAAACGTTTGTATCTGGTCTGGTAATGGCGCTGACATTCAGACCACGAAGGTCGACTACATTACAATAGATAAATGTGACTTTTCTACACAACATTGTATCAAATATGATACTGTATTTATCAGAATATTATATTGCTAAAGGTTCTGTATTCGTCAGTATTGAAATTCATAAATCACAGGTAAATTTATGCATTACAAACTTGAAATGAAGTCGTATATCACAAATTCCTAGTTCGCGTTTAAACTAACGCCGTTATTCGGCCTGGTGCTTGTGCGCATGGCCACAATTGATTTATTTTAAGGGCGGGAAAGATTTATTGGAATCGAACTAATGCATCGGGAGAGAAAGTAGACTTGGCATGGACTGGATATCACGAGGAAAAGGCATTTAGACATGATATATGAACTAGAATAGGTCTCGTGAAAAGTGATATAGAGTTGATACCTGCGACTTGGCATCGTTTATTGATGAGATTCGATTTTATCATCATAGACAATTATATAATACGTAGTACTGATGTTACATGTAGCATCATTTGAATTTAAGATGAGTTAGTTACAAGACAATCAATAATTTATTTTAAACAATACAATTTCAAGGCCTTACTCAGGTTACTTAAAGCATAAACTGCATAAACGTGTCAATGGTAGTAAGAATTGAAGTAGACTCAGCAGTGAATGAAAATTAAAAGAAAGAGATTTAGTCACATGCCAGTAATCGAGCACGCCGGCACGTCGTGACGACCGCGACCCAAAAACATAATGAATGATAAAGCAATGGATCTTAGTAATTCATATTGCCTTGCACTGCATGAAAGCTATCGTGACTGAGGATCCTTCAAAGAAGAATTTCCAAAGAAAACAATACCCAAGCTGTTTTCTATAAATTATTAAGTAAAAATGATGTTTTTATAATAATAAACACTTGAAATGGTTTGTTTAAATCTAGGACAAGTAATGAGCTTGGCTGATAAAGTCGCGATAAAAAAAAACAACTATCTAATCGACAGCATTACTAAATAAACAAATAACACAAAAGGCGTTTGGTCGCTTGTATACAAAACCTCGTTACTTTAAAAGCATCGGCACCTCGTTTTACTATGACTAAATATTATACGCCTACGATTACGTTTTCAGATAAGAATCATATTTGATAACGACAACGAAATCATTTTGAATTAATGTGGGACTGCAACCTACGTACTATGTATTTAAATTGGTAATGGATATTATAGGTAAATTGTAGGGACTAAACTCACTAAACGCTTCTGTAAGGTGCGTTCTGTCATTAGCTGTTGTGACATTAAATTTGATAGAAACATGAAATAATTAAATTAAGAAAATCTTAGAGATTTGCAATTCGAATATGTCGATTATTCGACCAGTTTTAAAATTCGAATGTTCGGGCGCTCAGTTTTCGAATATTCGAATATTTTTTTATTCCGCAAAAAAATCTATTTTATCTGCTATAGTTACAGTCTCTGTGTGTTTTGCCGGGTATTTACAGTGAATGAGGAACGTGAAATTACAGCTAAACCTAACTCAATTTCAAAGAAAACGAAATCAAAAAGTATGTTATTTTTACGGCGCGGCTAATGTTTTTTGTCAGACTGTAGGTAAAATCAACGTTACGTAAGTTTTAAGTTAAAGGGTAATTCTGTTAATTCAGTACAAGCGTACTTACCTTAAGCGATTATTCAAAGTCAAAACCTTGCCCCCCTTACCGCAATTCGCAAATTTGATCATACCAGACCAACCAATCTAATCATGCACCTTTAGCTGACGAACGATCCACGGGATCCACCCAGTAGTCAGCCAACTTTTTCCCTTCAATATTTCAATAATTATTATAATTGCCGACCATAAGGAATCAAAACTTGCCAAGACAAATAAACCGATTCCTCGTTCCTTTTCTTATTTTTTTTTATAATAATTGAATATTATTCGAATATGTCGGCAGAAAAAAATCGAATATTCGAATACCTGAACGTTTCGAATATTTGCAATCCCTAGTGG
Source organism: Cydia strobilella (assembly GCF_947568885.1). Lineage (NCBI taxonomy): Eukaryota > Metazoa > Arthropoda > Insecta > Lepidoptera > Tortricidae > Cydia > Cydia strobilella. The sequence goes on from NC_086059.1 coordinate 3,384,119, forward strand.
TGGGTCCAAAATCGACGGCCAAAGTCAGCTTTCATTCAAGAACTATCTTTACCTCATGGTGGAAGAATAAGAAGGTACAGTGTAAGATGTAAGCATAAGCACTATAGATTGCTTGAAATAGGGATCAAAACCAAACAGTGTGATCAAGGGCATGGTTAACCAGACGTCGAGAGCCACGTGATGTGAAAATGGGTGCGTTGGCTGTCGGTAACGATTTTCTCGGATCTCAGCTGGCTGGCCGCGTAGACCTGCGCAATGTGCGCGGGAAACACGTGGCATTCGATGAAGTCCTGATCTAATTAGTCAGATAATAACGTTGACAACTTTGTAATCAAATTTATTACTTGTATTGTAACTCCTTCACAATCGATTAACGGCTCACCGCTTATCTCTCTGATCATTAGATTGTCAAATTAAGTAATGAGATTCTCTAGTCGGTGTAGTCTTCAGGCTTTAATCCTGTTTTCAATGAAGTCAAATCGATTTGAAGTGACTTGCGAAATTGCAAGAAAGAGAATTTTGGAGGTGGACTACACATGCGCACTCGAGTCGGCGTTAGGGCTTGCCACGTGGCAGACTCCCGTTACATAACCTGACTTTCGGCAGACGATAGTGAGACAACATTCCACATTTCCTTTCCCAAGAGTTTTAACGTGTATAATTTGTTATGCCTTCAAAATTTGGGGAGCTAATTAGACATCGTATTTTCATTGGTATACCTAAGACGTGAAATTTTCATTGCTTCTCTTATAATAAATCTTACTTGCTCCTCTAATATTTTATCCCGCTTATCTTAATCTCAGGAGATTCCGACAATAATGTGTTTTTTTTGAGTCCTCATTTGGCACAGTACTTCATTAACTTATTTTCTATCATGTTCCTCTTTCATCTAATATAATGTCTTTGTATCCCCCATTATTCCCACTTATATGTTATTAGATATTGTAATTGATTATTTTATTCAGATTAGGCCGTTATTTTAATTCCCATGCGCTAATGGTTACCCAGAAGCATTATCATACTCATTGCTAAACATATATGTGTCATTCTAATTAAGTTGATTGTAATGCCTCGCCTGTCGTCAGCAAATAATTATCATTCTTGCGGGTAAACGAACCTCTTCATTTCGATGTGCGAGCGAATATTTAAAATGGTTCGATGCACGTTTTTACACACGTTGCATTGCACATGCATCAATTGTTCGAGCGTCAGTGATACTTTACGCATTCCTTGAAACAAGGTTATGAGACTTATATGAGTTATCCTCCTTACGAAAATGAACGTAAGTTTTAAGTATTTTAATGAAGAAAACGTACGTTTGCACTTGATTTCTTTCACCCGAGAGTACGAGGAAATCAGCAATGAGAGAATGTCTCCGACCACGCCTACGGAGCCCTACTATGGCATGCCGGGGCCACGTTGCACTATGAGACGCCCCGCACACATGCATGCATACTGAACACAGCCATAGCCGCTGTAGAATGGCGGCAGAATTCGCCCGCCATTTTCCTTCGCCGCAAATTCTTCAAATTTTATTGCTTCTTTGACATATTATGCAAAATTTGAAGTGTAAATGAGTAAAATTATGCACCTCTTCATTAAAATTAAGTTATTGTACGTACATACGTTACATGTAAAAAAAAACGGCGGTATTTGGAATAGAGTCATTAAGTCGGAGCAAAGCAATTCAATGATTAGCCAACGTTTTGCCGAGCCGGTGACCTCGGTCAAATTGTACTTTGAACAAAGCGACCAGCGTTGTGTACAGACGAAGAATTCAAAACACCGGTTGTGAAATGACTCAGTTTTCATAACATGTACTGGTCCTTATCAAAACATTTTTTTGAAGGATTTATTGGACGGTGTTTATAAACATTCACATACCTATGGTCTTTACACCTGGTTAAATGGTTAATGAGTAATGACAAACCAGAGGCGTTCTTATACGATTGCTTTAGTAAAGTCGTTGCATTGCACTAAAGGAATGCGAAAACCCGCGGCAATTTGTAGGTTGACGTGGACGCCACGAGTACGTCACGTCTCAAACCAGTCGATAATTTTGGGCTTATTTATCCTGTATTACACACAAGCTTCCGTCAAAACACATATTTTCACTCTCGCTTTACCCCCGACCACTTATTGGTACATTTTGATGTAACTTCCGCCACCACCGTATTATTATGAAGCCATGTGCCGAGCACGTCGGCCCACGGCGACTGCCATACTAGAAATTCCAATGCGGACTTTTAAAAAACTACTGTTTTCTTCGACACTTTACAATATAATCCATTTGTATTTGTCGGCAACTTCGTAAAACCACAGAAACGAGAATTGGATGTTGATAAGAGCGCGGATGTGCTGTATATCCATATTATGGTGAAGGAGGAGCAGAGTCGCATAGAATATGCGACAGACGCGCGCGGCAGCTGCGAGGCAACTGACGCGGGGCGAGGCGGCGGGGCGGGGCGGGGCGAGGCGGGCGGGGGCCGGCGTCTGAACCTCGTCTCTGCCGCGAGTAGGGGCCCGCCGTGAATCGTATTATTCGTATTGTGCAACGTCAGCGAGCGCGTGCGTACTCGCGTTTACCTCATCTGGCGCCGGCACTGAGCGGCAAAAAATGCCACTAACTCGCCGCATCGGTTACGAGCGATGGTTTCCCCACAACCACCTTTCGTTTGCGATAAACAGTTAAACACTCATTAATTATCTCCCTGTTGCGAGACTTTGTGACTCGCTTACGCGTTTTTGGTAGCGACACGCAGTTTTTCGTATGTTACAAGCATTGATGATAAGCTGTTTGTAGTTCTGCACACTTGATTGGTTTACAAAAACAAGCATTGGCAATATCAGCGGATACATGAAATTACCAAGTTGCAGGATGTTGTTGCAAACTTTGTATTGAAGACAAACACGACAAAAACATTACCTAATAAGAATGTCTTGTTAGAAAAACCCAACTCACACTTCAGACATATAAGTAAACGACAAGAGGTCTAAGTAATTTGATGTGGCGATTCAAAGGAGTAATTCAGTTGAGGACACAATTGGTTCAAGTGCTGGCATTCACGATTCGCGAAGTGTTTTATTAATATGACAAGATGACAGCATTGATGACGACATTTGTCGAGGTTGAAAATTAAATATAGACTCTGATTTGTCGTATGATAGTCTAGCATAATAAGTTAAAAACACACTTGCATACATAAAAGATTAAGAGACAGAGCACTGAATGCAGATTGCAGGAAGATTAATATCGAGAAAACATAAAGCGGGTAGGAGATACGAATTGAGGATGCAAGGGGAAAAAATACTAAAACAAGATGACAGAGATTATGTGCGAGTAGTGTTCAATATAATAGTACTAAGAATTAACGAAGCTTTTTGTTGGATTGCTTTTTGGGGACCCCCCATGTTATACCTAATCCAACATAAATAATAATAAAGCTTCGTTAATTCTTTCAACACAGCAACACTACAGACACAAGAACACATTAATGTTAAAAACTGAAACTCCAATGAATATGGCGGGATATGTCTTGATTACCGACAAGCAATGCATTCCGAGTAGAAAACGCACACAACCGGACACGTGGAAGAAGCAAGATATACAAGTAATGAAAACCCGTTAATACTGCACAAGAGGAGATTACTAACTCGGCAGCAATGAAGAGCTAGTAAATAAATCTACGTTTGTTAGAATAGGGCATAGAAAAATATTACCTTGTTTAAATTTAGAGCAGCCCAACTAGAAGCGTTTCTTCACCGTCAAAATTTTCAATGATTCTTCATCATTTTAATTCACGAAAAAACGTTCAACTTTTTTATCTATTTGGTCCATGTAATGTTTCTCTTAGTCTACCACTTTATCTTACATTATGTATTAATACAATCCTCAAGTGATAACAATAACATTTCCCCTTTTCTATGTTTAGTGTTTAACAGACATTTCTTGTATCATTGTTAAGAACGCCTTGGTTAATTTTTTTGTAAGAAAATCACAGTCTATTAATTCGTTGTAGTTGTCAGCGATGGATCTTCATTTGTAACTTTCAACACGATTCTCTATTAAGGTCAAGCTGACATTTGAAATTGCTTGCCTAATAGGCTGATACAATATTCGTATTAATAATACGGTTTTCGACTACTTCCGTGATGTCTAAACTTTTGTCGAGCTTGTTGATTAGGGAACAAAAGCCGTCCTTACTTCCACTTTACACGGAGACTGAATTTCTTTGTCTGCAATTAGCATCAGCGTCGCGACTCATAATAGACAATTAGAATAAGACAAGAGACGGAATTACGATATAACTTAGGCAGTGCAGCGCCTAATCCTTTTACGTAAGCGTCGGTTTTAGTCAAACTGAAATAAAATAACTAATAATATGGTAATAGTTTGGATTTTAGTCATTTTAGTGATCCATAGCTGGTAAAAGAGTTCCCCTCTTTTTTCTATTTATCATTTCTATTTCTCATGATTCACCCATCTTCTACTATATGCTTATTAAAATATTTAATCTAGATACTATTCTAATAAATATGATTGCCTATGAAATTCTTAACAGACGAGTCTATGGATACCTTAAACCCTTTCAGGGCGTGCCAAAGATTGTCAAAAGTCAGTCGGGTGAAAAAGGCATTAAGTTTAGCAGACGTCCAAAATTTAACATTCAATTTACCACAATACCTTTCGAAAATTTCCATGCACAGTTACATAGAAATGGTTCTTGAAAGAGAGCCGCCAGTTTCTTAGGCTATACTCTACTGCTTTACAATTCCATTTCCATACCATTGTTACTTCAAGGTGGCCTTTTCTCAATCACATTAAATCAACTCGCTTAAGCCATAACCTTCGTAAAACGCATTTCCTAGTAGCAACGGCCATTTCAAATTGTGATCTGGCGCGTTGGCACGCGGTGCTAATTCGTTTGGCTCTCAAGCGTGGTAAGTGAGTAAAGTGAGGTATTTATACATAGACTTACAGACTAAAGAGCGTATAATAAACCTCTTAAATATGTGACTATTTATTAAGGAAGGAAATTATTACAATGACAGCTCAATAGGTCCAACTTGAAATCTCTCGCTTTTTCTAGTAGGTATATTCAAGCCTAGCGTTTAGCGCTTTTTAAAACTCACACTTGGCAACACTGACGCAAATTCTTTTTTATTAAACTTTGTAAATATAGTATAAAAACAAATTAAATACGGGCGGCCACCGAGGGAGCGGGGGGGTAAAAAATGCAGAAAAATCGCTGGACAAGAGATAGAGAATCTTCAGTGACGCCGACTGTCCTATTCTGTGCTATTCAGGATTAAATAGAGGACTTCTACGAGCGTATATTTATTGAGATTACCGCTATGTATAGTTTAGATCTAATTGTTTTTGTGTGTTATATTTTTTTTCATGGTTCTACGCCTTCTAGTTCCTATTTTGACGCCTTGCCTTAAACGCAAAACATTTTTTTTCTAATTCTGAACTCTACTTTTGTTTCAATCCTCAAACGCGGAATCTATGGGTAGAACTCTATGGTGGAATGTTATCAGCTATCGAAGGCTGTCACGTGGGCAGTCGCTATGGCTACCACAACATTGCGCCAACAATCACTTGACAAGTTTTAATTATACTTTGCGTACCGTCTGGCAGTTTTAATACCTAATTGTGTTAAGAACTTGGCTGTTTCCTGGTTTCTAAGGGTTTTCCTGTTCTTGATTTTTTTTAATACTACGTCGGCATGCATACGGCCCGCCTGATGTTAAGCAGTCTCCGTAGCCTATGTACGCCTGCAACTCCATAGGAGTTACATGCGCGTTGCCGACCCTAACACTCCTCTCCCTCGTTGAGCTCTGGCAACCTTACTCACCGGCAGGAACACAACACTATGAGTAGGGTCTAGTGTTATTTGGCTGCGGTTTTCTGTAAGGTGGAGGTACTTCCCCAGTTGGGCTCTGCTCTAGATCTGGAATGACATCCGCTGTCCTGTGCCCTACCACACAAAGCGAGATGTCATTCGCAGTGCCCATACCTCTCTTAAGCATTTCAAGTCTTGAAATTGACGTGCAGAATATCGTATAAGATATACCATAAAAGATACATGCTGGATAAATAAACGGCAACGTATCTAAAGCTGAAGAGTGAAGACTATGTCGAGGATGGAGAGAAGTGGAGGATAAAACCAAGGAAATCAGATATTGAGCTAGAAACCGGAAAGGCAATAAAATAGGGATCGTTAGCACTAAAGTTTCAGTCATGTCATCATGTGTCTGGTCATTGGCACTTCTCTTTGTGAAAAGGACGGTGACTACCGTAAAATAAGGTTGAGGGCGCTAAACAAAACATTGGTCGCCAACAACATGGTAGATTACAAAATATCTCGACTTTTAATCAGGCCTATAGCAGAAACAACAGCATAAACAAACTGGTAACATACAACGCAAAAATAAAACAATAGCTCCGTAAACAATAATGAAGCACCAATGTTTTCTGTACGCGAAATAACTTTCATTATCGAGGACGATCAGAGGACGATACATTCCAGATTGCAGAATTTAAAATTAGAATGCGTGCTGGATTAGTGTCGGGTGTCGGACGGTGCGTAGATTAGGAGCGTTGGAAGTGACATAAAGGAAAGCGCAGTTTCCCATCTGATATGAGCAGTGCAGACGTAGGCGTAAGTCCTCCTACGCGGCGCCCACTGCGCTGAAATATGTCCCGTTTGTCGACTTTTGCAATCTAAATTGTTACCCCTCATAACGGTACGTTTGCAAGGAATTAAACGGATCGCCCACATAGGTGGTTAAAAGCGGATTGAGGTTTAGGTACATTTATTTATTTCATGATAAAAAATACACTATGAAATATGAATGCTACGACGATAAGACGTGGGTAAAAGCTTGTTCAATGAAGAACTTTACCGCGTGTATTTACGCAAAAACAGCTCTACTTTTCTTTAGTTTTTCTATTCTAGATTAGAGATAGAGAAGCAACACAATTATTTGAACGAATACTAAGAAATGTCCAGGCGCCATTATGATCGTAAGAGCATTCCACAGACTGACTTTAAATTTTAAAGATTGCAGATTACAGCACTCTCTTTTCTCTGCAACAGAGGAAAGGGATCAATGCTAGTCATTAATGCAGTTTATAAGCGATCTCTTCCAGTTAACCTTTGAGAGAATTGGAGACGGTGTACGGATGTACTGTCCAAAAAGTCCTTTAGTATATTAAGGTCCTCATTACTTGTAGTATATAATATAAATGTCTTTTCGTCAAAATAAGTGGGTATAAAGTTGCCAAATCGGCAATATAGAGTGGCGAGAGGACGTTGGCAGCCTAGCCCACGCCCCACGCCCGAGTCTAGGCGCACTGTGAATTAGGCCAGGAAAATCGATAGACGGCCAGAATCCATCGTGAGACGCCCACACTAAATGTGTACGATAAAACACGCCATAGAAATAGAAAGCAAAACACACGTGTGTATTCGTGGTCTCGTAATGGATTTAATTTTATTTGTTCGTTAGATTTGGATAAAATGTATAAAAATCGGCCTATACATGGAATACGAGTATCTAATATACTAACTAAACATCGCTAGACCCTATCTCTTTGCAATATGGAATACGATTCATCAATGGCTGTGTTAACTACGGTACGTGGAGTACTTTAGGTCAAGGTCCATACCTTGCGTATACGTTATACCCATGTAAAACGTACAGATTTACGAAATAGTAACGCAAGATGTAGTGAACAATCGTTTGCAATCGTATTTTCTCGGAAACGTTCGTATTTGTCATGCTACTTCAGTCAACCTCAGTACTTTTTGTAGACTCAGGTCCGACCGAAATAACATAACACGGTCTTGCGTTTCTTTGAAAATACGACGGTAAAGGATTATTCACTACAACTGTACCTTATGCTCATGAGACTAAAGAAATTGCTTATGTTTAGGGATATCAATGCAAAATGCAATCCATCAGCTCCATATTATTTTTAGATAAGTTTTTAAAGCTAACGAATGCTTCAACCGCATCAATAATGTTCCATGGACGTATGCAGTATAAAAAATACACAACTGCGGGATCCGCAAAGCAAACATATTGATTACATGCAGACAGGGAAATGCTCGCGTGAAAAAAGCTCCACTGTACGAGGTCCGGTATACACTTGACCCAGTTAACTTCTAGACTTTTCTAGGCTACGACCTAGAAACTCTTGCGTAACAACACATCTGCAGTAGGGGTAGGTGAGTCAAATAGCAGCACCTTTGTCTTTATCTCAAGTGTTATTTGGAATGCCGAAGGGATATACTTAGTTCATAATTCATGAACTGGTTAACGTTAAATGTGGCTCTGGCAAATCTGGTAGCTATCAATATCGTACCATAGAAATAGTGAAAACGTAAAAAAAAATACTTAGGTATAGACACTACGATAAAAAAAAACCGGACAAGCGCGAGTCGGACTCGCCCGCTCGGCAACAGAAATACATCATCTGTGAAAATTTCAAATGTCTAGCTATCAAGGTTCATGAGATACAGCCTGGTGACAGACAGACGGACAGACGGACACTGGAGTCTTAGTAATAGGGTTCCGTTTTTACCCTAAAAATACAGTTGATAAATTAGTCCCTCCTACAGAATGTGTAATATCGGGTGTTGAGTAATCTTACATAGCAAAAACTCAGGACCATTATCCGATCAACGATATGACTAAATCAACCGCGCCCGCGACCTTAAAAGGCCGCCTCAGCTAGCACATCATTTCCATCTTCACTTCCAAAGATCGCCACAGCTGCGTTCGCGCAGTTACCCAACAGTGGGAGCTGGTAATGGTGATGAATGAAGGAAGGAGGACAGTCACGGGTTAATTACACTCATTTACAGGTTAATCTCACATGCAACCAACAGGACCATTATCGGATCAACATGACTAAGACGGCACGGCCTTAAAAGGCCGCCTCAGCTGCGCTCGCGTCGCAACAGTCATTTCCGCCCACACTTCCGTAAACACTGCTATCATGTGGATCGGAAAAAACAAGCTAGGTAAGGACACTGCCAAATGTCACGAGGAAAATTTGTGCAGGTCAGCTTGATTATGATTTATGATAATTTTAATTAATTTAGTGCTGTTTTATAAGTCAGTCTCTGTGTGGTGAAGATTATATGAGTGTGCACTGTATTTTCCGGAAATCGTTTTTTCCAGATTGCGATTTTTGCCATTCGCAATTTTTACCATTTATTTTTTTCTTAATAGCATCCTTTCCCGAAAGCATTTCTAACCATTCGCATATTTCCCCATTATATTTATTTCTCAATAGCTTATTTTCATGATAGGTTTTCTAACCATTCGCATAATCGCAGAAAATTTCGAGAAAGGAAGCTAATTGAGAAAAAAATTAATGGTAAAAATCGCAATCTGGAAAAAACGACTTCCGGAAAATACAGTACACACTCGATTATATGTGTGTAGCTTTATATTATAAGTATGTAGACGTAGAAACCCATCAAAATCAAAACAGAATATAAAATCTTTATAAGGAATTTCAAGGGACCGAGCGCTTTCGTGCGTTACAGTTTTCATCGTATTTTACAGCATGAATGGTAACCCATGTCAGCCCATTTCTATGTTTTATCGTGTTTAGTTATAGCACAGAATAAGTAATAGTATTATCATACAGAACGGCCACGCACCGCCCCGCCCCGACTCGAATTACCTCGCCCCGCGACACCAGATTGACGGCCGTTTGCCAGCCGCTCAGTACTATTTTTAAGCAACTTACGCACACTATGACGCATGACGCGTGTACAGACGTGCCGTTCACACATAGATACGCAAGTGATTTTTGATGTATAGCGTGTCCGCCCTGTGGTTATAGGCAAGTATACAACTGGCACTTAATGTACAAATAGGTAAGTCATCATCATTCGCTTGCCCTTCATTCATTTGGGGACGGCAAATAAATAAGCAAATAGCTAAGTAAGTACAAATTATTTTGTTTTTTTTTATATTTGTCTTCCTGATTGCCTTCTGTATCGCAAATTTTATCTGATTCGGAAATGTCAACTTGTAATTTGCATATTGATATTTAAAGTAGTTCATTTATTAGATCAATTGAGTAATTCAAGTTTAGATATTAATGACTTATTAATTTGCCTATACTGTACGATGTTAATGAATTTTACTTTAGGCTAGAATCAATTATAGACTTACCCTCTGATATAAAAAAAAATGTTAACAAAGAATCACTTGATTAGGTCATTCGACTAATCATATGTATTTCCATAGATACACAAAGTTGTAATGACACTTGGTAATGACCAAGTCACGTCTACTTTGGTTACATTATTTTAAGATCCAAATACACATATAATAGATAGACTATTAAACAGGGTACTCATCATCATCATCATATATTTAAGAGTTATACTCTTGTCGGTGGAGCGATTTCCATAAGTGTCGGTCCTCTGCCTTCTCCTTGACAGCCTGATACGACACGACGTTGAGTTTTTCCTATACTTGATCTATGTATGTTCTCCTTGGTCTGCCCCTCCGCCTCCTTGCCTCAACTCTCCCTTCAATTATGTTCTTGATAAATTCGTCGTGTCGTAGCAGGTGTCCAAGCATCTTTCCTCTTCTATTTTCTATGGTTCTCAACAAACTCCTCTTCTCTCCTACCATGCGTAAAACCTCTTCATTTGTTTTCTTCTAAACAGGGTATTACACTGTATTTAAAATAAATTATTTCACACCATGCATGAAATAAAGGACCAGATAATTATGAGAAAAACATAGACAGCAGTTATTTTTAAACACAATTTATATTTAATCAATCGGATTGAAATATAAAAAGTAGGTGAGTTGACCGTGACGTCATTGTGTAATGTTTCATATAAATTCCATATTAGCAAATCGTTTTGAAAGTTCTAAAAAAGAAACTGATTTGACTAGTAGGAGAATACCCTATTGGCGAGAAAGGAAAGCAATCAAAAGATTAAAGGTACCAGGTACAGATGGTTTCATTAAAGCTAAAGTAAATAGGAATAACATTAAATTTTGGGAAACTGATTTGACTAGTAGGAGAATACCCTATTGACGAGAAAGGAAAGCAATCAAAAGATTAAAGATACCAGGTACAGATGGTTTCATTAAAGCTGAAGTAAATAGGAATAACATTAAATTTTGGGAAACTGATTTGACTAGTAGGAGAATACCCTATTGACGAGAAAGGAAAGCAATCAAAAGATTAAAGGTACTAGGTACAGATGGTTTCATTAAAGCTGAAGTAAATAGGAATAACATTAAATTTTGGGAAACTGATTTGACTAGTAGGAGAATACCCTATTGACGAGAAAGGAAAGCAATCAAAAGATTAAAGGTACCAGGTACAGATGGTTTCATTAAAGCTGAAGTAAATAGGAATAACATTAAATTTTGGGGCACATTACGCCAGTTTCATTGTACTGTAATGATGTGTAACTATAAATTATTTTAATAATAAAATAAAAAACATAAATAATCGTAAATTTACATCAGTTAGAAACTTGGAAAACTACATGGTTGGGCAAAATGCTTCTTACTGGATTATTTCATGGCTAATATTTCGCTATTATATTAAGGTGTGTATACTTATGGGTATTTTCACTATTTACCTATGTATATTGGATAATTTCAATAATCTGGTGAAAATCACCCAAAACTCTATAATAATAAGTCGATTCCCTTCTCAGAATTATCTGACAGTTTTCGACATCAGGAATAACCCGAATACTCCTTTTTGATTTTTAGGGTTCCGTACCTCAAAAGGAAAAAACGGAACCCTTATAGGATCACTCGTGCGTCTGTCTGTCCGTCTTGACAGCCTATTTTCTCCGAAACTACTGGACCTATTAAGTTGAAATTTGGTATACATATGTAAGTTTGTGACCCAAAGACGGACATGTAACGTAAACAAATGAATTTTAAACACGGGGGCCACTTTTGGGAGGTAAATGAGAAAAATAAAAAATAAACTTTTTCAAACTATATCGTGTTACATATCAAATGAAAGAGCTCATTGTGAGAATCTCAAATATTTTTTTTAATTATTTTATGATAAACAGTTTAGAAGTTATTCAAGAAAATAGGCAAAAAATGACCCTTCGCCCCCCTTTATCTCCGATAGTACTGGGTCTAAAATTTGGAAAAAAAAACACAAAATAGATCTTTACCTATAGATTACAGGAAAACCTAATAGAAATGTGCAGTCAAGCGTGAGTCGGATTTAATTACTTAGTTTTTGATCCGGCCCCTACGGGTTTTTTAAAGGCATTTCACTCAAGTTTCACATAAAAATACATTGTTTAAATTATGTCATGTACGGAACCCTTGGAACGCGAGTCCGACTCGCACTTGGCCGGTTTTCATTTTCATCTTACTTCGTGTGCAACAGTTCTTTATGACAGTGACAGTGTGACATCAAAACAAACCATTACCATACTTCTAAGAAATGTAAATTTTAGTATTAAATGCAAATTTAGAATTATATCATTAATTATGATACAAACACGAGCATATAATTTACCCACTGACTTCGTTGGAAGTCGTAAAGGCTGATAATAAACTGGTATTCAGAATTACATAGAGTAGGTAAATAAAAATACTGAGTCGTTAAAAAAACGAAAATAAGGTTTATAATAAAATAGATGAATAAATATTAGGGGGCATCTTACACAGACGGACCTTTTTTTTTATTTTTTTTATTTTTTATTATTTTTTTTTATAGAGGGGAAAATGCTTTTCGCATACCACCCAGGCGCGGGGACGGGCCTGGGATGGTTTTGTGGGACTCCCGTATAGGCTCATGAGACCCACGGTTTACCCACGAAAAACCCCTCTTGACCGCCTCAGGGCTATAAGGCGAGGCCACAGGAACACTGGAGCACTCTTCCGCAGCTACACAGACGGACCTAGCCCCAAACTAAGCGAAGCTTGTACTATGGGTGCTAGGAGACAATGTACTACACATGCTTATATACATATAGAAAATACCCATGACTTTGGAACAAATATCTGTGTTCATAAATAAATGCCCTTACTGGGATGCGAACCCAGGACCATCGGCTTCTTAAGGGGCCCACTGACTATCAGTCCGCCGGACGATATCGGCCTGTCAGTTGTTCGGAACTGTCAAATTTTTGTTCTAACTGACAGGCCGATATCGTCCGGCGGACTGATAGTCAATGGGCCCCTTTAGGCAGAGTCACTAACGAACCGACTAGGCCAGATCGGTCGGGTGGTGTGTGTGTATAGTGTGAATTATCTCAAATTATTTTTTCGCCCAAACCGTACGCCGTTAAACAAAAGGCATTGTTTCTTTTGTGCACCGCGGTGGCTACCTCATTTCTCATTAGTGAAAAGGATTACGCCCGTTCTAAAGGTAATGTGATTTTAATTCAAACTACACAGTAAATTTATTCCATAACGCGGTATAATCTCATTAAATACACACCCATAAACGTCAGTCTACTCTTTGTAATTGTTAATGCCATTGTGTTGTAGTAATACCTACTAGTAACGTATTTATTTTATGGTACTAAGCTTTGTTTCCTTCTAAATGGATAAAGGGTCCTCCGTTTGGTTTCTAAAGTGGCCTATAGTATTTTTCAAACACAAAAGGTTGTCATCTCCATATAATTTATAAGATCTCCCAAAATTGTAATGAGATGACACCTGTCACCGTATCCTTCCTGGTCGAAAAATACTAAAGGTACTCGTGTAATCGAACCGCCATAACAGCAGCATCTAGAGTCTGCGGAAAGAGAAGAGTTGTAGAAGGTATGGGCTCCCATACATTCCACGACTCTTCTCTTTCCGCACAAACTCTATAATCGAGTATTTAAGTATGTACGTTCAATAAAGCTAGCCATACACACTAGGGTACGCCTGCACAGTTTTACTTGTACAGTTCGTAGCGTGTAAGTTGCTTAAAAATAGTACTGAGCGGCCGGCAATCGGCTGTCAAGTTGTCGCGGGGCGATGTAATTCGAGTCGGGGCGGGGCAGTGCGTGGCCGTTCTGTATGATAATACCATTACTTATTCTGTGCCTGTGCAGATGGCAAAACTGCGCAGGCATACCCTAGTGTGTATGGCCAGCTTAAGAAATTTCTCTCCAAATTAAGCATTCTTTTAACGCTTCAACTTCGGCTTTAACTTTCATTTCCCACACATTCCAAGCTTAAACACTCAATAAACTACTGAGACGGATGTAAGGCTCAGCTCAACTAGTGATGCGCCGTATACTTGGGAATAAATAACACCTGGCGATATTCCTGATTTAATAAAACATACCGGTCAAAATCATAACCCTCCTTTTCCTTTGCTGCAGTCGGGTAATAAATTAATATTATGAGACAATGTTACACAGGGACAGCAAAATTTGTATGGCAACTTACAAACACGGCGTCTATGCGGGAAAGTCGTCGTGTAAACGACTTTGTAAGTTGCCATACAAATTTAGCTGTCATTACGGTATTCGATAAAATCCCGTATACGGTACACGGGAAAATAGCTTTAATTAATGGATTACAGCACCTTCAATTTCAAAATTAGTAATGAAACTTTTTTTTGCGTTCCTCTAAATTTGTCCATGAGAGCATAGAGTAACTTATACTAGAGCGGTACTGTCATAGTAAATTTTGTAACCCCAGTAAATTCACTGCCATCTGTCGACACACTTTAAAACTAAAAATAAAGATTTATAAAAATACGATAGAATGTATTTAAATATAGATAAATGATTTTTTTTATTTGCATTAATTATTTTTATGATTTTGACCCATGTTCTTTCACTGATATGCGTTAAAATTGGTAAATAACAAATGAAACCGTCAACGCCATCTATACGACTGTAGGCCAAAACTAGTAGCGCCCTCTGAACGAGAATCAAATTTTCTTGATTTTCGAAGCACGTTTTTTCCTTAGACTGTATCCATCTATTACGGAGTTATATCTATCTTTGATGAGAGTATATACAATCAATTGACTAATCTGTGTGTTGAAACTCGATATTAAATATTTTGTAGTGAGTGAATTTATATATAAATTAATTTAACAAAACGATACTTGTGCATTGTAAGCGTTTTCAACTCCTCATTTTAATTATACATGTCATCTCATCGTCAATACTGTAAATCATTTTTATTAATAATAGTTTTATAAATAACTTTTTATCTATTGAAAACCTAATTACAACAAATGAGATCAAAATTTTAATTAATATTACTACGCTACGGAGACTGCTTAACATCAGGCGGGCCGTATGCTTGTTTGCCACCGACGTAGTATAAAATAAAACACAAAAATATTTTGGATCGGGGAAATATTACTGGCAATATTTCCACAGGTACTGAATACTTTTGTGATTGGAAATATTTATGCCGCATCACTAGACTCAAGCAATGATTTTATGGGAAGTGTCGCTTTTACTGTAACGTTTCTCATTAGATTTTAGCGTTTGTGAATATGTTCCACTCCAATTATATGTACACACTTTAGCTCTTATTGCAACGGAATAAGGTGAGAACGTATATAGATATTTATGACCTTATGGCGGAGCATGGACAGACTATTATGGTGTTATAAGTTGCGTTGGTTGTATTCCCAGTCCCACGATACGTTTTGCATAAAAGCATTGTTAAAAGAGGAAACCAGAGACTGCCCTCTTGTAGATCCCGTAGTAAGAAAAATATTTAAAATCTGAATAATAACATTTGCCAGCGAGCGATGGAATAACAGAAACACGGAACTGCGCTCCAGAACTCGAATTGTAGATGTAGGTGTCCAGACCGCTAAGCTTAAGTGGGACTGGGCTGGGCATGTCTGCCGCATGCACCCTGAAAGGTGGGCCAAAATGGTTACCGAGTGGGACCCACGGAACACCATAGATGGTGCTGGCCGGGGTGCAGGCAGGCCGAAAAGGAGATGGCGGGACGACTTAGACGCATTTTATCCGGATTGGCGGGACACTACAAACGACAGGGTCGAGTGGAGGAAACGAGGGGAGGCCTTTGCCCAGCAGTGGGACACTAAATTAGGCTAGTAAAAAAAAAAAAAAAACATGTATTTTTTAGGGTTCCGTACCCAAAGGGTAAAAACGGGACCCTATTACTAAGACTCCGCTGTCTGTCCGTCTGTCACCAGGCTGTATCTCATGAACCGTGATAGCTAGACAGTTGAAATTTTCACAGATGATGTATTTCTGTTGCCGCTATAACAACAAATACTAAGGACAGAATAAAATAAATATTTAAGTGGGGCTCCCATACAACAAAGGTGATTTTTTTGCCGTTTTTGCGTAATGTTACGGAACCCTTCGTGCGCGAGTCCGACTCTCACTCAGCCGGTTTTTTTTAAATAAACTAATTTGAACTTACTAAAAAGCCCCTCCCATACAATAGAAGTTACGATTACTAATTTTAAAACGACTTGCTGAAATGACACAAAACTTAGCATGGACATTGAAGTAACATACGAGTACATATAAGTAATTGTAGAAATTTTATATGTAAAACGTATGCTAGCTCTATTTTCTGTGTATTTATAATTCCTAGCAATGAAAACTTGTACTAGAGATACAATATTATACTAGCGACCCGCCCTGGCCTCCAACGAGATGGAGCGACGACCTGGTGAAGGTCGCGGGAATTCGGTGGATGCGAGCGGCACAGGATCGGTCGGAGTGGCGAGCCTTGGGGGAGGCCTATGTCCAGCAGTGGACGTCTATCGGCTGACATGATGATGATGATGATGACCCGCCCTGACTTCGCACGGGTGCAATACTGATGTATTACATATAACTCATATAAGCCTTCGTCTTGAATCACTCTATCTATTAAAAAAACCGGCCAAGTGCGAGTCGGACTCGCGCACCGAGGGTTCCGTACTTTTTAGTATTTAGTAAATCACTTTATTGTACAAAACAAAAATTGTTAACATGAAATTCATATAAATTTAGGTACAAAGGCGAGCTTATCTCTATAAGGGATCTCTTCCAGCTAACCTTAGAGTAAATGAGTGGAAAATTCGAATTAGATAGATAGACAAACTTACAGAACGTACAATAATATTTAAAAAGGAAAACTACAATATTAACGTCTACGAATAACTAAAATACATCAATAGCATTATGCAATAAAATAAATATGTACTAGCATACATAAATATATAGTACTAAATAAATATTATTAGTATTTGTTGTTATAGCGGCAACAAATATAGATCACCTGTGAAAATTTCAACTGTCTAGCTATCACGGATCATGAGATACAGCCTGGTGACAGACAGACGGACAGACGGACCGCGGAGTCCTAGTAATAGGGTCCCGTTTTTACCCTTTGGGTACGGAACCCTAAAAAACTGCAATAAAATCCGTTGCATAGTTTTAAAGATTTAAGCAGACAGACAGACAGCAGGAAGCTACTTTGTTTTATAGGTACTATGTAGTATGTTACTTGATGTCCATGCCAAGTTTCATGTCATCAGGCCCCAATTTCACCACGGTGACAGGTGCGACAATTGTCGAAATCACTATTACTGACGTCACATGCCTCCATAGGCTACGGTAACCGCTTACCATCGAACGGGCTGTGTACTTGTTTGCCACCAACATTTTAATAATAATAAAACTCCATTATATCGCCAATAAATAAGTACGTATTTTGCGATGCTAATGAGAATTGTCACAAGAAACACGACAATTGTCGCAAAATACCGACACAGAACTTATTTCCTGTCAAGAATTACCGAAAATTCTTATAAATCTTGTGACAATTGTCATCATCATCGTCATAAACGTACCTGTTTTTTCCGATATAATAAAGTTTTTTTAAAATATTACAATGATGGTGGCAAACAGGAATACAGCCCGCCCGATGGTAAGCGGTAACCGTAGCCCATAGATGCCTGTGACGTCAGCAACATTGATGTTTTATAATTGTCGCACCTGTCACCGTGGTGAAATTGGAGCCAGTATGTCGTTTTTAAATGAGTGTGTAAATTCGATTGTATGGCGGCGGCGGTTAGGTTCTTGTTACTTTTAATATTGGGCACTAAAAGTGTCTTAGGCAACAATGTTAGTTATCTACAATGTAGTCAAGGTAAGTCCTTCAAGGATAGTCTTAAGTGTCTTAACTAAGTTGAATGATAACTATGATAAGAAAGTACTTCGGAATTATCACCAAAAGAAAATCATCCCATCTCTAGTATACATATTATTGCACACGACTGTACAATTGTATACCTACACAAGAAACATACAGAGAAATGCTAATGCAAACACTAAACAGTTTAAGTGCATTGGAAGTATAAAGACTTAAACGAGAATAGGGAGGACTTTGTTTGACAATGTTTGAAAACAAATAGTACTGTCGCCATCAGATATATCGGAGCGGCCGAGGTGGTCAAAAATATCTGAAAACGCACTCTAACGCCTTGACAATACAGGCGTGTTCAGATATTTGTGAGCACCTTGGCCGCCCAAATATATCAGACTTCGACTGTACTTACATAACAACTGGCCATCTATGGACTTTACGCCTTTGAAATAAGTTTTACGAATTCTCAGTTAATATTGGACAATGGTACAGGCACCAAGTGCTAGGCAAAATATTTACTCTAACCGTCTGAAGTAACACTTAAAAAAATTGCACTTATGTATGTTTCTTTGCACAACTGTTTTCATCTGCCGCGCGAATTTGAACTTTATTTGTTTGTGTATAAAGCCGATAGCAACAGTTAATGTAATTAACACCAATTATAACAACATTGGTGAAAAAGTTAACAGCTGATTGACCCAAATAAACAACACGGCGATACGTCAGCGCAGCGTGGGAGAAAGGGACGCCGATGGGTGTCGGGACGCGTCGTACGTCACGTAGGCACGTTTCGATGGGCTAGATAAGAATCGAAACGTCCAGAGGTGGGAAATTTGATAATGACGTAACGTAACGGTGTGGAATGTGATGTGAGGTCATAGCGTGGCCGTGGGATTAGGTGCTGGGTGTAGTGAGACTTTGATTGTTATTGACAGTTGAATTTTGTAATCTAATACTGCCGATTTTATTTTGTGTAAGCAGGGGGTTTGGCATCTGCATTCTTCTGCATACTCCGAGCATTGTCTCGGCTTTTTTTTGCGACAAACCTAACCTAAACCAAGAAATTCACGCAGGCACAATTGTTTACTGAAGCGACTATTATCAGTTCCATTAATCCTTCCGACTTCCAATACAGACAAGTCCGTTTTCCTACACTTCAAAAGCGACTAGAAAATGTTAAATGCTTTTCCTGGTCATCATCATTAGGCCTTGTCCATCTTTACAGATGATTTAAGCAGCATCCATGAGTTGTGTTATCTAACGACAGCGTCGCTCGTGGCTAAATAACCCGATCCTTGAACGGCACAGTCGTCCACATCTATAACAAGCAAAAGTACATTGAGGGTCCACAGCGAGGCGACCCTCATCGCGGATGTGTCTTATGGCGCGTTTTCGGGCCAAGTCTTGAAACCAGGACCTATCGTGGGTTTCGCGACCTCTTAACAGGCTGTTCCTCCAATCAGCGCTTTTCCTGAGTGATAAGTTAAAATCCCCGTAGTAAGTACCTATGATTATTACGAAAGAGCTGCAATTTACTTAACTCTCCAGATCATATATTCATTTCTGGACATTCAATGCCCCTCTGTGCATTAAATTTAGTTTAATTGCCCAGGTTGTAGTGGAGATATTTGTTAAACGGCTACTAAAAAAGAGATGTCTCAAATGTCTCAAAGGTGGATGAAGTTTTTCAATTCAATTCAATTATTTATTTAACTCGAATCATTTTGATCCATATAGTGTTAGTAAGTACAACAAAACTTAAAATGAATTAAGGTTAGTGACATACAATTACAATTCACAAAACACACACATAAATTATAAAATAAAATACAATAACAAATAAAATAAAATCTAGGCAATCTAGATGCACCATTTCTTAACATCTGTTGCGGCTCCATGTAGACTGTTCCAGTGTTTGAGTAATGGTGCATCTAACTTACCTGCCAACGTTTTGTTTAAAAGGGGCTACCTTAAGAATCTTTAATGTCAGAAAAATTGGTCATGGACAAAATCTCATAATGCAAGTCACATTTGGATTTGACCTATAATATTGTATAAATACCCATTTAACTCCCCACAATTTTTTTTACACCTTGTGTGATAGCCACATCACCTGTCACTTTCGCACTTTAATAGGTATATTTATCGGCCGAAACACGTCCGCTGCTGAACTTATGTGAACCTTTTCGAACGATCTCCACAACGCACGCCCTCGCCCACCCGACTAGATCGAAACACAAATCCATATATCCTGTTATCTGCTATCAATTTATTCTCTATTCCTACCACATTATTAACTAACAGCTCATAAACCTTATTGCAAACACATAAAGTGCACCGTCGGTCAGCGAGTGTTATTAGTACAGACAAAACACGCAACAGTTTAAGGCAGGTTAGGGCTTACACGCCGCGATGGGGCTTCGCAGGTCTTCGTGTCCGTTCAAGCGATGATTTGCGTGCACGCGATACTGTTTCTAGTCTACTGTGTACCTACTGATAATATCCTATGTTTCCTTTAATTTGGATTTGGACCTTCTCCAATCGAAATGAAAAAACATCTTCTAGACAAACATGCTTCATCGTCGTCACTTTCACACGGATACTGTGGTAAAATACATGCCTGTTTCTATAAAAAAATGAATCGTAATAAAGGTCCCAATAGTTCAGTTTTCAACGGTGATGCATCACATAACGGCCAAGATACCAGGGTAACATAAGTAGCAGAAACGTTGTGTAAATGTAAATCGGTCAACGGTGCACCCGCTAAATCCACACAGATTAGAAGACACACGTTAATGCAGTTGACATGGTGTTGCTCCTTAGGCGCTCTGTTGCCCTAGTAACGCATGTTAAAATTATCGATGTGACTCTAAGAAGACTTTAGACCAGCGGTAGCAGCATGGCAGCAGCTACATTTTTATCGCCTGTCACATTCTAACAAGTATATATAAGTGGCAGGCATAGTGACAGGCGATAAAATGGCCTGCTACCGCTGGTCTATGAAGAAAAGCATTTGTAAACGTTAGAAAATTTATTATCGATGGACAAATGTTATAAATTGAGGGCCTACCGCCAACATCGAAAAACGCTCAACGCTCGAATATGCAAGAGCAATAGAGAGGCAGATATTCCGAATCTCAAAGGAAAAGCGCAGATCATGAACAGATACAGCGTAATGCCAGAAGCCTATGAGCAGTGGGACTGATTCATGATGCTGATGTGTGTGGGCAGGTATGTTTTAATAAATAAATCCAGGTCGCAGACATAAAACCGGACAAATTTCGTTTTATCGTCGTCGTAAAATAAAATAACGTGTGGACGGGTTTTATTTTATCGACGATCCCGTAAGATAATTCAGCTAACCAGACGGAAAGAGACCGATACGTGCAAATAGACACTATATTTCCTACACAGGTCATGCAATATGAGTACGCGCCAATGAAATAAGACGAATTGCTAGTCTTGACCAACTTTTCGCAGACCAAACATAATTTTGTGTTTTGTATCAATCTTATAAAGACTTCAACGTGAAAATTATCTCGTTCTTTTTGTTCCTCATCTTAAGACATACTTACGTCCTTGTGTTTGACATTCTTATTCTAATAATTGACAGCCTGTTTGACATCTCTATTTCCATGAATCATGAATTTGGATTGAACGTAGCAACTAATGAGAGTGTCATTGTCGTTCTTATGCAAACTTGTACATACATACAAGCTTACATACTTGTACAAATGTACATTGTCATCATGAATGAAGAATCAAATGTTTTATTCGTGATAAACTTAAAACTAAAATCACATACAGAAGTATAATTAAAACTATAGGAATTTATAAAATAGGTAGGAGTTAAAGTTTACCACGAAAATGGTCTCGCCTCAGCATAATGCTGACCCGAAAGTCAGCGCTGATCTTCCGGCGGGACCATTTTCGGCGGAATCATGTTTGTTTTTATTGTCTAAAGACAAAATTAAACTTACACCGTTTAATTTTGTCTTATAACATTAAAATTAACAAAACACGCATATATATTTTGTATTAATTAAAAGCTTTCAGCCCTTAGTTGCCATGTCAACAGCTGCCGTTTAAAAAGTCCAACACCGCTCCAGGTATATTTTGAAAGCGTTATTTTTATTACAGACTCTCCGTTCCGCGCAACGGTTGCAGAAAGTGCGCAGCAAAAACGACCCTGGACAAAATGGCCGCGACCTTGAACCGCAGGGAAGGGGGACGAATGCTGTCTGGACGTTGTATTATGTGTATACCGTTATATCATTACACTAGTATAGGATACAAATTGATCGCAAACATCGCCCGGGAGGTGTCCAGGCCGGATTTTTAAACGCGACAGGGTAAAACCCGGACAACTTCAGTGACAGGGATATTCCAACAAACAATTTCATTATTAAAATAAAAATAATATTATTCACAATAGATAAATAGAGCTCAGAACAGAACACAATGAAACAAATATTTGCGCCAATTTCACAAAAACTACCCGTAATGGGATTCCATTTTAACCAATTATGCTAAAGTAAGGTGTTACGTTTACGTTACTTATGTTAGTTATGTTTGGAGAAACATAAGTAACGTAACATTCGTTTTAGATTTCTTGAATGATCCATAAGTACTCGAATTAGAAAGAGAACATTTAAAAAAGCTTTCTGACAACTTCATAATTCAAAGCGGCCGGTGTGAAAAATAAAAAGCTACAATTTGATTTCTTCAGGACAATTCAGTTAATTGGCGATGAAAACCTGATTTTGAGGCTCATTTTTATTCTTCACAAGATTACTTGCCCGACAAAAGAATTTACTTTTAAAACGAGCACAAGCGTAATGCAATATGCAATCAAGAGAACATTGAAGTTACTTCGCGCGCAGAATTACTAAATATAACCGCGAGTGCAAAAAGTGGACGGGACAACCGTATAAAGTGCAATGCAGCATTCACATACAGACCTTATGTCTATGAGCAGAAGGTTCAACTTTGGTTAGTTAAGTATGCTTATGTTTCTATGTGTCAGATCCCTCGCTATGCGACTAATTGGTGTCTATCCTTTTCAATGCAGTGCTGGAAGGATGTTGCGATAGCCTTACTTGCACCAAGGACTATAAATGCACGGAACTGTCAGTTAGAAACGTTTAAAACTGTTTTATAGGTCTCAGCTCAGCACGGCTAGCACATGATTACACGTGGACTAACTCGTGCCGCGAGACAGCAGTCCTCCGTCACAAATTTCTACATTGAATTCTTGATCTGTGAATTTCTCAATTTTGGTAGCATAAGTTCGCATCCCGCGCGCGACTTAGGCAGAGTGGCCATGGAAGACACTTTTCTACCTACCTTGCTTAACGCACAAACGCACAAATCATGAAATTCAGTTTGTACACTTTAACGATCAAGTGTTTTTATATGAAATAAATTCATATTATTAACAACCATAAATTAATATTATTAATCCCCTAAATACCGGACTTATACCCCGCAGATACCGAGATTAAACAGGTCGCGTGGTTGGAAGGTTATTATGGCTCCTCTATACGATGGTCATGAGATGGTTGAGAGCACGCACTATGGCATGGGCCACGTGTAGATGCTTACGCACCATCGCTGGCCCACTACCTTTGATGTGCGGACGAAAAACCGACACCGTTTAAAAGAATTTAGTTTTAGGACAGAATTAGTTATTTGCAGGAAATTGCAGCACACTCAGTCAATTTTGCAACTGTCACCACTGTGACCACTGTCATAACTCTAATGGCCTTAAGCTACCTGAAATGCCGAAGACAGAGGCATCTAATGGAACGGAAGACTTACCTGAGAAATTTCCGTCGGGAAGTTGTGAAGAACAATTTTGCGAGTTTTCGCCGGGCTTCTTATCGACCTAACTTATAGGGCTGCATGTCACTTACCTGTGGAAATATAACTTGAATTTAATGGTAGTGACACTAGTGACAGACGGGCACTTAGACTGTCAAAAAGTAGAAATGCGCTTAGAACTTCATCATTAAATGTAAAAATTTGCATTTTATTAGTCAGAGTAGGTACTTAAACGCTCAGCACAGCTTGTACGAAGAAACTTTATTCATATTCATAGTTTGCTAGAATAATTAAATTCGAATTGTGAGCTCCGCGGTACAAAGCAAACCAATGCACTAAATGAAATCTGTCAGGAATAAATGAGTGTTTTTTTTGCTGATCCACAAAGATTTCGATCGATTATTTATATTAGTATCAATTCACATGAAACTTGTATCAGTCTAACCTTGCCCCTGACTCAGTGTCGTAAGGCAACTAAAATTAATGATACCTATCCATTATAATTAGTACTGTGTGTTGAGAATATGACTGTTTTTGTAATACCGAAATATGTGGTATTTGCACTAAGCTCTTCACGTTTCCGTGTTTGTTATAGCCATTGGGTCTCAAATTATTAGAGCAGCTCTTATTAGAGAGACGCAAAGACAATCCAAGACAATTTGATGTGAAGGAAGAGAGCAGATACTCTTCCTCTTCCTAAGCACACATCTGATAAAAAAAATAGGCCACACCCATGAAAGCTCAACTGTACTCTAAACGACATCTTCTCGCCACTGACTGGCATCTCGATTTTCATCAGAAGCCACCACAAATTACCTTCCCGTATCGCAACTGAGAGCCTACGCCTCCAGCAGCAATCACCCTGCCCCGGAGTGACATCCCGAGTATAGTATTAATTTTATGAAATGATTTTTTCGGCTCGGACCCTAATCGCTCGGATAATTATAAGCACTCCAAGACACATATGCTCGCAACGCACTAGAGGGGCATGACCGAAAATCGCAAGCGTCAGTAGAAGATGAAACAACGCAGTAAACAATGCTATCACTATCATATCAGCGACCTACACTGGCGCCTCAATTCAGATAGCGTATAGTCGCCGCGATAACGTTACCGAAATTATACCGTTATCACGTCAGGTGGAGGCAGATAACATACTAAGTTAAGTACCTACTATTACTGTGCAAATAATAGAGAATTCTTCATACTGACACTTCAGACTGATAGTAACTATTATCCCCAAAACGTGCGTTTAGATCAAGCTTTACAGCACCATGATCGTGAGTGGATTATTCGCCGCATTTGAGGTATTCGAGGCTATGACTTGTCGCTAACAATGCGTATAAATACGTAGGTTTATAATTAGAAACGAATTCCATCACCATTATCATCAAAATAAACGGAATGCCAACATAAGCCATAGATTTGTTCACGCATTTGATATGATAACAAGTAACACGAATACGTATAACTTCACACCGTATCCAATTAGAGTGAATACGAGTAATGTTTAGTCACCTGCTGATCAAAAATAAAACCGGCCAAGAGCATGTCGGGCCATGCTCATGCAGTGTAGGGTTCCGTATTTCCGTAGTTACCCGCCTGTCAAAAAATATTTTTTGCAAACCTACCCCAGCGGGCTGAGCACGGTCGCATTTTTATCGCCTGTCACCATGCCTGTCACGTTCTAACAAGTATGTAACTTGTAAGTGCGAAAGTGACAGGCATAGTGACAGGTGATAAAAATGCAACCATGCTGCCACCGCAGGTTTAACCGATCAGGTTCGCTATAGTTTTCCTTGATTATATTTAATAAGCTTTACCTTCACGATTTTTGAAATATTTTTTGCACCCATGGTTCAAAAGTTACATGAGCAAAAATCTGAAAAAGGTAGCTTCGAAACGCCGAAAAACGTTCTCGGATGACCCACAGCGATGGGCGGGCGATAAACAGTACTGAATTAGCCAAGGTCACTGAAGCTGCAAATACAGTGACGAACCTTGACACTCGAATGGACGATCAACGGGTGCAAATGCTCGGTTTGTTATAATTAGATTCTGGCTCAGGGTCTACCCGTTCGACGCGTTGTCTCCCTGTCACACTTACGTACGAATTTACAAGTGCGTCAGAGAGGCAACACGTCGGACTTGGTTCGCGGTAGGCCCTCTGGGCCAAGAACTGGTCGCATTGCGAGTTCTTGGGCTGACCAGAGAAATGTGACTTCGAGATTAGTGACGATAGCTTGAAATTGAAGAACGCTCTCACTGGCTTAACACAGCAATAATTTTGTCTACGCTCGGAAAATCATCCTTTCCATACCGCTATATAATTGCAATGTAATAGTTATTTACGATACAAGTGCGAAAAAGAGGAAATTCGAAACGAGTTGCGAATTACCTATTTGTACGTGTATCGTACAACGTTTTACAGTACATATGGCAGTTTAAATTTTTGACATAGTTACGAAATGTGCTAATTTACGCACTAGTGCGGAAAAGTAGCACCATATGTACTGTAAATAGTGTAAATAAACAAAACTACACATGTTCAATTGTTCGGCCAGCAATAAAGGCAATATATAGGTATGTAATAACCATCAAGCTAGGTGGTGCCCAGAACTGTCTTTAAGCGTTTTGTTTCGATCGCTCGTGTTATCGTGTTCTGGCGAATGCGTGCTGGCGTCAAACAACTTCGAATGTGTGCTGCCACTGATTGAAAATGACCAAAATAAGGTGCGCAATACAAAGGACGATGCAGTTCCAATGTGCATCTTCAATTGCCATCAATGCCCGATTGAGTGAATCAACAATGATGCGTCACATGCCCATTTATAGGCAATTAAAAACCTTAATAATGCTACCGTTTTTCTGATCACAAGTTGGCGCCGCTGGCACGGACATGTCATTTTTGTAGCATGCAAATATTTAAAATAATTGACACTGATTATGTCAGTATAATTAGCAATAGCAAACAGTCTTAGTGGAAAACGATACGAAACGAACTTAGCGGCGAAAGAGATGAATGTTTGTGACTTTACTCTTTAGTCCTCTGCTACATTATTGAAAGGTCAAAAAATTAGAATAAGCTAACAATTGCACCACTACCTACAGATCACTTAACCATAGTAATTACGTGGAAACAAATTAGTATTTCGCCGCCTACAGCGTCCAGTAGAATCGGGGAGACCACAAAATCCTGGCTCGATTTTGCCAAATAGTCACACAAACTCAAAACTTTCACAAGTAAGATCTAAAGAGAGACAGTTGATTTTTCACTCGTATTCCTTGCCCACAAGTCGTATCATGTTGTCAACAATTTTTAATACTCTAATATCATTCGCGATTTTAGGTTTACAATAGCGGCATCTTCAAAGCACTTTACATCATCATATTTGTCTTAGTCTTATCTCATTCTATTGTCAATTAAAAAACTAACAAATACTGCGTCTAGACCCGTTACGTGAACCAAAACAATGATTTAGTCACCTAAAGATTAAAATAGATCGATGATTGATCAAATTGCGGCGTAGGATTATATCGTGATACAGTTATTGATTATAACATGTAAGATAAGATAAGATAAGACAATCTATATAACAATACCATATATATTATTATATATAATAATATATATGACAATAATATATGTGTACCTTTAATCCATTTACTCGTATCTTGATCCTTTAGTAAGTTTCGATAGTCATTGTTTTGCTTTGAAAGTAGGTAGGTAGTTAGGTAGGTACGACACGACACGTGCGCAAAGCGATAAGTGTTTCTTACGGCTCGGCCACGACATTGCACGACATTGCGCGGATGGCGACGGCGGCGGCGGCAACCATAGGTCCACCTGTCACGAAAAGTCCGATCACTGTGTCTCGCTTCAACCTATGGTTGCCGGCGCCGCCGTCGCCAGTCGCGCAACGTCGTGGCCGAGCCGTTACTGCCGTTAGGGTGTTCAGGGAGCTAAGCCAAGATGATTCGACTAACGCCAATAGAAAAGAAAAAATGTACGGGGATGACTGATGCTACGAAGTCACGTGGCTAATTCGGTACAATATTTACGAATAAGTTTCGATTAGCGTTTTCTATCAAGGATTGTCACCTTGGCTAGGTTCCCAGGGAATGAGTTATAGCAATCGATAGCGACATTAAAATAGCCCTGGATTTTTCAAAGACGGAATATTTGGAAAATGAATTGTTTTGAAAATATCGCGGAAACTTCAAATATTATAATCATAATAATTCATTGTATAATATTAATATTACATGTCAGTTGTGTACATAAAATTAAATAACGAATGCAATTAATTATATACTCTAGGTATTTCATAATTAAAGCTTTAAAAATTCGTCGATGTTGTACAATGCGTGCTCAAGAAGCAAACTTTTCAATTTATTTTTTAAACAAGCTAGAGAAGTAGCCGAGGGTGAGCCGAGGTGATTATATGTGTACTTTTCAAGCAAAAGGTACCACATTGTCGCTTGCCATAAGGACGCACTGACAGGTTCTTCGTATATAGATACAAGCTATTTTCGTCCTTATGGTAAGCGACAATGTGGTACCTTTTGATTGAAAACGTCATATATGCACCCTACTGACCTTACACATATATTTGGGCAGGTATGTTTTATTTTCGGAAAGCAGAGCATTTGATGAAATGAAACTGCTGGTGAAAACTATAAAATACAGAACTCCGTAATAAAACACTATCTTTGTGGCTACCAACAGATTGGCACTGACATGAACGCTATCGAGAACGTAACTTACTTTCTAAGTTTCTATGCATCTCGCTCGTACCTACTCACATATTAATTAGTGCGAGCGAGATGTATAGAAAGTAAATTACGTAGTCGTTAGCGTATATGTCAGTTTGATACTGCTGTCAGTTGACCCATGGTACGAGTACTGAGTTCTGTTTGGCCTAAGTAATTGTAATTCTTTGATGCACTATGATCATAAATTTTTAGAGGCGTTTTTAATTCTTCTTTTGTTTGTTAAATAAATAATAAAGACTGTGTTGCGTGGAATGATGATGATGATTATAAGAAGTAAGAACTATCGGGCCGCAAATTATCTCCATACGGCATATACGAAATTTCATCTAAATTGGTTTAGCGGTATAATCGTGAAGAGGTGACAGACAAACAGAGTTATTTTCCCATTTATAATATTAGTAGCGATGGAAATGTGTCCACAAATCATGGACTAACTAAAATTTCCTTTCTATCACAACGAAGCTCTATATGTTCTTGTAAGTTCTTCAAGTTTTAGTCACAATATTGACTAAAAAAACTTACACCATGGTCTTGACTTGAAGGGCCATGGCAAATTACGAAACAAAACAGTCACTGAAGTTGTATCATATGTTAAGTTATGGATTTCATGTAGATAATGATAAATAAAGTAATGAAATGATACCCTTGAAACAACAACCAGTAGTAAGGTCAAACATGTTTAATGAACGTGAAATATAACTTGATTTATCTTATCTATTTGTATACAAAGATAACATTTTGCTCTTATACACATTGTTAATATATAATAATATAATATCGAACGATTTATAGAGGAGTTTTGTAATATTCTTAGCTAGATAGATCAACAGACCCGGGACCCGGGTATGTCCTTAAACTGCGTCCGGACCCGGATATGTCCTTAAACTACGTCCAAAAGAGAGGTATGGGCACTGTGAATGACATCTCGCTTTGTGTGGTAGAGCACAGGACAGCGGATGTCATTCCAGATCTAGAGCAGAGCCCAACTGGGGAAGTACCTCCACCTTACAGAAAACCGCAGCCAAATAACACAAGACCCTACTCATAGTGTTGTGTTCCTGCCGGTGAGTAAGGTTGCCAGAGCTCAACGAGGGAGAGGTGTTAGGGTCGGCAACGCGCGTGTAATATCTCCGGTGTTGCAGGCGTCCATAGGCTACGGTAACTGCTTACCATCAGGCGGGCCGTATGCTTGATTGCCACCGACGTGGTATAAAAAAAAACAGAGAAAAGAACTTTTGTCTTAACGATTTGTCATTTATATCACATTTGATTTCGTTAGTTTATGTATGCTTGTGTGTATGTGTGTGTATGTGTTAGGTGGCTATGATATGCCATTGGTGTTGACCGGTCAAAGTATATAAGAGATAGGGCCAGCACAGGTTTTATCTCTCAATCCTATACAAATAGTGTCAATTCTTTTTTTTTTATTGTATGGCCTGGATGCTGGCCCGTTAAAGAAAATCCCATATAACAAAACTAGAGACATTTAAACATATGCTGGCGCCATCTATACCTTTGACAGTTGCCAACCCCATTAGTGGTTGTTTTCTAGGGCTTTCTCCAACGGTGTTTGGACACTTTGGACTAATAATATTATTTAGCAAATTGTATTTTGTATACCTATACCGTGACGATTCGACAATGGTCCTACCTTTACGTTTTGCGGGTGTTATGATTGTTTAACAGCTTCCGATTTCTCATGATCGCCTGGTTGCGTTGGTTATCTCACGAAAGATATTTCAAAATCTTTCGTTTTCTCGTCATCTTATGCTGTCTAATTTAAATTATCTACCTTTTTAATTCAAGTTGATTTTAATAGTAAATTGTTGAAGAGGCTAGAAAGTGATGGACGAGTTAGTTTAAGATCTCTGAGATATATTTTACTTAAATGTTCATGTCAAATTTTATGTTATTTCAGAATATCGTTTTAAAATGAGAGCATGACCTCGATTATATCCAAGCATATCTAAAGTTAGAAAACAAATTAAACTGAATGGACCACGGCACTTTGTTTATTGACTCTCATACGTAAATAGACAGTAACATCATCATTTATAAAGAAGCTAAGTATTGATACAGTACCAGTTCAAGAGAAAGACATCCAGAAAGAAATCCAGCCATGTCAGTACGAGCGAACGAACCAGTCATGCGGAATGCAGTTAAGGCAGCTCGGTTAATACGCAGTGTATTTTTATGCGACGCATCGGCCGTTGTTCCGATCGCCTTTTAAGCGCGGCGTACAGAACCAGCAGAATGTTGCTTCTCCTTCAGGTGCCTTATCCTCTACGGATGTCGGCTACCACAGTCCGGAACTCTTGTCTATTTGCATTTCGCAGTCTTTCTACCTAGCGTGGCAGCGTCCATTCCCGTCCAACTCCTAAGGATATCCATCCATGTTGTTTTTTAGATTTCCGTACCTCAAAAGGAAAAACCGGCCAAGTGCGAGTCGGATTCGCGCACGAAGGGTTCCTTACCATTACGCAAAAAACGGCAAACAAATCACGTTTGTTGTATGGAAGCCCCCCTTAAATATTTATTGTATTCTGTTTTTAGTATTTGTTGTTATAGCGGCAACAGAAATACATCTATATTGACATAATAATTTATAATGTAATGTAATATTATGAAATAAATAAATATGATATCATATCATATCATCATCTGTGAAAATTTCAACTGTCTAGCTATCACGGTTCATGAGATACAGCCTGGTGACAGACGGATAGACAGACAGACAGCAAAGTGACCGTTTTAAGCCCGAAGAAATCATTCTAAGAACCTGAGTCCATCCATACTAAGAATGCAATCCGTAAGTGCGTGGTAGATCTACAAATTCTCTTCTCGATGCTTTCTGTAAGTCGTGAGAATAAGACATCCGTCCAAACTCAAAAGGCACTGTAATTTATAAGATCGCTGTAGACGTACTCCCTTTTAATTCAGAGCTGAGCGATGCGTGTGCGCGGATTTATAAATAGGCGGCGTTCGCATGCAAAACGGCATTTTTAAATGACCGCAGTGTACAGCAAAACTCATTCATTATTGTTGGACCTTATATCAATGAAATAAGGTGTAAGTATGAATTGTCAGTTAGTAGTGGACGATGGTAGAGATCAGTATCAGTTGCAGTTGTTGCTATACGATTCCACTGTTGACCTTTCGGTTATGAATACAAGGTATTACATACGTAACGCCAATGGGGTTGGCAACTGTCAAAGGTTTGCATAGATGGCGCCATCATAGCTTGCCCCTTTTTCTATGCGATTTGGCTTAAAGAGTTGGCGTCCAGGGCATAAAATTCCATTAAAAAAACAAAAATTTGGCAACAATTCTAGGGATCTGCTAAATACTTCGATCGGCCAACCCCATTGATAATAAGTGTCATCCGGGGGGCGTAGCCAAGATGACGATCATTTACCGACAAACGAGTAAATTTATCGGGATGACAGATGAGAACGATTTCCATTTCGACTGGCACATAGTTTGGTCCTTGGCCCACTGGTGATTATTAGTCTGCATCTTCTCAAATGATTTTTTCGCCAAAGACCCTAATCTGTTAAACAAAAAGCTTTGTTCCTTTTGTACATGCGCGTGCCCACTGTTGGTGAGCGCGTGACAATTGTGTATCAGCGAGTGGCATGCGCTCACCAAAAATGGCCACGCGCTCACCAACAATGGGCACGCGTACGCACAAAAGGAACAAAGGGTTTTGTTTAACAGATTAGGGTCTTTGGCGAAAAAAATCATTTAAGAAGATGCAGACTATAATTCTAATTATTGCTGGATTTTGAATGAAGGGTTAGCGTTAAAATTATACATATATGTTATTACACTTTTGCACCCATACATTATCTTCTCACCTTTGGTGTCAAATGTGACAAAGACTTTTAAAGCGCATTTTAGTGAAGTTAATTGTGATAAACATATGTTTATGCTTAGAAAAAATTAAGAAACACATTAAGAAAACAAAGGCAATCAAACATTATACTGCAAGTTTTATGAGACGACGCAGCGTCAGCAAATGCTTTGATGTCTGGCGCCTCTGCAGTTGCCATTACCATCGCTTCAAGCTCATAGATATACCAGCAAAAGTGTGAACTCTACATTCATAAGAATAAGACAAAGGAGAAAATTATACAAATAAGAAAACAACGTAAAGGAGAAAGCGCCACCAAATGGTCTCATCTCAGCATGATGCTGGCTATATACTTCCATGGCTGATCTTCCGATAAGACCATTAGGTGTAAAAACACGGCAATAAATGGCATAACCACGCCGCATGCGTAATTGAGATGTTGACACATGTAGAATACAGCACCGTCGGTTACTCCCTGAAAATGGCATTTGCAACAGTGCCGACGGGACAGGAATATCGGAAAATCGAGGTAAATACGCAGTTGGTAACCATTGTCATCTGGTCAGGAATTCAGAATCAGGATAAAGGGATCCTAAAGAAATCTAGGAGACCATTCAACTATTATCTCTCATACCTATAGAGATCGGTATTTTTTTTAGTAACTCACGCATTTTCCAAGGAAAGCGAAATTTGGTAAAGTGGAACCTGGTGAAAACTAAAAGATGATGGCATACGGTTTTATGACGTCAATTCTTCATTGTTGGGTACTTAAATAGTGGGATCAATCTTGTTTATAGTCTGCATCTTCTCAAATGATTTTTACGCTTAAGACGGTAATCTGTTAAACAAAAGCCATTGTTCCTTTTGTGCGAGCGGTCGGCCATTGTGTGCCATTGTGTCTGACAATAGCACGCGACGTAGCACGCGCTCAGACTCAATGGCACACAATGGCCGACCGCTCGCATAAAAAGAACAATCATTTGACTTCTCAAATCGTCTTCATGCAGACGCTCAAGTACTTACGCTCTAAGCAAAGCCGGGTGTTAATAATGGTTTTATTACCGTATTCTATTGTAAAATAGTCAAGCCATTTCGAGTGATCATTCATCGGCGCTAACAATATTTCTTCAACACGACACGTTGGCTATTAGGCTCTACTTATACTGGTTTCTCAAAAGCACTGCTCTGGATGGGAACAGTATAGTGAGGACTTTAATTATAGCACCTATTTTTGGCTGCATTACGTGCCGCGTTGCACGTGACAAAGGAAACGTTTTGTTTGTGCTCATTTAGAAGGGAAACAATTAATCAAACGCCGAGGGACCACATTTTTGTCAGCAGTCACAGTGTCATTTTTACAAAGTCGAAAGATACCATTTCCAAGAATACAAACGAAAAATAACCGAAACTACCTATATAAGCTTTGAGAAATAAAATTTGGGCGTATTTCTGGGTAAATGAGGGCTAACGCGTATGAATTCGCCGCTAGGGGCGCTAGTGTAGGTGGTGGTCTTTTCCATAGTTCGAAATGTCAAATGTTACTTGTCACTTCAATGACTGACAGCTGTTCTTTAGTCTTTTGGACCACCATCAACAGAGGCGCTAACTGGTGAGCAAAAAGACGATAGCCCTCATTAAATTTAATTCGGAATTTAAACTTGCTGACTTTATTTCTCCTCCAAAATGTGGGAATTGTTTCACTTTTTCAGCACTTTCTGCAGAAAATATTCGAAAGATTAGGTATCTAAGATAAACCAGGGAAGCCGCGATTACTGCATCTATTTTAGCTCTATAGGTACATAAGAATTTAAGAATATGACAAATGTAATTGCACCTACCTATTATACGCTTCGTCATTGTGCACACTGTCTTTATTACCATTTTTTACAACTAATAAATCTCTAACGTATCATTATCATCTTTTAAAGGACTATTATCATACTCATGTTTACGAGGAAGTTCATACTACAACCAAAATATCAAATGCTGTATGTGATAATAAACCTTACGTCGTTAGAAAAAGGTCGAAAATCGGTCAATTCGCGGATTTCAAGGTTATTGCCACAACGGCGAGTAAGCAGATGCACGTGCGAGGCCATTTTGTAGGTAAACAAACAAACAACTTAATTATTTGTTTGCCGAAATGATCGAGTCAATGAAACTACAATGCAAGCTATAGAAAATAGGTATTTAGGGGATTGTACAACTGTAAAGGAAGTTGCACTACCGAAACCGTGCCCTATCATATTCAATTATCTAACAAATTTTAGCGCATACGTGTAGCAATCTTATATTTCGTGCTAAACGCAATTATAAAATAAAATTTACCAACGGGAAACACCTTATGCATATAAAAAAATACAATTAACACGCATTAAGTAGTATCCCGCCATGCAAATAATCACCGCATTCATTATAAAGCGAGGTTTAGACTAGCAAGAACTTGCATGAAATTTTCATTACATTGCGGTATCTGATCAAACTTTTGAATGCAGTTACCTTAGTAGTCGGCAATGTAACGTAAATTGCATGCAAATTCTTGCTAGTCTAAACCTCGCTTAACGTAATATCAATACCAATACTTGACACGATAATTGAAGCGTAAAGCTGCAATTTCCGAAATCAATAATGCATACCGAAGTAACTAGAAAAGGTGGGAGTTATTGCGGCTAAGATAATGATACAGGGAACGAATCAATCAAGGCAAGACCCACAGAACTATATCAAAAGACCGGATTAGGAGGAAGAATATTCTAGCTTCAAAATCTGTAGAAATAGTTTCGAAAAACAGACGTTCACTGTTTAGGGAGGTAGCACATGGCGACTTTTTGCAGCGATTCAGTACCAGTCGGGATGCTGCCGCTGGACAATGGTCAAAATGGTCAAATACCCTCGCGACTCGCACACCTAAACACGATAGGGATGATGACACATGTTGAATTTTATAACAAAATCTAGTAAAATAGATAGCAGATGAGCAATTTATCACAATAATGTGGATATTAAAATAATATATGGAAATGATAAAAAAATACAGGATCTAAGTTTCAAAATTTAAAATAAAGTAAATACCTACACCATTCGATTCCTTGCATTTTATCGAAAAAAATATTGTATGGCAAGTGGCAACTATATGCATAAACGTAATATTTCACCGACAAAATCGCAATTTTACTTATTTTTCAATTTCATACATTCAAGATGGGCTCTCAGTGACCTTGACATCACGTTCACTTATCGTTTTGTTAGGAGCGTTTCGCGAGTGAAGTACGACTGTCGGACTTTGACTATCATTTCTGAATTTTGTATTGCTTTAATGCAATGGGTCCCATATAGACGGGTATGTCCTTAAACTACGTCCAAAAGGACCCGGGTATGTCCTTAAACTACGTCCAAAAGAGAGGTATGGGCACTGTAAATGACATCTCGCTTTGTGTGGTAGGGCACAGGACAGCGGATGTCATTCCAGATCTAGAGCAGAGCCCAACTGGGGAGGTACTTCCACCTTACAGAAAACCGCAGCCAAATAACACTAGACCCTACAAATAGTGTTGTGTTCCTGCCGGTGAGTGAGGTTGCCAGAGCTCGAGGGAGAGGAGTGTTAGGGTCGGCCACGCGCATGTAACTCCTCTGGAGTTGCAGGCGGACATAGGCTATGGAGACTGCTTAACATCAGGCGGGCCGTATGCTTGTTTGCCACCGACGTAGTATAACAAAAAAAAATAGACATTTGATCCCAAAAACAAACCTGATCGATTGATACCATTAATAAAAAAATGTTATCAAGCCTATTCTGCATCGCTACTATCGTGCAATAAGTAGGTAAGTCGCCGTAAGCTCTGCTGCGCCCTTAGGTCTGCTGTGTCAAAGGTTGAAATTGTTATGATTGCCAAACTGCAGTCGCACATGGCACCCAAAGAAGACTAAACTTCTCTTATTGTCGAAGTTGTTATGTAAGTCTTGTAACAGGATCAAAGTTGCAGTCTTCCAATACTTGATATTTCAATTTCAATTTATTTATTTAAAACAAAATGCAACGTTACAGGACTAGCCTAAGTCATTACATTTCTTATATCTAGGTTCGATTATAAATAATAATAATAATAAAATAAAAAACAATAGTAATAAATGTATGGACTAAGTCATGTCAAAGATACATTAAATCATTTCAATAATTAGGTCAGTGACTCGCATATTTTTAAACAATCCCTCTCAATAACCATCCAGCCTTCCGCAAACAAATCGCAGGAGTGTTGCACAGCACCGAGCTTATTGAGCATCGGCAAACGGGCGAGTTGCGCCGCGAGACCGTGCGGGCGGGAGGGACCGCGAAGAGACGCACCCGGTCAGCACGAAACCGCGCACGCTGGTCCGGGACAAATAGTCGACATGCCTCGCCGACTAACTCGGGGCAATCCAGGCGACCACGCAGGATACGAAGCACGGTTATCAGCGCTGGTCGAACAGTCTGCGCGTCGCTAGTGCGTTGTATCCTAGCATGCCCTGCAAGTAAGCTGTCGGATACATTAAAGGATAGTACCCGTACAGTTTCCTGAAGAGAGTACGCAGAAAACATTTCTGAACCTGAAAACGAATTCCGAAAGCAATCGAACTATGTCTACACCCATCTGACGACTCGCGTCGTAACATAGGCCCCAATAATTTTTTGACTATGTCAAATTAAAATAAGCTGGCAAATTTTGAAACCCATTTGTCAGGATACAGAATGAAGTTCATGAATATAATATGATAAAATATTAAAATGTGAAACTTAGGTATAACGAATGTCACAGCAGGGACCAATCTGTCAAACTAGGCACTGGTAATCCCAGAGGCTTAATCGATTTTAATTATATACGTAGAGTAAAAAATGTAATTTTACTTGACAAAGAACAAACAACCATTGTTTATGTCTGTATAGTAAATGTTACACCAGCTCATGCAGAACTTAAAATGCATTTAAATTAAATGCATATTCAGCATTGTTAATGATGATCATTCTAATTACAATACATGTAAGCTTTTTCTTGCTTGCATTGTTAAACCGGAAACCATGCGTTAAAATCTTAAGTCGTAGGTACAAATAATGATATTCCAGAATAGGTTGCATTGGGATAACTTCGCCACGGGGTAATAGGGGGTATTACTACAATGTCCTGCCACCAGAGTGCAGCACTAGCCCGTTTAGTAAAACATAGAGTAACTTATACATACTGTGCCTTTAACAGTTTTAATGACAAGTTTTCAGAGATAATAAGATATGACATTGATGCACCAAGGCGGTTTGTTTACAGAGAACCTACCGGGAAACGCAAATCCGAAATTTCGCTATCTGCCTGTTTATCGCTCGAATATGCAAGAGTGAAAAAGAGATGTTAGATAACGAAATTTCGATTTTCTTGTTTTGCGATAGACCCTCAGATTGTGGTAGTGGTCACACTACTGCAGCGCTAATCAAGGCAGTAGAAAGACTAGAAAGTACTTCTAGTTTAGTAGATATTTTCAAAATTACCTCACTTCACTTCGAAAGTGAGGAGTATGTATTATATATCCTAGGGGGACACCGCGCACTGTAAGGAGCACATTACGTCACACGAATTTCTAGGTGTTTTGACCCCCCCCCCTCCTTGTCACACAAGGTCACATTTGGCAAACCCCTCCCCCCGGTGTGACGTCACATTTCTAGCAATTAAGATTTCAACGAAATCGGCAATTCGAATCAGGTATTATTAATTCAATAAAAACATTTTTGATAAAAGAAATACATATTAGTAATTTTATAACACAAAACAGATTACGAAAGAAAATTAAACGAACAAAAACGATTATCGTTCCAGAAACTCGTTATTTAACTGTTTAGCGACTAAATAAAACATAAATAAATTTTCGGGTACTGATCGAGTTAAAGTGACGTCACAAAGTTCCCTCCCCCTCCCCCTTGCCACAACATGTCACATTTTCTTGACCCCCTCCCTCCCCCTAAGCGTGTGACGTAATTAATGTATGACCCCTAATCGATCCCAAGTAAATGACGTAAAGGCAAACCAATGATGACACCTACTAATCAGTAATCAGTAATCAGTGTGTTTATTGCTGTCATAGGTATACAAGTTGATACATTTATTGGTTCAGCTATGAAGCCCTGTAGGGCAATGCAATATAACTAAGTAACATCTATAAAACAAGAATGCCTATATTTACAACATTGTAATTCATTTTCCGTCACGTTTTCCTGGCGCCGTCTGTCTCAAAAACATTCCAAACCGCAAAGTTTTATAACTTGGACTTGACACCCGTATGAAATATTCGTGTTTGGAGACCACTTTACACTGGTTAGTGAAGCGAAATGCTTGTGCGTTGGGACGATAAGTGTGCACGTGATGCCAATAATATGCAAACAAGTAAACATACACGCGAATCGTGACGACTCGATAACACACGACACATACATATGACAAATTGGAATATGTAAGGTTAAAAGGTCGGGAAAATGCAAGTAATTGGCTCAGGACCGCTTCGTCCACAATCGTATTTCGTCACCTTCTAAACTTGTCATTATTGTCATACTAGCTTTTGCCCGCGACTTCGTCTGCGAGGAGTAATTTGGGTAGCTTATTTTTTACCCAATATGCATTTTATCGATTCCCCATACAAACTTCCACCCCCCTTTTCACCCCCTTAAAGGGTGACTTCTGGCATAAAATCTACCCTATGTTCTTTCCCGGGACTCAAACTCAAACCATCTCTATCTATACCAAATTTCAACTAAATCGGTACAGCGGTTTAAGCGCGTGAAGAGGTAACAGACAGACAGACAGACACACTTTCGCATTTATAATATTAGTATGGATTGGTCCACTGTTCTGATTCGTCAACATTCCCATATCGTCACTTTCCTATCTTGTCCACCTTACTGTGTTCCACAGTGCTAACTCGTCCACATTCCTATATGGTCCACAGTGCTGGCATTGGTGGAGGTTCCATCACAGACCAATAAAACTTTTCAGCTAAAAGCAATACATATGTATATAAAAAGTGCAGAAGTTGTCTTATTTATAGAAGGCAGTCAGGATATGAGGATAATAGGTGGTACAATAATGTTGACGAGCTGTCACTATGGTCAAAATAGGAATGTTGACAATCTGGGACTGTTAGTCAAAATAGTAATGTCGTAATGTGCAATGTGGACGAGTTAGGAAGGTGACGATTTAGGGATTGTATGCTGACGGCAATATGGACGATTTAAAAAGTTGAAGACTTAACAAGTATTGTTGACGGCTAGAAATACGAAGCTGACGAAGACCCCTTTTCTTGCTAAAGGGGCCCACTGACTATCAGTCCGCCGGACGATATCGGCCTGTCAGTTAGAACAAAAAATTGACAGTTCCGAACAACTGACAGGCCGATATCGTCCGGCGGACTGATAGTCAGTGGGCCCCTTAAGCCTAAAGCGAGGTTTAAACTAGCAAGTATACTTGCATGCAATTTTCATTGCATTGCGGTATCTGATAAACATTTTGAATGCAGTTTACCTTAGTAGTCGGCAATGTAACGTAAATTGCATGCAAGTTAGTGCTAGTCTAAACCTCGCTTTAGGTGTAGATAAATTCTCTTATCGTCCTAAGGCCCCGCCATACAAGAAAAAAAGTCAAAAATTTGCAAGTTACGTTTCAACCTATAATGTAGGAAATAAACAGTGTTTTTTTTTAAATTCCGTTAACTTCAGGACAAGGTTAAGTTCATTTAAAGAAACTAAATGCTGGCATAGTTAATTTAAAAAAAGGAAAGAAAAAAAAATATTTTTATTTTTCTAAAGAGTATACTTAAATGCTGCATATAGCGTTGTTGTACTTGTTGTACAAATCAAAAATCAAATCATTTTTTTTATTTGTAAATAGGTTAAATATAGATCTTATTAATAACTAGCTTTTGCCCGCGACTTCGTCTGCGTGGACTTAGTAACCCCAGCTAGAGTAAGAATAGCGCCTGGAGAAAGTCTTATAGCAATCATTCAATTTGAGCATAATATGCACACAAATATTAGGCAACTCATTAATTATCTCAATTCCACCATGATTCCACCCCGCTTTTCACCCTCTTAAGGGATGATTTTCGGGATAAAAACTATCCTATGTCCTTCCCCGGGACTCAAACTATCTCTATGCCAAATTTAAACTAAATCGGTTCAGCGGTTTAAGCGTGAAGAGGTAACACACAGACAGACAGACTTTCGCATTTATAATATTAGTATGGATTTATGTTTCACTATGTTTTGCCATTTGGCATACAAATATAGTCAAGAAGAGATGGAGCATTCCGAGATTACTCCGATAGTTATACGAACTAGGTTTACACAATTACAAATATTTTATTGTAAAGGACGTATATTTTCGCAAATCACATTTCAAAATAAAATTTACTACTCAAACGTATCTTTTAAAAATATGAACAGTTCTTGACTTTCAAATATCCGACACAGAACGGTAAAATATTCGCGTTCTGAAAACGACATTTGTGACTGGCGTCTCGAATTATTTAGATACGTTTTAAAGAAAAGTGCAGTATCATGTCTCATGCAGATGTCTACAGTAGCTTTTTACGTTACAAAGTCGGCGAATAAGCGCATATACGACAAACAATAATAATTAGAAACCTGTTGTTATTTATATCAAAATAAGCTAAAATAGAGTCACTAGCGCCATCTAGTTAATAATATGTACAACATGTGTAGACCTATGCATCTTGTCTTTGAAATAAAGCTTCTTACTTGTCAACCTCATCCATGCGTTTCATTAGTTTCTTTAGAAAACCAAAAAAAGTGTCGTACCATTGGGCCGCGCCGAAACTGTATTTTCGGTAGCGTCAAAGTGTCCAGCCGAAGTTTTGGTTTCGGCAGTTATCGCCATAAAAAAAGTCATGTTTCAATCGTTTTTCGGCTGAAAGTTCGGTTTCGACGGTTCGTTTCAGTTTCGGCAATAAGCCCGGTATCGTTCGCACACTTATAATAATCTAGAAGCCTATAAAGGGGTGGCAATTTTAAACGGTTCTAGCTTAGGATACCTCCTTAGTTATTGATGAAATTTAATAAATTGAAACTTTAGAAAATTAACGTTTTTTAATAACAAAACTTCCGTGAGACATAGACATATTAAATATATTAAAAACGGGTCACTCACGTGTTTTAAGTCGAAAACGCTCGACATGTTTCACTCCGTACCGAGGAGCGTCATCAGGAGCTTGCGTCGACGGCTCGGAGGCACTGACCAACCACAATCACGGTTAAAATTCGGAAGACGACCAATTTCGATAGCCTCCCGTACTTTTCGCTGAATCACAAACTTTTCTTTCGCCAGCACAGTTACCTTATCGAAAAGTTTATAAAGTGAGTCGAATCCGAATCCAATACGTGTTCCGTCACATGTCGAGCGTTTTCGACTTAAAACACGTGAGTGACCCGTTTTTAATATATTTAATAATTAACGTTTTTGTATCTTTCTGGCGTAAGAAAGTGCGATCGGGCACCTACTAAAGTTTGTTGTGGTATTCTATCTCCTAATAAATTATCAGAGCAACAACGCCTTCTAACATATTTGCTTATTCTAAAACAAAATGCATTTTCAAGATCATATATCATGAATATCATAGGAATTAAACCTCGGAAGGCTCAATGTACATATTTTATTGTATTTCATTTGTTGCATAGTCATTTCATTACATAATAAGATGTTATTCTTTGCTATCAAATTCAAACCTTTAATGAGCCAAATAAAGTAGCATTTCTTTTGTTTTATTCCTCAAACAAATTAAATTCTTCCCAATTTACTTATGCAACAAGGTCCACATTAAAAATAGGAAAATTTTGTATGGTGGGTCTTACGTTACGACTCTACAACCAAGTGAACGAGTTACTTGTGCAGTTTATCCGGCGATAAATCTGAGGATATGCAGAAGACTTAACGCCGCAGACCGGTCACTTCGACTAGTTTGCGGGACATAGACATATACTCGTACCGTGGGTATGACATTTATATCATTCGTTAGCGTTTTGTTTCTACGTATGCCATCATTGCCATCCCAGCTAGCCAGTATATTTCCATAAAACGTTATTTTTTTATATATATTTAAATAGAGACTGCAAACTTGCAACGCACTTACAACCCCTCTGGTGTTGCGGGTGTCCATGGGCGACGGTAATCGCTTACCATACGTTGATCCGTCTGCTCGTTTGCCTACTATTTCATAAAAAAAATACTACAATAAAATTGTATCAGCTCATTCACGTTTCAAATATTATCGTCTACTGGAACTAATTTTGTTCGGCGTTCTGTGTGTGTGGCGTGCAACTTGAGTTAGGCATTTGATTAGGACACCTACATACCTATATGGGATAGAGTTATCACTTAATAGGTATCAGTCAGCTGTTACATTTTCGTAAGAATTATGATTATGAATTAGGTACAACAGATAATACGGGCGTTTGACAACCCAGTCCAAAAAGCGAGTTGTTTCTATTTATTCCATGTTGTATGATTTCTGCCAGCTTCGGAGTGCACATGCGACGTCTACCACATAAAAGTCTGTGTCTAGGATTTATCTAATACATAAACCCCGAGGCCGACATCGATAGGGATAAGTTCAATAAAATACGCAACTTGGTCGCAGTCAGAAATAGAAATATCAGGTTAATGACCTCGTTTCGTGCGTACTATCGTCAACCGTACCTGACTGTTTTTAAGCCTTATTTCAAAGACATAGGGATTACCAGTGGTCAATGAAGTATTGCTGTTTACAAGATTTCTAAGTTGGAAACGTTACTTGGAAATTTGACAAAGGATAAACGGTTCCTTCGAGTTTTGGTCACGTGGTGGTTATGGAAGCATGCTTGGGCAAAAAATATCTTATTTTGAGTCTTTATGCAATATAATCAAAGCCCAAAGGGTTAGGATTTTAGCAATCTGTATGTCTACTGTGACGCAAGTGAAAAGAGGGTGTGATATAAGTACAACTTGTATAAAATTATAGGTTTTTTTTCTTTTTACTAGAGCCACCGGTTGTGTATGTATGTCCATCATGCTTTGGTACCCGGAACTATAAATATAATTTTAATTAATCAGGGGAGTCAATCGGTTTGATCAGTTTATTTATAAGGCTAGGTTGACTGTTAACAGACTTTTAAAGACGGAGGTAAGTACTTCTATACCTACCTATTACCTGTCTATTTATCTACGTAACGAATACCTACTCTGTTTTCTTAAAGATAAAAGATAAAGATAGTTTATTATTCAAGTAGGCATTACAATGCGTTTATGAACGTCAAATAAAGCTACGCCGGCTCTAACCCTACACCTCTGCCCCGAGAAGATTGAATAATCCCCCCTCAATTGGCTCTTGGTTCGCTAAAGTGTTTATAGTTTAGGTTAAGATTTTTGTAATGTTTTCCAAATGGTATTTCTGTTTGTTTAGGTTAATGGTAATTTCCAAATACAGGCAAAAATATTGCTTACCCGGGAGACACCACCCCTCAAATTATATGTACTCTGTTTTATAAAATATATTTTTTTTGTTTTTTTTTTGTAATTTTAAGTTGTTTTTATGTATTGATTTTGATGAATAAAATCATTTCTTTGGTAAATTTGACATAATAAATGATAATATAGTTGCTAAGCTATTCCAAAATAACATTAAAACTTTAATGTTAAGAAAATAAGAACGTGTGTAGATCATTTACAACGCCTCACACGCTTAACAATAGGCTAGATGACAAATCGATCAGGTTTATTTTTAGGATCAAATGTGGGACCCATTGCATTAAAGCAATACAAAAGTCAGAAATGATAGTCAAAGCCCGACAGTCGTACTTTACTCGCGAAACGCTTCTAACAAAACGATAAGTGACGTCATGTTCACTGAGAGCCCATTGTGAATGTATGGACAAAATAAGAAAATTGCGTTTTTGTCGGTGAAATATTGCGTTTATGTATATAGTTGCTGTACAATATTTTTTTTGGATAAAATGTAAGGAATTGAATGGTTACTTTTTTCCGTTTTGAAAGTTGAAAAATTACTTAAATTTTGAAACTTTCAAGTCCTGTATTTTTGTATTATTTTAATATCTACATTATTGTTATAAATTGCTCATTTGCTATCTATGTTACTTACTAGATTTTGTTATAAAATTCAACATGTGTCATCATCCCTATTGTGGCTCTAAAGTGC
This sequence comes from Cydia strobilella, assembly GCF_947568885.1. Classification (NCBI taxonomy): domain Eukaryota; kingdom Metazoa; phylum Arthropoda; class Insecta; order Lepidoptera; family Tortricidae; genus Cydia; species Cydia strobilella. The sequence goes on from NC_086059.1 coordinate 3,428,910, forward strand.
ATCGTCAGAAAAACCAGAAGACGTTTTGTTACGAAGATAATAATTGGCCAAATTTGGAATCTGGGATTCCCAAACGGGCACATTCTATTCTAAGGGCCATTATAATGTACTCGGGGAAAGCCCCAGGCGACGTTGTTACTTTTATGAGTAACTTAGGAGAGAAACGAAATTATGGATTGACTTAATTTGAGAAATTACATTAATTACTGCGGATGAAAAAACTAAATAAGAATAATAAATAAGAAAGAAACTAAATAAGAACTGCTTGCCCTTAGAGCCAAAGACGCCTAGTCTTACTAAGATGGCATATAGTCGAGAAATTCGGACGGGCACCGCCGTGGCGGGGTGGCCTAGGGGTTCATGGCGTTAGCCGCGATAGCTAAAGACGCCGGTTCGAATCCGGCCTTCACCACTGGAGGGCTTCGTCACTTTTTCTTTAATATATGACATCTATTACAGTTTTTAAATAAGAATACTTTTTACAAGCTTCTATTTAACTTGCAATGCAAGCTAAATTAGGTCCACCATTGTGATTGGGTTTGTTAGAATTGTCTCGACAAGCATTAGTTGCCTGTTGAAAGAAAAGTAATCGTAGGTACAGTCAGCGATAAAAGCTTGTAACAAAAATAAATTTTTAGATCAGAGACTTAATCCTAATTCATTTTAACGTTGTAGTTACCTCATGTAAAAGTTGTAAATAGATTTACAACTTTATTTACAACTTTTACATGAGGTATCATGTAAAAGTTGTAAATAGATTTTTTATTAATTAACAAGTTAACAAGGCTTATATTGACCGGGATATAGACCGTGATTACCTTTTGTATTATTTGTGAGCTCCCGATATTTCGACGCAGTTACATGCATCATGTTCACGGGTGACTGAAGATAGCGGGTGGGTGTCAAAGTTGTGTAGACAGCGCTCTGTCTACCCTCATTCTTGCGCGTCGGCTGCGTTCACTTTCAACGTTACCAACGGTCGCATTCACACTTGTTGGTCCGGTCGCGTTCACAATCGTTGGTCTGTCCAAACACACTACACTCACGGTGTCACTACCTACGCGTGTTTGATTCGGATATCACTGGTTTTTTACACAAACAAATCACAGGATTCCACACATTTGACAGTCTTCACGATTGAAATTTTTGTATTTGTGAATTTCAACGGCAAATAATACAAAAGGTAATCACGGTCTATATCCCGGTCAATATAAGTCTAGTGAAACTAACCGTGAATCATTCAAAACTCTAAGTTAAAAAGGTTTATAAAAAAAACTTAAGTAGTAAGTAAGTAAATATTCTTTATTGTGCACCATAAAGCAAAAAAAAAATACACAGAAAGCGAAATACAAGCTTAAGACTAGGTAACAACAGGCGGTCTTATCGCTAAAAAGCGATCTCTTCCAGACAACCTTTGGGTAGCAGGAAAGTTAAGTACTTACAACTTTGAATGGGTGGTTGGTTTTATGGGTGGGATTAAGTAGATGTTTTACCAATGTACGTTACGTATGTATGTTATGTGCCCAATTGCCTATACACGGTGGCTAAAAAATAAGTGCATTCCCATTGCCAGGGAGGTTTTGGAATTATACTGAGCAACTTTTACTATGGGACCAACCCCATAGTTGCTCGGTATAATCCCAAAACCTCCCTGGCAACGGGAATGCACTTATTTTCTAGCCGCCCTGTATATAAAAGCCATAAAAGGTTTTGAAAACAAAGCCCCGTTTGACTTTGTGACTTAATGAATTTTAGCCGCCAAGACTGAAATAACAACATATTCTGCGCCATACAAATCAGCTATGTGTGTTTGTGTTTAATAGTCTCCAATGTCTCCATATTTAGCTCCTTGCACTACCTGTTGTGTTTTGTATGATTTCTACACCCAAAAAAATCAGCTATAAAATTGTAATTTACATACCACTAGATAATAATCATAAATAATTATCTGATTAGAGATTACAGATCACACAAGTCGCTAGGCAGGTTTACCCGTAATTAGGACCTTGACTGGCTTGACTTAGCATAAATAAACAAGTTCATTAAAATGTACACGGGCACTCACACCTAGAGGACTAGCTGGTTGGTTGACTTGTCACGTGACAACGCGATATATATGTACTCGTATGTATACATGCTGTAGGGAATGCAATAATCAAGATGTGACATGAGATCTCGCGTTAAAAATCTGATCCCACCAAAAATATTTTCATGTAAAATGTTGCCACAACGAGGCCATATGGCTCGCACTGTCAAAAAGTTATCAGATTTCATGTAGATCGAAGCTTCTAACTCTACAAGCCCTGACTTCATAAACTCTACACCATAAATAGTCAAAATGTGGCTTAGCCGTTTCGTTACTAAAAGAACTTTTGTATAACAGAAGACATGAGATTTCGCGTTAAAAATCTGATCCCACCAAAAACATTTTCATGTAAAATGTTGCCACAACGAGGCCATATGGCTCGCACTGTCAAAAAGTTATCAGATTTCATGTAGATCGAAGCTTCTAACTCTACAAGCCCTGACTTCATAAACTCTACACCTTAAATAGTCAAAATGTGGCTTAGCCGTTTCGTTACTACAAGAACTTTTGTATAACAGAAAAGTAATGAACGGTGAATAAATTCACCTTACGCCCATGTGACGGTAGCGGTTCTGGTCAGAATTTTAAAATTACCGTAGCTGAAATGTGACAGAAATTCAATTGGGTATTTGACATTTTTTTAACAGTGTCAGTCGATCGGGTTTGTTTTGAGGATCAAATGTCTGTATAGGACCAGTTGTCTTAAAGCAATACAAAAGTCACAAATGATGGTCAAAGTCTGGCACTCGCACTTTACTGATGAAACGCTTCTAACAAATTGGCAATAAATCGCGAATTCGCGACGTCACCATGTGCCTAGAAGCCGTTTCGATGTATGGAAAACAAGGAAATTGCGATTTTATCGGTAAAATATTGCGTTTATGTATACATATATTGTTGTAATACATTTTTTTTATAAAATGTAAGGAGTAGAATTTTACCATTTTCTTTTCCTATTTTTTGTATTTTTTATATATAGTTTTTTAAATTTCCAATTTATTGTTATAAATTATATATTTCTATAAAATATTATAAAATTCAACATGTGTCAACAACCCTATTGAAGCTTAAGTAGATGTGAATAGAGCATAATAAGGATAAAACCGCTTCAATATAAGGTGCAGACTTGCAGAGGTCGCACCAAAGAGGGCTCGTTGTAAGGGCGCGAGATAAAAATAACTTCAACGGGGGCTTACCTTGACACGTCTCGGTATGTACGGTAGGTTATTATTATTAGGTACCTGTACGGCTACCATCAGTTTGGCACTGACATAAACGTCATCCAGAACGTAATTTATGTTCTATGCATCTCGCTCGTACTCGCATATTAGTGCGAGCGAGATGCATACAAAGTAAATTACGTTCTCGATGGCGTTTATGTCAGTGCCAAACTGATGGTAGCCGTACAGGTACCTAATAATAATAACCTACCGTACATACCGAGACGTGTCAAGGTAAGCCCCCGTTGAAGTTATTTTTATCTCGCGCCCTTACAACGAGCCCTCTTTGGTGCGACCTCTGCAAGTCTGCACCTTATATTGAAGCGGTTTTATCCTTATTATGCTCTATTCACATCTACTTAAGCTTCAATAGGGTTGTTGACACATGTTGAATTTTATAATATTTTATAGAAATATATAATTTATAACAATAAATTGGAAATTTAAAAAACTATATATAAAAAATACAAAAAATAGGAAAAGAAAATGGTAAAATTCTACTCCTTACATTTTATAAAAAAAATGTATTACAACAATATATGTATACATAAACGCAATATTTTACCGATAAAATCGCAATTTCCTTGTTTTCCATACATCGAAACGGCTTCTAGGCACATGGTGACGTCGCGAATTCGCGATTTATTGCCAATTTGTTAGAAGCGTTTCATCAGTAAAGTGCGAGTGCCAGACTTTGACCATCATTTGTGACTTTTGTATTGCTTTAAGACAACTGGTCCTATACAGACATTTGATCCTCAAAACAAACCCGATCGACTGACACTGTTAAAAAAATGTCAAATACCCAATTGAATTTCTGTCACATTTCAGCTACGGTAATTTTAAAATTCTGACCAGAACCGCTACCGTCACATGGGCGTAAGGTGAATTTATTCACCGTTCATTACTTTTCTGTTATACAAAAGTTCTTGTAGTAACGAAACGGCTAAGCCACATTTTGACTATTTAAGGTGTAGAGTTTATGAAGTCAGGGCTTGTAGAGTTAGAAGCTTCGATCTACATGAAATCTGATAACTTTTTGACAGTGCGAGCCATATGGCCTCGTTGTGGCAACATTTTACATGAAAATGTTTTTGGTGGGATCAGATTTTTAACGCGAAATCTCATGTCTTCTGTTATACAAAAGTTCTTTTAGTAACGAAACGGCTAAGCCACATTTTGACTATTTATGGTGTAGAGTTTATGAAGTCAGGGCTTGTAGAGTTAGAAGCTTCGATCTACATGAAATCTGATAACTTTTTGACAGTGCGAGCCATATGGCCTCGTTGTGGCAACATTTTACATGAAAATATTTTTGGTGGGATCAGATTTTTAACGCGAGATCTCATGTCACATCTTGATTATTGCATTCCCTACAGCATGTATACATACGAGTACATATATATCGCGTTGTCACGTGACAAGTCAACCAACCAGCTAGTCCTCTAGGTGTGAGTGCCCGTGTACATTTTAATGAACTTGTTTATTTATGCTAAGTCAAGCCAGTCAAGGTCCTAATTACGGGTAAACCTGCCTAGCGACTTGTGTGATCTGTAATCTCTAATCAGATAATTATTTATGATTATTATCTAGTGGTATGTAAATTACAATTTTATAGCTGATTTTTTTGGGTGTAGAAATCATACAAAACACAACAGGTAGTGCAAGGAGCTAAATATGGAGACATTGGAGACTATTAAACACAAACACACATAGCTGATTTGTATGGCGCAGAATATGTTGTTATTTCAGTCTTGGCGGCTAAAATTCATTAAGTCACAAAGTCAAACGGGGCTTTGTTTTCAAAACCTTTTATGGCTTTTATATACAGGGCGGCTAGAAAATAAGTGCATTCCCGTTGCCAGGGAGGTTTTGGGATTATACCGAGCAACTATGGGGTTGGTCCCATAGTAAAAGTTGCTCAGTAATTCCAAAACCTCCCTGGCAATGGGAATGCACTTATTTTTTAGCCACCGTGTATAGGCAATTGGGCACATAACATACATACGTAACGTACATTGGTAAAACATCTACTTAATCCCACCCATAAAACCAACCACCCATTCAAAGTTGTAAGTACTTAACTTTCCTGCTACCCAAAGTAAATTACGTTCTCGATGGCGTTTATGTCAGTGCCAAACTGATGGTAGTCGTACTGTTGAGTTTCGGTTATTATGAAGGGAGATTGATGTACAGTGAATCACCGGTATCAGTTGAGATGAAACTGCAGTACTTAACTCATTCTCAACATGCAATGCAATATGGGAATTTTCACTCCTTATTCATAATTGTGGTAAATCTTTGTCCATCTTTAATTAATCATGGTAAACAATAGCTATACAGCTGAATAAATGTTAGTGGTTTTAAAAAATGTCACATAATATATGCAAAATTAAACAGGTTGAAAAAATGGCACATTTAGACGTTATAATACCTTTGTGTATATTAAAATCGTATTGATTTTATAAAAATAAGCATAGAAGAATTTTGAGATCTGTTTCTCTGGACCTACATCTACAATGGCGCCAACTGGTGACCACAAAAACGGTAGCCCTCATTCTTTGAGCGCTTTAACTTTAACGTTTATTACGTATACGAATTCACAGGTAAGTATAAACCCAATTGAATAGAATTGGCCACCATTCATACTTCGCGATGAAAATACCAAGTACCTAACTTATTGAATAGCCCCCACAGGACCAGGGAGGCATGAAGCGGCCATTGATCGAGGACAGACGTCCTTGGTCGTGTCCTTGCCCTGACGCTAAGTCTTTGTTCTAGCTTCTAGTGAGACTATTTTGAAGGACGAAGTTATAACAAGATACTAGGGTAGCATACGAACGAAAGTGAAAGAGTTATTAAGGACCGGTACAGACGGACTGCAACCCGACTGCAACATGGCGTGCCATACGAGTTGCAGTCGAGTTGCACTCCTTCTGTACCGGCCCTCAATAACTCTTTCACTCTACACTCTCGTATTCGGCAAGTCTCGTGTAATTTTGTCGAGAGTGTATTTGAGCGGGCTTCAGTTTGGCACAGTCTCGGCAAATGTCCCTGCAAAATCGTCTCGTGTAGTTTTGTCGAGTGTGGAGCGAGCTTAAAATTCGCATAATATTTCTTAGCAACGCAACCACTAGCGCCCTCTGTGACCCAGTACGTACACCGCCGCGCATCTATTTATCTCGGAAAGGTCAAAGTATACTGGCTGACCCAAGTACCTGACACTCTTTGACAGAGAAAGATAGTCTTATTGCGATTTCTAAGAGGAAAGAGAATATAGTGCTATGCTTTGTCCTTATCACCGACCGGGTGGCATCATACGTAGGAGGCGATGGAGAAATACCGAAATTTATAAGAGTGAAAGAGAAAAAATTCTATGCTGCCCAAATTTTATATGAATATTCTTTCTCTTACCCCCGGTCGCTCGGTGGCGCGTCTATAACTACTTGTATATACTATGTCTATGGGCTGACCCTTCAACCCTTCGACCTTGTATACCTATAGTGTAAACTTCTAAAGCATTTTTTATTTACGTAACTACTAGCGCCATCTATGACGAGGCGCGCATATCACGACGCATCTTATCTTTTCAAGGTCAACATACAGTTTACATCACCAATGAAATTGACCTATCATCAAATCATCATATACATGTCCGAGTGGTTATTCAAATGTTACACACATCACAACATAGGCAGGGTCCGAAATGAATAGAACAAAGTCTTCACTTCGAGTGTCATTTTTTATTTTATTTTATTGATGCAAAAAATTACACAGCATTATAAAGCTCGTCACAGACGGAGCGATAATCCATACTTAATATTATAAATGCAAAAGTCTGTCTGTCTGTCTGTGTGTTCCCTCTTCACGCTTAAACCGCTGAATCGATTTAGATGAAATTTGGCCTACAGATAGGTTGAGTCCCTGAGAAGGACATATGATAGTTTTTATCCCGAAAATCATCCCTTAAGAAATTAAAAAGCGGGGTGAAATTGAGATAATTAATGAAGTGTCTGCTAATTTGTGTGCATAATATGCTCAAATTGAATAATTGCTATAAGACTTTCTCTAGGCGCTATTCTTACTCTAGCTGGGGTTACTAAGTCCACGCAGACGAAGTCGCGGGCAAAAGCTAGTATATTATATTACTATACCGTAAGATAGAGTATTTACCCATTTGGCCGTTACCTCCCGGACCTCCCGGCCCGCTTCCCCGCGCCACCCCCTCTGACGCCTTAGCCACTCGGCCACCACAACTACTTTTATTATTAAATTAGGTACTTACATTTAGGTAATACAATCACAAAAAAAGTGTGAATGAGGTAAGTGTGAATTGCATTACATGCCTAATGTCACCACAATGTTTGTTATTATAACAAACTAGCTTTTGCCCGTGACTTTGTCTGCGTGAAATCAGTAACAGCAGCTAGAGCAAGTTTAGCGAATGGATAAAGTATAATAGCAACCATTCAATTTGAGTATAAGCTTAATTGCTTGACATCAATTATCAGGCAATTCAATACACAAGCATAACACTACATCTAATACTCGTTCATGATAACTATATATCTTTATGATTACTGGATGCAGGCCATATCAGTTGCCATAACTGCCTGCATGCTTATTAAATAATAATACTAATTCATTAAATCTCTCACTCTCTTTTCCAACATAAAAACTATCCTATAGCAAATTTCAACTAAATCGGTTCAGCGGTTTAAGCATGAAGAGGTAACACACCGACAGACAGACAGACTCGCATATATGATATTAGTATGGATTTATTGCGTGACCTACACTTAACTAATTAATGCAACCACATGTTGTGGTTATAAATGTGTCTGCTGTTATTTTGAGAATTGAGATGGCCTTGCCAGTTTACAGTGCATATTTATAACAATACTGCTGCATTGAATAAAAATAAAAGTTCATTGATCTGAAAAAATCAGGTCACCCAGTATTTTATCACTGTATGTGTTTAATACACTGTTGACGTAAATTAGTAAAAAGTGAACAGACAAGTGTCAGGTCTTACATTGTTCTATCCACGTACGATTAGCCTAGCTAGTTAGTCGTGTTTATTGTAGGTATATTATTATTTACCAAGACCAGCCCCGTACTAAATAACTATGATTTTTAAACCGGGACAATTTACTTATCGGCCGGGACACCATGCTTCGAACCCGGGACATGTCCCGGTGTACCGGGGCGTATGGCAATCCTAGTTTAATAGAATTTGTAGCTTTCCATCACAGAAGGATCCTTATGTAGAGCATAAGTATCCATTAGGCATGCAATGCTATTGTATATTATGTCTTAAAGGTAAACTTACTGTATTTAGGTCGAGTTGAGAGTAACCCACTAAACCAGTGTTCAGATGCATGTGTTAATTAAAAAATATCTTGAATTTTAACACAATTTGACTCTATGTCATCCGAGCCTAAGCATGTGATGTCGTTAATTTACATTTTCACATTATGTGCACTACAGGAACCTTATTATAATGTTAATTTATTTAAAAACTGTCCTTCTTAAGTGTACCTACTGAATAATCGATGACACTGTGACATAACTTCAATCTAACAAATAATCAAATTTGATTCCTATGTTATTAAAAATAATGACTAAGCAGATAAGCATGCTGTACTATTTGATGATAATGGGACAATTAAAACCATTTGTTGAACGTAGGTTAAGTTTAAACTCTTTAAAAATCTGGTGGGAGTCATTGGAAACCTATTAGAACTTGAAATTGTTTCATTCTGCTTAGTGGGTAGCTGAACATCAGCTGTATTCTCATTGAAAGTTAGAGAAAGTTGTTAGTCATTCCAGTGCTAAATCACACTAGAACCCGCGAAAATTTCCTCACAAACGGCATGTAGTCGCCAAAAATCAAACAAAGAAAATAAAAATCTATTTGATTGATACCCTATTCCATTCAATAGCTCAAGGTTGTCAAAAAGATGTATAATGTCACTTGGTAAGACCAAATTCAATGCGTAATAGCTGCTTACCTGCTTATTTGAGCTCCGTCCTGGGATGTAGCACAGTAATCCAAGTCCTGGGGTTAAATTACACAGAAACTAAACACAGGGAAAAACAGAAAAAAGCGAAATTTTCTTAACTTTATCAAATTGAAGACCATCGCACGGACGGAACAATAAGCGAAAACACGAGCGAGAGGGACAGAAACATAACATAGCGAGAGAGAAAGAGATACCACACAAGCCATAATAAACAGAGGTGACCATAGACTACAATCAGCTGTTGGTATTTCTTATAAAATAAAATTCGTAAAATAATTCTACAATAGCACACTTGCATTTTTCCCTTTTTTATCTTTTGAACGCTTTATTTATTTCAACCTATATCTATTGAATTGAGTAACAAATGGATGTAAAATAAGATCTAAGTCTAATTATATTTAAAAAAAAACACGGAGCATTTACAAAGGTATCTGCTTGTTTTTGTTACATTATGGCAAAGAGGATATAATACATGAATCTAGTATAACTGGATCGGTCATGAGGGGTGGGGGAAAATGACCGAACGGGATAGTCTTATGTATCTTTCAGTAGGAGTAGCAGAGAAAGCGCTGTTATTGTTTGTCCTTGTCATAGTTTCACTTTTCCACCGCTGCCACAACCGAGGTTGTGGCAAACAAATAAGTACGTGACATGTCATGTTTGTTCATTGCTTGTTTAATTATCGTTGTTTTGTATGAAATTGTGCTTTCTCTTATGAAATATAGTGATGGTTAGCGTTTTGAATGCTTGAACTTTGATAAAATACTGGTGAATTGTTCTGTAATCGGCTGTAATAGCCGCTCTGAGCAAAAATATGAGATCATCACCTTTCACACGTAAGTACGGTATTTTACACCTTCCTCTTAACGCAATATGTGAGAAAAACATCGTAAAATTACGTTACACTCAAAGCAATGTAGAATCAAACTATTTCAATAAAAATATCACAATTATTTACGCAAATTAACAAAACATTATTTGTAAAATTATCCGCCCAAATTACGTAGGTAGGTAGGAGTCTGAGGTCAGCCATTTTTAAACTTCTTCTTAATTTAGCTGCATAACAATCATGTAGGGATACCAGATGAAAATATCATAATTTTATGGGTAATTTTGACCTCGAAGTTTTTTCGTACTTCTAATTCCAAAAAATAAATAAACAAATGTTGTGAAGATTAAATGTGGTGTACATTAATTGGTGTGATTGCGATTTGTGATTTCTTTAAATTAAAACCCATAATACATTTTATTTTACGATTTATTTACTAAACATGTTTAGTTTTGTACCACCTGCGCGAATTATAGGAGGTATTTCATTGTTTATACCACGGAGTAGGATGGAGATGGCAAGTGGGCGTTCCCGTCTATCCGACAGTTAGTAGCGACCGACTCACTTTATGCACAGACTATGCTCAGTTGTTGTGTAAACTTCATGCTCGAATGACATTCACGTCGTACGTACGCTCGTCTAACAAAAATTGATAATTAAATTTAAAATGCCATATTGTGCAGTATTAAGCTGCAGAAATCACAGCGGTTTAAAAAATCTTTCACGTGGAGGTATTTCCTATCACCGGTGGTTATTTATTTAAATATAATCCGATAAATACGAAAAATCTGTTTCTATTGCATTATTTACGAATGTTCGTTAAGTAAATCTATATTTTATCAGTTAGAACTTAGAGTTCACAATCCTTTGTCACTATTCTTTACGTTTATCTGGAATATTCGCTATCCTAAATGTCAAATAACTTCGCTACTCAGATGCTGCGCAATGTCGATATTTATATCGATAAAGTTAAAGTTACGATATTTCAAGTTTGATGTTTGGTAGTTCGGTAATAAATTATTATTTTAGACACGTTTCTAATTATTATTTGGGATAATCAATGTCTTAGTAAATATGGCAGCTCTGGTCATCAAGCACTAAGTTAAGTCGGGGTCATTTCATGGCAACCTTTCAAACCTTCGTATTCCTTTACATACGTTTTTGTTTTTTACACCCATCATATTTTCATCGTTAATATAATTAGACTAGGTACTTAATGCACTTATGCGTACAATGCATGCAATGTGCCATGAATAAACGTTTTATATTTTCTATTTCTTTATTATTAATTATTGTAGGTTACCACAAGATGCCGATATTAAAAATAAATGGGTCAATGCTACTGGGCAAGAAAATTAGTTTCCGCAAAAATATAGCACCATTTGCTAGGAGCATTTCTTAGAGAAAGATTTCTGGGGATAAAATTGCCATACATCTCATCTAGCGTCCACACGCCTAAAACTTAGTTACTAATTTAGTAATTATTAGTGACATTCGGGCTCACTTAATTAATAAAAAGTGTTCCGTACCACGCAAACTAGCGTGAAATATTGGAATTTTACCGCCCCCCTTCCTGATTTGATAGGTCACAATCTTACAATCAAATCAAGTGGGATCGATGAGCCAGTTTCATGTATGCTTTCACACCATACAATTAATTTGACAATTTAATCAGGTTGTCCCGTCTAGATTGGCCTTAAATGCTGCTACAAGTAAATATATTGTTAAAGACGAATACTTACCTATGTAAGTAATTGCAGATTTGTGATCACAAAATAACAGCAATACCGAGTTAATAGACCTTTAAAGAACTATGATTTTATCTGTTTGACTTTAAGATATATTTAATGTTCACATTAACAACCTAGTTCGTCAATTAATAAGAAACAAATTTCTAGTTAGATATTTGTTGTACTGTACTACATATTATTTTTCATACAATCACGATTATCACTACCTATATTATAATCATAAATAAAGTATCATCTAAATGTGTTAAAACATACGGTAATGAAATATCAATACCTAACTGAACACACAAATATCGATAAAACACTCCGATTACACTGTCCCCTCCCTATATCGTCGAATGGAAAGAAGTTCCAACGGTTAGCTACTCGCAGGCGTGTAGAGGTCTCGAAAACACCAGTGTAACGTGACCGTGAGATCCGTAACAAACCATGCGTAATCAGACCTTACTTATACTGGTTTTTTAGCCCTTTTCTCGCCTGTAATAAGTAAGTGATTTTAAAATTATATAAAATAACGCCATCTGGTGTTGAGTAGTTGTATTAGGTGAACGTTGAGCGAGCTTTTGTGAGATAATGAAAGAGTCGTATGTCATATAGCTTTGACATTATAATTTAAACCGTCACTCATGTAGCCTACAGTTGATATTCGTTCGAGAAATGTCCACCGGTAATAACTTTTTGGTATGGAAAGTTGCTACTAATCAGAGCAATTTTGTAAGTGTGTGACGTATTTTAACGTGGCTATGAATGTGTGAGTTTAGCGACACTGGTTTTCATACTAAATAGGAGTCATTTCACATCCACTAGTTTATTAATTCGTGGTTTATACGCCTAAAAAGAACGGCCCATTGACATTTTATTAAACAATTTTTTAATTCCGTCAAACAAGCTAACTTTGCCTCCAGGGTAATCGCACCAACGTAATATCAAATATTGGGATAATTTTTACCAATATGGTATCCCCACGTTTATGACGTCATCTATGTCTATCCCTTACAGGCGCACGCATATAGCTGGTCTATATAATGCTAGGTCTATGATATAATAGGATTACGGAGTTATATCCCAGTTATATCTATCTTTGGTTATTATAGGCAAGTTATGGGTACATTCCTTCCTCCCTCCGAAATATGTGTTTAATGATTTGACAATAATTTAAATGAAAAAATATGCACTTTTGTTGACGTTGTTGATTTGTTGTGCTTTCTTTTTGATAAAAGTAAAATTTACTTTTTTCATTAATATTAATATAAAAAAAATAGTTGACTTAACATTCTGTAACTATCTTTTAAACGCACCTAAGTTTCTATCTATTTTGTGTGGACTGTGTGACACTGTGACATAGACCTAGCATTACATAGACCAGCTATACGCGTGCGCCCGTAAGGGATAGACATAGATGACGTCATAAACCTGGGGATACCATATTGGTAAAAATTACCCCAATATTTGATATCACGTTGGGGCGATTACCCTGGAGGCAAAGTTAGCTTGTTTGACGGTATTAAAAAATTGTTAAATAAAATGTCAATGGGCCGTTCTTTTTAGGCGTATGAACAATGAAATACCTCCTATAATTCGCGCAGGTGGTACAAAACTAAACATGTTTAGTAAATAAAACGTAAAATAAAATGTATTATGGGTTTTAATTTAAAGAAATCACAAATCGCAATCACACCAATTAATGTACACCACATTTAATCTTCACAACATTTGTTTATTTATTTTTTGGAATTAGAAGTACGAAAAAACTTCGAGATCAAAATTACCCATAAAATTATGATATTTTCATCTGGTATCCCTAACATGATTGTTATGCAGCTAAATTAAGAAGAAGTTAAAAAATGGCTGACCTCAGACTCCTACCTACCTACGTAATTTGAGCGGATAATTTTACAAATAATGTTTTGTTAATTTGCGTAAATAATTGTGATATTTTTATTGAAATCGTTTGATTCTACATTGCTTTGAGTGTAACGTAATTTTACGATGTTATTCTCACATATTGCGGTTAGAGGAAGGTGTAAAATACCGTACTTACGTGTGAAAGGTTATGATCTCATATTTTTGCTCAGAGCGGCTATTACAGCCGATTACAGAACAATTCACCAGTATTTTATCAAAGTTCAAGCATTCAAAACGCTAACCATCACTATATTTCATAAGAGAAAGCACAATTTCATACAAAACAACGATAATTAAACAAGCAACGAACAAACATGACATGTCACGTACTTATTTGTTTGCCACAACCTCGGTTGTGGCAGCGGTGGAAAAGTGAAACTATGACAAGGACAAACAATAACAGCGCTTTCTCTGCTACTCCTACTGAAAGATACATAAGACTATCCCGTTCGGTCATTTTCCCCCACACCTCATGTCCGATCCAGTTATACTAGATTCATGCACTGTGACGTTACGTTACGTTCTGTCTTCTTGAGTGTCTCTTGTCTTTCAATGTATTTTGCGAGCTTGCTAGTCGAAGTTATTTTATTTAATTATAATAGGCGAAATAAAGAATAATTTTTAGGTTTAGTGTCAATAAAGCCCTAGCCCTATATTTTTCATAAATTATTTATCATATTATAGTCTTAATTCTTATGTAACTAGGGTAATTTATTCTTATATTCTGTGTGCTGTCAGCTGCTCACAATAACCTTTCGTCATTGCGAGCGAGTAAGCCTAATTAGTTGATAAAAAGTATAGCAGCAACAGTGAACGGCATGGCGAAGGAAGAAGACGATGATTTGCCCGACAAGGATGCGGCGAAGGAGTTCTACGCAAAATATGAACCCAAGGAAATCATAGGCAGGTGAGATCTATATTTGGGACGCAAGTGTCAATCGTCAGGAACGTGATTTCTTTGGAGTTGCGAGGCTGCCAAGAGCGGCTAGCGGAAAAGACAATTGATCAAACGCCAGGCGTTGTTGTACATAACAAGACATTACTCATAAGTAATGTTTTCTGTTTGACCTTGAGAATGAAACCTAGCAATGCCGCCGTCCGGCATCGATTTTCGAGTGAATCCGGCTATAATCTGATATATCCAGAGTTCAAGGACGCCTCATTGTTAATTTAAATTCGACTCAATTGATGTAAAGCACTTTTTTATTGTTGAAGATTGTTTAAAAGTTTGATTAGCTTTAAGTGACTTATTCACCCATATCAAAAGCATTTTAAATGGGGAAAATTTAACAGAAATGTCTAGAATCCTTAACTTTTACTTTGTTTCAATAACTGAAATTATATAAAATAATAACAACAGTTATTGTAACCAACTTAACCATGGATTTCACTGATAAATAAATATGTACTTATATATTTTAAGTAATACGGATATCCATAGTACTCCCTATAAAGGATTTTGGGGTTATTTTAATACATTTGTTGACAAAAACATTTTAGCAATTAGCCAAAGAATTGTGAAATTACTTGTAAGAACATATACCTTCTTATATATTTATTTAAACTAACACGATTTTCACTCTTAATTTTAAACTAACGTACAAAATCACGTACAAACTTACGTTTATTTATGGCCCGACTAATGATCAAAATGAGGGACAGGGGATTTCGTCTTTGTGGAATCCAGTGATTAGCAAATGTAAGGGGGAAAAAACATCCCATCACATACCATTGCATGTTGTGAGTGTTGTGTGTAGGCAGTGACAACCCTAGCATAATTACTAATCAAGATCAAGTGCGGGTAGCTCGCACAGCAAGATGTTGATACAATTCCTCGCCAGTCTGCCTGTGACCACGAACATAACGTCACATTCGGAACGTCAGGCCATAAATAAACGTAAGTTTTTACGCGATTAAGTGCCAGTTGCACCATCCACACTTGACAGACTGATCAACGTCACCCGGCGCGCCACGGCGGTTTACTATGAAGCTTTCCATAGAATTAAATTTAGCGAACTCTTTAACGATGACAAATAGTCTGGTGCAGCCAACCCTAAGTCCCGTGTTAGTTTAAAATTATATACCTTCTTATTCTAAAAGGAAGGTAAAGGGGTATTCAATACCATGTGGTGTCCATGTTTTGGTTGCTGTAGTTAAAGCCTGTTATGAATAGAAATATTAGCAAAATAATTAAATTAAAAACTGCCCAAATTGGTAATAACTAATTCCAAATATTTATTGCATCAGCCCTAATTTACAAATAAATGCATGCACTATTTGCTTATTTCAGGGGCATCAGCTCAACCGTCCGAAGATGCGTAGAGAAGGAGACAGGCCGGGAGTATGCTGCCAAGATCATAGATCTTAGTCAGGAGTCCACGGACGGAGTAGATACACACACCATGAGAGATGCCACCAAGCAGGAGATACATATCCTGCGGATGGTAGCCGGACACCCTTATATTAGTGAGTGAGTTGTTATAGCACACAATAAAACTACACAACTGTATATGAATAGTGGCAGAAGATGAGAGACAGAGAGAGAACAAAATTTAGGTAAAAATTGTAAAAACAAACAATTAGCTCCATGCATGAATTTATTTTTATTTTTGGATTCATAATTTATATCGTTGGAACACTGGAAATGATAAAAATACTTTTATAAACCTTAACATTATTTTATTAAAAAATATTTAAAATGTTGAAAATTTTTGAGCGGTTGAAACGCTCATAATTTTTGGCGCGAATTCGACAGAGCGTGATAACGTCACACGTTGGGCGGCCCAACTGACGTTTGCTACTAATGACACTAATCTGTCGAACGCGTGACGTCACGTGGCGTTTCGAGCGTTTCGCTCACTAGCTTTTCGCGGGCAAATTTTAGTACTTTTTATTTATAATTTTAAGTAATTAAATGGTAATTTAAAAACGGAAATGCATTTGTAACATGATATAACGGTAACAAACATCCGAATTAAACATATTTCGTTCAAATATAAACTTCATTCATTCGGTGGTTGCGAGCGGCACAGGATCGGTCGGAGTGGCGAGCCTTGGGGGAGGCCTATGTCCAGCAGTGGACGTCTATCGGCTGACATGATGATGATGATGATGATGATAAACTTCATGCATGAGGCAAATTTTTACGTTTCTAAGCTTATTTGGGGCTTACTACATTTTTTTCATAGTTTTGTAACTATATAAAAAAAAACAAGTGCAGTGATATACACGCATCAGCTTTCAGCTGCTAGTGTATTAAACAATATAATATAATAATATAATTGTAGGAAATGACTAGAGATATAGCCCGAATGAAAACACGCCCTAAACGTTTTGCCATTTATTTCAGTCATTTCCTACATCTGGCGACCGTGACAGGACGTGTTTTCATTCGGGCTATATCTAGTCATTTCCTACAATAATATATTCTCGCAAACCCGCTATGTCAGTAGAAAAACGCGCGTCATTCAAATTTTCTATGAGAGGTTTGTCCTGTTTGCTCGTCTATAACTACTTGTATATACTACAGGGTTGATATGATTTAAATCACTTGATTTAAATCAGTGATTTAAATCGTGATTTTAATCAAGGGATTTTTTCAAAAAAAATATTGATTTAAATCATTAAATTTTTACTACAACCAAATCGGCCCAAAATTGTTTATAGGGAATTCCCCGGACCACTATGGCACGCACACATGTGCAAGCGAGTCATAGCGTAACAGTTTCGGGGAAACCCCGAAACTATGGATGGTATAGAAAAGGATGCCAATCTCTTAAGGCAGAATTGTTGCAAAAGTGACCGCTTTCAGCTTTAAATAATAGTTCCTAATCTCTCCGGTGGCGCTAGTTAGGGTCTGGGACATGAGTATAACATGAACCAACAAATAACCCGACCAAATTACGTAGTGTTTTTGGTAGTATTTCGGTGTATGGTGGCGCCGCCTAATTACTGTTTTTTGATGGACACTTTTCATACATAGAGATTTGGCTCCTTTATATACCTATATATAGTCTCCATGCCCGAAACCATAATACGAGGCGCATGGTACCGAAACAGTTCCAGGATTCCCCGAAACTAAAACACGAGACGCATTTCGCTTTTCGCCCGGTCATTCGTAATTGACTAGTTAAAGAGTGAATACAACAAAAAGATGTCTGTAAGAAAAAAAGATGCTGTGTGGGTTTATTCTTTCAAGTGGCATACGTCGTTTTCGAGTTGAAGGAATTTCAATTTTATTTTAATTAATCAAATTCCAAATTTAAATGACGTTAATTGTCCGCGAGGCGGTTCCTGTCACTTCAAGGGTTATTTCGATGAAAAAAAGTCCGCTTCCGGCAAGTTTAAGAAAGCGGTGTGTAACTGAACTGAACTGGCTATTTAATTAATAAAAACAGACAAGAAAATGAAAAAAATGAAAAAAATCTGAATTAAATCAAATAAATCCGATTTAAATCTAATTAATCGGATTATGGAGTAGGATGGACCTTTTGGAGTAGGATGCGCAGCACTGAAAACTGTATCCTTGCCGTAATTAGTGAGGATTTGCAAAGTCCAATTTGTAGGTTTTGGCTGTCTCTGCATCAAGATGCGAACCGGAAGTAGTAGGTTATTCTATTCTATTCTATTTTATTTTATTTTAAATTGTAATTTTAAATATATAATTATTGATTTTGATTTTTATCTGTTATTTTTACTTTTAACTTTTTACACTTGTCTCATCTTATAGGTAATTCTGTGTTTTATATGGGAACTTGCCTGAAATAAAATCAATTGAATTTAATTTTAATTTAATTTAATTATTATGATTTTTTTATAAAAATCGTGATTTTTATCAACCCTGATATACTATGTCTACGTGCTAAGGGCTCAGATCACTTGCCTATAAGATAGAGCATGTCAAAGTATCAGCGGTCACTTCATATTAGGCGCCATTCATTTATTACGTAAGACGATTTAGGGGGGGAGGGGGGTCGAACATGTCTTATTTTGTCTTACAAGGGGTCGGGAGGGGGTTTTCAGAGTTCTTACGTAAGATCACAAAGATGCGAAAAATTTCAAACTTCTATGAAATTATGACGTTTTAAATAATACTTCCACGCTATGTTATCAAGCACGGTGCAGAGTTAGCTTAGACGGCCTCCAGTACCTTTGTAGGAACAAATAAACATTCCAAAAATGTATTTTTTTAAATAAACAATAAAACAAACCAAACTTGTATTCAGTTTTTCCTTTAGATTTTTACGTAATATGGGGAGGAGGGGTCGGCCTATTCTTATTTTTTCTTACATAGGGGTTGGAACACTGACAAAAAGTCTTAAGTAATAAATGAATGGCGCCTTACTACACCTACGGATCCTATGCGTGACCTTATATGCTTCATTGTGCATAGTCCTTAGGTAGTAAAGGGTTATTTTCTCTGCATCACATACATAGTTGGTGACATAAAATGTCACTGCATTGTGATAATGTCAGACATTTATTATGCATTCATAAACACACGATAAAGGTATTAAAACACTAAATAAACTGATAATTTAGCAATTAGTATTACCGCAAATAGTAGAGGTGTGTCATCACAAAACAAATACACTTAAGGACATTGAAAACTTGTCAGTTTGCACAGACATTTTCATATAATGACCCGTTTTCACTGTTAATGAGTGTATAATGTTTGATAAAGTGAGTGTGGACTTTAATCTAAAGTAAGGACTTTAAACACGACGAAAATCATACTTTGACCGTCCTGCTCCTATCTCTATCACACGCGCGTAGTTATATAGCTGTCAAGTCCACGGTGCCGGCAGTCAATGCCACTGTGCGAAAGGGACAGCAATATAATTATGTGCGTGCGATAGAGATAAAATACTAAAAATTACGGAACCCTCGGTGGGCGAATCCGACTCGCACTTGTTTTTTTTCTTTTATGTTGACAAACGTTTCCTATCATCTAACAGTGTATAATTTTGTTTCAGTTGAATTACAAGACGTGTTTGAATCGGAAACATTCATATTCTTAGTATTTGAACTGTGCAAGAATGGGGAGCTGTTCGACTATCTCACTTCAGTGGTGACACTCTCCGAGAAGAAAACTAGATATATCATGAGGTAAGCAGTTCACACTTCCCCCTCACCCCCTGTTCAGCGTTGGAGGTAATGGCGACCAAATGAAAACAGGGATACTAATAATCTAGATTTAATGTTAACAGAAGGCTGGTTGCAATCAAAGTGGGAAAACAGTGCTGATTTGAGAAAATTGCCTTCGTTGCAGGACTTCAAAACCTTCCTAAAGAACCGAGCTGACCGGCTGGAAGCGATAAAAATCTCTGCTGTATAAAATCGTCCACCCCCTCAGGTCGATCCTTCGCGTTTTCTGGCCAAAAAACTATACATACTTACGAATGTGCTTCGCATACTGACAGCTGATGTAGATGGCGTACAAGTCGTACAACTATAGGGCACGATTATTTCTCAGTGACTTGAATAGTCATAGACGTAGCCTGGAATTTTCGCGTCAAAACAAAAGACTCGTAATCTTGCTAGAGTTAGACACATTTTTTATCGATATCGATAGTTGGGTAATGGAAAAAAAAAACGGTCCGATATCTATATATCAGAGAGATAGAGTCATAGTCATAAATAGAGATGGCGCTAATCGCAATATTTGTAATATTGCGATTAGCGCCATCTTTCGATGCATAGCGAAACGTGTTTGATTCGACACGCGTTAGATGGAAGCTCTGAGTACTCCATGTTCCTTCGTAGCGTTGAAACTACCAAATTGTTTTGTTTTTTTGCTTTGATTTGATTTTTAATCGAATTTGAATCATATTGAAAGGATCTGAAAAATGGGTTTTTATATTAGAAACAGTTCAGAAATACTCGTAGTCTTGACACAGTCTAGTTGAGCATCTCATTCATAATCTATAAAACGAAGAACATAATATAAACATCTTCCGCAGAACTAACCGCAAACGACTTTGTAAAATTTTGCATGAAATAGAACACAACCTAATTGAGAATCCTCTAAATTTCCCTCATACCATAGAGTAACTTATACTAGAGCGGTACTGTCATAGTAAATTTTGTAACCCCAGTAAATTCACTGCCATCTGTCGACACACTTTAAAACTAAAAATGAAGATTTATAAAAATACGACAAAATGTATTTAAATATGGATAAATGATTTTTTTTATTTGCATTAATTATTTTTATGATTTTGACCCATGTTCTTTCACTGATATGCGTTACAATTGTTAAATAACAAACGAAACCGTCAACGCCATCTATACGTCAGTAGGCCAAAGCTAGTAGCGCCCTCTGGCCGAGAATCAAATTTTCTTGATTTTCGAGGCACGTTTTTTCCTTAGACTGTATCCAACTATTACGGAGTTATATCTATCTTTGCTCATACCTAAACCTGTACGTAAGTGACCTCACGCACCTAACCTCTGAATTGTCTCAAGTTAAAACAAAAGCTGTGTATAAAACTAAATACTATTAACAAAAATAAAGGCTTAAATAACTAATTACACTCCATTAACGAAATAACCAAGTAATAATCGCACTAGTGCAACCGACCACAAATAAATCGAATGCGTCAAGAATGTCAAGATAATAGATTCGCGAACATCGCGCGCACTCGTTTGACCCAGTCGCTTACTAGCTCTTGCGCAGCTCTGTTCTCCTGGTACCTCTGTACGGTACTTTGCAAGTTTGTCTGCAAGTTTCATTGTCTATAATGTTGAGTGTGTGTAAACATTTTCAAAAGGCGCCTGAAGAAAGGTATGTGCATTTTATTGGGTGGAATTGCGATACAGCGAGGAAATGCTGCCAGCATCTACGGCACTATGCCGCAGGGAAATAGTTTTTAGTTATTTATTTTAAGATTAGTTTTATTTATTTTGAGTTTTAGTTTTTAAGTTTTATAAGTTAGTTATTTAATTTTGTATTAATTATGTAATGTATAATATAAAATGTATGTATAATATCTTTGTATAATATTTAAAAAAAAATGGGTGGAATGTAGATGTTTTGGTTAAATATTAATATCTGGGAGACCGAGCTTTGCTCAGAAAACATATAAAAACTCAAAAATGCGCGTTTTCCCAGACATAAGACCTAGCTAGATCGATTTTGCGCCTTCGAAAACCCCTATATAGCAAATTTCGTCAAAATCTTTAGAGCCGTTTCCGAGATCCCCGAAATATATAAATATATATAGATATACAAGAATTCCTCGTTTAAATGTATAAGATTTACAACATAATATTAGAAAATGTACCTACATTTACTCAGTTTTCAAATACAGCTCAAAAGTTAATTAATGAACCGATTTACAAGACCGAAGTGATATATTAAGTGCTCCGTGAATTAAGTTTTGTACGGAGCACTAAAATACATTATTAAATTATTGTGCAGCCAATACCAACCATACACAATGTATACGAATCCCGGTTATTTGAACCTGAATCATGGATGTTTTCTACGTATTTAAGTATGTATTTATTTATTTGACTATCTATATCGTTGCCTAGTACCCATAGTACAAGTTTTGCATTGTTTGAGGCTAGGTTGATCTGTGTAAGATTACTAAGGTTGTCCCTGAATAAAAAACAAAATAATAAAATTACTTATCTATAGTATGCCTCGCGACAGTTCAAGTTCATATTATAAATGGTTTTTTTTTTAATAAAGCGTAGTTTACTCTTATTCTACTTTAAAGAATTGTCCTATGTAGTTATTGAATAAGTATAATACAATAATTGAAATATCTTTAGTACAAGTTTTGCATTGTTTGGGGCTAGGTTGATCTGTGTAAGATTACTAAGATTGTCCCTGAATAAAAAACAAAATAATAAAATTACTTATCTATAGTATGCCTCGCGACAGTTCAAGTTCATATTATAAATGGTTTTTTTTTAATAAAGCGTAGTTTACTCTTATTCTACTTTAAAGAATTGTCCTATGTAGTTATTGAATAAGTATAATACAATAATTGAAATATCTATAGTACAAGTTTTGCATTGTTTGGGGCTAGGTTGATCTGTGTAAGATTACTAAGATTGTCCCTGAATAAAAAACAAAATAATAAAATTACTTATCTATAGTATGCCTCGCGACAGTTAAAGTTCATATTATAAATGTTTTTTTTTTAACAAAACTTAGTTTACTCTTATGTTCTACTTTAAAGAATTGTCCTATGTAGTTATTGAATAAGTATAATACAATAATTGAAATATCTATAGTACAAGTTTTGCATTGTTTGGGGCTAGGTTGATCTGTGTAAGATTACTAAGATTGTCCCTGAATAAAATACAAAATAATAAAATTACTTATCTATAGTATGCCTCTCGACAGTTCAAGTTCATATTATAAATGTTTTTTTTTTTTAATAAAGCGTAGTTTACTCTTATCACTTATGTTCTACTTTAAAAAAAAATCCTATGTAGTTATTGAATAGGTATAATACAATAATTGAAATATCTATAGTTGTTATTGCTTTGGTTTTATCACTATTTAAAAAAAGTTTTTATTTTTATTCTCTTTATTTATTCTTTTTCTTATGTTAGGTTTTTTATAATATGCATATAAAAGTAAAATATAAAAACACTTAACAAAACAATACAAAATACATATAAACAAATTATAAAAAACCTAACCTAGGGTGCCGCCAGCAGCGGGGCAGGGCCCAAGCTGCCGGTGGTCAGGGCCGCAGAGAGAGGAACCGGCGGACTATCCGCGCCGTGTCCAAGATCACCGCCTTCTGCATCTGACCCTTGATCCAACCACCTAGCGAGAGTCTCTCAAGGTGTTGGTCGAGACTCTTCGCTATGAGACCGTTCGCTGAAACGACTATCGGGACAATGATCGTCGAATCAACATCCCACATGGCGGTTATCTCGTGAGCCAAGTCTAGGTATTTACTGGACTTGTCCTTCTCGGCTTTCACGAGATTCTCATCATGGGGGATGGTGATGTCGACGAGCACGGCCCGGCGCTGCGATCGATCTATTATCACAATGTCAGGCTTATTGGCTACAATAGTCCTGTCAGTGATGATAGATCGATCCCAATAGAGCGTGGCACGACCATTCTCGAGAACTGGCACAGGTAAATACTTGTAGTACGGTACTTCGCAGTCCACAAGGCCGTATAGAAGAGCAAGCTGCTGGTGAATAATCCTGGCTACGAGATTATGTCTGTGCAAGTACTCGCCGTTAGCAAGATGAGAACAACCGGAAATGATATGCCTGAGTGACTCTCCGGGACGGCGGCATGCCCGACAAATGTCGACCGTACCGTCCTTCAGGATATATTTCCGATAGTTGTTCGTCATCATAACTTCGTCCGCAATTGCACAGGCAAAACCCTCGGTTTCTCCGAAGAGGTCCCCGAATCGTAACCAGTTCACCGACGCGAGCAGGTCTACATCGGGTCCCGTGAGGGCCTTGTAGAACCGCCCATGTAGCACCTTACTCTCCCATACCGCCTTGCGGCCCACAGCACTTTGTACCACAGGTTTGTGCCAGTTCTCGTTTGCCAAGGAGAGCGGCGTGAAGTTCCTGTCCACTGCCACCACATCACGATGCATCCCACACTCGTTGTTAAGGAAATAATTCCTGAGATTGCACACCTCGCGGTTGTGGAGATCTTTGGCGTTAAGGAAGCCTCGACCTCCACACTTCCGTGAGATGTACAATCTCATAACTGACGAGCGTGGGTGTAGCATACGGTGTGTGGTGAGTAGTAGACGGACCCTCCGATCCAGGGCGTCCAGCTCGGTCTGAGTCCACCTTAGTATGCCAAAGGAGTATATGAGTATGGGCATTACCCAGGCGTATTATTTTTATTTATTATTATTTAATATTATAAAAAAAGAGTGATGAGTAAAGATACTTCTTATTTGAAAATAATTAGTGTCGAGTAGCAGTACTGATAGTTCCGATACTTGACGCTAGATGTACACTACGAAAATATTAGTCTTTTTGGTAACAAAACCGATGTATGGAGTGAGCACTCTGTGTTTTCTTGTTATTTTTTTTTTATTCAAAATAGTTGTCTTAATTCTTAAGTGTTAATTCTCTTTGGTCAGGCCTATTACGGATTGTTATGTAACCATTCTTCTGACTTGTTTCAGACAAGTCCTAGAGGGCGTGCGATACATACACAGCAAGAACATAGTCCATCGAGACCTGAAACCCGAAAACATCTTATTGGACGACCAGCTGAACGTCAAAATCACAGATTTCGGCTTCGCTAAAGTTCTTAAAGAGGGAGATAAGTTGTTCGGTAAGTCACAAATTCTTTTGGTGGATCAACTTCTCTTTTTATAATTATGATCCGTCAGACCGGCGACAATAGTTTGTTAAAAGGAAAGTTATACTACTTTCTAGTAATATATTATGCTCAATAGATGACCCATTATGGAAAGGGCTTATAACTGCCATAAAAATGTATGTTTGGTTATTTTAAATATCATAAAACCATTTATCTAAGAGTGACCCAGGAGACCGGCGTAACCATCGCAACGAGTGACATATTGTGACAAAAGTTGATTCACCCCTTTAATTCATGGGTGTGTTTGCGCTGCCTGAGCAGGACACCTTACTGCTAGAGAGAGATAGTAATATATGTAGATAGACACAAGAACGTAGTCTGTCGAGGCATGAAACCCAAAAACTTAGTGGACGACCAGCTGAACGTCAAAATCACAGTTTTGACTAATAGTAGTAATATTAAGTATGAAATAATAATGATTTGACTTATTTTGAAAAACAGTAAAAATATACATATTGCGTTTGTACAAACAACAAATTTTTCGTATAACATTAAAACTTGGTAACTCAATTACAACTAAAAATAGCTTCGCATTGGACATTTAACCTTTCTGCTATAATCTTTAATAATACTAAATGACTCGTGGCAATTATTTGTGATCTTATCCCACCATTTTTGTACGCATGACTGACGTCAATTTAAAATAACTTCAGATATCGGGGTTAAAGTTGCATTTCGCTCAAGAGGTCACGGTCCGATTCCCGTACTAATCTTAGGTTTACAATCAAGTTCATACAATGTCGCAAGTCTATTGTTTTAATGCATGGTACCAGGGGTGCAGAAGAACAAAAGAGTGTTATATTAAAGTTGGTGTCTAAAGGAGTCAAGTCAAGCGGTTTACTTAGCAAATGCTGGTTTCCTGGTGAACATACACTGATTTTTTGGTGACTTGGGGGTTATTTTCTCGAACGGTACCCAACCCACCCAATTTACCACGAATTGGTATTTTCATTTTTAGGGTTCCGTACCCAAAGGGTAAAAACGGGACCCTATTACTAAGACTCCGATGTCCGTCTGTCTGTCCGTCTGTCACCAGGCTGTATCTCATGAACCGTGATAGCTAGACAGTTGAAATTTTTACAGATGATGTATTTCTGTTGCCGCTATAACAACAAATACTAAAAAGTACGGAACCCTCGGTGCGCGAGTCCGACTCGCACTTGGCCGGGTTTTTTTATGAGATATTAGTAATGTCAACACATTAATACCTAGTAATAATATTGCCACAAGATCAGCTAAATAGGAGGCATACAGTTGAAGGTAAAGTAAATTCGAAGAACAGATGCGAATAACGGAGATTAAGCGCGAAATAATCTGAATGATATTTGTTGTATGATGCTTGCCGAGGGATATGTAGCCTGATATAGGTACTATACCACTATACTAGTATTTGCGCAAATTGCCTCAGTGTAAGTAAACGCAGTAAAGTGAATTTGGCCGCCAAAGATTGTATTCGTTAAGGCTCCGACTTAACCAGCAATTATCTAAAATCGCATGACTTTAAACTTATCTTGAAAAGGAAACATTAGTGTGACGTGATTCAGTTCAGGGTCATAATTCACGCTTTAAGAATTATTTTAATACGCAACCTCCTTTTTGGCTTAAGCTGCAAGGCATACGAAATTAAATTACAGAAATTAAATAGAGAAGGGATAACTTCTGCAGTCATATATGTACCGTTTTCGTACTCTAAAATGTATTGAGAGCTTCGTCTACAACTACATATGTGACGTTTTCGACTAAAATGTACCACGTGTAGTTTTATGGAAATAACGTACGTCTTATTGACAACCGACCCTTTTGGTTGAAAACGGCATTCCGTCGCAGTTAGGAGTCTGTGTCTTGCCTATTTCTAAGATTAGCATATTTGACACCAATACGAAAATCCTCTAACCAGATAGGTACGCACTATCAGCATATTATATGTCAAGGATTCAAGGTCTGTTGGATATGCGGGTCTACTTAATGCCGCGTTGTGATTGGCTGTTTAGAGGGCATTGTGAGGTTGCTAATTACGCAGTTATCTGTGTAAACAAGGACTAGATGATTAGATTCTAACAATATTCTCATCTCCTAATTATTTAGGTTATTGTATTAGGCTGTCTGATTAGATCTTCATGCAGTAAGGGCTTTCTTGTTTGACACTATGTGTATCCCCAATTGCGTTGCCCCGTTTTTGAGCGAGATGGCATTAATTTAATAAATAATATAAGTACCTATGCATTTGTTACAGAGCTGTGCGGCACGCCGGGCTACCTTGCGCCGGAGACGCTGAAGACGAACATGTTCGAGGACGCGCCCGGGTACGGCATGGAGGTCGACATGTGAGTACTGACGTCCCTTTAGCTCCCTTCTACTACACGGCCATACTTACAGAGCTGTGCGGCACGCTGGGCTACCTGGCGCCGGAGACGCTGAAGGCGAACATGTTCGAGGACGCGCCCTTGTACGGCATGGAGGTCGACATGTGAGTACTGACGTCTCTTTACTGCCCTTCTACTACACGGCCATACTTACAGAACTGTGCGGCACGCTGGGCTACCTGGCGCCGGAGACGCTGAAGACGAACATGTTCGAGGACGCGCCCTTGTACGGCATGGAGGTCGACATGTGAGTACTGACGTCTCTTTACTGCCCTTCTACTACACTGCCATACTTACAGAGCTGTGCGGCACGCTGGGCTACCTGGCGCCGGAGACGCTGAAGGCGAACATGTTCGAGGACGCGCCCTTGTACGGCATGGAGGTCGACATGTGAGTACTGACGTCTCTTTACTGCCCTTCTACTACACGGCCATACTTACAGAACTGTGCGGCACGCTGGGCTACCTGGCGCCGGAGACGCTGAAGACGAACATGTTCGAGGACGCGCCCTTGTACGGCATGGAGGTCGACATGTGAGTACTGACGTCTCTTTACTGCCCTTCTACTACACTGCCATACTTACAGAGCTGTGCGGCACGCTGGGCTACCTGGCGCCGAAGACGCTGAAGGCGAACATGTTCGAGGACGCGGCCGTGTACGGCATGGAGGTCGACATGTGAGTACTGACGTCTCTACTGCCCTTCTACTACACGGCCATACTTACAGAGCTGTGCGGCACGCCGGGCTACCTGGCGCCGGAGACGCTGAAGGCGAACATGTTCGAGGACGCGTACGGGTACGGTACGGAGGTCGACATGTGAGTACTGACGTCCCTTTTTATCCTTATAGACTAATCCTAAGTGTAAGGCCTGAGTGGACGCTCGAGTTGGGCGTGCAGCGGGGCGGGGCGTGCGGCGTGCATATTAAACAAATGCAAACGTATAGGAGTGGCCTTAGTGCACGCTGCTTACATCACTTGTGAGCCCGACGCCACGCTGCACGCCCCGCCGAACGCTCCGCTTCGAGCGTCCACTCAGGCCTTACACTAAGAACACTTGTCGTAAAAATATAAATTAGACAACCATGGAATTAAATAGCAGATTGTACATAAAGATCGTAAAATAGCCATAATAAATCCATAGTTTTTAGACCAAGATCCTACACCTAGTTAGTAAAGCTTTTTTTTTTGCTGATAATGTGATTTATTTACTGTGAACTTTATTACAGTAAAACATATGTCTTGGCGCTTGGCTTCTAAATTATACATGAAATGATTTTGGTGGGATCCATTTTAAGCGCGGTTTAGACTAGGTATTTTCATTACATTCTGATCAAAATTTTGAATGCAGTTTACCTTAGTAGTCTGCATTGTAACGTAACATGCATGCAAGTTCTTGCTAGTTAGTTCTAGCGAAGCCTCGCTTTATACAAGGCAACTTGGACCCGAGCGAAGCGTGGTTCGATACAGGTCGAGGATGAAATACATATTTATACTAGAGTTTGCTTCACTTCGATTGCGAACAAAATAAATTCAAATTCGAGACTGAATAAATAAGGACCTACCTACCTACCTACTTGGACCCGCAAAACATAATTCAAAATTAGCCTCATGCATGAAGTTTATATTTGAACGAAATATGTTTTATTCGGATGTTTGTTACCGTTATATCATGTTACAAATGCATTTCCGTTTTTAAATTACCATTTAATTACTAAAATTATAAATAAATAGTACAAAAATTTGCCCGCGAAAAGCTAGTGAGCGAAACGCTCGAAACGCCACGTGACGTCACGCGTTCGACAGATTAGTGTCATTAGTAGCAAACGTCAGTTGGGCCGCCCAACGTGTGACGTCATCACGCTCTATCGAATTCGCGCCAAAAATTATGAGCGTTTCAACCGCTCCAAAATTTTCAACATTTTAAATATTTTTTAATAAAATAATGTTAAGGTTTACAAAAGTATTTTTATCATTTCCGGTGTTCCAACGATATAAATTATGAATCCAAAAATAAAAATAAATTCATGCATGGAGCTAATTGCACTTTGATCGTAACTGCGCATTTATCGATTTCCGCTACCTAAAGGTTGTCTGGAAGAGATCGCTTTTTAGCGATAAGATCACCTGTTGTTTACCTCTACTTCTGTTGCTGTTTTCTTTCTGTATTGTTTTTTATTGAGGTGTGCAATAAAGAGTATTTGTATTGTATTGCAATAGTCTACTGTTTCCCTATCAACGCGAGAGATTTCTACGACATCGTTCGTTATTATTGTTATTAAATATCTTGTTTATCTACAATTGCATAACCCCTCTATTATCTTAATGTACTAATTATCGGAGACGCGTTTCGCTTCGGTTCTGTGATGCCTATTGGATACCTACGCGATAAATATAGGAAGATAGAAACGTAGAAGTCGTAGGTAGAAATTACAGCATTGGTGGCCTACTGGTAGATAAGCATTGACGACTTTTAAACCAAAGTTCGCAAGTTCAAACCCCGGCTCGTTCGTACGAACGATTTTTATGAGTAATCAAATATTTTTAAGCGACCCAATCCGATATTTATACGGATACAGAGTAACGATGTTTTTGCCGGCCACAAAGCATCACATATTTTTACGGAGTTAATGTCGTCATATACTTATGGCTCCAATGGAGGATCAGATATTTTTGCACGGCTGCCCACAGTCATATATTTGTGCCGGTTATTGGTGCCGGTGTTCACATAATTTTGATTTTTATAAGTAATCAAATATTTTTAAACGACCGGATCCGATATTTATGCGGATACAGAGTAACGATGTTTTTGCTGGCCAAAAAGCATCACATATTTTTACGGAGTTAATGTCGTCATATACTTATGGCTCCAATGGAGGATCAGATATTTTTGCACGGCTGCCCACAGTCATATATTTATGCTGGTGACTGTACAATGTGTTTTTTGGAACTTCGTACGAAATGTTATATTTACCAATCGCTTTTCGGTGAAGGAAGACATCGTGAAGAAACTAGACTAATCGCCAAAGCGTTGTATTGTAGATTCCTCTTTTGGGTTGGAAAGTCAGATGGCAGTCATATTCATAAGTGCATGTGCTAATTCTTCCTCTTAATAGGGATGTTGACTATTTTCATTGTTTGCATGTGTTTAGAACTGTTTTCATTTTATAGATAGACACGTAATTATTGCAAAAAAAATTCTTTTATTAATTTTTATTCATTAATTTTTAATAAAAAATCGACGTTAATTAGTTTATTTTGCAAGATTAGTGATAAAAGAGTTTTGTATTAGGAGAGTGTTTATGAGACGAAGAGCATCCCAGTAGTTTTCATTCTTATCGTATTATGTACTAGAGACCCACCCCGGCTTCGCACGGGTTACACAAAACCTTTACAAATTACACACTAAAACCTTCCTCAAGAATTATCCCCTTCGGCCGCGTATGTAACCGGAGTTTGGTAACCAGTTACCTAAGAAGAAAAAATGATCTTCATAGGATACTGGTATCCAAGTGATATATTTTTATCCTTTTCTGATACCTGTATGATTGTTCGTAACTAGTATCCAGTAAGGAATAAATAATACTCTTATGAACATAATATTCAATTATCAACTTAACTAGGCGGAGCCCCGCTTCGCGGGGCTCCCATTTTCGGGCAGTTTGCCCCTCGGGCATCTGAAGCTACCTAACAAACCTAACCTACAACCTACGCTTTTTTCCCCAGTGTAATGTTTTCACGGATATCACACTAAATCAATAGGTAGGTAGGTTCGTTAGGTAGCTTCAGATGCCCGAAGGGTAAATCGCCCAAAAATAGGAGCCGTCGGGCTCCGTCTAGTTAAGTTGAGCATTCGACATTTTTACAATTCATCATTTCGAGAATCCAACATTATGAGAATTTAACATTATGTTCCTAAAGGGATAATACCATACCTTAACTATCTTTCAAGCAGTTACCTACGAGGAATATAAAGTACTTTCTCGTACTCGTTAGGAAGTTTTCCTAGGTTGTAACTGGGTTACGTGAAAGGAAAAAAATATATCACTTGGATACCAGTATCCTATGAGGATCATTTTTTCTTCTTAGGTAACTGGTTACCAAACTCCGGTTACATACGCGGCCGAAGGGGAATTATCCTATTGATAGGTGAAAACCGCATCAACATCCGTTGCGCAGTTTTAAAGATCTAAGCATACATAGGGACAGACAGACAGCGGATAGCGACTGTTTTATAATATGTAGTGAAGCTGTCTGTAGAAAAAACATTTTTTTTTTGTAAAAGTGTATACTTAATAATGTTATTTTTTTTTAATTTCAGTTGGGCATGCGGAGTTATAATGTTCACATTGTAAGTATACACGATCTTTTAACATGCCACCTTATATAACCACCTTGTTGGTGATATACCTACCTTGTAGCGTTGCCATCTGGTATATCCGATCTGCCAAGGTGCTAACAAATATCTGAACACGCCTCTATTTTCAAGGCTAGGCTTATATGCAAGGTTCTTCTTCTTCTTGTGTTAGGGGCTATATAAGGCTCCAAAGCCTATGTATCACTGCGACCATCTCTGATCTATTGTGATCGCCACCTACTACAACTCTCGATTCAAACCTGCAACTTCAAACAGCTGCAGGATCTTTTTGATTTCGAGAGACTTTAACTCCTCCGGGCGCAATATATGTCCACCCAGGATTAAGTCACGAGTACGCATTAGGCAGAGCACTCTGTGAAGATGTGTAGGGGCGTCTCCTCTGCCTCCATACAGAGTCTGCACCGCCCAGGGACCGGACAACCCTTTCCGCGATAAAACCCTTTCAATGGGCGACACTTAAACACGGCTAACACATTGAAAGACTTTCCCTTTTGAACTGCAAGCCCATTCATACCCCTACCTTTGACTAACCCTTACCGAAAAGCTAACCAAAAATCAGGCTAGCCCTTAATAAGGGTTACCCTTATCTTTAAGCGCTTTTTATAAAGGTTTCCCTTTGCGTGAAAGAGACAGGATTAGTATATATCTACGGTAGTGTATGAAAAGGAAAGAAAATACGTGCCTAGTCAAAGAACGCCGCCGTCGCCGCCGACGATCGCTCGGATTCGAAGTAATGTGTGCTTTATGAACAAGGTAGACGACTTAAATTAGCACGCTTATATGCTAAAAGTGAAGCCCTTTATAAGGCTAACCCTTATAAGCAATATGCAAGGTGCTGGTGAGCGGATGATAAGGGTTTTGTAAGGGTATTTGGGCTACCGATTACTCAAATGTGGTAGCTTAATATAAGGGTTTTTAAAAGCAAAATAAAGGTTTTCGTCTGGCAAAGGGTATGGTGAGTTAAGCCTTATGCAATACCCTTATAAAACCCCGATAAGGGATAGCGGGCCGGTCCCTGGCACCGCCCCATGTCACGTTTCCCCATAGTGTGCATGTGCTTATGTAGGCCGCAGTGCCCGGTAAGCACCCTTACCAAGTTGCGCAGTTGGTTCCTAGACAGCGCTAAGGCGTTCGAAGACGCCTTTTTGCTGAAGGCCTTGATAAGCGCTTTGGAATGGTTCAAACCTGGTATTTCCCTCCAGAATTGAATGGTTTTGTAGTGACAGTAGGTCTTTAGGGTGAGCCGCGTTAGGCTTCTGGGAATACCACAAAACGGCTCAGGACTGTAGTTCTTCCCCTTAGCCCCTGCTCGCGCGAGTTCGTCGGCCTTTTCGTTTCCAACGATACCCGCATGCCCCGGGACCCAACGTAGAACAACCTATAGGCAAGGTTAGACTGCAGTGTAGATATTATTGAGAACCTTGTCCGCTCCGATATATCTGATGGTGATTAACTGTTGTTATTGGCATTATTGCATATTGTGTTCGTACAGTCTCCATCAGATATATAGGAGCGGCCAAGGTGCCCACAAATATCTGACCACGCCTCTATTGTCAAGGCGCTATAATGCATGTTCACATATTTTTGAGCACCTTGGCCGATGCGATATATCTGATGGCGCGACTACAATGTCAAAACTGTTTTATGAAAATGATGACTTATCCTCCTAAGTGAGGCCCAAGGTCCTACCTATAGTACGTCTTCGTTCGATGAAATTTAAATCCTATTTAATTGGAACAGTCGCTTTTGCTTTGTTTCGTTCAATTTTCCAACAACGCAAAATCCACTCTATTTCTTACACTATAGGTTCAAATTTCAGTGGCAAATTTTGGAACTTTCATTTGTATGGCTGGACCTTAGGAGGTTATATCCGCATTTAAATGAAAACAAAACTAATAACATCGATTAAGTGAGGCCAGGATTACACTTGTAAATTTACTTACGTAAGTATGGACACAGCTACAGAATGAGATATGAATATCGTTATCTCATTCTAGGAAATAGCTTTGTCCCTACTTACGTAAGTAAAACTTGCAAGTGTAATTCAGGCCTTTTTTTTTTTTTTTTTTTTTTTTTTTTTTTTTTTTTTTTTTTTTTTTTTTTTTTTTTTTTTTAACGTTGGGGAAATGCGTTTACGCATGCCACCTGGTCCGGGGGAACCAGGAGGGATGACGGACTAACCAGAGGACTACCGTCTAAAACCACCAACGAGTGCCAAATCCGCCTTAGATGGGGTGCCGCAGGGTCGCTATCAGCATTCGACCGCATGCAGTGTAATTCAGGCCTAACATCTGACAATCGTCATAAGAGTTAAGCCGCTTGTCTGTCGTGTTGTGTTGTGACGGGTATCGGTTTCATGCCTCATGCATCACAGAAATGTGAACGCAACCATATTAAATATATGAAACCGATACCCGTCACAACACAACACGACTTACACGACAGACAAGTGAATGCGGCTTGTCACAATAACTAATTAGTAGTTTATTATACTCAGAATCACACTCGTAATCGTTCCAGATGTTTATTGCACTGTTTATACCAAGTAAACAATGATTTGGGTTCAATGGTTGCAAAATATCTTTGTTACTGAACAAGATGTTTACTATTTAAGGGTCATTCCACCGTTTCGGGTGTAACACTTGAACTCGTTAAATAATGTTTTGTTCGATATTGTATTAAGGAACTAGGAAGTTGTAACTATTGAATCATCTACTATTTTGATAATATTTTCTTTTCCTGAACCCATAAATAGCTGTTTCGGGTGTTAGGCCAATTGGCCTATACCTTTTGAACATCAGTACCAAAATGCATAATTCAGCGAATTTTCTCAAGTAACCTCCAGTTTTATTTATGTCAAGTGATAATAGTTCTTAGTCTACTAAAACACTGAAGTAACACTTAGTATCGCTTTTTGATAAATTTTAATGAAAAAAATAACCTGTTTCGGGTGTTACGAGTAGGTGATTAAAACAGACTTAGGTATACGAAATTATGGGTCATTTATTTGAAATTATTGTGTTTTTTAATAAACCTTATTCAAAATATAAGTAACAAATGCTGAATTATTATTAAAATACATCAATATTAATAATAAAAACTACTCGAAGATGTCACACTGGGACACAATGATTTTTCTTTCGGAGCGATTATTTCCGAAAATATTTACTGATTCAAAAAATGGTTGTTGGTGCACCTATTCGTTTTGAACGATCTATAGAACGACATCCACATAATAGGATTAATGCGGAATAAAAATAAAATAATGAAGATTGTAGGGGAATTACCCTAAATTTTTCTTTATCTGTAATTTTTGTGTTATACCACTTTGTCATACAACATTGTAGTTTTCTAGCACTAACCAACGCGGAGAAAAGCCGCGGACGGACAGACAGACAGACGAACATAGCAAAACTATAAGGGTTCACTACGGAAGTACGGAACCCTAAAAATACAATCACTATAATAACACACTTAGCCTTTGTGATGGCCCGAGGACGCATCCAATCAAGACCCTCAGCATCCCTCGACTCGAACTTCAAGCTGCTGTTATCGGTGCTCGTCTCTCCCGCGTTTTTTCGTCCCGTCCCCCTCTCCATAAACTAAAACCGTTCAATTTATATTTTGGAGACCACGAGAAACACATCCATACCAGGGTTAGGTATTTATCTGAAGAGATGTCTACGAAAATCGTGAAGGAGACGGATTTTGTTTAATCTGCCTATAGACTATCATTTACCAGGTTGTCATTTCACGATTCATGAATTACTAGAAACTTTTTATTTCTCAGATTGGTGGGCTGCCCGCCGTTCTGGCACCGGAAGCAGATGGTGATGCTGCGGAACATCATGGAGGGGAAGTACTCCTTCACGAGCCCCGAGTGGGCTGATATATCAGGTACTATTATCGGTAGTTTCAGACAGCTTGCAATTTTCAGACAGGTTCTCTTCACTCTCTTAATAAACTTAAGCACTTACTGCCTATTAAAACTAAAGTTTTATTAATAAATTCCGTAATCCTGCCCATTATAGATTATGGTGATGTGTGTTATCCGGACTTAATGTAGAACTTCTCGACAAATTGGATCGGCTACTCAATAACTGCACTCGCTTCATTTTTTGCCTTCGTAAATATGATCATGTCTCATCTATTCGTTCTCAGCTTGGCCGGCTCCCCATCCGTCAATGTTCACATGTTATGTACTCTTTTTTCTGTGTTAAATGATTCTCATTCTCCTGAATACTTTAGGTCTTTTTTTCAATACTACGGCGTTACTCGCAAACGTCAACTTCGCTCTTCTGGCAAAATGTCTGTTCATCCCTCTTCACCGCACTGGGTTCATGTCGAATTCGTTTTCCGTGCAGGCGGCCCGTCTTTGTAACGGACTTCCCTACAGCATTAAAAATGCTCAAAATAAGCTTTAAAGTACAAATTAAAACGAAACTGTAGGGTTTGTGGGGATGTATTGATCAGTGGCATACTACAGGTTTAAGATCTACGAGCAGTGGGCGGTGATAGTCTTATCCCACCTTAACTTATGTATTGTTATACATATGTACGTACCGCCCTTACTGTCGCATTTTAAATATCCATTATCCACTCTTTTAATAAGAAAATCTTTCTTTATTACCTGCTTCTGTTATAGACTTACCTAGATAACACTTTCTGATGTTCTCAGATGACCCAAAGGACCTTATCCGGAGGCTATTAGTAGTAGAGCCCAGCCAAAGGCTGCACATCGAAGACGCCCTTAGCCATTCCTTCTTCAACACAGTGGTAAGAACTATTATTATCTTATGTTATCCTGGTACATAAAGCATCAATACTAGCGGATGAAGCAAACTGTAAAAAAATATGGCGTGATTTTTGATTGATTTCAAGAGCCGAAGTTACGAAACGAAGTTGAGTTTTGTAATGACGGGGCCGAGAATTTTAAGACCTAATTATGTACCGTTGCACACAATATTTTTTCTAAGACAGCAAACACCTAAAATTATAAATAAAATCAAAATACATATTGGTTTGTAGATCTTTACCTAGAAATAAGATTAATAAAAAAGCAACAGTTGCATCGCAAACAAAATCAGGTGTTCCATACTATAGTTCAATTCGACAATCAGGGCCCGTACAGGCGTACATGTCATGCCGTTGAGGGAAAAATTACGTCTCGCTACATAGAGTATGTTAGTTAGTTAGTTTTGCTGGGCATTTTCTGCAAATCGACATCCAATGTGCCTATATTTTGCGTGGTAAACGAGGTAGCCCTACTCTAACCACCCCAGCTCCTGCACGAAACCTAGCAAGGTCTTCAGGTTGCTATAGTTTGAATTATCTCAGATGATTTTTTCGGGCTCGGGTCCTAATCTGTTAAACAAAAGGTATTGTTTCCTTTATGCAGTGGTTACACTGCTTACTGCTAATAGCCCCGGCATAAGTAACGGGAACAAGCCCGTTTAAAAAGCAAATTTAGCGTTCTACTTATATGGTTCAAATTCATAAAACAGCCCATTCGGAGATAACACGTTTTGTTATCTCCAAAGAAAAACCCACCCTGATAGTTCTCTGAATGAGCTGTCACACAAAGAACCTTAATACTATCACGGTAGTTGCTTTTTAAACGAGATGGCTGTTTTGGCACGTGCTGAAGACCGCTCTTAAAAGAAACAAAGGCTTTTGTTTAACAGATTAGAGCCTGAGCCCGAAAAAATCATCTGAGAAAATTCATACTATAACGGCCTCTTTAGTATGCACGGATTTCCTAGGTATTTGCTCCTGTATACTTAAAGATAAAGATAAAAGATAAAAAAAGTTTATTGCCATAACTAGAAATCTACCTACCTGTTCTAACCTACCTGTTCTTCTACCTGTTTACAGTCTAGGAGAATATGTTTTGTTGTTTCTTCTTTTTCCATACACGCTCTGCACATGGGGCTGTCAGTTTTACCCATATTTAGTAGTAGTAGTAGTAGTAAACTCTTTATTGTACAAATATACACATTAAAAATTACATGGTACAAATAATAAGATGTACAAAGGCGAACTTATCCCTATGAGGGATCTCTTCCAGTTAACCTTTGAGTAGATGAGAGGAGAAAGTGAAAAGAGGGTGACAAATGTAGCAAAATGTACAACAAGGTACCAGAAAGATAAAGGATATAAATACATACAAAATTAATAGGATAAACATATAATATATTACACAAAAAGGAATGGGGAAAATACACTAAAAATTGGAAAAAAGTAGAAAAATATAAAGCAACATACAATACAAATATAGGCACATTAGTCAATCAGATAACCACAGCTTCTTTAACCTCTCCTTGAACGACGCAAGCAAGCATATTATGTAGGTGTTTGATTAGTGTGTTATGTTCTGTTATTAATCCTACTATTTTACGTGGTTGACTTCTCGGTGTTATATCATAGATAGAGATCATATATCATAGAGTATAATTCCATTAAGTATTTTCGTAATAATTAATCATTTGTCAACCACTTAAGTTATCTGATATAGATATTCGACAATCAGTACAGAAACGTCTAACTGACTTTCATCTTATTGCCACTGAA
Source organism: Cydia strobilella (assembly GCF_947568885.1). Classification (NCBI taxonomy): domain Eukaryota; kingdom Metazoa; phylum Arthropoda; class Insecta; order Lepidoptera; family Tortricidae; genus Cydia; species Cydia strobilella. Next base: position 3,467,377 of record NC_086059.1, read on the forward strand.
CTATATAATAGAGTATTAATTTATTAAATCGTACATATTTTTTAGTTTTAACAGTGTATTTTACGTAACAAGTATTTATTTTTCTACGCGTCAATAGGTTAGTTATCTAAATTTGTAGTGTTTTAAAAAAACTGCCTATATGTAAAATTACGTCATTTTTGCATCACCGACACGAAATGTACCGGCCCTGGACATAATGTATGGAGACCAGATTTTTTTCTGTTATTTCTGAGTTGCTGCTATTGTAAAAGTTGACCATAGAAAGGAGTACAATCGCGTACATATATCTTGTATACCTACCTAAAAAATAACATCCAGTAAATATCTAATATCTATAGTCTAGTAAATAAGTTTATGTTAAAAAAACAAATTAATTTCTAAAATGGAATTAGCAGGTTCATACTCTTAACCAACGATAAGAAAAAGCCATTCTCTCTGCCTATGCTCCATTGACTAAACGCTCTTGCCAAACTATAGTTTGTAAATGTATTAGACTAATACGTGACGTTTTCAACCAAAAGGTACCACATTGTCGCTTGTTGATAAGGTTGATTTCTAATTGAAGCTATATGGAAATAGCGCCTTACCGACAAGCGACAATAAGTACCCTTTTGGTTGAAAATAGCACATTACGTTTACAAAATATAGTTTAATAAGATAAGATTAATAATTTATTAGATAAAACACGAGTTATATGTAAGATGTTAGTATACAAGTTCAGTTATTTACATGTCTGGTTGGAATTCATTGATTAGATGTTTGCAAATACTTTTGCTTCTACGCGCTATTATTGATGCCCACTGTACAAACTTCAGTATATAAAACATCTTTAAAAATCGCTATTAGTATTGTTAGTCAGCTTTGCAAGAACTTTATTAATTTTATTATTTTAATTTTGACTGCATCTAAGTATTATTTTTTTCGCTCACCTAAACGTACACTTCTTACTGTATATGCACTATGCACTTCTTTGCTTAGCAGCACTTTTTAGTTTAGTATTTAGTTATTATGCGTTCCTATTTCAGCTTTTTGTTTATTTAATATTATATATTATTAAATTACACACTATCTTAGGCACTAAAGAGTGACCTAGTAGACATAATCTTGGCAACAAGTAGTGTCCGTCCAATCATCCGATCATACTTATTTTGACATATTCTTATTTTCGACACAATCTTGTTTCGGTCTTTTGCACGTTTTTGTTTTAGCACAAAAAATACGCGTATAGCGTTGTCTCGCTCAAACATGGAAGCGACGTGCTAATCGCATCCAGTGTGATATGATAACCGCCTAAAAGATGTGAAGAATCAAGTGCCGAAAAAGGAATAACTCAAAATACAACGTTTAACGATACCATAGAACTAGGAACGCATAACTCTCACATAGGTAAGCTACATGTTAATGCATACTACATGTATTTGGCCTGTCAGCTCTGGGACCAGGACATGACACCGCTCAAGAGGTCTCTCTCGAGCACCAGCCGCAAGATGTCCAGGATCGAACTCATCACCATGGTAATTGTGTTTTTTTGGTCACACACACAACACTACACACACTTATATTGATATATACTCTGACAAACCCACTTTGTCAGTAGAAAAAGGCGCGAAATTTAAATTTTCTATCCTCGTAAGTCCCCGTGTACTTGTACAAGTACAAATTAAATTCGAGTTTTGAACTCATATAGAAATTTAAAAAAGGTCCAAATTTAAAAGCTTAAAAATTGCCCTGAGTCTTACGAGGCTATGGAAAGACAACCTTTCGCGCCTACATTTTTTTAAATTTGCCGCCCTTTTCTACTGACGGAAATGGCTTGCCAAACTATAGTTACAATTTTTTAAGATGTGAATTTTAACATTCGAACATACATTTTCGAATTTCTAATCTTACAGCATTTTTAACTTTTGGAGTTAAACCGTAAAGTTAATTAAATGTTAATTTACTTTTGTAATGTTATCGTATTTCGAACTCAAGTCAATATGAAAAGTCATCTAACAAATAACCCAAACTATTTTTGTGTTATTATTATTATTGGGGTGTTATGGGCCATGACTGTCACGTCGACCATGCGTGACGGCCCTTTAACTCATTACCGCCCATTGTACCCACTTGGGTACACCTGGGTTAAGGTGTTAGATTAGATTTTCTACTGTAACTCTAAAAATTGTGGGTTCCAAAAAGTGGATGTGGGCGGTAATGGGTTAAAGTTCATTACTAATGCCCGTTGAATCCAGAAAATTCCTGATTCTTTGGGCCGTAATTATCTGTACCTCATAGGGTTGCATGTGCCGCCCTAAGTAGGTACTTCTTTTTGAAATTTTTGAGTTTTTACACTAAACAAAATTTGCATAAAACACATAACACTCACATAACACATAATACTAGGAGGAACACACACATGCATAGTGATAGCATTGCCAATATGGCACAGTGATAAATGTAATCATTGTGTTATATTGCAATTTAAATTCACATCATTACACTAATTAGTACTGAAGACAAGTTAAATTGGAAATGAGACACATAAATATAGCACAAAAATCACACTTTTTTTCTTTTTTTGTAAATAATATGCATGCATGCATGTTTGCGTTTAGCATGGTTATGATATTATAGTACTGATCGTTTTTAAATAACAATAATTCTACCCCCATTTCATATGAACTATAGGCTCCGGTAAGCATTGTAATCTCAATAAGTTGGCAAATGATTAATATTTGACAAACAAAACAAACACTATCGATGGATTAGATTAAATTTATTTCACGGTAAAAATAAAATTATAAATTTGCTTTAGTTATATACCTAGTCAAAAGTATATGAACATCACCATGGTACGCGGGGCGTCTTTAGAAATCGATTCCAGGCCCGGGTTTGGCGCCCTGGCTACATAGATAATGTAATCTCACACAAACGTAATCATTGCAATGTAAAAAAAAACTGGTAGCATCTGTAATTAGGCGGTATTCTTAGAGTGACCCCAGATAGTGATGCCATAAGGCATCAGAGAATGAACATGTGAAAAGTAAACATTAGTATGTCGTCGGGGATTAAACAATTCAGGATGATGAATTTTATAACAAAATCTAGTAAAATAGATAGCAAGTGAGCAATTTATCACAATAATGTGGATATTAAAATAATATATGGAAATGATAAAAAATACAGGATCTAAGTTTCAAAATTTAAAGTTTTTTTTTAACTTCCAAAACGGAATAAAGTAAGGGTACCACTCGATTCCTAACATTTTATCCAAAAAAGATTGTATAGCAATTATTTTCCATACATTTAAGACCATGGCGTCACGTTCACTTATCGTTTTGTTACGAGCGTTTCGCGAGTGAAGTACGACTGTCGGACTTTGACTATCATTTCTGACTTTTGTATTGCTTTAATGCAATGGGTCAAATTGGTCCCAAAAACAAACCTGATCGATTGATACCTTTAATAAAAAAAACATCTAGCCTATTGGGGTTGGTGCAACTGGACCTTAGTCTTCGCAACGCAAACACTGCGTATACAATCGACTCATGCTATCCTTGTCAATTTATAGGCGAAAATGCAGGGCAGCTTCAACGCGCGAGCCAAACTACGTATGGGTCTGATGGCGGTCCGCGCAGCCATACGCCTGAAAAGGCTGCCACACACCGCTGCCCGCGCTGTCTCGTTACACGCGGCGCTAGGAGACCCTTACACCATGCGCGCGTTGAGGAAGGTGGGTACTAGAACCGAAGAAAGCCATATGCCTGCGAAGACTGCCGCACACCGCCGCCCACGCCGTGCCATTACATGCTGCCCTCAGGGATCCGTATACCATGCGTGCGCTAAGGAAGGTGGATACTTTAACTAGCACAGGACTATTATATCCCTGCGAAGACTGCGCTTGCGTTGTCTCATTGCTCGCTGCGCTCGGGGATCCCTATAGCATAGCACTAGAGAAAGCTATGTGCCTGCGAAGTCTGCTACACACCGCCGGTCGCGCAGCTTACACCATGCGTGCCTTGACTAGCACGGGACAGTGCCAAACCATAGAGAAAGTCATACGCCTGCGAAGCTTGCTATCTAACAAGAAATGTTACTTTTAAAACAACAAATCGGGAAACTACATTTTAATATACTTCGGTTATTTTTTATTGTCTAATCAATCTCTGCTATTGTTTCAGGTGATAGACGGCTGTGCCTTCCGAGTGTACGGGCACTGGGTTAAGAAGGGCGAGGGCCAGAACCGAGCCGCGCTGTTCGAGAACATGCCCAAGACCGAGCTCAAGAGTCTATACGTCAGCAACCTCAGCCGATAGCGAAAGCTGCAGTGCTGACAGGTATGTTTAAGTTGGTTTTTAATGGTGAGGTACACAGCTCACAATAGCACAAGTTGTAGACAGATAGTACTGGGTTAAGAAGGACGAGGGCCAGAACCGAGCACTGTTCGGCTCAAACCGAACTCAAGATTACGTCAGCAACCTCAGCCAATAGCGAGCTGACGAGCTGTAGTGCTGATTAATTTTAATTAAAAATAATAGTTTTTAATTTTGATAGGTATTAATTCTTTCTTTTTTTCTTAAATTTGAATTTTCTTATTAATAATTATCAATTTTTGAATTTTGAATTTCTATCTCAATTTTATTTTTATTTAAATGTAAACTTACAATAAAAAGTAACCTAAAATAAAAACTTCCTTCAAAACTTAAAATAATACCTAACAAAGAAATAAAACATAACATGGGTGACCTAGCCCAATATGTATACATATATTAGGCTAGATCACATTTAAATGTTACTTTTATTTATTGGACTTGGTGTGTTTGTATTTTGTATGTCATGATAAGTTTTTATTTTATTTCTATTTTTAAATTGTATACTTCGTTTATATGGACAGTTGTGTCAGAAATAAACGTATTGAATTGAATTGAAATGCCGTGACTTGGCTACGGAGATGGCGATACACAGTCCAAACTCCAAACAGGCGAATAATTCCCGACGCAACTGTCAAATCATTGACCACATACATAACAGAACTGTTGACAGATATTAGACCTAACAATCCGCTTCAGAGCAGTTTGGAGACACCTGTTTTAGATCGTATCTGAGACGGGATAAAAAGCCTTGTAGGTGTGGACCCATCTGAGCCCGCCCCCTGACCAGGGAGTGGACACAAATGGGAATGATTCATTCCCATCTCTCCCCGGCGAGAGCAGATGGAAAGAGTTTCATTCTGTCTCGGTTTCTTCCCATCTTTGTTATTATACAAATGTCAATTTGGATAGTCGCTATATTGAACATGGAACTGTTCAATATAACGACTATCCAAATCAACATTTGTATAATAACCTGACCGGGGGACGGGCACAGATGGGAATATACAGAACGTCCCCGATGGTCAGATCGGGTCTTACCAACACTGTCAATACAATAAAGTGAGTCAGGGGTCCTTTTCCATTCCGACTTTTACAGTTGCGGATGTATATTTTTAACCCTTAAATGCATATTGTTGCCAAATGTATACAAAGCATTGGACAGCTCACAGATTCCTAGATCCTACATCCAAATAACTAAATAATTTTTTTTTTTCCAACCAATAATAAAAAATCATGCATTTAAGGGTTAATTAATAATTTACTTTGATTATAAAGATACTTACATGTATTTTGTTTTACTTTCAGGATTTATAAACATACCCGGGGTAAAAGGATCACTCACTTCCCGCCGATCCGCAGGCCGGGCAAGTCGCACGACGTAGTACGCTGCACATAGTAGGTATGCTGCCCACACAGGATAAACTACCCTATTATCGGCTCCACCTATGATTGGCACTTTTATAACCTTATTCTAACATGCGCACTGCGGTACGGGGTCCATTCGACCCCGTACATGTATCATATGAGTTAAGCTCCTTAAAGGATGTGTTAAGGTAAGGCTTTCCTTTCCTACAAAAATGGGTTGCAATAAAAAGTAGGTACTTGTGCCATTCATCGGGTAGTTTACCCTACCCTAGTTCAATTGTATCGCCGTATTATTCAGAACTAGTTAAATGTAGGATTTTAATTGAGATTTGTTAATCTTAACTTGTCTTATTTGATTGTAGTTCACATTATTTCATTTGTATAATAAAACGCTCACCCAGTTTAAATATCTAAGACAGAGAAAGGAGTACTAAAACGCTTAAAGTAGTACAAAATATTGTAGTCGCAGTTTTACAAAGTATTCAGGATCAAATAGATTGACGGCAAAAGTGGCCAAATATATCGTAACCTTTGTTTACTATAGAAATAGGAATGTGTTACGATATACACGGTGGCTAAAAAATAAGTGCATTTCCGTTGCCAGGGAGGTTTTAGGATTATACCGAGCCACTTTTACTATGGGACCAACCCCGAAATCGCGTAAAAAAAATTTGCCGTTTCATACATTTTGGCTGGTCCATATTCTATGGGTAAATTCTTTTGCGATTTCGTGGTTGGTACCATAATAAAAGTTCCTCAGTATAAGCCCAAAACCTCCCTGGCAACGGGAATGCACATATTTTTTAGCCACCGTGTATTTGGCCACTTTGGCCGTCAACATGTATTGGATGCTGACTGTACATAATGCGGTAAATATATTGTTATTGATTAACGTATGACAATCCAGGTAAAGCCATCTTTTCAGCTGGCATAACTGCAGCTACATTATTTTGCACGACGCGACGCGTACTTAGTATTCCTTCGTCTAAGATGATCAAAGATTTTAAATAGTTTAGTTTAGACTGTAGGTTGAACGTTGTTTCTCACTATATATAAGGTTCACAAATACATGTACCTACCTAGAAATAATTTAGTATTATCGTCTAATCATTTCCCTTTGATTAGTCATAAGTTTATTTAATGTTTTGTGTGTAATTATGTAACTGTTAATAGTTAGTTCTTGCCATTGGCATTGCGTTATATAATTTTAAATTAGGTATCTGAGATTACCTAAATATAATATTATGCGTGCAAAAAAGAGTATGGCAATACGCCAGTCACGGTTTTAAAATACATTTATGTAATATAACATTTAAAACTTTCGCGGTTTGAACACATATTAAATCACATTTACAAACGGGTCTATCGCGAATTTATTTTGTTACCTTTATTTACCGACGTATCGATAAAGGTAACAAAATAAATTCGCGATAGACCCGTTTGTAAATGTAATTTAATATGCATTTATGTAATATTTGGCAACTATGTAATTCTACAAACATACGCAGTTTTTTCTGACCATTGAAATAAGATTTTTTTCAAATTATCAGTCAAGAGTGGGGATGGTACAGTCAGTATCAAATTGACATTGACGGCCAATGTGGCCAAATATATCGCAACACAACTGTGCGTTTCCAGAAACTTCCTGCCTCGCACAGCTAAACTGTAGAATGAACTGTCGTTATAAACGATACGACCTTCAAACCTTCAAGAGCGTACTCCCATCTTAAGGCCGGCAACGCACTTGTATCCCCTCTAGTGTTGTGGGTGTCCATAGCCGACGTTGATTGCTTATCATCGAGCGATTCGTCTACTCATTTGCCTCCTCTAAGTTATTAATATAAATTAAAACACCTTTGCTACCATTGGCATAAAAATGCAAGTATTACCGATATATATATGGTCACTTAGGCCGTCACTATCTATATGATACCAAATAGAATAGATAGTATGGAGAGTTACTGTATAGTAAATTTTGTAGTTACAGTAAATTTACTGCCATCTATCGACACACGATTAAAACTAAAAATGAAAATGTATAAAAATTGTACTATGGGACCAACCTCGAAATCGCGATAAAATTTTTGGCTGTTTCATACATTTTGGCTGGTCCATTTTCTATGGGATTGTACTTTTTTTCCCCGATTTCGTGGTTGGTCCCATTAGTAAAAGTTGCACAGTATAATCCCAAAACCTTCCTCGCAACGGAAATGCACTTATTTTTTAGCCACGCTGTATACATATACAGCTAGAAAATATTTAAGGAAAAACACTTTGAATTTGGCAAATTCGTTACGAATCAGGCCTTACGTAGGATTATTTCAGTCTTCATAAAATATTAAAACACAAAGTTACTAGTTTACTACCCAATTGTGAACTTGTGTGATATATATTGATTTTTAAATGTTTATCATTATTGAAATTTTTATGACACTTCGTCGTAATAAACATATGTATGTGTTCAATTATTATATATACTTTGGAAATGTATGTTTTAATGGTGCAAGTGTCTTATACAGTATCAATGTATTGTAAGTAAAAGCAATATTTCCATATAAAATACAAATGAAACAAAAGACATAATGTTTTGTATTTATTTTAATGCCATGTCAACCCGAAACTGCATACAAACTCATAACCCATTAAAATGTGACATGATGTGACAAGGGGGAGGGGGAGTCACAAATTTGTGACGTCACATTAACTTATTTAAATTATTTTATATTCACTGTACAGTTAAATAACAAGTTTTTGGAACGAAAATCGGTTTTAATCGTTTCATTTTCTTTCCTAATCTGTTTTGGGTTATGAAATTACTAATATTTCTTGTGTCAAAAATATATTGATAAAATATTTAATACATACTTAATTCTATTTGCCGATTTTATTGAAAAAATGTGACGTCACACCAGGGGTGTGACAAGGAGGGGGGGAGGGGTCAAAAAATCTCGAAATTCGTGTGACGTAATTAATGGATGAACCCAAATGTGCGGCCACACTCGCTGCACCCATCCGACGTAATTATATGTGATGGCCACATGTGATCTGGCCTTTAGCTCGTCACGCTTAGCGTCGAGTTCTGTGCGTCACAGTATATTACACATACACCTATGAAGGCTTAGATTATTCCTAATCAATCATCGTACCATGATAACGATCTAGTGATCTATAACATAAAGCGGCAGTCTTTAGAAATGTGTTAAAAATACAAGCTCAGAAATGTCACGTATTTTTTTACGTCGCAGCTTTGACGGGTGATTTCTGTTACCACTAAGTTGTTAGGTTGTTACCAGCGGTAAGCGGTGGTAACAACCACGTAACAACAGAGAAAAATCCCACTTACCACTGGTAACCACTTGGTGGGAATAACCCGATTTTAACATGTCTGATGGAAATACCCTTACTTGAAAGCACACAACAAGCACATACATAATAATAATAATAATGTAATAGTGCATAATTGTTTTGCATCGTATTTTCTCGGAAACGTTCGTATTTGTCATGCTACTTCAGTCAACCTCAGTACTTCTTGTACCGAGACTGACTGAAATAGCAATAAGGCACGTTCGTACTTCGTACGTTTCCGTGAAAATACGATGGAAAATTATTGTGCACTACATCTGTACCACAAACCACAAATCACACGTAATTCTTGGGAGTGTGAAAATTAAAACCACAGATTTAATATATACACCAGATGACACAAATATCACGATTTGAATTGAAACCAAGCGTGCGACTTTTACGTACAAAATTTACGCATAATATAATTTTAAAATTACTTATCTGTGATAGGAAATATGTCCTTTGGGTGCTCGCAATTTTTGGGTTGTTGCAGTTAATTATCACGCAACGAAGCATTTTTTTTAAGTCTTCACGGACGTCCGGTTGCAACAACTGACGCGCGTGGACTGTCAAGAGCGACGGTCAACCTCGACGCTTGGTCGGGGTTCGGACACGCGAAGTAGATGCATTTGCGTCATCTATGGTATATTTATATCTGTGGTGAAAACTGTACGAGTAAAACAAGTTTTTTGGGAAGTGAACTCCATTGTTATAGTAGTTTAGTGTTATGTAAGTAATTACACGATGAAACTGTGATCCTACGAGCGACGTAGGCAATAATAGATTAAGCAATATAATATTTACATGCCATGTCACAGATGCTTCTAAATTAATAAATTATCTACTATATTTTATGACGACATTTTATTTTGATGCCTGTGAAGTTCATATTACACGTTTAAGGGGAGGGAGGGAATCGCGATAGTTACTCATGAAATAAAACTATGAAAACGGATTATATCGCGTATATTGAATTTATAATACATCCCGACGTTTCGAACCCTTTACAGCGTTCGTGGTCAACGGGTGACTGAGGAAAAATTACAAAGTACAAAAATACCCACATACTAAAATAATGAACAATCATAGACTACAAACTTTAAGGCTGGTTGTACATGCAAAATCGGTTCATAAGGCTAGTTATACACTACAATTATTTTCAAGTAAAGATATATATATACGCGATAAAAACTACGCCGGCTCCAACCCTACACCACGGACCCGAGAAGATTTAATTCCCTCCTAAATTGTAGGAGGGTATCCCATCCCATATGGGACCGGCAACAAACTCGGCGGGACACATCTTTTGAAAACATCAGAATGTCCAGCATCATCCAACACTAAGGTCTCACAGTCTATGTCTCGCTTGCTCCTTTATCAGATGGACTACAGGATCCCAAGCTGGTGGTAGAGAAAAGCCATCTTCCCTATTAAAGTTTGGATATTTCTTAATCTCAATGGCCTCGCGCAGCATTCTGGGTATGTAAAGCTTCTCCTAGGCAAGAACCAGAGGCTTATCAAACTTGATTGAGTGATTGGCTTTATCCATGACATGCTCAGAGACTGCAGACCTAGGCAAACGAGCTCAGGATACCGCGGGTCAACCAGAGGTCCCACATTAAGATCCCCACAGTCGAGCGCAGGCCTGCCATTCTGCCTTTTGTCAGGGGGGTCACGGACAGGATCAGCCACATCTTGAAGCGTGCTTCTATAAAAACATATTTCAAGCCTATGAAGAAGATGTCACAATTCCTGAGGCCTGTAAAATGCAATACCCCTCTACAGATTGCAGGAGTGTACAGGCTGGACTGTGAGTGTGGCCTATCATATGTCGGGCAGACGAAACGGAGCATTTCCACTCAGGTGAAGGAACACATAGCTGATGTCAAGCACCGTCGACCTAGGTCTGCAGTCTGTGAGCATGTCATGGATAAAGCCAATCACTCAATCAAGTTTGATAAGCCTCTGGTTCTTGCCAAGGAGAAGCGTTACATACCCAGAATGCTGCGCGAGGCCATTGAGATTAAGAAATATCCAAACTTTAATAGGGAAGATGGCTTTTCTCTACCACCAGCTTGGGATCCTGTAGTCCATCTGATAAAGGAGCAAGCAAGACATAGACTGTGAGACCTTAGTGTTGGATGATGCTGGACATTCTGATGTTTTGAAAAGATGTGTCCCGCCGAGTTTGTTGCCGGTCCCATATTGGGATACCCTCCTACAATTTAGGAGGGAATTAAATCTTCTCGGGTCCGTGGTGTAGGGTTGGAGCCGGCGTAGTTTTTATCGCGTATATATATATCTTTACTTGAAAATAATTGTAGTGTATAACTAGCCTTATGAACCGATTTTGCATGTACAACCAGCCTTAAAGTTTGTAGTCTATGATTGTTCATTATTTTAGTATGTGGGTATTTTTGCACTTTGTAATTTTTCCTCAGTCACCCGTTGACCACGAACGCTGTAAAGGGTTCGAAACGTCGGGATGTATTATAAATTCAATATACGCGATATAATCCGTTTTCATAGTTTTATTTCGGGAGGGAGGGAGTCAAGAAAATGTGACAAGGGGGAGGGGGAGTCATTTATAAACTTTGTGATGTCGCTAACTTATTTAAATTATTTTATTCGCTGTACAATTAAATAATAAGTTTTTGGAACGATAATTGTTTTTATATTCGTGTAATTTTCCTTCCTACTCAGTTTTGGGTTATAAAATTACATAATAATATTTCTTTTGTCAAAAATAATTTGATAAAATATTAATAATACTTAATTTGATTTGCCGATTTTGTTGAAAAAATGTGACGTCACACCAGGGGGGAGGGGTTTGCTAAATGTGACCAAGTGTGACATGGGAGGGGTCAAAAAACCTAGAAATTGGTCCTTATGACAGTTCATTTTTATATGGAGTAGTTGTCAAGTAAAATGTTAGCGGAAGAGAAAGAGCGAGCACACCACAGACAAAGTCCTTTATGAAAATTCGCTACTAAGTACCTACGCGAAAAGCGTAATTGCTTTCCTATTGTGAAAGTGATCTAAAAATTCCGTGGAGATTTATTTGACATTTACTGAACAAAAGCTTATCGTGCAAAAGGCGGGCTTAATGCTATTAAGCATTTTCAGCAGTTCAATTAAGTGCAGGGATACCCGATTAAAACTTAAAAACACTTCTTATTTAGCATTTCCGGGTCCCTTGCCATAGGGAACCATATCTTATACCCCGAATAGGTAGATATATAATATTTGCACAGTTCGCATTATCAGTCAGTCAAAACGTAGGTACTTTGCATCCCGGACGCGTAGATTGATTTTGACTGTACGTTGTGTAAGGTAAACTATCGCTACCTACACAAGTAGCACGGTGGCTATGAAGTCACGTCGATCATTTTGTTCCTCATCCAAACTTTATAAAAGGTCCGCCCACACTTCCCCAAAATTAACCTTATCACTCCGCATTGAGTCTCACTTTCCCGTGACAGGTCAACGGCCCTTGTGTAAATTCCGCACCAAAAAACTAGGGAAAAGTATCGTATTTATACCTAACTTTCGACGGCGTACGGCGTAATAGGCCCCGTCAGCGAGTCGTCATCTTTCGTTAATTATATTATTATGTAGACTGTTTAGTTTACCTTGGATTCTAATAAGAATAATTATTTAATTCCTAGGTAGATCAGTGTAGTCGATTAAAAATAATGATATGACTTATTCGGTGCCTAGTGGATACGTATGTTCATATAAGTGTTTTCGTAAATTTTCGCTCACAAATTTCCTCGAAACAAAATTTTTGAGGTGAAAATTGTACGGTGCAACTTGTTAGTCGGCGACGAGCGGGGAAGTGAAAGTCGGGCCGAGCCAACACGTGCTCGCCGGCAGCGCCTCCGCCAGCGGCGCACAGCTCGCAGGAAACTGAAAACAGGCAAATTTGATTAATTATTTATTGCGGTTCAGTCGGAAATTAACGTAAAGTATTAGATAAACAAAGCCCTGTAGTGTCGCGTCCTCGCGTCACCGGTTGCCGGCGGCGCGCGGAGCGGGGGCGCGCGTGCATTCGATCGCTGCAATGGCAATGGCATCGATCTTGCGCGGGGCGGTGGGGCTTGGGGCCGCGCCGCTAGTGGCCGGCGGCGCGGGTCACGTGACGCGCGCGCCGCGCCGCCATTGGTCGGTAGTGGCGGCGGCCACGTGAGCGCCGCGCCGCGCGCGTGGCCAGTCGCGGCGTGACAGCGGGCGCGCCTGTACCGCGCGGCGCGTCGCCGTGCCTGGTGCGTCATGAGCCTGTTGGACACCCTGCTCGAGGCGGCGCGCTTCATCGAGCTGCAGGAGCGGCGCCTCCAGGCCGGTAAGTGGCCGCTCGAGCCGGGCGGTGTGCGCGGCGCGGGTCCGGTCGGACGCCGGTGCAGCGAGCCGACGCCCGACGCTCTTGACCTTGAACGGCACGCAGCCGCGCCGCGCCGTCGCGCCCCGCGCCGGCCTCGCCCCACGTAAACAAAGGAAACCTGAAATTCGCCAATTATGAACGCTAAGCGGCGCACGTAACTCTTAATCAATCCGCCGCGCGCCGGTCGCTTTTATCTAATGCAACGTGCGATACGAAAGCGGCGGCCGACTCGCACCGTACATATCTATGATTCATAGATAGCCTCGCACTCGAAGGGAACGTGTTGTTCACTACGTCGTAACTCGTTACGCTAACACTACACGACATTCCGGCTGCTCTTTCCATGCATTAATTTTGTGACAACTTAAACTTTTAAACCTTGTGTACAAGGAAATACGGACTATAACACCTTTCGTGTGATAAATGTCTTCAACGCTTGCATATTTTCAACGTTGTTTACTAATTACCAAACGCATGTGCCCCTAGTATTCCTATCGGCTCTAATAAGAAACACGAATGCCTACGCAAATAGGTCGTAAAACGCCAGTGCCACGTATAAAATTTCCTCTATGTGATATAGTTAGCGTTAGCGACAGTAGCAAGTAGGTACCTACGGGGGGAGCGGGCCAGGCTGGCAGGGGGCGCAGCGGTCAGCTGATCGCGAGGGGAGGGGAGGGGGGGGGGGGCACGCACCGAGGCACATCGCTTCAACATCCTTTCCAGATTTCAAATCAAACTTACGCGTTGTTTTATACGCAACACGATGAACTCATTGTATTATTGTGTGCACTATCACGCCTACGTGGCTTACCTTACCTTACCTAGGTACTTTGAAGAGTCACAACACAACACGAGTGTGGTTGTTGCAAACCGCAAAATATGCCTACGCTGTGTCGTTTCTAGGTTCGCGTTACTCTATTCGTTTCTGCAACCCGTGTCAGTACAGCGAACAAGTTTCAAAACGCGCGGAGCGTAGAGAGCGACGGTACAGGGTGCCTAGCTAACGTGCCAATCATTAACGCTCCGTGTCGTAGCGTAGTCATCTCTCTCTCTGTCACTATCACTCTTCATATAAGTGCGACGGGTACAGTTGCGTTTCGTTCGCTACGAACTACGAAGCGTAAACGATTGGCACGTTGGCTACGCACCCAGGTGTAAAAATCAATTCTAAGGTGTCATATTCTATAATTCTAGGCCTACCACGAACGAAGGTTTGCCTCTCTGTTGCACTTGTAAATTCGCACGTAAGTGCAACAGAGGGGCAAAACTTCGTTCGCGGTAGAACCTCAGATTTCCGTTTGTTATTTTGCCTGTTTACTTCATAGGTATAAGATTATAATAACGAAGCGCTTCAATTCTAAAAATAACCCACAATATCTTTCCTTAGTCTATTTATATTTAATCTAATTGTTTACGTTAATGTTCTCAGGAAAAGAGTGAATAATATTATGAATATTACGGCAACACAGAAGTGACCTTTCTTTCATACACATGTGTACTTAATTAAAACCAGTTTAACTACCATAATTTTTAGGGTTCCGTACCCAAAGGGAGGTTTTTCCGAGGGTCTACAGTATGGGGTTCTTCAAAAAAGGAGTGTACAGGTTTTTAAAATGGCAACGCGCATGTAACATCTCTGGAGTTGCATGCGTCCATAGGCTACGGTGACTACTTACCATGCTTGTTTGCCACCGATGTGATAAAAAAAATTGCAGTAGTGCAACATTGCATTGTCGCTGCAACTGCATCGTTAAGCGGGTCGCGAAAGCGGAACTGTTCCATCGCACGTAGATACGTATTTTAGTAAGGATCAAATAGGTAGGCTGGGTTTCTTCACCTTTTACAGGCCTCTCGGTTGGGACCCGTGGGTTCAGGTTCTTCTCTCTCTCACTGAGCGTACGTGTGAGCAAGATGGCTGTGCGTACTTGCGTAGTATGCGTGCTCGGAATCGCGGATATCATGCTTTTGGTTTAAAATTTTTGTAAGTTTAGAGATAACTTGGTCCGACTCCGACTGAAACAAAGAAAAACCGGCCAAGTGCGAGTCGGACTCGCGCACGAAGGGTTCCGTACCATTACGGAAAAAAACGGCAAAAAATCACGTTTGTTGTATGGGAGCCCCATTTAAATATTTATATTATTCTATTTTTAGTATTTGTTGTTATAGCGGCAACAGAAATACATCATCTGTGAAAATTTCAACTGTAGCTATCACGGTTCATGATGACAGACAGACAGACGGACGGCGGAGTCTTAGTAATAGGGTCCCGTTTTTACCCTTTGGGTACGGAACCCTAAAAAACGAAAAAAATGCAGAAAACCAAACTGACCACGCACGTATCCATGTGAACCTTTACCGATACACGCGCCACTCTTATCGTGTTTGCTCACTTATCAGCACCAGCTCTGCGTAAATATGTGTAGAGCTACTCTAACCATAGGTGCACCTTATCCCGTCGCAATAAAGTTCACATTGACAGTTAACAGCGATGCTACGCACGTATACGTAAGCCGTTTGGCGAATGTATGCGCTGGAAAGTTGCCGATAGTTAATCCCAAGTTTCATGAGGACAGGTTTTATACAGACTATAACAACACTACCAACACTATCATTATTATTATTTATTTTTATCTCCTTTATTTAACTAGGGTCTTAGGTTAGGGTTTTGCAATGTGAGTATAAAAGTACAATATAAAAACACTTACAAAACAATTAAAGAAATATAATACACGTAAACCTAACCTTTTTTTTATAGAGGGCAAAATGCTTTTCGCATACCATGATACCGCCCAGGCGCGGGGAAGTGCCTGGGATGGTTATGTTATGTGGGACTCCCGTATAGACTCATGGGACTACCATAAATGAATTCAGCACCCCCGATTTATACGAAAACGTCACCAAACCCGGCCTAGCAGCTTTACTGATGTAGATAATCAAGATAAAAATGAGAGCCCTAAATAAACCTTCAAGAGCGGATATCTCGAAAACTATACAAGATATCGAAAAACTTGACTGAATAAAACTTGTAACAAATTAAATCTCTTTTCATTTTCTATAAGTGGCCAAGTCGCTCAGACGCATAGTTTCCGAGATATAATCGAAAAACCGAAAAATGCAATCTTCAAACCCCCCTCTCCCCCCAGCACCAGGGTTACGGCCGGGGACTTTTGATATGTTCATCTCCTAACTAGTCCAAACAAAGCTACGAAGTTAAAAATTGTGTTCCTTGCATTTCCCTCTATACCTTCTTATTGCTTGGCCTAATACCTATAAAAGAGTTTAATATTACAAGTATTCTCGCGGAGCCCCAACAGAGACCCCTAGGGCTCCGCGACAACAATTTGAGAATGACTGTTCTAGAGAATTGTGCAAGTTGGAATGAGCAAAAGCACCCTGTCAAAACACTTACAAACGCGTCTACATGACGTAACTTTGTCGTCAGCTATGAAACCGTTACCAAAAACAATCACTACTTTATTCTTTAAAAAAGTGTTGGCTTGTTAACACGTAAATTTTTAAGGGCCTCTCAGTGCATCCGACACAAACAATCGCGTCGCGTAAGGTCGGGTACCCGCCGTAGCGCCGTACGTAGGTACCCAGCGCGCTCGCAGTGAAAGGATCGCGTCGCGTGACCTCGCGGCTGAGGACGCACTCCGTCTCCGTTGTATCTCGAATTGCGAGCGAATTGATTTGAAAGCCGAGTAATGTGATTATTTGAAAACGGATTTTCATGTGCTGTATGTAAAGTTCATTGTAAAGCAAATATTTGACGACCGGTCTGGCCTAGTGGGTGCCCTGCCTGTGAAGCCGATGGTCCTGGGTTCGGATCCCGTAAGGGCATTTATTTGTGCGATGAACAGAAATATTTGTTCCTGAGTTAAAGGTGTTTTCTATGTATATAAGTATGTATTTATATATAAGTATGTATATCGTCGTCTAGCACCCATAGTTCAAGCTTTGCTTAGTTCGGGGGTTGGGGGCTAGGTGGATCTGTGTAACATGTCGCCTAATATTATTTATTTATTTTATTATTATATATATATTTTATTTATTTAATAATTTTTCTTAAGCCCGTTTCACTGTAGATATTTTAGCGGTGTCACGCGTATACCATTGCGTATACTACTATTGACAAATATAGTTTGGCAAGATTCGCTTGTCAATCAAGCATAGGAGATAGAGATAATCATACTATCATTTTCTTATGCTAGGCTAGTATTATATTATATCCCAAAAAAGGGATCAGTATAGTTTCTTATTTCACCTGCTACAGACAAACTTGGTTTACTAAATTATATTTTATAATAAAAAGATATCACACATTCGTCCATCCAGACAAAGTGAGTGTCCTCATACAAGCTTCCTTTGAATACCTAACAGATATAAGTAAATAGTGTAAATACCTATACTAACGCCTTCGCACTTTCCTTACGTTCGGAATTCTTCGTGTAGTAGTGTAAAACACAAAGATTTTAGAGCTGTATACGTATGTGTAAAGAGTCTACATTCCATATTCACCATAAATACAAGATTCGCGATTTTTCCATGAATGTGCCGTTATGCAAGAACAACAGGGGGAACTTTCAATGCGGTACTGTCACCAGAGAAAAGTAATGCACGCATACGCCACTAATTTTCTTACTATACATATGTAAAGGTATAGAACTGAACCTAGAACGCGCTAGAAGAAGTGGAATCGTATAAATACCTTCACAATACAGTTGGTAGCCATGTAGCCATCCAGATTATTGAATTTCAGTTGATAAATAAAACATTTTGCCTAAGTATTGGCTTGAATAGGGTTACCAGATATCAATGAAATGATAAAACCATTCATTCTCGAACGAAATCTTTGATGCACATTTTATATGCGACTTTATTTTCAATTAAGTTTTTAAAATATAGATAAATCATTAAGCAACAACCACAACTTCCAATGTGTGTTTGAAGTCTAAAACTAACATTTGAAAAATATATATAGTTTTCATGTTATGATCAGAATTTCTTGCCAGTCTTGCTTGTGTGCAGTGTACTTGCAGATTTTTTTTTTTAATTTTGGTATTCTTACACAACTTTGGGAACAAATCAAATTATTTTATTAAATATTTTATTGGTACTCTTACTCGTATAAAGGTATGTATTTATCTATATAAGTATGTATATCGTCGCCTAGCACCCATGGCTTTGCTTAGTTTGGGGCTAGGTTGATCTGTGTAAGATGTCCCCTAATATTTATTTATTTATCTTTAAAAAAACATATTGGTCTTTATAAAAATTCAATACCTACCACTTCGACTAGCTACTGTTATCAATTTCATAAACTCTGGTCATCATGGATTATGTATTAGTTTTGTGTCATTCAATTCCATGTTTGCCTCTGTCCGCTGTGTCGAGTTCATTGACCTTTTGTATACGTATCAATCACAATATATTAACATTATTATATGTTCATACAATTCAGTTTCCTTTGATTCAGGGAAAATTTTAAATGGTTATGTCACATTTTCGAACACGTTTGCGTTGGTTTGTTTTATAATTGGATATGAAGCTCTGTTGTCTGCTGTACAGTGTAGGTAATAATGATGAGCTTCACACATTTCCCATTACAAAAGTAAAAGGACTTAAGTGCTTATTAATTCTACTCGCTTTACGTCTTTTTTGTCTCTCGTAATTGTTATCGATGTAGGGTCTGGTTGAGTATTGTCATCGCCCAACGAGCTCAGGGTGTACACATGCTGTTCCTAAAACCAGTCTTTACAGCTCCGTATAATTGGTACGGATCCAGGGATCACAGTTTAAAAGTTTTGTCAGCTTCGCCTGCATTCTGCGACTTTTTGGAACCCTTGGTTGCCAGACAGCCGTATCTGCACGTCCGGTATGAGGGCTCCTAAATGCGCGCTTGATTGATAAAAACATTCACTTTGTACGATTGTGGACATTGTGGTCTGTTTATGAGAGACTGGCAACTGTCAACGACTGTTTGGAACTCGTTAATGGCACTCCCGTACAAACTTTACCCTCCGTTTTATATTTTCTGGATAATGTAAAAATATGTACTTATGCCAAATTCCATCCAAATCCATTCACTTTCGAGTAACAAACATCAAGTTTTTATTCAAAACACAGATCTATTTGAAACATTAGTAATATCATGAAGGCACTGGTAGACGTGTTAAGTACCACCACGAACGAATTGTTTCTTGAGTTCATTTGAAAGGTGCTTGGAAAAGGGAAATCGTTCACGTTCTTGAAGCCTTACAAATCACAATCTATATATAGTTAGTAGTATGCAGGCCTTTACATATTTTGAAACGAATCCTGAACGGTCATCTTCTGGCATATTGATTACAGAGTTTACCATTGTGCAGTCCTAGTCCTACTCAATTTATATAAACCATAAACATGCCAAATACCTAATTTAATTAAGTGTCTGCGTCTGCCTCAAAATGGAAGCGAAGCAACCTGCTAAACCGGCAGGCGTGGTTACGCGGGGTACATGAACAGCAAAAGGTGCGGACTGCGGAGTTTCCCGTGCGGGGGGAGGGACGGTGGCCCGGGCTGCACGCTGCACCGCGCCAAGGTCAGCCGGCGCACGCATGCGCGCGCCCCTCCCGCGGAACCTACCGCCTGCCACTTTATATGTGTTCCTTTTACTTGCACTTCCAATCTTTCTCCTCCGCATTTCGCGCTTCGGATAAAATTCATGTCATTTTCCTTAAGTTCCTAGTTTATTCAGTCCTTAAAATCGTATGTTTCTGCAATCTGTTCAGGTTATTCTTAGCGCTGAGCGTCAATAAGCTCGTGGAGCTATAGATAGGTAACATGCGTAGGACGGTAACGTGGCGTCGTATAAACACTAACTGATACCTTTCTTTGAGTAAGTACGGTACGGACACTACGGACGGCACGTGCGATGTTATTGCCCCAGGCAACTATTATGTCGCTAAAATAATGCCGCCCACAGCTATAAACGAGGTACTCGTGTAAGTATGCCAACTTTCATGAGAATTACTGAGAAATTATAAGTCGTGTTCCATTTCGCGATTAAAATTTGAATTGTGGAGTTACTCTTGTACCTTCCGGACCAGGTAACAAATTCAAATTATTTATTTATTCATACATATAATATAATTATATTAGTCTGTATTCTGTACTGTAATCTAACTCTGTTATGTCTATCTGTGTAAAGAAAAATCTGCATCTGAAATAGATGGGATGGGTTGCTATATCAAACAAGTTTTCGCGTATCTCTTTCTGCCATGCCATTTTGCTCCGGACGGTATGGAACAGAGGCGCTTCACGAGCCTAAGCGATGCGGCGGGCAGTGTAGCGCACGGCCACGTTTCATTAGAAAGCTAATCAGCATTGGGCATAAGGAGCGGCTGCGGCTCCTACGCCGGTTTCGGCTGCATGTTCCATTCACCTTATTCGCCGTCGAGGTTCAGTGACTCCGCCGACCGACTTACTGGACTCGACACGTCATCCGCCTGCTAATGCCGCCGTTTCATCACAGTCGCGAGCCTCTTTAAATTCTGTAGGTGTCCCGCGGTCGCGGCGACCTCGTTTCGCGGCACCCGCGCCGTGCAGCGTTATGTAAAGTGCAGAGCGGTGCAGCGAGCGTTGCGACCGCGTGCGGCCCCCGCGCCTCGCGATTCTGCCTCGCATTTTCACTCGCGACGGCGCGGAGTGCGGGGCCCGGAGGTCGTCCTCCCTCCCTCCGAGACGGAGATGGCCGGCGGACCGAGGCGAGCGATCAGTCGTCGACTGAATCGCGTCGGCGCCGCTCGACTATCACCCGCCGGTCTCCACACCCAGTCCGCCGCGGCGTGCAGACACCTCGCGTATCGCGTCTCTAGTTTATTTGTGGTAATTTTTGCGGATGCGTTTGCGACGGTCAGGATCGTTGAGCTAACGACGGCGGTCGAAAATAGCGTGCGTTATCATCGCGGCCTCGGCAGCGAGACTAGATAGTGCGAGGTCGGCGGCACCTGCGCCGCGCCTTGCCCCACGTGCCGGCGCCGCCGCTGGTGGTGCAGCCCGCAGAACCCCGTCAACGCCGGCTCTGCCATTGCCAACCGCTGGCCGGTCAAACCAGCCCACTTATGACCTTCACTTAATCTTACATTTCTAGTAGTGCCCTTAAGCTACTCCATTGTTTTCCGGGAATTCCAATACATTGAAGAGTAATTAGTTTTACTAATGCTAATTAGTATTAAAAATGAAGTAAATACGAGGAAGATGATAATTCCTGCTACCTGCCTTTTTGATTATATTTTGCAAACTAAGGAAAAAAGTCAAGGAACCTTAACACCAATCGAAATCGCTTCGTAGACAGTAAAACTCCCGATCGCTAATGGCTATTTTTTGATCACTTGATTTAACATCTATCTAGATTATGACTGATGATGTATTGCGCAGTTAGTAACTCAGTTGCTTGGGAAAAAATGTTATTGAATTACAGATTTACTATAGAGCTTCTAGAACTTTCTTTGGCCTTTAAACTACTCGTAATATCCTTCTTCCTCATCGATTTTTAGCGTAATATCTGTGATGTATGTAAAGATGTTAATACTACTTATTAAGTCTTTGTTTCGTTATCTTCCTCGTGTGATCGATAGGCTGACGGCCGAGATCCGTGTTTTTCATTCGTTCGTGTGTTCTCTATCGATAATGCTTGGGAAACGTCTGCTCGCTTCACCGAGGAGTTATCGCCTCCTCCACGTACTTACGTGACTAATGAAATCCTTAGTTTGTGACCGTGGGTCGGACACCCTTGGACATTGTAGTACCGGTCGATAAGTGCGAGGCAGAACTGTATTATTTGTCCAATTCCTCTATTCACCTAACTTGATATTCTGCATCTTCTGGATTGTTCTTTGGATTCTCGTCAGTTCCTAATATTTAAGTTATTGATTACTTTGGATTTTTACCTTTTGCGCCTTTCATTAAGTTTTATTCATTACTGACCTTAGACATTGCTTCAATGTAGTTGGTTAAACAATCGATGTTAACACAAAAATATCAATTAATGACTACGGCCACAAGCTAACTGTAAACAAAGTGATAGGTATGTTGAAATTGTAAAGAGTACATTGTTTATTCTAGATATTCGCGACTTGTTTACATAAATTTGTACTAACACGAACTTGTTATAAGGAAAAATAGTTCCTATTTACGCCACAAGTTTAGCACTTCTGTATATACATACAATAATTGTTTTATTTTATTTATTTGTTAGGTAGGATGACATTATTTGTAGTTATTTTATCTTATACATAATATTATTATCTTGAAAAAAAAAATATTTTAAATGGAATTGGTTCTTTATATTCTATATTATTTTCAATATACTTCAATATTGACCTATTCCAATAAAATTAGTGTAAAAGTTAAAAAATTATAAAAACCGCGCATTACAATTTACATTTACGAGTATATAGGTAGTAGGTACTTACGTAAAAAATGTCATAACAAAACTATTGAATTCCAACACGCAGTTTTTTCCTGCATCAAAAACCTGTATCAGTTCAGTTTTGCAGTTTAAAAAAATCATCATCATCATAACTTAAGATGCTCTTGTCGGTGGAGTAATTGCCAATCCTATCTTTCCTGAGCCAGTCTTTTGATTTGCTCGTACGATGCATTCTCTTTTACTTGGCTCAGATATGTGATTCTAGGCTTTCCACTGCCTCGCGTCTTTTCAATTTTGCCTTCCAGGATGTTTAGGAAAAAGTTGTCGTTTCGTATTAGGTGTCCTAACATCTTGCCTCTCCTAAAAATACTCAACCGAAATTCAAGTCCCATCCGACAGTCTATTACCATTATCTTTGTTAATTTTGGAGACAAAGATCATGATCCTGAAATATTTTACCTCCTTGTAAATTAATAATTTATTGCCGATGAAAAAAGCACACGGAACAGGTTATATTCGGATGGCAACCTTTTTACGAGTCCTTCTAAGCACCATCTAATGGTTTTTTTAATTAGAAAATTTTGCTAATCTTGGATATATGTATACAAACGAGGGACCGGACAACCCTTTCCGCGATAAAACCCTTTCAATGGGCGACACTTAAACACGGCTAACACATTGAAAGACTTTCCCTTTTGAACTACAAGCCCATTCATACCCTTACCTTTGACTAACCCTTACTGAAAAGCTAACCAAAAATAAGGCTAGCACTTAATAAGGGTTACCCTTATCTTTAAGCGCTTTTTATAAAGGTTTCCCTTTGCGTGAAAGAGACAGGATTAGTATATATCTACGGTAGTGTATGAAAAGGAAAGAAAATACGTGCCTAGTCAAAGAACGCCGCCGTCGCCGCCGACGATCGCTCGAATTCGAAGTAATGTGTGCTTTATGAACAAGGTAGATGACTTAAATTAGCACGCTTATATGCTAAAAGGGAAGCCCTTTATAAGGCTAACCCTTATAAGCAATATGCAAGGTGTTGGTGAGCGGATGATAAGGGTTTTGTAAGGGTATTTGGGCTACCGATTACTCAAATGTGGTAGCTTTATATAAGGGTTTTAAAACCAAAACAAAGGGTTTCGTCTGGCAAAGGGTATGGTGAGTTAAGCCTTATGCAATACCCTTATCGGGCTTAACTCACCATACCCTTTGCCAGACGAAACCCTTTGTTTTGCTTTTAAAAACCCTTATATAAAGCTACCACATTTGAGTAATCGGTAGCCCAAATACCCTTACAAAACCCTTATCATCCGCTAACCAACACCTTGCATATTGCTTATAAGGGTTAGCCTTATAAAGGGCTTCCCTTTTAGCATATAAGCGTGCTAATTTAAGTCGTCTACCTTGTTCATAAAGCACACATTACTTCGAACCCGAGCGATCGTCGGCGGCGACATATTTTCTTTCCTTTTCATACACTACCGTAGATATATACTAATCCTGTCTCTTTCACGCAAAGGGAAACCTTTATAAAAAGCGCTTAAAGATAAGGGTAACCCTTATTAAGAGCTAGCCTTATTTTTGGTTAGCTTTTCGGTAAGGGTTAGTCAAAGGTAAGGGTATGAATGGGCTTGCAGTTCAAAAGGGAAAGTCTTTCAATGTGTTAGGCGTGTTTAAGTGTCGCCCATTGAAAGGGTTTTATCGCGGAAAGGGTTGTCCGGTCCCTGTCCCTGATACAAACCAATTTTTGAATTTTTGATTTTTATGAAGTAAGTTAAATATTGAAAATGTGTGAGGTTCGGCTTCGGGTCAACAGTTGCTAATGCAGACAAAATCAACTAAATATCGAAGTACAGCGGCCTGCAAAATTAAATGGACATATTATGAATGAAACACATATAGGTACAATACAATCCTTTTTAAAATTAAAATTCAAATATTGCAATAACTATAAGAGATAACTGGACTAAAATCAAAAATGTAACATTATACCAAATTTTAGTAGTTAAGTTTAGTAGAATTTAGTAGAATAAATCTTCATTGTTCTTAAAATAAGAATCACAATTATTTTACAATGTTGAATAAGCATGCATCTATATCTTTGATGACTATTTGAAATAGACTATTACTACTTATTTATTTTTTGGCTTTTTGACTATTTTAACGTGGACCTAAAAATTAAAGTTATAGTAGGTAGGTAGGTAGCGGTATTTTGTATTTCTATCATTGTAATGCTTTGTATGAATCTGAATGATATAAGGTTCGGAATTTGCACTACGGATCCATGAACGATCTCGTCTAAAGTTAAACGACCTAAAACCAAAGAAGTATTGCAAAATATTGTACTCGGGAGTTCCACAATGGTGGTTACAAGCCCAGAGACTGATATTAAAAAAGTGGCAGAGATGACCATTATTTTGTCAAACAGACTGACATCGACAACGTATGAAGATCAACAAATTTTCGGTGTCGATACCGTTGAAGATTTTCTACAATTCTTTTTAGGGTTCCGTACCCAAAGGGTAAAAACGGGACCCTATTACTAAGACTCCGCTGCCCGTCTGTCGGCCTGTCCGTCTGACTGTCTGTCACCAGGCTGTATCTCATGAACCGTGATAGTATTTGTTGTTATAGCGGCAACAGAAATACATCATCTGTGAAAATTTCAACTGTACAGCCTGGTGACAGACAGACAGACAGACGGACAGCGGAGTCTTAGTAATAGGGTCCCGTTTTTACCCTTTGGGTACGGAACCCTAAAAAATGGACCCAAATACGACCCAGATTTACACAATTGATACGGCACACAATTTCAAGTTCCATGATTAAAACAGTAATGTCACATTGCGCAAACGTCTGTTGGCTAATTGCGATACAATATGGATTAATTACGCAATAAACGAATCGCTGACGAGTCATTTGAGCTGATTAGGCATTTCTTTACTCACTTTACTGTAAACACAGACTTTTCTACTCTATCCTCATTAGTTTCTGGTCTCGAATCGTAGATAGGTGATCTCCACTTGTGGCATAGACAGAGTAAATATATTCAAGTAGTTATAGACGCGCCACCGAGCGACCGGGGGTATAAGAGAAAGAATATTCACATAAAATTTGGGCAGCATAGGATTTTTCTCTTTCACTCTTATTAAATTTCGGTATTTCGCCATGATGCTATGATGATGATTTTGCGGATGATGATGATGATGATGATGATGATTTCGCCATCGCCTACTCCTACCTATGATGCCAGCCGGTCGGTGATAAGGACAAAGCATAGCACTATTTTCTCTTACCTCTTATAGGAATCGCAATAACTATCTTTCTCTATCAAAGAGTGTCAGGCCCTTGACTTGTGGAGTACAACGCCTTGAAATATATCGGAGCGGCAAGGGAGCTCAAAATATCCCAACATGCATTTTAACGTCTTGATAAATAGAAGCTATGTTCAGATATTTGTGAACACCTCGGTAGCTTCTATATATCTAATGGCAACTGTACAATACCCGCAGTGTCTGACTGGATGAGTACTTTTAATTTCAAAAGGTTTTGCTTAACTTATCTTTGTCTTACTTTTTAATATGAGGGTCAGGGATCTATTGAATGCTCTTCTACATAGTGGGATCAAGTGGGATAGTGTAATGACTCCTAGTTGCGTTAAAGGAGTGCCTTTACACGTTGATTGTCACGACAGTGTCGGAATTCCTTTGGTTCCTAGCCATTGCAGAAGTCGCTTAAAATATGCTGGTGGTAAACTGTCAGCTGCTCAGCTGTTATGCAATTTCATGTTTATTTGGAATGAATTGATAGTAATTTGTGTTATTTGCGGATATTATTATACCTTGTGACGTATTCATCATCTTCCTCGCGTTGTCCCTGCATTTTACCTACTGAACAAACGTGAACTAACGATGAACTAACGATATAGATATGCCATTTGCGGGCAAACGAAGTGGGGTGGTCAACTTCACGAGGTTTTTTGCCACGGCTCCATGGGAGCCTGGGGTCCGCTTGGCAACTAATCCCAAGAATTGGCGTAGGCACTAGTTTTTACGAAAGCGACTGCCATCTGACCGTCCAACCCAGAGGGGAAACTAGGCCTTGTCGGGATTAGTCCGGTTTCCTCACGATGTTTTCCTTCACCGAAAAGCGACTGGAAAATAGCAAATGATATTTCGTAAATAAGTTCCGAAAAACTCATTGGTACGAGCCGGGGTTTGAACCCGCGACCTCCGGATTGCAAGTCGCACGCTCTTACCGCTAGGCCACCAGCGCCCTCACCTTGTGACGTGTTCAATCGGTTAATCTATTCTCGGGCCAAAATAAGCAGTTCAAAGAAAATATACAACGAGGCGGAGCTAGCTGACAGTTTAGTCCTCTTTATTTGTTACCTGTTTTATTTCTTAATACGTAGTTTGTAAATGTTGGGTTCATTCGGATTGTCATCTATAATTCATTTGTTATCTAGTTTATTTCATTATTACTCGTAATGTTCTCAGACAGAAAAGGAAATCATAAGTGGTGGGAGTCGCGAGTCCGTTCCGTTATTGTTATTGATCTGTCTGGCGAGTTCAGTACGTAGGTTTTACGACATCATATCAATGGCCATACATTCTATTCTAACGCAGCGTCTTACGTAAGCGAACAACTCGCGAAAGCAAAGCGAAGCGGCGCGGCGGGCCCACGGTGTGCGCGTTCGCAACGAGGTCGGCCACGTACTCCACGTTATCCACGTACTCCACGTCAGTGTTGGCCGAACGCTAATGCCATTAACCATTAAAAATTAACAATTAAAAAGGTTAATGGCCATTAACCATTAGCCATTTAATTCGGATTAAAGTTAATTCGGATTAAATTTTTGAGACGTTAATGGCCATTGAAGTTAATTCGGATTAACTTTAATTCGGATTAACTTCAATGGCCATTAAAGTTTCAAAAAATTAATTAGAATTACTCTCAATTGCATTAACGTCTAATAAAATTACATTCGTGATATTTTAAAATGAGACAGCAAATGACCCTGACTGAACCCTGGCAGTAGTAGCAGTACCTACCTACTACCTAGTAGAATTCTGGTTTGGTGCAACACAGACATACGCGGTTTTGGTCATTTAAATCGTCTTGATGAGCACTTCGGAGAGCCGTACCCATGATAGAGCTGATGCTGAACCCTGGCAGTACCTAATGGATCTAAGGTTTGGTGCAACATAGGCACACGCTGTTTTAGTCATCCGACTCGTCTTGATGAGCACTTCGGAGAGCCATACCCATGATAGAGCTGATGCTGAACCCTGGCAGTACCTAATGGATCTAAGGTTTGGTGCAACATAGGCACACGCTGTTTTAGTCATCCGACTCGTCTTGATGAGCACTTAGGAGAGCAGTACCCATGATAGAGCTGATGCTGAACCCTGGCAGTACCTAGTGGATCTAAGGTTTGGTGCAACATAGGCACCCGCTGTTTTAGTCACCCGACTCGTCTTGATGAGCACTTAGGAGAGCGGTACCCACGATAGAGCTGATGCTGAACCCTGGCAGTACCTAGTGGATCTAAGGTTTGGTGCAACATAGGCACGCGCTGTTTTGGTCATCTGACTCGTCTTGATGAGCACTTAGGAGAGCGGTACCCATGATAGAGCTGATGCTGCACCCTGGCAGTACCTAGTGGATCTAAGGTTTGGTGCAACATAGGCACGCGCTGTTTAGGTCATCCGACTCGTCTTGATGAGCACTTAGAAGAGCAGTACCCATGATAGAGCTGTGCTGAACCCTGAATGCTGATGCTGATGATTATGGGTACTGCTCTCCTAAGTGCTCATCAAGACGAGTCGGGTGACTAAAACAGCGTGTGCCTATGTTGCACCAAACCTTAGATCCACTAGGTACTGCCAGGGTTCAGCATCAGCTCTATCATGGGTACCGCTCTCCTAAGTGCTCATCAAGACGAGTCGGGTGACTAAAACAGCGTGTGCCTATGTTGCACCAAACCTTAGATCCACTAGGTAGTGCCAGGGTTCAGCATCAGCTCTATCATGGGTACTGCTCTCCTAAGTGCTCATCAAGACGAGTCGGGTGACTAAAACAGCGTGTGCCTATGTTGCACCAAACCTTAGATCCACTAGGTACTGCCAGGGTTCAGCATCAGCTCTATCATGGGTACCGCTCTCCTAAGTGCTCATCAAGACGAGTCGGGTGACTAAAACAGCGTGTGCCTATGTTGCACCAAACCTTAGATCCACTAGGTACTGCCAGGGTTCAGCATCAGCTCTATCATGGGTACTGCTCTCCTAAGTGCTCATCAAGACGAGTCGGGTGACTAAAACAGCGTGTGCCTATGTTGCACCAAACCTTAGATCCACTAGGTACTGCCAGGGTTCAGCATCAGCTCTATCATGGGTACTGCTCTCCTAAGTGCTCATCAAGACGAGTCGGATGACTAAAACAGCGTGTGCCTATGTTGCACCAAACCTTAGATCCATTAGGTACTGCCAGGGTTCAGCATCAGCTCTATCATGGGTATGGCTCTCCGAAGTGCTCATCAAGACGAGTCGGATGACTAAAACAGCGTGTGCCTATGTTGCACCAAACCTTACATCCATTAGGTACTGCCAGGGTTCAGCATCAGCTCTATCATGGGTACGGCTCTCCGAAGTTCTCATCAAGACGATTTAAATGACCAAAACCGAGTATGTCTGTGTTGCACCAAACGAGAATTCTACTAGGTAGTAGGTAGGTACTGCTACTACTGCCAGGGTTCAGTCAGGGTCATTTTGCTGTCTCATTTTAAAATATCACGAATGTAATTTTATTAGACGTTAATGCAATTGAGAGTAATTCTAATTAATTTTTTGAAACTTTAATGGCCATTGAAGTTAATCCGAATTAAAGTTAATCCGAATTAACTTCAATGGCCATTAACGTCTCAAAAATTTAATCCGAATTAACTTTAATGCAATTGGTTAATGGCGGAACTAATGGTTAATAAAATTGATCAATGGTTAATTAAAATTAACAATTACGGCCAACACTGCTCCACGTTATCCACGTAGGACACTTCTATAGGTATCAACGGTTTGGTTCACCCCGCGCCGCATCGCTTCGCTTCACGTTCGCGTATTGTTCGCCTACGTAGTACGCTGCGTAAAGCATATTTGTATCTAATACATATAAGTATGTAGTTAAAACAATTTGATTACGTATATTAACGTCACAAACACGATGACGCTTCTAGTGCCGTTAGTTCATCTCAAGAAGTACTGAGAAATCGTATATATTTATTTTTGTTATTAACTTATTATTTATAATTAGGATTCTTGTAGTAATAAAAATTCACAGATTTTTACACCTCACGGTTTCCCCTGCTTATAATGTTATTTCAAGAAGTACTGAGAAATCGTATATATTTATTTTTGTTATTAACTTATTATTTATAATTAGGATTCTTGTAGTAATAAAATTCACAGATTTTTACACCTCACGGTTTCCCCTGCTTATAATGTTATTTCAAGAAGTACTGAGAAATCGTATATATTTATTTTTGTTATTAACTTATTATTTATAATTAGGATTCTTGTAGTAATAAAATTCACAGATTTTTACACCTCACGGTTTCCCCTGCTTATAATGTTATTTCAAGAAGTACTGAGAAATCGTATATATTTATTTTTGTTATTAACTTATTATTTATAATTAGGATTCTTGTAGTAATAAAATTCACAGATTTTTACACCTCACGGTTTCCCCTGCTTATAATGTTATTTCAGTTATTTGGCACATGAAGTTTTCAAAAATATAATGCTTATCGATTACGCGTCACACGCAAATGAAATCTTTAGTATTGTGTACATTCATCTACATTCTAGCTATTTAGTGATTAGTAGTTACTGGCTATTACATAATATAAACATGGACACGTGTTGTGCGTTTATATAACACGCGTTGTATACGTTCGTATGCTTCTAGTTTTCAATGCGTTAACTTGAACATTATACTATTTTAGCTTGCTCTTATGGTGTTTACTGTTTATGAACTCCTAGTGTCATGCGACATTTAATTTGCGGGATATATGATTGATGATTAATTTGATGGCTTAATTTGTGTTCTTTAATTAAATCATTTTATTTACTTAGTTGAATTCTTTAACAATGTTGTCACTGAGTTGATGTTCTTCCTAATATTTGAAATGTTAAATTATGTTTTCGAGTTTGTCTTTTCAGATCCTCTTTCTATTTATTTGTTGTTTCATCTTCTATTCTAAAATCGTTCATAAGAATGAGTAATGTCTACGTTTTTTGTAATAAGCGTTTGTTATTGAATAACATACAGCACGAGCCACACGCCACGTGTAACCAGCGCGAATGTTCTTGATTCCTGATCCAGTAATATCCCTAATACGTTCGTAATTAATTAATCTCAATTCATGCAGCTCTTGGGACGTACTGGTAGGCTTCATGGCGTAAACGCCATACATGGCGTAAGGCCAATGCTATAAATAGCATGACCTTTGTTAATTGCATGAACTAAGGTGTTTAACAAATCATTTTGGGGGATATTTAGTTGTTTGTGTTAACTAGGTATTATTTATGTCACATCACATCGTCTGTTTGAGGGTCTGAGTACTATTGATATTTGGTCTAAGTTGTCTTTAGCTAGTTGAAGGCCTTTTTATGTTAACCATCCTATATTTACGTCTCAATCTTGTTTTGCTCCATGGCTAGAATGATTTCTAGTCTAGCCTGTTATTGGTATGTTATGTTGAAACAAATCATTAGGTGACTTGTTTACATTAGCATTTTAGATTATATTTTTATCAGTAAAATTTTATTCGCAAACAGCGTCATGTGTTTAATCCACAATGTCTGCCAATTCAGTTGGCCGCGGTACCAGGGCCGCATGATAGCCGCGGAGGTGTAGTTAACTGTGTGCGGCGCGGCGAGTGGTGGGGAGGGGGGGCAAGTGCACGTGCCGGCGGGACATGCCATGCGTTCGACGCCAGCCGCCCTCCCTCACTTGTTGAGCGCACCGCTTCTAGGTCGCCCCACATCACCCATTCTAACTAGTTTGCCTTTCTTGCTTACGCTCACATCTCACACCCTCTCTTTCTTGCAAATAATGCCCAGCACTAAGGACCTGTCATAAGTATTGATTGTAGTCATATATTCGTATTATTTTACTTACGATTTAACTCAAGACAGAATTTCTCTAGCAACTTTTTTGCTAGAACTTACAAAATGACTAATTTCGCAAGCATCTTTCTGCGTCATACTTAGCACTTCAAATGAAGCCATTCAGATTGTACGGGGTAGACATTATCCATTGTGTTGTTGTTTGAATTGTGGAGGCAAATAACTTTTTATCCAGGCGTTATCGGACAAATAAATTGTTCAGCAATTTCGCAAACGTATCCGCAATAACGATATATCTTTACAGATGCTTTTGAAAAGACTTTAAACAATTCTTATTAAACAGTGATACGGACAATAGGCTTCTATTGAAATTATTGAAATGAATGTTAGAACGAAAGTGTTATGACCATGGAGACTTTAGCGTTTACAGTAGCTAGTTAGTATCTGTGTCGTCCTACTGTAGAATGGGTATTCTTATGGAATCTTCCGAAGTGAATCTATGCACTGCCAGATACGCGAGCGGTACGGAAGTGTTCGGCGCGATGGCCACTCCGAGTGACTACTACAGCGACACCATCCACACCATTGCCATCAACACCAGGGAGACAGAATTCGGCAAGATTGTAGAGCCCATCCCGATAACCCTGAAAGCATACCAGCAGTTCCAAGCACACGGACATGCTATACATGGTTACGGGTTTCCGCAGCAAATGTTAACAGCTCTAACTGTTCCCCGAATTCCTGATGATGCTGAAAAACCTTCTACGTCATCGCAAACTACCCCCTCCAAGGAGGAAACGAAGGATCATCAGACTGTGCGACCGCCACCGAAAAAGAAATGGATAAAGGAGTATTTAGGTAAGTTATAACGAGCTTCATTAGGTTATATCGGAACGGAATGGACGTATGTCACAGTTGACTGGCACGTGCAAGCCGGCCCACAGCGGCCTTGCGTTCGACCTCGTCGTGTTTTTGCACAACAAAATCCAAGACCACAGCTAAACAATATGCTGAATGCTTCAACAGTTTTGTGCGGGCGTCTGATTAATCTACAGGATCTTCCGTGAACAACAATATCCAAAATCTTTTAAAAGGCGAATTTTCATAAATTCTTTCTCTGCAGGCAGTAGGTACGTAGGTAGTTGATATTTCCATTAACGGTTTAAAATTATAGAATCCTTTCTTTATGCGTAAGTATATTGATATACTATATGTGTCTGATCTGATCTCCGAGAGATCATTGCCCATCGAGAATTGCAACAAACGGGTATTGATTTTTCAGTTCAAACATTGTTTACCTTTACATTATGCACCTTTGATTTAAGTAATAATATAGCTACTACTAATACACACTAATTCCATGTTTCTAGTTAGACTTACTGATTTAACCCGTGCGTTGTCCAGTCAAGTTCTATTTACGCCAACTCGCCAAACAGCACGATGTTCCCTTGAGCTCTACATTGGGAGCAGGACAACAGAAACGAGTAGGATAAAAACAAGTCGTGCAAGCGTTACCTAGGTTCGTGCTGCGATGAATTTACATCGCCTTCCAATTGCATGCGAGTCCAAGACGAACCAGTATAACTCCTCAACAACTGATAATACTTGGAGAGTACATTACTGGTTTGATTGAACGTTGGACTTTTGAGACGAATATAATTGTACTCCTGGAAGTGCGGTGGTCGGACTCAAGGCGTTCCTCTTGCCAAGGTCGGCCCGGGCACGCCACGCTCATATGCTCACGTATACAACACACAAGAACACAACTAACACAAGTTGAGTAAGATTTCGTACTAGGTCAATACCGTAGTGCCATTTCAAATTCTACTATATGTGACTTGGGTGTTTTGTTGCACTTTGCTCAGCGTTAAATAGTACCGAGGCTTAATAAGATCGATGATATATTATTTTAACAGCACTTTATGTCGAATTGCGAATACTCTTAATTAAATTAACCAATTGATGTAATGTGTAGAACCTGTTATAACGATCGTATAGCTTTTAAATTAACTAATACCGAGGCTGCTTGCTGGATTATAGCGCTTGCATTACGGGATTCCGGAATTTCGAAATTTCGGAATCTCGGACAAATTTTCCGATATTCCGATATTACAATTCCGGAATGTATTTAAGTACTTTTATTTGTACATTACCAAGAAACTACAAGTATGCTGGTATTATTAGCTGACGCTGACAAAAGTCTGAATAGTCTAGCAGCATGCATTAACATGCCTCATTAACTTAAAACTTAACCATCGAATTGTTTACTTTCGATACTTGCTTAAGCAAACATTTACTTGCCCAGAATCCTACCTACGCGATACTTTTGAATTAAAATCTAAAAAAAATTGGATATTTTATTCTCAATTCTAAAAGAAGTGCCCTCAATGAAAGGATTCGGATCCTGTAGCAGCACATATTATATTCTGAATTAGGATTATTAGGAACTATATAGTAGTAAGGAAAAAACCAAACTTGAAAAGCGTAACGATTAAATATAAAGCACTGTTTTGCATTAAGTAGGTATATGAGCCAACACTGTTATTATTTTACACTTCATTAGAAAAAACAAACAGGGAAAGCAAACTTCTTTGATATTATGAGTATTATGACGTATAAATAACATAATATTGTCGTCGGTTACCGCGATAGTTACTTGTTCGAAACGTCGGGATGTATTATAAATTCAATATACGCGATATAATCCGTTTTCATAGTTTTATTTCATGTATATATAAATAACACTTATAGTCTATGCTATCAAAATCTTTGCAGAGTTATCTTGGTCTAACTCTAAAAGTGACCTTAGTCACAATTTGGTGCTAATCTTGATTAATAATAATAATACTTTATTGGACAATTAATTACTCTCTGTTTATAAAAAATCTAATAAAAATATGATGAAACCTAATTCAGGAACCAGTTCCGGAATTCCGGAATTGGGACCCAATATCGAAAATCAGTTCCGGAAAATACCGTCCGATATTGCATGCCCTACTGGATTCCTATTAAAACGAAATCTAAGCTATTTAGGACTTCAATTCCAATTGGTTATTAAATGAGAAACATTTTACCTATTAGGTACTCTTTAAACAGCTGTATGATGTTTGTATGAAATAAATTAAAGTTCAAGAATGCCTTGCCTTTTGAAATTTCCAAACTTACGACTTAAACTTTCTCTGATGTACTTGCCACTTTCCGCTAAATAAGACAACTGATGGGTTTAATTTAGCAGTAACGCAATATTTGGCGTGGGCGTAAATAGCTGCGACACACTTCATACTAATGCAGCTGTTTACGATCAAATAGTTATTAAAATGTATTTTCTTATGTTCAATACAAATCTTTAAATCTTATAATTTAAGTATTTATGTACTTAAATGATGCCACTTAAGTAACATAGGGTTGTATGGACATAAGGGAAGCAAGTGTAAAAAACGCTTAGATTATAAGAAGAGGCAGACAAAGGAAAAGAAAAGGACCGATCAGTCAGCGAGAGCGAAAAACCAGTGTTTTCATATCTTAGCGTTGTTGATTCGAATATAGAGGATTAAGACTACAGGCTACCTGGTACCAAAGGAATTCAAAAAGCTACCCATAAGGTCCATCATCCGGCATATGGAGATGGTGGGGAAGGCTCTTGAGTAGCGGACGGATCTTTTCTAGGGGGTAACTGCACAAAAGATCCCTATGGGTCGAAGTGTATCCGTAAGGGCCCCCGAAACCATAAGATAAGATAAGATAAGACTACATCAGGGACTACTTTGCATACATCATATAGGTATATGAATAATGCCTGTGTTTTTGTCATTACAAAAAAAAATTGCGGCCGTTTTTAGTACACCCATTAAGATGATTATTACTTTCTTGGTTATTGAGGCTTCAAGAGGGTTGAAAAACACTGCTCTAATGAGTAACTCGATCTGACCTCGAGTTACAACTACACGATCACGCATTCACCAGAACTTCCGTCTCGTTGGCGCTGGAACGAGTCCAATAACATTTAAGGAAGGAAGTCGATTCCATATAACATCTGAGGAAAGAAGGTAGGCCCTCTGTCCTCGCCCTGCTGTCCCTGATCTGATGTTATGGGAATCCGAGGCCCTACGCCCTGGATTCTGAAACTTCGTTTTAGTCTCTATCGCTAGAACTTACAAGAGCGAGATATCGATTTGGATGTTCGCGGTACAGGAACTTGCTGCGCTATTCAAATGGGGGATAAGCAAACAGGTATTTGATGAAAATCTTTGACCGTTCATTGACTGACGATATATTTACGTATGTGTGTAGTTTGCGTAACTGGCGGATGTCTCACACAAAGACAATGTCTTGTAATCCAATAATGGCCGCCCGTGCCGGGCGTTGCGTAATTCCGCAATTGTATAGTTTTTATGAGATTAGCTGTACGACGTACTTAGTACGTAAGTGTTTCGCGATCTTCGTGTCAAGGTCCTAACTTTCATCGTTAGTGCTGTATCGTCGGTGATATACGTTCCTTATGTTTATGAATCATCAATTGGCCTTTGGGTATTTACAGACGAATTATGGTATGTAATAGGGGAGACCGTGTGTGGACTTTTTGGTAGCTGAATAGACATGAGCGACACATGTCTAACGAAGTACCGAAAGCCTGACAAGAAAAAAATGTGTCAGATGGTGGTCTTGAACAGGGACAGGGAAAGTGATATACCCACCTACATCTACCTGGTTGATTCAGCTTATAGTGATATCAAATCATGGGCGCACCACCAGGTATACTATACCAAAGATAGATATAACTCCGTAATAGATGGATACAGTCTAAGGAAAAAACGTGCCTCGAAAATCAAGAAAATTTGATTCTCGTTCAGAGGGCGCTACTAGTTTTGGCCAACTGTCGTATAGATGGCGTTGACGGTTTCGTTTGTTATTTAACAATTTTAACGCATATCAGTGAAAGAACATGGGTCAAAATCATATAAAAATAATTAATGCAAATAAAAAAATCATTTATCTATATTTAAATACATTTTAACGTATTTTTATAAATCTTCATTTTTAGTTTTAAAGTATGTCGATAGATGGCGGTGAATTTACAGTGGTTACAAAATTTACTATGACAGTACCGCTCTATCTTATTATATCATCTTTGGCTTATGTTAATATCAAATCAAGGGCGCACCACCAGGTATACTATACTAAACAAATGTTTTTATATCTATGCCTAATAGGTACCTATATGTATGACAGGTTCATGCGAGCACACGTCATGTCCTCATGCTCGATTGGCAGCGCCACGCCACTGAGCGCAACTGAACCGTATGAAAACGGTACACGTGTATAGGGCACGGCGGTTATATAAAAACTCGAACAAAAAGTTTTTGCATGAAATACCGACATAGGTGAAGGTTGCGAAGTCTGTTGAGTAAAAAGAACTGTTAAATTACGAGACCAATCACAAAATCAGCTGTTAGAGAATATTCTTTCGCATGGCCTTTAAAAAAAAACTGCTGGTAATTAATTTAGAAGCAAAAGTATAGGTAGGTACAGGTACCTTATTAAATTTAATACTTAAATGTTTTCACTATTCCTTCGTTCGTGTTTTTGTTGGCTCGTTGAGTGGACGACATCCGGAAGATTGCGGGTCACTTCTGGATGAGATTAGCTCGGGACCGGGACAAGTGGCGTACTGGAACAGAGGCCTATGCTCAGCAGTGGGCGATAAAGGGCTGATATGATGATGATGATGATGACTATTCAGCCAATGGTCTTCAACATTTGACCCTCTGGAGGTCGTGAAGCCTGCCATTGAGAGGGACGCGTAAAATTTTATCATGCCAAGGGGTCGCCTCGTGAAAAATGTTGAATACTATATACGTGTTGTGGAGGCAAATGTGGTTCTTTTAAAGGAATGCCACGCTATAGTATTTAAAGCAATCCTAAGTGAACGTCACGTCAATGTTCTAGTAAACGGGCCATTTATTGCGTTTTCTTTCCTTTATCTAATCAGCATGACTCGTTTAAACGCGACAGTCGACGAATACGTTTACGAACGCAGTTTAACAGGTTCGGAATATTAGGCAATTAACATTCCTGTTAACACGCAATTTTCCAGCTAGGCTAGATACTAAAGTGTGATTTATTAGAGATATACCTAAATGGCATTTCGCCCATTTCACGCGATGCCTGTTTTCTTAAATACAGATAAATCAAGTCTTTGTTTAGGATAGTGCATCTAATGGAGTAAAAAATAAAAAAAGTTAAGCAGTTTATATCATTATACCTACTAATTACACCTCTTTTTATTACCTATTTACCAAAATTTAATGAAATAGCTTGCAAAATAATTCGCTAAATAATGTGTTTGGCGAGTGACGAAAGTTGCACTTTCCTCACTCCAGAGAGTGACGAAAGTACGCTTGTTTAGAGCTGCTGAGGTGAAAAAACTATTGTTATATAGTTATATTGGAAAGGGGCCAATTAAATCGTGTAGATAATATGTTGTTTTTTTTTTTCGTATTATTCCATTTTAATTGTTTTGTTTTTGTATTGTGCCACTTATGCCACTAACATAGTTATTAAGATACTCTGTAACTAACAAACTATGGATCTACTCGGTCTTAAACATTGATTTAATTAAATTACTTAAATTAAAAGTTGTGTTTTATAGTAAAGTGGCATGATTTGTTATCGCGTCACACGTGGCGTTGTTTATCTTTCGCTGACATAAAAACTGATATTTGCTTATCTCAACTTGTAGGTTATTGACACTATCATTTATATAATTTGTTTACTGAAATTTCAAGGATTTATTAACTTACCAATCATAATTTACCTACTTGTGGTTTAAGGAATTTACTTCATTAAGTACATTTGCTCTTGCTCAATTAAAATTATTGTTCTTTTAAAATTGTTATTAGTTGTACTCTAAGTTCCTCGCTTCACTTTTGTCATCTTTTGAGTATTTTTTTTTTCATTGTGTTTATGGTTCCGTACCAGAAAGGTAATAAGGAACCCTTATACAGAATACAGAACTTTATTGGTAAAAGCAAATTTTACAGCTCACATTTTACATTTACAAAAAATATATGTAAGTACATATGTTAGTAAATATAATGAGTTAATATAATATAATCTTATATTATGGTGCAATTCAGTCCGTCGTCTGTCTGTCACATCGCTAAATATCTCGAGAACTAGTACGTATGCCCTATCGATTTAAAATTTGGAATAATTATGAACAAGGTGAACCTAGACGCATTCATAGTGTTTTTTTCAAAGTTTTCAATTTTATTCGAACCTCATGAAAGTTCTATAAGTACTCACAATTTTCACGTCTCCGGAATTACCATTTTACCGTTGATTTAAATGAAAATTATAAATAGTTCATTGAATCCCCACACCAAGAAACTATGTTTGTAGTGCAACTACCAGCACCGCAGAAACGCTAGAGAGGTTACTAGAGAGGCCACACGTTCGCTAGTTTCATTCGGGACGCCGCGTGACGCGCTGTCACGTGCCGTGTACCCCGTGTACCCCGCCCGTGTACCCCCGCGCTTATCCAGACAGGGAGGAGAGCACGAATATGCAATATTCGATTTATTCACGTAAGCCCCTGCTTGTTAGATATGAAACTCGCTAAGTGCACTATGACTAGTATGACTACTATACAGCGTAGGTGCGATAGGATGCGATATCACATTTTTAAACGATTTTCAAAAATGTTATTAGTTTGGGTGTTTGTATTTTTGTTTTGATAGAAAACACATGTTCTTTTTAGGGTTCCGTACCCAAAGGGTAAAAACGGGACCCTATTACTAAGACTCCACTGTCCGTCTGTCTGTCTGTCCGTCTGTCACCAGGCTGTATCTCATGAACCGTGATAGCTAGACAGTTGAAATTTTCACAGATGATGTATTTCTGTTGCCGCTATAACAACAAATACTAAAAAGTACGGAACCCTCGGTGGGCAAATCCGGCTTGGCCGGTTTTTTTGTTTATTTATTTAATGCTTATTGCACAGACAGAGGTTCTTAGTCTTACTGTGCGAATGATTATTTTGCCATTATTGACTCAGAATTTAGAAATAAATTAATATTGATATTTTTACAACTAGCTGTTTATGTCATGTCAATACTACATTTGTCCTCTTAGTGGTGTTTAATAAAATTTCCTACTCGTATGTTAATTTCTCTTTGGTTACTATTTTTCACCTTCTACATTCGTCATGAAGTATTAACAGACATATTTACTTTCACAATAGTTGGAATACCTTAGGTAGTAGTATGTTAGTAGGTATTATACCTACTAACAGCATCCCTGAATGATGAGACCCTTGGAAACGTTACAATATTCTTCATAATAAACGTTGGCTGGATCATCTGATCAGATCCTGGCTCTAAAGGCCGCCGGTTAAACTCTGTCAATAAATTGAAACTGCAGTCAAACAGGTATCAGCTATTTGCTCCATGTTTAGGTATGCCGATCGACTCGATCCACTAGTTACAAAATAATTCACAAATATAAATTTACCCGGCTGAACGAATCGCTAGTGTAACTTGACCTTGAAGTTCGTAACAACTGTGTATAATCGTAGGTCAAGCTGAGACTGAGACGTTCTTCATATTGGAAGCGGATCCGCATGCCGCTCCGGTGTGCGAGCGGGACATCGCTGTTTCACCATACAGGTGTTTTTTTTCTCACTATTCAGCTGTTTCATACATTTTGGCTTAGACGTCGATGTTTATGGGAGCCAATTTTTTTTTCGTGAGTTCGTGGCTGGTCCTATAGTAAAAGTTACTTATAGACCTATATGCTAAATGCTCACCTAGTACGGCTATCGGTTCGAAATACATTCAGTATGCTATCTCGCTCGCACACCGGAGCGGCTTGCGGATCAGTCATGATAACCGCCGTGTTTAACAGGTTCGCTTGTATCGTTTTATCGACATGGATGCCTTCGCTGGACCGGTTATCCTTTGGTTGCACAAATCTTTTAATAATAATCATTTCACATGCAATCATTTTCTCACGGGATCGCAAGCTAAATAAATTTTCTTTATGGCTTAGCTGGCTATGAAAAGTAAAATAAAAATTTAAAATATAAGCAAAAATTCAAAATGTAACCTAACTATGTATATGTATATCGCCGCTGCCGGGAGCATGCCCAGAATCTGCTATCGAAAATGATTTCATTTGGTTCTCATTTTGATAGCACTCTCGCATCTTACTTGCACGAATCTACATATTTAGAGGGGGCGTAAAGCCAGGAAATTGGAAGAAAACAAAAGATATGGCGCGCCGCGCGACACTTACGCTTTCTCGCCAACAAACTGGATACGCAGTTTGGCGAGTAATTTTGAAATTGATTATGTATATGTGACTGAAAAATAAATGAAAAAAAAAACTTGCGAACAAAGATAATTATTAATTCAATTCAATTTAATTATTTATTTCAGGCAAATGCCCATATAATTTGTTAGTAATACAATTAAATTAATCTTAATATGCTAATGTTAGTAAACACACATTAAATTACAAATAAAAATATATATCACATTTAACTATTTACATAATGAAGACTGCCACATTCCAAACACTACTGCTGTACATGCAACAGCATCCAGTGGTGTTGGAACGGGCAGTCTAGCCTCTCGGCCAGCACATGCAACAGACTGTTGGAGCTACCGCGCATCCTCCGCATCAGTGAGGCAGTACGCTTACGCATTATGGCCTGGAATCCATCAGTTCGAGCCTCCGCAAACATACCTGATGCACTGCAGAAGCGCGGCAGACCCAACAGTACCCTAAACCCATTATTATATTGTACTCTCAGGGTGTTGAGAGTACTCTGCGTATATCTTACCCACAGGCTGCACGTGTAGAAGCTCTGGCAGTAGGCCTTAAACAACACATTAATAATGCCCGTTGCGTCTTGATTAAAACTAAAAATTCAACAAAATTAGATTGATATCAAAAGCAATTAGGCACAGCTTTATGTATCGGACCCTTGATTTACTTTAACATCGGTGCTTGTGTTAGGTATTATACAGCTCTTTCATTATTAGTCAGATTCAAAGAAAGTAATTTTGACATAAAAGGACCCCCGTTTGAACTAATCAAGGCCGAAAAAATCCTTGACCCGAAAAGTTATCGAGAAACGTTTGTTGACGCAGCCGGTAATGGCCGTGGCCTTCGTGTAGGTACCATGATCTTAAAATCTTAAGGCCCCATTCGCACGAGAGCTTAAAAAGCGTTGCGTGTGTAACGTACCCATAAGTAAGAGCGAGAAAGAGATATCGCTTTCTCGCTCTTACTTATGGGCGCAACGCTTTTTAAGCTCTCGTGCGAATGGGGCCTAAGGCCTAAGGCAACCTTCATCTTATTAACATCAAAAGTGCAAATCACCCATATAACATTTAATTTTTTTAATTTAATTTATTTATTTGGGAAACATACATCAAATAATAATACAATAAGGTAAAAGATATAGTTAGAACATAGGCCAAAAGAGTTTCCACTTATAGTTACTTAATACAAAATTCCTTTGCTCCGAAAAAAAAAGTACAATTATTACTTAGGTATTTTGAATTTAGAAGTTGAATTTAACAGTAACATTTAGTAAACATTCCACGTCAGATAAACATGAAAGAAATGTTAAGATATGTTAAACGACGGTCTTGTTTTGAATTCCAGGAGCGAAGATGACATAGAGAGGGAGGGGGTCGCTTTTAAATGGCAGACGTAAAAATTATGTGCGGACTGTGCGGTAGGTTAAAAATGATGATTATTTTTCAGATGGCAAGTAGAAAAAAAACTTTTGCATACAATTTGGTCACCCTACTCAATGTGACGTCTTGTCCCTTTCCATACAGCTTATGTCGAAAGTCATAGGGTGACCATGATTACTATATATTTCTTAAATCTAAATACACATAAGCTCGCTACTCAATGTAAATACAAAATTATTTAAATTATATATCAACAATTATATATTAGTTCTGAATATGATCCTGATTCTGACGACATTGTTGCTGTTGTTGTATGTCCTAGGGCACCCCGGAGGTGCATAGGGCCTCAACAAGATCCCGCCACGCCTTTCTGTTTTCTGCAACCTTCTTGGCCTCACTCCAGCTCAGTCCTACGTCTAACGATATATAATTGAAATAATTTTGTATTTACATTGAGTAGCGAGATTATGTGTATTAAGATTTAAGAAATATATACATTGTTACAAAAATATTG
Source organism: Cydia strobilella (assembly GCF_947568885.1). Taxonomy (NCBI): domain Eukaryota; kingdom Metazoa; phylum Arthropoda; class Insecta; order Lepidoptera; family Tortricidae; genus Cydia; species Cydia strobilella. Next base: position 3,510,583 of record NC_086059.1, read on the forward strand.
GTTGTTTTATTTTACGCCTATTGATTGTATTGGACAAAAACGAGGAATGTATTATTTTTTACTGTATTTATAACAATTATTGTTCACTTAGTACGTTTCCGTTTTTTTTTATCGCAAGGCAGTCTTCACTTATGACTTTGTTCTACCAAGTTTAGGTATTTATACTGTGCCTATTCCGATCACAGATAATAAGGGATACCTATACCTTTTTTATTAATCAAAACCTTTGTGACATAACTTATTACCTGACTAAGTTTAACCAGGATAAGAATTGTTAATAAAATATCTTTGCCTCCACCCACGCATGCAATTTCTACGTAAAAGAAAAGCAAGATGCCGAGAGAATTATATTACCAAAGTAAAAGATATTGATATATTTACGCACATTTAAAGACTGTCAGAGACACTTAAGGAGCCAGGTGCCCCAGATAGGATAAATTATTTTAGGTAAAAATATATTCTCTTGGATTCAAGTATATATCTGAATTGTCATGCGCAAAATGTGTCACAAAAAAGAAAAGATTGATATGCATCTTTCATACCTTTCATACGCTGTGAAGTACTTCACTTCACTCTTTTAGTTCACTAGTTCAGTTTAGTTCAGTAGCTCAAAAGCTCCATCTATATCAACAGTACTGGTTTTCTATCTCTCATTCGCGGATATATTGAGTTGAATGAAGGATTCGATTGATAATTTCATTCAATATGAATCACTCAAATAAATGAATTTATGAATCGAAGGTTTAAACGTGGCGTCCTTGTCACTCTAAGCGAATGAGCAAGTAAATGAAAAGTTAATTAAACTGAACTGCTGAAGTAAAGAACTAAATAAATCCGAATTGAACTAGTGAATGAAAGAGTGACATCAAGTGAAGTACTTCATTTGAATCTTTCATTCGCGAACTACTCATGTCTAATCTGAATAAGTATGTCGTTTACATTTGTATGTATTTTGTATGTTACATAATCTTCAAAATTAGGCAATGTAATTCTACGTTATAAAAAAATAGGGTGATTTCATATGTCCAAGAAAATAATCGAAGGGACCCCCATTACCGCGTAGGTACTACATAATCTACACACGCAATATTGAAGAAAATAGCACCTACATTAAATTAATACGAATAAGAAAACAAAACAAAGAACCTGCAGTGTTACCTTAGTATTAGTACACATTTAAAGCGAACCGAAGGTAACATAAAGTCAGTAAAGTGGTAAAACTTTCGATACACGTGCAACCTTCGTGTGACTTTTTTCCGACTAACCATAAGAGTTTTTCAAATCGGTTATCAAGGCTGGAGGTGTCCAACGTCCAACCCTATGCTAGCCCACGCGCCGTGACGCACATCCGCCCTCACCCTCGTTGCGTAATCTTTACGGCTTTGTTCCCCTGGTGTCTGGAGCCGACAGCCAACCACCGTGCAACTTACAAAAACTTACGTAAAGGGCCTGTAAGAAAATGTCGAGGTCGAGACCAAGTAATAAGAAGTAAATTCTGGAAGCTATCATGTTTGTTTTATTATTATTGCCTTTCCAAGATGTTAAACTAAAACCAAATATCATCAAGTAAAAGTAGATCGTTACATTCTAGATAAAACAAGAAAACTGAAATAGAACAGTAAAAACTGAAGGTATACCGTGTACAATAATATAGTAGAAACGCGCAAAGCTTTAAATATATGACGCTGCAATTGTTTAAAAAAACGTGTCATGACCTATGCCAAAAACAAACCACACATTACAGACCTTTTTTGGATTCCTGATAGAACCATCTAAGTTTTTAACATCATCTCATTCAATCGATATAATTTCTATAATTATATAGTCTTTAAATAGTTTAATCTCACATGTAAAGTCTGTAATAGACCATCGAACTATCTCTACAAGGCACGAGTACAATACACCCGTGTACCCTGAGCGTGTACCATCTGAAGCCAAAACTTTCGTCCTCAAATTTTTGGACAAAGCTAGAAGCCAGATTCTGTTCTTGTCTGTGAAGAGTGTGAAGGGTCATTCCTTCGTTACATAAAGATGGCAGAGATGGCTAAGGCATTCATTATTCAGGTTAATATGTTGTTTTGAAGCTCTATAAAGTCTGTTCGTCAAAGTCGTAAGGTCAGAAACCTTGACTCCGTACTATAAATGCTTAAATAAAACGGTCAATAACTTCTGTATTTATTATATTCTACGGGCAATAGAATTTTAGATATATTAACTGTTCAGTCCCCTTCATCTATTGTTTTATTTATCAAAATACAAGCTGCATAATGTTAAAATAAAAGGTAATAATTTAATAACCTTTGGTTCTAAGTAGTTACTCGTAGTTCGAAATGAAGAGTAATTCAATCCCGAAATAAAAATATTTACAGTGTTTTTTGCAGTTTATTTATTTTTTCATTTTGCAGTTTACCTAACTTAACTGATACTTTTAGGAATTTAACCCGTTCGATGCCACCTGGTCCGTAAAAATTGAGTATTTATTTTTACGGTCACACGAACTACGGTTACCCGGGGTTTTTAAAGTAAACTTAGTATAGAATATAATTGTATGTAGTTAGGTATGTGTTTTATAACAGCTTATCTAAAGTGGGGCGCTATGTACGTCATACTTTACTCATACCTACTAGTTCGTAGCCGTACCGTACCTAGGTATTAATTAAAACCACATAACAGGGTATGTTCGGTTCTTAATCGATTTGTTTACGCAGCGAAGTAGCAGACAAGCAGCGTATTGACGGGTCGTTTACGCGCGGTCGCTTTTTTCTGGCTAGCAGCTGATTTCGGCGCGCCTTGGCAACACGAACGTCAATCACAGGCACGCGCTCATAACCACATGTACTGACGTCAGCTCGTGCCGAAGGATACGCCCCCTTCTCTATCCTTTTCATTCAATACGCTAAGCCCTATCTCCCATCCAGCTCGCCAATGCAGCGTGACTGATTTCACGCTTACACTACATATTGTAATGAATAGCCTAGGGTTTAAAGCTCCATTTCGCTTATCGCGCCACGTAATGGTGTTGCGCTCGTACCGTTGTCCCGCTCTCGCCGATACCGAGATGTCATTAGCTCGGTTGTTTTGAACGCTAGCCTTGTTATGCTCGCCTGGTACTTTGCCGCCTCGCACTGCAGCCGTCGACGAGCGGCTGACACGGGTTTGACAACCTGCCGGCCGCAGATGAGGGTGTCCAAGACACAAAACAACTTCAAACTGACTTTTTGTAAAGTTTATTCTTTGTTTTACGTGCAATTATTGTAGTGTGTACATAGACTGGCTTGTAAATATGGGTATTTTTTTGCTTATGTAAAAACTGATGACGTTTCATTTGTTCACAGAGGAGGAGCCGAAGTCCCCGGTGTCGGTGCGTGTGGTGACAGGGTTGTCGGTGACGACTCGTAGCAACGGCGTGGTGCGGCCGACGTCGCCGGTGCCGGTGACCCCCGCGCCCGCCTCCGCGCTCGTGTTCGAGCCAGCCCCTGCCCCCGCCCCCGCTCCCGCGCCGCCCGCGCCCCTCCTCGACTTCGTACAAGAACATTCCAGGCCGCGTACAACAAGCACCAGTCATGGGTATGTTCTCCTAGTACCGGAGCTGTCCAAAACAGCTGGGGGACTCGGCTAGGCGTGACGGCCGGTTCCAACGATCTGAATGAGTTAGTTGGATAGGACAACATTTTCTTGTTATGCTCGGCTCGCCTCTTGTTGAGGATAGAAAAACTTCTCCTCTTATCTTGCAGATGAGGAGTTCTACAGGCCTTAGAAGTGGATATTTGTTATATTCATTCCAATAGTAAAGGGTTAGTTTTACTAGTTGGGTTATAAAATACAATTCGTATACACGGTGGCTAAAAAATAAGTGCATTCCCGTTGCCAGGGAGGTTTTGGGATTATACTGAGCAACTTTTACTATAGGACCAACCCCGAAATCGCGAAAAAAGTTTTGGCAGTTCTGTACATTTTGGCTTGTCCATTTTCTATGGGAGGGTAATTTTTTTTTCGCGATTTCGTGGTTGGCCCCATAGTATAAATGTTGCTCAGTATAAACCCAAAACCTCCCTGGCAACGGGTATGCACTTATTTTTTAGCCACCCTGTATTAAAAGAAAACCGTTTTATAGGAATTGAATTTATTGAGGATGATTGTGGGATAATTACAGAGCATACAGATTTCAAATGTGTTAAAACTACTTAGAACACTGGTTTAATTTGTAAAACAAGCAATCAGGAAATATTCAAAGCTTTGTTTACTTATTAACTCAAGGAACGTTATAAAATGGGACGCAAATGTGTTCCATGCAAATGAAAAACTCAGAAATCGGTATAAGCGAAATTTTCCAAAGGTTCAAACATAAATACATTGACATTACCAATTGTCCTCCTATATTTCATTTGGAACTGGAATTCTGTTTAAATATCTGTTTTCGTTGTTTTTTATTTAGCAAGTAAATGTTCCGGTGTTACTCATTTGAAATTTGTAGTATAGGCATCAAATTTTTAAATATAAATAAGAAATCAAAAATAATCAAAGAGAACATTGCATTGATACTTAATTACGTAGAGTCAGGCCAAGCTTACTCTGCAGCGATTTTGATAGCACCGACTGTGCAAGTGTTATTTAAAACGTCAAACTTCTATGAAATAACACTTGCGCAGCTGCTATCAAAATCGCTGCAGAGTTAGCTTGGTCTGACTCAATAGGGTATTCTACACTTTTTATGAATGGAATCGAAGTCGATCAGGTTTGTGTTGAGGATCAAATGTCTGTATGGGACCCATTGTCTTAAATCAATACAAAAGTCACAAATGATGGTCAAAGTCACTTAATAATAATTTTACATTTTTGATCAATAAATGTTATGTACTGACAAAAAAAAAATATGGAAGTAAAATTTTGTTTTAAGCGTATTTAATTTTTAATTTTTTTTAATTAATTTATTTGAGAAACATACAGCACATAATAATACAATAAGGTAAAAGATATAGTTAGAACATAGGCCAAAAGAGTTTCCACTTATAGTTAATACAAAATTCCTTTGCTCCGAAAAAAAAAGTACAATTATTAGGTATTTTGAATTTAACAGTAACATTCAGTAAATATTCAACGAGCACGATTAAAAATATAACAGGCATAATTTAGAATTTGGAAAATAACAAGCACAATTTTCAATTTAGATTAGTATTTATTTATTAAACCCACATTTTTTTTTTGTTTCCGATTTATTGTGATAAATTGCTCATTTTCTATATAGGTTATAAAATTCTACATGTGGAAGATACCCTATTGAACTTGTGTATGGTACACAACCATATTTTTTTTTTATACCACGTCGGTGGCAATCAAGCATACGGCCCGCCTGATGGTAAGCAGTTACCGTAGCCTATGGACGCCTGCAACACCGGAGATATTACACGCGCGTTGCCGACCCTGAACCACCAGTGTACCATAGTGAAGTTGTAATACTGGACTGGGTGGTTTTACAGTATTTATGTACTTATTAAACGCCACGGGTTGATAGCATTATTACCTAGTATAAAAATACCTCTGCATTCCTAACACCTATCGCATTGCAACTAAGTTCCTAGATGGTTCTGATGTTCTAGACAAGATCATTTACTACCGTGGAAACTATTTTTATTACTTTTCCATTCCAACGCTGCCTTTAAAGGATTTTATGTGATTTTGTAACCTAACATCACATGTAACGCGTCATATTTAAAAGTAAATAATCTACTGTGTAATAATAATATTACCTAATATCAAGCTTGGGATACGCGACTAATCAACACTTAATGAAAGCGATTTTCTTTACAGTGTAATTATTGCGTGTACCCGGCTAGCCCCGGTATATGTATAAAATAAGTAATTAATTTCTTAGAGCTAAATATATTCCAACCAGGGACCGGCCCGCTATCCCTTATCGGGGTTTTATAAGGGTATTGCATAAGGCTTAACTCACCATACCCTTTGCCAGACGAAACCCTTTGTTTTGCTTTTAAAAACCCTTATATAAAGCTACCACATTTGAGTAATCGGTAGCCCAAATACCCTTTCAAAACCCTTATCATCCGCTCACCAACACCTTGCATATTGCTTATAAGGGTTAGCCTTATAAAGGGCTTCCCTTTTAGCATATAAGCGTGCTAATTTAAGTCGTCTACCTTGTTCATAAAGCACACATTACTTCGAATCCGAGCGATCGTCGGCGGCGACGGCGGCGTTCTTTGACTAGGCACGTATTTTCTTTCCTTTTCATACACTACCGTAGATATATACTAATCCTGTCTCTTTCACGCAAAGGGAAACCTTTATAAAAAGCGCTTAAAGATAAGGGTAACCCTTATTAAGGGCTAGCCTTATTTTTGGTTAGCTTTTCGGTAAGGGTTAGTCAAAGGTAAGGGTATGAATGGGCTTGCAGTTCAAAAGGGAAAGTCTTTCAATGTGTTACCCGTGTTTAAGTGTTGCCCATTGAAAGGGTTTTATCGCGGAAAGGGTTGTCCGGTCCCTGATTCCAACTACCTTATTAGAATTACATACATGGATAATATATGCTTCATTAAGGAAAATGGTATTATAGTAGTTAAGATCATAAGAGTAGCTGTATTTTTGTACTAATCATCATATTTATGGTTTCATACAGATTATTATGAATATTATGATGAGGTATTGTATTCTCCTCTTATTTGAATCCTGTTCTTATAAAATATAAGAAATGTCATCATTTCACAATACTACCTCAGGTGGCATTGTCAACTAAAATTAGGTATAGAGCAATGCAGCACATTACATTTTACATTACTATAAATACCAGCGTTACATTGAATTTATGCAGTGAGAAATCTAGAATGTTCTTTAAATCAAAATTCAAAAATGCAATTGGGTCAAAGAATTGAAACTGTGACAGTATGTACCATGTGCTTTATTTTTCACCCGATTGCCTTCAAGGTTTGGTTAATATTAGGCGTAATGGTTACACGGGTACGGGTACACGGGTGGACACAAGTATTAGATGTCGCTCTCGGTGCGGTTTTGTACATAATTCAACGCTTTAGATAGTGATAGGCCGGTTCTTATTTAATAATTTAATATGTTTTTAATTTTGATACGACCTTGACTAATAACATTAGACATCTCACACGCACCAATAAGTGCGAGCGAAATACCTTATAGAATAGAATTACTAAATAACTTCTTAGCTTCAATCCAAAACGCAGACATATTCGCAGACAAGTGGCCGTCCTTACAAAGTAGTGTCAGGATTTTTTTAAACTCTACCTATGTAACTTTGTAGTATGTATGTTTAATTTAAGTTCCTAGAGATACTCGTAGTTCGAAAAATGTATACATGTTTATGATACTGACTATGTATTAACAGTATAAGTGTCTTGGCGTAGGTCGCTGTAAACTTATACTTGTGTTTGTTTGAATAAAGAATAAAGAATAAAGAATAATAAAAGAATAGGACGACTCTCTGATTTTTCGGGAGGACCAATCATCGTTAACGGCTCATGCTGATTTGTGCAGCGCACACGGACTCCAGGTCGTATCAAAACAAGATCAAAACCATATTAAATTGTTGATTCAGAACCGGCTTCCAGTCCTTGCATCATTCATCTGTATAATGTGACAATGTATAGGTAATTTGAAAATTAATTACTCCATGGACACGGTTGCTTGCGACTTTTGATGCATTTTGACTTGATAATTTAATTGAGAATATACATCATGTAGGTATTTGCGTGTTATCAGTTTCCTTGAGATTCATTTGGATTGTGATTGGTTATTCTTATGTTTACGTGATTATATTTTAATAGGCTTAGAATATTTGGGTTTTGGGTAAGTTATGATTGGATACTGTTGAATAAGATCGTTTGAATTAAATTGTGTAAAAATCAGGGACCGGACAACCCTTTCCGCGATAAAACCCTTTCAATGGGCGACACTTAAACACGGCTAACACATTGAAAGACTTTCCCTTTTGAACTGCAAGCCCATTCATACCCCTACCTTTGACTAACCCTTACCGAAAAGCTAACCAAAAATAAGGCTAGCCCTTAATAAGGGTTACCCTTATCTTTAAGCGCTTTTTATAAAGGTTTCCCTTTGCGTGAAAGAGACAGGATTAGTATATATCTACGGTAGTGTATGAAAAGGAAAGAAAATACGTGCCTAGTCAAAGAACGCCGCCGTCGCCGCCGACGATCGCTCGGATTCGAAGTAATGTGTACTTTATGAACAAGGTAGACGACTTAAATTAGCACGCTTATATGCTAAAAGTGAAGCCCTTTATAAGGCTAACCCTTATAAGCAATATGCAAGGTGTTGGTGAGCGGATGATAAGGGTTTTGTAAGGGTATTTGGGCTACCGATTACTCAAATGTGGTAGCTTTATATAAGGGTTTTTAAAAGCAAAACAAAGGGTTTCGTCTGGCAAAGGGTATGGTGAGTTAAGCCTTATGCAATACCCTTATAAAACCCCGATAAGGGATAGCGGGCCGGTCCCTGGAAAAATGTTTACTATTAACTTCATAACATAACAATTATTAAAATAAAACTATACTTAATGTCCGTTAAATAAAAGTATATTTAATGTAACGTCGCAGGCGAGAACCTTTATTTCCAATTTTTTTTATCATGTTTTGTTATCTTATTGTTTATAAAAAAGTCACTACACGGTGTAACCCGAAAAACCCGAAAGATTTTAACCACGCAATCTATGCCAAAATAAGGAAAAAAAAAAATACATAGCAGCAGTAGGTATTTGTTGTAGACAGTACTTGTTAATTTTTCATATATCACCCGCCTTAAAACTTTGAAAGAAAATAAAAGTAAAAACGAAAATAGTTCTAAATACAAACTACATGAATATATATGGGACCAACCACGAAATCGCGAAAAAAAAAATTACCCTCCCATAGAAAATGGACCAGCCAAAATGCATGAAACAGCCAAATTTTTTTCCCGATTTCGAGGTTGGTCCCATAGTAAAGGTGCTCAGTATAATCCCAAAACCTCCCTGACGGGAATGCACTTATTTTCTAGCCACCCTGTATAGTGTAAAAATAATATCTGCGCTCCTATGACGGGACAACAGTTTGCAGTTTACATCGCCTGTTCTTGACGATTCTTTTATTTGTCCCCAGGACCCCCCAGGTCCCCTCCCCCCCGTCAGTGGGCAGTAACAGCAGCGGCAGTGGCAGCGGCAGCGCCCCTCGCGCCGGCACGAGAGAAGTCCACAACAAGCTCGAGAAGAACCGACGGGCACACCTTAAGGAGTGCTTCGAGCTGCTTAAACGGCAGTTGCCTGCTACCCCTGATGACAAGAAGACGTCTAATTTGTCGATATTGGCGTCAGCGATTAGATATATCCAGGTTAGTATTACATAAGTTGGAAAAGAACCGACGGGCACACCTTAAGGAGTGCTTCGAGCTGCTTAAACGGCAGTTGCCTGCAACACATGATGACAAGAAGACGTCTAATTTGTCGATATTGGCGTCAGCAATTAGATATATTCAGGTTAGTATCACCCACAAAAGGTTTTGAGAAAAACCGACGAGCGCACCTTGATGAGTGCTTTAAGCTGCTTAAACGGCAGTTACTTGCTACCCCTGATGACAAGAAGACGTCTAATTTGTCGATATTGGCGTCAGCAATTAGATATATTCAGGTTAGTATCGTCTACTAATCGAAAAAAAAATTGTAACCTTTTCAAAGACAGTGAGAAAAGATCTATAAATCTGCCTGAGTAGTGTATATTGAAGCTCGGAATGTTCTACAAAATTTCCCGACCTCCCATCGCACATTAACAATAGATTTAAAAAGTAAATGAATCATGATAACTGACTACACCTTCATCGACATGCGACGCATGCACCCAACTATATTACGACCCAAAACGTATGCGGGTTTCCCAACATAGTTGTTCGTACTAATTTGACTATAGGTAGACCGTATGGCCTTACAAATAAGGTTTACGAATTGTTATTTAACAGTGTGGATACTAGCGCTCAATGTCTATCATTGACACATGTAACTTGTTTAATCCTTGACTAAAATCATCAGTTCAGGCCACGTTTATTTGCCGATTGATCTATAGCGGTATTTAAAGAGACAATGGATGGTACTCGTTCTAACGGCCCGGCCATGACATTGCGCGACCGGTGGCGGCGGCGGCGGCGGCGGCGGCGTCAACCATAGGCTGGAGCAGGACACTGCGATCGGACCTTTCGTTCCCACCTATGGTTGCCGCAGTCGCCGTCGCCGGTCGCGCAATGTCGTGGCCGGGCTGTAATCCACATTTCAGCGTTATATTTTTTGCCTTTTAGGCCCAATTATATTTCATTTTCTCAAAAATGGACGGCAAAGTCGACGTTGCCGGTTAAAAAGTAGGTCGCGAAGTGCGTAGTTTATGGTCAGTCAAAAAATTAAAATGTTAAAAACATTGCAGTCTCGATTTCAGGACTGCAATGTTGGGACTTCCGGTTCGAACGCCATCTTGATAGTAGCCTCGTGATTAATTCCTTTGTTTTTTGCTCATTAATATTGTTTAAAGTGTAATATCGATAGCTTTATTATACAATAATCTAATGTGGTAGTGTGCAGTGAATGGAGAATTAATCTCAAAGCGTGTTTAACCACCATTTTGGAGTCAACGGCTTCTCGTAAAATCCAGCTATCGGTTTTACGAGACAACTACAACAACCACCGAACAGCGTCGTGCTCCAAGAGCATTTATTTTGTTCCTACCCTTTTACGTGACATTGGCTACGGGCAACACCGCCCTCAAGTCCATCAAGAAAAGAAAGAAAGACTGCAATGTTGCATACAAATTTTTTTCCTACCCTTTTACGTGACATTGGCTACGGGCAACACCGCCCTCAAGTCCATCAAGAAAAGAAAGAAAGACTGCAATGTTGCATACAAATTCCATTATTTGTCGAGTTCCAAACTTTTTAAAAGTTAAAGTGGCCATATCAAATGAAGGCATAGGTCCATTTAACAGCCAAACAGATGATCAGTACTTATTATTATAATGTTGGTACCGCGACTATTTAGGTGTCTCAAATAGGTTGGCGTCTTTTCAGCAGAAAAATACACTTCTATTTTTAAATAAAAAAATAAAACTGCGGCAAAGCAAATCTTTTTACTTTTTTTTGTGAAAATATATACATAAGAACGTTGCTTCTGTAAAATATTTCTCTTTTATTTGTGTTTATTTCGCCATTTTTGAGAAAAGCACTATATATGACTCGGCTGGAAGGGTACTTGCTGGCTTCGGATTCAATTAAACGGACTACCAAGGTCGTCCGTTTAAAACGAATCCTCAGCCAGCAAGTAGCTACTTCCGAGCCTGGACAATACTGTACTATTATTTTAATCCTCCAACTTCAATAAGGTGTAACAAAAATGGTGGAGATCCGTTCAAGGGCTTATTCAGTATCGTGTTCTGATTAGGAAAAAATAGAAGACATATTTTTTGACTCGAAAAACATGTTTCTATAGGCAGGTCGTCCAAGTCGGCCAACCCATACAGGCCAAAGATTTTTCGCGTCAATCGCGTCATAAAAATGGGGCATTTTCTATAAAAAGGGACCTTATTGTCGATGGCGCTTACGCCGCACAGCGTCGCGCGGCATTGTATTTATATCGGAGCATCGTTTAAAAAGGCGTAAGCGCCCTCGACAATAAGGCCCCTTTTTATAGAAAATACCACAAATGTTTATTCTACTTTCTCCTAATCAGAACACGACACCAAATTAGGTAATATACCCATAATGGCACCCCACTATTTCTGTTACACCTTGTCTCGGTCTCGTAATATACAATTGATAAGAAAAGGGTTAAATCATGTTTAACATTTTGACATTTTTGACCCGTCATTAGACTCTAGAAATAAGCAGGGTTCAATAATCCTAATCGCCCAGTCCCAAAGTCCCAAAGGTACGCACATTCTGACTCTGGTAAGTGTAAAGTCCCGGCCGTGACCGGCTTACCGCCATACCGCCTCGCGTTCCTACTCCCCTGGTCCCTACGGTCGCGGTAACTCCCACTTTCGCCACAGAGCACCCCATATTGCTTGCCCTACATCTTTCGTAATTCAATTTTCGAATATGGCTTCCACCATTGTTGCCAACTTACAAAACTTCGCACATTTTGTTTCGACAACAATTTTTTTTATTTCAAATGTTAAACAATGAGCCCCGTCCAACGATAGGCAAGTTTCAAACAAACCAATTGCCCAAGCTATTGTTCTAACTTTCTTTTTATTATTCTTAAATTCTGTGATATGAATCCTAGAAAGCCAATTTGGCTCAAACAAAAAACTTGTTCAAATAAGAAGCCGTATTTTTTTTAACCTAAGACTTTTTTCTTGACTAATGCAGCTGAATTAGGTCAGGATTTTATTATCCGAGGATAAAATTATTGTAACATATTAAGGGCGGGCTGGATTCCAATATTTCCAATCAAGAAGCTGATCAACATATAATATGGCGGCTTCGGTCATCAATCCTGTCTTGTCAATATCAACGTCATGTCAATCTAGGTTAGGGATGAAAATTCCGGAAAAAATCAAATGTTTTTTTCGGGAATTTTACAAATTTTCGGTTTTCTTTCAGTTAGTCATTTAGTCATTTATTCAATATTGCATTGTCATGTACATAATAAGGTGTTACATTTTATATAGCCAGTTCATGACACCCTGTAAGGGCACACAATTGTACAGTTTTTCTATTCTATTAATTCTTATCTATATATTGTAATTAAGGTAACATAATAAAATTAACATATTAGCGTATCAGTGGTTTAGTAACCTATTAGTTAGTCTCATAAATTAATTTAGTAACTTCAACGATAGCAACGTCAACAATGCACCGATATAATAATGTCTGATTGAATTAACTTGTGAAGTTATTATAATTATTATTTATTTAATGAATGTCACTTAATATTAAAGTGATGGCAGCAATATGGCAAGTTAACAGTCTTATTTACATTAGTTCGGTGTCATATTTATCTAACATATTATCTTCCAGGAATGATTCGACTGTGTAATAACAATTTTCTATTAATAGGCTTTTCAGTTTAGAGTTAAAAGTTTTCTCATTTAGTTCGTATTTGATAGCATTAGGGATTTTATTAAAAATTTGGATACATTTATACTGAGGTCCATTCTTATACATTGCTAAGTTAGGTCTAGGTAGTAGCAGCTTATTTCTATATTGACTTCTAGTTTTACACGTATCGACTTTTAATGGAAATAATTCTGTGTGTTGTCTGACAAATTGTGCAGCCTCCATTATGTATATTGAGGGCAACGTTAACAGTTTAAACCGTATAAAGTGAGGGCGGCAGCTGTTAGGAATGTGTACGTTCGCTAAGATTCGTATACACTTTTTCTGTAGGATGAATATATCTTTGGCGTCTGTGCTATCTCCCCAGAGAAGTACGCCATATCGGAGGCCATAATAGATATAAGCAAAATATACTGATAAAGCCTACTCAAAATCCGTGTTCGCTTTTAATATACCAAGAGCGTAGATAAATTTGATTATTCTTGTTTTGAGACTTTGGATATGCTCTTTCCAGTTTAGCCCTGAACCCTGAATCCATAGTTATACCCAACAGTTTGAAATCATTTACCTCTTCTATTGTATTGTTATTTATTTGTAGTTGCAATTCTAATGGTTTCTTCTTTGTCGGTTTAAATTGAATAATTTTTGTTTTCTGTAGGTTTATATCTAAATTATGCTCGGCAAGCCATTTTTTGACAGTGTGTAAAAGGGTCGAAAGGGTCAGTTCTATTCAGAAAAATTAAATACGTCACACACAATGCAACTGAGGAGTGATGACAGTGTCAATGTCATAAACAAACACATGACATGCAACCTTAACCTACCTGTTTAAATTCCTAATTAAGTATATTGAAAAATACATTGTTGTGTACGAGAGCCGTTTTGAAATTTTCCCGTAATTTTCCCGGTTTTTTCAACGGTAATCTACGTTATAAATTTATCTTTCCGTTTTTCTTTACGCCAGTTTTTATCCAAATCGGTGCAGCTGTTTTTGTGTGTGACGACGCTAAGGTAAAGGCTTTCCTTGTGCGTCCTTGGCGGTCAAATGATCAATTTTTGACATTCTTTCATTTATATTATCATTTAATACCAATACTACCTATTGCAATCTCTTTACGATATTCTTAGTAAACACATAGTTTACTATGTTCGATGTTATTGCAAGATGTTTAAGGTTGTGATAACAGCAACAGTAGCGACACTCTTAACTGACCGGTGGACCTTATGTCCTTGTCATAAGGTTTACGAATTGTCATAATACTTGTCTTAACAGCTCCCAACAGTTCTGTAACCCTGGTACATTGTTCGCAGGTCCTCCGCCGCAAAGAGCGCGAATGCGAGCACGAGATGGAGAGGCTGGCGCGCGAGAAGATCGCCGCGCAGCAGCGCCTCGCGGCGTTGAAGCGGGAGGTGTCCGTGCGCGCCTCGGTGCGACCGAGGAGCACGGGTACGCTTTACGTTTATGCGAGCCTGGTAGCTAACGGACGAGATTATTTTCGGCAGTGTGCATCCGTTAGAGGAAAAAAAACAATTATTCGTTTTTTTTTTCAATTAATGGTTTTTCAAGAGATAGGATAACATCGTTGTTTCAAAATAAACATTGTAAACGTTTATCAATACACACAAATAGACAACCATATTTTTAAATTTTAAGAATGTTATTATTTCAAATTAAATAAAAACTAAACAGAGAACTTGTCGTAGGTATATATTTTTCAAAACTACACAAGCTATCCATTGTACATTAACATTTCGAACATTAAATGTCACATAAATTTTATTTTTACAGAGAATGAAGAAATGGAAAGGGATGATCGAGTCAATGGACAAGTAGTGGGAATCCCTATAAGTGTAAGTACATAATTATTATACTTATTACTTATCTTAAAGTAATTTTTATTAAATCATCAACAACGTACATGGGAGAACTTTTCATTACGAGGGTTCTCGGCTTATTAACCTTTATGCAAACATACGAATTAATGGGTATAAAAAATGTCCTATAGTCTGTGTTTTTTATTATAAAGTATTTATTGCCAATAGGAAATAGTACGGAACGCTCATTTGTTTCTTGCACTGTCAGTTTATAGTAAAAAAAACAGACTAGTTGTGCTTATTTTTTTGACACAATGTCTAGAATCCTGGTCACGGCACCACTTGAAACATAGTATCTTTTGTAAAATTCATTTTTTATTTATTTCAAGTAACGCCTCCGTACGTACCGAAATCATATGTAAAAGTCAAAGAGTTTTAGGGAAAATAGTACATTGTGATACGAGTGTGCTACGTTGGTCATTACACACGCGGCGATAAGCGAGCTGTAAGCGACCGCGCAATAAGAAAGCCGATGTGTGTAATTGACCAATGCACACGCGTTTCATACGATGTTTTTCAACACACTTGAGAGGAACAAAAAGAAATTTTCATATTAAAAAAAATTTAATTTTTAAAACAGTACTCGTAAAAGTCTTGCATCTGTTATACTGCCTGCTGCCCCTCGACCTTGCATCTCTTGTAAAATCTACTCGACCAATTTAAAACGGCTCCGTTCCCATACATATTATTAGCAATCAGTTACTTTCTTAAGTCAGTCGGATTATCATGCATTATCTAACAAGTGATATAATATAATGAAAAAGCACGCGTGTTTAATATCTAAGACTATGAGCCTTGTATGGGCTGCTAGTGTCACATACACCAATTGTATTCTGTTGATTGCTTGATAACTCACAATATTGCCGAAAATAAACACTTTATTGCTACTAAAATACTTGAACTATATAAGCGCGACATTATGAATGATAATGCTAATGAGGACACGCGTGATAGCTTCTAATGATGAACGACACTGACTCGTATTTTATTGCTTTACGCAATTGTAAGTAATTTCGCTGACATGGCACTGTGTGGTATGTAGACCGTATAAGCCTAAAAGCGGCTAAATAAGTAGTTCACGCTATATTTCCTGAGTAGGAAGTGTAAAAGAAAAAATCGTTTTGCTCCTGAATTCTTCAAGTGATAATTGATTATCTATTACTTACGTATTAACTTATAAAATTCCAGATTACCTCATCCCCCCCAACCGTGGCGCGGATCAAGACCTCGCCCCCCCGCACCCTGAACCTCAGCACGAAGCTCCGCACGCTTCCCATACAGATCACGCCCACCACCTCGCAGGTATGGGCGCCTGGTAACCGCTTAGAAATTAGAACTGACCTAATCGCGGATTAGCTAATCTTGGTGCAACCCGAGCTTGGTTTATTTTTTGGATTTTTGGTGGCGTGTTCATTGTAACGGGAACTGATTTTATGAATAAAACAAATGTGATGTTTGCTTAAAAATTTCATGGGGTAATAGAACTATCAAGCAGTAGAAGACGTTTGAATTTTTTCATAATAAAGTCTTGTTTCAATGTGATCATGTTCAATATAGGTACTACTCGTAAAGCTATGATCATGTTCATTGGTATTTTTTTCTCCGTCCGTATTTCGTGCTCTCACGTAGCGGATTATGAGACTGCACTAATACTTACATTTATAAAATTCACTACTTAATGTTTTATCGCTAGTGAAACAAAGTGAAAACATTTGTTTTACACTAGAAATGAATGACTACAGTAGCCGTGCCACGAGTTGACACTTAACGTTTAGTATAGCGACTGCGTAAACTCGATCGCAGTCCGTCTCACTCGCACTGATGTATTGGTAAACTCAACCTGCAAAGTCTCCCAGCAACCTGTTTACGCTCGTTGTATACATGTGTGTGTGTACGGTTGCAGGTCGTCCGGACGTCGTACGGCACGCGGCACAACACGCTCACGCTCACTACGTTGGCGCCCGCGAAGTCAGCACAGGTAATTCAATGAATTCAATCAACATAAATCAATTTACTGCTTACCTAAAAAAAAGTACCTGGATAAAATATAACCTAGGATCCCTTATATTAAGTTCGCCTTTGTACATTGTATATATTTTGTTATTATTGTGTTTGTAATCTGTCTTATGCACATTCGCCTGCGCTCGCGGTGTTCCACCCGGCAATACTCGTTTGAACGCCTTGTAGGTAGGCAGTAGGTAAGGCAGGTAAAGTTAGACCAAGAAAAGCCTGCAGCGATTTTGATAACATACGCAGTGCAAGTGTTATTTAGACGTTTGACGTTTAAAATAACACTTGCACTGCGTAAACTATCAAAATCGCTGCAGACTTTTCTTGGTCTAACTCTATTAAGGCAAATTTTTCTTAACTGGGACACCGCGAGCGTTCGATGTACATTGCTGCTTTTCTTAGCGCAATATTGCTCTTTGAGTGTTGCCCTACTTCACTGTTCTGTACATTGCTACTGACATATTGTGCTTGACAGACTATAATAAACATTGTGTATGTTTGTTCAGAACGGCCACCTGGAGAACGGCGTCAGCAATACCTTAAGCACCACGCTGGTGCACCCCGCGCAAATACACCTCCCGATATCGCAAGTAAGTCTGACATCCTTACATAAATGCTACTTAACTTCGAAATTACATGGATCAACATATACCATAAAAACCGGCCAAGTGCGAGTCGGACTCGCGCACGAAGGGTTTCGTACTGTTACGCAAAAAACGGTAAAAAATCACGTTTGTTGTATGGGAATACAACCCCGCCACCCTCATTTAAATATATTATTCTGTTTTTAGTATTTGTTGTTATAGCGGCAACAGAAATACATCATCTGTGAAAATTTCAACTGTTTGGTTATCACGGTTCGTGAGATACAGCCTAGTGATAGACGGACAGGCGCACGGACAGCGTAGTCTTAGTAATAGGGCACCCTTTGGGTTTGGAACCCTAAAAAGGACCCACACCATACGTTTGAATACAACTTATCAAACGTAACCCACCTTATTATATCAGTTTACCATTCCTTACGTTTCCATTAAACTGCTTAGAGACAATAGAGTCATGTTTTTTCTACCAACCACTTTTTAAATCTTGCTGACCAAATAATAATTTTGCAGCTCAAGTATTTATTAAGCAGATCGATATTGGTTATAATGTTGACCGTTTATTAATTATTTGCTGAACAAGAGTTGTAGCTCGATTTTTATTTAGTGTCAGCAAAATTTTCGTATGCTGTCCAAATGATTTAATGGCTTTTTTTTGCAGATCAGTTTTAAAAACGGCTGATCATTTAATTACTTTCCTTAAATTTTTGGCAACCGTATTGTCAAAGATAGATATAACTCCGTAATAGATGGATACATTCTAAGGAAAAAACGTGCCTCGAAAATCAAGAAAATTTGATTCTCGTTCAGAGGGCGCTACTAGTTTTGGCCTAGTCGTATAGATGGCGTTGACGGTTTCGTTTGTTATTTAACAATTTTAACGCATATCAGTGAAAGAACATAGGTCAAAATCATAAAAATAATTAATGCAAATAAAAAAAATCATTTATCTATATTTAAATACATTCTATCGTATTTTTATAAATCTTCATTTTTAGTTTTAAAGTGTGTCGACAGATGGCAGTGAATTTACTGGGGTTACAAAATTTACTATGACAGTACCGCTCTAGTATAAGTTACTCTATGGTATTGTGATCCAAAAAAGCAGTACTTTTTTTTAAAATTTGCTCAACCTACGGCACCTTAATTGTGATCGTTTCCAGGTGGTGGGCAGCGGCGGACTAGTGGTGGGGGGCGCGGCGCTGCAGCTGCTGTCGGCGGGCGGCGGGCTGCGCGTGCTGCACCCGCACCCGCACCCGCACCAACACCACACCAACGGTGAGTGCTGCGCTCCTGGTACAACTACCTTACCTTACTTCCTGACTCATGGGTGTTTTCATAGTATTGAGTATATGTACCTATATATTATATATATCGTTGTCTAATAAATAAATAAATATTATATATATTTCATTTCATTTCATTTAATTTATTTGCACACATGGACAACATATTAAGTATTTACACCAATTTTTGTGAACATGTACCCTGGAAGGGTGTAGCAACATAAGTACTTAATACTAAAAACTTAAAACTAAAATAATTAACTTACAATAAAATTAATTGTTTTAACATTACTATTTATATGTATATTATATGCTTTGTATTACTAGGGCCACTTATCATTCAAGAACTCTGTTATATCGTAATACACTTTGTTCACTAGCATGTTTTTTAATTTATTTACAAACGAAACGTATTTCTCTTCTGATTTTATATCATTTGGTAAGTGGTTATAAATTTGGATGGATGTATAGTGCCGGCCTTTTTTGAACATTTCCATTTTTGGTTCGGGTAGGACTAAGTTTTGGTTACGACGAGGGTTTGTATCGTATCTAAACAAATGCATGTTTTTACGCACAAATTTTGCTGATTCCAGTATATATATAGAAGGGACGGTTAATACTTTAAGTTCTGTAATACATAGTTGTCTACAAAAAAGCGCTGGTGGCCTAGTGGTAACAGCGTGCGTGTTGCATCGGAGGTCGCGGATTCAAACCCCGGCTCGTACCAATGAGTTTTTCGGAACTTATGTACGAAATATCATTTGATATTTACCAGTTGCTTTTCGGTGAAGGAAAACATCGTGAGGAAACCGGACTAATCCCAATAAGGCCTAGTTTCCCCTCCGGGTTGGAAGGTCAGATGCCAGTCTCTTTCGTAAAAACTAGTGCTACGTCAATTCTTGGGATTAGTTGTCAAGCGGACCCCCAGGCTCCCACGAGCCGTGGCAAAATGCCGGGATAACGCGAGGAAGAAGATATATCGTTGTCTAAAGTACCCACAACACAAGCTTTATTGAACTTACCGTAGCGAGACGCCCGCGCGAATGATAGCTAACTGATATGATTTCAATATCATTCTAATATCGGTTTGATGTAGGTGCCCATTCGAATTGGCCTGTTTGGGTTACAGTTTCTAAACGTAGAAATATGAATCGAGGACAAAACGGGCAAAACTTATTGTAAATAACTTCGGTATCGCAAGTAGGTACTGATGTTCTGTCAAAAAGTTTCCTTAGTTACGAAATTTTTCATATATGCACCATGGGCGGGTTATTATTATCAATGTCATTTTGATTTTGTTTTTAGCAAAAATGATCAATTTTTATTTTATTTTAATTGCAGGAGTGACAACAGGGGATAGTAATCATAGAATACAAAGAGAAAATGGCATTGTGTCACCACCTCCTGCCTCTTCAGGTGAGTGTTGACTGTTGTCCACAGAATAGTAAGGGCTCTTTCCCACTGAACATCCCGTTTTTTGCGGGTACGTGTTTTTGCAGGATCCCGTTTTAGTAGTATACGTGCTAATATAGTCAAAATGTAAATGATAGCCAACAGTAGAAAATGATAGCCAACAGGTTAGATTCAGTTGTTTTGGGACGATATATCGAATTGCATGTTTGTGAAACACGCAGTTCGATAGATCGGCCACAATAAATTGTAATGTATTAGTATGTAATTTCATCTGTGTAATTTAGTGTAGGTACTGTTCTGTAACATAACATAGCCTGTAAGTTAATACTAACAACTATGGACTGTAACTGTCTGAAAATAAATTATTTTTAATTTATTTATTTATTTATAGTAACGTCAGGGGTGCGAATTTCCTCACTTCGGGCAAACTCGGCTTCGTTCGGCTCACCATTGCTGCGAGCAAATTATTAGGGTTGACACAACTTGACGTCCCTTTGCGTGCACGACCACAGATAAGATAATTACTTGAATTTTGACAACCCTAAATAGCCGAAAGGGATAGCATGATTCGACCCTGAACCGCTGTCAAACTTCGGTTTTGTAAGAAGTTTCCTTTCTGTACGGTAGTACTATTATTTATTCTGTGGTAACGTTCACACGAACATTCCAGTTTGCGGGATACTGCACGCATACTAAAAAACGGGATCTTGCAGAAAACCGTACCCGCAATAAACGGGATTTTCAGTGGGAAAGAGCCCTATGTGAACAAAATGTTTCGTTAAGTGAAGTAGGTACATTGAATCCAGAGCGAAGCGAAATATATTCTAGAATATGTTAGAAATATCTCTGTACAGTCCACTCAAGCCCAATAGGATAGATTTCATAGATTTGCGTAATTAAATTCACCCACATATGTATAAATGACGTTGTATGTTTGCTTCAGAAGGCGTGGTGGTGAGCGGGCTGACGCCGCTCGTGGTGTCGCAGGCCGGCCACCTGCTGCAGACACACACCCTCGCGCACAAGGTATTGTTTTACATGTGTCCTGTAGACCCGCCATCATCTTTTTTTTTCATTTTTTTTCAAAGGCAGATAGATACATGATCAATTTTAAAGTTACTCGCCAAACTGCTCATGCAGTCTTCCCATGGTAGACCCGGTTTTTCGCTACAAGGGAAAACAAGGGAAGTTGGGATGAGCTTGACAAGAATGTCTATGTACATGCAAAGATAGATATAACTCCGTAATAGGTGGATACAGTCTAAGGAAAAAACGTGCCTCGAAAATCAAGAAATTTTGATTCTCGATCAGATCGCGTCACTACCTTTGGCCTACTCTCGTATAGATGGCGTTGACGGTTTCGTTTGTTATTTAACAATTTTAACGCATATCAAGTGAAATAACATGGGTCAAAATCATAAAAAAATAATTAATGCAGTAAAAAAATCATTTATCCAATCGTGTATCGAAAATACATTTTTTGATATTTTTAGTTTTAATCGTGTGTCAATACATGGTAGTGAATTTACATCCTATTTGGTACATGCCTTTACGAAAGCGACTGGCATGACTATTTTCAATCCTAAAGGGAAAATTATACCATATATTTAAACTCTCGCGTTTTGAACACATATTTAATTATACGAACGGGTCTACCGCGATTTAACGCGCGGTTTTTCTCAGCTGTAACGTCGGGATTTAAGGTAAAGACGATGAAATTAAATTGCGGTAGACCCGTTCGTATAATTAAATTATACCTTATTGGGATTAGTTTGGTTTCCTCGTGATGTTTCCTGTGCATCTAAAAGCGATTGGTAAATACCAAAATGATACTTCGTACTTATGTTGCTATAAACTCTTTGGTACGAGCCGGGATTTGAACACTTCGAACTAGCGACTTTTCGTTTGAGAGTCATGGACATGATAAAATAAACAGAAAGACGAAAGAATACTCGTACTGTTCCTTTAATTCTCCCACTTCTAAGCTATGTCGACGACCGTGATCCTCTTAAGGAACTCTTTAAATCTTAATATTCCGTATCGCAAAGAAACTGAACATATTTGGAGCGCTCATTTGCTCCAGTGACTTCGAGCCATCTTATCTTAAAAAGATTTTTGAGCCCTATTTTAAGCTTTCTTATGAGACGCATTGTGCTACCATATCTGTATTATCTGTGTTTTTATTCTCTAGCCTCTAAATTGATTGTTTTTCCAGACAAATAAAATTTTCTTTTTTTTGTAGGTGTTTACTTGGCTTGAGATTAAATAACTTTTTAATACCTAATAGATAAATTCCCTTACAGATGGTAGAAACCCAAGTGGTGAGCGGCAGCGGCGGCCCTTTAACAGTGAGCGCGTCGTACCTCAGCGCCGCCGCCATCGTGAAGCCCCTCGTGGTCCTCCCCCCCTCCACCACCGCCCCGCCCAACACGTGAGGGGACCCGCGGAGACTTGGGACCTGCATCAACACTTCCAGAACCCCCGCAGTCTTTTGAGCGTCGTCGTCTAGTCTAGTAAACTTGCACCCAGTTGCGTCAGCATTGCGTCGGGCAGCCATTGAGTTGACGCCGACGCTAGTGTGGGGGGTTTCTTCGATGCGCTGTTTGTCAAACACTGCCATTCTACGAGCAATAATCGCCCAAGTCTCTGGAGCGCAGCTACCTCAATAACGCGCTTTCGTCGCTTCCACAACCATTCCTTGGCGAGGTGAGGTCATTTTTTATTCTGACTGTCGATGTGCGCGTGGAAAAAGACGACGACGTACGGAGCGGAAAAAAATTAAACTTCATGGGAACTTTATATTATATGACAGCTATTAATTTGTTAATGTAAATTTGTCCCATGTTCGCTAAGGCGAAGCCGCAGACATGAACGGAGCGAATAAAAACGGTAACCCTTACCTTGGCAATTTAAAAATCGTGAGCTTTATCTGTCTATAGAGCAAAAAAAAACACGAAAAATACAAAAATAGAAATTGTGTACAGTTGCAGTCTTGTAAACCAATGTTGTCGGTAGAAAGTACATAATTTGTTTTCGCGATCTTTCTGCTAAGGAATTAGTTTACCAGACTATTTTGGTCTTATCCATAAACGCACAAGCCTCAATTAGCTATAACTTATTGAGGCTTGTAAACTTTTATGAATAAGGGGGTACATCTTGTTTGACATGTTGCCAAGAAAAGGTATGACGTCAGAATAGTCAGTCAGTGAAACTGGCCTCACTTAGCGAGTGGCGTCCGCCGTACGGAGTGCGGCCGGACATGCGCGTGTCTTATGTTAAGACGGCGTGTGAATGTAAAAATGTATTTATGCAATACTAACCGTAGTGACTCAAAGACGGTGATAGCAAAGTGACAAATTGTGATTCTTGGACTTTAACACGATTTCGACCGGCCAAACCGTTGGGTGAAATTCACGTATTTTTCTACACACAAAATATTCCACTGTAATTTCGTATTTAAATGTAGCAACTATGTATGATATAATTTAATTTTTATTTATAGAAACCGTTATCATAGGGAGCAATTAAAATTGAATTATGTTTATTTATTTGGCAGTTGCCCACGTTATCCTGTCCACGAAAAAAAAGTATTTATTTAGTTTTAACCGGCATCCGTTTCATAGCGGTGGGTACTGTATACAAGTAAATATTTCCAGTTTCTGTGAACGTAGGTTTAGGCTAAAGTGTACTTGTTATGTATAGACTAACAAGATGAAGTTTATTTTTTCTATATATATCTGTGATGTGTGCAGTTAGTTACTTACTGAACTCTGTACAAAGACGTCTATAGGTGTTGTCAATTTCTAACATTGTGTTGTGTGTTAAAGTAAAGTCAATAAATAATGTATAATTATTTCGATTAGCTATACAAATTATGTGGCTTATGAGTGTCGCGTATCATTTAATTGGACATCTTGTGATATGAGCTGGCAATGAGCACCAGGAGACCAGAGGCTGTCGACAGTTTACATTATCACCAAACATAAGCATATTACACACGCTACTGCATCTCAACATCGTAATATATAACTTCCAGCATCAAAAGTAGCGAATGAGCTAGACGTGAAAAGTATCTACCGTTCTGTAATAGCTTTACAAACACATGTTGTACATGTAAGGTGTAGTAGTGTATGAAAGATACCTTTAAACACGAAATGTATAGATATATCTCTATATGTGAAAGTAGTAGGCCTATTAGCGGGTGACAGATACTTTTGGTACGATCTATACGCTACTTTTGACTGTACAGTCGCCATCAGATATATCGGAGCGGCCGAGGTGCTCAAAAATATCTGATCACGCACTAGCGTCTTGACAACAGAGGCGTGTTCAAATATTTGTGAGCACCTCGGCCGCTTCGATATATCTGATGATGACTACACCGTACACAAAAATGGCACGGTTGCATAGGCAACCGCAGGCCGATATAGACCTGTATCGGCTATATGTGCAATTTTCAACCAAAAGGGTACTTATTGTCGCTTGTCAGTAAGGCGCTATTTCCATATTGCTTCAATTAGAAATCAACCTTATCGACATGCGACAATGTGGTACCTTTTGGTTGAAAACGTCACATATCGTTGATCTTAATATTGCCTCGCTCAACCACACTCATCTAGGGTTGCAGTGCCGTGTGTAAACCAAAAACGGCTGATTCTTAACGAAATTGTATTAAAACATTCAATGGTCTCCGGCGCTGGCACGGGCCGCGCGGCCGTCCTCACCGAGTGCCTACATTTACCCGGTTTAAAGGGAATTATTATTGTAATCGAGCCCAGCCAAGCTACACCGATCTCCATACGGTTTTACGTGAAAAGAATCCGTTTTTGTCAACTTAAGGCCTCTATTCACCTTGCAACAAAGATAGCGAGATACATTGCGGCTTCCGATTCGTGGAACCTACTTATCTGACAATATATCTAACATCGCATGCCAGTTTTTGCACGGTGATAGAACCCTTTACGACCAACACTAAACTAAACTAAGAAAAAGCTCAGATCTCTGCTGCGCCAAACATGTTTGCTGTATCTGCAAAATAAAAATCGACAAAATTCTATCAAAATTGACACTTGGCGCGCATGATCTTTCCCGTTCTTTCTTGCGAAATGTGACAGAGACAGCGGCAAACCGATGTAACGGCCTTAACGGATGTGTCCGCCAGACACATCTTTCAGGCAGATCCGACGGGCAAATCCGTGCGTGTATGGCTAGCTAAAGACACCTTTGAAGCTCAAATTCAGTTATTTTAGTAACCAAATTTGTTATACTGTATATTTGCCTTCATTAAAAACTTTTACGCAATATAAAGCAGACATGTCTAGCGCGGCACATCACCTGTGATACTGCGGACGCCTGTACAGTCGCCATCAGATATATCGGAGCGGCCACGGTGCTCACAAAATCTGTACACGCCCCTAATTTTAGTGTGCGTGTACAGATATTTTTGAACTTTGATATATCTGACATACTACTGTACATACGTGAAGTTGAATGGTCTAGCTTGGCTGCGACGACCTAACTTAAGTAGGTACTTAGTACTAAGGTTAGCTCTCTTCTCCAGTTGTTAAGTTTTGCTAGCTGAGCGTTGAATTTGTTGACTAACATTCGTTTCGGCATTGGTACTGTTTTAGTATATTGTTATTACACACTGGATATAAGACCTTAGACCAGGGTTTAAATTGCACAGATCCCTCTTTTCACTACCTTACCCTAAGAAATCTCAGCTAAATGCTCCCAAGAGTACCGAGTACATACTCTCAAAATTACTTATTTTGATTTTGGAAATTTTATTTTATACACGGTGGCTAAAAATAAGTGGATTCCCGTTGCCAGGGAGGTTTTGGGATTATACTAAGCAACTTTTACTATGGGACCAACCCTGAAATCGCGAAAAAAATGTTGACTGTTTCACACATTTCGGCTGGTCCATTTTCTATGGGAGGGTAAATTTTTTTTCGCGATGTCCTGGTTGGTCCCATAGTAAAAGTTGCTCACTATAATCCCAAAACCTCCCTGGCAACGGGAATCCACTTATTTTTTAGCCAACCTGTATATGACCTTAGACCAGAGTTCAAATTGCACAGATCCCTCTTTTTACTACTTTAAGAAATCTCAGCTAAATGCTCCCAAGAGTACCGAGTACAGACTCAAAATTACTTATTTCTATTTTGGAAACTTTATTTTATATTTTTAGCTTTTTCAATCCTAGTAGGAGACAAAAATGTCATACTATTTCTTCATTACGTTCCGAAACGAAAAATATATGTGGCTTTCCAGCAGAAAAGGGTCCTTATGCTCCATGTGCATGTGTGTGCTGATAGAAAGTTTCTTATGCACATGAAGCATAGCACATGAAGTTCTCTGTTGAAACGCCACATATGAAAAGCCTTTTTTATCAGAAACATGGAGTACTTACTATAAAGAGCCTTTTCTCATTTCTGATGGAAAGTTCCTTATGCACATGAAGCATAAGGACCCTTTTCTGTAGCAAGCCACATGGATATTT
Source organism: Cydia strobilella (assembly GCF_947568885.1). NCBI lineage: Eukaryota > Metazoa > Arthropoda > Insecta > Lepidoptera > Tortricidae > Cydia > Cydia strobilella. Next base: position 3,537,339 of record NC_086059.1, read on the forward strand.
TTTCTCCTATTAATATTCTAGTCGTTCCGTAAATAGTAGAAGAGAAGCGAGGTTTTGTTTCAATTACTACGATCTCTCGCTCTGAACCTCTGGGTCCCTGGTCGTGGGTAGGGTCCGTCTAAGCTATCTCGAGTGAGGAAGTGTCGTTATAAACTTTGTATTGACATTAATGATGACATAGCCACACTTTGTCATTGCAGAGTTAGCTTGTTCCTACTAGCCACATTAAAGCTACTTTGACATATATACTCCAATACCGAAACTGATGATGTTGTAGCTTTTAACCGGCCACGGCTGTCCCTTTCTGTCCCGGGTCGATCAGATACAAATGAAAGGGACGGCAAGCGTGCGATCTACAAAGCAATATGTGCCAACTGCCTATGATCGCCGTAACCTTGCGACTTGGTTACGGTATGTAACCTATGTGGACATTTTCAGAAGTGTATCATTTTCTTTTTTCCAAAAACTATCCACTTTTGGGTTCTTTCTACTCAGAATCACGCGGACTATTTAAAAAGGGTAAAAGTATCTGAAAAAATTGAGTTTTGTGGCGTATTTTCACATACATTTTTTATGGACGGTCCCAAAACTGACACCTAAAATTTGTATGTAAATCTGGGGACACAATTTTTCTTTCTTTTTAACCAATAGTTAATCCAAGTATTCTAAAAGTTGATAGTTAAAAAAAAGGAAATCGTACACTTTTTTCTGAAAACCAATGTAAAGAATTTTTTAACGAGCTTTAAGAATTCGTCTAATTATTCTAATTAATCCATAGGTCGTGCAATACTAGGGTTCTGAAAATTAAATTGAGAATTGATTGACAGACCAAATAGTTTTATTACCAAAAAAACTGGGAACGTAAAATGACGCTGGTTGTCATTTCAATTTGTAAACTTAAATTCGTGGCTATTTGCAAGAAAACGAACCGCGTAAAGCTTACGATTTCAATAAATATAAATGACGCAGAAACGTGAGCGCTGGCGGAATAACAGTGTCCTTTTCTTGTGGAATGCCACATTTTATATACTATTTAGTCATCTGCCTTCTTGTAAATGTATTTATTTGGTCGTGACAAGATAAACTTCACAATTGTTTAGTACAGTCGCCATCAGATATATCGGAGCGGCCAAGGTGCTCACAAATATCTGAACACGCCTCTATTGTCAAGGCGCTAGGTGCGTGTTCAGATATTTTTGAGCACATCGGCCGCTCCGATATATCTGATGGCGACTGTACCTACTATTTATTCTAAAGGAAACTAAGTATGTTTATTTCTGTTCTGTAATTTTGTTTTAGTTTTTGTCACTTTGCCTAAATACTAGGTGGATTAAGGAAATGTAAAAATAATATAATAAAGAGAGAAATTTATTTTAAATCGTAATAATATTGCGAAGCAAAAATGCTCATGTATATACAGATGATGTAGTGTATAAAGTTCTAATATGTTAGAAATACAATACAAACATCAGAATTTTGGACTTTAATTTCTTAATCCTAAGGGTGATATTCCATCTGTCCGATATCTTTGTCCAATGTGTATTTGTTAGCAGAATATGGGGCGCAGGAAGGTTATGCCTCATGGCAGTGGCGGAGACAAATCAAACCATCTATTTCTTCATGCACAACTATATTGGAATATTCATTTGGTATATTACCTATATATTATGTACACACAACGACTGTAGATATTCGGAGCTGTTATTTCAATTATGATTTTAAATTGATTAAATGGACGACACAAAACTTACAGCTTGCCAGGATCAGAAAGAGAGAGCAACTCTATGGTCACCCAGCTTTTTATACCAAGGGAGCATAGACAAAACATGAAAAAGTGTATTTTTCTAACAGTATTGCGTCTCAGTTTTGACACTGCCAGTGACTGGTACGTGTATAGGTCTGCGGTGGCAGCATGGTTCCATTTTTATCGCCTGTCACTTTCGCACTTACCCTACGATTGTTAGAACGTGACAGATGATAAAATGCGACCGTACTACGGCCGCTGGTATTCGATACCGACCAAGGGACTGACACTTTGATAGAGAAAGATAGTCTTATTGCGATTCCTATAAGAGGAAAGAGAAAATAGTGACATGCTTCGTCTTTATCACCGACCGGGCATTTTTTCATGGTCGGGTTATGGCATCATAGCAAGGAGACCATGGCGAAATACCGAAATTTATAAGTGAAAGAGAAAAACCGGCCAAGTGCGAGTCGGACTCGCACACGAAGGGTTCCGTACCATTATCTATAAAAATGGTCACCCATCCAAGTAATGACCCCGCCCGACGTTGCTTAACTTCGGTCAAAAATCACGTTTCTTGTATGGGAGCCCCACTTAAATCTCTATTTTATTCTGTTTTTCGTATTTGTTGTTATAGCGGCAACCGAAATATATCATCTGTGAAAATTTCAGCTGTCTAGCTATCACAGATCACGAGATACAGCCTGGTGACAGACGGACAGCGAAGTCTTAGTAATAGGGTCCCGTTTTTACCCTTTGGGTACGGAACCCTAAAAATGATTATGCTGCCATACATGTAAACTGAAAACCATGGAGACTATATGTATAAAGGAGCCAAATCTCTATATATGAAGTGTCCATCAAAAAACAGTAATTAGGCGGCGCCGAAATACTACCAAAAACAACCTACGTAATTTGGTCGGGTTATTTGTTGCCTTATATGGTTCATGTTATACTCATGTCCCAGAGCCTAACCACCGGAGAGATTAGGAACTATTATTTAAAGCTAAAGCGGTCACTTTTGCAACAATTCTGCCATAAGAGATATGCATCCTTTCTATACCATCCATACTGAAAACTGTCAATACATGAATATGTCTTTACAGTACATATGGTGCTACTTTTTCGCACTAGTGCGGGAATGAGCACTTCGTGCATATGTCGAAAGTTTAAAGGGTCATATGTACTGTAAAACGTTGTACGATACACGTGCGAAAATGTAATTCGCAACTCGTGTCGATTTAAAACACTCCCTGCGGTCGTGTTTTAATTTATCGCCACTCGTTACGAATTTCCTCTTTTCCGCACTTTTATCGTAAATAACTATTCTCTTACCCCTGGTCGCTCGGTTTCATGTCTATAACTACTTGTATATGTATACTATCTCTATGATACCGACCCTATAATCGCAATTAAGCGTCATTGCAATATTAGTCTTAATTTATTAGCAACAGAGTTGTTATTCCCTTTCAAAGTTATCTTTATTGTGTCGAAGTCTAAAAGGTTCCACATTGTCGCTTACCATAAGGATGAGATTTGCTTGTATATTTATACGAATAACCTGTCAAAGCGTCTTTATGGCAAGCGACAAAGTGGAACGTTTTGCCGAGCGCGGAATAGCGGACACATTGTAGTCTAGCCACAGTCTAGACAACTATTTAATTAGCGTTAATTCCTAGTTAATTTATGAATAGGGGTCCCCTATTCTTAGCGTTATCTATAAGACGCCGTAAATTGTCTAGTTGACTCGCCTCTATGTACTAATAATTAGCGAGTTTTAATTGCGTTTTTAGTCGTAGGTTTAAAATTTTTGTTTAGGGTTCCATATCACGTATTTAGGGTTCCAGGCGACGGTCTGGCCTAGTGAGTGACTGCCTGCACGGATAATTTTTTCTTGAGTCATGGGTGTTTTCTATGTACCTATTACATATATCATTATCTGAGTACCCACAACACAAGGCTTCTTGCGCTTACATGGCTACAAGCGTTTCTATAAAGCGTGTAAAACAATTACTTAAACAAAAACATTTGCCGCAATCGGATAACCTTCGGTAGCCTAGTTGGTCAGCGAGCCGCTGTCCATGAGCCGTGAAGCCCGCGAATCCATCTTTAATAAGTAGGTAGTTATTTACAAGTGGGAAAAGTTGTTGTTTAACCGCTCGTTCTAATATTGATACCCGAACAAGCGAGATTCCTAAATAGAACCACGAGCGTAGTTGCGAGGGTTTCAATACGAGGGTTAAATAAAATTTGCCACCGAGTGAAACACAATTTTTCAATCACACCAACGCGGGGAAAATACTAACTGTACGTTAAATAATTAATAATTAATATTTTAAATTTTAAACGTTATATTTTAAAAGTCAAGTCTACTAGCCAACATTAGGAAACAACTCTAAATTCAAATTACTTTGCCACTCTTGTGGATAAAATGCACCTTTTCATCAGTTTTTTAATAAACAAGAGAGCCTATACGAGACAAGCGGGTGTGGTGAAAAATATATTGATAGACTTCGGTTGCATTCACATTTTACTGAAGTTTCTAGAGGATGTTGGTACTGTTCTGAAACCGAGCTGAATATATTACTTACCAGACATAGGTATACCTACAAGTTGCTCCACATAAAAATGTCAGAATTCGCGATCTCTTATCAGCGAGGATAACAAACAATATTCAGCTGTCCCATTCAGGAAACATAAACCAAAAACACAGCGAAGGTTCCTCTTATCGATGCGTGTACAATGTATATTTTTCGGCGGTACAGCCTGTACCGGGAAGTAGGTATATCTGTTTACCCTATGACAGGTCGGAGGCATATAAATACGCGCTCGCGGTATTTTAGCGCACACTTTCTTGTGACTTCTGCGAGTCTGGTACTTTACTGAATTTATTTTAATAATTTCGCTAAAAATGGCTAAAGTTTACTTACTTTTATTCTTTATTGTAATTTCGGGGTGTAAAGCGTTGCCTCTGGAAGATGGCGACGTAGTTATTGAAGCAGCGAATAGCATAGATGATAATAATGATGATGCTGATGATATAAAGATCAACTTGTCGCATCTTGGGCCTCAACTATACGGTTCTCCTAACAGTGAAAGCGGTAAGTGATTAATTGATTGGGTCACTTCTCATTTTACCTGTAGGTATGAGCTAAATTTAACTTCAACGTTACGCGTAAACGTCGGTTTTAATTTTTAGGGTTCCGTACCCAAAGGGTACAAACGGGACCCTATTATTATCTAAGACTCCAGTGTCCGTATGTCTGTCTATCACCAGGCTGTACTCATGAACCGTGATAACTAGACAGTTGAAATTTTCACAGATGATGTATTTCTGTTGCAGGTAGGTCCAACTAAAAATTTTGAAAATTCCCGGTTCACAAATTATAGTGTTATCTACAAAAAGACAGACGGACACGACGAAACTATATGAATATGGGTTCCGATTATGTCTACGGAACCTTACAGTGAAAATGCCAAATTCATGAGCAGGATCATTCGTCATAAACTAGATAATTTCGTACCTACCCAATAATTTATGTGGTGCACATTAGCATCAACCCCACACCTCACACGATAACCGACCAGAGAAACTAATCCTACTCTATCGTTCAAATATGCAAGAGCGATAGAGAGGCAGATAATGAAATTTCGAGTTTCGATGTTCATGTTAGGCCCTCAGAAATGTCTCCCGCTGACGGTCCACTTCCTCAATTTCATGTACTGATAGCAGTGACACAATACTTTATAAACACGTTTACTTTACGAGTGTTCATGCTGAGCGTAATTAAACTTAACATAGGTACATTAAGTTACTTAAGGCACATGCACACCGCTTGCATAGATAGTACGCAAGCAGCCTTTACGTGGCAGTATCTTGTTACCTTATCTCCGCGGTTACTCAATACACGCAGCACTCACTACAGATGATGTCTTAAGACATCTTCTGGTCTATTCAGGGGTTTAACATAGCTAACTAATTTCAGGGATCCATGGTGTGGCTCTTTAGTCTAATGATGATTGATTTAACCGGCATTATTGTCCACCATTAATATGTTTTCTCATTTTCTCATACAGTTTAGACAACTAAATTTTCAAGCTTTCTTTCTTGAAGCCTTCAAGCGACGATAGAATTCATGAAAGACACGTCCGTCTAAATTGTGTCTTAAAAACCCCAATGTTACAGGTGACGCAGTAGCGAAATGGAACGAGTCATCACTCATGAACCCTGAGGAAATGGGGGAGTACGCAGAGGGTGATATACTCATCCCAAAGCTGGAGAGGAACGGAATGAGAGATGAGACCTCACGGTGGCCTAACGGCATCATACCTTACGTCATCGAAGGACGATACAGTGAGTAACTACAGTCTTGAATCCTGGTAACTATGTAACCTCAACAAAATGAGAGATCCTGATGCTTTACTAGGAATCTTGCGGGAATGGGGGAGGAACGGGATGTGAGTTCTCTCTGATACAGTTCAGTCAGCGCCAGGCCAGGAGGCCTGGCGCTGGCCTAACGGCACGTCATCGTTCATCAAAGCATGTCTCAGTAGTGGTAATTTTACTAATTGTATACAAATTCCTAAAGAAAGTGGAAGGTCCAGTGGGTTTTCTTCATACCTTATATCGAAGACTGGTGTATTGTCCGGAAAACAAAACGGTCCGCTCTTTTTCCGAAGGAACGTAGGAAACGTTGGAGCCAACTTCTGGCTTTAACTTTTGGCGGTCTGAAACTACTAAGCAACTCTACTTTTACTAACGAAAATAAGAAACAAACTACTTTGCCATTAATATACACGTTTAACGTTACAGATCAAGAACAACGCGACAACATCATGAAGGCGATAGCTGATTACCACCGCTTGACGTGCCTCCGCTTCGTCCCGTACAACGGCCAGAAAGACTACATCACCATACAGAGCGGCAATACTGGATGCTGGTCCAGCGTTGGACGGATTGGTAAAATGTTTTATGTACAAGTTAAATTGGCTTCTATTTCTGTTAGATCGCTCCCTCACTGATGAGGATCGTGTCTCTTGATTCTGTCAGCCAGTTGTCGCCGTCTGTTACACTCAGGTGCCTGATACAGTGCAGTTGTACTGACAGCTAAGTTTGTTTATTCGGTAACGGGTCAGCCGCATTCGAGGGAAGCCAGTGCTGTCAAACTAGTTTAACTTGGCAGATATTCTGAATAATCAATTTATTAAAATGCAAGCAATACATTAACTGGTCTAGCCATCAGTCACTCTCTGATGGCTAGACCAGTTACCATAGCCCTCGAGGTCTAAAATTAAACCTGACTAAATATTAACATGTGGGTGTCAATGGATACATTTTGAACAGAAAATCATGGACGTACATATAACGTATAGTAACTCTACATTTGTCTTTCCTTCACACTTTCTTCCAGGTGGGCGTCAAGAAGTGAACCTGCAAAACCCAGGCTGCGTGTCCAAGAAGGGCACAGTATTACACGAGCTTTTACATGCTGTGGGATTCATGCACGAGCAGAGCCGTCCCGAGCGCGATGACTACGTGGATGTGCGCTACCAGAACATCAAGTCGGGTTAGCTTCCTAGTATACCTTCAGGAAGTAAACCTGCAGAACCTAGGTGTCCAAGGGCCCAATACAGCACGAATAGCATGCTGCAGAACATCAAGTCAATATAGCCTAGGATAATGGTCTCCATCCTACGTCCCGCGAGCCTGCCAATCTAGTCTGCGATATGGAAGCAGAGGCCTGAAGTGGCTTTCTGATTAAAAACTTTAGTGACCCCTTTTCTATAAGATAGATAGCCAATTTGTATTAATTGTTATTGTAAACCAAAATATGTAGGCACCTTGACTATACACTAATTGCAATTTATCGATAAAACTGAAACTTTTCCTTTCTTTGCTTGATCTGAGAATGTATGTAAAAAAGGAAGCTTCGACATATTAGGAAGAAGTTCTGCATACGAATGTCTGCGGTGTCTGCCTGCAGACCATAAGAACTTCTAAACTTTAGTAGTTCTTATGTTCTGCAGGTAGACACCGCAGACATACCCGCTGAGGTAGAGGCGTCGTATCGAAACCCTTTAGAATCTAAAACAGTGGCGGATTTGCAGTCTTTGCCGCCCTAGGCCCCAGGCCCTGTAGCCGCCCCTTTCTCAGCGCCCATCATATGGACTACATTTTGAGTTATGTCTTGTTATCATCAGCGAATTTTTGTCACAATTAGCCGCCCCTAATATCTCGCGCCTTAGGGCAAATCCGTCACTGATCTAAAGGGTTTCGATACGACGCCTCTCCCTCAGCTCATCAAATTCAAACGCATGTCTATTCCTAATTCGTTTCAGGCTCGCAGAACAACTTCAAGAAGTCTGACGCCAAGGACACGAACGACTTCGGCGTGAGTTACGACTACAACAGCGTCATGCATTACTCCGAGTACGCTTTCTCCAGCAACGGACGGAAAACTATCGAGCCTAAGGTAACTAACAACACTCTAAACTGACCATCGGTGGACCTTATGTCTTTGCTATAAGGTTTGTCAAAAGACAGTCTCATTTCAAACATAGACAGAGATAATCATACTATCTTTGTCTTGCACTAGTACTAGCACCCAAAAGAAAAGGATGAGTATAGTTTTTTTGTTCTTATTTACTGACAATTTGGTTTGACCAACTATATAAGGTTGGCAGTTACAGTACGTCTAAGCTAATTTTGCACCGACTTAAACTTTGTGTGAGGGAGTGTGAAATTTGACATTATCATGAATGATGACATTGCCTTACTCTGTCATTGCAAATGCTATGCAAAGTTAGCTTGGTCCGACTTTAACACAATTCATACAAGGCAACGACACAGACACGTCTGTGTGTAAGTTGCGTAAGGTTTTTCATGAGGGGTAAGACAAAAAATCTTCCGTATGTCGAAGCATTTTTCATTTTTTTTTTTCATTTTACCCCGCATAAAAAACCCTTTCAATCTTACCCCAACGCACCTTAATCAAATCTTGTTAGTTAAACATTTAATCGATTAAGCAAGCTACAATTGTATATTATTACATTGTTTGCACATATGAATGGCTTCAATTACTTATCTACAGTCGTAAATTAAAACACTTGAACTGAGATAAAAAAATAACCATACTTTTTAGGGTTCCGTACCCATTGAGTAAAAACGGGACCCTATTACTAAGACTTCGCTGTCCGTCTGTCCTTCCGTCTGTCCGTCTGTCTATCTGTCACCAGGCTGTATCTCATGAACCGTGATAGCTAGACAGTTGAAATTTTCACAGATGATGTATGATGTATTTCTGTTGCCGCTATAACAACAAATACTAAAAACGGAATAATATAAATATTTAAATGGGGCCCCCATACAACAAACGTGATTTTTTTGCAGTTTTTTCGTAATGGTACGGAACCCTTCGTGCGCGAGTCCGACTCGCGCTCGGCCGGTTTTTTAAAAGTTTAATTCACCAAAGGTATGTGTATTCAGGTTGGCAGCGTGACCCTTGGCCAACGAGAAGGCTTGAGTCGCGGCGACGTGAAGAAGGTTAATTCCATGTATAAATGCCAGAAAGAGTGAGTTATTAAATGTTTATCATTAGAGAAACGTAGAACTTAGTAGAACTTTCGTGCTCATTATGGCCTAGGCTGAAAAACACATGGTCAAAAAATCCTTTATTTATAATTGTACGCGTGTAGGTATGTACCTAATATATTTAAACTTTAAATGTTTAATCTTAGTAGATATACCTATCTAGTGTACCTACATAAGTACGTTACACCGGTTACACGAAAAAAGGCGATGTCAGGTATCCTGAAAAGGTGCCCAGGCTTTGCCATCTCAACTCACAATTTTTTAGTTTCGAGGATACTGGTACGTCTGGTACTAACCGAAATTCATCAATCTTAATTATCAAACATTTTAATACATTAAAAATCAATTTTTCCTAATATCCGATAGCTCTCCTTAATCGGCAGTTATTTTTTAATCAAATTAAAGCTAATGAGATTTTAATGTGATTTCAGAGAGCCACAGAGCGGCTGGCTCGGAGCGGTGTGGCAAGGACTCTTTGGGTAGATAGTCTATTATTTTCATTCGGTGCTAGCATTAATATGACAAACTTATAGAGATAAACTATTGACAACACCTATGTGCCGTCGAAAAGTTGCCAAACTAGCGAAATTTCCAAATTGAATTTTTTTAGAAACATGCAAGCTTTTGTAAGGACAGTTTCCAAAATGAAAACTTCGTTAATTTCCTATGATTTTTTCCTGAAATTAACGAGAATGTTTTCAATTTTTTTGAAACTTTCTGAAACTTGCACAGCTGTTCGAACAAATATCTACTTATGCCAATTATTTGTCTGAAATCGTATTAACAATCATCATCATTGGTCCTTTAATATCTTGACAGATGATTTATGCAACGACTGTATGCGAGGGACAGCGTCTCTTGACTGTTTAAGCCAATGCGGGACCGGCAATTGTGACTCTTCTTCTTCTTTTTTTCGTGTCGAGGTTCCTTTTCCTGGCTACTTTAAGTTAATTATTTGAGTTCAGCTCTTGATGTTGTTTACGTTGATTTGTTCATCGTGACATATATACGGCTCCATTTGACATGTTTTAATGACAGTTCGCAACATCAATCAATCTTTAAGTAGTATGGCTCCATCGGTACTGTCGATGATTTCGCCAACGTCAAAGTGGGATCCACGTGGGATCGAATTAATATTTCTAGATTTTCTTCAGCCAGTGTACGGTAAATAAAATTATGGGCCTCTAGGGCTCTAGCCAGACACGGTTAGAGGTAGAAATACCAAATGCTCTTAGAGCACGACGTTGTTCGGTAGTTCGTTGTTGTTGTCTCGTAAAACCGATAGCTGGATTTTACGAGAAGCACGTGGACTACCGGCCGTTGACTCCAAAATGGTGGTTAAACACGCTTTGAGATTAATTCTCCATTCACTGCACACTACCAAATTAGATTACTGTATAATAAAGCTATCGATATTACACTTTAAACAATATTAATGAACAAAAAATAAAGGAATTAATCACGAGGCTACTATCAAGATGGCGTTCGAACCGGAAGTTCGCAACATGGTGGTCATAAGTTTTGTATTTAGACGGCATCATAAATTATAGTGGTGTTTAAAAACTAATGTCACGAAATAATAATTTTTAACATCATTTCTGAATATTTAACCTCCAAGTTGGTCGTCTTTTGCAAGCACTTTTGGATCCCCTCGATTTATACCGTAACCTCAATGGCGGGGTTTAGAGTTAAGAACAGTATTTTGTGTCCAAAGATCTGTTATTTTAAGTGTGTGCTAGTCCTTGTGTTTTGTACTTGTGTTATATATGAATAAAATGAATTAAAAGCAGTTTACCGTATTTATCTTAATACGCAAACCTACGCTACGTACCTAATATTTATTGTAGTTATAAGATGTACTCGTAATACCCAGGTAGCAAAGTGACTTCAGTGACGTAATAATGACGTAATTATGGCGTCATAATGACGTCGCTGGCGTCATAATGACGTATAAATGCTGTTAGGGAAATACATTACTATACAAGTGTGAAACTAGGAAATTCGCAACGAGTGTAAAAATGTCCTATAATATTTATTTATTTATTACCATGACTTTATGAGGACTACGAAATAGTTGTTTGTGCAACAAGAGAGGAATGTTGGTTTTTCTTGAGAGTGTTTATTTTGAGTCCCGAGAAAGCGAAAGATTCTATAATTGAGTCGCGAGCAAAGCGAGTGATTCTAAGTTAGAATCTTGAGCGTAGCGAGGGACTCAAAAACACAAGATGTAAAATAACTTTGCTCTCGTGTTGCACACATAATTTTTTACCTCAGTAGTGAGAAAATATTAAAGGTTAAAATGTAATTCGAATTACACAGAATAATACATTTAAAAACAAGACAAAAAAAAAAACTGTTATAAAAGTATGACGTGGCAGTTCATGGCCTTCACTAAATTTAAAAGCTACTTTATTTCACTCCCTGGAGTGAGGAAAGCCGCACTTTCTTCACTCCCTGGAGTGAGGAAATTCGCACTTTCCTCACTCCAGGGAGTGACGAAAGTAGGCTTGTTCGAGCTGCTAAGGTGAAAAGAATAAAGTAGGTGGATGTTGGGGACATTTTATACAGGGTACTGATGTGCCGTCAGAAAGTTTCCAACATAGCGAAATTTCCACATGGAACTATTTTGGAAACTTCTCATATAATATTTGCACGCGGATCTGAATTTTCCATTTCCCAAATAGCAATATGAAATGTTCCTGACCTTTTATGTATTTTTGGAAACATTACACCACTCACACATATGAAATAAAAAAAAATAATTAAAAACTAGTCAACAGGATAACAAAAAAATAGTTTAATCCTATAAAAGTTGCTTTTCTACATTAATTGACTATTAAAACAAAATAAACCAATCCGGTTTTTATATCCGAAAGTCACGCGTTGGTTACTTAACTGTACTAGGATTTCTCGGACATCTTGATTTCCATCTCCATGAGGCACTTGATGAATTGGTACGATCTCTCACACTTGCAGGTTTCCTCTGCAAAATAATATTCTAAGCTTACTGTTTTATTTCAGAATTATAAAGACGAGGATAACAGAATCCTCAGGCGCTCACATCTATGAGCATATAATATATACGATACACAAAGGCCATTTCTCTGACCTGATTCATCAATGCCCCCTCCGTGGGACACAAAATACGACTATAGCCGTAATCACTGGGCTAGCAGAACCACCAGGAACTTACGTCGGTCAGCACAAGTGACAGCAACCGCCTTGACGTTGCTCAGCGCCCGCACTCCTCTGATACCCATGAGAGCAGCTTCAGCGCACTCAGGGTCAAACTGGCCGTCAACTAACTAGCAGCACCATTAGGAACTTACGTCTGTCAGCACAAGTGACAGCAACCTCCTTGACGTTACTGAGCGCCCTCACTCCCCTAATCCCCATGAGAGCAGCTTCAGCGCGCTCTGGGTCGAACTGCCCGATAGCTGATGCCACGTCCACCATCTCCAGCACGCAACGTACGTAACACTAGAACAATATGTGAAATAAAAATACGCCAGTTATACCTTATTATTCGCTTAAGACAATACCTATTACCTGCCTCCTACCTAAAATATACTAGATATTTTTAATGGAGGTGAAAATTTATTTTCATTTCTCATGCTCTGAAAGAGGGTCATTGTTCTTATGAAAGGTGTGCAGAAAATGATACGTGTCTGCACTAGAGCATTTTACGTTCGAAGTACGATTTTTGTTATTTTTTTACGATAAGCATTGAAATTTGAGTTTAAATGGATTTGTTAACAAATTCCTTTCAAATATATGACTCTCCATTCCATAAATAACAATACTTTTGCCTAAATTGTTAACTGAAAGTACCCTTAATAAATACTATAAAAATTTATACTTGGTCATGTTAAAAAAAAACGCATTTTAATTCGCCAATCAGTTTTTATTTCGTCGTTCCTTGTACGGACGGGCGACAGTGCATCTTAGTTTCCCATCTGCCTTTATAGTTATTTGTTATACAAGGGTGCAAAGTTGTATTTTACCCGCGAGTGTGGAATTGAAACATGAGCAAGCGAAAGGATTCTATAGTTGAACCACGAGCGAAGCGAGTGGTTCTAAAATAGAATCCTAAGCGTAGCGAGTGTTTCAACACACGAGAAGTAAAATACATTTGCACCCGTGTGTAACACAAAACTTTTCCCCTCACTATAGCGAGGAAAGTGCAACATCCACAGGCGTTAGATCATCTTCATCACTGGAATCACTAATTTTTTTACGATATTATAACAGAAAACACTAGAAATTCTGATTTTTACGTGAGTCGGTGAGAAGAACAGTAAAAATTTTGTTGACAATGTTGACATTTCTGTTCTGACGTATGAAATGTCAACGATGCGTTTTAAAACTGCATCGACTCAACTTGTGCGTTCAGAATTATATTTAACATCATTACAAAAAATCTAACGTTTCTTATGGAATTTTAAGGTTTATGACTTAAAATTATTAAATAAAGCTAAATTTGGTATTTTTTATTAGATTCTCAAACCATTTATTTAATGATAATTAATATCGAACGAACCATTATTATGAGCGTTTTACGTTTTGTTATGTGTCAAGCTACTTAAACACGCTCCATCCAAGGTCAAATTACTTTCCCCACTAGTGGATAAAATGCGTTTTTCCCCGCTTGTTTTAAAGGATAATAGACGGCTTTCCGAGCTAGTGAGGGGAAAAATACTTATTATAATACCTACAGATCATTAGGCCATGTGGTCGACAATGTCGACAGAGAGAAGTTCAGCTAATGATAGATCTGACGATTATGTACTTTGCCGAAAGCGTTTAACGAATAACTTCAAGCTCACAAAACATTTTCGAGAAAAAAAAACTTACCTTCGGTGTCCTATCGGTTTCATCAGGAAAACTGCCACTTTCATTTAGAGCCAGTAAATATGCTGAAAAAAAACGAAAACATTGAATAGGTAACGTAAAGTTTGCGCCAAAATGGGCAAAAGGCAGCAGCAGGAAAACTTTTGTCAGTTGTCAGGGGGCGCAAATTTGGTGACTGCCCCGGGCGCCATATCCTCTAGCTACGCCCCTGCCCTATGGTGTGGGATGTCGGAACTCTTGAGTTTTTTTTCAAAACGAATAGGGTTTTTCTATATAACCACTTTAGATAGTGAATATTTTCGAGTATAATCGCTCCGACAGGAAAAAATGCCCCCCTAACGTTTAACCATGGGTACAAAAAAATGTGTTATAATCTAAAACCATCTTACACATGTCAATCCTGAAGGTTTCATTGCAATCGCTCAGCGCACCCATGATATCCATATCGCTCATATCATCTTGTCTTGCATCTGATTCCGGTGCCATCGCCTTTACATCTTTGCTCTCTGTCTCGTCCACACACTGTACGAGAGACAGAGACAGCAACACCACTACGGTTGTCACGAATATCTGTGACGTTGACATTTTGACTTCACGGCGAAGCCTGCTCTGGTTTGAGTGCTGCTGGTTTTTATATGTGAAGGCATCAGGAAAGGCAGGGCTTGTAAACAGTTCTGTTCATGATAAATAATATTTCTATGATTTTCGCTTTATGATTATGTGTCCCAAAGCACGAGGAAATGAAATTAGTCAAATTACCTACACAAAGTATTGGTTTTAATGCTTATCGCATGTTACTTAGTTTGTGCGTGATGGAATATTTTAAGAAAGGCAGCCTGTTTCTGCCAACAAACTGTTATACAGTTTGGCGGAAGTTGTACCTTTGAAAATATGTATGCTGTTTCCATGAATATATATATATATAAGTATGTGGGTACCTACTTAGTATAGGCTCAAAAAAAAAATTACTCATTATGTTTTACAAAAAACTTATGACTTTTATTTTTTCTTATAAAAAAAAGCTTTTATTTCGGATTAATTACATCCTATACATATTATTAAAATTAAATAATTAAATTAATATTAAACTAACTTAAACTTAACATATTTAAAAAAGTTACTTTTTAAAATCTGCACGTGGCGCGTGCGATTTCGCCTAGTGGCCAAATATCGGGCTGTCATAGGCCCCTGCGACCGCACTCAGGAGCCCGTTGGTGGTGGTGGTATAAAACAATTCAGCAAACGTCGCACGTACTGACGCGACGTTATCACTGTCACAACTCACAAGTGATGACTATGTACGCAATACATTGTCGTTCCAAAAAGAATCATTTCAAAAAATAAATATATAATAAGTAGATGTATTTATAATTAATGTCATTACCGAGTCTAACGCTGGGTCTTCCGCACCTAGTGCAACCTAGCAGAAACGTCGGAAACAAGGTAAAATAATAAAATTTAATCGCGTTAGATCCGGATCCGGATGCGGACATTAATTATGTGTACAAAACGCGAGAGTATAAAGTGTTAAGTATGTATTTATTTATATACGTATGAAGGTATATCGTCGCCTAGTACCCATAGTACAAGCCTTGCTTAGTTTGGGGCTAGATTGATCTGGGTAACATTGTCCCCAAATATTCATTTACTTTAGAACATATTAGGTTGCCAACCCCTGTCAATTAGACAATTATTGTCATTGAAGCGCACTCATGCTGTCAATTATGACTCTCAACTATAGGTACCTAGGCACTCATGAACCAATACTTAAAAAAAAACAATATTAGCTTAGAACAGCGGTCGGCAACAGGCGGTCCGCGAACCTCTCACTTGCGGCCCGCGAGCCTTCCTGGCTATTTTGTATGTAATATTGACAACGACAATGTCTGATAAAGTCACATAGTGCGGGCCGCTTCAACTTCGTTAATTACTATGTGGCCCTTGGCTGCTACTAAAAGGTTGCCGACCGCTGGCTTAGGAGTATCAAATTGATAAGCCCGCAAGGGCAACGCCGGCGGGGTCTCGGAGCTCTGCAAAGTTGTTCCCGTAACCCCGCCCAAAAGCGAGCGTCGGAACACCCCAGGGGTTTTAGTCCGTGTGAGTCGGACATACGGACATACCCACTCGGCTTCAAACTCGGGTCAAAAAAAAAGAAGCAGTCACACGAACACAAAAAGCACACAAAGTGCACAAAAAGCCGCTCCCATACAATTAAAGTTACGCTAACTATCCACGGCACTGTTTATAAACTGAAGAAGATAGGATACTTTTTATTCCAGACCTCATTCTCTAAGGGTCACCTGCGCCATCCAGGGTTAGCCACTAACTCGGGTTTAACCGGTTAAACCCGGAATTACTAGTACAATTTAACCCTGTGTTAACTTCGAGTTAGTGGCTAATCCTCGATTGGTGCAAGTGGCCTTAGGTTGCGTCTAGGGTAGCAAATTAGTAAGAAATTAGATTACTAAAGATGGGGGGGAGGGGGGGCAGTTTAGTGACTTATACGAAGACGCTATGAATTCATAAGTAGTAGTAGTAGTAGTAAACTCTTTATTGTACAAATATACACATTAAAAATTACATGGTACAAATAATAAGATGTACAAAGGCGAACTTATCCCTTTGAGGGATCTCTTCCAGTTAACCTTTAATAAGTACTCATAATTCTCCAACAACTAGCTAATTCCCATGGTCATGACCATGATTGGAACTATTACAGCTAACTACTATTATCAGAGCAATGGTATATTGTGCTCTGCTACTAATTGGCTATTGAGTGTGTGATGATCGTACTTGAGATTTAAAAGGGTTAATTTTCGTAATAGCGGAGGTTATGTAACGGGCTCAGGGTTTACCAAAGTGGGGTACGCGAACCCCCGAGGGTTCAAAAATTGTCTTAAGAAGAGGTTTGCGAGACCTCTGGGTAATTTAATAGAGGTATCATTTCAGAAGCATTTCAAAAATCGTATGGACTTAGTTTTCCATTCCTAACTTTTATGAAAATCAAAAAATCATAGGTAGGGGAGACCATAGATTAGTATATGTTATTACAGCCCAGGTAGCAAAATGACGTCAGCGACGTCATAATGACGGCATTATTACGTCATAATGACGTCGCTGACGTCATAATGACGTATAAATGCTACTGGGGAGGGAGACCGAGGTGAGTTAAAACAGAGGTAGGTTGAAACAACGTCAATTTTGACGCATCTATAACTGTTATCGAGCTGGAAAAAACGATGTTTACCCTCGTCCCGCCGTCCGCTGGTGAGGGATACGCGTCCTTGGCTCAAGATCGCAAAATTGACGTTGTATTTCCCTTATCAAATGTTATCAAATGAAAGCTAGTGAAAATAAAACTTCAAAAAACTATGTACTCGTATCATATCCACAAATAATACTAAAAGTAATAATTGACTTGTCTATTTTGAAATCATCGAGAGTGCTTTACAAATCAGTAAAAATCATTGCATTTAAAAAGGCATTTTATAGGACTAAGCCACAATGGTCGATACTGTTTTTAGGGTTCCGTACCTCAAAAAGAAAAAAATACGAGACTTATGGGATCACTCGTGCGTCTGTCTGTCCGTCTGTCACAGCCTGATATTTACTCTGAAACTACTAGACCAATTTAAGTTGAAATTTGGCACAAATATGCAAGTCTATGACCCAAAGCCGGACATGAACTTAAATATGGGGTGCACTCTTGGGGGGTAAATGAGAAAATTTTAAAATTAAGTTTTGCAACTATAATCGTGTTATACATCAAATGAAAGAGCTCATTTTGAGAATCTCAAAAACATTTTTTCTATGATTTTAAGATAAATAGGTAGTTAAGAAGTTATTTAAGATAATAGGCCTATATGTGAGGCCGAAGGCCGAGCTGCGGGAGATTATATAGTGATTAAACAAAGAATACTTAAGTGCGCACGCAATACACGGTTGTCGTGAACGCTGCTCGCAGTATTAGTGCTTGAGAAAGGAGACCTAGGCTCTCCGAAACATGTCGCGCGAGTGACTAAAAGAAGTGAGTCTAAACCGTAAAATGATTTAATGTTAGTAGGTCTCACAACAGTTTAAATTCGAATACTTAAGCGATTAAAACACAAGTGCCTAAATGTAAAGGACGAAGGCCGAGCTTAGTACATTTTTTCCGCAACTTTCACAACTTTCTTTTTATTTGGAAAGGCCGAAGGCCGAGCACCACGTAGGGCCGAAGACCCGAAGCGTCCAAAAAGTCTTTAGTGTTGAAATGCGAGTCGGACTTAAAGAAATGGGGTTGGCCGGTCGAAATAATTAGCAGATGGCGCCAGCATAGCTTGCCCTGTCAAACCCTAGAATTGTGTCAAATTTTTGTTTTTTTAATGCCCTGGATGCCAGCTCTTTAAGGCAAAACTCATAGAAAACGGGGCAAGCTATGATGGCGCTATCTCTGCAAACCTTTGACAGTTGCCAACCCCATTGCGGTTAGGCTGTATCAAGGACAAAGCCGTAATGGTACTATTGTTGCGTGCACTTCATTCCTGCAGCTCTATTCGGCCTTCACAATTAAAATACTTGGGAACATTGCGTTACCTCTGGTTTTTGATCGGAACCCTATTGTCAAAAATAAGCATTCTTAAAAATTCTTAAATTCTATGATGTACGAAACCCTTGGAACGCGAGTCCCACTCGCACTTGGCCGGTTTTGTAAGTCATTAACTCGTTTATCGTAAACATAATTGTAATATTGAACTTTAATTTGCAAACACACAACATTGTTGACTTTTATGTTAGCACTATAAGTACTAGCTAGTTTTGTTGTCTCGAGTCATAATAATACAAAGTATTTTCACCATCAATTCAAAAAAGGGCTTTTTCTTCCCTGCTGGGAGGGATAAAAGTAGTACTTTTCTTACTTGTTATATATGTATGAAATGTGGGGTAGACTTAGTATTATGACTTTGAGGGTAAGCCCAAAATAAATCAGTTGTGTCGTTGACTTGGAGTTTACTTTCGTCTAGTACTCAATAAAAACCCTTAAATATTACTGGCGACGAGAACAAAGGACAATTTTCATTAATAATAGTGTTAAAAGCGCGTGCAGTGATTAGTAAATATGCCGATCGGCAAAATTGAACAGTTTGACTTAGCGAGTAAAAAGTGGTTGGCGTACATTAGGCGTGTCAAGCAATTTATAACCTTAAATGAGATAAAGGATAATTTACAAGTGGCTACCTTAGTGACGTTAGTAGGGGAAGCCACTTATAGTTTGATGTGCGATTTGTGTGCGCCGGCTGATCCTGAGACGAAAACTTTTACGGATTTAGTAAAAATAGTCGGCGACCATCTCGAACCAAAGCGCTCCGAAATTGCGGAGCGACACGTGTTTCGTCAACGTAGGCAGAAGGCGGGCGAACCAGTAGGCGAGTACTTGCAGGCCCTAAAACATCTAGCCAGTACGTGCAATTTTAGTAGCGGCCTCGAAGAAAACCTGAGGGATCAATTTGTATCCGGCCTATCGGATGACGATATGAGGTCCCGCCTATTCGCGGAGGCGAAGTTGACGTACAAGCGAGCGGTGGAGTTGGCTTTGGCGCTCGAGGCGGCGGAGAGGCACGCGCAGGCGAGCAGCTCGGGCAGCGGAGCGAGTGCAGCCACCGCGGGACACGGCGCCGGCGAGGCGCTGCACCGGGTGGAGGCGCGCGGCGGCGGTGCGCGCGCGCCGAGCGGCGGCGGCGGCGGCGGCGGCGGCGGGCGCGCCGCGGGCCCCGGCCGCGCATGTTGGCGGTGCGGTCGACCTCATCGGGCGGACGGGTGTCGTTTTAGAAATTACTCGTGCGACAGCTGTGGCCAGAAGGGCCATCTCAAGGCGATGTGTAAAACGGGTCCTCGAACCCCTAGCGGGAAGGTGCCGCCAGGTCGAGGACTTCATTATCTGGACAGCGATGAAGAGTCGGAGTGCGATTTTTATAATTTAAAAGTGAGTGGGAAAGACGACAAACCGTATTTAGTTCCGATGTTGGTGAATGGAGTGAGTTTGACCTTGGAATTGGACACAGGAAGTAAGTTATCCGCGATTAATACTGACTGTTATGAGCGGTATTTTATAAATGAACCATTGCAGGTTAGTGATTTGTGTTTACGTTCTTACAACGGGACCCCAATAAAACCCGTTGGTTACATTCTTGTCAAAGGTGTTTTGGGTGAACATGTTTCGGAAAACCTTAAGCTGTGGGTAATTAAAAATGGCGGACCTCCTTTGCTAGGACGTTCGTGGCTGAGACGATTACAGATTAGTATAGTTGAAATTCACGATTTAATTTTGCATTTATCGGAAAGTAATTTAGTTGATGATTTGCGGCAAAGGTTTCCGACTGTATTCACACCAGGGTTAGGCACTTGTAATAAAAAGATATCACTTAAATTGTCTAACACTGATCCTGTGTTTATTAAAGCGAGGTCATTGCCCTTAGCATTACGTAAGCCTGTGGAGCGGGAACTCGAACGACTCGTGGCGGAGGGTACTATTTATAAAGTCGATTATTCAGATTTTGGTACACCCATTGTACCAGTAATTAAAAAATCGGGCGAAATCCGTATTTGCGGCGACTACAAAGTGACCGTTAATCCTAAGTTGGTACAGGACCCGTACCCGCTGCCACGAATCGAGGAGTTATTTGCCGCGTTGAGTGGGGGCGAGCAATACAGTAAGATTGACCTTACAAACGCGTACCAACAATTATTGTTGGACGAGGAATCTCAACCCTTCACTGCCATTACTACCCATATAGGTACTTTTATATATAGACGCACTCCATTTGGTTTAAGTTGCATTCCAGAGAAATTTCAGAAGTTTATGGAGGAGACACTCAGGGGGCTGCGGGGGGTCGCGGTCTTCCTGGACGACATCGCGGTAACCGGGCGC
Source organism: Cydia strobilella (assembly GCF_947568885.1). NCBI lineage: Eukaryota > Metazoa > Arthropoda > Insecta > Lepidoptera > Tortricidae > Cydia > Cydia strobilella. Next base: position 3,558,432 of record NC_086059.1, read on the forward strand.
GACAGGGACGAGCATATGGCTAACCTGACGGCGTTGTTTGAAAGATTGCGCGATGTAGGTCTCAGAATTAAATTAGAAAAATGTTCATTTATGCAAGATAGCATTGTTTACGTAGGGTTTATTATAGATAAACAAGGTTTGCATCCCGACCCCGACAAGATTAAAGCTATTGTGGAAGCGCCTGCGCCGAATGACGTCACGCAGCTACGATCATTCTTGGGGTTAATTAACTACTACGCGAAGTTTATACCTAACCTTAGCTCAACGCTTTATCCGCTACATCGGTTGCTACGTAAAGACGTACCTTGGGTTTGGTCGACAGATTGCAATAAAGCATTTTTACATGTCAAGAATGTCGTGGCTGGCAGGGGCGTACTGGTGCATTACGATCCCGACCTTCCTCTAGTGTTAGCCGTTGACAGCAGCTCGTACGGTCTGGGCAGCGTATTGTCTCACCGCTTCCCGGACGGCTCGGAGCGGCCCATATGTTTCGCGTCTCGGACGCTGACCGCGGCCGAGCGGGCGTATAGTCAACTAGATAAAGAGGCGCTCGCAATAATTGCGGGTGTTATTAAACACCATCAGTATCTGTATGGCCGTCATTTTATTATTAAAACGGACCACAAGCCTCTAACTTTTATATTTGGGTCTAAACACGGTTTACCGCAAACGGCCGCTAGTAGGTTACAAAGATACGCGACTAGGTTGGCAGCTTACGATTTTCAGATTGAATTTGTTAAGTCGAACGATAACAGTAACGCGGATGCGCTCTCGCGGTTACCGTTGCCGTGCCGGCGTAATAAGGAAAAGGGGTTAGATGCAATGTCATACATTAATTATGTAGAAGAGTCGTTTCCTATCAGCGCGAGAGATGTGGCGTCAGGGACGCAATCGGACGTGGTTTTAAAAAATATATTTAATTATGTTAGAGATGGTTGGCCGGTAAGTGTACTAGCCGAGCAGGAGAAAGCATATTTTCATAGGAAGGACAAATTAACATTGGATAGGGGTTGCATTTTGTACAACCACCGGGTGGTCATACCGGATGGATTGAGGCAACAAGTGCTAATGGAGCTGCATGAAGGGCACCTTGGCGTCGTAAAAATGAAAAATTTAGCACGCGGGTATGTATATTGGCCGCAGTTGGACGCCGAGATCGAGGCACTATGCCGCGCGTGCGCCGCTTGCCGCCAGCAGCGCGACGCGCCGCCGCGCGCCACGCTGCACCCCTGGAGCTTCCCGTCGCGGCCATGGCAGCGTCTGCATGTTGATTTCGGCGAGTTTCAGGGTAAACATTATTTAGTTACAGTTGATGCCCACAGCAAGTGGATCGAAATCCAAAAAATGCCTAGTACTAATGCTGCTGCGACAATCCTCAAGTTAAGGAAGCAGTTCGCTCGATTTGGTCTCCCCAGTCAGATAGTAAGTGATGGGGGACCACCGTTCGCCTCTGCAGAGTTTGCCGAGTATTTAAAAAAAAACTTTATCACGCACACCATAACGAGCCCTTATCGAGCGGCAGGTAATGGCGCTGCTGAAAATGCCGTCAAGACCGCCAAACGGGCAATGAAAAAAGCGTTACACGAGGGTGCAGATATAGATATAGCTATTTGCAGGTTTCTATTCCAGTATCGCAACACACAGCATTGCACAACGGGTGTAACCCCTGCAGAAGCCCTGATGGGTAGGCGTTTGCGTGGACGATTAGATATAATACTGCCCACGTTCGAACGAGCCGAGCGAGTAAATAGGGCACAGGATCGGGCTGGACAGCACCGGCCGGGCGCTGAGCGGCACGTGCAGCCCGGGGACACGGTGCAGGCGCGTGACTACCGTCGCCAATCCGGTAAGTGGGCCGAAGCTATCGTCACAGAGCGTCGAGACCCGCTCACATATACAGTACGTCTCTCCGACGGACACGAGTGGAAACGTCACATCGATCAGCTGTTGCCGATTCAATCGGCGAAGAATCGGTACTCGTTATCAAAATTCGAGCCAAAGTCAGTTGTCAACAACGATGATGATATCGTGTTGCCATCAACTTCGAACAGTAGGCCAAGTCCTACCCACAATGATGTCAGCGAGGAGTCGGATGAGTACCAGGATCCGTCAGAGGAGCCTCCGGCGAGCGCACCCGAGGAGTGCCAGTCAGGCGCCGGAGTGCGGCCAAATCCCACCTCCAAGGTGGTACCCACCGACCCACCTATGTCGGAAGGTAACATAGTTATAAAACGGCCTATGCGTAGCTGTGTAAAGGAAATAAAAGGCCAATATAAAGTGTAAATACATTTACATAGATCACGCGATCCAATTTACATATCTTTCTTTAGCGTTTAGATACAGATAGGTACGAGTAAAAGTATAATATCTTATATAATATAGGTATATTTCCTTAGTAATATGCGTCTATGTAGGAATAGTTACTTGTATGGGTAATTCGGCATGAAGAACAAACAGTATTAGTTATTATGACAGCCCGATATCCCACTCATTACTTCGGTTATTTAATTCTAGACCTTACGCAATAAATCATAAGGTTGTTATCGGTAATTTTTGTGAAATATTCTTGTGAAATGTTGTAAGATGTAATGTGAATGTAACTAGTACGGATTTTTTTTTCCACCATATAATTATATAAGTCATTCTATATTCTGAGCGCCGACTCGAGTTGTATCCTAAACATATATAAAAAAAAAAAAAAAAAAAAAACAAATAGTTGCTAAGCATTTAGTTATTATAAGTTTATATTTTTGGTGCGTAATGCTTCCCAAAATAACCCTTAGTGTAATGTTACTCTTTACACTTACTGCTACTTGTTAGATGTAAGGATCATGTCGTCACAAAATAAAATAAAAATTGTAAAATTTTTTTTTAGTTGTAACAGGGGGAGGTGTTATATATGTATGAAATGTGGGGTAGACTTAGTATTATGACTTTGAGGGTAAGCCCAAAATAAATCAGTTGTGTCGTTGACTTGGAGTTTACTTTCGTCTAGTACTCAATAAAAACCCTTAAATATTACTCTCTGCTACTGCTAGGAGGGATCAAAGTAAAACTTTTCTGTTCTAGGACACTATTAAGGTGGGATTCCACCAGTGTACGGCACTGTACGGCACAAGCGAATTCAGTACATTTATTATTATTATTTATTTTATATTATAATTCAAATTATGTGTCACATGGTAGCAAAACTATTTCCATCTTGGGCGTAACACACTTGAATCCCTCACTACGCTCAGGATTCCACTTTAGAATCCCTAGCTACTGTCGGGATTCTATGTACCACCTATTTTTTTTATTGAACTATTTTGTTGAACTCTAGCCCATTGCAAGTTGTGGACAAGGTTAAATAACTGGGACACGTCCTCACGAGCGACCTAAGGGATGATTTGGACTTAGAAAGGGAGCGCAGGACGATGGCGGTTCGGAATTATATGATAACCCGCAGGTTTGCTCGTTGCTCACATAATGTAATAAAAAACAAGTGCGAGTCGGACTCGCCCGCCGAGGAACAGAAATACATCATCTGTGAAAAATACAACTGTCACTAGCTATCACGGTTCAAGAGATACAACCTGGTGACAGACAGACGGACAGACGGAGTCTTCGTAATAGGTTCCCGTTTTTTACCCTTTGGGTACGGAACCCTAAAAATATAAGTACTAGGTGCCCAGCTGCCCATACGTTATATACCCTATTTATGTGTAAATGACTAATGACTTACAATAAAAAATACATTAACATAGCAAAAGGCATTAGTACAACATTTACAATGACAGGTATATCCTGTGACCCTAATAGTGAAAAAGGGTACGTCTCGCGCAGCTCAGGTCTAAAAGGGCATAACTGTTCTGGGAACTTACGCCCTTTTACAACTGCGTTCCCCGAGACTTGTACCCTTATTCACTAGGGCTACAGTCTCTGTATATCATATTTGTCTTAATGTCATTATTATGTTCTAAATTATAAAAAAACACGTGGAAAGAAGTGAAAGAAAGATAACAAAGAGAGTGTATAAGGGAGAGGTAGAAATGGGAGTTGGAAGCGGCAGACCTCGGCGGACTTTCTCTGATCAGATCGGGGAAATCCTGAAGAAAGGCCAGGTCAAGAGCACCCTAAACCGGCGAGCGTGTATGAGGAATGTTATGAAAGTGAAGGAAGCGAAAGAGGTATGCCAGGATCGTAGCAAGTGGAAATCCGTGGTCTCTGCCTACCCGTCCGGGAAATAGGCGGGATTATATGTATGTATGTATGTATGTATGTCTCAACTGACTCCACAAGACAGGCCTAGCCTAGTGTGGAGATCATAGGTTAATAAAACAATGTATAATTTTTTGGTAAATAAACTATTTTTATATTTTTATTTTTTTATTTTATGTATGTAAATTATAAGGTCAAGTCAAATGGCTTCATACCATAAGGGGTATTTTTTTTTGACGCAGGGGTTAATGCATTTACGCATCTCCCGCCCCGGGCTCTGGAAGCCCATTGGGGGGTGGTATGTGGGACTCGCTCCTCCCGTACATCCTCTGTTAGCTAGAGGAAGGGGAGGAGAATACCCAATAACATCCCCTGCGGCGTCACCCTCTTTACCGTTAGAGGAGCGTCATGGGATCGCTTGCGGCATTCTATCCGCGAGCCATAAGGTGTATACCACTATAGTAGTTAATGTGACTGCTATAATGAAAAGCATTAAAATATGAGTGCTAGTTTATGAAACGAGCTTAAGCGAATTTCATATAAACATCTTACAAGTGTTAATGCCTCATTATGTAGTTACGTACACTGCCTTATCTACACACATATTATAAGCTCTCTATGATGTGTTAAGGAACTCGTATTAGTACCGCCATTGCGGCATTTGTTCACAATGAGGTCAATTCAACTTCAATTGTTTTTAGAGAGGTTTGAAATTTTAATATCATTATTAAATCGATATCAATATTATTATTACATTTTCACTGATAAGAAATTTGCTTCAATCATACTACATCCGATCGGATAATGTGAAAACGCTCTTAGGGTCAAACTTTCAACTAGCAACATTACTTTTTAGTAAAAAAATTGCTGCTTAATCGCGCCATCAGATATATCGGAACACGCCTCTATTGGCAAGGCGTGCTTAGATATTTTTGAGCATCGCGGCCGCTTCTATGATGCTTCTATATCTGATGGTGTCGTATACTACCAGCATTTATTTTATGGGACTGTACCTCAGCATCACCGTGTATACGCCCTACAAGCACGACGGACATTAAGTCGCCAGTCGATAAAAGCTTTCGCGGTAAATCGCTCGTCCCGACTTCAGTGTAATCTCCGCCCAAACACGATACGACGCATCTTTATATGACACTCGTAGCGACTTAACACTTTTTGAAATTAAGCCTCTCTATTAGTATAAAGCAATTACGGGTGTCGTGGTATGGTTTTTTGATTGACTATGATGTTTTTATGTGGAGTTAGATATTAACATTTTATTGTTCGAAGGCACAGTCCTTACCATGTCAGGGAGTATTGGGATCCTCGGTGTCGACATCTCCAGTGACGTCCAATTCCGTAGCCACCTGGAAGGGAAGGCAGCGCTGGCATCTAAAAAACTCGGTGTGCTCAATAAAGCGAGGCGATACTTTACTCCGGGGTAATATTCCGTAGACTAAAATGACGTTTCATGTGTATGAGATGACATTTCTTAATACCACATGAAATGTCATTTTAGTCTACGGAATAAAAAACAGAATATATATAAATCGCAAGTCAGACTCCATATGGAGTACTGCTGTCACCTTCGAGTTGGAGCACCTGGATGCCAGCTTGGACCCTTCGACTCAGTCCAAAGGCGCCTCTCTCACCTCTAAGTAAAGACTTTGCCTCCTTGTGTGTGTTCTACCGCTTGTACAATGGGCTGTGCTCTAAAGAATTGTTTGACATGATGCCTATCACCGCACCGCTCGCCGTCGGCAGGGTATTCATCCTCACACCCTAGAACCTAAATGGTCGCGTACTGTGCGGTTTAAGAGGAATTTCCTCCCGCGGACGCATCGGCTGTGGAATGAGTCTGCCGAGGTTTTCCCGAGGAGCTATGGGGTTCTTCAAAAAAGGAGGGTACAGGTTTTTAAAGGGTCGGCAACGCGCATGTAATATCTCTGGTGTTGCAGGCGTCCATAGGCTACGGTGACTGCTTACCATCAGACGGGCCGTATGCTTGTTTGCTACCAACGTGGTATTAAAAAAAAACGGCTTACTTATACATAGGGTGGGTGGGTGTCCGTGCCTCCTGGAACCACCAGGGCTGTCTCGAACAGACGGCAAACGACCCGACGGGCTGACGCTGGTTCCCTGGCAGAGAGGGCAGTGTCTTAATTATATGGGATGCAACATGTTTGAGTACATTTGCTGCATCCCATGTAGGACACACTTCTAAGTCGGCAGGTTCAGCGGCAGAGACTGCTGCCAAAAACAAGCGCCTTAAATACTCTGCCTTGGAAGCCACCTACGACTTCGTGCCCGTCGCCGTCGAGACAGCCGGGCCCTGGGGGCGGGAGGCGCTTGAGCTCTTCCGAGAGCTCGGCAAGCGACTCAGGGAGAAAGGGAATGACCCCCTGACGCGTTATACGCGTTTCAAGATTAATTGTAATGGAGCTTAACCTGAAGTCCTATTGCAATATTAATGTAATCTTAAACCGTTCCTGAACTGAAGACTGTATTGCATCTTGCAACAATCCTGCATTAGCCACGCTGCGGCACTAATGCTACTAATTCTAAGACGAATAAAACCTTAAGACGCTCACCAGAAGTGGCCGAACCTATTATAGAACTTCAACCTACGTAACTACGCATTCCAGACCTTGGATTCTAGTGGGCATAATTTATTGACAGGTAGGTAGGGAGTTTATGGAATAATTAATTTACAGGATACTATTCCCTAATAGATGATCGACTCGGTTTGGTTTGGGCTAGTGGAGTGAAAAAAGGTCACCTGATTACCTGGTTACCTGAAGGTGACGTTGATTACCAACTCTTCCCCTTTGTTACCATCTTAACCCTCTTTTTCTTACCAGGTCCCCCTACAGAGTGCTTAGTGAGTGGCGCGCTATCGCTAGTGCTACGCGCCTCGAGATGGGCAGGAGTGGCCCCGCTAAGGTTCACCGCCGCGGACGCCGGCTGGCGCATTGCGGTGTCGCCGCTGCTTGACGTCTTTCAGCGCGTTTTTATGACTGCTCTTAGTGAGTACTGAGACTAGATATTTTACAAATTGTTAAAAAATTTATAACAATGTTAAATGCCAATTATATTACATACTTACGTCATATTTTTAACCTTTTGTTACTTTAATTACTTACATCTACATAATATTCACACTAAAAAACTAAATTAACATTCAATGATTCAATACAACTACCTAGTTACCTATTTAAAATTTAAATTAATATTAAAAAATAGTATATTTAAACTAAATTAAAGCTAACAAACAAAGAAAAACTTAATGCCATGAAGCATCATATACCAGAGACACCCTGATGTGTGTGAAATAATCAAAACCAGGTTTTAGTACTTATCTTGTGTAATCGAATTTAAACTGTTGTGAGACATACTAACATTAAATCATTTTACGGTTCAGACTCACTTGTTTTAGTCACTCGCACAATGCAGTTGTTTTAGTGTACGCAATACACGGTCGTCATGAACGCTGCTCGCGCACTATTATAGTGCTTGAGAAAGGAGACCTAGGCTCTCCGAAACATGTCGCGCGAGTGACTAAAACAAGTGAGTCTAAACCGTAAAATGATTTATCTTGTGTATATAAACAGTGTTATTTTCAGATCTCGTAGCTCTAGCAGCCCTAATTCTAGACTTCCGAGAAAATCCCAGCAAGCGTATTCGCGTCGGCGAGTCCACCTTGACAGCTTTTGTATGGATTGCCGACCTCGCCCTGGTGCTCGCTATTGCCAGCCTGGCTGTGTACCGCGGCTCCGCTCGGATGGAGAAACTCATACGGTTGCTCAGGGACCTGCAGAAGGTGCAATCAGCACCAATAGTAGCTGGTTAAACAACGCGCCTAAAGTATCTTCCACCCTGAAACACTTCCATATAGAAATACGAGTATATCTCTACAGTTCGCGTCGAATATCGCATATAGAGTCATATCTCTTTTTGTCAAGTTATTAGAGAATCGTAGATCATTTTGATGCGTAGCCTGATCCGCTGCTTTTGATGCTAATTGTACCAGGATCGAAGTAATGTTAGGATGTTAAGTACTGATCAGAAATTACAGCTAAGTTTACTAGGAATATTAGGAATTAATTTGAAAAATCCAGAAAAAAAAGACTATATCTCAATAACAATAAAAAGTTGGCAATTAGTAATCATATCATCCACCATTTGCAATCAAGCAAAGTACCTACCTACTCTATCTAACTAGGGAAGGGTAAATTATCAATCTAAGAGAATGAAAAACAAACAAGACACTACTAATAGTTTTAATGTCAACATCAGTTGGTATCTACTTGGTTATCGAGTAGAGTTAGACCAAGCTAAATAAGTTGGCAGTGATTTTTATAGCCGAGACTGTGGAAGTGTTATTTTAAACGTCAAACTTCTATGAAATAATGACGATTAAATAATACTTGCGCAATGGGCTACGCTCAATATTTTCGGAGTTATGTTTTTTGACTTTTTTTCAGATCAATGCTGACCTAAATAATACCGGATGCGTAAAAACGGAGAAGTTTGGCGTCTTCACAGTGACTAGTATTTTGATGATCACTATAATGACTCAGTTCGCTGAGGTCTTCATCATGACTAAGAACTTCATTGAAAAGGAATACAATTGTAAGTGGAAAGGGTCTTAGAAACCGGCCAAGTGCGAGTCGGACTCGCGCACAGAGGATTCCGTACTTTTTAGTATTTGTTGTTATAGTGGCAACAGAAATACATCATCTGTGAAAATTTCAACTGTCTAGCTATCACGGTTCATGAGATACAGCCTGGTGACAGACAGACAGGCGGACAGACGGACAGTGGAGTCTTAGTAATAGGGTCCCGTTTACCCTTTGGGTACGGAACCCTAAAAACGAGTAACTATAAAAATGGGAATAGTAGTGGGACACCAAAGCAGTAAAAAAAAACTATAAAAATATACTAATCATTATAAGCGTGCTTCAAAAGTTAAAGAATTTCCTCATTTTCTCTTAGATCCCACTATAGATCCTGACCTGATGAGTTATGACAATAGGGTCAACTTTATATTATTTATAGGGGCGTAATTATAACCAAACACCACCATCTTTTACCTTCACTTCACTAAAATTAATACATTTTCTCAGGGCCGATAATGATAATGTACAGTTCGTACTACATAGGCAACTATGTGGGTTTGCTGGCGCTGATGCAGTGGAGCTTCGTCGCTTTAGCTGTGCACGACGCCGCGGCTGCGGTCAACCAACGCCTACTGCAACTGCACCACGGTGACTACTCTTCTATATTAGGTAGTGGGGCTTTGTCGGTTTAACTGTGCACGGGGCCGCGGCTGCGGTCAACCAACACCTATACGACTGCACCACGGTGAACTACTCTTTTACAGTCGGTAATTAGCAACGGTCAACCAGCGCCTACTTTGGCTACACTATTCCTGTCCAGGCCAGTTTCGGGGGTGGAGACTAGATTATTTGTACTCGCTATATGTATAGTGAGGGAGAAGTTTGTGGTGGCTGACGTAGCCATAATTATAATGATTATATGTATTTAAGTAAGGGCGTTATTCAATACAAAACTAGTACCTACCTACTGTATTCTTGTAGGACCATAATTCGACATACTACTGTGCACTACGTATATTTTAGCTTAGCAAAAATCTACATTTACATATAAAGATTGTTATACGTACGTATATAGATTACTTAAGATAATTATAAAAGACCTAAGACAAAGTTTATTTCGACAACATTATGGTGTTAGTGGCTACTGGATGAAGCAGCTTTTTACTGCAGGGTGCCTAGTCAAGGTGACAATCGCTTGCGCTACGTTTGCTACGACTACGACAACGAAACACTTTGTGCCTCTCTATCACTCTTCCATGTTAGTGCGACAGTGACAGTTGCTGCAGTACATCTCTAATAATGCTCAAGTAGTCGGGTGATGTGCGCACTGTTGCAGTGGAATATTTATGGACATAACAGTGTAAACACCTTAGATATAAAAATAGTAACGTAGAGAATAAGACAATGCGGACATGCAAGAGAACAATCTCACCTCAGGATACCGAAGCCCGGGCAAAGTGGAGAAGTGAGTAGGAAAGCGGACCCTGGCGCTAGGCGGGGAATACGCTAGGTCGAAGAAAAAGAGAGAATAAGACAATTAGCAATTATGTTACTAACCATGTACTATTAGGTATAATGAAATTTAATCGCTTTAGACCCGGTAATTACATGTATGTGAAGCTTTGTTATTTGAAATAAATGATTATTGTTTCGTTCGCTACGGAGCTTATTATAAAAGTAGTTTATTTATTTATTTTCCCCTCACTAGCTCGGAAAGCCGTCTTTTATCCTTTAAAACAAGCGAGGAAAAACGCATTTTATCCACTAGTGGGGAAAGTAATTTGACCTTGGATGGAGCGTGTTTCAGTAGCTTGACAGATAACGCTCATAATAATGGTTCGTTCGATATTAATTATCATTAAATAAATGGTTTGAGAATCTAATAAAAAATACCAGATTTAGCTTTATTTAATGATTTTAAGTCATAAACCTTAAAATTCCATAATAAACGTTTGTTTTTTAATAATTATCTTAAATATAATTCTGAACGCACAAGTTAAGTCGATGCAATTTCAAAACGCATCATTGACATTTCATACGTCAGAAATGTCAACATTGTCAACAAAAATTTTACTTAAAAACTTCTCACGTAAAAGTACAGAATTTCCAGAGTTTTTTGTTATAATATCGTAAAAAAATGAGTGATTCCAGTTGATGAAGATAATCTAACGTCTGTGGATGTTGCACTTTCCTCGCTATAGTGAGGGGAAAAGTTTTGTGTTACACACGGGTGCAAATGTATTTTACTTCTCGTGTGTTAAAACACTCGCTACGCTCAGGATTCTATTTTAGAACCACTCACTTGGCTCGTGGTTCAACTATAGAATCCTTTCGCTTGCTCGTGTTTCATTTCCACACTCGCGGGTAAAATATAACTTTGCACCCTTGTATAACAAATAACTATTTTCTTATGTATAGTGAAGCTCAAGGCCGAAGAAACTGCGATGTTAGAAGTATACCCGAGTCCTCCGAAGCCCGTGGTGGATTGCTTCACAGAGAGGCAATATGACATTATTCCTCCAGGTACAGATGTTTATATGATTATTATTATGGCCGAAGGGTGTTGTGTTTCGGGGGTTCCGGGGCAAACTGCCGAATCCGACACAAGAGCAGACGATTCGACGGAGCCATGCCGTTCTGTCGCCAAAATAGTGCTTAGTTTTTAGGGTTCCGTACCCAAAGGGTAAAAACGGGACCCTATTACTAAGACTCCGCTGTCCGCCTGTCCGTCTGTCCGTCCGCCTGTCCGTCTGTCTGTCTGTCACCAGGCTGTATCTCATGAACCGTGATAGCTAGACAGTTGAAATTTTCACAGATGATGTATTTCTGTTGCCGCTATAACAACAAATACTAAAAACAGAATAATAAAAATATTTAAATGGGGCTCCCATACAACAAACGTGATTTTTTTGCTGTTTTTTTCCGTAAGGGTACGGAACCCTTCGTGCGCGAGTCCGACTCGCACTTGGCCGGTTTTTTAAGTTTACGAAATTTATATGTATGTTAGTTTATAAGGTACCTATATGTAATATGGGCCTTGCTGGCTAAATTAAATTTAAAAATAAATAAATATACGTTTATAGAGAGAGAGGAGAAGGCGATTTAATTTCATTGTTTTTACAATCAATTCGGAATTTAAGGTAAAAACAATGAAATTAAATCGCGGTAGACCCGTTCGTAGAATTAAATGTGTTAAAAACGCGAGACTTTAGTATTATAATGTATTTAATTTGATAATTATTAAAACTGTTTCCATATAAATAGCTTTGCAAATACAACATATTATGAAGTATTTTGTAGAAGATAAGAATGGGTAACTCAAAAAATAGACATACACTATCGCGGACTTTTTTGTAGATCAATGAAAAAGAGACAATTCCACCATACATTGTGTTGTTATATCTCAAACGGATTGGGCAGCGTTTTCAATTAATGCTCTTAGCCAGCGTGATTTTTTTCTAACTTCATTAGCAAATATCGTCATGTTTCAACCGATTTACACAAAACCTTAACAAATTATACATCTTAACCTTCCTGAAGAATCACTCTATTTATAGGTAAAAAACGTATAAGAATCCGTTCAGTAGTTTTTACTGAAATTATTACGATTTACCAAAGATAGATATAACTCCGTAATAGATGGATACAGTCTAAGGAAAAAACGTGCCTCGAAAATCACGAAAATTTGATTCTCGATCAGATGGCGCCACTAGTTTTGACCTACTCTCGTATAGAGGGCGTTGACTGTTTCGTTTGTTATTTATAATTTTAACGCATATCAGTGAAAGAACATGGGTCAAAATCATATAAAAATAATTAATGCAAATAAAAAAATCATTTATCCATATTTAAATACATTTTAACATATTTTTATAAATCTTCATTTTTAGTTTTAAAGTATGTCGATAGATGGCAGTGAATTTACATTGGTTACAAAATTTACTATGACAGTACCGCTCTATCTTATTATATCCTCTTTGGATTTACTTACTTCTCGCTTAATAGTTGTGACCGCTGTGTGGCGCTGTCGTCGTGCACGGTCCCAAAAAGGTGTTCGTTTTTCGCGGGCCCGCTTATTTATCTAACACTTGTTAGTTGTTTTCAACAATTTCAACATATGAATTGCTTTTGCTAACGGGGTATGATAATTTGTGCCTAAATACACAAAAAACCCTATCGCATCACATTATATTTAATTCATTTTTAGGCGCAGACTTCGCCGCGTATCCATTGCAAGTGCAATCCATGGTTCGCCGTCTCGCTTCCTCGTACGGGCACATCGGCGAGCTGATGAGACAGATGAACGAAACCAATGGCACGATCATCATGGCCGTTCTCACGGGCACGTTTCTGCATCTTGTGGTCACTCCGTACTATTTGTTGCTGAGTTTGAGTGAGTTTAGTTATTTTCATTTCTCATGCTCTGAAAGAGGGGCATTGTTGTTCTAAAAGGTGTGCAGAAAATGATACGTGTCTGCACTAGAGCATTTTACGTTCGAAGTACGATTTTAGTAGTAGTAGTAAATCACTTTATTGTACAAAACAAAAATTGTTAACATGAAATTTTAAATTTTTTAATTTTTTTTACGATAAGCAATTGAAATTTGAGTTTAAATGGATTTGTTATACAATTTCCATTCTGATATTTGACTCTCCATTCCATTAATTACGACACTTTTGCCTAAATTGTTAACTGAAAGGACCCTTCAAAAATACATACTATAAAAATTTATAGGTACTTGGTCATGTTTAAAAAAAAACACATGCATTTTACTTTCCTCGTATTCCAAATGAAAAGTGGAGTGTTTAACTCGGGTGAAAGGCATAATTTCAGCCTCGGACTATTGGCGCTCGAACGCAGTGAGTGAGTAATGAGTGCCTTTCATCCCTTGGTTAATAATCTACTATTCCTTTATTCATTTGAAATCTTACATTAGGTTGTTTATGATATGAATATATCCCTCTTCCTAAATTAATCTGCGAGTTAAAAGGAGCAACTGTGCAAAAGGAAATTCCATCATCATCATTTGTCGTAAACTGCACTTTTGTGTTAGAGAGAATCGATTAAAATTATTGCCTATTTTAAGATTCGGATGCAAGTAAGCTGCAGGCGGTGCTGATACCCCTCTGTTGGAGCTTTATGCACATAGCTGTTCTTCTTCTGACCGTCGAACCTTGCCACTGGACGCAGGAACAGGTAATCTGGACGTTCTAGACCGCGGGCCAGAAACAGATTTCGATGACCAATCGCCTCCCGGACGATAACCCGTATAGTGGTTAACGGCTATGTATGATGAACCCTCGTGGACGTCAGCTGCCGCTCCTGGTGGGTTGAGGAATGGAAGCCACCGAAACACGTAAAAAAACTTAGTCATCGCCCCCGTGTGTTACTTTGTCAGATGATAGATTTTAGATGTTATTGTGAATAAAAATAATCGTCAGCCGGTTGTACCGCGGTGGAAAGAACGTCAGCTGGTGGCCTAAACATGTAAAAAATAAGCGCGTTACCTTTTTATAATAGTAATACTACACTTAAACTTTGCTCGTATTAAGCACTTCATCAGGGTTTCAATAACAAAGTGGGCCCCTTAAAAATAAATCTTTTAGTTCTGTTCAAAGGCACACAACAGATACAAGTACTACGCAAATAGGTAAATTATTTATACTTAGGTATGTAGGTTAAAATTAGTTTTGTAATTCTACTAACACTATTTTATAAGATAATGTAATATGTAACTAACAACTATGGATTTATGTCCGAAATAAAATTCTTTTATTATTATTTTTTATTTATTTTTTATAATAAACGGATTATGCATACTTTGCGAATATAAAATGGTAGGATGCGTATTTTGTAACATGTTCATGTGGACAGCTGACGGTTTTTCCTCCACGATACAACCGGCTGACGGTTTTTTAAGTTTAAAATAGCATCTAAACTATCATCTGACACAATATCAATCGGGAGGCGATGACTGAAAAAAAACCGGCCAAGTGCGAGTCGTACTCGCGCATCGAGGGTTCCGTACTTTTTAGTATTTGTTGTTATAGCGGCAACAGAAATACATCATCTGTGAAAATTTCAACTGTCTAGCTATCACGGTTCATGAGATACAGCCTGGTGACAGACAGACAGACGGACAGACGGAAGGACAGACGGACAGCGGAGTCTTAGTAATAGGGTCCCGTTTTTACCCTTTGGGTACAGAACCCTAAAAAATGTTGTTTTACATGTTCATGTCATTAACTGTCTTTCCACCGCGATACAACCGGCTGACTATTTTTTTAATTCATGATATCATCTAAACTATCATTTGACAGAGTACACAGCCGGGATACATCAGCCGGGAGGCGACACTGACGATATATGCTCCTGGCCCGCGGTCTATTCCTCATGATGATGTCCTCCCAGACGTATCCGTCGACAGCGACATCCCGACAATACGTAATACGTAACTAATTATTGAAAACGAATTGTTGAAAATAATTATTGTCATCATATCAGCAATATTCTAAGCATATCATCAAAAGTATCGCAAAAAACCCAATGCTGGACACAGGCCTCCACATCTAAATCATCATCTCATCAATCTCATCATTATCTTCCTCACGTTGTCCCAGCTTTTTACCACGCACGGCCCAAGGGAGCCTGGGGTACGCTTGCTTGGCAACTAATACCAAGAATTGTCGTAGGCAGTGGCGTAACTAGGGGGGGGGGGGCAGAGGAGGCAAGTGCCCCAAGCGCCATCCAAGGGGGGGGGGGGGGGCGCCAAAATAAGCAAAAGGCAGCAGCAGGGAAACTTTTGTCAGTCGTCAGGGGGCGCAAATTTGGTAGTTTTTACCAAAGCGACGGCGACCTGACCTTTCAACCCAGAGGGGAAACTAGGCCTTATTGGGATCTGTACAGTCGTCATGATGTTTTCCTTCACCGAAAAGCGACTGGTAAATATATCGTACATAATTAAGTTTGGTACGAGCCGCGGTTTGAACCCGCGACCACCGGATTAAAATCACGCGCTAGTGACATTAATGGCCAGTATTGCGTTCTTCGCATCCAACGGTTCCCGACCAGACAATCTGACTGTCTCGACCTTTGAGGGTATTATTTTATACTGATAAAAAGACTATATTCTTCCATTTATCAGAGAGAAACCACCAAGTTCCTGCTAAACCGAATAACCATCCGCCTGGCGCCGAAAAGCAAACTTCTGGTGTGGGAGTTGGATCAGTTCGCAAAACAGACTATCCTGGTTAATGTCAAGTTCTCGCCTCTCGGTGTGCTGACTCTCGGTCGGCCGCTCGTAGCTTCGGTAAGCTATTATCCAAGAACATCGCTTCATACATCTTGCGAGCTTAGGTAACATTGATAATCTAGATCTAGTCCTTGGGGCACCTTTAGCTGATTGAACTAATAAGAACGCCTGTCTACTTTCGGGAACAAGCTGCTGGCCAACGTCAAGTTCTGGCCCTTCGGTCGTACATTCGTGGCTTCGGTATGATATCCTGCAGCCAAGATACCGAGTTTATTTTTGTCTGTTCAGTTGGCATCTTCTGCACTTATGGCAGCCTAGCCTATATATGATGGAAGTATAAGAGCTCATTTTCGGAACAATTCTATTTAAAATAAGTGTTTCGAAAGCGTTAATTTTCGTTACTCCTATAAGACCTTCAAAATTGATTAGGTACGGAGTCTCGCTCTAAAAATTCATGACTATGATGTCTTTTAAGCTTGTTTCTGCAGACACTGTGGGTTGAGTTGTTTTATTACTTGGTTGGCGCGATGACCCAATATAATCTTGGCCTCCAACACGACACCGAGCTCACAAAGATCTATCTCCACTCCGCCCATCGATATTTAGGATGACCTACAGGATATCATTGAGTTATTTTAATTTAGACCTTTACCTGCCTACTCAGCACATTTCGTTCAAATGTTTATAAGATCGGAGAGCCAATAATAAGAAAGATCTGTTTACTTTACAGATGTTTGGCGGCGTGGCGACCTACCTCGCCATTCTCATGCAGTTCCATGCACTCACCAATCACTAAAACGATAGGAGCCCTAGAAGGCCAATTCAAACTTACATTGTGACTTGTGACATAAAAATGATATCTAAATAATGGCAGTCGCGGATGCATTTCGCCCGTACATGTATTGGCGCGAGCGAGACGCACGGCACGGGCGACTGACATCATCATCAATTAGTTTTGTTTTGATGTCACAATGTAAGTTTGAATAGGCCTCAGTCAGTTCTAACATGATATATGTACAGATTGGCATAATAATACGTTGTGTAGATATGTATAATAACGTGGACATAATTGTCAATCGCTCTCGCAGACTTCCAAGATACAGGCTCAGCCTAGTTTGGAGTCTGTCGGATATATCGATGCACATGTAAACAACTTTTATGATAATAAACTATTTGTATTTGTATGCCGTGTGACAGAGACAGCACGCCCACGTTGTTGTATCGCGCAGACGCTAACAGCGCTGCGCGCAAGTTTAGTTCGGTAGCCGGTATCTTATGGTATAAACATAGACATAGTATAATACAAGTAGTTATAGACATGACACCGAGCGACCACTGGGTTAAGAGAAATATATATTCATATATTTGACAGTTTAATGTATGGCAGCATAATCCTTTATGCCATAACCCGACCATGAAAAAATGCCCGGTCGGTGATAAGGACAAAGCATGGCAATATTTTCTCTTTCCTCTTATAGGAATCGCAATAAGACTATCTTTCTCTATCAAAGAGTGTGAGTGCCCTTGGGTATAAACGATAAACGTGTGCGCGTATCCGACCCTACAACCGATCATAACTTTGTTAAATTCATTAAATTGTAATAGATAAAGTATTTTAAAGTATAGTGGACTGTATTGTATCTTAACCGTATTGTAACCGTGTTCTTTAAGTTTAATAAAATGTTTAACTTTAGTGCCGGTTTATTATTAGCTATTAGACTACACCCGCTATAGTTGTCTTTTTTTTGTTGCGGCATCCTATTGTTGATAATTTTAATGATAAACGTTTTATTTAATTTAATGATTGTAGTTTTAATTTTTATTGACATTTTGGAGGAAAAGACATATAAGTAAGTAAGGAAATTCTAAGGTCAAGCACCGACCAATCGATGTCGAAAACATCTTCTGAATCATTTATTTGTATTCACCGTTTATTGCGCATTTCAAGAGTTCAATTCGAACTTCATTCTGATATTTCATATTTCAGAATGGTGTCATTTTGTTATCATTCGCCCGAGCGTCTCGCTCGCGCCAATGTACGAACAAGTGAGAGAGAAATGCACGCGCTAGTGACAAAATGACATTTTCACCACACCAGCTGGTAAAGGCTCTCTTGATTGTTCAAAAATTTATATGAAAGATGCATTTTATTCACATGTGAGGCAGTGATCAAATGCAAATTTTGAGTTGCTCTTATGTTTGCTGGTAGAATTGACTTAATGATGATTTTGAATGATGAATATTTAATAACATTCATTTTGAATGGATTTGCTTTGATTTCGTTTGATATTTTACAATTCGTATTTTCTTTGTGTTGGTGTGGTGGAAAATGTTGTGTTTCATTCACTCGGTGGCAAAATTTGTTTCACCCTCGTGCCTTGAAACTTGTATCAATATTATTTGCACGAGAGGTTAAACAGGAACTTTGGCCCCTTGTAAAACAATAGTAGATTGTGAGCAAAATGACATATTTACGGCGAGGGAGTACAATTGAATCCTAAACGAAGCGAAGGATTCTAAAACAGAATCCCGAGAGTAGCGAGGGATTCTAAAGTAGAATCCTGAGCGTAGTGAGGGTTTCAAGTATGTAACGCCCAAGATGGAAATAATTTTGCTACCATGTGACACATATTGCTTTTCACATTGGTAGGACAAATATAATAAAAATAGGATAATTTTTATAAAGTTATATAGTCTTGGTCTCCTAGTCCCAGTCTACCCGGACACGCCTTCACTTCAACCGTTCTAATTTCTCGAGTACATGCATCTTTGAAGGACTAAGTATATATTACTTCAAAACTATTTGAATTTTTTTGATTTGTTTCCTAAGTTTGTTTTTCTGCGTGTCTATGACCGATATATATAGGTATAGTTAACCGAACCTATGTGAATCAAAACAACGAAAAATGATGCATAATTAAAACTATAATGTCAATAGTACAATCATCCACCAGGGATAAGATTCATTAATGTTACAATTCCGATGGACGGTACTAGCGATGCGCCGTTGCCAATGTTCCCAGCACCGGCAATATTCCCATGGGAAATAGAATCTTATGTTGCCAGTAACAAAATGATAAATTAGTTCAGTATTTTTATAAAACCACCTGATATACATATATAATATATGTCTGAACCTACTGCGAGGAGAAGTGAATACATATAATATGTTTCACAAAAATGCATGGGTAGCGTTGCTACATTAAGAATAAGGAAATATTGACAGCGACGATACATCACTTGTCGTTAGGCAGGTACTAAAATATTCCGTCAAAAGCTTAACCGTGTCAAGACAGCCTATTATTGTAGGCGCGGCGCGGTTCGTCATTTGTTTCCATTGCTTGAGTGTAAACAAACATGAAAATTTTCCGGAAATATAGGCACTATGGCTGGATGTGACAAGGAACATTACGGGGCGCTTTTTTTAACACTTCTGATAAAGCTAAGAAGCCGATATTAGCTTTTATAATATATGCCATGGTATGGGTATAATACAGATTTCTGCAGGTAGCAAGTATTTGGTTAAAAATCATCAAAAAAGTCCGAATGATGGACCACTAGTACACCCTGAGACGAAGATCGTCTTATAGAAAAGTTAATTTTTTTCTGGATGACATGGGTTTAGATGTAAAGCTTTGATTGGAAATAATAGACAAGATACTAAATTACAATTATAGTACACAATTGTATTTTTTTTCGTAGGTTATTACGTTTTTATAAGAATTTCCGCCAGGTAGTAATACTTACAACATTATTTAAGTAAAGGTTACAGTTAATTTTGAATCAATGTTAAGTAATGCAGAATTATAAAAAAAAGATCTTAATTGATCTAAAGTTATAGTTTTCCCCTAATTTTCATTTTCCTATTGACTGCTATTTTATTGCACACAACTGTACCTATTGCTGTTGAGCCCCAATTTAATTGATAAGAAAGGAAGTTAAAAAAAATTGGAGAAGCTCTCAGACATTCCAGGCAATATTACATAGGATATTAAGGAAAATTTATTTTTGAGAAAGGAAAACGCGGATCTCTGTACCATATATATTAGGAAGTTTCAGAAATATTTCAATGTGGCAATTTTGTAAACTTACCGACATCATATCAGTCCCAAATAAATAAGATAAACCAACTACATAAGGTAAGGTCGGGTAAGTCTATCACTGGGGAAAGACAAACATTTGAATGGAATCCTTATACTGTTTGTCTTGCCTCTAGGCTGACAGGAAAACTATTAGAAATGTGCAGTCAAGCGTGAGTCGGACTTAATTACTTGTATTTGATCCGACCCCTACGGGTTTTTTAGACGTTTCACTCACGTTTCACATAAAAAATACATTGTTTAAATTGTGTAATGTACGGAACCCTTGGAACGCGAGTCCGACTCGCACTTGGCCGGTTTTTCCTATGCGTTTTCTTTCTTGCCAGGGTGCACCCCCCTGCCGGCGCCCATGCCTCAAGCAAAATAAACTATGTTTGTCTTACCCCACCTTACCTACTCAATGAAGGTGTTCTTAAAAGCGTAGCTACCATATATTGCAAAGACGAGACATATCTAGGTTCCCTAATCCCGTAAAACTAGTACCGTTGGTATAAATCGGTAAGACAGACCGCTCGTCGTTGGCTATACTTGATCAGTGATCACGTATTTACGGTGATTTAGCTATTTAAATTAATATTATGAAAAATAATATTTCATGTAACGAATACGCTGTACAAATGAACCGTCTTAATTTATACCTAAATACTTGCTAGTACAGACTGTAGAGGTGCTATGAAATCCACGCAGTTTACGTATCATTCTCTAAAAATTAAAAAACGTAATAATTATGGTGAGTGCTATATACCTACATACAACATTTCTTTGGATTATACATAGATAACTAATGCTTTTCTTTGTTATTGTAAAGATAAATCCCATCAGTCATAAAATAAATGTAAAAATGGAAGCAGTTTAATATTATTCCACTAGAAAATTTATTGAGATCTTAATCTTAGGCTTAGGCTGACTTAGACCTCATGAACCGGTTTATTTTTTACTTCTGTTGACATGACTGAGTGTTTATAACATGAAAAATAGGAAATAAGCGTTTAAGTAGGTACCAAAGCTAAACCACCAAGCTATAGTTTTTGTTTATCTTTAATTTCAATAAGTGGAGGATGAAGGGTTGTACGCGGAAGGAGCGCTGGCGCTACTACTGCGGATATGCTGTTGGGCCAAAGTTGCGCCGCTGCGGGCGACTCGCGTGCGTACACACTGTGGCTGGCGCTTCGAAACATCCGCATCACTTGCGTCGCTGCAGGCCTTCGGAATGACATTACTCAGTTCGTATTAATTGCTGAGTTAATGTTTCAATTTGAGGTGTTTGGTATTATTTAAACTGGGTCTCGATGACACCCTTTTTTAAAAATAGATAATTTAAAAGAAGTCCAAAAGTATTGTGACAATAAGTACGTATTTACATTTTATTTTCTTGGCATTTTAATATATTAGCTCATTAAAAAAATCTGAACTCCCTATAGTTTTCCTTTACATTATATATTATTTCTTCAGACGCGGCAATTATAACTAGTATAATCCTAGACTTCTACCAAGAGCCAGAAAAGCGACTCCGAGTCGGCGCCGCTTTATTGAAGACGATCATTTGGCTCACTGAGATAGCGTTGGTTATGGGTATTGCCAGCCTCGCTGTATACACAGGACCCGCCCAAATGGAGTGCTTGAAGAGAGTACTGAAGCAGTTACAAAAGGTACAATAATTTTAGATATCCATTATTAATTCATAAATAGAAAAAAAAAAAATGTTATGGGGTTACTGGTTGTGATGTGCCGCTGGAAATTTCCCTTTCTCGGAAATATTCCCGTTGAGTAAATTACCGGGAAAATTACTTGTTTCATTTGGACATGGAATTGCAATGGATTGAGAGCGTTTGTGTCAAGGTAAAACCGTTTGTGTTAAGGTGTTCCTGTTTGTGGGAGTAACATTTGAATTTAAATTGAGTAGGTATCACAAGAAAAAACAGGGGCTACCTAATCTTACCAAGCGTTATAATATTCTAAATTTTCTTACACAATCTAACAATTTTAAGGCAGGCCATAAGTTTTCTAAACGTTTCCAGATCAAATCGGACCTGAATCTAAACAAACCATCCGCCAAAACTGAAAAAATAAAAAGTATCATAATGGTTATCTTGCTGATGTGGGTAGTCTTCATTATGATTATGGATGTTGTATTTTATTATCCACGAAGTTTAGAGGATGGCACGATTTGTAAGTATCATATGTACCTATTAAAAAAATCTTGCAAAATCCGAGGCATACCTGTAGTCCTGTACCTTACTTGCTATATATTGCCTATATAGCAATAAACAGGGAACGTGATTAAGTGAAAAAGAAAATTATGCCTAAATCGCGGGCCAGGTACAAACTTTCTTAATCATCTCTTCCCGGGCGATAATTGAATTATGTTGCTCTGCCAACATCAGCTCTTGACCTGTTCCTGGGTTGTAAAACATGTTTCATCTAAGGATTTAGAAATATTTTAGTCATTTCCTATCCGGTTGAGAATTTTTATATCATAAACTACCTAGAAGCTATCTTGAAGAAGGCATGAAAAGAAAAGTCAGTGGAATACGTCAGCTGGGCTTGGGGATAGATATTTTTATCTCTGCGCCTGATAGGTATATTTTTGTCACAGTCATCAAATTTTCGTCAGTGTAAGCTTACAATATATACAGAAACACTTGCAGCTATATTGTGCCTGCACCTGTCATTCTACGTCGCACACTTGTTGTGGTGGCTGGCGGTTACGCGCTGGGCTCTCACAGTGGAGGTCGTGCATGGTGCCGCTGCAGCTGTCAACCATCGCTTGCAATCGCTTCGTCTTGGTTAGTATAGATTATATTGTTAAAATAGTTTAGGTACCTTATGTAGTAACTAACATTGGCCCGCCACATCGTTAAAGGCCCTCTTCCTTTACTACTCATATCCTTCCACCCCCATTTTAACCCTTTAGGGAATGATTCTCCGGATAAAAACATAATCTAAACTACGAGTAAATTTATGCGATTGAGGCTTAAATAAGAATAAGATTAAATTTATTGAGAATAATTAAAATACAGTGGCATGCACAAAAGGGGGGTGTCCGGTAAATATTCAGACATCTAAGCATCCAGGTATAAAAACATACAAACATTAACATGTATAATATTAGTAGTATCTACGATTGGATACTAAACATCTACATCTTATCTACATATTATCTTCATTTTTCCAATTGGCTTTCCTAATCCTGGTTTATTGAATACAAACATGTAGATACCTACATGTTTTTAACTTGACGCTGACGCTGGAAGAGTTCCTGAGCAAGCCTCGCTCCATCAGCACTCTATTGCACTGCATTACGGGTCCAGCCTTGACAGTGGAGACTCATCTGGGTTTTATATTTAATACATAAAATATATTAGTATATAATAACCTAATTATTGCCTTCAACTTCAGTTAATGGCACCTATTCCATTCGTTAGAGGATAAATCCATCCAATTGTCTATATCTAGTTAACTAATATTTATTTGACCTAATAAATGAATGTTGTGCTTGGTGTAAGTAATTGAAATGTAAATTGAGCCTTGTGTTTAGCGCGATCCCTAAGGTAATTTTAGCGATACGATCACCTGTGTAACTAACCTCAGTAGGGAAATGGTGACATATATACATTACCAATAATTGTAACGTTTTCAATCAAAAGGTACCACATTGTCGCTTACCGTAATCTTGTTACCTGTCGTGATTGTTTCACCGGATGGTCTCACCGGAAGATCAGCGCTGGAAGTCGCCAGCAACATGCTGAGGTGAGACCATTTCGTGGCACTTTTTCTTTTTTATGTTTCCCTGTTTTGTATAATTTTCTATTTGTGTGTGCTAACGAATAAATTATTTTTATTCTATTTCTATTCTATTCATAAGGTTGAAAATTGCTTGTATCTTTATACGAAAAACCTGTCAGAGCGTCCTTATGACAAGCGACAATGTGGTACCTTTTGCTTGAAAACGACACAATTTATGAATACTCTTTAAAATGTAATCCTACAATATTGTTTAAGGCACAGAATCATATACCAATCGCTGTTTTACCTACCACCACAGGAATGGAAAACTTCAATTACCCAACGCAAGTAAAAACCCTGATTCGGCGTCTCGCTCTCTCACACGAGCGTATTGGCGACATCATAAGACAGATGAACGAAACCAACGGCTTAATGCTCATTATCATACTCATGACAACTTTCATGAAACTGGTTGTGACGCCATACTACATGTTGATATATGCACGTAAGTAGGTATTAGGGCGATAAACGATAACACACCTTACTTACTGCTCAAATGTCTTGTCTGGTTGCTCTTGGCATAGGCCTCTCCCATATTCCTCCACGAGTCCCTGTCCAGAGCCTGTCTTCTCGACAAGGTTCCAGCCACCTGCCTGAACTCGTCTTCCCATTTCATTTTTTGTCTTCCATCACTCCTTTTTCCGTCTCTTGGGTACCATGTTGTGATGTTTTTTGACCATTTTTCTCTTTTATCTCGGAGCATGTGCGCACTTATCGACACATATCTTTGTGATTTGCCCTAAAAGGACCGATTCTACTCGATACAAGCGGACTACGCTTTTCCTTCCTGGATTTCAAGTTTATGGAAAATATTTTACACAGCTTATTGTATATTGACCATACACTTTATTAGATTTTTGTTTTATTATAAAATGAAGGAGCAAAAACTAATTCCATGCTATTTTTTAAAGGAAGAATAAGATTGAAAAAAATAATAATTAAGGTTCTAATTCCAACAGTTGATAGCCAGTTTGTCTCCTCTATTGCCATATTAAGACCTTGATCACACTAACCGAGTACTCGGAAGAAGGTTGTAAGTTGCACATATTATGGCAGTGTCGACATTGGTGTCGTTCTCAAGTAAAAGCTACCACATTATCGCTTACCACAAGATCGCTCTGACAGGTTATTCGTATAGAGATGCAAGCAAATTTCACCCTTATGGTAAGCAACAATGTGGTACCTTTTAATTGAAAACGACATTTGGGACATTTATGTTATGATGATTTAAGTATTATGAATCTGCTCAAGATTCTTATCATTAAAAAAAATTAAGGACGACTCACTTCCGGGTCCGTACTGAGGCTTCCGATATCTTATGAGACTTCAACTAGGCCCGACGACTGTCGGAGTGATGGGCGCGTCTGGCGTGACTCATCCTTTTTATTCGGCTTCTTTTGTCCGACACTGTAGATATAAGCACTGTAAAATTTACATATAAGTACCATCGCCCACACTGTTAACTGTCCATGGGTTGACCTTATTACAAAGGCAAAAGGTCCAGCGATGGACAGTAAGGTTTGCTCCCGGTACTGGTAACTCAGTACCGGGAGCAAACCCTAATGGACAGTTAAAGAGTGTTTCTGTTTGTCATGTACATGGCCTATTTTCACAAAATTATAATGCCATATTTGTCGGCATAGTTGCTGACGAGAGAAACTTGGTGTTCGATGTGATGCTGTGCCTGAACTGGAGTCTCGCCATCAAGGCTATCCTGGTACTGACCATAGAGCCATGCCACAGAGTGCATTCACAGGTATGTATCATCATCATATCAGCCAGAGGCCGTCCACTGCTGGACATAGGCCTCCCCCAAAGAGTGCCACAATGACCGGTCTTGCGCCACCCACATCCAGCGGACTCCCGCGACCTTTACCAGGTCATCAGTTCACCTTGTGGGGGGCCTACCCACGCTGCGCCTTCCAATACGTGGTCGCCACTCGAGAACCTTTCCGCCCCAACGGCCATCGGTTCTACGTGCAGGTATGTATACTATAGGGTATTCCTCAGGCACCTGCCGCGATAGCGGAGGACGCTGGTTCGATTCCAGCCTTGGGACCTTGGATACTTTTTCTTAATATAAGACATTTATTTCAGTTTATAATTTATATATTATACTTAATAGTACCGAGTGTTGTTACTTGAAATAAAAACAAATTAAAATAGTTTCTAATACTTCTAATAGTATCAGCAACATGTTTGTTCAAATATTCTACTTTTTATATTCAGAGGGAGCGCACCGAGGTCCTACTGAGACAGCTAGCACACGTGGCTACAAGTAGCCAGCTATATAAGGAAGTGGAGCAGTTCACTAAGCTAGTTGTGCTGAACAAGCCCAGATTCACGCCGCTTGGAATCTATACCCTGGATCGGCCGCTTATGGGGATGGTATCTTTTTGTTTCTCTACTGATACAATACTTAACTAAATACTTTGCTGTGAGCTGTAGACCTCGCGAGTATAACTTCATCATCATCATCATCATCATCATGTCAGCCGATAGACGTCCACTGCTGGACATAGGCCTCCCCCAAGGCTCGCCACTCCGACCGATCCTGTGCCGCTCGCAACCACCGAATTCCCGCGACCTTCACCAGGTCGTCGCTCCATCTCGTTGGAGGCCTACCGGCAGTTCGTCTTCCGGTACGCGGACGCCACTCCAGAACCTTCCGGCCCCACCGGCCATCAGTTCTGCGAGCAATGTGCCCCGCCCACTGCCACTTAAGGTTTGCAATTCTGCGAGCTATGTCGGTGACCCTAGTTCTACTGCGGATATCATCATTTCTGACTCTATCACGCAGAGAAACCCTGAGCATAGCTCTCTCCATTGCCCTTTGCGTGACCTTGAGCCTTCTTATGAGGCCCATCGTTAGCGCCCACGTCTCAGATCAGTATGTCATCACTGGCAACACACACTGGTCAAAGACTTTTGACTTAAGAGTATAACTTAAATCGGAATAAATGTATAGCTTCGCCATTATGAAAATTTACCAAAAAATAAAACTATGAAAACGGATTATATCGCGTATATTGAATTTATAATACATCCCGACGTTTCGAACCCTTTACAGCGTTCGTGGTCAACGGGTGATAATCCGTTTTCATAGTTTTATTTCATGAGCAACTATCGCGGTAACCGAAGACAATATTAATTTACCAAAAAATTAATCGACAAAAAAAAACTATTTAATTATCTAACCTGCTCGTAAAATTTCATGAAGACATACGAAATTATTGTTGCCCAAGCTAAAACGGAGACCTTCGCTAAATAGTACATACTTATATATGTAGGTAACCGCCGGTAATCGCGACATTAAAAATAAATTTTAGTATTTTTGAAATTTCACCGATACCTCATAGATCATCATCATCATATTCATCTTGAATACAGGAGTTTTTATTTTTTATTTATTTCAGATGCTGAGCGGTATAACAACGTATTTAGTCATTGTCATACAGTTTCAAAAGCTTTCTCACAAACTTTAGAGACTAACAAGATTTTTGTATTACATGAGATAATTACAAAAAAAACTTCGTTTAATTTCCTTTTTTTACTATAAAAATAACATAGGCACATAAAGATGGCATCGTTAGTAAAATTATGCATAAATAGTTGTATATATTTCAATATTTATAAAGCAATTGCGGTAAAAATAGTGTATTACGATACAAGTGCGAAAAATAGGAAATTCGCACATGTATCGTACAACGTTTTACAGTACATATGGCCATTTAAATTTTCGACATAGTTGCGTAATGTGCTAATTATTGCACTAGTGCGGTAAAGTAGCAAAATATGTACTGTGAAATATTTTACAGTACATATGGTGCTACTTTCTCGCACTAGTGCGTAATAGAGCACTTTTCGTGCATATGTCGAAAGTTTAAAGGGCATTCGTACTGTAAAACGTTGTACGATACACGTGCGAATAGGTAATTCGCAACTCATGTCCATTTAAAACACTCCCTGCGGTAGTGTTTTAATTTATCGCCACTCGTTTCGAATTTCCTCTTTTCCGCACTTGTATCCTAAATAACTATATGAGTACCTATCTACGTATAGAATAGTGTAATTCGTGATGTTTCTTAAATACTACATGTAAAATTGTATATAGTTAAAACTAACTAAATTCTTCGCAATAGTGTTCTTAGAGAACAATTTACCTACATTCTACAGGTCTACATTGCACAGTCTAGAGGGCCTAGCCTCAGGACAATACATCGACAAACGCTAAACGAATAGAAAAACCGGCCAAGTGCGAGTCGGGACTTTTTTAAATTCTAGACCCAATAGTTTCGGAGAAAACGGGGGGGAGGGTGGGGTGGTCATTTTTGGCTCTTTTCTTAAATAACTTCTAAACTATTTATTTTTAAAATTACAATATACCTATATATATGAGATTCTCAAAATGAGCTCTTTTATTAATATGTAACAGGATATAGATTGAAAAACTTACTTAATTTTCTCATTTACCCCCCAAAAATGGCCCCCATGTTTAAAATTCATTTGTTTACCGTCTTTGGGTCACAAACTTACATATGTGTACCGAATTTCGAATTAATTGGTTCAGTACTTTTGGAGAAAATGGGCTGTGACAGACGGACAGACAGACAGACCGTTCCCTTTTTACTTTTTGAGGTACGGAACCCTAAAAAGTCGGGATGACATGATGCTACGAAAAATCACGCGATTATTTCCATACATAATTTTTGTTCGATTGTCGTCTTCTATCAACGATTGTCATCTTAGCTAGGCCCCCAGGGACCCCAGGGTCGTTGTATTATATAGCTAATCCTACTAAATTCAAGTGCATTTAAACAACTACTTACAACTAAATACAAGAAATGACAACCATGTCACCAGGCACCAGTCACAGGGCACCTGCAGTGTAGTTCTTTATGATGCTAAAAAAACGGAGTATATAAATTCGCAACTATTTCACCAGTCGCCTGAGATAAAAGTATAGTAAAACTATAGTAGATTCCCTAACAGCATTTATACGTCATTATGACGCCATAATGACGTCATTATGACGTCGCTGACGTCACTTTGCTACCTGGGTTTAAACTGTAGTTACTATAAATTAGAAAGGGTAATTCTTGAACTTAGCGAATCCCGTGGCAGGCACGCAGCGGTGGTTGATATTGTAAGAGTTGACTACGTCCATGTCGGCGGGGCTCAATTCAAAGTCGAAGATGTTCAGGTTTTCTGCTAGACGAGACTGCGTGAAAGATTTCGGGATAACGGGGATGCTGCGTTGGATCTAGAAATTATTTAAGATGATTGTGCATTTACGAACAGTATTAGGAGCATAATTAATGTTAATAAGAAGCATTAAATAGCATATATTCAAAGTTAATTTTCCTGTTTTGTTAACATTTTCCATATACGTTAGAGAATGCAAATTTATAATTTAAAAAAATGCTAACTAGGTCTCAATAGTAGGGCAACTCGATGCCCCAACTAGAGATGACACATTACAGGTTTTAAAGGTAAAACAAACATATGACGGGCCGTTACTGCTAGACAAGTAATATTTATATCATGGCCGAGTTTAAAAAACGGAAGTCCCAACGAAACACACGTCACCACCACGGCATATAGGGTGCATCAGCATTCTCTATTCCAGCATGCTCTATCATAAAAGGTCATATTATAGGTAACTAGTCCGGTTATAATTTCTGTCAAGTAGCTTATTATAATGGTCAAGTCTACATAGATGCTGTCAACTCACCAGATATCTAAGTACGACCTGTGCCCTGGTCTTCCCATGCTGTTCGGCGACACGGCCAAGTGCCGCATCCGTCTTTATAACATCCTTGTCTGCAAACTCTGGCCGAGCCTCCGATAGCAGCCCTAGCGCGGTGAACGCTACTGGGACTACGCCGTTGGCTTTGCAAAAGTCGACCAGATCGTGGTTAGTCAGCGTCGGGTTTATCTGAAATGTATCTTTCTTGTTTAAGGAGACTCGATTCAATGCAAATTAGCCTACTTAAACACGCTGCTGCGTCGCATCTGCTTTGTGATTGGTTGGCCAACAAAAACATTTTATTTTATGTTGTAGCAGAAACAATTGCTTCATAAGTCAGAAACGCGCATGTGACACCCTTCATATAGCAACATCCATACCCTACGAAAACCGCTTAGCGTTGCTTGTTAGTCTCCATAGGCTACGGTGGCCAAAATCGAAAAAAAAATGTTTAAAGTGGTTTTAAAATTGATTTTAGCACGGAGCAGGGCCTCATGAGTTACGAGGAGGTGTCGTTGACCAACCCGGGGGCGCCGGGTTTGTAAAATTGTACACCTTGACATTCACATAAGCTTTCTCTAACCCGGTTGACGTTAGGTTACCTCTATCTGGTTGATAAGATGCTTGAGTCTTGAATTGCGCGACCCGTATCAGAAGCTGTAGGTAGCTGATTGGCGTTGAAGTTAGAAACGCTGATGCCACGCGCTAAGCTAACACACACTACTCCAAGCTACCTCTAACCTGTCTGACGTCAGGTTACCTCTATCTGATTCACACGCGGCTTGATTGGCACAACCCGCGTATGAGTCGCTGTAGTTGATCGGCGCTGAACTTAGAAACGCCGATGCCACGCGCTAGGTAACACACATTACACACACCTCTCTAACCTGTCTGACGTTAGGTTACCTCTATCTGATTCACAAGAGGCTTTATCTGTGCAACCCGTATCACTCGCTGCAGCTGGTCGGCGTTGAAGTTAGATACACCGATGCCACGCGCTAATCCCCGACGCGCGGCTTCTTCCATTCCGCGCCAGGTTTCCAGGTAGTCGATACCCATGTCCTCTCCTGAAGCCTGGAGATACAATATTTTGATTTATAATAAAATAAAATAAATAAATAAAATAAGCCTTTATTGCTGTTTAACACAATAATAATATAAGTTTTGATTGGGTATCTTTACATTATATTTCTTTAATACTAAACTATATATGTATATATATTTCTTAACTAAGTGAATCGACAATCGGTTTTTGTCTCCCCCTTTTTACAGCTTGTCCTTTTAAATAGGCCTCCTCTAAAATCTCTAAATCTTTGCATTCTGTTCTGTCCTTTGTCAATCTGCTTTTTATTGATTTTCCATACACACTTTCATTCCTTTTTTCACCCCGTAAATTAAATGATAGAAGTATTGAAGAAATTATTGATTCCCTTTACAAACTTCTATCCTCTTTTTCCTTCCACTCTTAAGGGATGATTTAGGGAATAAAAACTGTTCTATAGCCTTCCCCATAATGAAACATAACTAAGCATTTAGTTTACTTACATTAACAGAGATGGGCCAGTGCACAAGATACAGGTCTACATAGTCCTGTTTCAGCCTCGCTAAGGACTTCTCCAGTGCCGAGATAACATCAGCCTCGGCGTGGCAATCATTCCACAACTGGAAAGCAGGGCCGTAGCCAAAGTTAAATTTAAGATAGGGCAGCTGTAATTACAGGTTGGGCGCAATACTTATATATAATATCAATGTCGATGGTATTTCTTAAGGTGCTGACCCATAATGCCCCCTCTAATTACACTTCTCAACCTTATTTTATAGGAGCACTGTCGACTTTCCTACTAGAAAAGGTGCCAATGATAAGTACTTTCCAGTGCTAACAGGATAGAAAGTAAAAGAAAATCTTACAGACTTTCCTGGAACAATGTAATGGCATTAAGTCTGCCTGTTGTACACATAAAAAGTGTACAAGAGGCAGACTTAATGCCATTATATTATTTTTGAAGTCCTACACAGAACTATTACAAATAGAACTATAGTTAATATTAGAAAAATAGAAGCATCAAGCAAGACAAAATGTCACACTGAAAATAAAATAATAGAGATAGGGTCATACATCTAGACTTGAATTAAGCTTCTCCAAATGCTAGGAAGCCATTCTTTTAAATTTACCTGTGCAAATCATAACTTCGCTTCCTAGCAACCCCAGAAAGACCGACTGATACTAACCTTGGTAGTGACAAACAGCTCCTGTCGAGTAACAAGTCCCTTGCTGATGGCATTCGCTATTCCCTGCCCAACCTCCTCCTCATTGTGGTAGCTGGAGGCGGTGTCTATGTGCCGGTACCCTGCCTCGATAGCCCACTCTACTGCTTGCCGGTACTGGCCTGGCTCTGCTTTACGCTGAAATTAATAAAGATTATGTATACGTCATATACTAAAGAAAAAGTGACTAAGCCCTCCAGTGGCGGAGGGTGGATTCGAAACGGCATCTTCAGCTCTTGTAGCTAACCCTATGGACCTCTAGGCCACCCCATCATGACAGGACCTGTCCCAATTTCTTTACTATAACCATGCCATATTTAGAAAGTATAGTAGTGTGACTACTTAAAAAACGTATGATTTGTTCCCAAAGTTGTATCAGCATCTTAATTTATTTCAAATTTGAACATATATTTTATACAAAGTAAATATGAAACATACATATAATAAATGATATATGTAATTTAATTAGCGGAATTTGGTTAGAAAGTTTATAAGCGCAAGTTATCAAACTAGGCCTGAATTACACTTGTAAGTCTTACTTACGTAAGTAGGGACAAAGCTATTTATTTATTTATTTATTTATAACGATATTCATATCTCATTCTGTAGTATAGCTGTGTCCCTACTTACGTAAGTAAAACTTACAAGTGTAATTCAGGCCTTATAATAAGCTGGGTTTATAAGCTTAAGGAAAATTATGAGAATATTTTATACATGCTCTAAGTACAAAGAAACCAGTCTCTCAATTAAATCGTAATAACAGTACCACAATGTACTTGCAAGTTATTGTATAAGAAATAATATTTAAAAAAGTTACAAGTTTTAAACAATTCAAAATTAACTTACCGCGTAAGTGCCAAGTCCGACAATCGGCATCGTCTGTCCATTTCCTAATTGAATTTTCGGCACTTCTACAACCATGGTGTAAATTGACTGAGTCAATTAACACAAATGAATTAATTGAAGCAATCCTGGCTTATCATTAACAAGGTTAAAAATGTGATACAGATAAGTTTTTATTGCTTGCAATGTATAAAATAAATTTATGATTTTAGCTTCGTATACAAAATAATAAGAATGGGTTCTTGCTACACTTGTGACTTGAGATTATCTCCATATAATTTTATCGAAGAAATTAATGAAAAGTTTAGTTCATTGTTATTTGTTGTGGAAACCGGAAAACTTTGAAATTTCTATTTCTTTTTTCATTTTGTATCACATGTCAAATTTTATAATTGAGACAAAGATAAAAACGCTGAGGAATGATTTTGGAAAACCGGTATCCGTCAATTTGCCTTGTCACTACCTCTATTACGACTTACGAGAGTTACCAGCGGGCCAGTGGTCCAATGTCAGCTGAGATGTCAAAGCTGTCAAATTATGTGTTATATATGTTATTTGTTATTGCTTATTGTTATCAATGTTATCCGTGTTGTCGATTTGTTTCGTTTCGTCTTCATAATCTTCGCAAACATTAAACAAAACTCAAAAGTCTCTACTTGGTGTAATAAGAATCCTCGCCATTTCATTATCTTCGGGAGACCGTATTTAAAGTATTTCGGACTCTAAATCAGCTCTGAATGTTATCGATCGCCATAGTTTCCGGTATAAAAAACCTAGTACTCTCATCTCCGTACTGAATTCATAAGGAAGGAAATCCCCAGTATGTCACTAGAAACAGTACTCTTAAAGGAGCCTGATTGCTGGGACGAAGACGAGGATCGAATGAACGCGAACATTGAGGTGAAGAACGAGACAACACAGACACAACTAGAAAGCAAGGAACAAGGTGCGTTTTGTGGTACCTATGTAACTAGTGCCACAGACAGCTCTTATAAAACACAGTTCTTAATGCTGCTTTGTTAATTATAAGATAAAAAACCGGCCAAATGCGAGTCGGACTCGCGCACGAAGGGTTCCGTACCATTCTATATAAAAAAGTATATGGCTATTACCCCTACATGTACCCAACACAGTTTTTGCTCGGCATGTTGGGCTTCAATTCGCTCGAGGTGCATAGGAGCAACACGCGGTTGATTACGTCCTGCAAGGTGCTCTGAAACTTAATTAACAGCAAGGAATGCACAACATCCTCAACCGCATCATTGTTCCGTCGAACAGATCTCACCGGCGCCCCTACCTGCAGCTTTCAAACAGCGCAGGCCCGCGTGCTACCGCGGCTCGCCGCCACTCACCCATGTGCGATATGATCAGCTCGTTGAACGGGTTTCTGAGTAACGATCTACAAGTAGATTTATTTACTGATTCCTGGTCTAAGCTAGCGTCCAGGTGCCTCGCTTACTGTGAGAATATGAACGAGTGAAAGAGCTGATGAATAATTTCTGCACTGTTACTTTTGTATAAGTGTGTTAATATTACGTAAATTGCAAGTGTAATTGGTGTAAACCGTTCTCGTAAATAAATAAAATAATAATTACGCAAAAACCGGCAAAAACATCATGTCAATCAAGTAACTCAAGCAAAATAAAAATTCTTTTAGATAAAAATACAAAAAAACTCATAAGGTCTTGACCCCTCTGAATAAAAACCCCATCAACAATTTTATAGATTTTATTTAAATTATTAGTAAATAAACTAGGCATTATTGTATGATTTGTGTATATAACTCATGAATTTTATGTAAAGACAATGCATTTTAAATATTGTTGTAAAAAAAAAAGAGATTTCACTGTAAATAAGGACTCGTCTACAAAAGACTCTTGGTCTATAACAAGTGCTTGGAAATGAACTTAAGTTTCAACTTATTTACTAGAATTTGAAAAACTAAGTCCAAGGATTCAAAGGACTAGAATGTTAACCAAAACTAGGCTACTCTAAACCTATTTTAGGGTTCTGAACCCAAAGGGTAATAACGGGACCCCTATTACTAAGACTTCGCTGTCCATCTGTCTGTCACCAGGCTGTATCTCATGAATAGTAATAGCTAAACAGTTGAAATTCTCACAGATGGTGTATTTCTGTTGCCGCTATAACAACAAATACTAAAACTACGGAACCCTCGGTGGGCACGTCCGACTCGCACTTGTCCAGTTTTTTTTAACCACTATTGCACAGTACATATAATATTGAATTAACCATTTAAACTTACAGTTCATATTTCAATTACATGTTCCTGTTCTTTACAGTGGAATATGAGATAGAAGCAGTATTTGTAAAGCAGGAGCCCGTTTGGGAAAACACAAAGGTTTTTAGCTATGATCAATCAGCCTCAAAGGTAGGGAAGGTTGAGGTGAAGACAGAGCTGTTGTGTGAAGAGCAGCAATCTGATTCCAAAGGACTTCCTCATGGTGAGTAATAAGGCAAAGGACTTCCCCATGGTGAGTAATAAGGCAAAGGACTTCGTCATGGTGAGTAATAAGGCAAAGGACTTCGTCATGGTGAGTAATAAGGCAAAGGACTTCCCCATGGTGAGTAATAAGGCAAAGGACTTCCTCATGGTGAGTAATAAGGCAAAGGACTTCCTCATGGTGAGTAATAAGGCAAAGGACTTCCTCATGGTGAGTAATAAGGCAAAGGACTTCCTCGTGGTGAGTAATAAGGCAAAGGACTTCCTCATGGTGAGTAATAAGGCAAAGGATTTCCCCATGGTGAGTAATAAGGCAAAGGACTTCCTCATGGTGAGTAATAAGGCAAAGGACCCGAGTATGTCCTTAAACTGCGTCCGGACCCGGATATGTCCTTAAACTACGTCCAAAAGAGAGGTATGGGCACTGTGAATGACATCTCGCTTTGTGTGGTAGGGCACAGGACAGCGGATGTCATTCCAGATCTAGAGCAGAGCCCAACTGGGGAAATACCTCCACCTTACAGAAAACTGCAGCCAAATAACACTATAGACCCTTCTCATGGTGTTGTGTTCCTGCTGGTAAGTAAGGTTGCCAGAGCTCAACGAGGGAGAGGAGTGTTACGGTCGGCAACGCGCGTGTAATATCTCCGGTGTTGCAGGCGTCCATAGGCTACGGTAACTGCTTACCATCAGGCGGGCCGTATGCTTGATTGCCACCGACGTGGTATAAAAAGGACTTCCTCATGGTGAGTAATAAGGCAAAGGACTTCCTCATGGTGAGTAATTGCTCGTGGTGAGTAATAAGGCAAAGGACTTCCTCATGGTGAGTAATAAGGCAAAGGACTTCCTCATGGTGAGTAATAAGGCAAAGGACTTCCTCATGGTGAGTAATAAGGCAAAGGACTTCCTCATGGTGAATAATAAGGTAAAGCATTTCCCCACGGTGAGTAATAAGGCAAAGGACTTCCTCATGGTGAGTAATAAGGCAAAGGACCCGGGTATGTCCTTAAACTACGTCCAAAAGAGAGGTATGGGCACTGTGAATGACATCTCGCTTTGTGTGGTAGGGCACAGGACAGCGGATGTCATTCCAGATCTAGAGCAGAGCCCAACTGGGGAAGTACCTCCACCTTACAGAAAACCGCAGCCAAATAACACTATAGACCCTACTCATGGTGTTGTGTTCCTGCCGGTAAGTAAGGTTGTCAGAGCTCAACGAGGGAGAGGAGTGTTACGGTCGGCAACGCGCGTGTAATATCTCCGGTGTTGCAGGCGTCCATAGGCTACGGTAACTGCTTACCATCAGGCGGGCCGTATGCTTGATTGCCACCGACGTGGTATAAAAGGGACTTCCTCATGGTGAGTAATAAGGCAAAGGACTTCCTCATGGTGAGTAATAAGGCAAAAGACTTGCTCGTGGTGATTAATATGGCAAAGGACTTTCTCATGGTGAGTAATAAGGCAAAGGACTTCCCCATGGTGAGTAATAAGGCAAAGGACTTCCTCATGGTGAGTAATAAGGCAAAGGACTTCCTCATGGTGAGTAATAAGGCAAAGGACTTCCTCATGGTGAGTAATAAGGCAAAGGACTTCCTCATGGTGAGTAATAAGGTGGACAGTTATTATAATAGCAGTTGCAATGATTGTAGAGTAGCAAGTGCTTGCTGTTAACGGGCAATATTCAGAACACTTTATTTCAGTATGGTGTTTTGTTCATGGCCGTTCAATCTACACCATTCGCATGCAGTTTCAAACTTTGTAATGTAATGTAATAAAAATTATATGTCATGAAAGATTGTTCTATACATTGTTCATAATAAATGGGGATGACTCCACCAGCTTCTAAAGTTTCGAATCCATCACACGCAGTAAGCTCTATCCCATCGGCATTTTGTCCTAAGTTTGCAAGTTTTTTTTTAATTCTTTAAATTCTTGATTTCATAGTTATTAAGTTTTGGGAGCATGTCCAATCACACAAAAAAGTCTAGAACATTTAAATCCAAAGAACTTGGGGGCCATTCATTTTTGGCAAAATATTCCAAAGATGTAAATAAGTATTAATACTTAATTGAAGACTCCTATTTCCCAAAATCTCTACTGATAATATAACTTATGAAATCAATTTTAATAATATGCATTTTGGTTTCAGTCGCATTGGAGAGAGACAAAACGAATGCCATCAAGCAGCCGATCGCCCCATCCTTGTCTACAGGACATGAGCAACCCAAGAAACAGAAGTTGCCACAAATAAAAAATGCACCACAAACAAAGAAACCTTATTCCTGCAATATATGTCATAGAGAGTTTACACTATTAAGTACTTTAAGGACGCATCAACGAACACATACTGGGGAGAAGCCGTACTCCTGCATAGTATGCAAAAAAAAGTTTACGCAAATGACTTCTATGAAACGACATGAACTCATCCATAGCGGAGACAAGCCACAAGTTTGTGAAATATGCAACAGGCAGTTCACGCAATTGAGTCATTTAATTCGTCATAAACGAATCCACACTGGAGAAAAACCATATTCTTGTGATATTTGTCATAAAAGATTTACAGAATCTGGCACTTTGAATAAACATAAATTAACTCACACTGGAGAAAAGCCCCATTCTTGTAAAATATGTAATAAGGTATTCACGCAATTGGCAAATTTAAAGACGCATGAAAAAACACATACAGATATAAAAGATTATTCGTGCGAGATATGTCATAAAAAGTTTAGGGTAATTAATCATTTACGGGTTCATATGGTAATCCATACAGGAAAAAAAGAATACTCATGTGATATATGTGAAAAGAAATTTGCTAGGTCGGCATATTTAAAGGAACATCAAAAATTTCACACGAAGGTTGATCTGTACAAATGTGACATATGTGGGAAAAACTATTCGCAAATGGGCACGTTGAATAGACATAAAAAAAATCATCAAGGTAAGAAACCATTCGCGTGCGATATATGTAGCAGGCGGTACACTGAAAAAACTACATTATTGAAACATAAGTTAAATACCCACCTCTAACCAGGTAGCAGATGCATCTTTAAAATAATGGCGGAGTGTCTTAATAATTCTTTACCCAACAATTTTACAGATGAAGGTTTATTTTTGAGAAGATGTCAATCAGTTAAAATAAATTAATATTTATTAATATTACTTACTGATGTTTTATTTAATTGAAATCATTGTAATACTTTCTCTTCTACATAAATGACACTTCTACAGAACCGAAGTTTGACAGCGATTCAGGGACGAATCATGTTGTCCCTTTCTAATGTATG
This sequence comes from Cydia strobilella, assembly GCF_947568885.1. NCBI lineage: Eukaryota > Metazoa > Arthropoda > Insecta > Lepidoptera > Tortricidae > Cydia > Cydia strobilella. Next base: position 3,596,992 of record NC_086059.1, read on the forward strand.
GCACTATCCCTTTCGGTTATTTAGAGTTGTCAAGTTTACGCGCTGCCAACGTCATGCAACGCCACATACTACATAAGTAGACTATCTTAAGTCATTATATTATCTTATCTGTGGTTGTGACGCAAAGGAACGTCAAGTTTTATTGCTTGTTGCAACGTACAACGGACTTCCGGTTCGAGCGCCATCTTGATAGTTAGCATCGTGATTAATTACTTTGTTTTTTGCTTATTAATATTGTTTAAAGTGTAATATCGATAGCTTATTATACAGTAAACTAATGTGGTAGTGTGCAGTGAATGGAGAATTAATTTTGAAGCGCGTTTAACCACCATCTTGGAGTCAACGGCCGGTAGTCCACGTGCTTCTTGTAAAGTCTAGCTATTGATTTACAAGAGCTAACAAATCACCGTACACTGTCTTGTACAACCGTACAATTTTTGTCGTTTGTAAACCTCTCAATACCTTGATACTGGCGAAATAGTCCCACTGGGCTGAAGCCATAATTTTAAAAGAAGAAGAAGAACGTACAACGATAGTACAACGCTCGCTGAGCCGTACGGAGCCGACAGCGCCCCAAAAGGTCCAGCGTCAAGAGCAGAAATGATCAAGGCCTTACAGGAATTATAGTAAAAGACAAACAATTGTATTTCATTAGATTTTCATGTATTTAAATGTTTTTCATATCTAGGTACAGCTTTATTTATAGGTACTTATAAAATAACATAAATAAAAAAGTCTTTAATTTCTCATACATAGTTACAAAAAAGAATACACATTCGATAAAATAAATAATAAAAATAATGTATGAGAACCCATTTTTATAGGGTATAGGCCTCCAAGATTTTCTAGAGCTCTCTGTCTGAAGTAGGGCTCGCGGTCGAATCCGTGTTTCGTTTACACGTTTCGAATACCCGTTTCCGAATAATACGTAAACGGTTTTCTGGCCCGTTCCACACGTTTAATTAAGAAACGTGTAGTTAAGACCCGTGTACACGGATAAACGGGTATTCGAAGATACGTATCTTATTTATCCGTGGCTCCGGGACACGTCCTTGACGATAGTAGCGAAGGAACGAACGCCAGCTACAAATGAATAGACAAAAGATTCATGACGAGTTTCTGTCATATTTAACCTTATTCCGTGGGTCATAGAGTCGAAATTCAATAAACGGTTTAGAAACTCCTTTCTTGAGCATGTAGTTTTTGCTTGCAATAGGTATTAAGAGTATTCACGCTTCTTATCAAAGTATAGTATTTTATATAGCACTTTAAATAGCTACTTTTTTTTACGTTGCGGGTTAGCAATATAATATAAAAACCTGCTAGTACCTATTTAAAAAAAATATTAGAACCATCGAGTTCAGTATGTAGGCAGGAAGTCAAACTAATGTTCAAAATTGGCATTAAGTAAGTATTTATAAAAAAATACAATTTTAACTTGCTTCTTTATTTTAAGTTTAATTTAAGAACATGATATGAAATTGTATTTCTTGTCATATAATGTAGGTAAACCTTATAAAACAAAGTCCCCCGCCGGGTCCGTATGTCTGTCTGTATGTTCGCGATAATCAGACCTCACCTATGAATGAAGTTTTTCTTTGGGAATGTTTATGTGTAAATTTTGTTAAGGTTTTGTTTAAATTGGTAGAAATATGACGATGTTTGCTAATGAAGTTAGAAAAAATCACGCTGGCTTAATCGAAAACGCTGCCCAATCTATTTGATATCAATGTATGGTGGACTTGTCTCTCTTTCATTGGTCTACAAAAAAGTGCGCGATGGCTGTCTGTCTATATTTTAAGAATAATTAACCCATTATTAACTTTTAAAAAAACCGGACAAGTGCGAGTCGGACTCGCCCACCGAAGGTTCCGTACAAATACATCTGTAAAAATTTCAACTGTCTAGCTATCACGGTTCATGAGATACAGCCTAGTGAGTGGTGACAGATAAATGGACATTGAACTCTTAGTATGATTAGGCTTCCGAAGTCAATACTTGTTACAGAATGTATTTTATTATGCTTGACTCTCCATGCGAAGCCGGGGCGGGTCGCTTTAGTTATTAATAAACACTTTAAATCAACTTGATAAAATTGCACCTTCTCAATAAATTCTAATTGTTTTTACTTTAGGTACCTCTTACCTCAGTAAAACGCTTTTTAGTGCGGTGCAGCTACAAAACAATTGAAAACATTTTCTTGTGCAGATGTTTTGACCTTATTACAACGACATAAAGCTTGTAATTGGCGGTGACACTTGTGATAATAGTTTGGGAACCTACATGTTTTCGACGATGACAAACAAAAGGATATTGGAAAACAATGGATGGATGGACCACCGGTCGGCAACGTGCGCATTTAAGTTTATTACCTGAACGCTAGTGCGAAAGTGACCAAAGTGAATTATGAATGATTACCAATTTAAAGATCTATCTTAATGTAATTAGCAATATTATCGCAAGTTATCCAAGGTAGTATGGGTTTTTATGGTTCTTGGGTAAAATTACTCGATAATCCCGCTTCTGTGTACCTACTAATAACTTTTTTGCGCCGTTGGCAGGTTTGTTGTTTTCGCAAAGCAGTAATAGATCCGAGATAAAAATAACCACGAAATAATTAAACTGTTATTTTTAATTAATATTGTATTCTGTCTGCACACCTATTATTAACGAAAATACTATACCATTATGTAATTATAAAAAGAAACTATGATCGATATCAAATTTTTGTAATTAGCTTAGAAGCAATCGGTTTTATTAAATGATATAAATAGTTTAAAATAAAAATTATGTATACCTACTATTAAACATAGGAAGATTAGGAAGATGGCTCAGTACCTATGTTTTATCAATACGGTTAAAAACAATTTAAAAAAAAAAGTAATTGTGCGGTTTTATGAAACCACGATGCAAGTGAAACTTTTTTCGGATTGTAGGCATTTAACTAAAAAAAATCGGAAATTAATTCGATTTACGGTATTAAAATCGCGGTTTTAATCTTAACTTAATAAATTGGGGCGATAGAATAAAAGCTTCACTTTAAAAATCGTACGACAAACGAATTCATCTGAAGTCAACATAATAATAGTGGACCTTGTTACCATTGTACATTGGCTCAAACTGGTTTGGAGTATTTGAACCCGTTCGGAACGGTCTTAAGTACCCGTGTAAACGGAGATACGTGTCTGAGATACGTTTCTTGGGAACGTTCCTTCGAAACGTTTTCGAATCCCGGCGGTTCCGTGTAAACCGGGTTCTTAGTACCGCCGGGCTTAACTCTTTTCGTTCTGGTGGTTATCTGCAATAACCACTTTTTATCGACCGATTATTTAGTAACAGACCCATCTATGGTCAAAGTATCGTATTACGTGGTCAACAAGAAGGCCTAAGTTAGATAACAATGTCATTCGCAGTTCGCTCGACGGCTGTTTGTGGAACTAAATTTTTATTCGAAAACCGCCGTTTACGGAAATGTGAAAGTGTGATTTTGCTGGTAAGTAAAAAATTATAAATAATCTTTTTTTTGCTGTGTTTTGTGATACGTATTATGAAATATACTTATTCATTTATTTTAAGTGAAAAATATTTACATTTAGATTTATAACTTTTGGTAGAAGTGGACTTAGTAAAAGTGGTTAACAGCGATAACCACCGTGGCACAATTGTTTTTTGTTACTCGATTTTTTTTTGTAAAAAAATAGTTTCACATATAATGAAAAGTGTTAAATATTCAGGTTTTAAAAGGTACCTTTAGGTAAAAGCTGACTTATTCAAGGTGGTTAACAGCGATGACCACCGTGACACAAATATTTAGGTAATAAAAAAGGTTTAGGTAATAATATACTTCAAAACGGTCATAAATATAATAATTATTTCTGTTTTAGATAATGTATAGAAAAAGATTGACCGATCGAGATATCGAAAACGCTTTAATATATGAAGTTATACCTTCAGACAATGATAGTTTTGCCGGTTGAGATGAGTTAATGCCAGCAGCGGGAGAGCAAACAGCAGTTCTAGGAAATGCAACACTAACTCGCCGACTTATGCATCTATAATAAAACACAAATTCTTTGTACCACCTTCTATAAGGCATGCAGTAGCCAATCATCTACCAATAAGAGGCACATCGCGACGATGCAGCGTATGCAGCACAAAAGCCAAACCTGTCCGCACTGTGTGGAGCTGCAAAATATGCAAAGTACCACTTTGCTACTGTAAAGAGGGAAATGCGTGCTTTAATTCACATCGTGATGTGAATTAAAGCACGCATAAGACCGTGGTCTTATGTATTAATTGATTTTGTTTTGTATATAATACAATATTTTTGCAAATAGGACTGTATACTTGTATCACGGTGGTTACACCTACTAACCACCCTATAAAACACCCCCTTCAAACAGAAAATGAAAAAAAGTCATGGATTTTCATATTATTAACCCAAATCAATAAATAAATGCAAAAAATAAGTTTTTATTATAATAAACAAAAATCTGTGACACAAAGAGTTAAGAACACGGGTATTCGTATCGGCGTGTAACACGGATACCGGGAGCCCTAGTCTGAAGCTGTCGTTATCCAGTTTGGGCCAGCGACGGCGTTAGGTCGTCTAACCAGCGCGTGCGCGGCTTGACTCTGCCGCGCCGCGCTTTCCTGTAGGTCCGGGCTTTGGGTGGGTTTGTCCAATCTGACAGTTGGATTTAAAGCCTGAGCAGTAATATATTGATCATTGTCAAGATGGCGCTGTTCATTCTCATGTATACGGTGACAGCTCAGTATAGTATGAAATAATTAGTTCCATTAAAATTCCGCAACATGGCGCGTGATCATATATTCCTGGTCAGGCTTTACCCGAGTTTGAACTTTGAAGTGACTGACTCATATAGGTAATACTGATTCAATATGTTCTTAATTTAATTGACACAACATTTCATTTCATACATTGTTAGCTTTATTAATAGTAACTGCATGCGTAAAGCACAGTCACGTCTGAAAATAGCGATACGGACAAAGTGCCAAAAATATGTATACACTAACTTCGTCGTGTACATTTGGTACTTTGTCCGTATCTGGAGGCACGGCAGTGTCCCCGCCAAGTCGGGCAAAACAAACGGGCACGGCGGTACCATCCTTTTCTCGAAACTATTTAGGCCATTTTCAACGTTCTGTAATTTTGTGATGGCTATCGATATTTTCAGACGTGACTGTACATAGTATTGTGGCCGGTAATTTGACAGCCGACGTAGATGGCGCTGTACGGCGGGTTGTACAATTTTAGTGCTTGACAATTTTTCACCTACCGCATAATATAATTTTTTGTATATGCAATATAACATTTTACATATTTTCTTACTTACCTACTCATATTTTATGTTTTGAAATAATGACTGCATATTAGGAACTTCAACGAAAAAATCAATGTACCTAAGTAGATATTTTATGACTAGATTAGCATACTATATACTCTAATATAAGCTTTTTAATATGTACACTACTGTATGTATTTTAGTAGGTTATCCTAGACTGACTAGATTAATATGATTTATTTATTTATAAGTTAACTATACCTACGGGTCAGTTCATTTTAACTGTCATATCTTTGGAACTGTATTAAAATGACCAAATACGTAGTCACTGCGCCGATTACCTGCAACAAAAATGGAGACATTAAAAACTGAAACATAATATATAATGTGCGTCTTTAGAGAATCAAAATATTTTAGGACAAAAGGATCAAATATTTTAAATAATTTTAGTGTTGAGATTTTTATTTATTTAAATTTAATTCAGTATAAACATTCTAGTGACGGTCTTGTGTATGCGTGACAAGACCGACATGAATTGAAAATGGGAAAGAGGAAGAAAAGGAGGCTTATGGAAGCGGGTGGTCTAACGTGGCATTTAACGCCTTGAATATCTTGTCATCGACAACACCGGACAGACGGTGTTCGCATCTACGTAAAAGAAGTCCCAACTAAGAAGGAAGGAAAAGCTACAAGAGTCTTACAGAAGCGACCAGCGGGCGGTCCAGCGTGGCCATCCCCAGCGGGGAGTAGGTGACGGAGCGCAGCAAGAGCTGCCGGGAGAACAGCTCCAGCCGCGAGGGAAGCGCGCCGCCCGACGGCGCGTATGTCATCAGCTGGCAGACCAGCTGCTCGGTTCTTTTGCCCTAAAATAGAAGTTATTATTATTATTTTATTATTTATTGATAATAACGATACAGTTATCATAACAGTTGCCCAATGCGATAGTGTAGCAAAATGTAAACTAGAGACATAATAAAATATTTATAAAACTATTTCTAAGTATAACATAACACAAACAAAGTGACTTTGATGAAGTAATTCTCATAACAATGGAACACATCAACCCGGGTAGCAACTTGATTGAGCGTACGCAAGGCTTTCGTCCTTGGAAATTTAATAAACTTCTGCAACTTCATAGCGATCTTAAGAAGTCAGGAAGTTAAACTAACACGTTTGCTGTCCATGTTGTCCAACTGGACACAAAAAACTAAGTTTAAAATTATGCATACATATACCCGCAAAATATTGAAATTAATGACAAAGAGGATCTAATTATCTCTGCTCTACCAGTGACTTTGTAGCATGTGTTTAGTTTATCTTTGATCTAAGTTTGACGTTTTGTTTACGATTGAACGGATTAAACTATTAATAGTTGGCGTAGTCAGTGGGATTCTAAATTGTAATGTCCGCTGTTCTATTCCAATATTACAAACCGGTAATCTGTTAAAGCTCCGCACCAGCTTTTGTGAATCTCCGGCTTTCATATGAATGCCCTGTCGATATTTTCCAGTATGGTGTTATCTTAAGCATCGGTACCTACTATTGGTAGCCATTTATCATTAGATGGGCGAAGGTATAAAAAGTTACCTCAATAACGGTGTAGTGACATGGTTCCACCACGACGAACATGCGCAGCATGTGCGTGACGCACCACAGAAACTGCAGCACCAAGAAGTGGATTCGATTCGTAGATACAACTGAAAGCAAAAAAAATGAACATATTCTTGTTTCTAAGGAATTTTCGTATAAGATTTCGTGCAAAATTGTTTGGTGTTTACGAGACTAACGTAAGCGTTTGAGGACTTTTCACCAATAAGACTCATGCTGCCCACAGAACTTTAAAAAATGTTCGCACTGTACGATAACATGGGCCGATGAGAAAGCTAGGCTCATAAATGGTTAAGCAAGACTCCGAGAGAAATGAAGACGAAAAATGAAGAAGAAGGAAATGAGACGCCAGCTCGATTATTAAAGTTTGTATTAGTTTTAGAAATAGTATTTATGATATACTATTACTTGTTCTGTGGTATACATAACATTGTCTTGCACAAAAGCAACATACGTGTCCTCACTAGAGTCCGCAGATTGATCATAAGGCTGAAAACGGACTCACTGATCTCCATGATAAGGAAGTACGGCGTGACAATAAGATGCAGCAGCGTAGACAGCAGTATAACTATGAGCGGAAGCCCATAGCTCCTGTCGATTTTCTGCACCACTTCACATAAGGAGCCGTGGAGCGCTGCGAGCCGACGGATGGCCTCGCACGGGGGTACGATCAGACGGGGCTCGCCGTTTACTGGGAAGAATAAAATAAATATACATAAATGGGGTAGTACCTGTTGTTGAAGGAAAGAAGGAGTCAAAAGTACTACAACAGTCGGAATTTTGATATATTTCTCTAGGGTTAAGCTAGATTCAGTGGCAATCCGTTTGCTTTACGAATACAGAGACCATAATGACAAGGTGACAAATTAAAAACCGCACGATCGCCAAACCACCACCTTCCGTCGCAAGTTTCGCTCAGAGCTCTTTCTTTTGTTCCTTTATAATCCTTTATAATTTCCTTTGCATAGAGGGGTGCTGGTGCCTACACTTATGTATGGTAGCGAAAGTTGGGTTTGGCAGAAGAGGCATCAAAGCCAAGTCAATGCAGTGGAAATGAGAGCGTTGAGAAGTGTATGTGGGGTGAGATTACAAGATAGAATTAGGAACAGTGTGATAAGGGAAAAGTGTGGACTGAGCGAAGATGTAGTGACAAAAATTGAGAAAGGTATGTTGAGATGGTTTGGACACGTGGAAAGAATGAGTGAAAGGAGGCTAACAAAGAGAGTATATAAGGGAGAGGTAGAAACGGGAGTTGGAAGGGGCAGACCTCGGCGGACTTTCTCTGATCAGATCGGGGAAATCCTGAAGAAAGGCCAGGTCAAGAGCACCCTAAACCGGCGAGCGTGTATGAGGAATGTTATGAAAGTGAAGGAAGCGAAAGAGGTATGTCAGGATCGTAGCAAGTGGAAATCCGTGGTCTCTGCCTACCCCTCCGGGAAATAGGCGTGATTGTATGTATGTATGTATGTATAATTTCCTGGACTTACACCCCCGCTTAAGTTGGAGCCGAAATCTACGCACCGTTTTTCCTAATGATGACGGGGTGGTCGCCCGCGCCGGGCAGCGAGTCGACCAGCAAGCTGACGTTGCTGGCGGAGCGGCGCGCGTCGGCCGGAGCGACGCGGATCGCGAACATATTGAAGGGTGTTGGTTGTTCCAATTTTTCCACTAGAAAATAAAGGGAAGGTGCTGTACTGAGGAAATATTAGGTAGGATATGAAATAGTACATTTTACAACTAGTGTGAAAAGACATTTCACACGTGTTGTAAACGACGTTTTTTAATACAATTGCGAAAAAATAATAAATTAATATATCATTAGTAGAATCATACCACCAAACCAAACCAAAACCAAAAGTACCTATACCTATACAGCTAAGATACGCGAGCTGCCGCAGCCCGCGATACCTTCATACTCGTGCGCGCCCCGGCCGCGGCCGCCGCGGGCCCGGCGCGGGTTGGTCAACGACACCTCCTCATAACTCATGAGGCCCTGATACCTGCTCCGCGCTAAATTCAATTTTAACTGCGTTTCGAAAGTATAGTTTGGAACTAAAAAGTAAAAAGCACTAGTTCGAGAAATTGAGCTTCTCACACGCTACGCAGCCACAAAAAGTACCACTTTTTGAGCAACTGTATTAAAAAATTAATTTAATTATTTACCCAAAATTTTTATTCCCCTACAGCTTTTGTTCCATTCGCGTTTTTGCCCATTCTGCTTTTTAACCAGGCGTTTATGTTTTCAGTAGTTAATTTAATCACACGCGTATGTCTCAGTCGCTTTTTTCCCCAAAGAGTAATATTTCCGAGAACATTTCCATCACTACTTAACTAGACGGAGCCCCGCGAAGCGATTTCTGGGCGGTTTGCCCTTCGGGCATCTGAAGCTACCTAACGAACCTAACCTACCTATCTGTCGACTTAGTGTGACTATCGTGAAAACATTTATCTGCGGGGAAAAAAGCGACTGGGATTTACGCGTGTGATTAAATTAACTACTGAAAAATAAACGCCTGGTTGAAAAGCAGAATGGGGAAAAACGCGAATAGAACAAAAGCTATTGGGGAAAAAAAATACTGGGTAGCTAATCTAACAAGTCAATTTTAGGTTTATTTCCTGTCTGTCACGTCTTTTTCTAGAAGAGCAGAGAGATGGAAGCGACTATTTATGTCTCATATTATAATGCAAACGTCAAATATTTCAAACTTATTTTTCAAACAGCTTGGGTATGGTAACAGCTGTCATCTCCATACAATGTATAACCTTAAAACGTAAAATTGTATTCAGAAGACATCTGGGGCCCTATTCGAGATGCACAACTGTCAGTTTCGGCTTCAACATCAGTTCAACAGTGGAATGAATCATTTGTTCATCAACTGTGGAAAGTATCATTTGGTTGTACACCAAAACTCATTCATTGAAAAAATTATGCAACAAAAATCAACTTTGTTTTCTTACTACTATACGGTTTAAAATGGCTCTGAACTCTGCGTGGTTCGGTTTGGTTTCGTTGTCACCTAACTGTGGATTGCTAATGTCAAATTTACCTATTTGACAACACACGATTTCTTCCATTCAACTGAAGTTCAACACGAAACGTCACTTAACGCATGTCGAATACCGCTCCTGTTCCTGTACCCAAGCTGTTTAAAAAATACTATAATTGGACTCATTTTAACTGTTTACAACACGTGAAAGAAGGTTATCTACACTCGAGAGCAACTAAGTTTCTGTACAGTCGCCATCAGATATATCGGAACGGCCAAGGTGCTCACAAATATCTGAACACGGCTCTCTATTGTCAAGGCAATAGAGTGCGTGTTCAGATATTGTGAACACCTTGGTCGCTCCGATATATCTGATGGCGACTGTACAAAGTGCCTATTTACTTTGTTAACTGCACGTGCAGTTACCAAGTACTTAGCTGATAATTGATACTATGATTGCAGTACTGCAATCATTATAATAGTTATAAAAATTATACTTAATTAGTGACGTAAAAGTATTTAAATTGCCTTAGCGCCACTTGCACCATCCACTAACCCGGGGTTAACCGGTTAAACCGTTAACCCAGTGTCAAATGTACTGGTAACCATGGCAGCTCCAGGTTTAACATGTTAACCTGGGTTCATGAATGGTGCAAGTGGTTTTTAGTTTTCTAAACTGGATTTGTACTTCAGTCGTGATCAAAAACAATTGTTTCAGTAGGGGATGCTCAAACTATCAATAAGTGGATAAATTATTATCCATTATTAGAGTTGAGTTCTGATATTGGTAGCCTTGTTTGTTCGAGATTATTAACGAATTTTCATGATTCCTAGCCTCCATGCCATACATTCAGGAACGGTATAGGAACTAGGGTACAAAAGTCAAGGTGTTACGACTCACAGATATGGCGACGTTTCTAGAGTTTTCCTCCCAAGTGCTATGTCAAGTATGGCACTTCTATGGGATATGTATATATAGGTATACAAAAAAAAAAATATTTTAAACTAATGTTTACAAACATAGGGTGTCGAATCCTCCTTTTAAGTTAAAAAACTTGTGTTAGGAGGTATTCGCTCTTTCATACAGTTATATTCAGCGCTAAAAACAAATACAATATAATCTTAAATACTATTCTTAACTAATTATATGTAATTAATAGCTAATTGGCAATGCTAATTAGTTATTAAGATTTAGATTTTTTTGTTTTTTAATCTAGTTCTAGAGTTTTTTTTTACTACATAATTAGCTATAGCATAGAGTAACTTATAACTTAGAGCGGTACTGTCATAGTAAATTTTGTAACCACAGTAAATTCACTGCCATCTGTCGAAACACTTTAAAACTAAAAATGAAGATTTATAAAAATACGATAAAATGTATTTAAATATGGATAAATGATTTTTTTTATTTGCATTAATTATTTTTATAATTTTGACCCATGTTCCTTCACTGATATGCGTTAAAATTGTTAAATAACAAACGAAACCGTCAGCGCCCTCTATACGAGAGTAGGCCAAAGGTAGTGGCGCCATCTGATCGAGAATCAAATTTTCGTGATTTTCGAGGCCCGTTTTTCCCTTAGACTGTATCCATCTATTACGGAGTAATATCTATCTTTGGCTATAGCAAGATACTTATTTTACTTATTTTATAAAAGTGAGCTAAAAAATAACATAACAAAAAACCAATGTCTATGTATGGAAATACACGTACAATACTTATTCGAGCCGCACGTAAACGTATATTTACCTACATACACATACCTACTCAAGTGATTTACCTATCCTATCCTATCTATTCTATGAGTGATTCAGTTTCATCATAGGTTTTACTTTTTAACCAGGTTGACAAAAGTGCTTTGCACTCTCCATAACTTTTTGTGTAAATGTACAAAAGGCGAACTTAATGCCATGAGGCATTACGTCAACGCCAATAGAAATCAAGAGGTTCCTTGCTCGGCATGGCGAGGTATCTAGCCGTGAGCGCGATAGCGTCACAGACAGCGCTGTGTTGCATTGCACGCTATCTACATATGTCCATTTTCGCTTGACCAATGATAGGGTGGCTAAAACTAAGTGCATTCCCGTTGCCAGGGAGGTTTTGGGATTATACAACTTTTACTATGGGACCAACTACGAAATCGCGAAAAAAAATTTACCCTCCCATAGAAAATGGACCTGCCAAAATGTATGAAACGGGCATATAAAAAGTGGCTCAGTATAATACCAAAACATTCTCAAAACTTCCCTGGCAACGGGAATGCACTTATTATTTAGCCGCCGCGTATAATATCATTGTGCCGGAAACTTTCTGTCTTGCAACAAATAGCATATACTTTCCTGTGTTTCTCTCCTCACAAAGTGTTAAGTAAAGTGTCATGATAATTACGCGGTATGGCGACGTGTCGCGCCGTAAGCGCGATGGCGTCGTTGACTGCGCGGAACCTGGTGCGCACGGATAGCGCGGTGAACGCAAACTGTAGCTCCAGCACCATTACCACGAACCACAGCAGGTAGAAGGCGATGTAGTTCGTCACTATGTCCCCTAAGAAAAGAATTAACATTTTTAAATTCGTTAGAATACTCCAGTCCTAATAGCCTGCGGTATCTCCGTATCGTTACGACCTTCAAACAAAGAGCGTACGAGCTCATCTTATAGGCCGGTAACGAAGTCACAACTCCGGTGTTGCGGGTGTCCATGGGCGACGGTAATCACTCACCATCAGGCGATTCGTCTGCTCGTTTGCCTCGTAAAAAATGGACTACCTACGTATAATTTTATCAAAAACACAGTATATGCTTCCGTCCATTTCCGACGGTGTAAGATCAACCTGAGAGGGGTTTCACATTGTCCGATCCCATATCGGATGTCGGATGACCTTAGGAAAAAACAGCCACTAGAAAATGCTCTATGGCATCAATCCTTTTATTTTTGCATTAATAGGGTTGTTTCCGGAGGGATGAAAGTCATGTGACGAGAAAGGTATTAAGAATGAATGTGGAGGGAAGTACGAGGAGCGGAAAACCGAGAAAAAGGTGGATGGACTGTGTAAAAGATGATATGAAACTAACGCAAGTGAATGATGAGATGACGGGTGACAGAGATGTATGGAAGAAAAAGACATGCTGCGCCGACCCCAAGTGAATGGGACAAGGGCAAGCGAATGATGAATAGGGTTGTTTCCACATGTTGAATTTTATAACTAGATCTAGCTAAATAGATAGAAAATGAGCAAATTATTACAATAAATTGGAAACTTAAAAATATATGGGAATAATAAAAAATACAAGGCTAATAAGGGTTTTGTGTTATACAAGGATAAATTAAGTAGGTACATGAATAAATATAACACTTTAAACTCTCGCGTTTTGTACACATAATTAATGTAATTAACGGGCAAAAAAACCCCGGAAATGTTGGAAATAAGGTAAAATAATGAAATAATGTATTACATGCATGTCATACGCAACCTTTTAAAGTAGTCAATTCAAACCTATAACATTCATTGGTTTGAAAAACATAATTGAAAACTACGAGTATACATATAAAGCGTTTGTACGATAAGTGGTATTTCAAGAAGATAATTATAGATGCACACTTGACGTATGCTGCTTTATCATGGTACCTATTATATACATTATACTATATACGTGTTTATCTACTTAAACCATAAATTAAATAATTGATCGTTACTTACAATGGCTGCTAGCCGAGACTCTGCTCGGTTATCTTAATGACACAGACATGTATACAATTGACTACTTAAAGCACTAACTTCCCACGGTAATGACCATATTTATTGGAGACATTTTGAATATTTATTGTATTTTTAGTCAACTTTGTCAGAGGCGCGAGGGCGAATCTCCCAGAGCTATGAATATTTTTTCTTAAATTAAATTAAATATTATAGGACATTATTACACAGATTGACTAAGTCCCACGGTAAGCTCAAGGAGGCTTGTGTTATGGGTACTCAGACAACGATTTATATAATATACCGGGTGTTTCCTGTAACAGGAGCAATAAATTAAGCTGGAGGCTGTACTCCTCAAACTGACCAACATTTGTTCAGCAACTTTTTAAAATTATGAAATTAAATACTTAAATACATAGAAAACACCCATGACTCAGGGACAAATATCTGTGCTCATCACACAAATAAATGCCTTTACCGGGATTCGAACCCAGGACCATCGGCTTCACAGGCTGGTTCACTACCCACTAGGCCAGACTGGTCGTCAAACCGTTCCAGTCCGGTCGGTTTCTTCATAATTATCAATTCAAAAATTGCGATTTCGTTGTTGCAAATAGCTGAAAAAGTATTTAGAAATAATTTCATACAATTGTCATCACAGATATATCGGACAGGCCGAGGTGCTCAAATATATCTGAACACGTCTAGCGCCTTGATAATAGAGTTGTGTCCAGATATTTGTGAGCACGTTGGTCGCTCCGAAATATCCGATACCTTTTCCCCTCACTAGCTCGGAAAGTTGTCTTTTATCCTTCAAAACAAGCGGGGAAAAACGCGTTTTATCCACTAGTGGGGAAAGTAATTTGACCTTGGACGGAGCGTGTTTAAGTAGCTTGACAGATAACAAAACGTAAAACGCTCATGATAATGGTTCGTTCGATATTAAATATCATAAATGGTTGGTTTGAGAATCTAATAAAAAATACCAAATTTAGCTTTATTTAATGATTTTAAGTCATAAACCTTAAAATTCCATAAGAAACGTTTGTTTTTTTATAATGATGTTAAATATAATTCTGAACGCACAAGTTAAGTCGATGCAATTTCAAAACGCATCGTTGACATTTTTATACGTCATAAATGTCAACATTGTCAACAAGTTTTTTACTTAAAAACTTTTCTCACCTACTCGTGTAAAAATACATAACTTCCAGAGTTTTCTGTTAAAATATCGTAAAAAAATGAGTGATTCCAGTGATGAAGATGATCTAACGCCTGTGGATGTTGCACTTTCCTCGCTATAGTGAGGGGAAAAGTTTTGTGTTACACACGGGTGTAAATGTATTTTACTTCTCGTGTGTTTAAACACTCGCTACGCTCAGGATTCTATTTTAGAACCACTCGCTTCGTTCGTGGTTCAACTATAGAATCCTTTCGCTTGCTCGTGTTTCAATTCCACACTCGCGGGTAAAATACAACTCTGCACCCTTGTATAACAAATAACTATTTCTATTTGTATGCCTTTATTTTGTAAAATGGACATTAATTATATAAAAAATATTTTTATTTTTCAAGAATTTTTGTCACCCTATTCAGTCAGAAAAGTCTGCAGAGATTTTGACAGCATACGCAGTGCAGGTGTTATTTTAAACGTCAAACTTCTAAAAAATTATGACGTATAAATAACACTGGCACTGCGTGTGCTGTCAAAATCTCTGCAGACTATTATTGGTCCTACTACGATTGTATGTGAGCGGCTCCGTTTCGTGTGACTCTTAAGATGACATAACAACTGTAACTTACATTCTCTGTTAAACTTCTTGGCCTGCAGCACATAAAAGCAGAAGTCGTCTGCGATAAGCACGGTAAAGAAGATGAGGATCGCTAGCAGAATCGCGCAGAGTTTACGCTCATTGGCGAGGGAATATTGGGCTCCTATGCTGTTGTCCACCTACAATCAACAAGTAACTGTCAAAAAATTATTTTTCACCTCAGCAGCTCGAACAAGCCTACTTTCGTCACTGGAGTGAGGAAAGTACGACTTTCCTCACTCCAGGGAGTGAAGAAAGTGCGACTTTCCTCACTCCAGGGAGTGAAACAAAGTAGCTTTTTAATTTAGTGAAGGCCAGTAACTGCCACTTAATACTTTTATTACAATTTATTTTATTTTATTTTTCTCTGTATTATTCTGTGTAATTCGAAATACATTTTAACCTTTGATATGTTCTCACCACTGAGGTGAAAAATTATGTGTGCAACACGAGAGCAAAGTTATTTTACATCTCGTGTTTTTGAGTCCCTCGCTACGCTCAAGAATCTTTCGCTTTCTCGGGACTCAAAATAAACACTCGCAAGAAAAACCAACTTTCCTCTCTTGTTGCACAAATAACTATTGTGACACACACTTGTATTGCTAAACTGTACTCATTTGCATGTCTATCAAGATAGAGTACTTCTTCAGACCTCTCTAATGAGCATAGCCTCGATGTGTTTTTGTTTTTAAAGTAGTTCCATTTCCTACCACCCGACTGCATCATCAGATCAGTTCCATGTTACTCCAATGTTGCTCCAATAAATTATTAGAGTTAAACCAAGAAAAGTCTACAGAGATTTTGACAGCACACCCAGTGCCAGTGTTATTTATACGTCATAATTTCATAGAAGTTTGACGTTTAAAATAACACCTGCACTGCGTGTGCTGTCAAAATCTCTGCAGAATTTTCTTGGTTTAACTCTACAGAGATATACAAAGTGTCCAATCCAAATGAGGCTGTGGAATATTACACAAGGGTATTGAACGTTTAAAAGAATATCAAAAACTTAATGGTTAATATGGTTCATATTTTCTGGCAGAGGTACCAGGGCATCAGAAGCGTAAGTAGCTCACCGACGCGACGTTGTCCATAAACTTGAGCATGTCCCGCATCCTCCTCGGGGCGCCGTACACACCGGCGCCCGCGGTCATTACCACCACCAACACGTCGCATGTCGATACGACCTGCGGCATAAATATAGCTTCTAAAGGTTACATTTGGATTATGATTGCTGCAGGCTTACTGCTCCCCCAGTGTTGCGGTGGCGGGAAATAGCAGATATCACTTTCAATTTCATTGTTTACCTTGTGCAGTGTTGCAAATTTAAGAAATCGGTTTCCAACTCTTATTAATTATCTTAGGTAAAAAAAACCGAGCAAGTGCGAGTCGGACTCGCGCATGAAGGGTTCCGTACCATTACGCAAAAAACGGCAAAAAATCACGTTTGTTGTATGGGAGCCCCACTTAAATATTTATTTTATTCTGTTTTTAGTATTTGTTGTTATACGGCAACAGAAATACATCATCTGTGAAAATTTCAACTGTCTAGCTATCACGGTTCATGAGATAGACAGACAGACAGCGGAGTCTTAGTAATAGGGTCCCGTTTTTACCCTTTGGGTACGGAACCCTAATAAAGTGTCGGTTGATGGTGCCTCTACGTTATGTAAATTTCATGTTGACGTGTAAAAGTGCCCTTGTGGCCTATTATGGTAAGTCATTATCCGCGTCAATGCTGCAGCAGTAAACGACGACTGTCATCCGAATGTCACCTTAGCCCCTCGAGCGGCAAAGCAATATTTTAAATTTTCGCGCCGTGCGGTGCGCAGCCGCAATGCGGCGTGTTTTCCATATTAAAAATGGCGGCCCGCCGCACGCGCGGTTGTCAGAGAGTGTCCCATTTGAGGTAGCTTGCCGCCCGAGGGGTTAAACAAAAGCAGCATTCTGAACATGTTTATGGAGCGCGACGATGCTCAACCGTTGGCAGAGACTGCATGCAGTCGCCGTCTATTTTCATTAGTTTCTTATGTCTCTTTTTATGTCGTACTAACTAGTAATAAAAAACGACATTCGATCCCATTTTATTACAAGCTTTTATTTAACTTGTAAAATACCTATGTAAGTAAGTATGTAATATGTTTGTAACATGTTTGTAAGGGTCAAATCTTTGCAAGTTAAATTTGACCCACTTCCCGGTTTCCGATGAAGCTGAAAATTTGCATACATATGTAAATCGGGTGACAATGCAATATTATGGTACTATCGAGCTTATCTGATGATGAAGACAGGGGGTGGCCATAGGAACTCTGTGATAAAACAATTAACGCAACCTAATTGTGTTTGGGGTTTTTAGAATTGTCTCGAGTACAGTAAGTACAGTCAGCGATAAAAGCTTGTACTAAAAATGAAATTTTTGCCAAAAACTTATTGAACATCCTAACAGGTACCTACCTACTACCTACTACTAGATAACGTGACTGACAGTGATATTATTGAAAGCCAAAATCGTCAAATAAGTTGAATAATACATAGGATATGTGGATAACTGCGACCATCACATCAATACTAACTATACTCATAGAATTAAATAAACTTTCCCGATTAAAATTCGATCATGTAAGTATATGACTGACCTGCGACATCCGTGACGACATCCGCACAGACAGCTCTACCCCGACGTTGATTTCTGTCGCGAGCCCGAAGATTGTGCAAATTACTGAAATTGCATACTAAATTATATATCGGTAAGGTTAGGTGGGGTAAGAGAAATACTTGTTGGGAAAATAAAAAGTTAGAGATACTTAAAGATATCTCTAGAGAGCTCAACGAGGGAGAGGAGTGTTAGGATCGGCAACGCGCATTTAACTCCTCTGGAGTTGCAGGCGTACATAGGCTACGCTATGGAGACTGCTTAACATCAGGCGGGCCGTATGCTTGTTTCACCGACGTAGTATAAAAAAAGATATGAATTAAAAAATTAAATGATAATACTAAAAATAAAACATAAAAAATATTGCATAAATAAAATTAACTTAAAAGTACTAACGTAGAAGGACTTTCCTCATACGGTTTCTCTTGTCCCGAGCAAAATAAACTATGTTTCTCTTACCCCACCTGACCTTTATATAAGTTTTTAAATCTAACTTACCTAGTTGTATATATGATTGATTCACAAAATTTATTTTTTATATATAAATTGGGGCACTACCTGTATGTATCTTTCTATGAAACTTATGGCAAACCTGCATAGTGCCGCCACCGCGCGCACTGGCCGGTTGTAAAAAAAAACTAAGCCATTCGCCCGTCTTTTGTTTTTTTTTTCTCATCAATTTTCTCTTGGAATTTTATTGCAAATAGCACAATTGTTTTATGTAATGTGATTCAATGCTTATGATTTGTGTTAAAAGTTAATATTTATACGAGGACTGCGTCGAATGCAGGTAAAATTTGTATATATGTATAGTATTAAGTTTCTGTTTATGTATAAATTAAACCTAATGACCTATGAATAACCTAAATGAGGCTTGGGTTAGGTTCTGACCCGTAATCTAAGAACGCACGATTGCTGCACCCCTTTATTTAGGTTTAAAACTGAAGACGCATGATTGAAGCTACTTATTTTCTGGATATTCGCTCCTGAAGTTTTAGCCTGCTTGCGCCTGGTGAGCCCGAGTAGCCCGCAGTAGCACCCGCTGCCGGAATTCATCGTTCGGCTCAACGAAGATTGGAATTCGGAAAGGTTAAGGCCAGTGACGATATCTTATTGGTTTCGACTTGCGTACTGACAGAAATTAGTGTAATTTATTGTATATATTTTTACTATTATATTAAGAGTTTTGAATGATTCACGGTTAGTTTCACTAAAAAATCACGTAACAGGTAATCACGGTCTATATCCCGGTCAATATAAGAACTATTATATTGTTTTACTATGAGAACCCAGTTTTCATTTTCTACCGCTCTCGTTATCCGGCTACAAACTAAAAGGTATTTTTCAAAGCAACTGCATTTTTTTTATTTTTATTTATTGAATAAGGAAGCAAATAACAGTTTTTTAGATCATTACAAGACCCATCGTAGGCAAAACCTTATGGAGGTTTGTGTGCCGATGGGGAGTTCGAGAATAACATAAAGAAAAACAATATTATATCCTATATCTTATCATAAATATGATTCTTAGTATACATAGCTTGTGTCGTTAGTTTTTAATAAGTGCATTTTAACGACATTTTTTATATGTTTACCATTTAAATATTTAGCACAAACAACTTCTGGCAGATCATTCAATATTTTAGGTTTTCATTCAATCATGCATTTAGATTTTAGGTACACATATCGTGTTATTGCAGTGGACGACCAAGATAAAGAGTAAAAGCACCTAAATGAGTTAAATTATTATCTAACATTTGCTTAATGAATGAAAGGGACAGATACAGATACTGTACTCGTAAGTACCTCAAAGCTAACCACAATAACACCGTAATGGTGTTGTGTTGGCTTACCGATTTTCTTGTAATTATACCCTTCTTTTCTAATTATCTCTCCTATTAGATAATCGCATGCACCCGGAAAGATGGGCCAAAATGGTTACTGAGTGGGACCCACGGAGCACCATAGACGGTGCAGGCCGGGGTTCAGGCAGACCAAAAAGGAGATGGCGGGACGACTTGGACGCATTCTACCCCAAATGGTGGGAAAATGGCGATGACAGGGTCGAGTGGAGAAAACGAGGGGAGGCCTTTGCCCAGCAGTGGGACACCAAAATAGGCTAATAAAAAAAAAAAAAAAAAAAAAAATTAGATACACCCACGGCGTATGTAATCTCAGAAATGTAATTATAATCCCAGAAAGCTAAGGAATGAATTTTGATTATGATTTTGAAGCGCTCATGCAAAGATAATATTAGATCGCAATATAAATATAATTGGTACTTCCGAGAGTTAGCACTTTAATTTATATATTAAGCACATTCATATCCGCTATTAATGTCTTTAATCATCTGCCTAATGAGATAAAAAGCCTCGAAGGAAATACTTTTAAAAGATGCTTAAAAAACTTTTTAATAGACAGAGTCTTCTATAACCTAAAAGAATTTGATAACTCTGTAAACCTAAATGTATATTAAAATTTAGTTTAAGATTACTTAGTTTAAGATAAAATAAATTGTATGTATATGAAAAGGGTAAAACTGTTGATACCCATAAAAAAATTAGGTACCTAGCTATACTTCTTGTACTTACACAGTTTGAACAATAAATGTTTCTGATTTCTGATATTTCTCATATAAACACAATTTAAAATCTTCTCTTATTTTTTGGTTATACAATCTAAAACTAGCAGATAACAAGACATGAGACTAGCCGAAGGTGGTTAATTAGCAAAAACACAGCAAATCGCTCATCATTAAAAAAAACCGGCCAAGTGCGAGTCGGACTCGCGCACCGAGGGTTCCGTACTTTTTAGTATTTGTTGTTATAGCGGCAACAGAAATACATCATCTGTTAAAATTTCAACTGTCCAGCTATCACAGTTCATGAGATACAGCCTGGTGACAGACGGACAGACGGACAGCGGAGTCTTATTAACCTTATATGATCTGTGGCATAACATTAGGTGCAATAATTTATAAGCTGGAGTTAAGAACAAACTCAGCTTTAATTTATAAATTTAAGTTATTATTTAACTCTAAATAAGCGTTCCTTTTTATATGAAAGATGAAAGATGTCAATCTTTTTTTTTTATTGATGAAAAAACACGAAATGAAATCGTGAGTTTAGATTCGTTAGAAATGTCTTGTCTTGTCTTGTTTGAGTTGTCTGTTAAAAATAAAAAAGAGTCGGCGACAAAAGTTTGTACCATTTTTTGTGACGAAAAAAACCTTATTTATCAATAGTGATGAAGTCAGTATATCATTTATCATTTATCATTTATTTATTGTATTGTCATGTACATAATAGGTGTTACATAATATAAAGTCAGATCATGACACCCTGTAAGGGCACACAATAGTAATATTATTCTAGGCTAATTACATTTACTTATTAGTAATCAATTTAAATTAAAATAAAATAAATGACCGCAAACCTTAAAACGAAATCTAAGAATATATCGTCAAAAATAATTATATTGGTAAATGATTAATTGAATTGATTTGTCAGTTTATTATTAATAGTTATTATTTCAATTTATTGATGTCGTATAATAATAAGTAGCCTAATGGTAGAAAAAAAATGTCAAATTGCAATGTAAAATCCTAATTTCATCAGTGTCTTATTCATAACATTACTACATACTTAGCTAAAATAATAATATAATGTATTACTGGAATTTATTATGCGCATTACATTGCTGTGAATAGTGTGAATAGAGGCAGACCGACGATTTTTATTTGTTATGTTTCTTCGATATCATCAATAAATTCTTGAAGGCTATAGTAGTTTTTATTTATTAGAAATTGTTTGAGTTTATCTATGAATTTTTTTTCAGATGTTTCGTTCTTTATTTTATCTGAGAGCTTGTTATAGATCTTAATAGCCATCATGTTTGGGCTTGCTTGGTACAATTTTAAATTAATTTTTGTTGTAATTGCCAAATTATTTTTGTATCTCGCGGGGTATCGTCGTGGTTGTTCATAGACTTTTGTGAATAAGTGGGGATATTTCCGAACGAATTTGCATATTTCGAGAATATAGATTGATGTTAAGGTCAGTAGTTTGTGGTTTACAAAGAGCGGCTTACAACTCTCTGGGCTTTTGATGTTGCCTAGAATACGTAAGCATTTTTTTTGAAGGATGAATAAATCTTCAATATTTGTAGCATCACCCCAATGTATAATACCGTATTTTAACCACGAGAAGGCATATGCGTAATAAGCATTGAGAGCTGTTCTTAGGTCGGTGCATTTCTTTAATTCTCTTAAGGCGTATATGAATTTTGACAGTTTGTTTTTAATTTTTGTCACATGTGCCTTCCAATTCAGATGCGAGTCGATGTCTATTCCGAGGAGCGTGAAAGTATCGACACACTCGATTTGGGTTCCCATAAATGAATATTCTATTTTCAAGGGGTCTTTTTGTCGGGGCCTAAATTGCATTATCTTTGTTTTTGTGAAGTTTATTTCTAGGTTGTGTTGTTTTAGCCACTGTGTGAGTTTTGTGAGTATGTTATTTAGGTTTAGGCATAGGTTTTCATTGTCATTACAAGAAGTAATAATAGAGATGTCATCTGCAAACATTACACACGCTTCATTTAGGATTTTAGGCAGGTCATTGATGTATATCAAGAATAATAGACACGAGAGGGCGCCACCTTGTGGTATTGAGCTTATCATTGGCAGTGAGTCGGATTTAATTTTATGAATATTTCCGGATATTTTGTCAATATGTTGAATTTCGACGTATTGTACGCGGTTTTGCAGATACGATGAGAACCATTTGTGTGCCTCGCCTCTGACACCTATTCCATATAATTTGTCCAAGAGTATGTGATATTGTACCCTATCGTAGGCTTTGGACATATCGAGTAGAATACCTATTGCGTATCTTTTATTGTTTAGTATGTTTGATATTTCCTGCATGTATTTGTATGTAGCTAAGATGGTGGATCTATTTTTTCTGAAGCCATTTTGGGATTCGTGAAAAATGTTATATTTCTCGCAAAATGAGTATAATCGATCACACATTGCCATGTCAAATATTTTTGCTGATGTTGGTAGGAGTGAAATAGGGCGGTAGTTATTTGTCTCCGTTTTGTCACCCTTTTTAAAGATGGGTTTGATAATTGACGTTTTTAAAATATCTGGGTAGGTTCCTTCCGAAAAAGATTGGTTAATAAGAATGTAGTATGGTATTGTTAGCTCATTAGCACATTTCCTAATAAGTGCAGGCGGTAACTCGTCGTTGCCGTAACTATATTTATTTTTTAAAGGTTTTATTATTTTGTTGACCTCTCTCGGTTCAGCTGGTCTTAGAAAGAATGAGTTGGCCACCGGACCACCGGGTCAAGAACAGGTAATCCGCGCGGGGGGACTCCCCCGGCGGGGGCGCCGACCGATGCAAAAAATGCATTGAAGTGGTTTGCTACCTGATAAGAGTCCGTCGTCGTAAGATTATTGTGGATCGTTAGCTCAATATTATGTTTGGTCGGTTTATTGTTTTTATTAGTGCGTTCTTTTATAACATTCCACATACATTTTGTTACATTTTCTGCTTTATTTATATCCCTTATGTAAGCATGTTTTTTTGATTGCCTTATGATACGTTTTAAAACTTTATTGTACATTTGGTAATGTTTAATTAGAATAGGATCTTTTGAGTATCTAACTAGTATTTGTAATAGCCTTTTATTTTTGCACGAGGTTTTAATGCCCTTTGTAAGCCATTTTTTCCTAACTTTAGTTTTAATTCGAATTTCTGTAACTGGTATGCAAGTATCGAGAATGTTTCTTAAAGTGGTGTCGAATATTTTGTAGTTTAATTGTATGTTTTTGTTTTCTTTGAGGAGAGTTGTCCATTCTATATTTTGTAACTGTAGTTTGAATTTGTTTATATTCGTGTCATTAAATATCCTTTTTTTTACTATTAAATCTGGATTGGTGTATATAGAAATAGAAACATATATTGCAAAAAGGTTGGCGAAACCTGAAATGTTTACTTGACAGTTACATAAGTGACTTTCACACTTTTGACAGTGACGTATCTGTCGTAGTTTTTTTTTGCCTTGAATTCCAGTTTGAGTATAGTATAGCAATTCTCGACTTATAAAACGTGCGTGACGCGTGACCGGTTAAAATTTTCGTTCAATTTTATCGGTACCTGCATTTTTTTCGTGGTCGGAGCTTAAATGTTTTAAAGACTAGCTTACCTAATATTGTGACTAATATGTAACTATATATACACATAGCGCTAGATATAGTGACTGTGAAGCCGTTGGACTGCGTCTCGAACTTAAGCGGCGCTAGACCGAAGAAACTGGATATCTGGAACAAACATCCACATATAAATTAGTAGCCTTAGGTACCACGATTGCCTTACCGCCGGTACCGCCCTTATCCTTCGCTGACTGAACATCCCTTACTCTAAGAATGAAGGCGTGTGCCCCTCCAACCACGCAATGTGTCGACACCTCTGGCTTGGTATTCTCTCCCGGCGTTGCTGCCACCGCCCCATGCTTTGCTGACTGAACATCCTTTACTCTAACAATGAAGGCGTGTGCCCCTCCAACCACGCAATGTGTCGACACCTCTGGCTTGGTGTTCTCTCCCGGCGTTGCTGCCACCGCCCCATCCTTTGCTGACTAAACATCCCTTACTCTAAGAATGAAGGCGTGTGCCCCTCCAACCACGCAATGTGTCGACACCTCTGGCTTGGTGTTCTCTCCCGGCGTTGCTGCTACCGCCCCATCCTTTGCTGACTGAACATCCTTTACCCTTAGAATGAAGGCGTGTGCCCCTTGCCCCTCCAACCACGCAATGTGTCGACACCTCTTGCTTGGTGTTCTCTCCCGGCGTTGCTGCCACCGCCCCATCCTTTGCTGACTAAACTCCCCTTACCCTAAGAATGAAGGCATGTGCCCCTCCAACCACGCAATGTGTCGACGCCTCTGGCTTGGTGTTTTCTCCAGGCGTTGCTGCCACTGAGCCATCCTTTCCAGATGATTCTACACCTAAAACAAAAGTTTTCATCAGATTTGTACTCGCTAGGTTCACGACTTGCAATCATTTAGTGGGATTTCTACGGTTAATCTTATGGAGGAAAATTAGTTCCAACGGTTGCTACTAGCATTAATGTGCGACATTCCATAAGATTACGTGTGCTTGTGACAATCAGTGGCACTTTTCCCTCCATCGGCTTAGCACCTTACCGATACGGCAAGCGTAGACTTTTTCCTGACATTTTGACGCGGTAGGTATTTCATAGTGATTGTGGTTGGTAGGTAATACCTATTACTGATATCGTATCTACATTACCTTTTTATGATTCTACAATCTACATGTTACTTTCGAATAGCGCACCTTATTTAAGAGGGGGCTAACGCAAAATTTTGATTTGGCGTTAGCTTAATATTGAATTTTTACACGTTTTAATCAAGGGAAAATGGCGTGAAAAAATTGTCACGGAGACTAGACTACATTTTCAAGGGCAGACGCCAACCAAAACCCTAAAAGGTTAAAGTTGGTTTAATAGGAAAAAATCACGAATGCATGTCTAATTTTAATTAATTTTAAATTGAAATAAAACTATGAAATTGCAGTGTGATATACAGCAGAAAGAATATACCTATTATATTCTTTTGGGAAAATGTCTAGTCTCTATCTGCTACTTTTCAAACTTTGGGATGAAAAAAATACAAAAAACCTTTCGAACAAAAAGATTTATGCACAAACTTATTGGTTTAAGAAGCAAAACGCAACGATATCAATACAAAAGTGTTCAATATTTTAACCTACTTACATCCCCAATTATCCTATAAATGTTAATACATTTTTAATGATCAATAATTATTACTACCTAATAATACGCTTCAAAATAATATATGATTATATTACTTAATCTCTACATAGAAAAAAATATATAAATAAATGATTATGTATAAACGTAACGGTAAATATTTGATACGTGAAAGGTAATAAATAACCGGAAATGCCGCCATTTTCTGAAACGGCAGTAGTTTTACGAACCCATAAATACGGAAGGCATTAAGTTTTATCTTGTGATTCCATGAAAAGTTCTGGGATAACGTGGATATTCAGTTTTACTATGTCCTATATAGATACTTATATCATTATTGCAAGTTAAAAATATTTTTTGAGAAAAAAAGCTGAATTCAATGGGGGTGCCAGTGAAAGATTATTGCTGATGGTGCACTCTTAGATTCCAGATAATGAAATGAAAAAGATAGCATCTTTTGAGGGAGAGAGAGAGAAAATTTATTTAACATCACAAAACATTATTAAACATAAAATATGTACTTAGTAGTTTACATACTAATGTACCTAGCTAGGTACATTACTTCTTAACTAAATTAATTGACATTGGCATTAAAGACAGCGTGATGTTAAAAAGGAGTCTCGACTCAGCATAATGTTGCAGTAATTTTACTGCAACTACTTTTGCCTAATTATGTAGAAAAGGAGGTATCACCACCCATCCACCCACTTTTCTAGTAGCATTTTTGTTTCTGTGAGGAACGCAGTTCTAACCAATTCCACTTTACTAGTAGGTAGTATTTCGTTTCTGTAAGGGTCGCAGTTCTAACCTAACATGTCCCACTTTTCTGATAGTAGTTCGGTTTTGTGAGGATCTTAGTTCAAAACTTCAAACCTAACCTAACCCACTTTTCTAGTTGCATTTCCGAGTCCGGGTCCGGATCTGGGTTCGGGTCCGGGTCCTGGGCCGGGTCCGGGTCTTAGTCTGGGTCCAGGTTCAGGTTCAGGTCCAGGACCATGTCCAGATCCGAGTCCGGGTCCTTGTCCTGGTCCAAGTTTGGGTCCGAGTCCGGGTCCGGGACCGGGGTTGGTTCCAGGTCCAAATTTAGTTCCGGTCCGTAACGAAGGGGACAAATAGCCAAACGTGATCTATGTGTTGTTAAAGAGTTCAATTCTGATCATCATCAGCAGTTCCACTTCATCAAATGTCACTTTTTTAAATGTATTATGCTGGATTTGTTGATGAAAATACAAAAGTCACTATAATATGTATGCCTTTCACATTTGAGGAGTTCCCTCGATTCCTCATGGATTCCATTATCAGAACTCGAGCTTGACAAAAATGTGTCTTGAAAACCTAACTTGCTTAACAAACATAACGAAGAGGACAAATCGCCAAACGTGAACTATGCGTCATTGAAGAGTTCCATTCTGATCATCATCAGTAGTTCCACTTCAACAAATGTCACTTTTTGAAATGTAAATGCTTGATTTATTGATCAAAATACTTAAATCACTATATGTATGCCTAACATTTGAAGAGTTCCCTCGATTCCTCATGGATCCCGATCTGTATGTATATACTTACAATCAAGAAAATAATTGTCATGATCAGTCCAGAAATGACGGCGATATGTAGTACAACCGAATTTGATAACCTCCTCCTTTTGTGATTTGGAAGTCGGTTAAAAAATAAAGTTAAATGCCAAACAAACTATAAAACCCTTATAACTATCTACGCAATATGCAAAGAATCATCAAAAATAAGTACTCCTTGTTATGTTCGTTTAATAACATATACTTATTTATGCCAAGTGTTGGTCGCCCTAATAGCTCTATACATCAGTAAGTACGTTCGGTATATAAAACACTTGCATATCAAAGCACAACATTTAAGTCTGGCAGCTCCGACGACATGATCGTTTTAGTCCTCATATCGGCCACCGTCGTGGCCCTCTCAATGCTATACTTCATAGCCAATAGAAAATTAAATTACTGGGAGAAAAGAGGAGTACCCTTCGAGAAACCGGTACCTTTATTCGGAAATTTTGCGGGATACATTTTATTAAAGGCGTACTGGGGCAAATCAGTCCAAAAATTATGCAAAAAGTTTCAAAAAGAACCGTATTTCGGAGTTTACTATGGTACGGAGCCCGCTTTAGTAGTACAAGACCCCGAGCTGATCAAGCTCATCACAACTAAAGATTTCTACTACTTCAGCAGCCGAGAGATATCCAACTACACACATTTAGAAACCCTAACCCAAAACCTGTTCTTCACTCAAGGCAACCGATGGAAGGTCCTTCGACAGAATTTGACGCCGCTCTTCTCGTCGTCCAAGATGAAGAACATGTTTCACTTAGTTGAAAAGTGTTCAAACACGTTCGGAACTCTGCTTGACGAAGAAATCAAAAAGTCTCCAGACCTTGATGTCAGAGCGATATCAGTGCGGTTTGCTATGGACAGTATCACTTCCTGCGCCTTTGGAGTCGACAGCAATGTTATGGGAAAAAATTCTGATAACAATCCTTTCAAGATCATGGGTGACCTGATCTTCGAGCTGTCAAACTACCGAGGATTCAAGATTGTAGCACGCGCTATTTGGCCTTATGTGTTTTATGGTTTAGGTTTCAAGACATTCCCTGCCGAACTAGACACATTCTTCAACAAACTTCTCTCCGATGTATTCAAAGACCGAAACTACAAGCCTTCCGCAAGGAACGACTTTGTTGATCTCATGCTAAACTTAAAAGAAAATAAGTACTTGTCTGGAGATAGTATGAGTAATGTAAGGTCGGAGTCCGAAAAAAAACAGCGGATAAACTTGGAAGTGACCGATGAGTTGCTGATTGCTCAATGCATAGTATTTTTCGCCGCTGGTTTTGAAACTAGCGCATCTGTCATGTGCTTTACCTTGTACGAATTAGCTAAAAATCCTGAAAAACAACCAAGATTGTTCGAGGAGGTGGATGCATATTTGAAGAAATCTGGGGGTAAAGTTACTTATGAGTGCCTGACGGAGTTGCCGTATCTGGAAGCGTGTGTGAACGAAGCGATGAGGCTGTACCCGGTACTAGGAGTGCTGGCTCGCGAGGTCGTGGAACCCTACACCCTGCCTTCAGGCCTGGTGCTGGAGAAGGGGATGCGCATTCATCTGCCCGTGTACCACTTGCATCATAATGAAGACCTGTTCCCGGAGCCTGAGAAATACCGACCAGAAAGGTTCATGGGTGAAGAGAAAAGGAATATTGTTCCCTATTCGTACATGCCTTTTGGAGAGGGACCTAGAATCTGTATCGGTAAGTTTAATTTCTTTTGTCTCTAATTTTAACTCTAGTGTACGAGTAACAAGTTCAGTCGTCAAAATGTATTATAAGGTATTACATTAAGAGCCTTTTTAGGCACCTTCACTTTGCACAAAATTATTCGTTTAACACATTTTTCTATCCCTTGTGTCATATATCGTCTTCTACTGTGTTACAATAATCTAAGTCGGAACTGAACGAATAAAAAAATGGGTTTTATTATTTTGTGAGAGAATTATTCCTACATGGCACTTAAAGATGAGATGTTATTATATTTATTATTTTATTAGTGACTAAATGACCAACAATAAGCTACCTACTAAATAAAAATATATCCGCATTAAACCAACTTGTCGGTACCTACTCATATGATTATTTTTAAGTACCTACTACAGTGTAAAAATAATTAAACAATCACCAAAAACACAATTTATTATTAAACTTTTTCCATTCCTGATTTTTTTGCTAATTTTAACAGCAACAATCTTAAATTAGATAAAGCTATCATCTATGTCAGATTTGTAGTTATACAAAGAGCTTCTTGAGTCCTAAACAAATTTAAACAGATTTAAAAGCAGAAACATTAAATATTGATTACAATGACAATTAGCAATGTGCCAAAAATAATTTTCAAAAATTGCAGTTCCCATGGAATAAAAATGTTCTCGGTATCTATGACACTTGAAATATACGCCAATGAGTGACGTGAATGTTTAGCGAAACAGAACTTGTCAATACAGTTAAGAACATTGAGCAAATCCCTAATCTGAACGGGAATTTTATATGTGGAAAATTGCATGAGAATTTTCTAATGAAACTTTCCAGAAATTTTGGAAATTTAAAAAATGTTCTATAACTTGCACATTGCTAATCACAATGTTCATAAGATTTAATTTCGATATTCGTTTAAGGCGAAGGGCTTCCGACAAGCTCGGAAAGCCGAAATCACAAACGCTTTCTTTTTCAGGAATGCGTTTTGCCCGTATGCAAACGATGGCAGGCATGGTGACCCTGCTGAAGAAGTATAGCCTGCATTTAGCGCCAGGCATGCCACGCGACGTGGACTTCGAACCTAGAACCTTCGTCACGCAGGCGAAGGACCCCATTAGACTCACGCTCACTCCACGCCCCGGCCCGGAGAGGATGTTTTCCTAATCCTTAATAATAAATTTATACACAGTGGCTAAAAAATAAGTGCATTCCCGTTGCCACGGAGGTTTTGGGATTATACTGAGCAACTTTTACTATGGGATCAACCCCGAAATCGCGAAATAAAATTTGGCTGTTTCATACATTTTGGTTGGTCCATTTTCTATGACAGGGTAATTTTTTTTACGCGATTTCGTGGTTGGTCCCATAGTAAAAGTTGCTCAGTATAATCCCAAAACCTCCTCGGCAATGGGAATGCACATTTTTTTGCCCCCCTGTATAAGGTGCAGCGGGACAATTTCGACTGGTAAGTTATAAAGTGCAACTTTGACGGCCGAAAACTACTATTTACAGTACGTTTACTGGCAATTGATTGCCTTCATACTGTAGATTAATTATCTTGGGTTTATTTTTTCACACTCACATCCAAAAAATGTTGAGTGTATACTTTAAAAT
Source organism: Cydia strobilella (assembly GCF_947568885.1). Lineage (NCBI taxonomy): Eukaryota > Metazoa > Arthropoda > Insecta > Lepidoptera > Tortricidae > Cydia > Cydia strobilella. The sequence goes on from NC_086059.1 coordinate 3,627,738, forward strand.
GAGTATTTTATATAAAAAGGCAAAAATAGTTGTAATAATCCCGTCGAGGGGCAATTACAACTATTGATAATAAGTTTCTTTACAGTGGACTTGCACAGCTAAACCTGAGCTCCTGTGGTTAGTCATGGCGTAAGGGATCTCTATTGAACCCGTTTATTTATGTAGCTAGTTGTTTTGCTAGTACGTTTGTTTTTGCAAAAAAAGACAAGTAAGACAACAGACTAAGGGTCGGTTGTACCAAACCGTCTGTCACCGTTTTACCGTTCGCTAAATTTTATCGTATGGAAAGTTTCATAGTTCTCTGCTGCTTGACGTTAATCAGTCTGTTAATTGTGGTCGGTGCAACTGGCCCTTAAGCGGGGTAATTTCAACTGGTCTCCATAGTAAGTAGTGATGGGACTCGTGTCTATTAGAATCAATCGATAATGTGTCTACAGGTTCATACATCTTTTTTTAATGTATTTTATTTATTTATTTGAATCCATAATAAAAATAAATATAGACTACAGTCTATAACATACATGTTACAAAAATATAATATTTAAAATTTAATTACTTACGCTTACATTTGGTATGTACTTCCTTCCCAAAAAACTAAAATATCAACATTTATTGGTATTTTAATTCCATACATTTAGCTGATAAAATAACAAATGATCTTTCATTTTGGCGAATATACCTATTAAAATTATGTTTAAAAAAATATAATACATACATCGATTGTCAAGTCTTTACACCATGGTGGGTGCCGTCTCTGCGCACGTCTCATGACATGTCAGGGGCCGCATCGCACACTCTCGGTGTAGGTACCACTTACACTTGATTAAGTCTCTACGTGTTCGTTTCAGCTCCGCCCGCGATTCCAAAATTTCTGGGACACCATCGTCCCATTTACGGGAAAGATATAAATTTCCCATATTATTTTGAACTCTATTCTTTTGCGATAATGTTCAAAACTAATAAAAACATTTGAGTAAGGTAGCCAGGAAATACTTGTTATGATCCCAGCACCTCCATCAATGTTTTCCATGTTCAATGATTCGCAAACTTATTCATTACAATCATCTTTATTCACGAGGCCCCGCGAAAATTCTCATTTTTAGGGTTCCGTACCCAAAGGGTAAAAACGGGACCCTATTACTAAGACTCCGTCTGTCCGTCTGTCTGTCTGTCACCAGGCTGTATCTCATGAACCGTGATAGCCAGACAGTTGAAATTTTCACAGATGTATTTCTGTTGCCGCTAACAACAAATACTAAAAAGTACGGAACCCTCGGTGTGCGAGTCCGACTCGCACTTGGCCGGTTTTTTATTTATTTCTGTTATAAAGGTATGCATTTAGAGCATTACAATTTTATTATCTTAGCCCTAAGGATAAGTTGATTTAGGATTTTATAATAATAATAATAAAATCATTTAATCCAGATAACATTGATCCATAATTAAAACATACAAAACATTTGCAAAAAGTAAATAAATAAGATTAAGTATAAAAGATAGATCCATTAAAATTAAATTGACTAAGCATTTGATAATTGAATGATAAAATATAAAAGATCTTGACAATTAATTGATGGGTAATAATAAAATTAATTGATTATTAAAAAGAAAAAAAAAATTTAAACTATAAAATTGAAATTAAGATATATTATGCACAGTCAAATTTAGTTAAAATGTCAAAACTTAAAACTAAAAAAAAGTTTTAGTTTAGAGGGTGACGCGTGTGTATAAAACTCGTGGCCGTTACAGACAACGCAACGGAGCCACGCTGTTTTCTCGCTAATATTATAACATTAAGTTTTTATGACATACAACTTAATTCGTTAGTTTATAAAACGTTTATAAATGAATTATGCTAATAAATGAATTACTAATTGGTAAGTGTTTTTATTACTTATTTTATTTTAGCCACTCATATTCTCATACAAAATAAATAAAATAATCATAGTGATATAGTTTTGATTTCAATTAATTTATGAAAATCGATTGCGGCTGAATAGGAATGATATATTGCTTTTTTTACATTTAAGGCGACTGACAAAACGCGTTGACTTTGGAAATATATTGAACACGTTACATGCGAAATTATTTTATCGACATGGAGTAAACGTTTTTAAAATCTAAAAAAATCTATCTTTACATAAAAGATATTATATTTATGTATACAGTGGTACTAGTAATCTAAATTAATAACTAGCTTAATTAAATCTAAAATAGGCCCTTGAGGCATTGTACCAAGGATGCTGGCGGCATTTCCTCGCTGTATCGCAATGCTGATACGTTGTGCGAGGAAGCCGCCAGCTCTTCGGTAACTAGTTAGGTCATCCAGACGCTTCGCGATTTCTGCAAGCAACTTATGCGCGCTGGGACCGCTTACTGGGGAACTATGTTCATTTCTGTGAAATTGTCCTTACAATTGGTTCATGTACTTATTAGTTGTTGTTTACGAGCAATATTTCCATAATTGAATGTTCTAAATACTATATAGATGTTATCTTTATGATTTATTGAGTTATTTCTGGAACGCTAAGCGTCAGGAAACTTGCAAAACATTTTATTTTATATATAAGCGTCAAGAAACTTGCAAAACATTTTGATATAAAGGGCGTCGCCAAGAGAACAAAATTTCTAACTAAATGTATGCCCCCCCCCCCAACCCCAGCCCATCAGCTGGCGACATCCTTGTTTTGATAATAATAATAATTCGAATAACAACAATTTGCATAAGTTTTTATAGAATGTCCAAAGTAGTTAACTATGTGTCAGTTAAGAAGACTTAAACACATGGTCAACTTAGTAAACAGCACGTAACGAGATAATTTGAATATCATTATATCATCACAAATATAATTAAGTTCTTTGCAAAATTGTAGCTCTCACGCCATCATAATATGTAAGTACTTACAATTATTAAACCGAATGTCATGTAATTGCAATTTTATTACAATGTAGCTTTTAGTCTCGCTCATGCTAAGAAAAGTGCTACAATTATGAATTCGCAGAAACATATCCTTATACGGGTATACCTACATTCAACTTTAGGGCTACCAACAACTTTTTTTTATGTAAACTGAAATAAATCTCATATACGAAGGAAAAAATGACCAGCCTCCAGTGTCCAGAGCTAGAATCGAACCAGCGTACCCCGTTTACCGGACAGGTGCCTGAACCGCTCGGCTATCCGGCCACGGTGGCATGGGTCGAAATTTCCAAGTATATGACATGACAATTCCCGAAGGCTTGTGGCGCCCCCTGGCCATCTCTAAGGTAGAACAGTATGGTTCGACCTTCTAACTGAATCAACTCAGGTGATTACGGGCTAGCGATGAGAGATGGCGCTGCCATTAATACTCTAAGAACAAATTAAATTATTTTCTATGAAAATATTTTAATTTGTTGTTTTTCAAGTAGACACACTACTATTTAAACTATAAACTGAAATAAATTTAATAGTAGTGTGTCTACTTGAAAAACCACAAATTAAAATATTTTCATAGAAAATAATTTAATTTGTTCTTAGAGTTTTTTTATGTATTGTAATGTATGAATCAGAATGCTGGGTGACGAAAGTGATGGATGAAAAAAAGTGCACGCAGCGGAAATGAGAATGTTGAGATATGTGTGGTGACGAGAAAGGATCGGATTAAAAATGAGTATAATATAAGGGGAAGTTTGAAAGTAGCACCGGTATCGTGACGTTAGCGTGGTATGGGCATGTAATGAGGGATGAATACCATCTAGCCAAAATAATGTTAGGGATGAATGTTCATGGACCGAGAGCGGATGGTAGACCCAAAAAACGATGGATGGATTGTGTGAAAGAGGATATAAGGATACACTTACAACCCCTCTGGTGTTGCGGGTGTCCATGGGCGGCGGTAATCGCTTACCATCAGGTGATCCGTCTGCTCGTTTGCCTCCTATTTCATAAAAAAAAAAAATAAGAAAGAAAGGAGTGAGTGCTGAAGTAACGAAAGATAGAGGAGAATGGGAGAGAAAAACATATTGTGCCGACCTAACATAACGTGGGATAAGGACAGGAAGAAGAAGATATGTTTAATAGCACCATCTTAAATAAGGACATTGCACGTGCCCTCGTCCAGGGACCGGCCCGCTATCCCTTATCGGGGTTTTATAAGGGTATTGCATAAGGCTTAACTCACCATACCTTTTGCCAGACGAAACCCTTTGTTTTGGTTTTAAAACCCCTTATATAAAGCTACCACATTTGAGTAATCGGTAGCCCAAATACCCTTAAAAAACCCTTATCATCCGCTCACCAACACCTTGCATATTGCTTATAAGGGTTAGCCTTATAAAGGGCTTCCCTTTTAGCATATAAGCGTGCTAATTTAAGTCGTCTACCTTGTTCATAAAGCACACATTACTTCGAATCCGAGCGATCGTCGGCGGCGACGGCGGCGTTCTTTGACTAGGCACGTATTTTCTTTCCTTTTCATACACTACCTTAGATATATACTAATCCTGTCTCTTTCACGCAAAGGGTAGCTTTTCGGTAAGGGTTAGTCAAAGGTAAGGGTATGAATAGGCTTGCAGTTCAAAAGGGAAAGTCTTTCAATGTGTTAGCCGTGTTTAAGTGTCACCCATTGAAAGGGTTTTATCGCGGAAAGGGTTGTCCGGTCCCTGCCCTCGTCATCTTCTGTTGCACTCCCCTATTAGACCTGTACCGCTGGCTATATTTTGACCCCTAGGTTATAAAAATATTAAAGTCAATTCTGTTTTCGCTTATGAATACTTTGTTAAGATGTAAATCTTACATTTTGTTTTGTGTCATATATATAATTTGCTTTTCTAGTAATTTGTTATTTTGTGGTAATTATTTTTTATTTTGAATTATCTTGGAGAAAAAAATATTCGAGAGAACACATGTAACTGTGTTGCATTTAGGATAGTGTTTTTAGTGTGAAAACATAGTTTGTGTCAATTACGTCCACTGCAATCTGATACTATGTCATAATATTCTAAATGACACAAAAAAAAATTAGAGTTAAAAAAAATTACTTAGGTCGAATTTAGTCGTTTAAATAGGTCCATTAAATGATTTTGTGTCTTATTAAGGCATAGCTTCATAAGATATTTGATGATTTTGTTGTAACAGGCTGTCACCGTTACAAAAGAATATTAAAGATATTAGAGTTCACATCTTATTAATTTGAAATGCAAGATAAATAAGATGTATGAATTTGTGTCACTTCCATCCACTGCATAAACAAATATTACAAAAATATTATTTGCGTTCAAACGAAGCTAGCGGGCGGTCTGAATGGGCAACGGAGGCCGTGCAGGGTGGGGCCGCGGCGTGACCTTGCCGTACGCAACGCATGTTTACTTCGCCTGTGCGCCAAATTAACGCAACTTATTCAAAGAAGTTACGCAAACAACACAACAACAAGCAACAAGCAAGCAAAGAATGCGTCGAATTATCTTTTACCTATTTAAAACTCATAGATATTGTACAATGTCACCATTATGCAAAAGAACTGTAAGTACATGTTTGATTTGCGAGCGAGCTGGCAACATTGCGCAGGGAAATCTTAAAAATATCGCGTTTACGTGAACGCCACATACATTTGTGACAGTGATAGGGAAAAGGTACCACTAAAGTAAAATTTGGTTATTAATACCGTGACTTTCTTTCATTCTTTGATAAAAAAAATTGCTATTTATGCAACAAGTGCGGAAGTCATCTTTACGCACGTGTATCATACAATGTTTTACTATCCATTGCGCGAGTAAATAAAAAAACATGTCATGGCAAATAAGTTTAATTATTAAAAGGAGTGTTTTAAATCGACACGAGTTGCGAATTACTTATTCGCACGTGTATCGTACGTTTTACAGTACATATGGCCCTTTAAACTTTCGACATATGCACGGTAAGTGCTCTTTTCCGCACTAGTGCGAGAAAGTAGCACCATATGTACTGTAAAAAAAAATTGAAAACAATAAGCACTAGTGCTGAAAAGCAGTACTTTCCGCACGATATGGCTCCGTAGGAAACGCACTTTTCGAGCACATGCATTGTAAAAAAATATATAGGACTGTATCTCCTAAACCATGCATCGTAGCGCAAAAATAATAAAATTTTCGTTCCCCTTTATGTAACCCAAAAGTAATACATGAAAAATACAATGAAAAAAAAAAGAAACAAAATCTTTATAGGGCTGTATTAGCTGTATCTCCTATATCGTGCATCGTAGCGCAAAAATAATCAAATTTTCGCTCCCCTTAAGAAACCCTTAATTAAAACTTTAAAAAAAAACAGGAAAAAACTTTATAGAGCTATTATAGCTATATATATAGATATAATATCTCCTAAACCGTGCGTGGTGGCGCAAAAATAATAAAAATTTCGTTCCCCTTTATGAAGCCCCAAAGCAATATACTAAAAACACAAAGAAAAAAAAGAAAAAAAATAACAAAAAAACTTTATAGGGCTGTATCTCCTACACCGTGCATCGTAGCGCAAAAATAATTAAAAAAATCCCTTTAAGAAACCCCTAATTAAGATTGAAAAACGCAAAAAAGAAAAAGAGGAAAAAAAATCATTTTAGGGCTGTATCTCCTAAACCGTGCGTTGTAGCGCAAAAATAATAAAATTTTCGTTCCCCTTTACGGAACCCCAAAGTAATATACAAAAAACACAATGAAAAAAAAAAACAAAAAAAACTTTATAGGGCTGTATCTCCTAAACCGTCGTAGCGCAAAAATAATCAAATTTTCGTTCCCCTTTGTGGAACCCCAAACTAATATACAAAAAACACAATGAAAAAAAAAACAAAAAAAAAATCTTTATAGGGCTGCATCTCCTAAATCGTGCATCGTAGCGCAAAAATAATCAATTTTTCGTTCCCCTTTAAGGATCCCTTAATTAATACTTAAAAAAAAACAAAAAAAAAAAACAGGAAAAAATCTTTATAGAGCTATATCTCCTAAACCGTGCATCGTAGCACAAAAATAATCAAATTTTCGTTCCCCTTTAAGAAACCCTTAGTTAAAACTTAAAAAAAAAACCAGGAAAAAAACTTTATAGAGCTATTATAGCTATATATATAGATATAATATCTCCTAAACCGTGCGTGGTGGCGCAAAAATAATAAAATTTTCGTTCCCCTTTATGCAACCCATAATTTATATTTAAAAAAAAACGCAAAATTAAAAAAAAAAAACATTATAGGGCTGTATCTCTTAAACCATGCGTCGTAGCGCAAAAATAATTTAAAAAACCCCTTTAAGAAACCCGTAATTAATACTTAAAAAAAAAAAACAAAAAAAAAACCAGGAAAAAAAACTTTATAGAGCTGTATCTCCTAAACCGTGCGTGGTACCGCAAAAACAATAAAATTTTCGTTCCCCTTTATGCAACCCATAATTTATATTTAAAAAAAACGCAAAATTTTAAAAAAAAATCTTTATAGGGCTGTATCTCCTAAACCATGTGTCATAGCAGAAAAATAATAAAATTTTCGTTCCCCTTTATGAAAGCCCAAAGTAATATACAAAAAACACAATGTAAAAAAGAAAAAAAGAAAAAAAACAATAAAAAAATCTTTATAGGGCTTTATCTCCTAAACCATGCGTCGTAGCGCAAAAACAATAAAATTTTCGTTCCCCTTTATGCAACTCATAATTTATATTTAAAAAAACGCAAAATTTAAAAAAAAAAATCTTTATAGGGCTGTATCTCCTAAACCATGCGTCGTAGCGCAAAAATAATAAAATTTTCGTTCCCCTTTATGCAACCCATAATTTATATTTAAAAAAAAACGCAAAATTTAAAAAAAAAATCATTATAGGGCTGTATCTCTTAAACCATGCGTCGTAGCGCAAAAATAATTTAAAAAAACCCCTTTAAGAAACCCGTAATTAATACTTAAAAAAAAAACAAAAAAAAAACCAGGAAAAAAAACTTTATAGAGCTGTATCTCCTAAACCGTGCGTGGTACCGCAAAAACAATAAAATTTTCGTTCCCCTTTATGCAACCCATAATTTATATTTAAAAAAAAAACGCAAAATTTAAAAAAAAAAATCTTTATAGGGCTGTATCTCCTAAACCATGCGTCGTAACGCAAAAATAATAAAATTTTCGTTCCCCTTTATGCAACCCATAATTTATATTTAAAAAAAAAACGCAAAATTTAAAAAAAAAATCATTGCTGCTATGGCTGTATCTCTTAAACCATGCGTCGTAGCGCAAAAATAATTTAAAAAACCCCTTTAAGAAACCCGTAATTAATACTTAAAAAAAAACAAAAAAAACCAGGAAAAAAAACTTTATAGAGCTGTATCTCCTAAACCGTGCGTGGTACCGCAAAAACAATAAAATTTTCGTTCCCCTTTATGCAACCCATAATTTATATTTAAAAAAACGCAAAATTTAAAAAAAAAATCTTTATAGGGCTGTATCTCCTAAACCATGTGTCATAGCAGAAAAATAATAAAATTTTCGTTCCCCTTTATGAAAGCCCAAAGTAATATACAAAAAACACAATGTAAAAAAGAAAAAAAGAAAAAAAAACAATAAAAAAATCTTTATAGGGCTTTATCTCCTAAACCATGCGTCGTAGCGCAAAAATAATAAAATTTTCGTTCCCCTTTATGCAACCCATAATTTATATTTAAAAAAAAAACGCAAAATTAAAAAAAAAATCATTATAGGGCTGTATCTCTTAAACCATGCGTCGTAGCGCAAAAATAATTTAAAAAACCCCTTTAAGAAACCCGTAATTAATACTTAAAAAAAAAACAAAAAAAAACAGGAAAAAAAACTTTATAGAGCTGTATCTCCTAAACCGTGCGTGGTACCGCAAAAACAATAAAATTTTCGTTCCCCTTTATGCAACTCATAATTTATATTTAAAAAAACGCAAAATTTAAAAAAAAAATCTTTATAGGGCTGTATCTCCTAAACCATGCGTCGTAGCGCAAAAATAATAAAATTTTCGTTCCCCTTTATGAAGCCCCAAAATAATATACAAAAACACAAGAAAAAGAAAGAAAAAAATAATAACAAAAAAACTTTATAGGGCTGTATCTCCTAAACCGTGCGTCGTAGCGCAAAAATAATCAACTTTTCGGTCCCCTTTATGTAACCATTAATTTATACAAAAAAAAACGCAAAAAAAAAAGTTTTTTTTTATAGGGCTTGATCTCCTAAACCATGCGTCGTAGCGCAAAAATAATTAAATTTTCGTTCCCCTTTATGAAACCCCAAAGTAATATACAAAAAACACAATGTAAAAAAGAAAAAACAATAAAAAAAACTTTATAGGGCTGTATCTCCTAAACCGTGCGTCGTAGCGCAAAAATAATCAAATTTTCTTTCCTCTTTATTCAACCCTTAATTTATATTTAAAAAAAAACGATTTCACTAAACTGCTGTAACTCGGAAACTTAGAATCCACAAAGGGGACTTTACTAAATTATGACACATATTAAAGCCTGACCAGTAATATATGATCATTGTCAAGAGGGCGCTGTTCATTCTCATGTATAGGGTGACAGTTCAGTATAGTATGAAAAAATATTGTATTTAATGAACATCATCATCAATGTAATTAATGTTGCTTGCCACGCTTAAACATAACAAAAATCACAATAAATTGCGTCTTATAATAAACTTAAAAAGTCTACTAAAAATCGAAACAAAAGTAATTTTTAAGTCGCTGATGTGACATTCTCAATCAATAGGTAGGTACCACTTTGTCGTTTACCATAAAGACGAAATTTGATTATATCTTTATACAAATAACCTGTCAGAGAAAGTGGTACCTTTTGATTAGGAACGTCACAAATGTTGGTCAGTATGAGGAGTGCAGCCTACAGTTTATTTTTAATTATATTTATATACCTACTACGGTAAGATTGATAAGACAATGTAATTATGCCTCCGAATGAAATAAATACACTGTATCGCAAAACTAAGTGGCGAGACAGCTCATAATGCCATCTCTTGGTTGGTCTTAACTTAACAAGGGTAAAGGAGATAGTATTAAGATCTCAGTCGCCAGCTGATATTGCGGCAAGTATAATAAGCACCCCACCCGCGTAGGTACCCTTCCCCGCGCACGCCCTTCTTGCTCAATTGAGTTTTATTTTGCCAGATAGTAAAAAAACCGTGGATCAAAATGACCCAAATTATGAATGATGTCTCAATGTGGTATTATAATATTATAGACGTAAACTTAATAATATGAATTTTTTTTGTGGCAGATACAGGGTGTTAATTAGAAAAAATTTTTTTTTAAATAAAAGCGGTGGATGAATTTGACACAGATTTGTTTGAATAACATATAACAATGTTCTGTAAAGTACAACACTTCACTTACCGACTCTAATATTGTTTTAGGCGTTTTAGGATCAATATTAGGTATTTATTAAATGCCATTATACCCGTGGATGAAAATGACACAAAATGCGTGTGTACGTCGGAAGCCACTTTGCCTTTACAGGGAAACAAAAAATTTCGTCTCGAATATTTTTTTTACAGAATGCTGATTGAAAAAAGAAATACCTAAATTTCTACCTAAGCAAATACCTAGGATGACACAAAATATTATTTTTAGGTTTAGTATATGGTCTGGAAACTATATATAAAAAATAAGCAACATTAATATTCTTATAACCTCAGAAGTTATTGGTACAGGTCTATATCCATTACAAGATCCATCATTCCATACTAACTTTAATTGCGCTCTTTACTACTTCGCAAACTAATACGATCATAGGGAACTCTCTGGATAACTATCTCAACTAGCATGATTAAGCGACTGATATGTAATAAACGTATAATGAATTGACATACATCCCGACGTTTCGATCCCTTTAGAGCATCTTCCTCGCGTTATCTTGGCATTTTGCCACGGCTCATGGGAGCCTGAAGTCCGCTTGACAACTAATCCTAAGAATTGACGTAGGCACTAGTTTTTACGAAAGCGACTGCCATCTGACCTTCCAACACAGAGGGGGAACTCGGCCTTGTTAGGATTAGTCCGGTTTCCTCACGATGTTTTCCTTCACCGAAAAGCGACTGGTAAATATCAAATGATATTTCGTACACAAGTTCCGAAACTCATTGGTACGAGTTCGCGGTAACCGAAGACGACAGTAATATAATATGGATAGCATGAAAGGAACGTCCACTGTTGATAAAGTGACGTTTGTTACATTTTATTTCGTTACGTTTAACACGATGATTAAAGTATTTGTTTCAGAACACCTATTCAAAAAAAGGCTTTTTCATATCACCAATTCGAAAAAGGGCTTTTTCTTCCCTGCTAGGAGGGATCAAAGTGACAGTTTTCTTCTCTGCTCGGAGGGATCAAAGTAACACTTTTCTGTTCTAGGACACTATTTTTACATAATTTGCGTATTTTTTTTTTAGCTTAAATAATATTTTTAACATTATAATTACCTCATAGGTGATGTGAAAAGCAATATGTGTCACATGGTAGCAAAATTATTTCCATCTTGGGCGTAAAACATTTGAATCCCTTACTACGCTCAGGATTCTACTTAATTAGAATCCCTCGCTACTCTCGGGATTCTATTATAGAATCCTTCGCTTCGTTTAGGATTCAATTGTACGCCCTCGCCGTAAATATGTCATTTTGCTCCCTTCCCTGCTAGGAGAGATCAAAGGGGCACTTTCCTGTTGTAGAACACTATTTTTTATGCATACTATTTTTTACGCCAAAAAATTTGAGGCGATAGAATAAAAGTTTCACATTAAATGTTTTTGGCAAAAAATTCATTTTTGGTACAAGCTTAGCGCTGACTGTACTTTTCTTTCCACATGTAACTAATACTCATTGACACAATTCTAAAAACCCTAAACACAATTAGGTTTCGTTGTTTTTCACAGAGTTCCTATGGGCACCTCCTGTCTCCATCATCAGATCAGCTCGATGGTACCATAATATTGCAATGTCACCCGACTTACATATGTATGCAAATTTTTAGCTTCATTGGAAGTCAGGAACTGGGTCAAATTTAACTTGCAAGATTTGACCCGTAGGTTCATACATACATACGAGCACATATAATATACATAAGGTACATTGCAAGTTAATAAAAAACTCACCGTCAACGCAAGCTCCTGATGACGCTCCTCGGTACGGAGTGAAACATGTCGAGCGTTTTTCGACTTAAAATACGTGAGTGACCCGTTATTAATATGTTTAATAAAAAACTTGTAAAAACAAGAACAACAACAAGTCATTACCTACGAAAACATCGATGTGTTTTTAACTAGTCATCAAACTTGTTTACGTTTGCGACAAAGTACTTATAAGTACTATCATAATGTCTTTCCACTATAGAAAAACACGATTAAGCTATTTTTCGGAACATGGCACTATTATCGTTATAATATGTGTACTAGGCAAACATACGTTTGCTAAGGGTGACTGAGGCGAAAATGTAACAGCGTCACAACCCCAAATTTCATTTTATTGTTTACTCGATAAATCCCCTAATAACTTAATTAGGGGTTAACATGTCAAGTGGCATCTTATTATGAAAATCAGAGTCTACCTTCATCTAAAATCTCGGTACCCGCTTGTACTCCGTACTTGTTCTTATTCATATTCTTAAAATCGGCTTTTTACTTCTTACCTATGTTTTGAATTAAAAATAACATTTTCATAGATAAAAAATTTGCTGTAACAAAACAGTTTATCTTAATGTTGACCATTATTTACGGATTTTGAAGGCATCATAGAGGGTTAATGATATGTGTGTAGATAAACAAATTAAAAGTGCAGTTTTCTAATAAAAATTAAATCGAAGTTTATAAGAGAGTACCGGCAAAACATACTTTAATACGTAGGTACCAATATGTAATTATGTATCTTTAACACACTCTGCCAGCGCGCTACCCTTGTAGCCGATAATACGGTTTTTCCTCTGTGTACCGAAAAGCGCCTTCGAACAGAGAACTCGCTTATTAGCGGGGCGCTGGCCGTAAATATTAGCACAATCAGATTAAGTCTAACCTCGAAATCCTTCCAAAGTTATGAAATTTGGTATGTATGTTAATTAAAGGTCTCTTTTTCATGACCACACTATTTGACATTTGGAGCCCTCGAGTTACTGTCACTATTGTTTAAACCCCATTTAAGACCTAAAATCTATTTTTGCAGTTACATTTTTAAGTCCTAAACATTTTTCCTCAATTTATTTTAGTAAACTTGTATTGCATAGCACTCGTGTACCAATTATGGATCTACTGATGTCTATTTTATTGAAATTCACTCAATAGTTTAGGCGCTAGAAGTAATAATATGATTTACTATTCGGCGTCCTCTCAAGGCGGCTGTATTGATTTTTCTTTAATAAAACAAGTGTAAGCAGGTTGTGAAGGGCAAGAGGAATCTACTGATCACGATATTTCATTTTAAAAAATCCGTCCAGTATCCTGACCTACAGGGTGTACTGATTTTCAGTATTTAAACCCATAACCCTACTTTCTGTTTAAGTCACAGTCGAGTAAAATGTTGATATTGGGGTAGAAAGTGTACAAATGTATAGACAAAAGTGGAATTCATATTCCTCCAAGTTTCATATTAAGAGAATATCCCCTGAAAGGGTATAAGCGCTAAATCTGGATTCAGCTATTATTTTCTATAACAAGATGTATTTTTTCCGCAAAGATATCGAGGACTGTTTTGTGTAGAATTTAATAAGCTTTAATGTTGCCTTACACCATATTTTCATAGAGAACGTATATTTAGAGTAAAACGCAAATTTCTCCAGGATGGTACAAATGTCAAATAGTGTGGACATGAAAAAGATACCTTTAATTAACATACATACCAAATTTCATAACTTTGGAAGGATTTGGAGGTTAGACTTAATCCGATTGTGCTATATGTAAATCACTCTGAAATGAATATTAAGAAAGTTTAGTCCTGACAACTAAGCAACACTTACCTTTACAACGTGCGTACAAAGGCGATATTTTCCACACGTTTTTAGAAATAGACATCTTATATGACGTCCACATCATTTCCATTAATAGGCAAAACTATTATATCGTTTTAGAAAATATAATTCACTGACACATTTCCCACGAAGCAAAACCTAGGTATCTGAACTATTTCAAACTACAAAAAAAATTGCTTCGTAATAGTACATTACGATACAAAAGAAAGTAAGGTGTAAAGTAGCAACTTTACCGCACTAGTGCGATAATTTGCACATTATTATATTCAAGTAATTTATTTAAGAATAAAAATTCCATATACAATTACATTTAAAATAAAATAACTAATCAACTATGCAACTATGTCGAAAATTTAAAGGGCCATATGTTCTGTAAAACGTTGTACGATACATGTGCGAATAGGTAATTCGCAACTCGTGTCGATTCAAAACACTCCCTTCGGTCGTGTTTTAATTTATCGCCACTCGTTTCGAATTTCCTATTTTTCGCACGTGTATCGTAATGTACTATGATGTATTTCTGTTGCCGCTATAACAACAAATACTAAAAAGTACGGAACCCTCGGTGGGGGAGTCCGACTCGCACTTGGCCGGTTTTATTTAGCGTAAAATGTCATCATTTTACGGTTTAGACTCACTTGTTTTAGTCACTCGCGCGACATGTTTCGGAGAGCCTAGGTCTCCTTTCTCAAACATGTCGCGCGAGTGACTAAAACAAGTGAGTCTAAACCGTAAAATGATTTTATATTAGTATGTCTCACAACAGTTTAAATTCGAGTAAAATGTCATGTCACGTAAAATGTTTGCATAAATTTTTTGGAAGTTAGTATATTAATGGACAAAAATATATTATTGAAATAATATATTTTTTCCGTATTTTTATTGATTTATAAATATTAACATTGGTAATTTAGCGAAACACTTTTATCAATTGTTATAGGACATTCCTACACAGATTGACTGAGTTTCACAGTAAGCTCAAGGCTTGTGTTGTGGGCACTCAGACAACTATATAACTCATATAACGATGTAGCAGGGCATAATGTTTGACACCGGTCTGTTACTTAAATACTAAATTATCGGAACAGAAGACATTAAGTAAAAGGTAAATTCGGTGTTCAAAATGGTACGTGGTTCCGCATTAATCGCCTATTGTATTGTAGGTACCTTCCTTTCACTATTTATTCTATTTAATACTGTGTTCTGTTAGCATTAGAAAAATAAAACCTTTGTTTTATTTACCCTTTTCCTAATGCTAACAAAACAAACACAAACAATCTTTTACCTACACCCTTTGGTAAATGGTAAGTAAAAGGGTAAACAATTTTACCATGTCTTTTTACTGAAATACGCTTTAAGGCCGTTCCATCGGTTTGCCGCTGTCTTTGTCACATTTCGCAAGAAAGAACGGGAAAGAACATACGCGCCAAGTGTCAATTTTGATCGAATTTTGTCGGTGTTTATTTATTTTAAAAACGTTACCTAACAATATCGAAATTCTAAAGCTATGAAATTACTATTTATGTTAAGATTGTTTTTTCTTCTTTTTTTCTTTATAGTATCACATAATAAATAACCGAGTAAAGTTGGATTAAAAGTCCGAGTTAGAGGTTACTTTGGGAATTAATTGTATCGAGCGAAGTGTCATAATTCATGTATCGGAAGCTATGTTGTTAAAGATAATATATTCAAGAACTACATATATTTTTTCCACGTCTACGAATATCAACGCCTCTTAGACAAACAGGATCATATAAGGAGATTTTTCGCCTTCTGGCTCAGGGAACCGCCTTAAAAATAGTAATGAATGCAATTATACACACGCTTAAACTTCGGTAGTTGGTTAAGTGATCGGACCGGTGTTACGAAAGGTCGCAAGTTCGAGTCTTGCCCGAAGCGGTAAATTTTTTAATTTTTCCTATAATAAGGTATATTGAAGGAAAATGTTAAAATGTAAAAGTGATTGTTTACTTTTTATATTAAAGCTTAGAGTTGGTACCTATGTGACGAGAAAACTGGGAATAGATAGATAGATAGAATACTCTTTATTGGCAGTAAAAAGATACAAAAGAAAAGAAACAATTGATTAAATGTAGAGGCAGGCAACAGGCGGTCTTATCGCTAAAGAGCGATCTCTTCCAGACAACGACGAATCACGATTAACTAAGAGGAAGAGTACCTACAGTCCCACACAGATTTAACTTTCGGGATTTTTTATTAATATTATATTGTACTAGCGACCCGCCCTGGCTTCGCACGGGTATATTGTATATTCCAACCAATTTGCACAAAAGCTTTACAAATTATAAACCTAAATCTTCCTCAAGAATCATTATATTGATAGGTGAAAGCCGCATGAAAATCAGTTCACTAGTTTTTTTTCTATTAGTTAAAGACTTTCTTTTATCACATTTGACCACTATCTCATCTGATGGTAAGAACTTAAGTGCCGATGCGGTCTAGGATGCAGCATTCACTTTCGATTTGAAAAGATCCATTTTTTGAGTTTATCGCAAATATGCAGACAGACGCTGCGGGGATTTTGTTTTATACATATAAGGTAATTTGGTAATTTTAGATAAAAATGGTTTTTACGAACTGCCAATAGATCTTCGTGCATTAGTTCCTCCCTAATAGGACAGTTTGTACAGCAAAAATAACAACACAGAGCTCATTAGTGACCTCATAAATCAATCAACTCCGCCCGGCCCGGACGGCTTGATGCTGGTTCCGTGGGCCAAAGGCCGCTGACGTGGGATGCTACCTGCGTGAGTACATTTGCACTTACTCACCTAGCACCCGCCAAGAGGCTTGCAGGCGCGGCCGCTGAAAATGCCGCGAGGCTCAAGCACTCAAAACACCCCAATCTGGAACCAGCGTACGACTTTGTTCCGGTCGCGGTGGAACCGGCTGGGCCGTGGGGTTTGGAACCGAAAAAGTTAGTAAGAGACTTGGGGCGGCGTTTACGTGATAGAGGTTGCGATTCCCGGTCAGGCTTCTACTTAGTCCAACTAATATCGCTTGTCATCCAGCGCGGCAATGCTGAAGGAAAATTTGGCACGTTTGGAGAGGGTGGGGGTCGGAATGGGGTTTAATAGTAGGTAATGAAGTTAATTTCTAGTTAGTTTTAGTGTTTTTGTTTAAAATTCGTTTGGCTTTATTATACGGGTTTGTTTTTAATATTTGATATATTTTTTTAATTGTGTAATTTTTAATTGAATAAACAACCAACTTAATCAATCATGTAAAATATACATGTTACTTAGGTCTTACCAAACGAGAAAAATGAAAACAACGCTACGAATATGATAATGTTATGATTCAAAAAAAAACAGATTACGTCGCGTAAAAGGAAAATCTTCGTCTTTATTTTATCTTTGACAAAATTTACATGCTTAATTTTTCTTTGTACACAAGCATTTTTTTTTCAACTGGAGTCGGACCAAGCTAACTCTGGCTAAATTTTGGAAGAATACCGTGGTGGCTGGGTGGTCTAGTGGCCAGGACGTTAGCCGCGAGTAAGCTGAAGCTGAAGCGGTTCGATTCCCGCCTCGGCCACCGGTGGGCTTAGTCCAAAAACACAATATTGCTATCAAGCAGTTAGGTGTATAGAAATGTATTTTAACATAAAGCAAATACAAATTGGTCTACATGAAATTGCCGAGTAGCTACGGATTAAAAGCAATTAGTTGATATCAGGACATGCCTGGCTTATCAGTTTCCATCGAGATTAGGTAAGGTTTCGGCTATTTTAAGTCCATTATATTGTTTACTGTACCTAATGGAAAACAGACACCGAATCATCCTATCGCTCAAATCTGGAGCAGCCTGTCTGGAAAATATCATTCATTTTCTCCGGAATTATAATAACGCTAGTTGCTAGTTGTCCTCCAGTGGTAGTACTTTCTTATCTTTTAGTCCCTTTTTAACGGAACGACAGCAATCATGTGACATTTAAGAAAAAAACGGTTTAAGAAAAATCACTGAATTCATTCATAATTTCTCCATGCAATTTCGCAGCTCACTGTACATGTGACACAGGTATATACGATGTCACCAATCACCTATTGAAAACGAAGTGTCGGACGCCTAGGGCCGGCCCGGATCATTCTAGCGTAAAGGATGACTCACGTTAGACCGGGCCGTGTCCGGGCCGGAGCTTCCGGCGCTTACTTTTCTATGACATGCAAGGTGATCACGTGATGCTTTCCATAGAAAACGAAGCGCCGGAAGCTCCGGCCCGGACACGGCCCGGTCTAACGTGAGTCATCCTTAAGTCATCCTTATAATATAAAGTGATCGGATGATCACAGGGAAATTTAAGAGGACAGAAGGACAGCGAACCGGAGGGCCGTAGTTCCGAGAGCTGTATTATGTGGTCCGATCAAATGATTACACGATTTACCTAAAACATATTTCAGTCGCCATCAGATATATCGGAGCGGCCAGGGTGTTTACAAATATCTGCCTCTGTTATCAAGACATTAAATAAAATAAATAAATTCATTTATTAAGGACCAACTTGGATCAATTTGTGTTAGTGACAGTTTTATCTTAAGGCTAATGTTAGTATATACATAATTATTTACTGACTAGCTAACTATATAAAATTCTAGTTTCTAAAATAAATAAGTAAGCAGATTTTCTCAAAAACCACTTTAAAGAAAATCTGCCCACCTACCCATTCCTGCGCACATGAATCATGCAGCAGTTATTTATATACAGGCTATCAACCCTGTCCGCAATCATGGTCAGGATGCTGTTGGAGCTGGCCCGTACTCTGCGCACCAGGGATGTGGCTCGTTTGCGCATCGTGGTGTAGAAGTAGTCTACCCGCGCTTCCGCGAACATCCCTGACGCGCTACAGAATCTGGCCAGCCCCATCAGCACCCTGTACGCGTTGTTATATTGAACGCGCAGAGCGTTGTACCGTTTGTCCGCCCACAGGCTGCTTGTGTAGAAACTAGTACAGTAGGCTCTGAACAAACAGATTTTGACTTCCTTAGAGCACTGAGCAAACCTGCGGGCTATCATATTCGCTCTGACGGACAACGCTCTGCGCTCGCGCTCTATATCGGCATCATCCTTAAGGTCAGCGTTCACCAAATGTCCTAGGTATTTAAATTGGTTAACGATGTTTAGCGGTTGCCCATTCAATTTAACCGATGGAAACGCTGGCGGGCATTTACCCTTCACCTTAAAAATAACGCATTCGCTCTTGCTGACGTTGTAAACCAACCCATGGCTCGCCGCGTATCGTTCACAGATAGAGATAAGTTTGACGAGCCCACACGCCGAGGCGCTGAGCAGCACCATGTCGTCGGCGTAGCTTAAGTTATTGACGCACATTAGAGCGCATCACACTGATTTAAACTTTCACGATTTTTACTCATTATTATTCACAACGACGCAAAACGCAAAACCTAGTGCGCAAAACGTTCAAGTTAATAAACAACACCAAGTGCGGGTAGTTCGAAAAACTCGCGCGCCTAGAAGATGTTGATGTCAACTTTAGCCAGTCTTCGCCGAGACCACGGAGACAACGCCGTCCTCGAAACGTCGGAGGTAAATTTAAAACTTATGTTACGCGATTAAGTCCCGTCGTTGTGAATAATAATTAGAGCGCATGTTATTTTTGAGCACCTTGCCGCTCCGATATATCTGACGGCGACTGTAGGCGCATTATTTTCTTTAAGGGGATCCCATGCCCCAATGACCTTCGATTTGAAATATTTGAATCCCTTAGTTTTCTAATGTTTTTTGCAGCTTATCATATTAACAGCAACGGATTTTAGCAATATAGTATCCCATATTTACTTCAAAGTAAACAATAACAATTTTAGGCCAAAAAACTGGTTTTCTGGCCATAACTTTTGTGTTAATTAGTTTAAAATTAAAACCTTAGACAAATTTTTAGAGACGTCTAAGACGAACCCAAATATGTAGATTTCGTATAAGTAAGATCTTTCACAGCAATCGAGATACGAAAAAAGTGTTTTTTTAGACAATGTTTAAAACAATCATAAATAAATAAGTATTCATTTTTTTCACAATCCGGTAGACAAAAATGGAGATAAAAGATTGAAGAACCGATAGCCGCTTGTCTTATAATTCTATATGTAGTGCAAAAGTAGGAGATACGATTCAAAACTTGTTAAAAATCGATGAAAACCTCAGGTGGCCCCTTAAGCAATCTTTAGAAATCTATTGTCGCTGAAAACCGATGTTTTCTTTACAAATCCCACGACACACAAACATGACAAGTTGACGTGTGTTTACAATAACTACTCACGAATGGCTCGATCCATATAAAACAAATCGGCATGTTTGTTTGTATGGGCCGGATATGGGCCGGATTTAACAAAAACACCGGCCGTTGATTTAATCAAACGATAACTCCGCGTGAAAATATTGTGTTTCAAAATGAAACAAGTATTTTGTCACACCGAGCTAGAATACAAGGTGAGTTTTAATAGGTATTAAAGAAAGGTAGGGTAAGGCGCCAACCTCCACAATTATGTCCTAAAATAGACTTCTACAGTCTACGACAAATTGTCACTCCGAAATCATGGAGACTATATAAAGGAGCCAAATCTCTATGTATGAAAAGTGTCCATCAAAAAACAGTAATTATAGGCGGCGCCACCATACACCGAAATACTACCAAAAAAAACCTACTTAATTTGGTCGGGTTATTTGTTGCCTTATATGGTTCATGTTATACTCATGTCCCAGAGTCTAACTAGCGCCACCGGAGAGATTAGGAACTATTATTTAAAGCTGAAAGCGGTCACTTTTGCAACAATTCTGCCATAAGAGATTGCGATCCTCTCTATACCATCCATATCCGAAATGCTACTGATCATGGAGACTATATAAAGAAGCCAAATCTCTATGTATAAAAAGTGTCCATCAAAAAACAGTAATTAGGCGGCGCCGTCATACACCGAAATACTACCAAACACAACCTACGTAATTTGGTCGGGTTATTTGTTGCCTTATATGGTTCATGTTATACTCATGTCCCAGAGCCTAACTAGCGCCACCGGAGAGATTAGGAACTATTATTTAAAGCTGAAGGCGGTCACTTTTGCAACAATTCTGCCATAAGAGATTGGCATCCTTTCTATACCATCCATATCCGAAATGCTACTGATAATGACGCCGGCTGTCAATGACACTGTGCGAGAAGGACCGAAAAAATAATTATGCGGGTGCGACGTAGACATAGTATATACCTCGTATATACAAGTAGTTATAGACGCGCCACCGAGCGACCGGGGGTAAGAGAAAGAATATTCATATAAAATTTGGGCAGCAGAGGTTTTTTTCTCTTTCACTCTTATAAATTTCGGTATTTCGCCATCGCCTCCTACCTATGATGCCACCCGGTCGGTGATAAGGACAAAGCATGGCTTCTCTTTCCTGTTATAGGAATCGCAATAAGATTATCTTTCTCTATCAAAGAGTGTCAGGCCCTCGGGGTGCGATTAGGATTAGAGATAGGAGTAGGCGGGGTCAATGTAGATACGAAATTTCTTGTGCTTAGCGTCCTGTCGCAAACCGCGTTACGCAACGTAGTACGTAGGGTAGGCGAACAACACGCGAACGCGAAACGGAGCGATGCGGCGCAAGGTGAATCAATCCTTTGATACCTATAGAAGTGTCCTACGTGGGCGATCTCGTTGCGAACGCGAACCCGACACGCCGCGTGTGGATCTTTCTGTATTGCCTAAAATCACAAAAAAAAGGTTGTAGCATAGGAACTTTGTATGTTATTGACCACAATGTACACTACCGATTCCTTCGCAGTAACGGAGTTGAGGATGACTCACGTTAGACCGGGCCGTGACCGGGCCGAAGCTTCCGGCGCTTCGTTTTCGATGGAAGGCATCACGTGATCACCTGCCATGTCATAGAAAAGTAAGCGCCGGAAGCTCCGGCCCGGTCACGGCCCGGTCTAACGTGAGTCATCCTTTAAGGTCTACCGTTTAGGGCCACTTGCACCATCCCACTAACCCGGGGTTAACCAGCTAATATTGGACTTACCATGGCTACCAGTACAATTTAACACTGAGTTAACGGCTTAACCGGTTAACCGGTTAACCCCGGGTTAGTGGGATGGTGCAAGTGGCGCTTACAGACCGGCAAGAAATTCTAGAAATTTATTGTGTGCGCCACTGAGCTTCAAGTGCTTAAACAGGCAACACGTGATCCAAACATCCATACACCCATCTCCTTTTTCCAGGTAAGTGTGTCCCTTACGTTTATTACTTGACATTTGCCGTTGACATGTAGCCTCAATTAATACATTAACTATTAGCTAAACAGTACACTCCTTTTTTTGGGCAGTCGTGTATATAATTATACCAAAACACTACGTATTTCGTCAGTAATTGTACATCGATGCCTTAATTTATCAATATAAAGTTGTTTATGAAAGATACTTGTAGTGTATGTACAAGTTTAGACGGTGAAGTACTTGTCTCAAACATCATGTCATACACATCAAAGAGGTCCTATACCTGTCTCGGGCATGCATAGCGCGCGTAACGATATTGGGTCTGTGGTGACAGCTCGAGAGAGCAACTCGCGGGAGTGCGGGGTGAACATGTGGAACGTGCGCGGCTGTGTATGTTAGCGAGCCAGGATGTAAGGAACACTCAACGGCATATACAACATTGGCGACGAGTCGAAAAACCGTGAGTAATAATCGAATTTAGTGATAACAAAGTGGTTTTAGCTTACACGCTCAGGCGCCGAAGCAACCATTTAAAAGAAGGAAAGAGATGAATAGACATATTAGACGTCAATTTTGGGAAGATCTGTCCCAAAATACTTTAGTTAAGTTCAACTCGACATCGTAAAGAATGATTTCATTGATGTTTAGTAGTGTAAAAAGTTCAAATTTAGCTTTCGAAAGAAATGTTATCATCAATCTGTCACTGTTTGTGATGAAAACTGCAGATTCTTGATTATAACAGTTTATTCGGAAATTTACATGCTCGACTTATATTTCTTATTAATTTTGAGGGATGCGCGCGCGCGATCGTGTTGGTGGTTGTATCGGCTATGGCGCGGGGCCGTCCCCCGCGCCCTTCTTTCCCCTCTGTCGCCTTACGCAGTAGGACCGGTCCTGGACATCCTCCCCGCCCTTGGAAGGACTTGCAGCTTCTTCCAAGACATCAGACTCCTCCGTTGTGGTTGGCAAAGGGCAGACTTTGTTGACGCCTCGCCGTTCAACGCCTCGGTAAGTCAGAAAATCAGCGACTCTGGCCACTCCGTCGTCGCCGGGGTAAAGCTGCTGAACTCGGCCGAGTCTCCATTTAAGTGGTGGTAAATTGGGTTCTTTGAAGACCACTAGATCCCCTTTCTTAAGGTTTATCTGCCGGGAACGCCATTTTGTTCTTTGTTGCAGTTCGGCCAGATATTCTTTTCTCCATCTCTCCCAGAAGTTGCATCGGAGCTGTTCGACCAACTGGTACCTTGTGCGAATCTTCATGTTTTCAGGCTTCTGCGGGCTTGGTAGTGACGTCAGTGGCCGCCCAATGAGGAAGTGCCCTGGGGTCAAAGGAGAAAGGTCGTTTGGGTCAGGTGATAAAGGAGTTAGGGGTCGGGAGTTAAGGATCGCTTCAATTTGAGTGAAAAGCGTGCCTAACAACTCGTATGTAAGACTAACATTCCCTGCTATCCGTTTAAGATGGAATTTGGCACTCTTTACGCCAGCCTCCCAAAGGCCGCCAAAAGTTGGAGAGTATGGGGGATTGAAAACAAACTTTATGCCCCTATTGGTCGCAAAGTCAGTTATGCTACTTCGGTTTGACTGCAACACTCTGCCTAACTCATTGTTTGCTCCGACGTAATTTTTGCCATTGTCACAGCAAATGTAATCAGGTTTACCTCTTCTAGCGATAAATCTCTTAAGGCAAGAAATGAAAGCTTGGGTTGTGAGATCACTGACCGTCTCAAGGTGCACAGCTTTAGTAGAGAAACAAATAAAGATGCACAGATAGCATTTTGTGGTTCTACTGCCGCGACCTGTTTTGCTGGCAATCATGAAAGGGCCAGCAAAATCGGTTCCAGTAACCTGGAAAGGATAGGATTGAGTTACCCTAGTCGTAGGTAGGTTACCCATGAATGGTTCCATCGTCTTACCTTTCATCCTGACACAAGTGACGCATTTATGCACAATGCTTCTAGCTAGTGTTCTACCGCCAATAGGCCAGTATGTTTCTCTGAAAGAGCTGAGAAGCAGTTGAGGACCAGCATGAAATAACCTTAAGTGCTCACTTGACATCAGGATTTTGGTAAGACGATGGTTTGATCGCATTAAAATGGGGTGCTTGGCATCGTAATTAAGGTTCGCGTGTTTTAACCGACCACCTACTCGCAGCAGTCCCTTTTCATCAATAAAGGGAGATAATTGTAGAACATTGGACCTTTTAAGCGACTTGTGTTCTTGAAGTGCATTTATCTCAAATCCAAAGGACTCTTGCTGAGCGGTTTTAAGAAGGAAGGTAAGAGATTGATGGAGTTCAGTTTCATTAAGAGAACCCACCGTTTTGTTTTTATGATTTCTGCAGTTATTTATGAACCTAAATACATATGCGAATGCTCGTTGAAGGCGTAAAGGATTAGAGAAATTTTCAAATTTTATAAATTTTGGATTATCGGTTCGGACATGATGGACCTTGATTTCAGGCAATTGAGTTTCTGAATGCCCAGTTACCTGCTGAGGCCATTCACATTCAGGTTTTGACAGAAACTTAGGACCGTTCCACCACAGCGCAGAATCAACAAGCGTGCTGGGTTCAATGCCTCGAGAAGCCATGTCCGCTGGATTAAGGTCAGTCGGTACATGTCTCCATGATTCGCGTTCTGTCAATTCATGGATTTCATTAACTCTGTTGCAAACGAAAGTTTTTAAGAGTTTTGGCTGAGTTTTAATCCATCCTATGGTTATTGATGAATCAGACCAAAACGTTCTAGTGTCAACTTTGCACCGCAAAGCTTCACAAGCCTTTGTTGCAAGCCGCGCTCCTAAAAGAGCAGCACATAATTCCAGCCTAGGAATAGTAACCGGTTTCAAGGGAACAACGCGCGTTTTGGCGCATAATAGGTGGATGCTTACGTTGCCTTCATCGTCAATTGAGCGTAAATACACACAAGCAGCATACGCGTCTTGTGAGGCATCCACGAAACAATGAAGATCTGTGGAGACAGGAGAAGCGCACAGAACAGACCTGGGGATTGAAAGTGCAAGCAACACGTCTAAGTTTTTTATGATCCTGTCCCACGTCCTTTTTATGCTTTTTGGAACGTCTGCATCCCATTCTAATTTAAGTTCCCAAAGCTTCTGTAACAGAATCTTAAGTGTTATTGTGCACGGGCTTAGCAAACCTAAAGGATCGAAGATCTTACATGTATTCGATAGAATCATGCGTTTGGTGACTTTATGATCAGTTTCGTTTATGTTGATTTCGAATCTGAGAGTGTCAGTACTGGGTGCCCACAATACTCCCAGTACACTTGACTCTTTTGACAAATTGTGAGAGTCAGATTCTGTGGCTTCCTGAAATATTTCTGGACAATTTGTCTTAAATTTGTGTATAGGAAAACCAGCAGAGTTAAGGACCTCGGTAACCGTCTTTAGGATGTGAGCTAGTTCGCCCTCCGTCGCGGCACCTGTCAAGAGGTCGTCGACGTAAAAGTCGTTTTTTATTACTGTAGAGACGACAGGATCAGAACATTCCATTGCTAACTGAACCAAGCACCGGGTGCTTAAGTAAGGTGCACATGCAGTACCGTATGTTACTGTGTTCAGCTGCAGAGTTTTAAGAGGCATGTTATCCTGCTCTCTCCATAAAATAAGCTGGAGATGTCTTTGTGACTCATCTACCATGATTTGTCTATACATTTTTTGAATGTCACCAGACAACACGTACTTATGCTGGCGGAACCGAATGAGTATGTTGAACAACTCATCCTGGACTACGGGGCCAACGTGCTGAATGCTATTAAGTGACTTGTTTGAGGATGATTTCGCTGACGAGTCGAAAACGACGCGCAAGCGCGTAGTTTCGCTGCGCTCACGAATCACAGCGTGGTGGGGCATAAAGTACCCGAATTGAGGCCTGCTGATCTCAGTTAAGTGACCTAGCTCCTCATATTCACGAATAAATTTGCAATACTCATTTTTAAAGTGAGGATCTTTATTAAGTTTTTTCTCAAGGCTGTAGAAGCGCTTTTCAGCCATGCTGTAAGAGTCACCAAGAGCTACCTCTGGAGTCTCTTTAAAGGGCATGAGAACTGAGAATCTACCATCATCAAGGCGCTTCGTGGTTGCAGTAAAGTATTGTTCACAGAATTCGTCATCAGCTGACAAAGTTGGTTTTGAGGTTGGAACTTCTTCAAGGCTCCAAAACTTTGCCAGTTGATCACTGATTTCTTTTGTGAAGTTACAATATACTTGACGCTTTGGTCGCAGATCGGTAATGTAACGACGACCTGCCACCATCCAACCTAACGTGGTTTCGACAAGCAGCGGCTTTGTTGGGCCTAGCTCTATTTTATTGTAACACAAGAGATCATAGAACAACTCTGCACCTATTAGTATATCAATTTCTGAAGGGCGGAAGAAGTTAGGATCCGCCAGTTGAATGTTTTTAGGTAAGTTAAGTTCTGCTACATTTATTGGGGAATTAGGGAGTGTCCCTGTAATATCAGGAACCACTAGACATTTAAGACGTGTGCCGAAATCATTTACACATGATTGTATCGTCACTTCGCAGCTATCGTATATGGGAGTTTGCTGTTTCATTAAGCCGAATATACATGATGTATCCGTACCATTACTAACGTATCCGAGTTTTTCTTTCAGGTTTGTCGTGATGAAGCATGGTTGACTACCCCCGTCGAGGAACGCACGTGCAAGGTAAGTACGATTATTTTTAGGATTTATGACTTTGATGATGGCGGTGCCAAGGACAACTTCACCCGAAGAACAAGCCGGCAGGGACACAGGTGCGTAGCTACAATGAGTTAAGGTAGTACTTGTTTCAGGTTTGTGACTATCTACATGCAATAATGTATTATGTTTGCTTTTGCAGGTCTTACATGTACCCAAAATCCGACATTCATTTGTTGCGTGACCCCTGCGCAGACAATTGGAGCAAAGTTTTAATTTAGAAACTTCATCACATCTTATTTCAGGTGACAGCTGCTTGAAGGAAGGGCAATCTATAATCCGATGCTGCTGATTACAGTAAGGACACGAAAATGTCGGTTTGGCGCTAGCAGAGGCAGCAAAACTTTTTAATGGTTTATTATGAGGGTATTCTTTATTTTTAGGTTCAGATTTCTGATTATTCTTAAAGAAATTAGATTTACTTTCGCGTTTGTCGCTTCTGCTGATCGCCATTGTCTCAAGAATATCAGCACGGTTGCGCAAAAACTGCATAAAATCGGATAAGGCCGGTAAGTCCTTGAACGTATTTTTATGCTCCTCCCATTTAGTGAAGGTAGTTGCATCTAATTTAGTAGACACTAAGTATATGATGAGAACATCCCATTTGTCAGTGGGCTGCTCTAGAGTATCAAGCGCTCTTAAGTTTTTTGACACATAGTCTATCATGAACCGTATTGCTTTGTGGGACTCATTTGAGATGCATTCTATTTCGAATAACGCTTTTAAGTGGTTATTGATAAGAACCTTTTTGTTATCATATCGTTCACGTACTAATTCCCACGCAACAGTATAATTTTTTGAGCTAAACTCTAATGATTTGATTATTAAAGCCGCACCTCCCTCCAATGATGACCTCAAGTAATGGAATTTATTTATGTCCGATATGGAATCATTGGAGTGAATTAACGACTCAAAAGTGTCTCTAAATTCAAGCCATTTCAAATAATTTCCGTCATAAGTAGGTAGTTTTATAGTGGGTAGTTTGATATTTGAGTTATGATGATGATGACTACACGTACTTGAACATGCCGAGCGAGCAGAGTGAAGGCTCCCTTCCTTTTCGTCATGAACTTTAAGACGCATGTCCAGTATATGCTGAGCTAAAGATAACGTGCTATAAAAAACGCTTTCAAAATGATCCACCTCACTGTCATCTTCCTCAGACGAAGACATTTCAATTTGAGACTGAACTTCATTAAACTCAAACAACAAGTTTTCAATTCGTTCTAAACGAAATTTCAATTCTTTAAGTTTTAAGTCACTTATTTCCTCTTGTTTACATGCATTTAAGACAGAAACATAATCTTTGAATCGTGTTAAACGACCCTTAATCGTGCCCCGTAATTTAGTTAACTCTTTCATTTTCTTTCCATCAGAATCAGCGCCAGAAGTATCAGTCATTTTTAAGGCTAACAACGTAACGTAATTAATGAGTTAAGCAAAGTAAAATGTGCATCAAACCAGTTAAAATCAAGTAGCAGCCGCGCGCCGTGTAGACACGGTGAGACACCGTGCCGTGTGAGGTGCGCTCTGATAACGCGAGCGACTCGACACGCTGTGACACGGTGCCGCGCCGTGCGATTCACAGTGCGCGATGACAATGCAGGTAGCAACTGCCACTTGCCGTTATGTAAGCGATCCGCCTGGAATGTTCGGCGAAAATAATTAGCAAAAATGGGTTTATTACAATTATGTTTACGATTGGTTTTACCTTTAAGCGAACAGATAAGGTATCGAGCAACTTATAGGGGCACAAAGAAAGTTTCCTTTTAGAAATAAGTTATTTTAAAATAAAATGTAATTTACGAATTTGAGTAGCCTTTTTTCAAACAAAGAATTATAAATACATTATATATATTTTTAATGTCACGAAAACGCTGCGCTTGTAATTATAATGTATTAATATTTACGTGCAAATTGAGCGTTTAGCTAGAAATTAAGGTATTTAAGCATTTATTTACCCTCGTAGCATTAAGCAGTGCTTGATTTTAAGTAAGCACTTTTAAATAAAGGCTAGCGGAGCGGAAATAATGCAACTGCTTACGAATATTAAGAGCTAAACCACGTAAAAATTATATAAGCACCGTGGTGTACATGCAAAAAAGAAATTAAGTTCTAGATTAACACGACACTTAGTGCACAAAGAATATTAGTGTTACACACTCGCAATCAAACTCGCCGATCATACAAGCTTGAAGAGGGAATATTTTTAGGAAAAAAAAGAAAGGATTGGGCTACTCATCTGCAATAACGCTGACTCGCTGCGATGTAGGTACCACTATTCACTGATGTCGCTTAATATCCAGCCCAGCTCGTCGATGCGTTGTATGGCGGAGTTCAAATTACGTCCGTTAAATATTAACGGGTTTTTGTTTAACATGTAGTTTCCTTCTTTATTTCTTATGTGTCCTGTCACGGTCGCCACTTTTGTTTGTGATGAAAACTGCAGATTCTTGATTATAACAGTTTATTCGGAAATTTACATGCTCGACTTATATTTCTTATTAATTTTGAGGGATGCGCGCGCGCGATCGTGTTGGTGGTTGTATCGGCTATGGCGCGGGGCCGTCCCCCGCGCCCTTCTTTCCCCTCTGTCGCCTTACGCAGTAGGACCGGTCCTGGACAGTCACTTTTTACTGTGGTAGTAAATACAGTTCTACCAACTGCTGTGCCGTATTCATTTATGTTGCTGTTATGTTGGCAAACTTATGTAATTGTACATCTGTACGAAAACAGTATTGCCAACCGTAGTTTTGGCGCGAGAACAGAGCGTATTGTATCATTTGTATCTATGGCTTGTGTCAAAGAAAAAAAAACCGGAAAATTTGCTAACAAACGGTTTACGCTAAGCTTTTCAGGTGCAAGATCTAAGAAAATATTTGTTATTACACTTATTACTACAAAATATAAGCAGAAGATTGCGGCGAGTACAGTACGGAATAGCACAAACATATTAACAATCAGGTAAGTTGTCAAACTATAAGAAAATAATACAAGATTGTGACATGGACATTGACTGAAAGATTAGATTTCGTTTTGAGAAAATGTTGGCTTTGTCGGATAAGTCGTGACAAGATTGTCTTTGCGGGGACTCTGCCTTGATCACGCAGCGGCATTGTTTGTGAAAAGGACCTGGCAATTGTCAGTTAAGTTGTGATAAGGATTGTCTTTGCGGGGACTCTGCCTTGATCACACAGCGACTTGTTTGTGAATGGACCTGGATATTGTCGGCTAAGCCGTGGTAAGGATTGTCTTTGCGGGGACTCTGCCTTGATCACGCAGCGATTTGTTTGTGAATGGACCTGGATATTGTCGGCTAAGCCGTGGTAAGGATTGTCTTTGCGGGGACTCTGCCTTGATCACGCAGCGACATGTATGTAAATGAACCTTGATATTGTCGGCTAAGTCGTGGTAAGCATTGTCTTTGCGGGGACTCTGCCTTGATCACGCGGCGACATGGATTGTAAAAATATACTCTACTGGTTAAGTCGTGACAAGATTATCCTAAAGGGGATTCTGCTATGTTTGCGCTCTGGTATTGTCAGACTTTTGATTAGACCTCTGGTAGCAAATTAGTAATTATGAGGGAATATATATTATTAGGGCTTAATATTTGGGATCTGCAAATATGTAGGCTCTGAAGGCGGAGCTGTGAAACAGGACTAATTTGATAATTTGTTTTTAGGCGGTCACAATGGCACGTTCAGGGGCCATGGCGCTGACGCTGGACAAGTTTGAATGTGGAGGTGAACCAACTTCCTTGGGAATACGATGGGAACGTTGGAAGAGAGCACTCCGAATATATATAGATGCAGCGGGCATAGAAAAAAGTGAAAAGAAGAGAGCCAGTCTTCTTCATTTTGGGGGACAAGAATTGCAGGAGATTTTCTTCAATATCCCAGATCCAGATATTGAGGAGGGAGGACCTAGAAGAGATGTGTTTGAAATTGCATTAGCAAAGCTAGACTCTTACTTCTCACCAAAACAAAGTAAAGTGTATGAAAGACATTTATTCAGACAATTGAAACAAGAAATTAACGAAAAATTTGAGAAATTTTTAGTACGATTAAGGCAGCAGGCGGTCAAATGTCAATTTCATAATGAAGAGGAAAACATAATAGACCAAATTATTGAAAAGGGCTCCTCAAGCGAATTGAGAAAGAAGATTTTACGCGCAGGGGACGACATGACCTTAGAAAAGATAATCACGGTGGCCAATTCTTTGGAAGCCGTGAACAGGCAGCTGGAAGATTTTGACGACAAAGCGGCAAGCAAGGAAGGAGTAAATCGAATAAGTATAAATAAATAATAATAAATAAAAAGCCTTTTATTTCTGGGATGAAACTTAATCTAAATTTTTCTAAATGTCTTATATCTAATGATCACTCCAGAACCCTCCTAAGAGGTATAGGCCTCTTCCAGAATCTGCCATTTTCTTCGGTCTTGGGCCTCCCATATCCAGTTGGCCCCCACTGTTTTAATTATGTCGTCCGACCATCGTGCCAATGGCCGTCTTCTCTTCCTCTTTCCGTCTGGACCTTTCCAGGCCGTTGTGTGAAAAGTCCACCTCTCGTCTTGGAGTCTGGCAACATGGCCAGCCCATCTCCATTTTTGTTTCTGGGCCTGGCTTAGTGCATCTATAAGCTTAGTTTTTTCTCGGATTATGGAATGTCTGATCTTGTAAATTTTTCTTATTTTAAGTATACTCCGTTCCATGCCCCTTTGGCATGAAACTATGGTCCTTTTGGCCTTTGAAGTGAATTTCCATGTTTGGCATGCATAGATCATTGTTGGGAGTATGCACATATCCATTACCTTCTTCTTAAGCTTGATAGGTAGGTCGCTTTTTAGGGTTTCTTTTAGACTCCAGTACTTATTCCAGGTGTTTTTAGTTCTTCTCTCAATTTCCTGTTCGTTTGCATTTGGGTTGAAGCTTACTTGTTTTCCCAGGTATATGTATTGGTCGACATACTCTATATTTTCATTTTTTATAGTTATCTGATTTTTGTTGCTATTTGACATAACTTTAGTTTTGCTATAATTCATTTCAAGTCCAACTTTTTTGCTCTCTATGTTCAATGTGTTCATCATATATTCTAAGTCTTTACTACTTCTTGCAAACAGGGCCAGATCATCCGCAAATCTTAGATGTGTCAGGTTTTTTCCTCCAATATTTATGCCAAGTGATTTCCAATCTAGCTGTCTGAAAACTGATTCTAGCACGGCTATAAAAATTTTTGGGGATAGTGGGTCTCCCTGCCTTACCCCTCTCTTAATGGGAAATGATGGGCCAATTTTGTCAAGTTGTATTTTGCTGGTACTATTCATGTAAATCTTTTTAATTACTGCTATGTAGGTGTTGTGAACTTGTTGGTTTTCTAGTGTTTCCCAAATGGCTGAATGTAGTATGGTGTCAAAAGCCTTCTTGTAATCAATATAGGCTATATAAAGTGGTGTGTTGAATTCTTGGTGTTTTTCTATGATTTGTTCCAACGAGTGTATGTGGTCTACTGTTGAAAAACCCCGTCTGAAGCCCGCTTGTTCAAGTGGTTGGTGTCTATCTAGGATGGTGCTTATTCTTTTTTCTATAACTGATGAAAAGAGTTTGTATAGGATGGGCATTAAACTTATCGGTCTATAATTGTTAACATCGTTAGGATTCCCTTTTTTGTAAAGCAGTATTATGTTTGATTCTGACCATTGACTTGGAATCTCTATAGTTTTCAATATAAGGTTAAATAGGAATGTCAGTGGAGTACACAGGAGAGACTCTGCGGCTTTTATGGCTTCGTTGCTCAGGTTGTCTGGGCCTGGGCTTTTGTCAAGTTTCAGAAGTTGGATGGCCTTTGATACTTCGTTCTTCGTGATATTTTCTAATTCATCTTGTTGTTGTATGTTGTTGTTTTGCAGAGTTGTATGATCTTGGCTTGTACTTATATTTGTGTTCTCATATTCTTTTGTGTTATATAAATCTTTGTAGAATGCTGTGGCTACGTCCAAGACTTCTTTGCGGTTATGAGCTGTTGTTTGCTGGTTTGCTAAACTTTTAATCCAGGTTTTGTGTGTTTGTAATTGTTTATAAGCCTTTTTTAAGCTGCTTGTTTGGGTGAGATGCTTTTCTAGTATTCTAAGTTTATAGTTCTTGTAGTCGTTTTTGATACATTTATTTGTTATTTTGTATAACGCCCTAAGCTCGTTTTTCATGGACCGTGATTTTGGTTTCGTTTTTTGTAATTGCTGTCTGCGGGACAACAGTGCTTTTGTTCGTTCTGACAGAGCCAGGTTTTCTTGAGATTCCTGACTTGGTCGTTCAATTTGTTGTATGCTGGAGTATATTGCGTTTGTTAGGCTATCATAGTATGTTTGTACAGTGTTGTTTCCTTTGTGGTCTGGGGCAAGAAGGTCCGGTATGTATTTAGAAAGGTTCAATTTGTATTTCTCTATATTCTCTGTTTTACATAGTGTTGATTTGATGTTTATTTTGCTGTTGAACTGGGATCTGCTCTTTCTAGTAGAATGAATGTTGATAGTAGACCTGACCATCTTGTGGTCCGATGGGTAGTTTATGTTTAGGACTTCAACATTTTGGAACATTTTTGGTTGGTTTGTTAATATGTAGTCTATCTCGTTCTTTATTTTTCCATTTGGTGAGCACCAGGTCCATTTGCGATTTGGTCTTTTTTTGAAGTATGTATTCATAATTGACAGTTGATTCTCAAATGCAAATTCCACCAGTTTCTCACCTCTTGCATTTCTTGTTCCATACCCATTGTTTTTTATTATCTTTCTCTCTTCTTGTAGTCCCTGGCCTACTTTAGCGTTAAAATCACCCATTATTATAATGTTTTTATAGGCCATTTCCACTGCTGTGTTTAGGGTATCATAGAATTTTTGAATTTCATCTTCGCTTGCTGCTTCGGTTGGGGCGTATACTTGTATTATAGATAAAAACTGTTTTTCAAAATTTAAATTTATTATAGCCACTCTTTCAGATAGGCCAGTGAAGCTTTCTAGGTTTTGTTTAATATGTTTTTTGAGGAGGAAACCTACTCCAAACTGGCCTGGTGTTTCCCCTTTATAGCATAGTATATAGTCTTGATATTCGTCTATAGAATCCCCTAGTCTCCTCACCTCTGCTAATCCTATAATATCATGTTTAACTGTTTCTATTGCTTTTTTTAATTCTATTAATCTTTCATAACTGGATAGTGTCCTAATGTTGTAAGTCGCTATGTAGAGATTGTTGTTGTTTATATTGTTTATATGTTTTTGTTTGGTTTGGTGTTCTTTGGTTTCTGGAAGGTTGCGGTCGTTTTTCCCCACGGCGACCACATTCCGGCTTGGGGAAGGTTTTTGTGCTTGTTGTTCCTTGGTTGTGGTTGTTTTTGTCTTGTTTGTCCTCCGGGGACTGGTGCGTGTTAGTTGCTATAAGTTGTTGTTTTCTGGTTGTGGGATTTCGTTTGTACTTAAAATGGGACTGGGACTAGGACGGCTTGAGAACTCGACTTCCCCGGTTTTGTTGATCTTGTTAAGAGCTATGTTTCTAACATATTCTTTGTTCAGGTGTGCTTGTTCAGGCGTTTTTGATGGGGAACGTTTCCTTTTTTCCTGGCCTCTCCCTGTGTTTGATTTCTTCTTTATTATTAACTTGTCATAACGGATGATTGCTAGATTTCCTTTTTTTATTTCGTCTTGTTGTGCCATCTTCAACTCGTTCCTAATTTGGAGAATATCTTTTGGAATCGAATAAGTACGAAGCAAAATAATAACAATGCCAAGAGATTTAAAGAACCATGTCAACGATGTGGAAGCCGTTCTCATGTAAAGTGCCCGGCAATTGATAAAGAATGTTTTAGATGTAAGCGTATAGGCCATTTCCAGCAAATGTGCCGTAAAAGAAAAATTGCTGATGATAGGAGTGTCAACATTAAGAAATTCAAAAGTAATAAAGAATCTCAGGACATTAACCAAATGACTTCACAAGTATCAGAAGAAATACAATATGTCTTCAATATTGACAATGACGATACTATTGAATGTGAAATTGGAGGAGTCAAAATAAACATGTTGATTGATTCTGGCTCCAGAAGAAATTTGATAACTGAAGAAACCTGGGTAGAAATGAAAAAAAGTAAAGTCCTGATTTATGACCAAAACAATGATATGGATAAGACATTTGTACCTTATGGGAGTACAACTCCGCTATCCCTACAAGGCACATTTAAAGCAAAAATAAGAATTGGAAGTCAAACTCAAGAAGCTACTTTCTATGTTATTACTAAGGGCACAAGAGACCTATTAGGCAGGGATACAGCAAAACAGTTGGGTGTCCTTAAATTAGGCTTAGAAATTAACCAGATTCAAGAAGAAACATTTCCTAAAATTAAAAATGTCTTGATACATATACCCATAGACGATACTGTCCCACCTGTAACACAGCCACTCAGAAGGATTCCTATACCATTGGAAAAAAAAGTTGAAGAAAAGTTAGAAGAATTAATTAAGAGAGATATAATAGAAGAAGTATCAGGCTCATCTAAATGGGTATCTCCAATTGTACCAATTTTAAAGGAAAATGGAGACCTTCGATTATGTGTAGATATGAGAAGGGCAAATGCAGCCATAATGAGAGAAAACCATCCCTTGCCTACAATGGATAAGTTGCTACCCCAGGTACGCGATGCCAGGTACTTTAGCAAGTTAGACATCAGAGATGCTTTTCACCAATTAGAACTTCACCCAGATTCCAGACATATTACAACATTCATCACCGGCCAAGGCATGTACAGGTACAAACGGTTGATGTTCGGAATCACTTGCGCCCCTGAGATTTTTCAAAAAACAATAGAGAAAATGTTACTTGGCTGTGAAGGGGTCATAAATTTTATGGATGACATATTGGTTTATGGCAGAGACAGAGAAGAACATGATGCAAGGCTCCAACAAGTAATAACCGTGTTAAATGATAACAATGTAGTATTAAAACAAGAAAAATGTATAATCGGAGTCACTAAAGTACACTTTTTAGGACATGAGCTATCAATGGAAGGTGTAAGGCCATTGCAAAAGTATTTATCGGCGATTCAGCAGTTCAGGGCACCTAAGACTGTTGCTGAATTACAGAGTTTCATGGGTTTGGTGAACTACGTTGGCAGGTGGATACCCAACCTTTCAACTGTAACAGAGCCGATGAAAGTACTTCTGCGGAACAGGCCTGGAAAAAATATGAGCCTGCAAAATGACTGGGGATGTAAACAACAAACTGCTTTTGAAACACTGAAACAAGCAATCAGCAACATACCTACATTAGGCTACTACGATGTTACAAAAAAGACCGTTGTGATTGCTGATGCGAGTCCTGTGGGTCTCGGTGCGGTTTTGGTACAAATTAACAATAATGAACCCCGAATTATTGCCTTCGGCAGTAGAACTTTGACTGACTGTGAAAGAAGATACTGCCAGACTGAGAAGGAGGCACTTGCTTTGGTATGGGCAATAGAACATTTTCATATATTTTTATATGGTAAACAATTCGACCTGATAACAGACCATAAGCCATTAGAAGTAATTTTCGGACCTAAGTCAAAACCCTGTGCAAGAATAGAAAGATGGATCCTGCGACTACAATCATACAAATTTAAAGTCATATACAGACCAGGAAAAAACAATATTGCGGACCCATTGTCAAGACTCAATGACAATAATCTATCTAGCAGTGAGCCAATAGAGCACCATATACAGCAAATAGTGGAGTACATAAGACCTAGGGCTGTTTTGCTAAAAGAAGTGGCAGACCACTCAGAAAAGGATCCGGAAATACAAAAATTTAAAGCGGGACTGTACCAGAACAACTGGGATGAAGAGGTGAAAATATACAAACTATTTCAGACAGAGTTATGTTTTTATGAAGAGATTCTTTTGAGAGGTACACGTATAGTCATTCCAAAAGATCTTCGAAAGAAAATCCTTGAGGCTGCTCATGAAGGTCATCCAGGAATAGTCGCAATGAAGGCCCGGTTGAGAGCGAAAGTTTGGTGGCCTAGGTATGATAAAGAGGCTGAGAAGCTAGTTAAATCTTGTGCCGGATGTACATTGGTATCGGCTCCAAACCCGCCTAATCCCTTAAAGCGCCGTGAACTGCCAGATGAAGCGTGGAAGGACGTGGCTATAGATTTGCTTGGTCCGTTACCCAGCGGAGATCATATTCTGGTGATAGTCGACTATTTCAGCAGATATAAAGAAGTCAAAATATGTCGGAAGATAGACAGCACAGAAATGATAAAAAATCTCACTGAAATTTTCAGTCGTCTTGGTGACCCAGCAACCATCACAGCGGACAATGGACGCCAATTTATATCTGAAGAATTTAAAACTTTCTGTACAGAAAGAGGGATCATATTACACTCGACTATCCCATACTGGCCACAAATGAATGGAGAAGTAGAGCGCCAGAATAGAGATATTCTAAAGAGACTGCGAATCAGTCAGATAGAGAAAAAAGATTGGAAATTAGCCTTGTTGGAATATCTAAGAATGTACAATAGCACTCCACATTCTGTTACAGGCAAAACACCCTCAGAGTTATTTTTCAGGCGACAATTTAGAGATAAAATTCCCATGATTAGTGACTTGGGTCAAAACGGAGATATAGATTGGAAAAATAAAGATGTTGACATAGAGGTGAGGGATAAGGACAAAGAATTGAAAGAGAAAGGAAAGGAGTATACGGATGAAAAAAGAAAAGCTAAGGAATGTGAGTTAGTGCAGGGAGACAAAGTAATAATGAAAAATATGACAAAGGACAATAAGCTAAGCACACCATTTGGACCAACAGCTCTTACTGTAGAGAAGGTGACTGGAGGGGACGTAGAGGTCGTCAACGAGGAAACGGGCCAAAGGTATCGTAGGAACGTGGTCCATCTCAAAAGAGTAGATGGAGAGTGGCAGATTAACCTGATCATAGATTATTGAATTGCTTAGTTGATTTTTATATTGTAACAGTAGTTTGATTTGCATTTTAATACAGTCTTAATAGTACAGTTGGTTTCATTTGTATTATCTTGGAAGAGGTCTCTGAATTCATAAGGAAGGAGGGATGTAGTGTATGTACAAGTTTAGACGGTGAAGTACTTGTCTCAAACATCATGTCATACACATCAAAGAGGTCCTATACCTGTCTCGGGCATGCATAGCGCGCGTAACGATATTGGGTCTGTGGTGACAGCTCGAGAGAGCAACTCGCGGGAGTGCGGGGTGAACATGTGGAACGTGCGCGGCTGTGTATGTTAGCGAGCCAGGATGTAAGGAACACTCAACGGCATATACAACAATACTTATCCGTTGTTTTAGCATAACATTCATAGACATCGTTAATTCAGATCACGATCCGCCAATTTGAAGTTTTAAGGCCAACCGCTTATAAACACATTTAATGTTATCTCCCGAGTTTAACTGCGGATCCATGGTGGAGGCGAATGACTATCACGCTTTGAGTTGTTGTCGTTGTTCGGGAAGGTTGACGCGTCACCACGGTCTCAATGACATCGTAAGGAGCGCTTTAATATCCGCCAACATCCCCTGTGTCCCGGAGCCTTCGGGCCTCTGCCACACCGATGGTAAAAAAGGCCGGACGGCTTGACTTTGGTGCCGTGGCAGAGGGGTAAGTGCCTGTGCCTGCTATGGGACGCCACGTGCGTTAGTACACTTTCGCGACCTCACACCTATATCTATCTATTTATAACTTTTCACACCAGCACCACATGCTCGACATTGCCCAATTATATATGATGCAAACCTCACATAAAGTAAGTCATTATTGCTGTAGATCTCTATGGAACAATTCTTCATACGAATTCAAATCTCATTAGTAACCAGCGGGTTATAATAATGAGATTCAGTACCATGTTATGAGTGTTATGACCCGGCGGGTTATAATGAGATTTAGTACAACCCGGTGAAATTATAGTTGAACAAGCAAATCTTGTCAGTAGAAAAAGGCGCGAAATTCAAATTTTCTGTGGAACGATATCCCTTCGCGAATCGCGCCTACATTTTTTAAATTTGCCGCCTTTTTCTACTGACAAGATTTTCTAGACCAACTATAGAACTTATTTGAAATACGAACTGGCCACTACAAGCCATATACCTACGCAAAACAAAGAAAATAAATCAAGAGCCGCGAGCTCAGACCGCGAGTGTTGCAAAACGCTGCAGTATTAGATACTATTAGCAGGTTGACGTTAAAAGATTATAATTTGTACGTTTTTAATAAAACGTTATTTTTAGTCAGTAGCCTCGCTTTTTATTGCCTCGCAAAAGGTGAGAAAAGTGGAGTATTCACCTTTGGGATAAAGCTGTTTTCGTCTTGGGCGAGCTTGAATCCCTCGCTGCCTTCAGGACTTCATTTTAATTCCCTCGCTTCGCTCAGGAATTAACCCGTAACAACCTCGCTATAACGCACGGGAGTTAAATCTGGAGTCCCTCATTTACTCAGGATTCAATATCGCGCCTGTGACATAAAACAGTGCTTTTATCCCCTCGGTGTTATAATCTATTATTTTATCCTTAGATATGTAAAAGCATTATTCATTTAAAAACACGCAATGAAATGTTACTTGCCTTACTTAAAAGCTTGACACATACCTACTAATAATACATATGTAGATTCCCGGAACAAAAAGTATTCTATAGGTCCCTATATTAAGCTATTTACGTAGCCGTGAGCCGTGATTTAGTAACCAACATCAAAAAATACTTAACCAACCTATGATTATAATATTTTCACAATTAGGTAACTGAATGTATGCAATCGACACGGCTATCGCGTGCTAACATAATATACCTAACGTGATTTTAAATAGAACAAATAAATATGGTGTAAAAAATGTCCAAACTAATATTCTTATATACATACTCGTACTAATGCGAAAGTAACTGTCAGGCCAATTCGAACGTGAAACTGATATCAAACCGATATTAGAATCATATCAGTTAGCTGCCATTCTGTTGGAATAACATTTAATTTTGGGTACCTACAAGCTTTTATCGCTGACTTTGGTCAAATGAAAAACGTTTAAATAGTAGATTGTTAACCAAGGGATGAAAGGCACTCATTTCTGCCGAGGTATATTGCCGAGGTTTTTTTTTAATAGTCCGAGGCTGAAATGATGCCTTTCACCCGAGTTAAACACTCTACTTTTTATTTCGAATACGAGGAAAGTGAAATAAATGTGTTTTTTTAAACATAACTAAGTATATATTTTATAGTATTTCTTGAGAGTACTTTCAATTAACAATTTAGGCAAAAGTATCGTTATGTATGGAATGGAGAGTCCAATATCAGAATGGAAATTGTATAACAAATCCATTTAAACTCAAATTTAAGTTGCTTATTGTAAAATTAAAAAAAAACGTACTTCGAACGTAAAATGCTTTAGTGCAGACACGTCGTATCATTTTCTGCACACCTTTTAGATGACTCTCTTCCAGAGCTTGAGAAATGGAAAATAAATTATTACACACCATGCATGAAATAAATTATCCGAAAAACATAGATAGCAGTGTACCCGCTCTTCTAGAGCCGACTGGCATTATCAGAGATGATGGCAAGAGGCCCGATGGGATGTCCTTGGTTCCTTGGAGCTTGGGACGGATGTTGGTGTGGGATGCTACCTGCGTAGACACACTGGCACCGTCCCACCTCCAACGGACTAATGTAAAAGCTAATGTAAAACGGGCGGAGCGGCGGAAAGCGCCGAAATTTTAAAACGTAATAAATATAAGAGCCTCGGTAGAGAGTATCATTTCGTTCCATTTGGAGTTGAAACTCTAGGTCCATGGGGTCCCAGCGCGCATAAGTTGTTTGCAGAAATCGCGAAGCGTCTGGTTGACGTAACTGGTGACCGAAGAGCAGGCGGCTTTCTCGCACAACGTATCAGCATTGCGATACAGCGGGGAAATGCCGCCAGCATCCTTGGTACAATGCCTCAAGGGCCTATTTTAGATTTAAGATAGCAGTTATTTTTAAACACAATATCTATTTAATCAATCGGATTGAAGTATAAAAATAAGGTGAGTTGACCGTGACGTCATTGTGTAATGTTTTCATATAAATTGCATATTAGCAAATCGTTTTGACAGTTCTAAAAAAGAAACTGATTTGACTGGTAGGAGAATACAAGAGTCTTGGAGAATACCTACCTTATTGGGAGATGTTGACAGCTCTAGACACAAAATTGAAGAAATTTTAACCTTATGTAATTCTATTTTTAAATTTCTTCAATTTTATATAGGGAATTGACTGTATTAAAAAAAAATTACACTGCATGAAATAAAGCAACAGAAGATTAATAGAAAAACGTAGGCAGCAGTTATTTTTAGACACAATTTATATTTTAAAATTCGTAAAAAACTATAAAGAGTAGGTAATTTGATTGTGACGTCACGTGCTAATGCGTTTCATATAAATTCCATAGTAGCAAAATCGTTTTGACAGTTCGAAAATAGAAACTGATTTGACTAGTAGTCAAATACCATATTCTATTCTTCTTCCCGCCGTGTACCGAATTGTTATTTATCACCGCGGGCGGCTCAAGGCGTTGTTTACTAAAAGCCTCCTATCGAAATAGAATTATTTACTTTAAGGAAATTACTTACTGAATTAAAATGCTAAAATTGGACATAATATTTTTCTCTCGTAATGACTCAATTAAATAAATAAATAAATATTATTAGGACATTCTTACACAGATTGACTAAGTCCCACGGTAAGCCCAAGGAGGCTTGTGTTATGGGTACTCAACGATATACATAATAATATAAATACTTAAATACATAGAAAACACCCATGACTCAGGAACAAATATCTGTGCTCATCACACAAATAAATTTTTATGTGTATCCAAGTAGTAAACAAAATACCCGATGAGATCAAGTTGGAACCAAATGACTATTAGATTAGCCTTTATAAATGATGAACGACGTTTCTTCTGTATTATATTAATTTATTAAAGTAAGTAAAAGAAAGACACGAACAGCAAACTGCATGTTGAAAGAATAGACAATGCGCAAGCGAGAGCAATCAGTGTTGCTATATGTAATATCTTCCCTTTTTTGAAAAGAGAAAACTACGATCTTAGGATCTAAGTAACGTAAGTAACATTTTAATTTATTTCTTAAAATATTATATGAAACGGAACGCAACTGTCATATAAGTGACAATGGAGAAACAAAACGCATCTTGACTGACAGCTTGTCATAAACGTCATAATGAAATAACCAAATAAAATAAATAAACTGACAGTTCCGTTCTAGCTTGTAACTTGTAACAAACTATACTAAACTTATTCTAAATAACGTGCTGGCATTTTAACTACTCTACCAGAGCGCGTTCTTTTAAGTTCACTATTAATATTAGCACTAGAGTTGGTGCTAGTACTAGTATTAGATACAGGAACACTTACATTTTGATTTGTATGACTACTAACACTATGTTCTATATTTTCAGGTATCATCTCAAGACGAAGGAGAAACAGGTTTAAGAATGTGCTGACGACTTCTACGGAACTCACCTTGCGGCGATTGTATAATGAAGCTTCGTGGTTCACTACTACTGGCTTCTGAGATCATACCTGGAATCCAGATACTATTTGGCTTATGTTTAAAATACACTTTATCACCTTTCTGAACTTCTGGCAAAGATTTTGCATGATTGTTGTAATAAAGAGTTGTATAAGACCTTTGTTTTTCCATCTTTACTTTAAGCAGACTATTGTTGACTAATGCAGGTGACAACTGTAAATCAGAAACTGGAATCTTGGTTCGCAAGCTTCTAGACATGGATAACTGTGCAGGTGAATATCCTATCTTTTTTGGAGTGTTTCTATATAAAAGTAAAGCAAGATATGGGTCTGTGTTATCAGCCTTACATTTCTTTAGCATTAGTTTGACTGTGCCAATAGCACGCTCAACCATACCATTAGACCTGCTTAAGTAGGGACTAGAAGTATTAAGTTTAATGTGCCAATCTTTAGCAAAAGTCTGAAATTCTACAGAATTAAAAGGTGGACCATTATCCGACATCATAAATTCTGGTATGCCATGACGGGCAAAGATTGATTTTAAGTGAGTA
This sequence comes from Cydia strobilella, assembly GCF_947568885.1. Lineage (NCBI taxonomy): Eukaryota > Metazoa > Arthropoda > Insecta > Lepidoptera > Tortricidae > Cydia > Cydia strobilella. Next base: position 3,670,800 of record NC_086059.1, read on the forward strand.
ATAATTCTGTTAGCAGTTGTGCCTGTATTCAAAAGAGCAAGTTCAACATACTTAGAAAAGTAGTCCACAACAAGAAGGTATTTTTCATTGTCAAATTCAAAAATGTCAATACCGACTTTGTTCCAAGGCAAAAACTTATATTCATGATGTAGAATTGGCTCTCTTGTATTACCTCTACGGTAAGTAAGGCATGTATGACATTGATTAATGACTTTTTCTATATCATTTGCCATGTTTGGCCAATACACAGTGGTCTTAGCTAGCCGAATGCAACTGTTAATGCCTTGATGGCCCTCATGTGTCAAATTTATAATATTTTCTCTAATATCCCACTTCTGACACCATATTAGATTAGCCTTTATAAATGATGAAATTGACATGTAAATCTATGTCCTTCTCGAGGTCTGAAAGAGTAGTTTCTTTTAGGGCAGCTCGAGATAAAGTATCTGCAATATATAGATAACGACCCGGTTTATATATCACATTAAGCTCATATGGCTGAAGACGAAGCATAATTCTCTGCAGTCTAGCAGGAACATCATACAAAGCTTTTTTAAACAAAGTGATCAATGGCTTATGGTCTGTTTCTACTGTGACAGTCCTACCATATATGTACTGGTGGAATTTGGTACAACCAAATAGAATAGCCATAGCCTCTTTTTCTATTTGAGAATAATTTTGTTGACATTTAGTTAGTGAGGCAGATGCATATGCTATTGGTTGTTTGGAATGAAGTAAAACGGCACCAAGAGCATCCTTTGATGAGTCAACTGACATGGTTAGTTCTTTGGTTGGATCATAGTAAGTGAGAACTGGGGTACTACTAATGAGTTTCTTAATATTATTAAATTCAGTCTCATGCTGATGTAACCAGGACCATTCTGTTTCTTTTGATAACAAAGTTCTTAGAAGACTATTTTCTTTGGACAAGTTTGGAATGAATTGACTAAGGTAGTTAACCATACCCATGAACCTTTGCAGATCATTAACGCATGCAGGACTGGGCAGGTCACAAATGGCTTTAATTTTGGCTGGATCTACCTTTACACCTTCCTGACCAAAAATATGGCCCAAGTATTTAACTTCAGGAACACATATGACACATTTTTCTTTATTAAACTTAATATTTATTTCACGAGCTCTTTCTAAGACCTTTTTTAGAGTCTCGTTATGTTCCTCGATGGTCTTGCCATAGATAAGGAAATCATCCATCATTATCTTTACATTCTTGATGTCGTCAAACCTTTTTACCATTTCACGATGGAAGATCTCAGGAGCTGCATTGATTCCGAAGGGTAATCGTGTAAAATAATACCTACCGAATGGTGTAATAAATGTGCAGAGCCTGGAAGCTGCTTCCGACAGTGGCAGCATCCAAAATCCTTTGTTGGCATCTAGCGTGGTGAAAAATTTTGCACCCGCCAGGTCTGACTTGATCTCATCCACTGTTGGAAATTGATAGTGGGACCTCAGAATTGCTTTATTAAGTTTTCTTGGGTCTATACAAAGGCGTAACTTACCATTCTTTTTTGTTGTAAGAACGAGTGAGCTTACCCATTCTGTAGGCTCGTCAACGCGGCAGATAACTCCGTTTTTTTCCATCTCATCCAGCTCTGCCTTTAACTGAGCTCTAAGTTGGAATGGGACTCGACGACATGGATCACAGGTAGGAGCGACATCAGGTTTTAGTTTTAAATCACATGTGAAGTTGTTCAGGCAACCCAAGCCTTTGAAAAGATCACTATACTCGGACAGAAAGTCTTTGTCCTGAGTATTAATTGAAACAGTATGGACCCGTTTGACTAGCTTCATATCCTTGCAAGAGTCTCTGCCTAAAATATCCTGGCCGTCTACATCTACTACATAGAAAGTTACATCATAATTCACATTTTTATGGGAAATTGGGAGAGTACACTGACCTATAGTAGGTATAGAATCGCTATTGTAATTTGTTAAATTATTATAGTTCTTTGACAAGACATCAGGTGAGAGATTCAGTCTATTAAATGTATTTACTGTCAAAATATTAGCATCTGCACCAGTGTCCAGCAAAAGACTTACATTTACATTATTGATTGGGAAAGTAGCTTTCCATGACTTATCTGATGATACATTGTTAATACGAATAGAACCGAAAAAGAGATTATCAGTTACCTCAGAGTTAACAACTACTTGTTGAACCTGTCTATTTCTGCAGACTGAAGCGAAGTGGTTAGACTTCCCGCAATTCCTACACTTAACTCCTCTTGCCGGGCATTTGAATCGATGTATCTGACCGCAGCGACCGCAGGTAGTAGTACTAGAACTGCTCGGCGATCTTGCTGGTCTTGGTCTGGTAACTCTGGTGTTGCTAGGCGACTTGCTGCTGGCTGGCTTCGCTGGTCTTGACTGGACTCTGCCAACGAAGTTCGGCGTCTCTAGCGTCTTGGCTTGTTGCTTCGATGTTTCTATAGATCTTGCAAGTTCTATGGCATCATTTAGCTTGACGGGCTTCTTCATAAGAATATGCTCTTTGATATGCTGATTCTTCGTGTGGAGGTTCCAACTGAAGACATCACGGAGGAGGCTGTCTTCTAGTGAATCGAACTCGCACTGTCTCCCTATATTTCGTAGGTCAGTGGCGTAGTCGTCTATTGACTCTTCTGCACCTTGGCGTCTGTTGAACAGTTTGTGTCTTTCCATAGTGACGTTAATTTGTGGCGTAAAATATGTTGTGAACTTGTTGACCAGTTCGTCGAATGTTACTGTGTCAATATCCAAGTTAAACGAATAAAAAACGATTAGTGCCTCCGTGCCGATAAAGTGTAGCAAGATGGCGACTTTTCGACTGTTTGTTTCATTCTCTAGGCCGTTGGCACGGAGATATATCTTTAGTTGCGTTATCCAATTTTTCCAGGTTATTGGCATATTATTGGTATTACGCATCTCCAGCGTTGCAAGTGACCCAGCCAACTTCTTTTCTTGGCCGCTATGTCCGCCATTGACGCCATTGTTGGTCTGCGGCACAGGACGCGTAGTTTTTTCTTTAGACTTCTTCGATTCGTCGTCCGACATGATTTCTATTTTGAAACTTCTGACACCATATTAGATTAGCCTTTATAAATGATGAACGACGTTTCTTCTGTATTATATTAATTTATTAAAGTAAGTAAAAGAAAGACACGAACAGCAAACTGCATGTTGAAAGAATAGACAATGCGCAAGCGAGAGCAATCAGTGTTGCTATATGTAATAATGACAAACAGTTTCACAAAAAATTAAAAACTTTTCTCATACAGAAATGTTACTACTCAGTGGAGGAGCTTTTAAATGAGGAAACCTAGTCGCTGTAAGAGAAATTAACTATTAAGCATAGCAATTAAGCAAATATTGACATTGAATTTATTATTGTAATTATTTATACCCCATACATATACAAAAATCTCTCTAACCAATTATTAATAATAGCATGCATGGCCTGTAAATGAAATTTAAATGTAATTTAGTAATAAGCTAGATATAAGACAATTTGTGTGCCCTGACAGGGTGTCATGGAAGCTTCCTGTATAACTTCAATAACATCTCATGTACATGACTTTTACAAATAAACATCTTATCTTATCTTATCTTATCTAAATGCCCTTACCGGGATTCGAACCCAGGACCATCGGCTTCACAGGCAGGGTCACTACCCACTAGGCCAGACCGGTCGTCAAATTAACAGAATCGTCCGTGAATAAGTGTCAATACATTGATAATCCGCTAATCTACTCTACACATCTGCCAGGCGTAGTTATAATACTTATGATACATGGTTTAAGTCCTTCCAGTTACCAAGCATTTCATTATTGTCGCCTAGTATTTACTTGTTTATTCGCTAAATGCATGTAAAAGGGCAGCTTCTATCGGCAGGGCAGCTTTTAATTATCGTCCATTATTTCCTGTCAAAGCAGCCTTATGAATTTTAATAAATCTTATATATTGCTGGCCATGACTCGTTGTCTTAGCGAAGCCTTGTCAACTGAAGCGACAAACGACAAACGCGACGCGACGGGCTCGGATACCGGTTTTCCAAACCGTTATCATGTACTTGGCGCAAAACCTTTTCGGTTTCGTTCGTACTACCGTTATTTTTAAACCGGTTTTTAAGGGAACGCTTTCATAAAGTTCTTGTCGGTTTAACCGGTTTAGGACAATTAAAACCGGTTTATTCCTTTAGCTTAGCTCTGGCATTGTGTAAATTAGCAGCGATGGAGAGAGTTAAACACGGCCCAATGCTCGATACTGTCGAAGTCTTTTTTTTATCTACGAAGGCCATGCACAGGGTCTGGTTGTACTCGTGACTTTCCTCCATTAATTGCTTTACCGCATGGATTTGGTCGATCGTAGAGAATCCGCTGCGGAAACCGCTCAGGAGGTTGGCATTCATCGAAGATACGAGTTAGGCGGTTGCATAAAAAGTTTGTACATATGGGAAAGGAGGATTATGGGGCGATAATTACTCAGCTCAGTACGTAGGTATTATATCAATTTTATTAGCACATTCTGTTTATTACTTTCATTTTGTTCAATAAACCGTTTGAGTGCTTTACAGCACCCATTCCATTACGAGTAGTGATATCACACGTCGGAATTTTTTATTTATAATTATATCGAAGAATAATAGAGAATTATGGCTATTTATAAAATAAAACCACCCAAACTAAAGCAAGGTAGGTACTATTTCTTTTATCGTTTTATTATATAACCAGCCATAATTCTGTTAATTTATTTTTTCCATGTATAGCTAGTAGTTTATACAAATACTGTTAATTTCTCTTTTCACGTATTCACTTCTGTTTATAATACGTTTTTGTCTAGATACCCATCGCGAAAGTCGAAGACAGTATCATTTTTTTATTCGACTATATCATAATAGACATAACAATAACAAGCAATAACAAGTTTCCTGAGCAAAACAATAAGGCCTATTGAGCACCAAGGAGGCTCAAACTGTCTACCTTTTTGTACTAAGTTAAGCTTTAATGATACTCGTATCGATGGCAACTAATTAGAACCATCAAGACAAGAGGTTTTGAGTCTCATTGTCCGTTTTATAAATCAATACCGAATTTTCTGTTAAGCAACTTACGAAATATTGACACTGCTGTACAAAAGGAAGCCTTTGAACTAAAAATCGCCGTTTGACTTAATTTGTGAGTGATTGTTAGGTACACTGATTAATGATTATGAATTAATAATGATTTAAATACAGGCCTAAGCTCAACAGATGAGTCAATAAGTATAGTTGAGTAGAACTGCCGGCCTAGACAAGGTGACAATCGCTATCGCTTCGCCATCGGATCGCTTTGTGTCTCTCTATCACTCTTCCATATTAGTGTGACAGTGACAGTTGCGTTTAGTTCGCTACGTAGCGTTAGCGATTGGCATGTTGGCTACGGGGCCTGATCTCCTATACTTAATAAATAAATAAAATTATGGGGTAATCTTACAAAAATTGACCCAGACCCAGTCTCACAGTTTAAGACGCAGGCGTCTACAGGTAGACGGGCCATATTTTCACTGCAATATGTGGCCGGCCGGCAAAAAAAAAATGGTTTTGTTCTGGCAAAATCTCTTAGATTTTCCGCATTAATAGAATTGATTGATGATAGTAACTTTAACTATGTTTCTCCCTTCTATCTCTATCTTCTATCTTTTTCTATTTTAGTGTCCCTGCTTTAAAGTCTCGCGTTTTGTACAAATAGTTAATGTCATTAACCTGGCTAAAACATCGGAAAAAAGGTAAAATAATGAAATTTAATTGCGTTAGAGCCATTAATGACATTAATACATTTATACGCCAAATTCTCGAGTTTAGTGCTAATATGAGTGACCAGAGACGAAGAGGAATTACAATTGACGCCAGCAGAATTGCGGCAAGCCGTACAAACAGCAGAATTACATTTGTTACCAAAAAAATCGCGAGTATAATACGTCAAAGCATTCGACTTATTCAATGATCCATTCAGGCATAAATAAAAAGGAAGCTAAAACGTTCTCCGAAACGGTGTTATTGTCATATTTCCTCGAACTAGCCAATTCTAAAAAGCCAGGTAGGTACTCTGGAGTACATTTTCAATGCTGAAATCAACTCTTGAAGAAGAACCTTTATTTTGAAATTTGTGTACTAGATAAGGCGGTTCCCTGAGCCAGAAGGCGAAAAATCTCCTTATATAATCATATTTTTCTAAGAGACGTTGATATATATTCGTAGACGTGGAAAAAATATATGTAGTTATTGATTATAAATATTTATTTAAGCTTCCGATACACGAATTATGACACTTCGCTCGATACAACTAATTCCCATAGTATCCTCTAACTAGGACTTTTAATCCAACTTTACTCAGTTATTTATTATGTGACACTATAAACAAAAAAAGAAGAAAAAACAATCTTAACTTAAATAGTAATTTTACCGCTTTTGAATTTTGATATTGTAAGGCAACGTTTTTAAAATAAATAAAAATCCACAACGTTTCGACCAAAATTGATACTTTGGCGCGCATGGTCTTTACCGTTCTTTCTTGCGAAATGTTTTTTTATACCACGTCGGTGGCAATCAAGCATACGGCCCGCCTGATGGTAAGCAGTTACCGTAGCCTATGGACGCCTGCAACGCTGGAGATATTACACGCGCGTTGCCGACCCTTTAAAAAATTAAAAAAAAAAAAAATTAAAAATATCTTTATTTATCAATTAATACAATTTCACAGGCACATTGCAGTGAAAAACCTGTACACTCCTTTTTTGAAGAACCCCATACTGTAGCCCCTCGGGAAAACCTCGGCAGGGAGCTCATTCCACAGCCGAAGCGTACGAGGGAGGAAATTCCTCTTAAACCGCACAGTACGCGACCATTTAGGTGCTAGGGTGTGAGGATGAACACCCTTGCGATGGCGAGCGGTGCGGTGATAGAAAGCGGCCGTTGGCATTATGTCAAACAGTTCTTCAGAGCACAGCCTATTGTACAAGCAGTAGAACACGCATAAGGAGGCGAAGTCTCTCCTTAGACTTAAAGGTTCAATACCGCTTGTGAGTTTGGGATCGTCGACGATTCGTACAGCTCGCCTTTGAAATGAGTGATAGCGGCAAACCGATGGAACGGCCTTACAATAGAGACTCATTTTACATATTTTGGTCGTTTTTTTAGGGTTCCGTACCCCAAGGGTAAAAACGGGACCCTATTACTAAGACCGCTATCCGTCTGTTCGTCTGTCTGTCTGTCACCAAGCTGTATCTCATGAACCGTGATAGCTAGACAGTTGAAATTTTCACAGATGATGTATTTCTGTTGCCGCTATAACAACAAATACTAAAAAATACGGAACCCTCGGTGCGCGAGTCCGACTCGCACTTGGCCGGTTTTTCTTGTACCTATCTATGTAGCATTTTCCTCGCTTTAGTGAGCTGAAAAGATTTGTATTACACACGGCTGCAAAGCTATTTTACGTCTGTTGTGTTGCAACACTCGCTACGCTCAGGATTCTATTTTTGAACCACACGCTTCGCTCAGGATTCTATTTTCGAACCACTCGCTTCGCTCGTAGTTCAACCATAGAATCCATTTGCTGGCTCGTAGTTCAACCCTAGAATCAATTCTCTGCTCGTGTTTCAATTCCACACTCGGGTAAAATACAACTTTGCAACCTTGTATAACAAATAACTACTAAAAAATTACTTCTACATTATTTATTATATTTTACGAATGCCAACAAAGGGTATAATTAAATCATTTTACGGTTTAGACTCACTTGTTTTAGTCACTCGCGCGACATGTTTCGGTATTGCGTACTGAGTACGCAATACACGGTCGTCGTGAACGCTGCTCGCACTATTAGTGCTTGAGAAAGGAGACCTAGGCTCTCCGAAATATGTCGCGCGAGTGACTAAAACAAGTGAGTCTAAACCGTAAAAGGATTTAATGTTAGTATGTCTCACAACAGTTTAAATTCGAAAGGGTATAATTATATACTTGCTTTTACGAAAGACGTAGAAGCGACAAATGCTTTTAAGAAGTGATCGTGGAGATAAATGGACTATGTCCTGAGCCAGTATTTTGACGATTTTTCTTCACTTTGGTAAACAAACTTGACGTCATTAATGGACATGGATTAAGCTGTGTCCTAATATATGTCTGGCATTTTATGATGACTGAAATTCTGTTAAGATTTTTTGGTGTATTTTTGTACCTAAGTACCTACGTTTTAAATAATGATTGCTGATACATATTTGTTTTAATTATTTACTTACAGGGGCTTAGGGGTCGGTTACTATATAACTATACTATATAACGACATACTGTTGAGCAAGCTATGTAGCGTTGGCTTCTCGCCGAAGCTGCTCCGGTTGTTTGCCAGTTATCTGCGGGATCGACAGCAGTACGTGCAGCATGGATGCTTCGTATCGAAAGCCTACCACACACGTTCCGGAGTCAGTCAGGGTTCGATTTTAGGTCCGTTTCTATTTGGCTTAATGATAACTGACTTAGCTGCAGTCCCTAAGTATGCCAGATGTTTATTATATGCTGACGACCTAAAGCTCATTTATGGAGTGCAGCAATTGTCCGACTGTGTGTCTTTGCAGGAGGATATTGACCGCCTTCATCAGTGGAGCATTGACAACAAGCTCCTTTTTAACAAATCAAAGTGCTCCGTGATGACTTTCAGCCGTGCCAATAGTCCCTTATTCGCCCAATACCTGCTAGGTCCTGATCCCATAACTCGTGTCGAGTCTATACGTGACTTGGGTGTCATCCTCGACACGCAGCTCAACTTTCATGAGCACATGAAAGCGTTAGCCAATAATTGCTACCAGAGGTTAGGGTTTGTAGTTCGGAATGCGCGAGATTTTGATGACGTCAGGGCTATTAAATTAGTGTACACTGCGTTAGTTCGGAGTAAACTTGAAGCTGCCTCGGTCGTTTGGAGCCCGCATGAAGACAAAAGTACGTCCTGCTTCTGGAAAAAATCCAAAAAGCCTTTCTGCGGTTCTTATATAAGAAGATTCACGGGTATTACCCATATTTGTACCCATCAAAGTTCCTGCTTGGCGTTTTGGGGTTTAATTCCTTAGAGGTAAGGCGTAACTACGGGCTCTTGACTACTGCATGTAATGTCTTACGGGGGAACTCGGACTGCCTTGAACTGGTTGCACAGCTCGTACGCCTGTTCGTTCCATCTATAGCTAAGGCCCAATTTAATTTACGACCGCGAAGTCCTCACCTATTAGCTGTGCCTAAAACGCGCACTATGTCTCATAGCAAATCACTACTTGTCCGCGCTCTACAGTATATCAACGCGCTACTCGCATCAGCACCGGAATGTGATTTATTTGCAAGTAGTTGGATGGATCTGTGTAAAGAATGTATGAAGTACTGTGAGGCGATGGATAAGCGTGAATCATCTGTTTTGTATTAGTTTTTCTTTCTTACATTTTTCTGTTGTCTTTTCTAGACTGTATCATGTACCTAGTTGTATAAATACTTTCTATTATAAATTTCTCAGTGTATTAGTTCGCTGTAATGCTGTGTAATTTTTTTGAATAAATAAAATAAATAAAAATAACATAAAAAAAATTGACCTACATTTTAGTTGAAAAATTTGCCACATTTAACTTGTCTTGTGGTTTGCTGTTGGTGCCTACCTGGGCCGTGTTGCATAATAAACTACAACTAATATTACAAGCGGAACTCCTTTTCTAATAAGAGGAATTAGTTGAGTAGAGTTGTAGTTTATTATGCAACACTGCCCTGGTCTACAGCACCAAAAGTTCTAGCCAACATTATGTTCATATTATTGGTATATTTAAATAAATAAATACATAAATATTATAGGGACATTCTTACACAGATTGACTAAGTCCCACGGTAAGCCCAAGGAGTCTTGTGTTATGGGTACTCAGACAACGATATATATGATATATAAATACTTAAATACATAGAAAACACCCATGACTCAGGAACAAATATCTGTGCTCATCACACAAATAAATGCCCTTACCGGGATTCGAACACAGGACCATCGGCTTCACAGGCAGGGTCACTACCCACTAGGCCAGACCGGTCGTCATATTTAATGACGATTGTTTAGTTTGTCGCGTAAGTACTTACATATGTTTTTATATTGTAACATATGGCAGTGTGACTCGTTTTAACATAGGTATTAGAATAGGTATCAGACCTTTACCGGTTATCTCGATTTTTAGCTTAAGCTTTTATGCCTATTTTGCACATTTTAAATTTTCTAAACATAAAACTCACCCATTTTAAATAGTCCCGTTTTCCACAGTAAACATTTTGAACTCTTCCACGTAACTACCAGGAAAGCAGAAATCACGTAGCGTATCCTGGGCGGGCGGCGCGTATACTAACAATCGCCAAGGGGGAGCTTCGGCACACATAGCACCCTGTCGCTACTTCCACCCTGCCCGACATACAATGCGCGGTCTTTAAAAACTAGGCAGCTTAAACACCAAATAAAAGCACCAATGTATCACGACTCCAGGAAAAATCACTTTCCTGCTCCTGATCCTGGTTAGGGTTAGTTTCAAATGATGTTGATCTTCAAATAAATAGGTTGTTAAAGTTTATTGTGTACGTACTATTATTATCAACACTATTATTACTCGAGTCTCGCACTTTATACACACGTCATTAACGACGCCTTTACTTTTTGTTCGTTTTTCGTATTCAAATCACGTCAGGGGAAATGGTGATGGGTACATAATATCCATACAAATTCTTTGATTACTCTTTCAAAATACTAATACATAGTACATATAGTATACATATATACATACATATAGTGCATATAGTAGTTTCATAGTAGTAATATTGCATACTTAAACAATACTAAATAATTTTTCCCCTCACTAGCTCGGAAAGTTGTCTTTTATTATTTAAAACAAGCGAGTAAAACGCATTTTATCCACTAGTGGGGAAAGTAATTTGACCTTGGATGGAGCGTGTTTAAGTAGCTTGACAGATAACAAAACGTAAAACCCTCATAATAATGGTTCGTTCGATATTAATTATCAATAAATAAATGCTTTGAGAATCTAATAAAAAATACCAAATTTAACTTTATTTAATGATTTTAAGTCATAAACCTTAAAATTCCATAATAAACGTTTGTTTTTTAATAATGATGATAAACATAATTCTGAACGCACAAGTTGAGTCGATGCAATTTCAAAACGCATACGCATTTCATACGTCAGAAATGTCAACATTGCCAACAAATTGTTTTACTTAAAAACTTCTCACGAACACAGAATCACAGAATTTCCAGAGTTTTTTGTTATAATATCGTAAAAATAAGTGATTCCAGTGATGAAGATGATCTAACGCCTGTGGATGTTGCACTTTCCTCGCTATAGTGAGGTGAAAAGTTTTGTGTTACACACGGGTGCAAATGTATTTTACTTCTCGTGTGTTGGAACACTCGCCGGTAAAATACAACTTTGCACCCTTGTATAACAATAGTTATTTGTTATACAAGGGTGCAAAGTTGTATTTTACCCGCGAGTGTAGAATTGAAACACGAGTAAGCGAAAGGATTCTATAGGTGAACCACGAGCGAAGCGAGTGGTTCTAAAATAGAATCCTGAGCGTAGCGAGTGTTTCAACACACGAGAAGTAAAATACATTTGCGCCCGTGTGTAACACAAAACTTTTCACCTCACTATAGCGAGGAAAGTGCAACATCCACAGGCGTTAGATCATCTTCATCACTGGAATCACTCATTTCTTTACGATATTATAACAGAAAACTCTGGAAGTTGTGTATTTTTACGCGAGTCGGTGAGAAAAGGTTGACAATGTTGACATTTCTGATGTATGAAATGTCAACGATGCGTTTTGAAATTGCATTGACTCAACTTGTGCGTTCAGTATTTAACATCATTATAAAAAAACAAACGTTTCTTATGGAATTTTAAGGTTTATGACTTAAAATCATTAAATAAAGCTAAATTTGGTATTTTTTATTAGATTCTCAAACCATTTATTTAATGATAATTAATATCGAACGAACCATTATCATGAGCGTTTTACGTTTTGTTATCTGTCAAGCTACTTAAACACGCTCCATCCAAGGTCAAATTACTTTCCCCACTAGTGGATAAAACGCGTTTTTCCCCGCTTGTATTGAAGGATAAACGACAACTTTCCGAGCTAGTGAGGGGAAAATAACTATTGTTATACAAGGGTGCAAAGTTCTTGCTACACCAATTTTAACGCAGTATAAAACTACAACCGAGTAAAAAGTTAAGGTTGATACTAAATTTTAGCTATAAAATAAAACTTTAAGCTTAAATACAAGCAAATTCCTACCTAATATCATCTCTGTATATCATATTGTACAATGTATCGTTACTTTGAATCTAAAAGTACTGAAAAAGGGTTCAAGCGCCATATTGGATTTTGACTAAGACCCTATATAAATATCAATTTCCATTGAGCGTTGTTTTTCTTTATACTTACTTTCAGCATCCATTAGCGTATGAAACAACGCACCAAAAGTATCTGCCATCCTGAAACACTTTTCCAAGTAGAGATAGGTACAGTTCTCGTTTAAAATTATTTTTTAATACAGTTGCTCAAAAAGTGCTACTTTTCGTGGCTGTTTAGCGTGCGGAAAGTTGGTTTTCGCGAACTAGTGCTTTTTACTTTTCCAATTTTTTTAAATTTTTACTTGTTCCAATTCATGACTACTTATTGATGAGTGTTAATATTAGTTTCCTTTAAACGTCGTAATCAACATAAAAACCTACTGTTAATGTAAGAATACGAAAAATATGAATATTTCATATTTTATTACTTACCTCTTTATCATTATAAGTATTATAACACGTTTATTTATTAATGTTGAAAAATCGTTCTTAATAAGTTGTCTGAATGGAACGGAACGCCTGTCAAAGAAGAGGCGTATTTTCTTACTGCAAGAATGTTTTAAGTTTTTAAAGGTAACATTCGATATTGTTTTTATAAATAAACGATACACAAATAATCGTAAATAACGATATTTAGGTAATAATAGTTCTGTCTTATAGAACATGCATTTCTGTCTTATAGAACATGCATTTGAAAAAAAAAACTTTCATTGAATAATAACAAAATCTATTCTAGTCGAATAAAAGCTAGAAAAACACCTCTTCATAATGTCAATGTCAATGATGTCAGTGTCACAGAATTAATAATATAAAAGTTTCGAATTTCATTCCTTAATTACTTCTTGCTTTTCTTATTTTTTCGCAACTGTATTAAAAAACGTCGTTCGATACACGTGCGGATATGACATTCTACACTCGTCCCGAGTCTTGCCACGAGCCGTAGGCTCGTGGCAAGATATCTCGGTACTCGTGGAGTAATGACATACTTTCCGCACTAGCATCGAAATGTACTATTCTATACCTACTTAGTCTAATTATTCCACATGTAGAGAAATGCCTCTTTTTGTTTAGAATTGTAGATACTTTTGACGCTAATTTTGATTCTGACTGTACAGAAATATATATACATTCCCAGTTTCAAACATGTGTTACACCTTAGACAATAAAGTCGTGTTCACATATTTTTGAGCCATTTGTCTGATGATTCCTTGGGAAATGGCTTAAATCGATCAAATGGGCCTCATTTCCTATTCATTTTTTTTACCGGTGCTTTTAATAGTTATTATCGATACAAGTGCGGAAAAGAGGAAATTCGAAATGAGTGGCGATAAATTCAAACACGTCCGCACGTTTTACAGTACATTATGGCCCTTTAAACTTTCGACATATGAACGAAAAGTGCACTTTACGCACTAGTGCGAGAAAGTAGCACCATATGTACTGTAAAATTAGTTAGGTAAGTATTCTAATTATATTATATTCTAAGTACAAAACATTTGGCACGAGTTCGTTCAGTGAATCAATCTTGTACCTATTGTACTTTTGTTATATTTTCGGTATTCAAGTTTAATGTTTGAACATAATGATTAAATCTCAGAGACGGAGATTGCGCGGAAACAGCTTTGATTATAATTTAATACGTGCAAAGATCAAAGATCTCCTCTAATTAGAGACTGATATAATAATACAGTATGGTCAGTATGTCATGATCGTCGAATTTAAACGTCAAGTCTAAACCGTGAAATTATTTAATGTCTTGATCGTGTTTCCTTTTCCAGTCAGGGCCACTTTGAATAGGTGGATGTCAGGTTTTCTGAGTATGTTATACCCGGAGTGGGCATAATACCTAGGTATACTCAGAAAATGCATTCTCCCCTCCTTATGTATGGCTTGCCCAGTTAATTAATACCCCAGTTATTCTCCATAAGTGTGCGTTTGTGATCCACATGGGTCAAAAGATACGCAGGATTTGCCTTAAGCATTTGTTCACAAACACTTAGAGTTTTGTTATTAGGTCTCTTAGACTATCTCTATACCTCTTTTAATATACACATCTGTTTGTTCAAAACTCAATGCTACTGTTACTTCTTAGTTCTTAATGAATTAAAACCAATCTCTTGCTCAATCTTGAAGCTGCCCGTCCTTCGTCCAATCACTTTGTAAGTTTGTATACAATCAAGGCGAGCTTAAAATAAGGGCAACTTCTTCCTCATGACTACCGAGCAAACCGCCAGGACACCAGCTTAAGTTAGACCTCTGACATAGTCTATTTCTTACGTGTCCTTGGGCCAAGTTATGATTAAAACGAACTGTAATAGTTGATACCGCTATCTCCGATTCTCCGCTATATCTGCGCGCCTACCGCGAACACCGACATCTTTCTCTGTCACTCCAATTACGCCTTAATTGGAGTAAAGGGAAAGATGCGCTCAATTTGCGAACTTTGGTGTTCGCGGTATACCTCTATAGGTACCCTCTGAACGAAGCTTAGAATGTTTGAATATTTATTAGAAAAGTAAAAATATCTTTATTTTTATCGCTTTCGATACCTATCGCTCCATTCACTTCAGCGATAGGTATTTCATGGAAAGGATGAAATAAAAATGTTTTTTCCGATTTTTTGATGTTTTTCAACGAAATTGAATGTTGATTTATTATACTTATTTATTATGCGTCCGGAGTATTTCTATACATAAAAATAAATTTTACAAACAAATAAATAATAAAAGACTTTTTTTACACAGATTGATAAGCTGAATAAGGCTAGCTTGTGTTGTGGGTAGGTACTCAGACAACGAATATATTTTTATTTATTTATTTATTTAAACTTTATTGCACAAGCAAAGAAAAATGTACAAATGGCGGACTTAATGCCAAAAGGCATTCTCTACCAGTCAACCATTAGGTCAAACAGAGACATAAATGTTGGTGCAGGATAGATTCATAAATTATAACGAGAAATAGAACCAAAAAAAAATCAAATATTATGTATATATATATATATAAACATAATAACGTAAACTAACAAAATTATGATTAAATACGAATACTTATATGATATACTAAAGATAAACTAATACATATTAGTACATACAAGATGGAGAACATTATTTAAATTCTTCTGACAGAAGATGCTTGCGGAGTAGACGCTTAAAAACAGGCTTGCTTGGGGCTTGTCGAATCGAGAGAGGGAGGGAATTCCAGAGACGGATTGCCTCAACGGCGAAAGAGTTGGACATAAAACCAGTACGGTGAGAAGGGATGGAGAGTTTGAGTGAGCGGGAGGAACGCAGTTCACAGCCTGGACGGGGGGCGACAAAAGTGAATTTACATTTAAGATATCCTGGTGTAGAAGGCTCGAACAAGATGGAAAATAATATACTCAGGATTCTAAGGGACCTACGCCGACGGATAGAAAGCCAGTTGAGCTGACGTCGATAAAAAGAAACATGGTCGTATTTGCGAAGGCCGAAAATAAAACGTATGCCATTATTAATGAGACGGTCAAGTTTATTGAGGTACTCCTGCGAGATATTAGTCATGCATACGTCCGCATAGTCAATGACTGGCAAAACTAGAGCCTGCACTAGGAGTTTTTTGGTACCTACTGGGAGAAAATTCTTAAATTTGTAGAGATTACGCAGCGTCCAACAGACTTTCCGACTAACTTCTGAGATTTGGTAATTCCAGGTAAGGCTTGGATCTAAAACAAGGCCGAGATCTTTCACTTGTTTAGATACTGGAATGATGGTGCCATCAAACAAGATCGACGCGATAGAAACCGCACCAAGCTTCACTAGTTGTTGTTGGCTTCCCAGAATAATAGCCTGACATTTCGATGGATTGACACTAATGCCAAAGCTACTGGACCATTCAGCTATGTGGACTAGGTCATCGTTGATGAGGGAAATGGCAGAATCTATATTTTCGACAGAAGCTTGGGCATATAGTTGCAAATCATCTGCATACAAATGGTAAGAGCTGCGGATTTTGGAGGTGATTTGGTCAATAAAGATGGAAAATAAAAGGGGGGAACCCCCGTGTTCAGGTCACACCAGGCAGATAAGCAACGACTGGCTTTAACTGCTTGAACGCGGTCAGAAAGGTAAGACGCGAACCACTCAGTCGCTTTTGATGAGACCCTCAGATGTGTAAGAGTCGCAACCAGTAGGTCATGATCAACCGCATTAAAAGCGTTCGAAAAATCGATAAGCACCAACACCGTTACTCTCGAATTCTCCATGCCGTTTCTTACATCTTCAACAACATTAAGAAGTGCGGTGGTGGTGCTGTGCCCCGATCGAAATCCCGATTGAAACGAAGAGAGCAAGTTGTTATCGTGTATAAATTTGGAAAACTGTTTATGAGCTGCTGCCTCAAGAATTTTCGAGAGAAAGGGAAGAATAGAGATGGGCCGAAAATGATTTAGAGAACTAGGGTTTGATAATTTGGGAAGTGGGATGACAAAGGCCTTACGCCAACATAAAGGAAAGACCCCAGTGAGCAACGAAGTGTTTACGATATGGGTGACGATAGGCAAGATGCTGTCGAGGATAAGGGTGATCATGACTCTACTCACATTGTCGTGTCCAACGGCTTTCGATCTAATTGACATGACTATCTTTCGGATCCCATCATCCGTAACTGGGGCAAAAGAGAAAGGGTCAACATTGGGAGTAGGTAGAGATGCGATATAACATAGGGTTTTAAACTTTATTATGGAATTAAGAACGGGAGTTTGAGAAAAATGCGAATTTAAGTGGTCAAGAGAAAAAGGGAGCGAGTCGACATCGGTCTTGGTTTTACCAATGCCGAGTGATCGGAGAAATTTCCACGTGTCCGCTGGGGAAGAAGTCGAGATGTTGTCGTGTATGTAACGTCGTTTCGCTGCTCTTACCATTTGGTTGCAGCGATTTCTGGCAACTTTAAAAAGCCGCCAGTTTTCATCGCATCGATCTCGCTTGTAAGCACGAAAAGCCCTGTCTCTCCTCATCATCGCCATACGCACACCTTTCGAGATCCATGGAGCTGGTGGCCTCTTTAGCCGAACTGGTCGAACCGGAGCATGAGCATCAAACAGCTTCAGAAGGACGGAGTTGAATTGAGAAATTTTATCATCAACTGTTGGTGCTCGCAGCGTGCCCGTCCAATCGGCCCCAGTGGCATCCTCCTTTAATTGGTTAACATCGATTCGTGCAAAGCCACGTAAGTAAACGACTATTGGTTCCGATTTAGGAGGCTTGATTTTGTATGAAACATAAATCAGGTCATGTCGCGAAAAGCCAGGTGCAGAAAATTGTCCGGATTTCAAAACGTGCTGAGGCGACGATGTAAGGATCAGGTCTAACCAGGAATCTGATGTGTCGTTATTGTGGTGCGTCGCGTCTAAAGGCAATAATGAAAAATCAGATGAAACAATAACGGTTCTCAGCCTCCGCGACCTGGGATTATCTCTCAGCATTAAAATCTCCCATAACAATATGATGGGCGCATTCAGTACCAATACCCGTCAGAAGCACCTCGAGAGACGAAAAATAATCAATTGTTGGTGGGCAGTACACAGTACCTAACATAATGCGCACGCCAAGAAGCTTCACCTCAATAACTAAATGTTCCATGGAGCCTGAATATTGTGAGGCAGAAGAATCGACAATTTTATAGGGAATGTCAGCTCGAAGATACATCGCTACACCTCCGCCGCCTTTGCCTGTTCGATCATTACGTAGTAGGACGAAACCAGGGAGGCTGCAGGAAGTTGAAGGTATGCTAGGTTTTAGCCAACTTTCACTGATAAGAATAGCATGTACATTGCACGAGGAAAACGAATCAAGAAAATCAGTGAAGTGGCTCAAGATACTCTGAGCGTTTATATGGCATACGTTGAAAACATTTTTATTACTATGAAACTCTTCTCTCAATGACGTGCCAAGCGTAACAGGTTCACTCGGCTCGTCAACCGAATGAAAAGAGCTGGACAAGCTGCAAGCAGAATAAAATGAGTCGTCACATCCATCAGTAGACATAAAAATATATATTATAAATACTATATAATAAATACTATACGCACTATATATAAAATAAAATAGAACAGTCTCGCTAGTCCCAAACTATTACGGGCCTGTTTAACCCGCCGGTCAACAACAATACACAACAATAAAAATTGTAGAAAACTTACTCTAAAAATATATAAAAACTGCTTTGGAAGAATACATTACATTGGCCAAAGTGATTAGTTACTAAAAGACTAAGTGAAGTACG
The DNA here is from genome assembly GCF_947568885.1 of Cydia strobilella. Taxonomy (NCBI): domain Eukaryota; kingdom Metazoa; phylum Arthropoda; class Insecta; order Lepidoptera; family Tortricidae; genus Cydia; species Cydia strobilella. The sequence goes on from NC_086059.1 coordinate 3,689,472, forward strand.
ACAAGCAAATTATAAGAGACGTTACAAAACTCTGTGCAAAAAAAAACATCATATTATTTCCGAACGTACCCTGCATTCAGCGGCCGTCAACTGTCAAGTAGACCTAGTGCCCCTAGTGCTGTCACTTACTCACATAAACAAAACAAGTTATAGAACGCTGATTGTCGGTAGACTATATAAAGTGCAATGCAAGAAAGAAATTGAAAGAAAAGGGTACACGTAGAACAACAGAAAAATTAATCACTACCGCAATGAATATGGGCTTATTTCAAATTTGTTTTGGCTCGCCTCGTACTACGAGTCATCGTGACGCTGGCGTTCTTTGAAGCCTTATCATCATCAAGGCCCGTAGCGGCTGCAGCCGTGCCACTGGTCGTCGCAGCTTCTTGTGGGGCGGGAGGTGGGCACTCGCTGACCAGCTTACGCAGCTGCTCCGCCGTAACCACCCGACGCGTCTTGCCGGCCGAGACCTTGACGAAAATAGTACCTTCCAAACTCCAGACACTACGCATGCCGTAATGCTTACGGGCTTCGAGAAATACGGCTTGCCGTTCACGTGTCAAGTACTCCGATACAACAACAGAAGATCCCTTAAGCGCAGTCTTCTTCCTCCAAATCGCATCTTTGACTGCTGGGTTGTTGCAGCGCACCAAAATAACCCGAGTACGCCCCGCGGTAGCAGCACCAAGCCTGTGGCACACGGAGAAGGACGACGACGAAGCCTCCGCAAGCTGCAGTCTGTCCTGGCATATGGCGGAAATTGTCTCGGCCACATTTTCGCCCGAGGCCTCCGGAACGCCCGCGAACAGCAGATATTTACGCCGGTGACGCATTTCAATGTGGTCGATGCTGTTGCTTAGTGCTGTGATTTGTGCATTGATAGCCGTTACCATACCTAGAGTCAACTGCTTGAATTTTTGCAGCTCCGCACTTAAAGCTTCAATTGTGTCACACTGCGGAGAGGCTGTCTGTAGGGCTGCTTCAAACTCAGCAAATCGTTTTATCATCATGGTTTCCAGGGTACTCTGTGCAGTAGATATAGCCTCCAGCGAAGACATTTTTTAAATGATGTTTTAGTGAGTCCAAAGTCCAGTAAAGTGATATGCAGTGAGATTGCCGGCAGGTGCTAGTGCATAACTTTTTATTGGGGCATTGTTGGAACTTGCCTACACTGTATGTAAATATTTATTATTTTGACACTATTATTTTAACAAATTTCTTTAAAAATACTGTTTTTATACTAATAAATGAATATTTATGTTTAAGATGACTTGTCACTTTAATGAGCACCTACCCTCTTCCTACAATATATATATAACATTTATATTTAAATACATAAAAAACAACCTTGACTCAAGAACAAATATCTGTGTCATAATCACACACATAAATGCCCTTACCGGGATTTGAACCCGGGATCATAGGCAGGGTCACTACCCACTAGGCCAGACCGGTGGTCGTCAGCAAAAGGTCGTAACTGATAAAATCCCCAATATTAGATTAAAAAGAAGCTTTCCCGGAAGATACACTTTACCCTTTCGTCTGAGTTTGTTTAGGATCATGCACACACTTTTGAGTCATGTAGGTATTTAAACTTTGTTTTCAGGGCGATTTATATTGCTCTATAAGACGGCCTATGCCGGGAGGCAAGTCGACCGATGTCAATAAAAATATCAAATTACATACATTTGTATATGTATTCATATTGTTTATTTATGTAGTTTATAAAGGTATTACAGTATATAAATATTACTAGTTTGTATATTGGCGTTAGTATTAGAATTTATATTTAGAAATTTTTTTTTCGCATCGCACCTTAACAATTTCTGTTTGGCGCAGTGGTTGACTGATAGAGAATGCCTCAAGGCATTAAGTCCGCCTTTTGTACTTGTTCTTGTGCAATAAAGTTTAAAATAAATAAATAAAAAAATACATGACGACGAACTTTTATTATATGAAGGAAATTTCCCAGCGCCTTGTTGACACCTCAGGTGACCGGGCTGGCAGCTACCTCGGCCAGAGGATAAGCCTGGCCATCCAAAAAGGTAACGCTGCCAGCCTTCTGGGCACTATAACGCATGAAGGTGACCGGGGAGCATTTTTTATTTATAAGTACTTTAAGATTTATTATTTTTAGGTATAGTTTAGTTTTAATGTAAGTTTATTATGTTGTTATTTTAATAAATATTGACAATTTTCAAAACTTGACAAGAAATGTTGTATTTTAATATGAGGTTAATATGTTGGACCTTTCATAGGTGGGTATTTTTCTATATTACTTTAATTTTTAAGTAGTTTTATTTTAATGTTAGTTTAGTTTTAATTTGTTTAGTTTATTTAGTTTTAATGTTTTTTTAATATTTGTTAACTTAACTTAAATACGTAAAATAAAACTATAATATGAGGTCGAAATAAATGGCTATTTTTTTTATAAGGGTAAATGCGGATTACGACTACGCAGATTTACTGCTGCAGTTTTGCTGATGCAGCGTCGTATCAGAGGAAAATGGGCAATACGTAAGTATAACTGTCACTGTCAATCCCTCCGTTAGTCTTGCTTTAGCTCTCTAAGTAAATTTATTTACTGAAATTGCCGTTTCACTGCCACATGCAAATTCAGGTAGGGGTAGAGAGTTAACTCGCCATGAGACTGACCTGATTTCATTAAAAAAATTTTTTAAAGCAATTGTTGTGTTAATTGTTTAATTAAGGTTATGGCAAGGGGTTATTATTAGTTATCACGGCCTTATATCTTATCCAGGGTTATCCAAAGTTTCACACACAAGGCCCAGAATAACTAATAGTACGACGAATGGACAGCAAACCCACCCAGGGCTAATGTTTTAAACTATGACCCCACGCAAAAGCCATCTGGCTTTTCGGGCTCTAGAAAGGATTGGTGCCAGCTGAATAGGCTCAGAACCGAACATGGACTTTGCGGAGACTACATGTTTAAGTGTGGCTGGCGAAACTCACCGGCGTGTGATTGCGGAGCTCCAGTGCAGTCTCTTAAACACATAATCTATGACTGCCCCAAGAGGAAATATACCGGAGTTACCCTGGATCTGCTCTGCCCTGATGTGAACGCAGCCCGATGGGTGAAGAAGCTAGATGTTAAATTATAGTACCTACTTAGTAATAAGCAATTAATTATTATATATGCGACCCGGTTATTATCAGCCATACGATTAAATAAATAAACTAGTAGTATGACCGTCTATGAGTACGAATAGTGCGAGGTCCACGGTTTATATGACTCAAACACAAAACCACTTACTTTCAATGAAGATCTTGTTGACTCCATTCATTTGAATGAACGTGTGGCTGATAGGCAATATTCTTTTAGCATGGTGTAGTTTGCCGACACATATACTGTTCTTATCACTTGCTTTGCCGAAGGCCATTTTGTCTATTGCCAATTTCCAAGTAGGTAATCTAATTGTTTATTCATAGGTGTCATTTTCACTTTTTCAAGCAATTGTTATTTCTGTTCTTATATGTATAATAAGTCTATATTTTAAAGAAAAAATAAAGATTATAAGGCACTTCTCCGTATTCTCCATTATATTATAATGATATTATATTAGACACAATATCACAATGGCACACGTGAAAACAGTTTTTTAATCCAGTACTTACACAGTAACAGTTTGTTTATTTTTTCTGTAATTATTAAAATATTTATGACTTTACTCTAAACTTACTTCTTAATCAACTAAAAATCTAATTAAATACTATTAAATTAGATACAACTGAAAGTGCAACTTGTGATGCACATGCAACCGCGCCGCGCGAGTGACATGAACCTTGCGTGCACCTTCTGTATTAACTATTAACCTGTGTAATCAAGGATCTAGCGAACGTATCAATTTGGTGCGGTGCCGCCATTGCTGTTCTGCGAGGATAGTCAATCAGAATAAACTCGCGATGCACAAAGCCATCCGCCAGCCGCCAAAGAAACAAAACTTATCCTCACTTTCTTGACACGTGGCAAACCAAGAACAAGCGGGCATCTCGTTCGTTTTTGCCCAGAACGTGCAAGTTGTGGAATGAGCTAACCTTCTAAGGTGTTTCCCTTGCGCTATGACATGGGGTTCTTCAAGAAGCAGGTATTTAGGGTTCTCAAACGTTGGCAACGCATAAGTGGCTCCTCTGATGTTGCTTATGTCCATGGGCGGCGATGACTGCTTCCCATCAGGCGGCTCGTCTGCTCGTTTGCTTCCTATTAGATAAAAAAAAACTGTAATAAAAAAACACTTAAATAAAATAAAAAACCCTGTATATTAAACCAAAAAATACATTTTATGCCAATAGGTACATCATTTTGAAAATCACTGCAAATAAACTCGCTTTCACATATAAAAAACCGCATCGAAATCGGTCCATCCGTTTGCGAGCTCCACAGACAGACAGACATTGGCGTCAAATATAAAACACCGCTCTTTTTGCGTCTGGGGTTTATAAAGTAGGAGAAGGTTTAATAAAACCGGACCAAAGTTTTGTCAATTTAGAGAGGCCCTAGTAGCTCTGTGAGCTGTAGACCGTAGACCTCGAGAGCGTAACTGAATAAATGTGTGACTCCTTCATTTTGAAATAAATCCAGAAACCGAATTGACCAAAAAATCTACTTCATAATCATCGAACCTGCTCACAAAATTTCACGAAAATCGGTTGATATTTGAGACCTGTATATAGAGAAAATCCGGATATACGAAAGCATTTTTGGCGAAGCTAAACGGAGATCTTCGCTAACGCTCTGTCAAATACCGAAACAATTTCCTTTGATCCTTAAATTCATAAAATACCTACTTCAAATATTGACTGAAAAGCAAATTGCCGTTACTTCGTTAATTTTGGAAGGAGATAGGTACAATTAAATTTTAATGATCTTGTTTATTTGAATGACTGCCATCTTTAATATTAAAATGATAAATAAAATACTGGTAAAGGAAGGTCTACGGTCTACAAATTTTCCGCATTATTGTTAGAGCATAGTTAGAGCATTGAAGAACTCATCCATATAACATTGAAGAATTCTGTTTTCCGACTACAGAAAGAACTATTTTGCTTATTTTTATCGTTTTTGAATTGCGAAAATGTAATAAACCTCATGAAGCCGGCTTATTTTTTGAGAAAGGCTCCTAAATTGATTATAAAAGGCACGGTGATTTTAGCAGTCTACTCGTCTGTATGTATCTACGAGTGAACGTGCATATGTAGATTTGGACCAAGCTATCTTATCTTATCTTATAGTTTCGGGGGGCCCTTACGGATACACTTCGACCCATAGGGATCTTTTGTGCAGTTACCCCCTAGGAAAGATCCGTCCGCTACTCAAGAGCTTTCCCCACCATCTCCATATGCCGGATGATGGACCAAGCTAACTGCATGGCATTTGCGATGACAAAGTGTGGCAATGTCATCATTCATGTCAATGTAATGATACTCTCTAACTTTATTATGTTTATTAAAGTCTGTGCTAAGTTGGGTTCGTTAGAGTCTTGTGTTTCACCGTAGCGTCAAATTTAACTATTAAGCTAATTTCTTTGCATGTATGTGGTGTCAATCTATTCTATTTTATGACACGGACGGACGTGACGGATGACATAGGTACGCTACATTTTTACCCTATAAAAATACGAGGTGTTTTTAGAAAAGGTCGGGTAATGTGTTTAGCACCTACAGTGGCTACAGTTCTAACTGATGATGAGTTACTATTAAGTTTTAGTAAACAAGAATTACCTACAGAAAGAGCAATTTAATCAGGGAGATTATTGATTTCTAAACTGTTTAATATCTTTATTTTCATCAATCCACAAGTCGTATATCTATTTGTTTTTCAGTGCATCTAATGATCGGCACGACACCCATTCCAATATGAAAAGTAATAATCTGAGACAAACAAAATGATTAGGTATCCGTGGTTAGTCGACGTCAGGTTGACGACAATGAATATGCTTGTCAGCTATACAAAATAGCTAAATATGATTACAAACTTAATGTTTCCTAAGTACCTACTATTTTCCCGTGATGTTCTTGGATCCAGTAGATTTACATAAAGTTAAGTGAACCTAAATCGTCGCGTACACTGTGCGGGAGGAATTTCCTTCCGCGTACGCTCCGGCTGTGGAAAGAACTCCCTTCCCGAGAGTCTACAGTACGGGGTTCTTCAAAAAAGGAGTGTACAGGTTTTTAAAAGGTCGGCAACGCGCATGTAACACCTCTGGTGTTGCAGGCGTCCATAGACTACGGTGACTGCTTACCACCATGCGAGCCGTATGCTTCTTTGCCACCGATGTAGTATAAAAAAAAACATTACCCTGCCTTCTTGCCTACGAAGCCTTGCAAGTTTCCTTTTACTCTTTTGAATTTAAATAACCGACTTATAGGATCACTCGTGCGTCTGTCTGTCCGTCTGTCTGTCTGTACGTTACAGCCTATTTTCTCCGAAACTACTGGACCAATTAAGTTGAAATTTGGTACACATATGAAAGTTTATGACCCAAAGATGGACATGTAACGTAAACAATTTAATTTTAAACATGGGAGCCACTTTGGGGGTAAATGAGAAAATCAAAAAATAAAGTTTTACAAATTGTATCGTGTTACATATCAAATAAAAGTGCTTATTTTTGAGTATCTCAAATATATTTTTTTAAATAATTTTAGGATAGGAGAAAGTTATTCAAGAAAACAGGCAAAAAATTACCGCTCCCCCCTTTATCACCGAAACTACTGGGTCTAAAATTTTGAAAATAATGCACTAAATAGTTCTTTACCTATAGACGACAAGAAAACCTAGAAACCTAGAAATGTGCAGTCAAGCGTGAGTCGGACTTAATTACTTAGTTTTTGATCCAACCCCTACGGGTTTTTAAAGACAATTTACTCACGTTTCACATAAAAAATGCATTGTTAAACAATTGTGTAATGTACGGAACTGTAGAGTAGAACTATTTAATACTCTACTCAACTTAAATATCCAAACCCACAATTACAAATGCAAATTACACGAATTAAGAATTCCTCGATATATATAATAGCGGATTAAGCCAAGCAGAAATACCTAAAAAGATAAGATAGCGTATTTATATTCCAAATCGATGGTTTTCCGGTAGACGCTCTCAGTATTTGTAAGAAAATGTGCTTTAGTTACAAACGCCTTTTTTTATTTTTAACATTTACCTGTGCCTTCGCTAGCAATGGCCCAAGTCTTGGGCCAAGTAATATGATAGGGATAAACAACATAATAGACATTCCAAGTAAAATACCAGCTATACCAGGATTTGGTTCAAATGATAGCGGAGGAACAACCACAGTTATGGGGAACTATGATGATATAATACCAGGATTTACTCAAAATATATTAGAAAATAACAATACGGAATCAACCAACATTGGGACCAGCACAAATAATGGTGGAAACTTTGGATCTTTAATATCAGGTATTCCTAATATAATATTCCCTAACAAAACTGAAGGTAATAATGGGATACTCGGTTACGGTATTATATCCGGTATTCCCAATATATTTGGGAATAATGAAACCAACTCGGAAAATTGTACTGGTGGATTTGCGGATTTTGGATCCATTATACCTGGATATTTCGGAAATAAGAATAAAACAAACTCCGGTAACGCGAATGAAACCGATTCAGAAAATGGAAATGGATCGATCTCTAATAATAGATTCACTGATATAAGCTCATACATACCTGGCTTGATGAAGGAAAATAAATCATGTGGTTCTAGTAATGGATCATCTAATAACGGAATACCTTTTATTGGCTACAGACCACCCTTCCCTAACAACATATTTGGCACGAATAAAAATGATACTAGTGAAAATTCAAACCCGTTAACAGGAATTAATTTAGGTTCCATAACTGGCATACCTGATAAAGTATTCGGAAATGACAAAGAAAGTAAATCAATTGTAAAAAGACATTATCACGAGCACAAGGAAGAACATGAACACGATGAAGAAAAAGAGAGAGAGAAAAGGCAAATTGGATCTGGACTTGGATCTTTGGGATCTTTGGTTCCTGGAGGATCAGCACTAGGATCTGCAGACTCTGGTGATGCAACGTTAGTGCTTGGAATGTTCCAAGTGCTAGTGAAGCCTATAAAGACGCCAAGCTTAAACACAGTGACAGATAAAATTAATAATCCTCAAGCCGGAGTTTCTGATATCATCAAGAATCCTCAGAATATTTTTACACAACCTCAAACGTTACTAAATGGTGGAAACTGAGAAAATAATGAAGATTAATTACAAATAAGTTAGGTTTTTGAAAACATACTAATGGAAGCTTTTGCAGGCATCAGTTAGGTTGCGAACACCTATATAGTGTTCAGTGTTTTCAATGTTAGTTTGAGAAATAAATATTATGGTAAATTTCCTGTAAACTTATAGGCCAGGAAAGCCACAATTTTTGACTTCGTAGCTTTGTTTGGACTAGTTAGGAGGTGAACATATCAAGTCCCATCCCGTATATCTCGGAAACTATGCGTCTAAACGACATGGCCAGTTATACGTTAAGTAGTATTTTAATTTAATATGTTTAGTAGTATTTTAATTTAATTATTGTGTAAAAAAATGACATTACGAATCTAATTTTTCGCCAAACTGTACAGCAGTTTGTTGGCGGTGTGCTCTAAAATAATAGGTACACTAAAAATTAAGTAAGCAGTTAAGTATACCATTAGGAACATACTTATATGTAGGTATCTTATATTTTGAAATGCTATTGCGACGTGACAGTAATTACATAAGTAAATAAAATGCTTTTAACCTTAGACTGTTTTGAGTGTTGCTTATCTCAAGGAAATTATCAAATTGAATAGAAAATAAAGGTCAAGGAAAATACAATTTAACAAAAAAAAAATTAGATTACGTCTAATGGATTAATAGTTCCGTGTTATTACATCTCTATTTATAAACAATTTATATTTTAAAATGTCTTTCATTTCATAACCTTATATTAATAACCTAAACGTGATGTTCATATATATCTAGGATACTATCTATATTTTATAGGCTTTATAGCCGAATGTGATACTTATACATCACATCTTCTAAGGTACCTATATTGAATGATATCAATCAGGGACTAAGTCAAATCATATAACTAAATATACATGTATCTATACGTGTCATAGCATAGTTTACTTGGCTTTGCCTGTTAAAACAATATGTCCGAGATTTACTTGACTTGCAATAATAAGGGTTGTGTATGTAATGTGTATAAATGTGACATACAACAATGAAGAAGGCACAGTAAAACTGACAGTTGAAACGTGACCAGTTTTAGGTAAACAAACAAAGCAATGTTTAGGTAATGTTGACAGGCAGACGGCTTAGGCCAGGGGTCAAACAACGATCCTGTTGATATTGCTACTAAATGAGGCAGAATATGAACAATTTTCGCATTTTTTGCCGGTAGACGCTGTCTACATCATCATTATCATCATCATGTCAGCCGATAGACGTCCACTGCTGGACATAGGCCTCCCCCAAGGCTCGCCTACATAAAACTACCTAATCGTATTTTTCTGTACTTTCTTAACTTTATTTTAAAGTTAAGTATTTCCTGTCTAAATCTGGAAACTAATTTTATTCTAAAAAGACAATTCGAACGAATCCCAATAAAATAAACCGGCCAAGTGCGAGTCGGACTCGCGTTCCAAGGGTTCCGTATGTTCAGCGGTGAGGTGGAATGGCTGGTTCAGTAAGGCGAGGAAGGAAAGCCCGTCTTGATGGTCACAATTTATTGTATTTAAAGCACACACAATGTAAGCACCTGTAAGGTGAATGTGAAGGATAGATTCTAATTGTTATCCGTTTACATGGAAACAGAAAAAGTAAAATAACAGAGTGTAAAAAGGAGTTAATACATTATATAACAAGTATGTTCTGTTGGACTTGCCAACACCGTACATTACACAATTTAAACAATGTATCTTTTATGTGAAATGTCTTTAAAAAACATGTAGGGGTCGGATCAAAAACTAAGTAATTAAGTCCGACTCACGCTTGACTGCACATTTCTAATAGGTTTTCCGGTGATCTATAGGTCTTTATCTATTTTGTGTATTTTTTTCAAAATTTTTGACCCAGTAGTTTCGGAGATAAAGGGGGGAATGGTCATTTTTACCTATTTTCTTGAATAACTTCTAAACTATTTACTTTAATATTAAAAAAATAAATATCTGAGATTCTCACAAAGAGCTCTTTCATTTGATATGTAACACGATATAGTTTCACAAACTTTATTTTTTAATTTTCTCATTTACCCCTCAAAAGTGGCCCCCGTGTTTAAAATTAATATGTTTACGTTACATGTCCATCTTTGGGTCACAAACTGACATATGTGTACCAAATTTTAACTTAATTGGTCTAGTAGTTTCGGAGAAAATAGGCTGTGACAGACGGACAGACAGACAGACGGACAGACAGATAGACGGACAGACAGACAGACAGCCGCACGAGTGATCCTATAAGGGTTCCGTTTTTTTCTTTTGAGGTACGGAACCCTAAAAATAAGCGAAACACATCTGGTAATAGGTATAAAACTAACTACCGAAATGTTTTTGAAACAATCATACATTGCGTACCAAATTAAATTTACTATCAAGATAGAAGAGAGACCCGGAAATACCTAATATGCCTAATGATATTTCATGATATCAGGTCAGGTTTTTTTTATACCACGTCGGTGGCAAACAAGCATCGGCCCGCCTGATGGTAAGCAGTCACCGTAGCCTATGGACGCCTGCAACACCAGAGATATTTCATGCGCGTTGCCGACCCTTTAAAAACCTGTACACTCCTTTTTTGAAGAACCCCATACTGTAGCCCCTCAGGGAAACCTCGGCAGGGAGCTCATTCCACAGCCGAAGCGTCCGCAGGATGAAATTCCTCTTAAGCCGCACAGTACGCGACCATTTAGGTTCAAGGGTGGACAGGCTAAGTGGACTTTACGCTCATATTAAGATGAATAAATGTATAAATATATATGACCGTGACCCTACAATTTTAATAGAAAATAATTGGAAACCACTTCCAGTATAGGTAACACCTGAACCACGACCAAGGCACTTGTTGCGCAGTCCATATCCATGTTTGATGGAGCGCGCTCGGTAGTTTCCAGGAAAAATTACATTCACTAGAAAATAATCCGCTTTTACTAAAACAGAAAAACTTGATCAAGTTCTGTTGATAAATGTTAGAACCCCGAATTAAATTATGATTTCAACAGGCAGGAGAGACTAATCAAGAAAGTAATAAGGAAAAAAACTGTAAAGAAAAACAGCTATTTGTTTTAATTTATAAAGCGTAAACTTTACGGTATCTGCTTTGGATCACACAAATTAGCAAATATTAATTCACTAAATGGGCTTATTGTGAAAGGAAAATTTGTTTTTTAACTACACTGATTAAAAACTGCCTGTTTGGAACTGCTTATTTGAAATAAAATTCTAAGTAAAATAGCAAACGAATACCTAACCTAATAATGTTCAGTTATCCTGGGCAATGGCCAACGGGAGATAATCTCGTAAATTATGAAATAAATAAAAACCGAGGTAAGTAACAAGCAATAACACTGATATTTGGACAATTGACTCGGCAGCTGGTTGGGTAGTCTAGCGTAGGGAAGGTAAACTTTCGAGTAGAGGACCCAAAAGATAGTTTTGTGTAGGTCCCGAATTTTCTATATTTCATAACAATAAATATTCATGATAATTTTAGCCGATCCCCCTCCAGAATGCGTAGTATCGGGTGCGCTTGCGCTGCTCCTCCGCGCGTCAACATACGCCGGTGTCTGCCCGCTACGCTTCACGCGCACCTTCGACGGCTGGCGCCCCTCTCCCTCCGCCTCCATTGCCGCGGCACAGCGCCTCATCATGACTGTTTTCAGTGAGTATTCACCTATTTTAATTCATTATCATTTCAGCAGATCACCCTCCAGAATGCATGGTACTGTGGGAACACACTACACAAGTGAAGATACATCGATTGACACCGTGTGCTGAGGCTGAGGAACGGTGCGATTGACATACTCCGCGGTTAGGCGGAGAAACATGAAATTGCTCTGATAAGAGCAGTTTTGATTGTCCTGAGAAGGACAGTTGGAATATCCTGCAGCATCTTCGTCGGACTCGTCGTGTCTTCTTTCCAAGCAGCGGGGCACGGCGGACCGACGACACGATGTTGACTCCACAGCGGCCGGCGAGCGAAAGGACTCGCGAAGGCGGGCCACTCAGTTTTATAGGCGCGCCGCGCGCGCCTGCGGCATGTACCAGCGTACCTCCTTATCTCTTGTTTCACTCTTCTATGTAAATATGTCTCTTTCTTTCTTTCCACCATTTTTGTATATAAACCGTGTATTCTGTAAATAAATTCATTCAATTCTTGTACATAGACAAGTGTTTTACTTCAGCTACAAACCTTCTGAACCACCATAGCCAGCACCTTCGCTATAGTGGTGACCACCGACTCTGAACAAGAAGCAAGAAGAGGATCACAACCAAGAAGATGGGTTTTCCACCGACTACGTCAGCTCTCGACACCCAATTCCTCATCGGCGAGATAAGAAGATTATCACTCGAAGTCGCCGAGCTGCGTTCAAGACCGCGCGAAAACTACAGTAACCAACGCTACAGCCGCTCTCATCGCCGTTTCCCGTCGCGTCCACGAAACTATTCGCAATCGCAAGACCGAAACCGAAGCCCACGCAGCCGCAGAAGCTCACCGATGCCATATTGCCATTACCACCGTCGATTTGGAATGGACGCCCAGAAATGTGCACAGCCGTGCAATTTCAGACCAATCCCGGCGACAACAGCAGCACCATCGGAAAACTAGACGTAACGCTGGCTGCGGCGGAAACCGGCGTTACCACCAAATCACACCGCCTTTTCGTACGAGACCGAACTACCAAACTTGTCTTCTTGGTAGACACTGGGGCGAACATCTCCGTCCTACCAAGAACACCCGGCACGAAGGCGCAACCTCTACCTTTTCAACTGTACGCCGCTAACAATACAGTTATTCCTACCTACGGCGAGAAGACGCTGGAGCTTGATCTCAATCTACGCAGACCATTCCGGTGGAAATTCATCATTGCTGCAGTATCGAAGCCCATCATCGGTGCAGATTTCCTGGACTACCACCACATCATAGTCGACATCACGAGGAGACGACTGATCGACGGCAAGACTCTACTATACACGAACGCACAACTCTGTACTGCAAACATACCTACCGTGCGCAGTATAGACGTGCAACAGTCGTACCACAACATACTTGCCGACTACCCTGGTACAACTCGTCTTACCTCCATGAAGCTTAGCCCGAAACACAACGTCGAACATTTCATCGAAACAACCGGACCACCACTTCACTGCAGACCACGTCCGATTGCACCGCACCGCTACGAACTCGTGAAGAAAGAATTTGCCAACATGATGGAACAGGGCCTATGCAGACCAAGCAAAAGCCCTTGGGCATCACCTCTTCACGTCGTACCGAAGAAAAATGGTGATTTACGTGTGTGTGGCGATTACCGACGGCTAAACGCAATCACTAAGCCCGACCGCTATCCAATCCCACGCATACGTGATTTTACTTACCAACTCGCCGGCAAACAAATATTCTCCACCTTGGACCTCAACCGCGCCTACCAACAACTACCAATAGCAGCGCAAGACGTCGAGAAGAGCGCCATTATAACTCCATTTGGTCTATTCGAATTTCCGAGAATGTGCCCCGGACTCAAAAATTGCGGACAGACGTTTCAACGCTTTATTCACGAAGTACTGCGCGACCTTGACTTCGTGTTCCCATTCGTCGACGACCTACTTGTCGCATCGACCGACGAATCTACGCACGAGAAACATCTACGTTCCGTACTAAGCAGACTCGAAGACTACGGTATAACGATCAACCCGTCGAAATGCGTATTCGGACAGCCATCGGTCAAGTTCCTAGGCTACGAAGTCAGCAAAGACGGCATACGACCACCTACCGAGAAAGTGCAAGCAATCATCGACTATCCTAAGCCGAAAAACATCGACGAGCTACGACGATTTCTCGGAATGCTGAATTTTTACCGCGAAAACATTAAAAACGCCGCACAAATTCAAGCACCACTCTGCAAATACCTACACAATGCGAAGAAGCGCGACAAAACGGAAATCAGCTGGGACAACGAAGCCGATGAAGCATTCAACGCGTGCAAAGTGAGCATACAAAACGCCGCTTTGCTCGCGCACCCCTCCCACCACGCCCCGCTAGCAAGTTCAGCGATGCGAGCGACAAGGCCGCGGGAGCTTCACTTAATCAATTCGTCGAAAATGCCTGGCAACCACTTGGCTACTTTTCGAAGAAATTCTCCGACGCCCAGACTCGCTACAGTACCTTCGATCGAGAACTACTCGCAATATACCTAAGTACAAAACATTTCCGAAAAATGTTCGAAGGAAGAGAACTTATGATTTTCACCGATCACAAGCCGCTCACCTACGCATTTACGAAGACTAGCACAAACAACGAATCACCGCGCCGCACCCGTCAGCTGTTGTATATAAGTGAGTTCACAACAGACATACGACACATTCCGGGAACTCAAAACGCCGCTGCCGACGCCCTATCTCGCATCGAAGCCATCGCATGTCCATCTCCTATCGACTACGAACAACTAGCAAGAGCGCAAGAGCGAGATAGCGACACTATTCGAACACTCGCACAGCAAGATAATCTGTCGCTGAAACAAGTCACGATTCCCGGAACTACAACAAAACTGTACTGCGAAACATCAAGCACGGACTTACGACCTTATGTGCCCGAAGAACAACGCCGTGCCGCCTTCAACGCAGTACACAACATAAGCCATCCCGGAATCCGAACATCACGAAAACTCGTTGCTCAACGCTACTTTTGGCCCGGACTAAATGCCGATGTAGGCAAATGGGCAAAAGCATGCGTTTACTGCCAGCGTGCGAAGATCCAGCGACACACCGCAAGCCCCATTTCGAGTTTCCCGCCAACTACAAGGTTCGAACATATTCACATCGACCTTGTAGGACCTCTACCTATTACCGCCAGCGGACATCGATACCTACTCACAATGATCGACCGCGCAACTAGATGGCCCGAAGCGATACCTTTATGCGAGATCACCGCCGAAGACGTCGCTAAAGCCCTATACGAAGGATGGATCTCCCGCTTCGGATGCCCCGCTACCATCACGACCGACCAAGGACGGCAATTCGAGAGTCGAGTATTTGCGTCACTTACCCGCTTACTCGGCATCGAAAGAACCCGTTCAACGCCGTATCACGCTCAGTCGAACGGAATTATCGAACGATGGCATAGAAGTCTCAAGGCCGCACTCAAGGCCAGACTACAAACCGAGAAGACATGGATCGACACAATACCTACCGTTCTACTTGGACTACGAGCCGCACTACGCACAGACACCGGTGTAAGCCCAGCCCTACTCACTTACGGCTGCAGTGTACGATTACCCGGCGAACTGTTAGTACCTGCGCGCGATGACGTCACCATGGACTCCGATTTCGTAAAAAAACTACGAGCGACCATACAAAGCCTAACGCCGACAGCAACAAACCCGCATGGCAACAAGAAACCTATTTTCGTACATCGTGACCTTCAAACCTGTGAACAAGTATTCGTACGAGTCGACGCCGTAAAGAAGCCGCTACAAGCACCTTACGACGGACCCTACCGAGTACTAAAACGAAACGACAAAATATTCACTCTGCAGCTACCTAACCGCCAGACGAATATTTCGATCGACCGCCTAAAACCCGCATTCATCATCGCCGACACCGAGCAAGATATACCTACAACTACGAGTTCAACAAACATACCTACAACTACAAATTCAACGATCGCAACGAATGTACCTACAGCCACAACTACGAGTATACCTACAGCTACAACATCAAATATAACGACGCAACTGACCGTTTCACCGAGTTTACCGACAACACAAGACACCAAAAACGACAACAACAACCAACAACAGAAAAAAGGCATCCTGAAACGAAGAAATGAACAAAACACAACCACGACCGCTCAAGTACCTACAAGCACAACCCGCCGAGGCCGCACCATTCGCCTGCCGGTACGCTTCGCTTGAGGGGGAACCCTGTGGGAACACACTACACAAGTGAAGATACATCGATTGACACCGTGTGCTGAGGCTGAGGAACGGTGCGATTGACATACTCCGCGGTTAGGCGGAGAAACATGAAATTGCTCTGATAAGAGCAGTTTTGATTGTCCTGAGAAGGACAGTTGGAATATCCTGCAGCATCTTCGTCGGACTCGTCGTGTCTTCTTTCCAAGCAGCGGGGCACGGCGGACCGACGACACGATGTTGACTCCACAGCGGCCGGCGAGCGAAAGGACTCGCGATCTCGTTTTTCAATCGCACCTCCGTGAGGAGGGGCGAGACGCCTTACCATCCCTTTGGGGGATTTTTGGCGGTAGCGTGTCGCCGCCCGTTACAACGGGCGGGTCTTTCTTCATTGCCTCATTCTGGGCGTGGCTTCTGACTGGCCGTGATTGGCCATGATGGCCTGTCATGGCCAGTGTTTCTTTTTGATGTTTTTTGGGCCTGCTTGCAGCTTGAGGCTTGCGGCTCCTCTCAGCTGCTGGGGCCCTCATCCTCCTCAGCTGCTGGCACCAGAGTCCTAGGGAGCTGGCGCTGGCGGCGGCGGTTGTCAGGCGGGCGAGCGTGGAGCGGCGCGATGCCCTGCAGGTGATGGTGTCGGGAGTGGTCTGCGCGCTCGAACATCCTGCTCGAGAGGTGACCTATGAAAGCGTCCAGGCTCTGCCATTTCAATCCCTTTGCGATGTCAATGTTTCGCACGTAGCGGGGAGCGTTGACTATAGTGCGTAGGGTCGCATTCTCCTGCGCACGCAGTCTCTTTTTATTGGTATCAGCCGTCAGCGCGTACCAGGCTGGGGCTGCGTACGTCAGGCGGGACCGCACATACGTCTTGTAGATCCCCAGCTTCGTGCGGCGGGGGAGGTTGCTACGGAGCACTGGACGGAGCAGGGTGCGAGCGCATTTGACGCGCCTGACCACCTCGTCCACGTGTGGCTTCATGGTAAGCCGCCGGTCAAGTGTCACGCCCAGGTACTTGATCTGCGGCATCCAGTTGATCTCTTCGCCATGTAGACGGAGAGGCGGCGGGAGTTGGAAAGTGTTCCCGGTGAGCAGGGCCTGTGTTTTCCCCACGTTCACCGACAGCCTCCACCTGGAGAGCCAGTCGGGGAGGACGTCCAGGGACCTCTGGAGTTTTTTGGCAGCGTGCTTGTGATTGATGTCTACGAGGCGAAGAGTGCCGCGTCATCAGCGTAGAGGCCCAGTTTGACGTCCCCGACGACCGGGAGGTCGTCGGTGTAGAGGGCGTAGAGGGCCGGCGAGAGGACACTGCCCTGAGGGACGCCCGCGAGGATCGGGTGCTCCTCCGAGACAGCATTCTCTACTGCCACTCTGAAGCGGCGGTCGGCCAGGAATGAGGCCACCACCTTGATGGTGCGCCTGGGTGCTTCGGTCTTCGACAGCTTGTAGATCAGCCCCTCGTGCCACACTCTGTCGAAGGCCTTCTCCATATCGAGGCAGGCGGTAGCTGTGTGCTCCCTCCTATTCATGGCTGCCGTCATGAAATGGAGCACTCTGGTGAGCTGCAGGGTCGTCGAGTGGCCATCTCGGAAGCCGAACTGCTCCGGTCTCGGCTCGATGAAGGGCTGGAGACGGCTCAGCAAGAGCCGTTCGAACACCTTGGAGAGGGTGCTGAGCAGGGTGATCGGACGATAACTCTCCGGTCTCCCTCTGTCTTTTCCGGGTTTAGGCAGCATTATCACCCGGCCGAGTTTCCACGGTGACGGGTAGTGGCCCGAGCGCATGATCCCATTGAACAGGCGAGTCACTGCCACTATGGAGCGCAGTGGCAGGTGACTCAAAGCCGCGTTCGGGATCGAGTCTGGGCCCGGGGCTTTCCTTGGTTTGCAGCGACGGAGAGTTCGCTGCACTTGGCCGGGTGTGAAGAAGACCGGATCTTCCTCTATCCCCAGCGGTTGTTCAAAGTATCTCTCCAGGTGTTGTTCGACTTCTTGCTGGTGTTCTTCGTTACCGACAGGGTTGGGCCGGAACTGATTGCCCAAGCAAACAGCGAAGATCTCCGCCCTGTCCTCCGCCTTATACTTGGGCTGTCCGGTCGCGTCTTTGAGAGGGCGAATCGAATCCCGCGTCGTGCCGAGTTGACGGCATAGACGGTGGATGGAGGGGACATCACCGTCTATGGACGCGATGTGATTCTCCCAGCTCTCCGCGGCGTGGTCGCTCAGCTCCTTTTGTACCCGCTTGACGAGCTTGTTCAGCTCGGCTCGCAGTGTGGGGCATCTGGTGGTCTGCCATCTCCTCCTCAGGACGTGCTTTCGCTTAATCAGGTCCAGAATCCTTTGTGGTAGGAGAGGGCGTCTCCCGTCACTCTGGATGGTGTGCGAGGCTGTATTGAGCGCGTCCTGGATATTGGAGGTGATGGTGGAGGCTGCTATCTCCACTTCTTCTGCTGTGGAGACCGCCAGGGTCTGGGGTTTCCCCTCCATGGCTTGTGCGTATGTTTCCCAGCAGGTGCGGCGTCTTGTTTTGGTAAAGATGGCCTTAATGGGCAGGTCTTCCAGGGCCAGGAGAACTGGGCGGTGATCCGACGGCAGGTCGGGAAGAGTCTCCTGGTGGAAGGCTGCGTCAACGTTTTTGTGGACCACGAAGTCGATGGTGTCGGCGGTCCCGTACCGATCGTCGTAGTGTGTCGGCTCTTCGGGGCCAGACACCTCGAAGTTGTGGTCCACGGCGGCATTGTAGATGGCGCGGCCAGCTGGGCACTGCCTCTCAGCGTGCCACGCCAGGTGCTTCGCGTTCCAGTCCCCGGCCAGGATGACAGGCATGGGGGGACTGAGAATCTTCAGTAGGTCGCGTACAAGTGTTCCGGCGGGTCCGACCGGCCGGTAGATGGAGAAAATCCTGAGGTCGTGGCCCGAGACTCTGATGTCGACTCCTAGTGCGTAGAAGGAGTCGAGGGGCTGATAATCCACCGGTTGGTGTATGATGGACCTCCGGATGATGACAGCAAGGCCCCGGTATGCAGTGCCGTTTGGTAGGACCTCTTCTTTTCGGTACACTACATAGCCAGGAAGTTTAAGAGCGGTGTCGGCGCGCAGGAGTGTTTCAGACACCAACATCACGTCCACCTCCTGCGCCTTCAGGAACTGTCGCAGCTGCCTGATCTTCGATCGTAGCCCCTGCGCATTCCAGTATACTACACGCAGCCTATTGAATTTTAGGCCGCGTGTTTAGGGTTTCTGTGAGCGCCTGAGCTACTGCAGCGAGCTGCGCCACTAGAGCGGCGAGGTCGTGTGTAGCTGGGGGCGCGATGCTGGTGTCCGGTGCTGGCGTTTTCGATGTGGATGGGGCAGCGAGGGGTTGGGCTGTCGCTGTCGTTGTTGCTGGCTTCTTTTTCTTTTTGGCCTTCTTTTTCGCCGCTTGAGGTCCCGGTCCCGAGGCCTGCTGCAGTTTGCTATCCCCCCTTTGGGTGGGGGGGTTTGCCGGCGCCATCAGAGTTGCTGGCGCCGACTCTTCCACCGTGGGCTTGGCGACTGAAGCGTTGGTTGTGGGTCCAGGGCGGAGCGGGGCCAGGAGGGCAGTCTTCCCGGCTTTCCAGAGGCGGTAGGCCTTTTTGTAGGCTGGACAGTTGCGGTGGTTGCCTGGATGTTCGCCTCTGCAGTTTTTGCAGGTGGCCTTCTGGTTGAGGGGCCTGGTGCACTGCTTGGCCAGGTGAGGCTCCGCACAGCGGACGCAGGCAAGTTCACGATGGCAGCCATGCGAGGAGTGTCCAAAGCCTTGGCAGTTATGGCATTGCGGGGGGCCCTTCTTTCCCCTCCACGCCTCCACTTTTACTCCTCGCACGTGGAGAAGCTCTTTCACCTCATAGAGTTCCGCGTGTTCCCGAGCGGTCCCCACGAGCTGCACGAAGTATATGCAGCCCGGGCGTCCCGCTCTCGCGTTTATTTGCTTGATGTACTCTGCGGGGTGGCCAATCTTCTCCAGGGCGTTCAAGATGCTAGGAATCGGGGTTTTCTCGGGGAGGCCTCTGATGGCCACTTTAAACCGCTTTTCATCGTCCAGCCCGTAGACGTTGTAGAGCGGCTTAACGACGTCGGTGGTCTCCCCCTTCTTCTTTGCTTCGTTAATGGCCGCGACCGCTTCAGCCTCCAGTCTTGCCAGGTGACGTATCACGAGGCGGTACTCCGCCTCGGTGCGCGGTTCGAATTGGATGCCCTCTCCCCTCGGCCTGGTAGAGGGCGATTCTCCGAGCTCCTCCGCGATGTCGTCCAAGACCTTCGGCCAGTTCGGTAGAATTTCGGCGACGATGGGAGGGTATTTGGATGTTTCATTTTTTTTTCTACCCTCAACATCGTCACCGCAAGGCTGCGTTGTATCATTGCTCTTTTTGATACTTTTATTATTTTTTGGGTGCTGCTTATTAGGTTCTCTTTTTTTTTTGGCAGCCTTGCTGCCGTTGGTCTCGTCGCACGCCTCGGCAGAGCCCGAAGGGAGGGCTGCGGCGTTGGCGTAGCTGGGTCCCAGACCCGCGGTTTGGGGCGCGGGGGGCGGGGGTGGCGGAGCTGAGGGTCCCTGCATGGGGGCCTCGTTGATGGCGGTTTCCCTGGTAGCGGGGTGGGCTTGTTTGGGCTGCGGGGCGGCTCCTGGACGAGCGCGGAGTCGCGGGTCAGTCGGCGGCGAAATGTTGTGGCAGACCCTCTTGGGGTCTTGTTTTTCTGGCGGGCTGCTGTCCGGCTTTCTCTTGACCGCCGTAGGTTGAAGGACAGCCGGGTGGTCCTCCAGGAACTGGAGGAACGGGATGTCTTCTGGCAACAACTCGACGTCGTCACCCAGGGCGTGCCCCTGGAGCCTGATGTAGGCCGCCATCCATGCCTCCATGCAAGGAGATATGTAGCCGACCTGCCCCAGACGGAGAACCAGGAAACGGTCACGTTCCAGTTGCTCGTGAGGGGAGAGTCGGTCCTGGGCTTCCCTCGGGAGCGGCGAAAAGGTGCGGCCAGGTTCGGGCGACCGCCAGAGCTTGGGAGAGCCTTCGGCGGGGTCCGATGCAAGGGCGTCTGTGAACTCGGACAGTTCGTCGTCTTCTTCAGTGGCTGCGGGTGGTGGAGAAAAAGCACTTTCCAGGATACCCACATGTCCCGCGGCGGCGGGTTGGTCGGCATCTGTCGGTGTTTTTTCTGCTTTTCCTGCGGGTAGTTGTAAAAACTCGTTTTGTGAACTACCCACCCTATCCGAGGGGACGGGGGGGGCCGCGAGTTTTGGTGCTTGGGCTGCGGGTGGTTGGTGGGCTTCCATTCCGTGGGTACCCGCCCGCCCCGAAGGGGCGGGGGGGCCTTTTTTGTCGTCTTCCATTTCTGGAGTTCGCTGGGTCCTTTACCGACGCATTTCTGCCGGTCCGAACTGCGGGTCCTCTTCCGGGGGCCGGGGCTGGATTCGCAGCAGGGGCTCGCAGCAGAAGGCTTTCCAGGGGTGATCCCCTCCGGCGAGCCGGGCGCGATTCGAGTACCTTTTTCTTTATGAAAAAGACTTGAGAATTAGCTTGGTGCGATTATAGGTGCGTCCGTGGTTGGTTCCGATGGCAATCCAAAGGACTCGCGAAGGCGGGCCACTCAGTTTTATAGGCGCGCCGCGCGCGCCTGCGGCATGTACCAGCGTACCTCCTTATCTCTTGTTTCACTCTTCTATGTAAATATGTCTCTTTCTTTCTTTCCACCATTTTTGTATATAAACCGTGTATTCTGTAAATAAATTCATTCAATTCTTGTACATAGACAAGTGTTTTACTTCAGCTACAAACCTTCTGAACCACCATAGCCAGCACCTTCGCTATAGTACCTATCGGGTGCGCTCGCGCTGTTACTCCGCGCGTCAACTCACGCCGGGGTCTGCCCGCTGCGCCTCAAGCAGACCCTCGATGGTTTGCACCCTTCGCCCTCCACCCCCTCGCTGTGAGTCGCTGCGGCACAGCGTCTTATCATGACTGTTTTTAGTGAGTATACCTACACCTATCATATCCGTTCGTCAACATACGCCGGCGTCTGCACGCTACACTTTACGCGCACCCTCGACGACTATTTGTTAATTTGTAAAGTTAGAAACTACCCTGAATTATATACAAAACGCAAAGATGTAATAGGAACCCGTGAAATGCGTTATAAGAATAAACTCTTGCTACCAGCCTCACGACTTAAGATGCTCTCAACCGGGCCTTTCGTAATGTCGATAAAAATATACAATAAATTGCCGGAAGAATTAAAAGAACAATCAAGTGAAACAGAATTTATCCGCAAGCTAAAACAATTTCTATTGACCAAATATTATTATTCTCTAAATGAATACTTAGAAGAAATTATAACTAATACCTAGAATTAAGTGAAACCTAGATTTATTTTATAATTATTATGAAAGTGCTTGTCTCCTTATTTGCTGCACCCAACAGGGTACATAATACGATCAATAATTATATTATATTCCATCTGACCTGCGTAACCATTATGTGCAATAAATGATTGATTGATTGATTGACTGGCACCCCTCTCTCCAGAATGTTGGGTTTCTACGTGCGTAAAATAAACTTCCGAAAAACTGCTTTTTTTTTCATTTGCAATCTCACCTTCCAGATGCCGTGATGCTGGCAGCCTTCATCCTGGACATCTGCCTAGAGCCCGAACAGAGGATCCGCATCGGCGAGACGACGCTGAAGATGTTCGTGTGGTGCTCCGACATGCTGCTGATGATGATGATCGCTAGCGTCGCCGTCTACATGGCGCCAGAGAGGATGCACCACCTCGTTCACGTGCTGGATCAGTTGCGACAGGTATCAGATCTAGCCAAGATGACACTCGTCGACGATTATTTTGTTTCCTTTTCTTTACTCTACCTATTTTGTAAGCAAGAAAGTGATATAAATAGTCGTCCCACCAAAAAAAATCGTGTAAAATGTTGCCAAGCCGACCATATGGCTCGGACTGCCAAAAAATTATCAGATCTCATGTAGAGCCAACCTGCTAACTCTACACGCCCTAACTCACAAACTATACACCTTGGTCAAAATATGCGGCTCCCACCTGTGGTTGTCGCCGCCGCCGTCGCGCAAAGTCGTGGCCGAGCCGTAAGGGGCTAATAGAAGCTGATAGCGACTCACCTGAGTCACCTGCTGGAAAGCCGAGAGGCTGAGATGTAGCTTCCTGCTTCAGTTATAGTCTATTCACTCTTGCACTAACGGGACCATACTTTATAATTATAAAAGTAGTAGTAAAGATAGTTATCTAAATGTTATTTGTTCCAGGTCAGCACAGAACTCAAAATCAATCCATCGGCAAGGAGCGAAAAGTTCAAAAGCATTACTATTGTCTGCATACCTTTGTGGGCGGCTTCCATCTTGATAGCTGACTTTTATAGTTTTTTGTGCCCCTTAATAGACAGCAAAATGTGTAAGTAGTTACTCTTACCTGTGATCGTAAGAACTATTATATAATCTGTGCCTGTGAGCCATGGAATGTAGGTACTCTCCGAGCATGCACGCTCGACGCTGAAGTTCGCAAATTGCGGGCATCTTTCTCTGTCACTCTAATTACGCCTTATTTGGAGTAAAAAAGAAAGATGTCTCCGAATTGCGAACTTCGGTGTTCGCGGTAGACCCTCTGATGCCCACCATCGGCACCACCATACATTTGACTTAACCAATGTATGTGAGTCGATGTCAGTGTAGAGAATGACTCACGTTAAAACGGTCCGGGTCCGGGCCGAGGCGTCCGACACTATTTTCTATGACGGTTAATCAGTGATCACGTGATGCTTTAGAAAACAGAAGCGTTGTAATAATTCAATTACGGCATTGTAATATCTGTACATTTACACCTATGGAGTCCATAATTGCATTGTAAAATAGGAAGACAACACCCACCAAACTGTTATGAAAATCGTTTAATTCGCAGGGTACATAATGTGCATGTACGGGCCATATTACATAGGAAACCTGATGGGAGTTCTGGTTCTTCTGCAATGGAGCTGTGCCGTACTGGCCGTACATGCCGCCGTGGTTGCTGTGAATGACGAGCTGGCAACGTTGCGCATAGGTCAGTACCTGCCAGTTGACTATAGGCACTACGTGCACAGAATAAATAATAGTACTACCGTACAGAAAGGAAACTTCCTACAAATCCAAAGTTTGACAGGGGTTCAGGGTCGAATCGTGCTGTCCCTTTCTAATATATGGCACTATCCCTTTCGGCTATTTAGGGTTGTCAAAATTCAAGTCATTATCTTATCTGTGGCCGTGCACGCAACGGGACATCAATCTGTGCCAACCCTAATAATTGCTCGGAGCAATGCTGAGCCGAACGCAGCCGAGTTTGTCCGAAGCGAGGAGTTTCGCACCCCTGCTCCATGGGAAACTTTATGCAAGTGCCGTGCCATATTGGCCGTGGTTGTTCTTAATAAGTCTGTATGGTACATTACATTATACATTCAATTTGGAGAAAGTCATAAAGAACACTACACATGAATTAATTGCACGGTTTCATTTCCAAGCTAAGTTCGAGTTGGAGCCAACTACAGCATTGGAAGACTTGTTGAGACCACTGAACTCTGAACGCAACACACTGGTCGACTGCTTCACAAAGCCAGCGAAGACTCCAGGTAAGACTCCAATCTAGTAGTACTCATTTACAGTGGCGAAGCGTGAACTAATCTAGCCGTGGGCGAAGTCGCACCTGCGAGGCCCTTTTCTTTCAATGTGTGCAATGCGAGGCCCTTTAGTGCGAGGCCATGGGTGAGGGGCCGCTTTGCCGACGCCTAACTACGCTACTGCTCATTTATGTGGTCACCGTTTATCATAGCTAAGTTAAGTCCACTTACTGTGATGAATGGGCAATCATGGAAACCTACACTGAGCAGGGCCTGACATAGTTTTGACCGGTTTTTTTTAATTATATGCCCAATCATCATATCGCCCAGATGACCACTAGATTAGTAACAAGAACTAAATAGTTCGCCCTTGTTAAATCATTTCCGATGTGCCTGAGTTAATTACACTTGGATTCGTAATCATGGAACTTAGTCATGCAAAGGTTATAGTTACTTAATGGAAAAATCTTTTTTTTTATTGAAATAACTCAGAAATTAATCAAGTATTTAAAAAAATGTTTAATCCTTAGTGTGGCAATTTCCTCCAAAGATAACTCCCAAAAAAAACAATGTTTTCCTTTTCAGGAGACTCCATGACCCTGTCACAAGCGCAAGCCACCATTCGCTGTCTTGCTCTTTCCCACGAACGTATAAGCGAGCTCACGAGACAGCTAAACGCGTCCAATGGCTTGTTCCTGATGTTCGTGCTCATGTCTACATTTATTCGGCTGGTGGTGACTCCATACTACCTTCTGCAGAGATGTAAGATCATGTTGTCTTACTTTCTCTCTCAGAGCGTGCGACAGCTTAATGCCACCAACGGGATCTACGATTAGTACCAAGGTCATGCTGCTATTATCAACTCGGTGTGACCCCTTGGGATGAAAAAAGTTGTCTTGGCATTCTCCGCTGTCCGTAACCTACGTATAGTATTAACCTATATATAGTTCATTCGCGTTCAGAATGCAATAGAATCATCATTGTCCGCCGGCGTAGCCACCGCCAATCAAATAGTTCCTAATTAAAAAGTCAAGTTCACTGTACTATGTGACCAGTAGAAGGCATATTTTCTAATTAGGAACGATTTTATTGGTTACTAGCATCGCTAGGCCGGTGGACTTATGATTTTACTGCATTGTTAACGCAAACGAACTATACCCCCACAATGCCTCTGGGGGTTCTGGCCCTCAAGTTGAAAATCACTGATATATAACTAATGTAACGACGTTTTCCGCAGTTGACCATGGTGAAAGGATCCTGTACGAGTTGCTAATACAAATCAACTGGAGTCTGTTTCACGTCATCACACTCCTCTTGACGATAGAACCTTGTCACTGGACACAGGAGCAGGTAATTTGCATTCAAGCTTAACGCTTACACCTACTCTACTCTAGTCTTTAGACTGTCTCTGTATCATTATATTGCTCGGACTGGCTCGGACAGCAGTCACAAGACGAGCGCTTCTGGACAACTGAGTGATATATCAATATCTATAGGAGCCTGCTTGCCTAATCCCATGTATTAGTAGGTACTTTTTTTTGGCGAAATTCAAAATTCAGCATTGGCTGACTTTTTAGAAAAAACTAGGGAATTGGGGTTCGTCCAATTCCCTGACGATATTTTTCTTCAACTAAAAGCTATAATCTTTAAATATAACAGCCATAACAGCGATTGAAGAACATGCTTTTGTTTACCGTATTCTTGGGCAAAAAAATTCGAGCTTAAATTAGTTGTTCAATTGGCAATTTACACCTATTACAGCTGTTTGTTATACAAATACTAAACTTCTCATATTTAATATTATAATCATGTTACAATCAGAGGGAGCGCACCCAGATCCTGCTAAGCCACCTGATGGTGCACCTGGCCCCGAAGTGCGAGCGGCTCTCGAAGGAGCTGGACCAGTTCGCCAAGCAGATCCTACTCAGCAACGCCAAATACATGCCACTCGGTGTCTACGCGTTGGCGCGGCCGCTCATGGCTACGGTATGTTTTTCCATATCTCGGGACCATGTGGTCCCGGACCTTTGGGAGGCGTGCGTGGGACCGAAGCCAGCACCGCATCGGTCCTATAAGACAAGTTTGATGTCATGTAGAACTCATACTGGAAGACTGGAACCCATTCACGGGTACAACAATAGATAGTATCCGTAAACCGGTCTCAGCAGGTATTGTAACAAAACTGGAAAGAATTAAGGGCTGTGAATGCAGTCCGGACACCTGCCAGAATAATGCTAACACACGTTATCGAGGCAGGTGGTGACTTGCCGCTAACTAGATGGGCCCCTGAAACTGCCGTCGGAAAGACGACCAGGAGCAACAGCTACAGTACCTATGTTTATTCTTAAGTACAATATCCTAGTCATACTTGAAATTGACAATCGCAAAAGTCCAGGATACCCAGAAGCCACATGATGGAAAAACCTAGAGAATCATAACTGTATAATTGTCTGCATACCTACTGTCGAAAACATAATTATTCATAGGCCCGACTCCAGACGAACTGGGAAGATGCACGGTGAAAGATGAGATCTAGTCCTCTAACAGCTCTCCAGAGCTCGATAAGCCGATTCAGGGCCAGAGTTTAATCGGCAAACTAAACTGAATAGTTTTTTTTATTGCAGATTTTGGGTGGAGTAACGACTTACCTGGTGATAATCATCCAGTTTCAGAAGATCTCTGACCAACTTTAAGATTGAATCGAAATCAATATTAAAACAGCACATTTTCTTAAATTAGGCACATCACACGAGCTGATCATTTTAAATTTAAAATCAAATATTCTGTGACCATGGCGATATATCCATACAAAAATACAGGTGCCATAGACCATAGAGATTCAGGAACTGATTTACTAAAAAAAACCTCGTGTGTGAGGGCTTTTCCTGACTTGGCAGTGCGACATCACTTGACATCAGTTATCAATATTTATTATCAATAATAACTAGATTGGCGCAAGCTCGTGGGTTCGTCTCTCTCCCGCGTAATCTCGCCAATCAGTATTTTTATGATATAGGAGGCAAACGATCAGACGAATCGCCTGATGGTAAGCGACTACCGCCGCCCATGGACACCCGAAACACCAGAGTTGTTTGAAGTGTGTTGGCGGCATTTAAGATAATACACTCTTTTCTGCATTGCTAACTCAGGAAAAGGCCTACAAAAAATATAAAACTAAATAAATATAATAATAAATGTTGTTTGAATAGTAATATGTGTTATCCTTCACGTCCCATCTGGCCCCTGTTTCACAACGGAGACAATTACCTCCTTATAGTAGCATCATCATAACTCTTAAGAGCCTGGCTCTTGTCGGTGGAGTAATCGCAACTCCTAATAGTGGCAATTCGAAGTATCTTTTTGGGATACCGCCGTTTAGCCAAAATATTTTTCGCCAAATTTCACTTCCCAACAAACTTACGGCATTAGTTTCATTTCCCAAATGAAATTTTAGCAAGTTTTTTACTTCGCAATCATTTCATTTCCCAACCCCATATTGCAAAATGAAAATGACGTACTAGGTTGGGTTAGGTTAGGTTGGATTATGAAAATTTGCGAAATGAAATTTTGTCAAATGATAATTTGCGTAAAATAGTTTGGGAAGTAATACTTCGGGAAACGATTTTTGGCAATACATTAGTAAACCATATATTTACGCTAAGTACCATTACCGTTATTCGTTATCGACCCAGAAATGGACAGAAATTTGTCAGTGTCAGGTGTCAAGTGTCACCGTGATGAAATAGAGCCCCGGACTTGCCTTAATAATAGTATATCGTGATATTAAACAAGATACTACACTAGAAGTGATTCTATCAAACGAGACCAACAGGATTTTAAATTGTCCACTACATGTACTTACATATGCCTAAATAACTGACATGACTAATTGTAAATTTCATTTCTTTCGCCCCTACAATCATTAATTAGGGGATGGATTGCAAATAAAACTACCAATATTACTGCACACAATCTAAAAATTCCAAAAAACAATATTTATTAAATGTTTATACTCATTTTAAAACTAATTCCACAAATCAAAAGTCTTAATTATTGTCATAACTGAACGACGGACTATCCCCTTCCACATCATAATTGTCTATCCTATCCCCCTCTTTGTCCATATCTTCCGTCCCCTTCTCCTCGTAGCGCTGCGCGTTGTCATCCGTGTCTTTGCCGGCGGTGCTCCCGCGTTTCTCTCCCTCGCTCTCGTAGTATTCCCCTTTGTTGTCCTGCTCTTGCTGGCCGTAATGGTCCTGCCCGGCTTGTTGTGCTGCTTCTGTAAAATAAGGTTATATATCAGAATAAAAAGCGTGACTCTAATGTATAGAATATTTTATTGTAATACGAACACAATAGAGACGTACCAGTGTCATCTTTGTCGTCGTTGTAACGGTCTTCGGTGTTGTCACTGTTAGTTTCTTGTTGTTTTTCCTGATATTCCTTTTCGTTTTCGTATCTGTCTTGGTTTTTCTCTTCGTTCTTTTCCCTGTATCGTAATAGTATAAAGATATTATTATTACTACTTTTACATTACATTTTATTTACAAGAAACATTAGCAATTAAGGTACAAAAGAAGAAATTCTACAGCAGTTCACCTGCGTTCTTCCCCGTTATCGTAATCTTCCTCCCCTCTGCTCCCATACTTGACGCCCTCCCTGTTCCAATAGTCTGACTCATCATCAGCACGGTCTTGCAGCTCCTGGCTTCGCTCGGCGGAGTAGTCGGGGAACTCTGCCTCCATCTTGTCAGGGGATCGGGCGAGGCGGTAAGCCTGCACGTTGAGATGAATTGCTGAAAAAGTTTTTTGTAGGTAATTTATAACAATTTGAAGAGTACTTACTAGGGATGTACCGACTAATCGGGTAAGCCGACTATCCGGCTTCATTTGTAGTCGGCGATTAGTCCGCGACTAGTTAGCAAACATGGCTGATTAGTCGGCACTTTATTAGTGAAAGAACGGTGATCACTGCATTATACCCGATAACCCGATCGGTAAATATCTTGGTGAGGTAATCGGCCAAAAGTGCATGTCGGACCAAATAAAGAAATACGAGATGGCGATCGTTTCGTTAAATTTCGACTTCAGATTCATGTTGAAGGGCCTCTCGGATCCTCAGATATCGATTTTCATCAAGATCAGGTCGAAAATAAAGAAAATCAAGATGGCGACCGTTCCTATCAATTTCGACTTCAGATTCGTGTTAAGGGGCCTTTCGGATCCTCAGATATCGATTTTCATCCAGATCGGGTCGAAAATAAATAAATTCAAGATGGCCACCGTTCAGTTCAATTTCGACTTCAGATTCGTTTTAAGGGGCCTCTGGGATCCTCAGATATCGATTTTAATCCAGATCGGGTCGAAAATAAAGAAAACCAAGATTTTTTTATACCACGTCGGTGGCAATCAAGCATACGGCCCGCCTGATGGTAAGCAGTTACCGTAGCCTATGGACGCCTGCAACACCAGAGATATTACACGCGCGTTGCCGACCCTTCAGTTTGCGATCGTTCAGTTTAATTTCGACTTCAGATTCTTGTTAAGGGGCCTGTCAGATCACCAGATATCGATTTTCATCAAGATCGAGTCAATAGAAAGCAATTCAAGATGGCGACCATTTCGTTCAATTTTCACTTGAGATCCGCGTTAAGAGGCCTCTCGGGTCCTCAGATATCGTTTTACTGTTTTATTGGAAAAAAAAATACATGGCCATTTTTCAATTTATCACTTCTATTATTAGACACAAACACAGCACAAGTGTCATACAATCCAAAATTGCCGTCAGTAAATTTTTGAAATTGGAATGTTCTACATCGCGCTATCGAAATTTTTCCTGTCGCGTATATATATACCTCAGTCACTTGTAGGGAGGATGGTCGGGGAGGTGGGTTTTGGACTCAGGCTGAGTGCCGACTGGTATAGGTATATAAATAATTATTCACACTAAAAGGCAGCGCGCTTCTCACGTTCTTACATACAGGGCGCCTGTGGCTTGGGGACTTCACACACCCTAATTAATGTATGTTATAAAACTTATAAAACTTAGAATCGAATTGTACCAACAATAAAACAGATAGATCGATTTTTCTCTCTCTTTAGCCTCTGGCTTAGAAATTAAATCGCATCATTACTTTACAATTTAGTACCCACCGGGCTACCGCGAAAACTCGAGCAAACTAATTACTTTCAAAATGAATCATTCTCTTGGTTTTATAAGTAATAGTTACTATTTTTTAGTAGTTAAGAAAACAAGGTAAGTATAGGTAGAGTTTGTCTAAGCTAACTATGCAGTCTTTGGACCGATTTTTATAGAACAAAGTGAGGCGCTGTCATTATAAACGGCATACTCTCATAGAAATTTGACATTGATTGATTATTAACACACTTATTGGTCATTGCAAATGCCATGCAGAGTTAGCTTAAGCCGACTAATACGGTAGCTAGGTAATAGTAAAGAACGGGACTCGCCCACCGAGGGTTCCGTACTTTTTAGTATTTTTTGTTATAGCGGCAACAGAAATGCATCATCTGTGAAAATTCCAACTGCCTAGCTATCACGGTTCATGAGATACAGCCTGGTGACGGACAGACGGACAGAGGAGTCTTAGTAATAGGGTCCCGTTTTTACCCCTTGAAAAAGCACAGGTCAACCATTCAGGTTTTTTTTATAATTCGGGTATATGTACAGGTTTTTAAAGGGTCGGCAACGCACATGTCACACCTCTGAAGTTGCAGGCGTCAAGAGGCTACGGTGACTGCTTACCATCAAACGGGTCGTATGCTTGTTTGCCACCGACGTGGTACAAACAAAAAATGGCAAAAGCAGAATTATAAATTAATATGGGTTGCTTACCTCCAATGGCTCCAATACAGATCACCAGAGCGAGACAGACTCTTGCTGAAGCCATTTTTGGAATTCGTACTAATGCTTCAAGACATCTTCTTTTATATTCTTCGGGCCTTTGAAACTCTGCCACGTTAGGTATTATTAAATAACGTACCTATTTGTTGATAGCTCACACGCAACTTAGATAAAAGTACCTACTTAAATATATGGAAATTTTTAATAACTTAACCTACTTTGAAAGAAATTAAATATGATTATTTGTGAGTGTGAGTCTGTACCAATTATAGTAATCATCATCATAGCAATTATACGTACTACCCTGGGATACCTTAAAAATGTAGGTACCTATATCTGCAGTTCAACGAAGTCCAATTCCAAGTCACATAAGATTCGATCACAGCACGGCTACGACTCTTAGTATGGACATCAAGTCACAGATTATATATAGATATAATAGTTCTTACGAACAGATACTTACTCTCAAAGAAAACGCAAATACCTACCGTTTTGATACCTACGCTAGGGTTGCCGACGCTTAGAAATGATAAACACCTATAGGTATTTATCATGAGAATCATTAGAAATGATAAATACCAATAGGTATTTATCATTTCTAACAGCGGAGTGAAATAAAATGAAATCTAAATCTTAAATTATGTATTTTAGTCATTCATTCATTCATTTACAACTGTTTTACTTTGTTACTATAAATTTGTCGTAATAAACACTTAAAACACTAAGTACATGTTTAATGAAAGAAATTCAATAATAAGTACCTACGTAGCTTGTAACTATCGTAAAAATTGCAAGTGCGGCGCGCGGTGACGTGCGTGCGTGACGCGTGAGCGCGTGTGGCAACCAACTGGCTTGCTTTTCTACCGTGAACGGGAGGCGATTCGTAGGTATAAAACCGAGCTCGCGCGGAGAGTTCCATAGGCCTGGTTGTACCTACTATTCACATTAATTCCTTTCGCCTCTTTCTAAATTACGATACCTTATACAAAATAGGTATATACCTTTATGCAAAACCAACCCAATTTTTTAAATTTACGCACATGTCAAAAATCGAAAACATGCTTCCTTATCTTATCTTCGCGTTTATGTTAAACTGTTACCGCCACGTGACAGAACTTAGTGGGCCACTGTAATTACAAAACGTGCATAATGCTGCGGTGTGGCGTCGTTGTTTTGATCGTTGGTTTCGTTTATGTAAGTGGAGAAGGTATGTGTTAAATGAAATAAAATTAAAAGATAGTGGATGACTGCTCCTCCTTACAAAACTAGTCTCCATTTTCATATAGTGACATTATGGAAAATATTTTTACACAATTTATTACGTATTAACCGTAGCCTCTTCTTTTAATTTTTATCGATTTTTCGATTGTAATATGGGTTACCTATAACAAATTCCATACGAATTTTTATAAAGCTCCTAACTCTTATAATAATTAAAACAAGCAGAAAGGGAAGTACTTTTGCAGCGCTTTGCACGTCTTTTTACTAAGAAAAAAAGATTTTTTGCAATAACTCAAAAACGACTGGAACGATCATGTTTGCTATAGATTTCGTTGAAAGTATTTATTAAGCCTTTGTTTCACGATTTTTCCTCATATTTTTTGGACCCAGGGTTCAAACACGAACACGACACGACACGACACACACGACACGAGGGGGGGGGGAAACATATTTTGTTTCTTTCGGAGCGATTATTTCCGAAAATATTAACTATATCCAAAAATGTTTTTGTAAACCCGTATTCGTTTTGAAATATCTATTCAACGATATCCGACACTGTATATTGGGACAAAGAAAAAAAAAATATAACATTTTGTACCCTGGTTTTTTATTGTTATAGTTTTCATTTTACCGTTCTGTCGCAATGCCTGATTTATGCATCCATAATTCCATACCAAATTGCAGCTTTCTAGCACTAACGATCACGGAGCGAAGCCTCGGACAGACAGACATGGCGAAACTATAAGGATTTCTAGTTTCTAGGTGATTTTAGAATAATATCTATCGTTAATTAGGTAAACATTAAATTGTGTACCTATTCTACAAATATACCTCAATAGGTAATGTGCTTCCATGAGAGTGCTCGCCAGCTCGCCACTGTCCCATTACATGTCATTCAAAAAGCGTAACAGGAGGTTGTGCATTAACATGTCGAGCAATAAGACGTTTACTATAATAAATAAAATATCCATCATAGACTCGGAGCCTTCACAACGGCAATACTTAAGTGCGCTAGAAAACCTGCCCACGTTATTCAATCACATCATCGGAATGCTGCAAGTAAAACCAGAAGTTCTCGAGAAAAACGACTTCACAACATTCCTGGAATCTGCACTAGATGGCGACGTGGAAATAAGTCCAAGGGAAACTGAACTTAATGTCTTTAAGAGAGAGTCTAGATTTGAAGACGCGAATGTCAATAAGGAACAACGATCTGATTGGTCTCTAAAAGCAGATGAATCTGATGCATTCGTTGGTTCGATTCCTGGAAGGTTCCAGTTGACAGCAGAAGAAGTAGCGGAGAAGATGCTGCTGACTGAAAGAAAATTAGAAGAATATCATAATGACAGTAATGACACTCGTTGAATGTCAAGTGTGTTGAATGTTGATATTTTTTTTGTTATATCAATATGTCACACTAAGTTTAATTTTCTTGTGTGCAGTGTTAGTCATGTTAATACATTTAAAGTTATATATTACAGTATATACCTAATTCTTGTGTAAAATGCGCTTTACAATTTGTACATTATTATAATTATTGCACTGAGATATACAATTAAGAGCAGAGCATGATCAGTTTTTATTGTTTTTGCTGCATTTGTGACAGCGAAGAAGATATAAACCACTTAATGTAGCCAGAAAAGCACAGGTTTTGAAATGAATATGACAAAAGTGTAGCCTTTATCATCTGAGCTAAGGCCAATACGACGCCACACACACAACACTTGCCACAAACTTATACACACCCACTTACAAACTTTACGGGTACCATAAGTTGCAGATGGATTGCAATTGAGTTCACGCAGACGGTAGCGTAAACGTTAAATGTCAACTCGTGATAGCCATACTTATTACTTGTACCACTTGTACTTACCTAAGTATATATAGACAGCTAAAATCATAACATTCATAACACTTACTTTTGACGATGCCGTAGTCGGGTAAAAATGAGCAGAGCTCTAAATTGCACCAAATTGCACACTTTTAACAGATTTTGCAACCCCTGTCTGTGCTGATGCTCCGCCAATCTGGTAGCCACCGATAAACAGCTGCCAGGTACTCGACTATATTTTTGTACTTATAGGTATGAATGAGCAACGAAACCCAATCTACTTATAGAATATGGATATCGCTTTTTAGGGGCTAGCTCGACACCATATTAATGTTATGAATAGTTTAGAGTAGAATATGGGCAAAAAGTATTTGTGCAACACAAAGATAGATATAACTCCGTAATAGATGAATACAGTCTAAGGAAAAAACGTGCCTCGAAAATCACGAAAATTTGATTCTCTATCAGATGGCGCCACTAGTTTTGGCCTACACTCGTATAGAGGGCGTTGACTGTTTCGTTTGTTATTTATAATTTTAACGCATACCAGTGAAAGAACATGGGTCAAAATCATATAAAAATAATTATTGCAAATAAAAAAATCATTTATCCATATTTAAATACATTTTATCGTATTTTTATAAATATTTATTTTTAGTTTTAAAGTGAGTCGACAGATGGCAGTGAATTTACTGGGGTTACAAAATTTACTATGACAGTACCGCTCTAGTATAAGTTACTCTATGGTGCAACAGGTACATAAAAGGTGAAGTATTTTCTCCTCCCAGGAGTCACAGTGCATCATCTGGTAATAGTTTAGAACTCAAAGCTTTGGAGGAAATTTTTGAAAGGCTATCCTGCTTACACCCTTACGAGTGAAAATGAAATTGTCAGAATTGGGTCCAAAAATTACTGCGGCCTACGTTTTTGTAGTTACTAACTTTGTAGCGTTTAATTTTAGTACGGTAAAATGTGGGAATTCATTTTACCTACAGTATCTATTATTAGATCTGTAGCTATAAATTTTTATTGTGCCGTCATGTTAAATTAATTATTACCTTATTTATTGTCATATAGCCGTGTTATGACATGATTATAACTGTCTAAAGAGGGTAAAAGTGACACGGGTATTTTTTTATCAAATTGTGTCTTGGATGCCAATTCAAACTTACATTCCGATATCAAAATGATGTAACTTTGTTATTCGCGCGTGCTCTTATTTGTTCTTGTTCTTACACTTATTGGCGCGAACGAGACGCACGGGCGAATGAGAACAAAATGACATCAGTCAATGAAAATGATTTCAGTTTAAAATGACATCATTCTGATATCGGAATGAAGTTCGAATTGAACTCTTGAAATGCGCAATAAACCGTGAAAACAAATGAATGATTCAGAAGATGTTTTCAACATCGATTGGTTGGTGCTTTAGATATCAACATATTGTTTTAATACAATGTTGACATTACGCATTATCACGCGTACTGTGACAATCAAATCAAATCAATAATCATTTCAATAACAAAACTTCCGTGAGACACAGAGAAATTCAATATATTAATAACGGGTCACTCACATATTCTAAGTCGAAAAACGCTCGACATGTTTCACTCCGTACCGAGGAGTGTCATCTGGAGCTTGCGTTTTTCGACTTAAAATACGTGAGTGACCAGTTATTAATATATTTAATAATAATCATTTCATTTCTTTTCAGCCAACAAAGGCCCATCGATTAACATACAAACAATAAATACAATTTTTATTTTATTTTAATGTAAACATGGCGTGCATGGCTGTGTTCATGATTTTTTTTTTACCATAAATACAATGACATTCATTTTGGCGACACAGTTTTTTGCTGCGTCACCTGTTCTGGTGTAGGATTCGGCAGATTCCCACAAAACCGCCGAAATATCACACCTTTCGGCCTGAAGTCTGCGCTCGCGATGGTTGCTGAAGTGCACGTAAGCACAGGGCGGGGCGGACACACTATACCTACATCAAAAATCACTTGCATTTCTATGTGTGAATGGCACGTCTATACACGCGTCATGCGTCATAGTGTAAGTTGCTTAAAAATAGTACCGAGCGGCCGGCAAACGGTCGTCAATCTGCTGTCGCGGGGCGAGGTAATTCGAGTCGGAGCGGGGCGGTGCGTAGCCGCTCTTTATGATAATACTATTAGACTATTACCTATTCTGTGACGTAATGACGCGAGCGCAGCCGGAGCACCCTCAGCTCGTAACGGGTCTTCTTGTGAAAAACATTCAAAAACTCATTTCAATTGTTTATCGCAAGGATCTTTATCAGAACTAAAACTAAGTAGATTGTGTTGTGTCTAAGAGGCCATTCCGATGAGGCGCAAATTTCATAATTTGCGTGATTGTACTCAGATTGAAAAATCTATGACAACGGGTCATTAGTTTTTTTAAGTCGAATAAGTACATGTAGTTACCTGATTACAAAAATCAGAGAATATAAATATAAACGCAATACCAAAATTCATATTAAATATTTTAATTTAGGTACCTAGTGGATATTTGAACAAAAATGCTCAATGTCAGATGTACTTAAATTTTTATTTTATTAAATACATTATTTAATACGATTACATAACTAGTTTATCTAACTTAACCTGTTTAGGAAATATTGCGAGCATTTCGACATGATAAACGATATTTAAGCTTATGATTTTTCACACGTTATTAATATTAAATAAGTACCTAATTACTTTCCTCCTAAGGCTATCTACTTTACTTACACATGAAAAGTGCACTTTTCGTACAGTAGTGTGAAAACGTTAATTTTAATGCTTCCAATGCCCTGACTTGAAACTTAAGACACTTTACAGGCTTTTTTCTTACTTCGTCTATGATTTTTCCGGAATACCTATTGTTTGTTACTTCGTTACAATAAACGTTACGTTAAAATATCATTAAAACTACAATCATTTAACTAAAACAAAACATATTATCTTCTAAATATTCTCCTTCAGCTTTGATACACAAACGCGAACGTTTGTTAAAATTATCAACAATGTGTCGCAGTAAAAAAAAAATGTTAACGTATTTATCTACACACATATCATAAACCCTCTATGATGCCTTCAAAATCCGTAAATAATGGCCAACATTAAGATAAACTGTTTTGTTACAGCAAATTTTTTATCTGTGAAAATGTTATTATTGCTAAATAATAACATCGATTTCGTTAACATTATTTTATTCAAATTTCGAACATCTCTAAAAAACAAAAAAAAATGATTTGACCTCTATTCTAATATCAGTCGAAATCACGTTTTATTTGAAATGAAATGTCAATTGCATACAAATTTGACAAATCTGGCTTATTAGTTGGTACTGAACAATATGGCAATCGACCCCCACTCTAGTTTGTCTCTGAATAAAAAAAAAACTACGGATGCGTGACATGCGTGAAAAAAGTTTTATTTGCCGCCATTTGAGTTTATCTTTTAATTAGTTTGTAAGTAAAAAATAATTTGTTTTGTTGTTTTTAAAGTAACTCTAGTGAAGTTTCGTGTAAAATGTGCGATAAAGATATTTCGGAGACGCCACCTCATATCCGCGAATTCCGCCAGAGAGCAACTAGGCCCCAATGTCGGCTGTAATATGAGGTTAGTGAATATATCATAGAAAGTTTATAATATGTGTGTAGATAAAGCAGTGTATGTAACTGTACATAATTAGGCATTAAAACACTCGTGTGATTCTATTATGAAACTCACTACGTTCGTTTCATAAACCCACACTCGAGTTTTAATGCCTTTCATTATGTAGCAGTCACATAAACTACTATTTTAGCCCTCCAATTCAAACTTCAAACTTACATTGTAACATCTAACTGATATCAGTCGCGCGTGCATTTCGCTCGTAACTCGTAACCTATCCGTACATGTATCCGTATCCGTAGCGAGACGCACGGGCGACTGACATCATTTAGATATAATTTTGATGTCACAATGTAAGTTAATATGGCCTCCTGTACACATATTGTTTTAGAACTGGGGCTAGTCCTATCGTTTCAGTGATCAGTGAGTGCATGGAACTGCATGAGAATGACGAGGTAGGTCGCCACGCCGCCAAGCATCTGTGAAGTAAACAGATCTTTCATATTATTGTCTCCCCGAACTTTTAATATTTGTAAATATATCAAATACGGTACCATCCGGCAGAAAGCACGAAACTTGGCATGCAGGTAGCTTTCAAATATGTGTTTCAATATTGAAACAGGAAAATGTTAAAAAACCTTTCCCCCCCCCCCTCCCCTCCTCTTTTGTGTCCACAATCACAGTTATTTTTTTTTTTGAAAACTCTTCAACCGCACCGTGCGCGACGGCGAACGATGCGATGACAGAAAGCGGCCTTTGGCAACATGTCAAACAATGAGGGCTAACGCGTATGAATTCGCCGCTAGGGGCGCTAGTGTAGATGGTGGTCTTTTCCATAGTTTGTCCATGTCGAATGTCACTTGTCACTTCAATGACTGACAGCTGTTCTTTAGTCTTTTGGACCACCATCAACAAAGGCGCCAACTGGTGAGCAAAAAAACGATAGCCCTCATTCTTCAGAGCTCAGCCCATTATACAAGCTGTAGAACACACACAAGGATGCAAAGCCTCTCCTTAGACTTAAAGGTTCAATAAAGCTTGTGAGTTTGGGATCGTCGACGATTCGTACAGCGCGCTTTGGACTGAGTCAAAGGGTCCAAGTTGGCATACCTACCTGCAGGTGCTCCTGACCAAAGGTAATAGCATACAGAGAGACAGCCCAAAGGTGACGACAGCGGTGACCATATCGGGTCTGACTTGCGTTTTATATAGTAGCAGTCTTATCCCCGGAGCTCGGAGTAAAGTATCGCCTCGCTTTACTTGAAATATTGAAAATATTCACCTAATTGAAATACTTCCTTTAAATAGAATTATTCCGAAAAGGAGCTCTTATGGTCCCGAGGACTAGGCTGACATAAGTGCGAAAGATACCAACTGAACGGGCAAAAATAAACGGATGATGTTGGCTGCAGGATGTTATACCGAAGCCACGAGAGGCGACCGAGGGGCCAGAATTGGACGTTGGCCAGCTCAGTTTGCTTGGCGAACTTATCAAGCTAGAAACAGCTTGTTCTCAACACTGCATCGTGAGGAGTTCTTATTAGTTCAATCAGCTACAGGTGCCATAAGGACTAGGCTATCATAAGCTCGCAAGATGCATGAAGCCATTGGAACTGGATTCATTGCATTTGTCATAAATTTCAAAACGACAGTCTCAAAATACCTAAATGTCATATTGTTTCCTTCCTTAAATGGCCGAATGTCATAACGACTTTTATTCATATCAAATATCTACTACTTTTATTATATCTAAAACTACGTTTGTTTAATCGAATTTAAACTATCGTGAGACATATTAACTTAACTAACTTAGCGGTTACACTCACGTGTTTTTAGTCACTCGCGCGACATCACTCAGGCACTGTTAGTGCTTGAAAATGGAGACCTAGGCTCTCCGAAACATGTCGCGCGAGTGACTAAAAACACGTGAGTGTAACCGCTAAGTTAGTTACGTTTGTTTAAATTATTTTTAACGGCTGCTGGAACTAAAGACGATAACATAGGATAACACAGAAGTCATCAGTGTAGGTAATTTGAGTTTTAGATAGCTGTGCCAAAGAGAATTTTCAAAAATTGCAGTTTCCGATATTTATTTCTGCACAATACATATTGCCAAACCTTCTCACAGTTAGTTTCGATTTATGTGACACTTGAAATAGACGCAAATGAGTGACGTACATTGAGCAATAATCCCTAGTCTGAACGGGAACATTCTAAGTGGAAACTTGCATGAGAATTTTCTCATGAAACTTTCCAGAAATTTTGAGACTGTTCTGAAACTTGCATTTTGCTAGTTTTAGGTATTATGACACCACGTCGATTTGAAGTTTAGGCATTTTGGGAATGTGATATTTTGAGAAAAAACTTAGGCGTTTGAGATTCAGGCATTTTGACACTACCGTTTTGAGGTTATGGAATTTTCGTAAACGGGTAGTATGTAATAATAAAATTAAGGTACAGTGAAACCAGGGCCCATTGGTTCTAGGACTAGTCTACTCGTAGGTACCTGTCTGGCCTAGTTGGTCAATGACCCTACCTGTGAAGCCGATGGGCCTGGGTTCAAATCCCGGTAAGGGCATTTATTTGTGTGATGAAAACGGATATTTGTTTCCGCGTTTTGGGTGTTTTCTATGTGTTTAAGTATTAATAAATATTTACATATATATCATATTGTATATCGTAGTTTAAGTACACAAGTTCTAGGACTAGTCTACTCGTAGGTACCTGTCTGGCCTAGTTGGTCAATGACCCTACCTGTGAAGCCGATGGGCCTGGGTTCAAATCCCGGTAAGGGCATTTATT
Organism: Cydia strobilella; assembly: GCF_947568885.1. Classification (NCBI taxonomy): domain Eukaryota; kingdom Metazoa; phylum Arthropoda; class Insecta; order Lepidoptera; family Tortricidae; genus Cydia; species Cydia strobilella. The sequence goes on from NC_086059.1 coordinate 3,730,609, forward strand.
TGTGTGATGAAAACGGATATTTGTTTCCGAGTTTTGGGTGTTTTCTATGTGTTTAAGTATTAATAAATATTTACATATATATCATATTGTATATCGTAGTTTAAATACACAAGCCTTATTGAGCTTATTGTAGAACCTAGTCAATTTGTGTAAAGTCCTATAATATTGATATATTTTTTTTATACTACGTCGGTGGCAAACAAGCATACGGCCCGCCTGATGTTAAGCAGTCTCCGTAGCCTATGTACGCCTGCAACTCCAGAGGAGTTATATATTTATTATTTACTTTTTATAAGCTTACCGAAGCTACGAGCGGCCGAGCGAGGGTGAGCACACCGAGGGCGGAGAACTTGACATTAGAAAGGACAGTTTGTTTTGCGAACTGATTCAACTCTCGGGCCAGAAGCGTACTCTTCGGCGCCAGGCGGACGGTTACTCGGCTCAGTAGGGACTTGGTGGTTTCTCTCTGATAAAAGAATGAAAATCATTTTTTATAGGTAATATCGCTACCCTTAAAGGTCGAGCGACGTTCTGGTCAAGCCGGAAACGGCGGAAACCGTTGGTAATACTGGCCATAGTGGCCATTAATGTGGAGGAGAGGCCCGTCTACAGCATTGGGTGTTTTTGCCATATGATGATATGCTGTTTGTATATTGCTGATGAAATTTATTCATTTATTTACATACAAGTAAACGAAATTATTAATTAGCTTAAATCTAAAATACGCCCTTGAGGCATTGTACCAGTACCAAGGATACTGGCGGCATTTCCTCGCTGTATCGCAATGCTGATACATTATGCGAGGAAGCCGCCAGCTCTTCGGTCACCAGTTAAATCATTGTTTTCAATGTGCACATCAATGTCAAAAAAACAATTAGTAACGTATTTGCAGTCTAACGTCAGATTACCTGTTCCTGCGTCCAGTGGCAAGGTTCGATAATCAGCAGAAGTATAGTTATGTCCAGAAAGATCCAACAAAGCGGCACCACCACCGCCTCCAGGTCACTTACGCCCGAATCTTAAAACAGAAAATAACTTTGATGGATTTACCATCAGTGCCGATGTACCATGGATTTTAAGTTTTCCGTTTCACGAAACATCAGAACATCATTAAGAGCACCCATGTAACAAAAATACAAATTACTTTGCTTAGTCATGCTTTAAAAGTAACTGAACTAATTTTATTTAATATTTTCATTTGTGTTTTTTTAAGTAGGTATTAGGCACACTACTACATATATTATATAAATTGTAAACTGAAATGTCATAATCATAAACAATATAAACATAATAAAGGAAAAGTTACCAAGCCCCCAGTCACTTGTTCTAACTTTCTAAGTACAATGACATCTTTTTTTATACAAACCAGCATAACGCCCGCTGATGGTAAGCGATCACCGTAGCCTATGGACACCTGCAACTCCAGAGGTGTAACACCCCGCACCCTCGTTGAGATCAAAATCCCAAAAGGAAGAAGGGTCTGAATTCGGTTTTATGTTTTTATTTGTGTTTTTTTTAAGTTTCCAACCAACTTGTAAAACGTTTTTTTTTCTATTCAAAATTATAACCCGTGGAGCGCCCCATTATCACAGTATGTACAGGTAACAAAGTGACGTCAGCGACGTCATAATGACGTAATTATGGCGTCATAATGACGTCGCTGACGTCATAATGACGTTTAAATGCTGCTCCTATACTAACTACTATCACACGCCTGATAGTAGGGCGCTCCAAACTAAACTCACTCAATAGCAGAAACATGTAGTACGGATTGTTCACAAGATGCAGAAATTCGGCTATAAGAATAGCCATGATGATCGTGCCATTGGTCTCGTTCATCTGTCTCATCAGCTCGCCGATGTGCCCGTACGAGGCAGCGAGACGTCGAACCATGGACTGCACTTGCAATGGATATGCGGCGAAGTCTGACCCTTGAATTGAAATCATAATAAAAAAACCGGCCAAGTGCGAATCGGACTCGCCCATCGAGGGTTCCGTACTTTTTAGTATTTGTTGTTATAGCGGCAACAGAAATACATCATCTGTGAAAATTTCAACTGTCTAGCTATCACGGTTCATGAGATACAGCCTGGTGACAGACAGACGGACAGTGAGTCTTAGTAATAGGGTCCCGTTTTTACCCTTTGCATGGGTACGGAACCATAAAAAACTACACAAAAAAACGGACAGGTCTGAGTCGGACTCGTCCACTGAGGGTTTGAAACGAATTTAACAATTTTTTATTTTTTACAAATAAATTTGTAAAATTTTTTTTCCTGTATTTGTAGTGTAAGATATTTCATATTTGCGTTAACTTAGAAATATGTGTTTTTCACAGCTTCGTAGACCTGCCTACATAGTTTTAATTCCAACTCGTTACCTCTTAGCGTTCCCGAGATAAATGTCTGTCTTTACTGACAGACGGACGGACGGACGGACGGATGGACGGGCAACAAAGTAATCCTATAAGGGTTCCGTTTTTTATTTTTTTAGGTACGGAACCCTAAAACTGTGAAAAAATAAAATAGCCCTCAAATGAATACCCTCACTTCGCCTTCATTAAACTTGGCCTTATTAACAAAATTGAGTTATCAAAGCTGCTAAAACTTATTTCATCCTAATTGTGAAATAACCGTTAACGCGCAAACCACCACGCCACACCACCACCACCACACCACACCCCCACATTTCTATCAAATAATTTTCTATTTCTATTACACTACGTTCGGCGTTTAGGAATAACCAGCTAGTTGGCGCCACTGTAGATGAAGGTCCAGAAAAACAGATCTCAAAATTCTTCTATGCCTATTTTTATAAAATCAATAGGTATATTACATAAAGGTATTTTAACGTTTAAATGTGTCATTTTCTCAACCTGTTTAATTTTGCATATATTTTAGTTGGCACTTTTTTTAAATCAGGAACGATCATTGAGCTATATCTATTGTTTACCATGATTAATCAAAGATGGGCACAGATTTACCACAATTATGAATAAGGAGTGAAATTTCCCGATAAAAAAGCTTGAAACCCCCCAAACTTCTATGCATTTCACATTTTGAAAGACCATTTACACACTAGCGCCCCTAGCGGCGAAATTAAACGCGGTAGCCCACATTCATTAATTCATGGCAAACTACTTAGGGTTCAGCATGTTTAGGTGAAGAAGCAACAAAAGCAAGTAATATAAAACAGATCAAAATTTGGGGAATAAATAGGACATAAACATTACGTCGGCTGAGAATACGTTTGTGCCATATCCATTTTTGAGCAAAATCGTTTTTAGGGTTCCGCACCCAAAGCTATTACTAAGACTCCTCTGTCCATCTGTCTGTCTGTCCGTCTGTCTGTTTCTCCCGTCTGTCTGTCACTAGGCTGTATCTCATGAACCGTGATCGCTAGACAGTTGAAATTTTCACAGATGATGTATTTCTGTTGCAGCTATAACAACAAATACTAAAACTAGAATAAAATAAATATGTGGGGCTCCCATACAACAAACGTGATTTATTTCATGATTACCACTATATTCAAAACATCTGTGCCTAAATGAGAAATAAGATGAATATTACAAAATTTATAATTTTGGTTACGAAAAAAAATTGTTTTGCTTCTTTTCGCTCTTCTGCAAACCAATGTAAGTGGCGTATGGCACAAACTAATCTCACCCGACGATTAATATACTGAATGAGGGCTATCGTTTTTTTGCTCACCAGTTGGCGCCTCTGTTGATGGTGGTCCAAAAGACTAAAGAACAGCTGTCAGTCATTGAAGTGACAAGTGACATTTGACATTTCGAACTATGGAAAAGACCACCATCTACACTAGCGCCCCTAGCGGCGAATTCATACGCGTTATCCCTCATTATACGGAAATGAATTGGTTTATTAGAAAATACAATTCCCCTAATAATGAGGGCGCTACTGGACGGTCGATACAGTCTAAAAGGGGGCCAGAGGTGAATCTTGCGCGGCCGGTTTCTCGCGCAAAGATTGGCCATCACAATTGAGCGTGGGAATGCCGCCTGCATGATGGGCACCTTACGTAGAGGGCAAAATTTTGAAAATTATTTTACGTAAGTAAGTATTTATTCAGGACCGGGATAAGTGGCGTACTCGAAGAGAGGCCTATGCTCAGCAGTGGGCGATAAAAGGCTGATATGATGATGATGATGAAGTATTTTTCAGTTAAATTTATTTAATCATAATTTTTTTTTAGTATTACAGTGTAATTTCGTTTTTACTACAATATTATTTTAGTTTTTACTTGTGTCTTTGATTTTTTAAATTCTTACTTGTAATTTAAGTATACCTATTTGTTTTTTGTTTAAATAAACATTAAACATTCTGATCAAATATTAATTAAGGCGAAGTGATGCTTTAAACGCAAATTTTTAGATAAGAAGTTTTGCTAATACTTATTTTCAATTAATTAAACCATTGATAAAAAGATATGCTCATTATAATAATGTTATATGTGGTATTTTCTATAAAAAGGGACCTTATTGTCGATGGCGATTACGCCATTATAAACGATGCTCCGATATAAATACAATGCCGCGCGACGCTGTGCGGCGTAAGCGCCATCGACAATAAGGTCCCTTTTTATAGAAAATACCACATATAGAGTTTTGAATGATTCACGGTTAGTTTTACTAGACTTATATTGACCGGGATATAGACCGTGATTACCTTTTGTATTATTTGTGAGCTCCCGATATTTCGACGCAGTTACATGCATCATGTTCACGGGTGACTGAAGATAGCGGGTGGGTGTCAAAGTTGTGTAGACAGCGCTCTGTCTACCCTCATTCTTGCGCGTCGGCTGCGTTCACTTTCAACGTTACCAACGGTCGCATTCACACTTGTTGGTCCGGTCGCGTTCACACTCGTTGGTCTGTCCAAACACACTACACTCACGGTGTCACTACGCGTGTTTGATTCGGATATCACTGGTTTTTTACACAAACAAATCACAGGATTCCACACATTTGACAGTTTAAACCCATCTTCACGATATCGGGAGCTCACAAATAATACAAAAGGTAATCACGGTCTATATCCCGGTCAATATAAGTCTAGTGATACCACATATACATCTGTACCTGGAGGAGTTATGTCATAGTGTCTCTCTGTGAAGCAATCCACGACGGGTTTCGGAGGACTTAGGTTTACTTCTAACATCACAGTTTCTTCGGCCTTAAGCTTCACTATATACATACGAAATAAATCATTAATAAACATTAAATCATTAAAGTCCCATTTAGACGGCGCGAGAACTGGCATTCAATATTCGATACGTTGCTAGCTACAGACCTACAATGAATTCAGCCGATCGATCGAATTCCGCAATGTAACGAAAATCGTAAAAACAATGTGGAACAATTAGATCGTGGCAAATACTTTTGTTGCGTTACTTTATCCGCTACTCTTGATGCTAAGTGTACAACTAATGGTCTACAAGTTCAATATTAATTTTGCCAATGTTAATTTTACAGTAACGCAGCTAAGAAGTCAATTTAGACACTTATGAATTGACCCTTATACTACACTTAAGGGTATTAGTTAAACGCTAGGTCTTACCTTCGTAAATATAAGAGTCAATTATTCATCTGTCAAAATTGAGTTCTTAACTTACAGGGTTATATTATGCCATAGAACTACGACATTCAGATAATAGTCACACGAACGAAGATACTCGCAGTAGACGCTAGTTGAACTGAACGTAGCCGCGGCGCCGTGAACAGCTAAACCGACGAAGCCCTACTACCTACTATAGAAGAGTAGTCACCGTGGTGCATTCGCAGTAGGTGTTGGTTGACCGCAACCGCGGCGTCGTGAACAGCCAAAGTAACGAAGCCCCACTGCAGCAGCGCCAGCAGACCCACATAGTTGCCTATATAGTACGAGCTGTACATTATCATTATCGACCCTGGGAAAAATTTGCTGTTTTAGTAAATGATTTTAGAAAATGGTGTTTGATTTTAAGTATTAAGTAATTATAATATGTACTTACTTTTATAAATACAATGAATTTGATGACCGGTCTGGCCTAGTGGATACTGATAGTGATACCCTGCCTCTAAACCGGTGGTCCTGGGTTCGAATCCCGGTAAGGGCATTTATTTGTGTGATGAACACAAATATTTGTTCCTGAGTCATGACTCAGTGTAAAGTGTAGTATCATCATAGTATTCGCATACGGCATGCAGTCAAATTTAATGTTACCCGTCAATTTTGCTTTAAAGACCGTTTCCACTTACAGTTGTATCCTTCATCAATATAGTAATTGAACCACATGTAGGCGTCAGCAAACTGAACCATTAAGGCGGTCAGCAAAATACTAGTCACTGCGATGACGCCAATCTTCTCCATTTTTTTGCATCCGGTATTATTTAGATCAGCATTGATCTGAAAAAAGTAAAAAAGCATAACTCCGAAAATATTGAGCGTAACCCGTTGTATATAAATGGAACCTAGAAATTGTAAAACATACTAGTACTGTCTTGTTTGTTTTTAATTCTTTTAGATTGATGATTGATAACTCTCCTCTAGGTAGGGTTTAGTACGTAACTTGCTTGATTGCAAATGATGGATGATATGATTTTTAGTTCCCATTTTCTTTTAAATATACAGGCATTTTGCATTTTTCAGATTGATTTCTAATTCTCCTGGTACCTTACACTGAGCTGCAATTGCTGATCGATGCCTAACAACTTAACAATACTTCTATCCTGATACAGTCAACATTAAAAGTATCGGATGATCTACCATTCTCTAATAACTTGACAAAGAAAGATATGTCTCTATATGTAAAACTACATATAGAGACATATCAAATAAATAAATTTAAATCTAAATCTTGTGACAGATTGGTTTGAACGGAAACTATAGAGATATATTTTTATTTATATGGCGGTGTTTCACGGCCGCAGATACTTTTGGCGCGTTGTTTAACCCGCTACTATTGATGCTGACTGCACCTTCTGCAGGTCCCTCAGCAACCGTATGAGTTTCTCCATCCGAGCGGAGCCGCGGTACACAGCCAGGCTGGCTATGGCGAGCACCAGGGCGAGGTCGGCGATACATATAAAAGTTGTCACGACGGACTCGCCGACGCGGAGACGCTTGCTTGGATCTTCTTGGAAGTCTAGAATTACGGCTGCTAGACCTGCAACATCTGAAATGAACACTGTTTATAGGAATAAGATACTAAGGGCGTCCGCTAGCTTGTCGGCGCTCTGCACGGAGCGGGTGAGCAGGTTAACGAAAAATAGTACGAGAAACGACAATAACTGGCGCGGACGCGCGACGGATTTTACTTCATTTTACCATAGAGTAACTTATACTAGAGCGGTACTGTCATAGTAAATTTTGTAACCCCAGTAAATTCACTGCCATCTGTCGACACACTTTAAAACTAAAAATAAATATTTATAAAAATACGATAAAATGTATTTAAATATGGATAAATGATTTTTTTTATTTGCATTAATTATTTTTATGATTTTGACCCATGTTCTTTCACTGATATGCGTTAAAATTATAAATAACAAACGAAATCGTCAACGCCCTCTATACGAGTGTAGGCCAAAACTAGTGGCGCGCTCTGATCGAGAGTTAAATTTTCGTGATTTTCGAGGCACGTTTTTTCCTTAGACTGTATCCATCTATTACGGAGTTATATCTATCTTTGATTTTACTTACAATAGCACCCGCGTGAGTGCGTCCGCTCCGTGCACCCGCGTCAGCTAGAAGGCGGACACCTTAAAACGTGGTCTTGACTATACAATAACAATGTTCATGTTGAGTGTTATTTCATGCATATCGTGTAAAGAATGACTCACGTTAGACCGGGCCGTGACCGGGCCGGAGCTTCCGGCGCTTCGTTTTCTATGGAAAGCATCACGTGATCACCTGTCATGTCATAGAAAAGTAAGCGCCGGAAGCTCCGGCCCGGTCACGGCCCGGTCTAACGTCAGTCATCCTTAATTGGTATGTCATCGTGTCAACACTTTAACTCTCGCGTTTTGTATTTATAAATGACTTAGGTCTATTTTTGTGCAGTTTGCCAAATAGTCTCAGTAATCACTAATAACAGTGATACAAACTCGCTGGAATGCCTTATTTTGTGCACAGTTTGTCAAATAGTATCAGTAATCACCTTAGTGATTGCATGATGAAAACGCGCTAGAATACCATGATCTATATTACGTAATATATATATATATATATATTCTTATTGACGTAAGTATTACTTACTTATTGTACACAGTTTGTCCAAAATAGGTACTTACTAAGAGCAGTGATGAAAACGCGCTGGTAGACGTCAAGCGGCGGCGACACCGCGATGCGCCAGCCGGCGTCCGCGGCGGTGAACCTCAGCGGGGCCACTCCTGCGCATCTCGAGATGCGTAGCACTAGCGATAGCGCGCCGCCCACTTGGCACTCTGTAGGGGGAGCTAAGTAAGAAATAGAGGGTTAAGAGGAAAACAAAGGGGGAGGGTTGGTAATAACCATCGTTTAGTGCATTTTCGTAAACTTTAACAATTAATGTTTGCTAATTTTTAACCGACTTCCAAAAAGGAGGAAGTTATCAATTAAATAAATAAAGAAATGTTAATAATTTAAAAATAATTTAATAAAATAAATAAATAATATATATTTTATTTATTTATTCATAAATTTAAGGTGCTTAGTCGCTGAGCGGTTATGTCGCTCCATACGTTCGCGGAAGTACAGTAACATTAGGTATAAGATAAATTGTTACACTTAGTTAATACACGATTTATACGTCTTATAAAGTAATTTTGCTTGTTCTGACTCAGAATTAGCCAGCACGACATTGCATAATCCAGTGTTAAAAGTTGCACGAAGGGGCTCCCCTCGTACACATTCCATCAAAATGTGGTAAACGTCCTCTAAGACTCCACAATCATCACAGTTAGGGTTATCAGCTTTCCCCATCAAAAACTTAAATTTGTTTGAAGGAATGTGTCCAGAGCGGAGTCTCATCGCTATTACAAGGTCTTGTCGTGTGTGCGAGCACTGGGTTATCCACGGAGACTGTAACGGTTCCGGCTGTATAGTTCGGTACCATATACCCTTCTCTTGAGATCGTTTATCGAAGAACTCCTTCCAAAGGTTGGCACAGTGTTTTCTGACTTGACCTAGCGCTTCGGTATAAAAAGGCAATAATAATAATTTAAAATAATTTAATAAAATAAATAAATAATAATTTAATAAAATAAATAAATAATAATTTAATAAAATAAATAAATAATAATTTAATAAAATAAATAAATAATAATTTAATAAAATAAATAAATAATAATTTAATAAAATAAATAAATAATAATTTAATAAAATAAATAATAATTTAATAAAATAAATAATAATTTAATAAAATAAATAAATAATAATTTAATAAAATAAATAAATAATAATTTAATAAAATAAATAAATAATAATTTAATAAAATAAATAAATAATAATTTAATAAAATAAATAAATAATAATTTAATAAAATAAATAAATATTAATAGTTAATTGACAACTTCCAAAAATGTGTCAAAATATCTACACCTAATTTCGTGTTCAAACGCACATAAATAAAATGTTAATATCTAACTCCATACAAAAACATCAATCAATAAACCATATTGCCATTCAATATATTGTACTTACATACTCAATATAAGTCGGTTAATTGACACCTTCCAAAAATGTGTAGGTGTAGGTGTCACCTAATTTCGTGTGTTCTAACACACATAAATAAAATGTTAATGTGCGAAAACAAAAACATCAAAGTCAATCAAAAAAACCATACCACGGTACCCATAACTGCTTTGCTTTTCATTCTCCTGAAATACCGTTGATTTCATAATGCACTATAGTGTATAACCATAAGACCATAACAAATGTTCTTTAATTTTTTACGCTCTAAATTTTCTTTTCATTCTCACACGTCATCATAATAATATTATACGAGAGACTTTAAACTTGTTTTCAAAAAGTCGTAAGTCGCTACGAGTGTAGTATGATATCGTGTTTGGGCGGAGATTACACTGAAGTCAGGACGAGCGATTTACCGCGGAAGCTTCTATCGACTGACGACTTAATAGGCTTGTAGGGCGTATAGCGTATACACGGTGATGCTGAGGTACAGTCCGATAAAATAAATACTGGTAGTATACACACAACACGGCACGGACTTCAATTGCTATAGGTACCTCTCACGTCGAATGATAGAGTTCGTATATACAATTAGTTATAGACATGAAACCGAGCGACCAGGGGTAAGAGAAGGACATATTCATGTATTGACAGCTGAGATCGACAGTTTCATGTATGGCAGCATTATCCTTTTCCTCTTTCACTCTTATAAATTTCGGTATTTCGCCATCGCTTCCTTGCTATGATGCCATAACCCGACCATGAAAAAATGTCCGGTCTGTGCTAAAGACAAAGCATGGCATTATTTTCTCCTTCCTCTTATAGGAATCGCATTAAGACTATCTTTTTCTATCAAAGAGTGTCAGGCCCTTGACTTTTACGAGTAGCTGTCCCGTCAAATGTTTGTCCCTACACATTTCTTAGAAGTTTAGCACATTCATTTATTTAGAAATGTACTTACGCTAGAAACATATTTCTATAAGTCCAGCTAAACGAGACTCGAAGAACTTGTCATAGCGACCATCAGTTGACGCGAGAGGTATAATAAAGCCATTTAGGGTTGAAGCTAATTTGGGTATACTAAGTTTTTAATTCGATTTATTTATATCGCGCTGTAATACTGCTGCAGTAATGCTACCGACTGCATTGCTGCAGGAAACGTCAACATTGTCAAAATGTATACTAAAGCTGTTGCAGCAGTAACGCTGGTGTACCTATAGTTTGAATTCGGACGGTACCTTAAAATTGACCTAACTGGGAACAAAGCTAATCACATTAAGCAGCAATTTTTCACTAAGAACTCATGTTGCTTTGCTAGCTAAAAGTTTGATCCGATATCGGATGTCGTATGATTCTTGGGAAAAAGCAGCTGCTATGGAGTGCCCTGTGACATCAAGTTCTTCTTTTTTGGTTTAAAGTTTTCTTTTGAACAATAAACGTACCTACAGATATACCTGTTATCTTTAAGTATGTTAATGCCTTTTTTATTATAAAAGTCGTTACCAACGCTTGTCACACATAAACAGGGTAAATACAAACAAATTATTAGATGGTTGATTCGAACGTCGATTGGTCGGTTGTCTTAACAATTTACAGGATACAATTTGTTTGAATTTTCTGTATTTATTATTAAACAAGCAAACTTTTCACCATTATAACTTTTGAACTTTTAACCAAACTTTTCACATATCATCAAAATCATATAAGGAGACATATCTACATTTGTTCCTTACTTACCTTCACATTTTGAATACAGACAGCATTCAGATTAAGATCTCTTAAAACCTTCCTTTAACATTACCGAGTTAAATTTGTCATTCCAATATTTAAGGGATTTTTTCAAACCATATAATCAATCAATCAATCAATCAATATCGTTTATTTGCAAGAATACTTAATTTTAGTTACAAGATGTTCTTGTAGAATATTGTCATAGAGTAACTTATACTAGAGCGGTACTGTCATAGTAAATTTTGTAACCCCAGTAAATTCACTGCCATCTGTCGACACACTTTAAAACTAAAAATAAAGATTTATAAAAATACAATAGAATGTATTTAAATATAGATAAATGATTTTTTTATTTGCATTAATTATTTTTATGATTTTGACCCATGTTCTTTCACTGATATGCGTTAAAATTGTTAAATGACTAACGAAACCGTCAACGCCATCTATACGACTGTAGGCCAAAACTAGTAGCGCCCTCTGAACGAGAATCAAATTTTCTTGATTTTCGAGGCACGTTTTTTCCTTAGACTGTATCCATCTATTACGGAGTTATATCTATCTTTGATATTGTACAGTATTCTATCGTAATTAAACGATGCGCGATAATTGAATAAAAAATGTCTGTTTCATATTTATATTTAAATTATTATGAAATGTCCAATTATTTATGTCAGCCAAGGCATCATTTTTATTATTTTCGTATAATAGAATCATAGAGTAACTTATACTAGAGCGGTACTGTCATAGTAAATTTTGTAACCCCAGTAAATTCACTGCCATCTGTCGACACACTTTAAAACTAAAAATAAATATTTATAAAAATACGATAAAATGTATTTAAATATGGATAAATGATTTTTTTTATTTGCATTAATTATTTTTATGATTTTGACCCATGTTCTTTCACTGATATGCGTTAAAATTATAAATAACAAACGAAATCGTCAACGCCCTCTATACGAGTGTAGGCCAAAACTAGTGGCGCCCTCTGATCGAGAGTTAAATTTTCGTGATTTTCGAGGCACGTTTTTTCCTTAGACTGTATCCATCTATTACGGAGTTATATCTATCTTTGATAGAATATTCTCTCCCTTTATTAATACTGTAGTGTCATCCGCAAATAATATGCCTTGTTTAACTTTACAATATTCTTACATTCTTCAAAAGCATTCTCTACAATTTCCCCATACAAAAATGCCCCTGTCACATCCATTTGGTGAACCGGTAGACCTAGTCTTGTAGCTGCTGCTACGAACAGTCGGAAAGTTGCAAGCTTGGCAACTGGTGCATACAATTCATTCAGGTCTGTTTTTGTCGTTCTGTTCAAAACCACGAGTCTAGCTATATTGATTAGATCCATTATTTGGTTTAATTTTGAAAACCTACTTAATTAACCTTTAAGGATAACTCACGTTAGACCGGGCCGTGTCCGGGCCGGAGCTTCCGGCGCTTCGTTTTCTATGGAAGGCATCACGTGATCACCTGTCATGTCATAGAAAAGTAAGCGCCGGAAGCTCCGGTCCGGACACGGCTCGGTCTAACGTGAGTCATCCTTTATCCTTATCACTAACTTTATGATCACAAACTTGAACACAATACAACTTGAACAAGTGTTATTGTCTTTTAGGGTTTGCAGTTCCCTCTGCATTGCGCTTTTCCATTGGACTATTAATGGCCTCTCTATAAGTTTTAGGTTCCGTATTTCTGGTGTAGTTTGAATCCAAACGGTAAGTACCTTACTGCAGCAGTAATGCGGCTGGTGTAGTTTGAATCCGAATAAATAACATTTTGTATTTAAGTATATATGACAAGAGTCAGATGGTTTCAAATTAAATTGACTATAAATAAATCGAATGAAAAATTTAGCATACCCAAAATATCCAAATTAGCTTCAACCCTAAATGGCTTTACCTCTCGCGTCGACTGATGGCCGCTATGACAGTTCCCTCGAGTCTCTTTTAGCTGGACTTTTTTTATACCACGTCGGTGGCAATCAAGCTTACTGCCCGCCTGATGTAAGCAGTTTCCGTAGCCTATGGACGCTTGCAACACGCGCGTTGCCGACCCTTCAAAAACCTGTACACTCCTTTTTTGAAGAACCCCATACTGTAGCCCCCCGGGAAAACCTCGGCAGGGAGCTCATTCCACAGCCGAAGCATCCGCGGGAGGAAATTCCTCTTAAACTGCACAGTACGCGACCATTTAGGTTCTAGGGTGTGAGGATGAACACCCTGCCGATGGCGGTGCGGTGATAGAAAGCGGCCGTTGGCATCATGTCAAACAATTCTTCAGAGCACAGCCCATTATACAAGCGGTAGAACACACACAAGGAGGCGAAGTCTCTCGTTAGACTTAAAGGTTCAATACCGCTTGTGAGTTTGGGATCGTCGACGATTCGTACAGCGCGCCTTTGGACTGAGTCAGGTGCTCCTGCCCAAAGGTGACAGCAGTACTCCATATGGGGTCTTATAGAAATATGTTTTTGATTTTTTACCTTTACATTTCGAAATAAATGAATGTGATCAATTTCCAAGAAATATGTGTAGAAACATTTGACGGGACAGCTACTCGTGGAAGTGAACTATCAGGGACTATCATTCGACGTGAGAGGTAATATAGCAATTGAAGTTCGTGACGTGGATTTGTATACCACCACCAGTACCAGTATTTATTTTATAGGACCTCAGCATCACCGTGTATACGCCTGAAAAACCTCCTTTTTTTGAAGGCTAAAAAAGGGCCACTGGTTTTTTAAGTGGAAAATTGCTCGACATATTTCGCTCCATGACGAGGAGCTTCAACAGGAGCCACACGCAGTTGTTCACCGACACTATGTTAATATATTTAATAAGTCTGAGTCTCATGTATTTTTTTATGTAAATACCTGATTATAAAAAAACAGATAATATACATATAGGTACATACAATACCAAATCAATTTATTTTAAATATTTTAATGACCCAGCACGTTTATTTGTTATTATAGGTACCTAGTGGATATTTGAAAAAAAATGCTCAATATCAGATGTACTTAAATTTTTATTTTATTAAATACATTGTTTAATACGATTACATAACTATCCTGTTTAGGAAATATTGCGAGCATTTCGATATGAACTTACGAACGACATAGACTTTTAAAAGCTTCACACTTTCATAATATTAAATACCTAATTACTTACCTCCCCAGGGAAACAGAATTTTTAAACAGTCTATCTACTTACACATGAAAAGAGAACATTTCGTACAAAAGTATGAAAAGGTTACTTTTAATGTCTCCAATGTCCTGACTTGACACTTTACAGGCTGGCCCAAAAATACGATGACAATAGTTATTTGTTATACAAGGGTGCAAAGTTGTATTTTACCCGCGAGTGTAGAATTGAAACACGAGGAAGCGAAAGGATTCTATAGGTGAACCACGAGCGAAGCGAGTGGTTCTAAAATAGAATCCTGAGCGTAGCGAGTGTTTCAACACACGAGAAGTAAAATACATTTGCGCCCGTGTGTAACACAAAACTTTTCACCTCACTATAGCGAGGAAAGTGCAACATCCACAGGCGTTAGATCATCTTCATCACTCGAATCATTCATTTCTTTACGATATTATAACAGAAAACTCTGGAAGTTGTGTATTTTTACGCGAGTCGGTGAGAAAAGGTTTTAAGTAAAAAAATTGTTGACAATCTTGACATTTCTGATGTATGAAATGTCAAGGATGCGTTTTGAAATAGCATCGACTCAACTTGTGCGTTCAGAATTATATTTAACATCATTATAAAGAAACAAACGTTTCTTATGGAATTTTAAGGTTTATGACTTAAAATCATTAAATAAAGCTAAATTTGGTATTTTTTATTAGATTCTCAAACCATTTATTTAATGATAATTAATATCGAACGAACCATTATCATGAGCGTTTTACGTTTTTTTTTTTTTTTTTTAATTTATTTAGGCAACAAACAGTCATATACAAAACTGATGTAATAATAAACAATGTGTTAATAGACCTTGAGTGCCCTACCTTAATTAAATAATTTCTGATCTAAAGTAGCTAGTGTAGGAGCAGTAAGCGGAAAACAAATTAACAAACTTATCAGTAATTTGAAGTGTATCTATATTCATTCATCCTTGTATATGTATAGGTATGCACGGGCAGGTTGCTTACTCGTACATACAACCACACGGGGTACACAAAGAAAGTTATAAATTATTTGTGCATAAGTTACCTATTACAATGTTAAATTATAGAAGTTGTTACAAAAGTTTAATTATACCTACTTAAATAAACAGTTTGTTATTGTTTATCTGTCAAGCTACTTAAACACGCTCCATCCAAGGTTAAATTACTTTCCCCACTAGTGGATAAAACGCGTTTTTCCCCGCTTGTATTGAAGGATAAACGACTACTTTCCGAGCTAGTGAGGGGAAAATAATTTTTCAGAATATTTTTCTTACTCCGTCTAAGAATGTTTCGGATTACCTACTGTTCGTTACTTCGTTACGTCTTTCACAAAATGTCATTAAAACTACAATCATTTAACTAAAACAGAACATATTATCTTCTAAATATTCTTCAGCTTTGATACACAAACGCGAACGTTTGTTAAAATTATCAACAATGTGTCGCAGTAAAAAAATTGTCAGCGTATTTTTAGCCCTCCAATTCAAACTTACATTGTGACATCTAAATGATGTCAGTCGCGCGTGCATTTCCCTCGTACCTATCCGTACATGTATTGGCGCGAGCGAGACGTACGGGCGATTGACATCATTTAGATATAATTTTGATGTCAAAATGTAAGTAATATGGCCTCCTGTACACATATTGTTTTAGAACTGGGGCTAGTCCTATCGTTTTAGTGACTCCTGCACTTCCACTGCACCAATTGCAATGTGCGTACCAGCCGGGTAAATCGACTGAAACGGCACTGCACCTGGTGACAACCAAAGCAGAGCAGGCGATAGAGAACAAGGAACTATGCCTAGCCACTTTTCTAGACGTGGAGGGGGCATTTGACCGCACCACGTATCAGGCAATCAGCACTGCAGCATCTAAACATGGCATAGAACCGACAATCTGTAGATGGATTGGTACTATGCTAAATAGCCGACTAATAAAGTCCACCCTCATGGGAGATGAAATATTAGCCACGGCCACGAAGGGTTGCCCACAGGGGGGGTTCTTTCACCGACTCTCTGGAGCCTGGTAGTGAACTCACTGCTGGAAGAACTAAACAAAGGCCCAATATACACGGTAGGGTATGCAGATGATTTAGTGATTCTTGTAAACGGGAAATTCCCGGGAACGGTATCGGAAATCATGAATACAGCACTGAAGCAAGTGGAGAGGTGGTGCAACCATCATCAGCTCTCCATCAATCCTGGCAAAACAGTAGTAGTACCGTTTACCAGGAAAAAGACCCTTAACGGCATGAAACAGCTGAAGCTTTATGGAAGGGTTCTGGAAATGTCCGATGAAGTGAAATATCTAGGTTTAACACTAGATAAAGAACTGAACTGGAAAAAGCATGTCGAAACTACCATAACCAAGGCACTGAGGGTGTTTGGAATGTGTAGAACGGCATATGGCAAAACGTGGGGTTTAAACCCAAAGGTACTGAGATGGATCTATACCATGATGGTAAGACCTATCATTCTGTACGGATGCCTGGCATGGTGGCCAAGGACACTAAAGAGCACATGCAGGGATGCCCTTACGAAAATACAAAGAACGGCGTGCATGGCTATTACTGGCGCGTTTAGAACGACGCCAACAGCGGCGATGGAGGTACTACTAGACCTCCCGCCGCTGCACCTAGTGATACAATCTGAGGCGCGGAAATCGTTACACAGGCTGGCTTTGACAGGCCTCTGGAGCGATAACAAGCCAAAGACTAAACACACAAACATGGAATGTGACAATTTCATGAAAAGGATTACGAATATGGGCTGCGATAAGATGCAACCCAAGTTTGTGTTCCGTAAGAATTTTAATGTTAAAGTTCCAACAAGGGCTGAATGGACCGAAGGTCTTGAAGCACCAATGTCTGATGAAAATGACATCATATGGTACACAGACGGGTCCAAGACAGATTCTGGTACTGGGGCAGGCATTTATGCAAATGACTTTAGTAGTAGCATAAGCATGGGCAATTACGCCACTGTCTTCCAAGCCGAGACATACGCTATAATTGCCTGTGCACATGAGAATATAGTTAGGCAAACCCAAGGGAAGAATATCTATATTCTCAGCGACAGCCAAGCTGCACTCAAATCGCTTAAGGCGCCTAGAGTGGACTCTAGACTGGTATACAATGGCATCCAAGCTCTGAACAAGCTTGGAAGGCAAAACAAAGTGCAACTGGTGTGGATCCCAGGGCACGCGGGATTCATGGGCAATGAAAATGCAGATGAACTTGCCAGAGCCGGATCTGCAAACAACCTTATAGGTCCGTAACCATTCGTGGGGCTCTCACAGGGAACCATCACAACGGCTATCAAAGACCTTACTAAGACCAAACACCAGGAAGAATGGGACAGTCTGACGGGTCTAAAGCACTCAAAGCTCTTTATACAAGGGGTAGACTCTGGTTGGAGCAAAAAGCTTTGGAAACTTAGCAAACGGCAACTCTAAATAATAACGGGGGTGTTTACTGGCCATTACGGGGTCAAGGGAATCCTGGCCAAGATGGGGCACGCTGACAACACCGATTGTCGTATGTGTGGCGAAGAGGAAGAGACAATAGAACACCTTATGTGTGAATGTCACGCCCTCGCCAGACAAAGAATGAAGGACTTTGGAACAGGCTACCTGGTACCAAAGGAATTCAAAAAGCTACCCATAAGGTCCATCATCCGGCATATGGAGATGGTGGGGAAGGCTCTTGAGTAGCGGACGGATCTTTTCTAGGGGGTAACTGCACAAAAGATCCCTATGGGTCGAAGTGTATCCGAAAGGGCCCCCGAAACTATAAGATAAGATAAGATAAGATCGTTTTAGTGATTGGTGAGTGCATGGAACTGCATGAGAATGACGAGGTAGGTCGCCACGCCGCCAAACATCTGTAAAGTAAATAGATCTTTCATATTATTGGCTCCCCGATTTTTCAAATATTTGTAAGCACTGTGTTGTAAGTACTGTCCTGAGTACTTATATGCGAATAGCGGATTAGTCTAAGGGCCTAAACTAAAAGAAGTGGATTCAGGGTCTGCAGAAACTTAATTTGTTTCTTTGATGAAACAAAACCGATTTGTTAATCGCCGTCCACCGACGTCGATACCTTTGCTCTCCCATCCAGCCGCCAGCTTCCCGAATATTTGCTAAAGGGTACTAGTGAACAGCTTGGGCTATAGCGGGTAACCTTGCTTGACGCCTTTCTTTATATTAGAGGATGGTCCGGGAGACTGTAGTTTAATGCAGGCAGTACTTGAGGCATAGATATTGCGGACTAGATGTTTGTAAGCAGGTTCTATATCTTGTTCTTGCAGTGCGGTAAATAAAGATGAATGACTTATGCTATCAAAAACCTTAGAGAAATCTACAAAGGTTAAATACAGTGGGATTTTAAAATCGATGTACTTTTCGATGATTTGGTTTACTGTTTGTATTGTAAGTGGTCCGTGGTAGAAAGACCAGGCCGAAAGCCGACCTGCTCGGGGGGTTGAGGACTGTCCAATTTTCCAGCAATGCGACGTTCACAGCAATTTGTGTAATAAAGTCCTATAATATTGGTTTCTTTATTATTTATTTTTTATAAGCTTACCGAAGCTACGAGCGGCCGACCGAGGGTGAGCACACCGAGGGCGGAGAACTTGATATTAGAAAGGACAGTTTGTTTTGCGAACTGTTTCAACTCTCGGGCCAGAAGCGTACTCTTCGGCGCCAGGCGGACGGTTACTCGGCTCAGCAGGAATTTGGTGGTTTCTCTCTGATAAAAGAAAGAAAACATTTTTTTATAGGTAATACCGCTAACCTTAACCGGTC